>NC_053041.3:124929317-126179317 GCF_002575655.3 Aegilops tauschii subsp. strangulata
GTTTGCAATGAAAGAAGATGAAGAACCTCGTGAGCTTTATCGGAGAGTAACCAAACTCGCGGTCTCACTCCGAGATCATGGGAGCAAGGACACGGATGACAATTGGATCAAGCGAAAATTCCTCAAGGCAATGATGCCTTACCACAAGGCCATGTCCTCCGTCATTTGTCAAAGGCCGGACTTCCACACTTTGTCCTCAAGTGAAGTGTTGGATGAGTTTGTGGCTATGAGCATCCTGGACAAGACCGCCGATAATGCGGCGCTACGTTCTCAAAGAGCAAAGAAGCCCAACCTTGCATTGAAGGCCAAGGTCAGTGTGGAAGCAGAAGAAGAAGAAGAAGAAGAAGAAGAAGAAGAAGAAGAAGAAGAAGAAGAGGAGGAGGGCAACCCCGAAGATACAAAGTATGATTATCATGAGCACATGGCTCTCGCTTCACGGCAATTTTGGAGTAAGAAGAACTCAAGGCCCAACTTCAACAAGAACAACTCAAGTGGCAACAAGGTCAAGCAACGTGTGAGGACTTGCTATAATTGTGGCAATGTGAGCCATTTTGTTGCGGAATGTCCTTATGAGAAGAGAGAAGACAATGGTGGCAAGCTCATTCGAAAGGACAAAGCCAAGTCTTTCCCTAACAAGAGCAACTTCACCAAGAGGACTCCTCCCAAGGGGTTGGTTGCACAAGAAGAGTACAATGAGGATGATGATGATGATGAAGGTGGTGACTCGGTTGCTATGGCCTCCATGGCCATTGCAACAACTCCTCGGGTATCCCTCTTCGACTCACCCAATGAGAACATCATCGCCAAGTGCCTCATGGCTAAAGCAACCAACAAGGTAACCCCCAACATCAAAACTACCATCATTACTAATCCTTCCTTGACGGATTGCATTGATGAAAATGTGGGGCCTAATGAGGAAGAAAATGAGTTTGATTCCTTTATGAGTAAGCTCAAGGGTAAGTCCAAGAAGCACTTTGTTGCTCTCTTGGAACAACTTGGTGAAGCCAATGACACCATCGAGGCTCATGAAGAAACCATCTCTAAGATGGAGGGGCGTAGTCGTGATTATGCCGATGAGATATCGGATCTCTCTAATGCTCTTGAGGAAGAGCGTGGTCTTCGTTTGGCTCTTGAGGAGTCACACAACGATGATCATGCTAAATTAAAGAAAGATCTTGATCATGCTTGTGTCTTATCTCGTGTGCTAAATTCTGAGAAGGCCAAACTTGGAGTTGATCTTGCTAGACTCAAGGAAGAGTTTGATATACTTGACAAGGTCCATAAAGCCTTGAAAGGTATTCATGCTAGTCTTAAAGAGTCTCACGATCAACTCCAAGTGAAGCTAACCAAGGAGAAAGCCACTTTTCCTCATATGGTTTTGATTGATAATGCAAATGCTACTAACCCATGTTGTGAGCATGTGCATTTTGTTGAGGAGAATGCCAAGTTGAAGATGCAACTTGAGAAAGGCCTTGCATACAAGGTGAGAAGAACCTCAACGACCTTTTGAGCAATCAAAAGGAAGTCGTGGCCAAGGAGGGGATTGGGTTCGCACCCGTGCCCAAGAACAAGAAGAAGAATGACAAGACCAAACGACCTCCTCCTCTTAAGCAAACCTTTGTGAAGGAGGGAGAGGGTGCTTCCAAGGAGAATAAGAAAAATGCAAAGGGTGGTGGTGTCAAGAAGGGCAATACCACCCCTTCCAACAAAGCCGACGACTTTAACCCTTCTTACGTGTTGTGCCATGCTAGTGACGGGCATGTTTATGCCAAATTTGTTGGTTCTCCTTATGAGTACATTGAGTGGTCTATTTGGGTTCCTAAGACCCTTGTCACTAACATAAAAGGACCCATTACAAAATGGGTACCTAAATCCAAGCATTGATCTCTTGTAGGTGTTTGCTTCCGGTGGGGGATCATGGTTGCTCGATAGTGGAGCTACAAATCATATGACCGGAAGCAAGGACTTGGTGGTTCTTGATAACCCACAAGTATAGGGGATCGCAACAGTTTTCGATAAGTAAGAGTGTCGAACCCAACGAGGAGCTAAAGGTAGAACAAATATTCCCTCAAGTTCTATCGACCACCGATACAACTCTACGCACGCCTGACATTCGCTTTACCTAGAACAAGTATAAAACTAGAAGTACTTTGTAGGTGTTTTTGGATAGGCTTGCAAGAAAATAAAGAGAGCGTAAATAAAAGCTAGGGGCTGTTTAGATAAACACACAACTAAATTAGTTTTAGTAGAGAGCTTTGTTATGAGAAAGTTATTTGTCCCTAGGCAATCGATAACTAGACCGGTAATCATTATTGCAATTTTATTTGAGGGAGAGGCATAAGCTAACATACTGTCTCTACTTGGATCATATGCACTTATGATTGGAACTCTAGCAAGCATCCGCAACTACTAAAGATCATTAAGGTAAAACCCAACCATAGCATTAAAGCATCAAGTCCCCTTTATCCCATACGCAAACAACATACTTACTCGGGTCTGTGCTTCTGTCACTCACGCCACCCACCATAAGCAAATCATGAACATATTGCAAACCCTACAGCGGGAATCCCTCACGCTTGCGCGACACGGAGAGCACCATAGGAAAACACCAATAATAAAACATGCAACTCAAACCAATCTTGATCATCAAATAACCCATAGGACAAAACGGATCTACTCAAACATCATAGGATAGCCATACATCATTGGGAAATAATATATAGTGTTGAGCACCATGTTTAAGTAGAGATTACAGCGGGTAAGAGAGAGGTTACCGCTGCATAGAGGGGGGAAGAGTTGGTGATGATGGCGGTGAAGTTGTTGGTGAAGATTGCGGTGATGATGATGGCCACGGCAGCGTTCCGGCGCCACTGGAAGAGAAGGGGAGAGGGGGGCCCTTCGTCTTCTTCTTCCTTGACCTCCTCCCTAGATGGGAGAAGGGTTTCCCCTCTGGTCCTTGGCCTCCATGGCGTGGGAGAGGCGAGAGCCCCTCCAAGATTGGATCTGTCTCTCTGTCTCTCTCTGTTTCTGCGTTCTGGGATTCTGCCCTGGCACCGTTTCTTTTATATTTGGAGATCCGTAACTCCGATTGGATTGAAACCTTCGCCCAGATCTTTTTCCAAAAATTAGCTTTCTTGTGGCCAAAGTAGAGCATCAACCACCTTACGAGGGGCCCATGAGGGTGGGGGCGCGCCCACTTGGAGTGGGCGTGGGCCCCACCCTCGTGGCCACCTCGGGCACCATCTCGCATTGATTTTACTTCCCAAAAATCACAAGTATTCCAAAATAATTCTCCGTCCGTTTTTATCCCGTTTGGACTCCGTTTGATATGGGGTTTCTGCGAAACATAAAACATGCAACAAACATGAACTGGCGCTGGGCACTAGATCAATATGTTAGTCCCAAAAATAGTATAAAAAGTTGCCAAAAGTATATGAAAGTTGAATAATATTGGCATGGAACAATCAAAAATTATAGATACGACGGAGACGTATCAGTGGTGGACGTGCACAAGATTCCATCTATGCCCACCAATGTCGAGTGGGGTGACGCCTCGTCTTCCAAGGTATTGGGACTCGGCAGGGTTGTCATTTCTCATGATCTCACGATCGAGAAGGTCATGCTTGTTGAGTCCCTTGCATATAATTTACTTTCCGTTCGTCAACTTGCACTCATGGGCTTTGCCACCTTCTTTGATATTGATACCGTGGCCCTCTTGTGGAGCAAGACTCTTAAAGTAGCCTTTGTTGGGCATGTCGAGAACGGTCTCTATGTGATTAACTTTTCGGAGCGACCCACTAAGACCGTGACATGCCTAATGGCTAAAGTTGACGTGGGATGGCTTTGGAATCGCCGTCTAGCCCATGTCAATATGAGATATTTGCAAAGTCTTCTAAAGGGGGACCATGTCCGTGGACTAACAAATGTTAGCTTTGCCAAAATCGTGCTTGGAGTGCTTGTATTGAAGGAAAACTACATGAGAAGGCTCACCCTCCCATGACTATCATTTTCTCAAAGAGGCCCTTGGAGCTCCTTCACATGGATCTCTTTGGGCCTCCATCCTTTGATAGTCTTGGGGGTAGAAAGTATTGCTTGGTTATTGTGGATGATTATTCAAGATACTCTTGGGTATACTTCTTCAAGAGGAAGAGCAAGACCCAACAAACCGTCATTGACTTTGCAAATGAAGCTCAACGTCAACACAATGCAAAGATCTTGACTATAAGAAGTGACAACGGCACCGAGTTAAGAACTACACCTTGGATGAGTTTCTTAGTGATGAGGGGATCAAGCATCAATATTCCGCACCATACACCCCTCAACAAAATGGTGTAGCGGAGAGGAAGAACCGGACATTGATGGATGCGGCAAGGACCATGATGGCGGAGTTCAAGTCTCCATACAACTTTTGGGCCAAAGCCATCAACACCGCGTGTCATGCATCAAATCGGCTCTATCTCCGCAAAGGCTTGAACAAGACTCCATATGAGATACTCACCGGTAACAAGCCCAACCTCAAGTATTTTCGGGTGTTCGGGTGTAAGTGTTTCATTCTCAAGAAAGGTGTTCGTTTGTCTAAATTTGAGGCTAGAGCACATGAGAGCATATTTGTTGGTTATGCTGCAAACTCCCATGTTCTCAATAAGTCCACGGGACTTATTGAGGAGACGTGTAACGTGGAGTTTGATGAGAATAACGGCTCCCAAGTGGAGCAAAGTGGTACTTGTGATGTAGGTGATGAAATTCCTCCCCAAGCCATAAGAAGAATGGGTGTTGGTCATATCCTACCCATTGAGGAACCCCTTGTGGCCGAAGGAGAAGGACAATGTTCCACTCAAGTGGAACCATCACCAACCCAAGACCCACACGCTTCCGAAGAACAAAGTGAAGGCTCTCATCATCATGAACAAGACCAAGGGCAAGATCAACCTCAAGACGGTGTTGAATCACCAAGTGATGCCCAAGGTCAAGTTCTCTCCTCCAAGCAAGTTCAAGATCAAGAGCAAGCTCAAGATCAAGGACAAGCTCAAGACGGCACTCAAGATGATCAAGTGACCGCTCCTCAACTCACCCATGAGGAGGAATTGGAGCGTCGTGCCGCCAAGATTGCATCCAAGCTCTCCACTAAGGGTCATCTCATGAAGAATGTGCTTGGAAGCATTCAAAAGGGGGTAAGCACTCGTAGACAATTGGCAAACTATTGTGAACATCACGCGTTTGTCTCTTGTGTTGAACCCCAAAAGGTCTATGAGGCGCTCCAAGATCCGGATTGGCTCAATGCCATGCATGAAGAACTCAACAACTTCGAGTACAACAAGGTGTGGAGATTGGTGCCAAGGCCAACGGGGAACCACAATGCCATTGGAACCAAGTGGATATTCAAGAACAAGCAAGATGCTCATGGGACCATCGTTCGCAACAAGGCAAGATTGGTGGCACAAGGCTACTCCCAAGTCGAGGGTATCGACTACGGTGAAACCTTTGCTCCCGTTGCTCGCCATGAATCCATTCGTTTGTTGATTGCTTATGCTTCCCATCATAACTTTAAGTTACAACAAATGGATGTGAAGAGTGCTTTTCTTAATGGTCCTATTAATGAGTTGGTATATGTCAAGCAACCCCCCGGGTTCGAGGATCCCTACTTCCCGGATCATGTGTATCAACTCGATAAGGCACTCTATGGCCTTAAGCAAGCCCCACATGCGTGCTATGACCAGCTTACCGAGTTGTTGCAAGACCGTGGATTTGAAGTTGGGCAAATCGATCCCACTCTTTTTACTAAGAAGGTCAAAGGGGAGTTGTTTGTGTGCCAACTATATGTTGATGATATTATATTTGGTTCCCCTAACAAAGCTTTCAATGAGGAATTTGCCGCTCTCATGACCTCTAAGTTCAAGATGTCTTCAATGGGAGAGTTGAAGTTTTTCCTTGGATTCGAAGTCAAACAAAGAAGAGAAGGAACCTTCATCAACCAAGCCAAGTACACTCAAGACATGCTAAAGAGATTCAAGCTAAGTGATGCCAAGCCGGCTTCCACTCCAATGCCCACCAAGTGCCAACTTGACATTGATCCCAATGGTAAAGCGATGGATCAAAAGGTATATCGCTCCATGATTGGCTCCTTGCTTTACCTTTGTGCATCTAGACGGATATCATGTTGAGTGTGGGAATTTGTGCACGGTTTCAAGCTGCACCTAAGGAAAGCCACTTTGTGGCGGTCAAGCGAATCTTTCGATATTTGGCTCATACCCCAAACTTTGGCTTATGGTACCCAAGAGGAGCAAACTTCAAGCTTGTAGGATATTCGGACTCCGATTGGGCGGGAGACAAAGTGGATAGGAAGTCCACTTCCAGAGGATGCCAATTTCTTGGTTGCTCTTTGGTGAGTTGGTCTTCCAAGAAGCAAAGTTGTGTGCCTCTCTCGTCCATCGAAGCGGAGTATGTGGCGGTCGGTAGTTGTTGTGCACAACTCTTATGAATGAGGCAAACTTTAAAGGATTACGGTGTCACCTATGACAAAGTGCCTCTTTGGTGTGACAATGAAAGTGCCATCAAGATTTCTCTCAACCCGGTGCAACACTTCAAGACGAAGCATATTGAGATTCGGTATCACTTCATCTGGGATCATATTAGGCGAGGGGAGATCGAGCTCAACTATGTCAACACTCATGATAACCTTGCAGATATATTCACGAAGCCCTTGGATGAAGCAAGATTTCGCGAGTTAAGGCATGAGCTAAATATAATTGATTCGAGCAATGTTTCTTGAACCCTTGCACAACCCACCATACTCAACTTGCTATCTTGTCTAGGTGTAGGCATGGACATAGGGGGAGTGTTGTTCTCTCAATGAACTCTTCCTCCCCCCATTATGCATAAATTGATCGAGTCTTTCACATTAGCCATTTTTATGGTACTTGTGCTTCAAAGACGAGTTTTGGTCATGGGCCCAAGGATAATTCTTCGCGGCACCATACCATTTGCTCAAACATAGGTGGCCTCGGCCACCGCCCTCTCTTCTCGAGAGTTTGTCTGTGTGTTGTTTCTTGTTGCTTGTGCTTCTCTCTTTTGAGTGGTTGTGTTTTGGTGTGGTCGTGTTCGGGTTTGGCTTGTCGTGTCTTGTGTGGTCCTTCAGTTTTTCTCTAGTCGAGCATAAGTCATCTTTTCCCTCCTTGTTTCTGCTTTGGGGCGCCTGAGCGGTACTACCGCGTCGGCAGAGCGGTACTACCGCCCGGCCGACACGGTACTACTGTGGAGTGGTTCACTGGGCGCTTCGTGCTCCAGATCTACACTAGGGCGGTACTACCGTGCCTTGCGCGGTACTACCGCTTGGGGCTGGGCGTGTGGGGTATGTATCGGGCAGGGGGAGTTTCTACTCCCCCATACCCGTTTAGTTTGCCCCATCCCCTCGTCCTCTCCTCTCTCAGGCGACTCCCCAAGAACCGGAGGCTCACCGCCGGGCCGCCGGATTCAGGCCGGCTCCCTCGATTCCGTCCGGTGGGATTATTCCCCACCCTCTCCTCGTGCCATGGATGCCGGTATTGCCCCCGTTCTTCTCTCCCTTGGTTCTCCTTCTTGAATCTAGGTTTTGGGGCTATACTCGTTGCATCCCTCGATTTAGTTGTTGAATCGAGGTTTAGGAAGGACTTGGGAGACTGCTAGACTAGGGTGTTTGTCAATTAGGTGTAGAAATATGAACTTTTGCTTCTCTGGTAGTACCGGATCTTGCCGCGGTAGGTGTCAGCCGGTTGACAACTGCTCCAGCGGTACTACCGCTGTACCCTAGCGGTACTACCGCTTATCAGTGGTACTACCGCTCTGGTGCACGGTACTACCGCCCTGGGATGCCATTGCTCCTGTTTCTACACCTAATTCTCTTTTTGGTCTTCGTCTTTCCCTGGCTTATGCTCTCTTGACTTTGTGGTCTTTGTGTGCGTGTGCTTTCAGGTGGTAGTAGCTCCGGGCATCAGGCTCGCTGAGGGAGTCCTGGATTAGGGGGTCCTCGGACAGCCGGACTATATCCTTTGGCCGGACTGTTGGACTATGAAGATACAAGATTGAAGACTTCGTCCCGTGTCTGGATGGGACTCTCCTTAGCGTGGAAGGCAAGCTTGGCAATACGGATATGTAGATCTCCTCCCTTGTAACCGACTCTGTGTAACCCTAGCCCCCTCCGGTGCCTATATAAACCGGAGGGTTTAGTCCATAGGAGAACAACAATCATACCATAGGCTAGCTTCTAGGGTTTAGCCTCTACGATCTCGTGGTAGATCAACTCTTGTAATACTCGTATCATCAAGATCAATCAAGTAGGAAGTAGGGTATTACCTCCATCGAGAGGGCCCGAACCTGGGTAAACATTGTGTCCCCCACCTCCTATTACCATCCGCCTTAGATGCACAGTTCGGGACCCCTACCCGAGATCCGCCGGTTTTGACACCGACATTGGTGCTTTCATTGAGAGTTCCACTGTGCCATCACCATAAGGCTTGATGGCTCCTTCAATCATCGGCAACGATGCGATCCAGGGTGAGGTTTTCCTCCCCGGACAGATCTTTGTATTCGGCGGCTTCGTACTGTAGGCCAATTCGCTTGGCCATCTGGAGCAGATCGAAAGCTACGCCCCTGGCCATCAGGTCAGATTTGGAAACTTGAACTACACTGCCGACATCCGCAGAGACTTGATCTTCGGCGGATTCGAGCCCATGTCAGGTGCGCCGCACGATCACGACGAGCATAATTTAGCTCTGCCGTCGGACTGTGTTCGGGAGATCACACCTGCAACTACTCCGGCCCTCAATCCGAAACAAATTGCGCCATCTGTGGATGGGTGGATGGACCCCGCCACAGAGGCCGCACACTCAGTGGCGATAGCGCCGAATACTGGCTTCACCTCCTATGAGACCCATGTTGCCGAACCGTCGGATTCGCCCCCGGCCACGGACTCCAAGCCGCTTGTGTCCGTGCCCATCAAATCCGATTGGGCACCGATCATGGAGTTTACCTCCGCGGATATCTTTCAGCACTCGCCTTTTGGCGACGTACTAAACTCATTGAAGTCTCTCTCCCTGTCAGGAGACCCTTGGCCGAACTATGCCCGACTAGAATGGGATGTGGACGATGAAGAAATTCGCGACCCACCCACCACCCACTTAGTAGCCACTGTCGACGATTTAACCGACATACTCGATTTCGACTCCGAAGACATCGACGGCATGGACGACGATGCAGGAGAGGAACAGGAACCATCGCCCACAGGGCGCTGGACAGCCACTTCATCACATGACATATACATGGTGGATACACCCAAAGAAAACAATGACGAGGAACGGAAGGATGCAGCGAAGGATAGTTCCCTCGAGAAGTAACCAAAGCGTCGGCGTAGGCGCCGCTCCAAATCCCGCCCCGGCAAAAATAGCGATAACAGCGCAAGAGAAAATAACACCCCAGTCGACTCCAGAGGAAACGACAACCACATTGACCCAGCGATAGAGCAGGATGAACTAGCAAATGGCGAACATAGTACGGATCCGCTGTCCGAACACGGCGACGCCGAGGATAAAGCTCATCAACCTCCCTCCGGAGAGGAAAACAGTCCGGACGAGGATGCACACATCATCCCGGAAAGGCACTTGGAACAAGAGAACCTTCGCAGAAGGCTTATTGCCACCGCGAGGAGTCTGAAGAAGCAGAAGCAAAGGCTTAAGGCCGCGCAGAATACGCTCAACAGTAGATGGAACAAAGTGCTCAACAATGAAGAAAAGTATGGTGGTAGTTACCACACAAAGAGCTATCCAAAGCGCAAGCTGTTGCCTGAATTTGATGATGAGGCCTTAGAGCCCACACAGCCGAAAAACAAAACGGCCGACCGGTCGGATCAACCACCTCGTGGCCGCGATAGAGCGGCTAACAAGGCCGCACATAAGTCAGTACACGATTCACGTGAGGACTTGCATCAGAAGACCGGCGTGACCAGATCCATCTACGGATCAAGGAAACGCGCTCCAGCGCACAACCAAAACCGAACACTACAACCGTCAGAACGCCATGACACATCCAAATACAGGGGTGCCGCACACCCCCTATGTTTCACCGATGAGGTGCTGGACCACGAATTTCCAGAAGGATTCAAACCAGTGAACATAGAGGCGTACGACGGAACCACAGACCCTGGGGTCTGGATTGAGGACTTTATCCTCCATATCCATATGGCTCGCGGAGACGATCTCCACGCCATCAAGTACTTGCCCCTCAAGCTGAAAGGACCAGCTCGGCACTGGCTGAAGAGCCTCCCCGAAAACTCAATTGGAAGTTGGGAGGAGCTTGAGGATGCTTTTAGGGCTAATTTTCAAGGGACCTATGTCCGACCTCCGGATGCAGACGATTTAAGTCATTCAACAGCCCGGAGAGTCAGCCCGAAAGCTTTGGAACAGATTTCTCACTAAGAAGAACCAAATCGTCGACTGCCCGGACGCCGAAGCCTTAGCAGCTTTCAAACACAGCGTCCGAGACGAATGGCTCGCCAGACACCTCGGCCAAGAAAAACCGTGAACAATGGCAGCCCTGACAAGCCTCATGACCCGCTTTTGCGCGGGCGAAGATAGGTGGCTAGCCCATAGTGGCACCAGCGACCCAGGCACATCCGAAGTCAGGGATGGCAATGGAAAACCACGACGCAGTAAAAGCAAGCGTCAAAATAAAGAAGACAGCCCGGATAACACGGCGGTAAACGCCGGATTCAGGGGCTCTCGACCGAGTCAGCGGAAAAAGCCTTTCAAAGGCAGCAGAGGTGGACCGTCCAGCCTAAACAAGATTCTAGACAAATTATGTCAGATCCATGGCACCCCCGATGAACCTGCAAATCACACCCACAGAGAATGCTGGGTCTTCAAGCAGGCCGGTAAGCTAAACGCCGAACACAAAGGAAGGGAGACACCAAGTGAAGACGAGGACGAGCCTCGCCAGCAAAGCACTAGGGGACAGAAAAAATTCCCACTAGAGGTCAAAACAGTGAACATGATCCATGTGACGAAGAGGAGAAGCAAACATGCACTCCGAGACACACGCGCCGTAGAGCCCGTCACCCCTAAATTCAACCCCTGGTTGGCCTGCCCGATCACTTTTGATCACAGGGATCACCTGACAAGTATCCGACACAGAGGATTGGCTGCCTTGATGTTAGACCCAATAATAAACGGATACCATCTCACACGAGTCCTTATGGACGGCGGCAGTAGTCTTAATCTGATATATCAGGACACAGTCTGTAAAATGGGGATAGACCCGACAAAGATCAGCCACAGTAATACTACCTTTACGGGAGTAATACCAGGCCCAGAGGCCCGCTGCACGGCCTCTCTAGTACTAGAGGTTGTATTCGGTTCTCCCGACAACTTCCGAAGCGAAAAGTTAACCTTCGACATCGGTCCATTCCGAAGTGGCTATCAAGCACTACTCGGAAGAGCAGCGTTTGCTCGTTTTAATGCAGTACCGCATTACGCTTCTCTTAAGCTCAAGATGCCCGGTCCACGTGGCTTCATCACAATTAGCGGAAATATCGAGCGTTCCTTATGCACGGAAGAATGTGTGGCGGCCTTAGCAGCCAAACACTAAACGGCCTCTCCAACCAGAATAAATGATCGGTCGTCAAGACCGCGGACACGGTTAGACGAGTCCGGCACATCACTAGCTGTAACAGCTTAGATATACCTAAGATTGGTTCGATGGATTTACCCTCATAGGCGGTACCAGGGGCTTCCCGCATGTAAAAGGACTACAGTTCGGCTCGACCTTATTTATCTTGATTTCCAATGGTTTATTGACTAAGTTCTTCTCTTCTACAGATGGTAATCGTGCTACACCCTTCCAGGATACGGCACAACGGAGACACAGGCGCAGATGTGCAGCAGGGCCCCGCTCAAAGGTTTCTTTTTAGATTAAGACCCTGCGTAAACCTTTTTTTACTGTCTCTCTTGTTGCTTCACATCCTCCGGATACTCAGCATAACCGAGAGCAATGCTGACGTTATTGGCATTTCGCCACGTCAGAACGATGCACGTACCTGGACACTCAGGGATCATCATCCAGGGTGTTATTCAACCCGGTATATGTTGTAAAGACCGAATACCTTAGGGAGTGTTCGGCGTCGCGAGTTTGGCCTTATATGCATCAGCTCCGAATCATGTCTTTGGTCAAATGTTGGGTTTGCCCAGCTCCCGTGTTTTGCTACCTTACGTTCCGCTCTATCGGCTAAGGTGGCACCGGGAGAACTACTGCGATTGTGCCCTGGTTCATCCGGACGAGCACCTCAGTAGAGAAAGCCGAAAACTGACTGTCATGATAAAGCGTGAGACTGGTCAACCACTCGATGACTTAGCGGAATCTTCGGGATTCCTCCGCATTAACGAAGGGCCGTTTCCCGGTCATGTATGTACGCACCCCGTATTCGGATGAGCTCGGAGGTACCAGGGGCTATATAGTAGTCCCACCGTCAAACTCCTATGGCTAAGTGAAAGTGTTAAAGTAATATAGTCCGATTGCCTCATTCGCTGCGCTATCACCTCCTTAATGGACCAAGACGTTGGATCAAGTGTGAATACGTGTTTTTTGCGAACACCCCCGCATTATATGCGTGGGGGTTGAAGCCGACGACTGCAAACTTTCAGGTTATATACATATATACATAAACGGCCGCACAGGAGGCATCATAATACTTTCAGGCAAAAGTATAAACACAACCTTTATAATTTAATAAGCATTGCTCTTACAATTGGGATAGATGTCACTAGAACATGATATGTTTTGAGCACTGAGCCTCTATTACACGAGCGCCTTCTAAGACTTCCTCAAAATAGTGCTCGGCCGATACCCGGCCTACCGCCGAACTCTGGGATGCAATAGTGGTGGCTTCCATCTCTGCCCAGTACGTCTTGACAAGGGCAAGAGCCATCCGCGCACCCTCTATGCACGCCGACCTCTTCACAGCATCGATATGCGGCACAGCACCAAGGAATTGTTGCACTAGGCCAAAATAACTATTCGGCCTCGGTCCCTCCGGCCAAAGGTGATCCACGACGGACCTCATAGCAAGTCCAGACAACCTATGGAGCTCGGCCCACTCGGCTATTTGTTCATTTAACAGCAGCGGACGTGTTGGAGTGCGGAACTGTGACCAGAACAACCCCTCCACTACATGATCCTTCTGATCTTTGAAAAACTTGGTCGCATCAGCGGCACTCGCTGCTAAATCCAAGTACGCGTCTGCAGAACTCCATAATTTATCCAGAGGGGCATACTTCAGGTCTCCAAACCTCGTCCGCAACAAAAAGGGCTTCCCAGCCGCAATATCTCTGGCTTGACGGAGTTCCTCCTTCACCGCTCTGATTTGCGAGTGGGTTTCCTTGGCCGCTTCATGGCCTCCTTCAGTTTCGCCGCCTTCGCTTGGCTTTCCTTTCAAGAAGCTCATAGCGGCCGGCGGCATCTTTCAGCTCAATAGCCATCTTGGCTATTTTCTCTTTGCTCTGGCAATGGGCGGCCTGTTCGGCTCTTAGCTCTTCGACCGCCTTTAGGGTGGCCGCATCACTCTTCCTGGCTTTTTCCTTGGCTCGGGCAAGTTCTGCCCGAAGGGTCTCCACGGCGACAGCCCCATCTGCAGTCACAACATATTACAGATACTAGCATCATGCTCCTCTTAATATGTATTGATCCTAGGAGAATACATACCCTGTGCCTCGTCAAGCCGCTTGTTTACAAGCACGATGTCGGCATCTGCCGCATCAAGTTGCCACTTCAATTCGGCAAACTCACCAGTCCGGCCAGCCACCGGACCCGCAGCCACCTGCACATGAAAGCAGCACGGTTATTACCTGGGACTATGATCCTCTATTTGCCATCTTTTTCGACAGCAACCAGAGTCTCAGGGGCTACTATCTGCATAGACCACACCTAGCGTGTGCGGTATCGTCCAAAAAATATATATTACTTCACGTACCTCAAAGCCTTTCAGCAGACTCATAAAAGCTTCATGCAACCCGCTTTCGGCGGATGAAATCCTCTCAACCACCGTGCCCATTAGAGCATGATGCGTTTCCGAGACAGCCGCTTGCTCCAGAAGATTCATCAGTGTGTCCGATCGCACACCGGACGGTTCCGGACTCTTTCTGTGGCTCTCCTTAGGAGCCGAATACCCTAGACTTCGGTTGGCCGAAGGTTTGCCTTCTGGCCTTGGCGGATCAGGAGAAATCCTCCGTGACGACACCTCAGGGTCGCCCGCTTCACGAGGCGGGGAGGCACGGGGAGGTGTTTCGCTCTCCATCATCTCCGGAAGAAGATCCCCCGAAGACGAACTCTGTCGAGAAGGGCTACAATCCGAACTACAAGACGCACGCCTCGGTTATCATTCTCGAAAATGAAGCAGGATATATTTACTATAAAGTACTCTCGTTTACTTACAGCTCGGTAGAGGGCTGGTCCCCTTGCGGGTACTGTGCGGTAAGGATGCCCTCCGGCGTAGGACCCTCCGACAAAGGATTCTTCCCTCGCTTGGAGACCATTACTTCCAAGTCTTCAGAGGCGGTCCTCTTCCTTCCCTGGGGAGAGGGAATTTTAGATTCTCCCCCCCCCGGTTATCCTCCTTCGCGGAGGCACTAATTCTCCCGGTTTGGATGAATAGTGAGTGAGGCTCGCTCTCGGCCTCTTTGTTCCTCCCTTTACCTTCCCCTGATGGCGCTGGATAAGGCGCAAGCCCAAGCGTCCTGGCTAGTACAGGATCCGGTGAGCCCTCGGGAAGGGGGGCCGGACACCTGATCATCTTCGCCTTTTTATCCAGTCCTGGTCAAAAGGTGACTTTTCAGAATGATGTTGTGATAAATTAAAAGACAACGTGTTCGGCCACGGAATTACTTACTTGAGTGTCTGGGCGATTGCAGTTCAGACCCGCATCCTCGGAGGTGTCCGGACACTCTATTTGTGATCCGAAGAACGATTTATACATCTCTTCGAGCGTCATGCCGAAGAAGTGCTGAATATTCGCGGTCCTTCCGGGTTGAACTCCCACATACGGAGAGGTCGACGTTTGCAAGGCAGGGCTCGACGAACTAGCATAACTTGCATTACCTTAACAAGGCTGACATCTCTCTCGTGGAGATCTCAGATGCGACTCTGCAATGTCGGCACATCATTTACTGGCCCCCAGTCTAGCCCCTTGTTGACCCATGACGCTAGTTGTGGCGGGGGGCCTAAGCAGAAGGCAGGGGCGGCTACCCACTTAGTACCCCGGGTAGCTGTGATATAAAACCACTCCCGTTGCCATAAAATGGACACCTCCGGGAAGGAACCCTTTGGCCATGGAACATCGGCGCCTTTGCTTATTACGGCACCTCCGCACTCTGCGTGTCGCCCCTCAATCATCTTCGGCTTCACATTGAAGGTCTTGAGCCATAAGCCGAAGTGTGGGGTAATGCAGAGGAAGGCTTCACACACGACGATGAACGACGAGATGTGAAGGATGGAATTCGGAGCCAGATCATGGAAATCGAGCCCGTAGTAGAACATGAGCCCTCTGACAAAGGGATCTAGACTGAAACCTAGCCCTCGAAGGAAGTGGGAGACGAATACAATACTCTTGCCAGGTTCGGGAGTGGGAATGACCTGCCCTCGAGCAGGCAGCCTGTGCGAGATTTCGTCGGTCAAATACCTAGCTTCTCTTAGCTTCTTGATGTCCTCCTCTGTGATGGAGGAGGGCACCCACCGACCTTGAAGGTTGGATCCGGACATGATTGTAGGTCCGAAGCGCCTAGCCTGAGCCTTGGGTGTTGGAACTCGAGGTGGGGGAAGGATTCGATTGAGCGCGAGAAGAAGGGGACATGCCTAGGCCTCTTTATAAAGAGGATGAATATCAAGCGTCCTCCGCGTGGCCGTTTGGGACTTGCCTAAAATCGAGGAGTCATACCAACAGGCACGATTGGGTTACCCATACCCGTATTGATGAGAAAGCCGTGAAAAAAGGGACACGATCTCTGCTTCGACAGGACGTGCCAATAAAAACCGCCTCGCAACACGTGCAGTGGCAGGCTCGGAAAAACGGTTCATCATGACCAGACCACGGCAGTACGTCACATTATGAAAAGCTGTCGGCAGATTGGATTTGTGGAAATATTATTCTCTCTACGGTGGTATGTGGAATTTGTTTTGCAGAGCCGGACACTATCCTTGTGTTCAAAATCTTCTACGGAGTATTCGGAGGAGGAACCCGCCTTGCAATGACGAAGATAATCTGCGCGCCGCCATTGAAGCCTGGTTCAGGGGCTACTGAGGGAGTCCTGGATTAGGGGGTCCTCGGACAGCCGGACTATATCCTTTGGCCGGACTGTTGGACTATGAAGATACAAGATTGAAGACTTCGTCCCATGTCCGGATGGGACTCTCCTTGGCGTGGAAGGCAAGCTTGGCAATACGGATATGTAGATCTGCTCCCTTGTAACCGACTCTGTGTAACCCTAGCCCCCTCCGGTGCCTATATAAACCGGAGGGTTTAGTCCGTAGGACAACAACAATCATACCATAGGCTAGCTTCTAGGGTTTAGCCTCTACGATCTCGTGGTAGATCAACTCTTGTAATACTCGTATCATCAAGATCAATCAAGCAGGAAGTAGGGTATTACCTCCATCGAGAGGGCCCGAACCTGGGTAAACATTGTGTCCCCCGCCTCCTGTTACCATCCGCCTTAGACGCACAGTTCGGGACCCCCTACCCGAGATCCGCCGATTTTGACACCGACACTCGCCGCAAGAATCCAGACCGTGCAACAGGTTCCAAGCGCTATCGCTCGTCAGATGTTCCAGTGTCTGCTGGTGGTGGTGGTGAGGGTGTCTCTTCTAAGCCGCCAAAGCGCAAGGCCAAGGTACCAACATCGAAGACCTCCGCTGGGCGCAAGCCTGCTAATCTGATGTCTGCCATGGAGTTTTGCACCAAGAGGAAGCTCAATCCCTATCATGTGGATCAAGAGCCTGCTCTTTAGAGGCGTCCGTTCTGGAACAGGTTTCAGCAGTCTATCTATCACGATGTCTTGAAGCAAAAGAAGAACTTGTTTGTGAAGGTCAAGTCTGTCGATCTCTCGCACATGGAGAAGGACTTGCAATACTTTGGGCATGCTCTGCAGAGGTGTGAGGAGTTGGATATCAAGAGGATCATTTCCTTCAACAAGGACTTTGATGCCGAGCTCGTGGCCCAGTTCTTTGCCACCGTTCACTTTGGGCATGATCCGGCCCGCACTCTGACTTGGATGACCAATGGCCGTCTTCTGTCCGCCCCATGGAAGGACTTCATGGTCAGCTTATCATACGATGATGAGGGTGCCCAGACCCCACTTGGGTCTTGCCCTCATAAGGAGATTGCTGCTACTCATAAGGAGAAGCTTTGGCCCTATTCTACCAGGAAGGTGTCAGAGACTGGGAAGGTTACTTATGAGCTCTGGCCCTTCCTTGACATCATGCATCATATCTTCAGGAACAGTCTGTTTGCTCAGGTCGGCAACTTGGATTAGGTGCACTCTTACCTAGTTGACTTGCTCCTATTCTGTCAAGAAGAGCAGGACTCTCCCCTGGTGTTGGACGTGTCACATGTGATGTGGTCTGAACTTTACTCTGCTGTCATGGAGCGCAAGTGCATCATTTATGGACCCTGTCTTATGCAGCTTATCGAGGACACCTGGGCAGCCAAGTTTCCAGATGAGGAGCTAGTCACAGACAATATGGTTTCTCATGATACTATCGAGCTGCGTCAGAAGGAGAAGTGGAGTTCGTCCACTCCGGCCCCTCCAGTGCAGGAGACTGTCTTTTCTGATGTAGATGATGAGGATGATGGGCAGGAGTGTGTACCCCCATCTGAGGAGCCCTCTTGCGCGAAGAAACTCAAGGAGAAGATGAAGCGTCTGTTCTGCCTTCAGGCCAAGGGCCAGTACAAGGCTCACAAGGAGGCCAAGATGGCTCGTCGCCGTGACAAGGCTATTATGAGACTGGTTGGCCTTGAGGCTCCAGATGGCTCTGAGGAGAGGATCACTGATGAGGAGTCCTGGATCAGAGTGCATTGCCTGTGGTCTGACACTGAGGAGGACACCGGAGTTCATACTTCTCCTCGTGCTGCAGAGGTTTCTGAGGAAGAGGAGGAGGAGCATGACTGGTGATGCCATGGAGACCTACTACCATCATGTGTCGTGTCGTACCTTTTGGTGTCTTGCTGTCAAAGGGGAAGAGTTAGGGATTTGCCTTAGGTCTTGTGTTGGCGTGTGTGTTGGCGTGTTCGTGTTCGTGTCTCGTGTTCGTTGTGTTCGTTCGTTTTCGTTTGCTTTCTTTCGGCTGTGAGCAAGACCATATGGTGTAAGGCATATGTCAACTACCCTATCCTATCTACTTTAGTATCAAGTACCCTATTATATTGTGAGATGCTTCTTTTTCAGCATTTATATTATTGCTCTCATGCTCGTCCTTGCTTAGTTGTACTTGTTGTTATTCTTATTTGCAAGGATGTTGCCTGCCTACAAAATATAGGGGGAGTTTGATCCTAAAGATGTGCACATAGCCTTTCATGCTGATTCCTTGGTGCACACCTCTAGGGGGAGCCCGTCTATATTTTATTAGAAGGGGGTTTGCTTATTTTCAGTTACTATTTTGTGCAAATCCCGTGTTGTCATCAATCCACCAAAAAGGGGGAGATTGTAAGGGCATATTATCCCTTAAGTAGTTTTGGTGATTGATGACAATACGTTCGCGGACTAATCGTGTGCACTAAGTGTTTCATGTGATCTAATATAAGGGCACTTTGCGATTGTTACTCCTCGAGGACTTCACTTTTGACGGATTGTTTTCCTTCGTTTCTTTTCGGTGGAATTGAGTCGTAGGGATAACCGTACTATCAAGAGGGGATCCGTTTCAGAAGAGTATGGGTGGAATCATCACGTACACATTTTCCTTGCACCCACGCTGTCTTCCTGCCTGTTGGAGTTTCCGTGTTGTGCAAAACAAGGGGTGCCTTGTGCTAAGCGGTAGTATCGCGGCCAGGGCGGTAGTACCGCTTGTTAGTGCCGCTGGTACTACCGCCCCTGTTGTGGTCTCGACTTTTTTGTGTCGGTTTTCGTAAAAGACCACGCAGGGGAGCGGTAGTAGGGACGGTAGTAGGGCGCGGTAGTACCGCTCCTACTTCCGCTCCACTGCCGCTCAGCTCGCTGCCCTCCCCTGTTTTTCCAGCGGCTGTAGGAAGTGGCAGTACCGCTCTCAAGGCGGTAGTACCACCCTAGTGCGTGTACTCCTCTTCCCTCAGCCATGGGTGCCCTATGCCTGCCTTCCACAGCGGTACTACCGCTCCAGCAATGGTAGTACCGCCCAGATGCGGGCTGCGGGCTGCATAACGGTTGGATGTGTCCCCCCACTATATAAAGGGGTCTTCTTCTCCAAGAAACCTCACCTCTTCCATCCCCAAACTCCATTGTTGCTCCAAGATCCATTTTCGCCCGATCTCTCTCCCTAGCCAATCAAACTTGTTGACTTTCTAGGGATTGGTTGAGAAGGCCCGGATCTACACTTCCACCAAGAGAAATTTGATTCCCCCACTAATCCCTTGCGGATCTTGTTACTCTTGGGCGTTTGAGCACCCTAGACGGCTGAGGTCACCTCGGAGCCATAGTCCATTGTGGTGAAGCTCCGTGGTGTCGTTGGGAGCCTCCAATTAAGTTGTGGAGATTTCCCCAACCTTGTTTGTAAAGGTTCGGTCGCCGCCTCCAAGGGCACCAATAGTGGAATCACGGCATCTCGCATTTGTGTGAGGGCGTGAGGAGAATACGGTGGCCCTAGTGGCTTCTTGGGGAGCATTGTGCCTCCACACCGCTCCAACAGAGACGTACTTCCCCTCAAAGGGAAGGAACTTCAGTAACACATCCTCGTCTTCACCGGCTCCACTCTTGGTTATTTGATACCTTTACTTGTGCAAGCTTATATTGTGTTGCATCTCTTGCTTGCTTGTGTGCTTGTTGTTGTTGCATCATATAGGTTGCTCACCTAGTTGCATATCTAGACAACCTACTTTGATGCAAAGTTTAAATTGACAAAGAAAAGGCTAAAAATTGTTAGTTGCCTATTCACCCCCCTCTAGTCAACTATATCGATCCTTTCAATAGTGATGTTCGCCATTGAAAGCTACTCCATCTCACGTGATGATCGGACATGGTTTAGTTGATTTGGATCACGTGATCATTTAGATGACTTGAGGGATGTCTATCTAAGTGGGAGTTCTAAAGTAATATGATTAATTGAACTTTAATTTATCATGAACTTAGTCCTGATAGTTATTTTGCATATCTTTGTTGTAGATCAATAGCTTGCGATGTAGCTCCCCGTTTATTTTTTATGTGCTCCTAGAGAAAAATAAGTTGAAAGATGGTAGTAGCAATGATGCGGACTTGGTCCGTGATCTGAGGATTATCCTCATTGCTGCACAGAAGAATTATGTCCTTGATGCACCGCTAGGTGACAGATCTATTGCAGGAGCAGATGCAGACGTTATGAACGTTTGACAAGCTCGGTATGATGACTACTTGATAGTTTGGTGCACCATGCTTTACGGCTTAGAACCGGGACTTCAAAAATGTTTTGAACGACATGGAGTATATGAGATGTTCCAAGAGTTGAAAATTGTATTTCAGACTCATGCCCGAGTTAAGGGGTATGATACCTCTGACAAGTAATTTGTCTACAAGATGGAGGAGAATAGCTCAGCTAGTGAGCATGTGCTTAGAATGTCTGAGTACTACAATCACTTGATTCAAGTCGGAGTTAATCTTCCAGATAAGATAGTGATTGACAGAGTTCTCTAGTCACTACACCAAGTTACTAGAACTTCGTGATGAACTATAATATGCAAGGGATAACGGAAACGATTCCCAAGCTCTTCGCGATGCTGAAATCGGCAAAGGTAGAAGTCAAAGAAAAAGCATCAAGTGTTGATGGTTGACAAGACCACTAGTTTCAAGTAAAAGGGCAAGGGAAAAAAGGGAACTTCAAGAAGAATGGCAAGCGAGTTGCCACTCCCATGAAGAAGCCCAAAGCTAGATCCAAGCCTGAAACTGAGTGCTTCTACTACAAAGGAAATGGTCACTAGAAGTGGAACTGCCCTAGATACTTGGCGGATAAGAAGGATGGCAAAGTGAACAAAAGTATATATGATATACATGTTATTGATGTGTACTTACTAGTGTTCATAGTAGCCCCTGGGTATTTGATACTGGTTCAGTTGCTATGATTAGTAACTTGAAAGAGGAGTTACAAAATGAACAGAGACTAGTTGAGGGCGAGGTGACGATGTGTGTTGGAAGTGATTCCAAGGTTGATAAGATCACCATCGCACACTCCCTTTACCTTCGGGATTAGTGTTGAACCTAAAATAAATGTTATTTGGTGTTTGCGTTGAGCATAATATGATTGGATCATGTTTATTGCAATACGGTTATTTATTTAAGTAAAAGAATAATTATTATTCTATTTACATGAATAAAACCTTCTGTGGTCATACACCCAAGGTGAATGGTTTATTGAATCTCGATCATAGTGATACACATATTCGTAATATTGATGCCAAAAGATGCATGGTTAATAATGATAGTGCAACTTATTTGTGGCACTACTGTTTAGGTCATATTGGTGTAAAGCGCATGAAGAAACTCCATGCTGATGGGCTTTTGGAATCACTTGATTATGAATCACTTGATGCTTCCGAACCATGCCTCATGGGCAAGATGACTAAAACTCCGTTCTCCGGAACAATGGAGCGAGCAACTGACTTATTGGAAATAATATATACTAATGTATGCGGTCCGATGAGTGTTGAGGCTCACGGCGGGTATCGTTATTTTCTTACCTTCACAGATAATCTGAGCAGATATGGGTATATCTACTTGATGAAACATAAGTCTGAAATTTTTGAAAAGTTCAAAGAATTTCAGAGTGAAGTGGAAAATCATCGTAACAAGAAAATAAAATTTCTACAATCTGATCATGGAGGTGAATATTTGAGTTATGAGTTTGGTCTTCATTTGAAACAATGTGGAATAGTTTCGCAACTCACGCCATCTAGAACACCACAGCGTAATGGTGTGTCCGAACGTCGTAACCACACTTTATTAGATATGGTGCGATCTATGATGTCTCTTACCGATTTACCACTATCGTTTTGGGGTTATGCATTAGAGACAGTTGCATTCACGTTAAATAGGGCACCATCTAAATCCATTGAGACGACACCATATGAACTGTGGTTTAGCAAGAAACCTACGTTGTCGTTTCCTAATGTTTGGGGCTGTGATGCTTATGTGAAAAAGCTTTCAACCTGATAAGCTCGAACCCAAATCGGAGAAATGTGTCTTCATAGGATACCAAAAGGAAACTGTTGGGTACACCTTCTGTCACAGATCCAAAGGCAAGATATTCGTTGCCAAGAATGGATCCTTTCTAGAGAAGGAGTTTCTCTCGAAAGAAGTGAGTGGGAGGAAAGTAGAACTTGATGAGGTAATTGTACCTTCTCCCGAATTGGAAAGTAGTTCATCACAGAAATCAGTTCCAGTGATTCCTACACCAATCAGTGAGGAAGCTAATGATGATGATCATAAAACTTCAGATCAAGTTACTACCGAACCTCGTAGGTCAAGCAGAGTACGTTCCACACCA
This sequence comes from Aegilops tauschii subsp. strangulata, assembly GCF_002575655.3. Lineage (NCBI taxonomy): Eukaryota > Viridiplantae > Streptophyta > Magnoliopsida > Poales > Poaceae > Aegilops > Aegilops tauschii. The sequence continues at coordinate 124,952,028 of NC_053041.3, forward strand.
AAGTGGTATGGTAATCCTATTCTGAAAGTCATGTTACTAGACCATGACGAATGTACGAACTATGAGGAAGCGATGATGAGCCCAGATTCCGCAAAAATGGCTTGAGGCCATGAAATCTGAGATGGGATCCATGTATGAGAACAAAGTGTGGACTTTGGTTGACTTGCCCGATGATCGGCAAGCCATTGAGAATAAATGGATCTTCAAGAGGAAGACGGACGTTGATAGTAGTGTTACTATCTACAAAGCTCGAATTGTCACAATTTTTTGACAAGTTCAAGGTGTTGACTACGATGAGATTTTCTCACTCATAGCGATGCTTAAGTCTGTCTGAATCATGTTACCAATTGCCACATTTTATGAAATCTGGCAAATGGATGTCAAAACTGCATTCCTTAATGGATTTCTTAAAGAAGAGTTGTATATGATACAACAAGAAGGTTTTGTCAATCCTAAAGGTGCTAACAAAGTGTGCAAGCTCCAGCGATCCATCTATGGACTGGTGCAAGCATCTCGGAGTTGGAATATATGCTTTGATGAGTTGATCAAAGCATATAAGTTTTATACAGACTTGCCGTGAAGCCTGTATTTACAGGAAAGTGAGTGGGAGCACTACAACATTTCTGATAAGTATATGTGAATGACATATTGTTGATCGGAAATAATGTAGAATTTTCTAGAAAGCATAAAGGAGTGTTTGAAATGAGTTTTTCAAAGAAAGACCTCGGTGAAGCTGCTTACATATTGAGCATCAAGATCTATAGATATAGATCAAGATGCCTGATAAGTTTTTTCAATGAGTACATACCTTGACAAGATTTTGAAGTAGTTCAAAATGGAACAGTCAAAGAAGGAGTTCTTGCCTGTGTTGCAAGGTGTGAAATTGAGTAAAGACTCAAAACCCGACCACGACAGAAATTAGAAAGAGAATGAAAAGTCATTCCCTATGCCTCAGTCATAGGTTCTATAAAGTATGCTATGTTGTGTACCAGACCTATTGTGTACCTCACCATGAGTTTGGCAAGAGGGTACAATAGTGATCCAGGAGTGGATCACCGGACAACGGTCAAAATTATCCTTAGTGGAATAAGGATATGTTTCTCGGTTATGGAGGTGACAAAAAGTTCGTCATAAAAGGTTACGTCGATGCAAGCTTTGACACTGATCTAGATGACTCTAAGTCTCAATCTGGATACATATTGAAAGTGGGAGCAATTAGCTAGAGTAGCTCCGTGCAGAGCATTATAGACATAGAAATTTGCAAAATACATATGGATCTAAATGTGGCAGACCCGTTGACTAAACTTCTCTCACAAGCAAAACATGATCACACCTTATTACTCTTTGGGTGTTAATCACATGGCGATGTGAACTAGATTATTGACTCTAGTAAACCCTTTGGGTATTGGTCACATGGCGATGTGAACTATAGAGTGTTAAATCACATGATGATGTGAACTATTGGTGTTAAATCACAGGGCGATGTGAACTAGATTATTGACTCTAGTGCAAGTGGGAGACTGAAGGAAATATGCCCTAGAGGCAATAATAAAGTTATTATTTTATTTCCTTATATCATGATAAATGTTTATTATTCATGCTAGAATTGTATTAACCGGAAACTTGATACATGTGTGAATACATAGACAAAGCAAAGTGTCCATAGTATGCCTCTACTAGACTAGCTCGTTAATCAAAGATGGTTAAGTTTCCTGACCATAGACATGTGTTGTCATTTGATGAATGGGATCACATCATTAGAGAATGTCATTTGATGAATGGGATCACATCATTAGAGAATGATGTGATGGACAAGACCCATCCGTTAGCTTAGCATTATGATCGTTGAGTTTTATTGCTATTGCTTTCTTCATGACTTATACATGTTCCTCTGACTATGAGATTATGCAACTCCCGAATACCGGAGGAACACCTTGTGTGCTATCAAACGTCACAACGTAACTGGGTGATTATAAAGATGCTCTACAGGTGTCTCCGAAGGTATTTGTTGGTTTGGCATAGATCGAGATTAGGATTTGTCACTCCGTGTTTCAGAGAGGTATCTCTGGGCCCTCTCGGTAATGCTCATCACTACAAGCCTTGCAAGCAATGTGACTAATGAGTTAGTTGCGGGATGAAGTATTACGGAACGAGTAAAGAGACTTGCCGGTAATGAGATTGAACTAGGTATGATAATACCGACGATCGAATCTTGGGCAAGTAACATACCGATGACAAAGGGAACAACGTATGTCGTTATGCGGTTTGACCGATAAAGATCTTCATAGAATATGTAGGAGCCAATATGAGCATCCAGGTTCCGCTATTGGTTATTGACTGGAGATGTGTCTCGGTCATGTCTACATAGTTCTCCAACCCGTAGGGTCCGCATGCTTAACGTTCGATGACGATTTGTATTATGAGTTATGTGATTTGATGTACCGAAGTTTGTTCGGAGTCCCGGATGAGATCACGGACATGACGAGGAGTCTCGGAATGGTCGAGAGGTAAAGATTCATATATTGGAAGGTTGCATTTGGACATCAGAATGGTTCCGAGTGATTCGGGCATTTTTCCGGAGTACTGGGAGGTTACTTGAATCTCCCGGGAGAAGTTATGGGCCTTATAGGCCATAAAAGGGAAGCACACCAGCCCACAAGGGGCTGGTGCGCCCCCCTTTGGGCAGCAGGACGATTAGGATTAGGAGAAGGGGGCCGGCCCCCCCTTTTGTTCTCCTTCTCCCTTCCCCCTTTCCTACTTCGTGTGGGAGGTGGAATCCTACTAGGACTAGCACTAGTAGAAAAAGGGCCTATTGTCCCGGTTCGTAAGGCCCATTTGTCCCGGTTTTTGAACCGGGACTAAAGGGTCGTTACTAAAGCCCTAGGCCTTTAGTCCTGGTTCTTACACGAACCGGGACAGATGGGCCTCCACGTGGCCGGTGCTGCGAGCCCAGGCAGGAGGGCCTTTAGTCCCGGTTGGTGGCACCAACCGGGACCAATAGGCATCCACGCGTCAGCTGTTCAGGGGCTAGGGTTTTTGTTTTTTTTCTGAAGGGGGGGGGGTTGGGGGTTTTGTATGATTAATTAAGGTGTTTCATATATTGTGTTAGGTAGCTAATTAATTAATAGAGAGGTGTCCTCTCTTATCTCCGTGCTTGGTCGACGCTACATACTATACGTATAGAGAGGCCCTCGACACGCTAGCTAGTAAGCAAATGAAGGAAACCATTAAGTACAGAAGTTCGTCATGCATACCGATAGAAGTGATATCGACCTCTCCTTCTCCAAGAGATTGCGCGAGCAACAATTTTTCATATATCTATCCGACGCTACTGGCTACATATATACAATATTAAGACCTCTTACAATATAATCTCCCCTAATTATATATGAACTCAACATCAACATGGTATTCTCCGGCTTTATTGATGACGTGGTCAAGAAAGAATCTCGCCAATTCCTCTTGAATTGCTTTCATGCGATCTTGTGGTAGGAGTTCATTCCGCATCTGCCACGTCTAATTTGAAGAAGGGGGTTAATACATATATATTAATGAAACTCAACAGAAATGATGGTGTAATAAAATGAAATTGTGAATATTATTGCTTACGCACTTCACATTGTCTTTTAGAGTAGCCCCGCTTATCTTTGCAAGTCGCATTGTAGATGAACTCGCACACGTAGTATCCACAGTAATCATTCCCTTGTTCCTGCCACAAGCACTTTACGAGAAATAGAGGTCAATCAAACTGATAATGAAGCATTATAAATGGCATTGATGAAAGTAGCTAGAATCAACGGGAGATGCGCGGAACTAGCTAGCTAGTAGTACTTACTTTCGGGTATGTATATCGTAGCTCCTTCCAGTCCCGGAGCTTCTGCGGTGAACTTTTTCCAAACCCTGCAAGACAAAGAAAATAATTATTACTTGAGATATCAGGAAATGAACAAAAAGTTGCCGATATGGTGTGATAATGATCGATTGAACTTACTTGTTGAGAATTTTAGTCATGTCCGCACAAGTCTCGGGATCTTTTCGTCTCGAGTCTAAGATGGTTACCAGTCCCTGCTCAAGCTTAATCTCCAGGAGAATATAGTGGAAGCTGCGCACACATGCATAACTCATCAATTACATTACTATAACCTCGCTCGAGTAATAAGGGAAACCGAATATGCACAAGACAGTAACACTCACTTGAAGTTGTAAGGAAAGAGTATTTTATCTTTGTTTTGATTTATTATCAATGATTTGAGCAAGTTGGCCTTGGCATCATTGGCGCTCTTTTTAACCTAAAATTCAGCTATGAGATTTGGGTTAATGAACCCAATATCATACATTTCTGCTTTTCTGCACTCGATGATCTTCAATCTGCATAATATAGTGAGGATAATTATAAATACATGCAATGAAAGAGCTGAGCTATATATAGAGACTTAATGACAGAAGTAGTACTTACAGACAGTAGCAAGTGACCGTTAATTTATCGAGGGCCTTTTGATTGAAAAATTGAAAGAACTCCTCAAATGGAACAGACAACACATCAATTCCAACGAGGTCGTGCTCCTCTTTAACTCTCATATACAAAGTATTTGCCCCCCAGACTCTCTGCAGGTTTCATGTACCAATCATGGAATCTTCGCATCATCGTTGTTAGAGATTTTTCATCTTTGACGAGAGGCTTCCCGTAATGGTATTTGTGTTCGTCCACCTCGAAGAAATCATAATGTACATCATCGGGCAGGTAATCTCCAAGATTGCTATAACCGGGCACCATCCTCGGATCATTAGCGACGATATCGCTAGACACCTTGAGCGGGGGGCACGATTGGTCCGCTTGTTCTCCGAGCTGGGCAATTTTTTTCCCAACTCGTCGTTCTGCTAACCTTCGATCACTGACAGTACTTCCCGACCGCTCCGCTTCGAGATATACCTTTTCAGTAATGCGCTCATAGTTGGTTTGCGGCGGAGACTTTGGTGGTTTCCTCAGGGCATCCAAAGTGCGCTTTGCTTTCACAGGATCTATCTTCTCCTCCGGAGGTGGATGTTTCTTTGCTTTCACCCCTTCAAAGAAATCCTTCACTTCGGTCCGCACGATCTTCGCGTTTTCCTCCTCGGTCCTCTCGTATGGTAACTTCTCTGGAGTCTTCAGAGAAGGACCAAATCTGTATTGTCTCCCGCCTCTGGCTGTATTGCTAGACGCCGGAGCAGACGGAGTGGCTGCGGCTGTCTTCTTTCGTGCTTGCTTACGAGGCGGAGGAGAAGGACTACGACGCGCCGGAGCAGCCGGAGCGGCGACGGGTCTCTTCCGCCCTTGCTGGCGAGGCGGAGAAGGAGGAGGCTGTTGGCTGCTCGGGCGCGCCGGCGCAGGCGGAGAAGGAGGCGGAGTGCCGCCACGCGCTGGAGAAGGAGGCTGAGTGCCCTGATCACTCGCCTGAGGAGGAGGCGGAGTGCCCTGACTAGCCGGAGGAGGAGGAGGAGGCGGAGGCATCCAGTTCGGAAGGTTGATGAGCTCCTTCCGCCATAGGCATGGAGTCTTCAGAGAAGAACCCAGCCGAGTCTCCCCTTCACCGGTAGGGTGGTCAAGCTCGAGGTCCTCAAATCCGTCCGTTATTTCATCCACCATCACCCTAGCATATCCATCTGGAATCGGCCGGCAGTGGTAGGTTGCGCCAGGTTCAGTAGGTAAAACAGAGCCAACAACCGCCTTGACTTTGAATTTCGTCCATTGTGTCATAAGGTGGCAATGTTGAGACTCCGTGATAGCATCCACGGGGTAGCTAGCAGGAGCCGTGAAGACAGGCTCCAGCTGAAGGTGCTCGGTGGAAGCCACGCTGCTTCTCCGCTGAGATGGCGGGGTAGCTTCGGCAGGTCGTTTGCTGCGATTTGCTTCTCGTTCCTCTAAACCTTGTACCCTTGCGTGCAGCGCCTGCAGTTGGGTATGCTCCACTTTCTTCCTCCTCCCCTGGCATTTGTAACCGCCTGCGTCCGGAAACCCAGCCTTCCACGGAACGGAGCCTGGCGTGCCTCGTGTCCGTCCAGGGTGCTCAGGATTCCCGAGGGCCATTGTGAGCTCGTCGTTCTCTCTGTCTGGAACGAACGTCCCTTGCTGGGCTGCATCGATATACTCATGAAGCTTCGTGACTGGTATTCTCATTTGCTCGTCCGTCCAAACGCACTTCCTTGATACAGGGTCCAAGGTTCCGCCAACCCCGAAGAACCAAGTCCGGCAACGGTCTGGCCACCTCAATGTCTCTGGTTCGACCCCTTTATCAAGCAGGTCATTCTCAGCCTTGGCCCACAACGGTCGGGCTTTGAGGTAGCCACCTGACCCCGTGCGATGGTGAAGCTTCTTCTTCGCAACATTCTTCTTGTTTGTCACTGACATCTTCTTACTCTTGTCCGATGTCTTGTGGGCCACAAATGCGGGCCAGTGATATCTGATCTTCTCATACCGGCCGATGAATTCTGGTGTCTCTTCTTTGTCGACAATTTTTTCCAGCTCATTCTTCCACCTCCTAAATAGTTCTGCCATCTTCTTAAGAGCATGATACTTGATCAATTGCTCTTTAACTGGCCTCTCCGGATCCTCCTCTGGCGGTAGGGTGAAATTTGCCTTCAGCGCGGTCCAAAGATCATCTTTCTGCATATCGGAGACATAAGACACCTCAAGGTCTTCTTTAGCTGGCTTTAACCATTGGTGGATGCTGATCGGGATCTTGTCCCTAACATGAACCCCGCACTGAGCAGCAAATGCTTCCTTTGTTCGGATGGGTTCAATCGGCATGCCATCGCGCGTGATTTCTATGATCTCAAACCTTTCATCCGAGCGCAACTTTTTCTTCGGGCCTCGTCTCTTTACCGAAGTTGTGCTCGATCCGGAGGGCTAGAAAAAAGAAGAAAGACGAGAGTTAATTAATATGTGTACATATTCCAAAACAATAAATGCATCAATTAGCTAGTCAGCACAGGCTTAACTAATATATATACCTGGCCGGACTCAGTTCGGTCACCGGAGCCGTCATCACGATGTCCTTCTTGCGCCGGCATTGGGTCACCGGAGCCATCATGATCATGTCCTTCCTCCTCCATTGTTCGATCACCGTAGTCTGCTTCGTCACCCTGTTCTTCCAGACCATCGGTGTCGTTGAGAAACGAGAAGACGGCATCACTTCCGTGTGCGATTATGTCCCCCAACACCGCTTCTGTTGCTTCGTCTCGGGGGTCCATAGTTTCTGCAAATATTTACAACATGGCAATTATTATTCAAACATGACAGATGGATATATTATTGGCAAACATTTGGGGTGGCCTCGATCGGCAACGCTTCAAGGGTTTGGGGTGGCCTCGAAAACGCTTCAAGGGTTTGGGGTGGCCTCGACGACAACGCTCTTTTAACTTGATAAATTTGGGTGGCCTCGAGAGAGTTTGTCGGGTAGGGGCGCGGCGGGAGGGGGTAGGAGACCGACATCGTTTTTTTCTAGGGTTTGGGTGTCCTCGAGAGTTTTGGTCGAGCGAGAGGGCCGGGGGTGCTCCCGTGGTATAAGTTATCACGGTCGAGAGGGGGTTATATCGACAACGACATACCCGATAAAAAATAAGAAAAGGAAGAAGAAGAAAAAAAGAGGAGAATCCTCTCTTTTTTTCCTTTTTTCCTCTTCTTATTTATTTCTCCTCTTCTTCATCTTTTTCTTTTCCTTCTTCCTAAACTAAACATAAACTAAAATAATCCTAAAACTAAACGAAACTTCTCCTCCTCCCTTTTTATTTCTTCTTCTTCTTTTTTTTCATAGAATTTTTATTTCTTCTTCTTCTTCTTTTTCATCCTAAAACTTTATGAACAAAATTACAACAGAAAATAAAAATAAAAATTCTATGAACAAAATAAAAATTCTATGAACAAAATTACAACAGAAAAAATCCTATAAACAAAATTACAATAAAAAATCCTATGAACAAAATTAAAAATAAAAATTCTATGAACAAAAAAACAATAAAAAATCTACGAACAAAATAAAAATTCTTTGCATATGAACATACAAACATTTGCATATTCTACAATATCATCATCATATTCTACAATAATATCACCAAAAATCCTAACTTTTGCATATGAACAGGGGGCCTGCTTCGTCATTGGGGCGGGGGGTGGGCGGCGGCGTTGGGGCGGGCGGCGGGCGGCGGCGGTGGGGCGGGCGGCGGCGTTGGGGCGGACGGCGGCGTTGGGACGGGCGCGCGGCGGCGTTGGGGCGCGGGGGGGGGGGAGGGGAACGGCGCGGGCTCATACTGCAGGCGAGCGGCGCTGAGGTCGGGGCAGGGCGCTCGGCGTTCGCGACGGCGAGGCCGGGGCAGGGTGCGGCGAGGCCGGGGCAGGGGCGACGGCGACGACGGAGACGGCCGTCGGTGTCGTCGGGGCGGCAACTGCAGATGAGAAGTGAAAATTTTCACAAGTCCTGCTTATATACCCAGGGCATTGGTCCCGGTTCGTAGCACCAACCGGTACCAATGCACCCTTTAGTCCCGGTTGGTGCCACCAACCGTGACCAAAGGTCAGTTTTCGGCAGCCCGAAGGGCGGGAATCGGCGGCCTTTGGTCCCGGTTGGTGGCACCAACCGGGACTAAAGGGGAGGCATTGGTACCGGTTGGTACTACGAACCGGGACCAATGCCCCCCTTTAGTTCCGGTTGGTGGCACCAACCGGGACCAAAGACCCTGTGCTGCCCGCATCGCAGCCAAAACTTTAGTCCCACCTCGCTAGCTGAGAGAGCTCGAGAGTGGTTTATAAGCGCTGCTGCGCCAACCCTCTCGAGCTCCTCTCAACTGCAGGCTTGCGGGCCTAATTTGTCACGATGTGCTTGTGGGCCTGCTGCGGGCCTGAATCCTGGCCCATGGTTGGGTTTCTAGTCGTATTCAGGCCATGGTGGCCCAGTAGGTGGCACTTTTTTTTATTTTTTTTGTTGCTTTATTTATTTTATTTTGTTTCTACTTACAACAGAAAACTTACTGTTGCTATTTTTATTTAATGTATTATAGTTTATTTATTTTACTTTTATAAAGTTTATTTCGTTTCTACTTCTTTATTTTATTAAAGTTTATTTTATTTTGTTTCTACTTATTTATTGTATTAAATTTTAATTTAATTTATTTTGTTTCTACTTATTTATTAAAGTTTATTTAATTTATTTATTAAAGTTTATTTTGTTTCTACTTATTTATTTTATTTTATTTTGTTTCTACTTATTTATTAAAGTTTATTTTGTTTCTTTCTGCTTTTCATGTTTTGAACAGAAAATACTTTGATAATTTCAGTGGCATGAATTTTATATAATTTTAGTTTAAAAAATACTAGAGGTTTATAAAAGCTTTTTAGTTCATTCCTTTTGCTATTAGAGTTTTATAAAGGGATTTTAGTTACAAAGGGATTTCATTTTTTTGAACTTATTTGAACTCCAGAGTTTTTCTGTGTTCAAAATGCACCATTCAAAGCCACATCATCAATTTTCAACCCTTTCTGACTTCATATGTTATTTTTCATGCATTTACTGATTATTTTGAGCTAGAAAACCCTGAAATTGATAAGCATTTCAAATGAACTCTGAAAAGGTTGAAAGTTGGCATGGTATCATCATTCGACCCACATAGCATGTGCAAGAAAGTAGAGAGGGTTACGGAAAAAACTGGATGCACTTCGTGTACAAAAAGGACAATCTCTTTCGAAGTATCACGGTTTCATACGGAAACTCATCTGTTACAAAGGGATTTCATTTTTTTGAACTTATTTGAACTCCAGAGTTCTTCTGTGTTCAAAATGCACCATTTAAAGCCACATCATCAATTTTCAACCCTTTCTTACTTCATTTGTTATTTTTCATGCATTTACTGATTATTTTGAGCTGTAAGACCCTGAAATTGATAAGTTACCAAATTAATAAAAGGTCATCATCACATTAAAACCAAAGTACATACACAGTTCTCATTGAACAACATATAGCTCTCCGGAGCATCTAATTAAACCATACATTGAAATTATGTAAAACATTTCAATGCAACAAGAAATGTGATCATAATCGCAACCAAGGTAACAATTGATCCAACTGCATAATGATACCAAGCCTCGGTATGAATGGCATATTTTCTAATCTTTCTAATCTTCAACCACATTGCATCCATCTTGATCTTGTGATCATCGACGACATCCGCAACATGCAACTCCAATATCATCTTCTCCTCCTCAATTTTTATTATTTTTTCCTTCAAGTAATTGTTTTCTTCTTCAACTACATTTAACCTCTCGACAATAGGGTCGGTTGGAATTTTCGGTTCAACCACCTCCTAGATAAATAAAATATATGTCACGTTGGTCGGCATAATTGTCATAAACAATAAATGAACCAAATAGTTATAAAAAGATAATATATACCACATCCGAATCATAGACAGGACGAGGACCGACGGGGGCGGATACCAAAACCATCGCACTATATAATAACAAGGAATAATAACAGTAAGAAAATTAGACAAGTATCTATCTGAAGTAAGAATTTTTTTCTTTCAGAAAGAAGATAAGAACAAGAGGCTCACCACGGTGGTGCCGGCGACGAGATCGGCGCGGGCGATCGACGGCGGTGAAGACGGGGACGGGACGTGAAAGACCGCTAAACCTGGACAAATCTCGGGAAAAATGGAGCTCGGGGGTCGAGTTTCGAGAGGAGAAAGATTAACTAGTGTGGCTTAGACATTTCATCGAACACCTCATGTGCATAGGAGGTGAGCTAGAGCACCCAAATGCCCTCCCCTCGCCGGCCAGAAAAAACAGAGCACTGTGGAGTGCTCTGCCGTGGCGATGGGTATATATAGGCAACTCATTTGTCCCGGTTCGTGGCCGAAACCGGTACCAATGGTTGTGGGCCAGGAGCGAGGCACATTGGTCCCGGTTCGTGCCTAGAACCGGGACAAATGGGTCCCCACGAACCGGGACCAATGCCCACGAGGCCCCGGCCGCCCCCCTGGGCTAACGAACTGGGACGAATGCCCCCATGGGTCCCGGTTCGTGACTGAACCGGGACTAATGGGCTTGCCCTGCCCGAACCAAAGCCCTATTTTCTACTAGTGTAAGAAGTCCTAGTAGGACTCCACACCTTGGCGCGCCCCCTAGGGCCGGCTGTCTCTCCCTCTCCCTCCTTTATATACGGAGGCAGGGGGCACCCCAAACACACAAGTTGATTTTTTAGCCGTGTGCGGTGCCCCCCTCCACAGTTACACACCTCGATCATATTGCCGTAGTGCTTAGGCGAAGCCCTGCGCCGGTAATATCATCATCACCATCGCCATGCCGTCGTGCTGACGGAACTCTCCCTCGGCCTCAACTGGATTAAGAGTACGAGGGACGTCATCGAGCTGAACGTGTGCTGAACGCAGAGGTGCCGTACGTTCGGTACTTGGATCGGTTGGATCGCGAAGAAGTTCGACTAATCAACCGCGTTACTAAACGCTTCCGCTTTTGGTCTACGAGGGTACATGGACACACTCTCCCCTCTCGTTGCTGTGCATCTCCTAGATAGATCTTGCGTGATCGTAGATTGTTTTTAAAATTACTGCGTTCCCCAACAAGATGACGATACTTTTGCTTGTAGCTAGCTACCGGATAACTTTTTCTTTTAGGTAGTAGCAAGCTAGTTACTGAAAACTATACTAATAGTAGAATGCCCGTGCGTTGCCACGGGCTTTTGAAATATTTTTGCTTGAATTATATAGACATAAGGCATGATAAACTTCATATGTAGAGATAAGATTAGTACGGGAAAGCCCGTTCGTTGTCACGGGTTTTTAAAATATTTTCCTAGAGTTATGTAAACATAACTTCACATGTAATGATAAGATAAAACAGACACAATAGGATAATAATTGAAGTCCACTTCAGTTACAATATAAATTGATAAAATAAAAAGATAAATTGACGATGTATGCATATAGAGCGATGATCCAACTAAAAATCTATTGCAAATTAAGATCTACTTGATGCGTTTGACAAATTCTTGCACAATATCTAGAATGTCTTTAGCTTCATTCACAATATTTGATATTTATTATATTAATAAAAATCTTTATCAAAAATTATATTAGTAGAAACGAGTGACACAAAGCAAATTATTTTTTCACCTACCCAGCCTTTTCCCCGTTACTAAAAAAAAAAAAACAGCCTTATCCCAACTCGCCCCCAGTCTCTCTCAAAACGTCACTGCCATTCCTCACTCTTCCTCCGCCTCTCCATCTCTATCTCTGTCTCGATCCCCTTTCACTCTCCCATGTGGCGGCCACCAGCGTGATCCGGCGGTGCGGCCTGAGGCGTAGAGGCGATGCGGCGGCGTCGTTTGCGGTGGAAGGCGGCCGTTGGTGGCGATTGGAAGCGAGACCAGTGGCGGCGGCGACGGATCCCGACGGATCTCTCCGGATCCGATTGCGAGTGATGGAGGCCGTGGTCTCCTGTGCGCGGCGTGCTGATGCATAGACGGGTGCGGGGCTGGCGGTAGGCAGCGATGTGGCGCGGTCTCATGCGGCGGCAGAGTTGCAGCTGCAGCCGGCACGGCTGCTCGCCGTGCTGTGGACACGGCTTGCCGGGCAGAGGGCGTCCTTCTAAGCGGTGAACCACGGCGTGACCCTTGAGATGCTACGGCTGGTGCGCTGGTCATGTCGTGGCTTCTGCAGGCAGCCAGCCGAGGTGAGGAGCGGGACGCCAACTCGCCAGCGACGTACAAGGGGCTACAACAGCTGCCTTGGCACCCGCAAGAGCGGGCTCCTCGACTGGGGCGTCTGCTACTTCCTGAAGCTCCTCCCGTCGTCGATCAAAAGGCCACGGCAAGTGGTCGTCCCTTCCCGTTCACCATTCGGTACGCACATAGACGCATCTATGCACCCTCCTCTGCCATACATCCGTCCCTGACCATTCACATATAAGGTGCTATCCGTTGTGGTCATCCACGGCGTAGCTGCCCATACTCAAACATAAGTTGTTGTTACTGAATTAATTTTGCATGTGACTCAATGCTTTTGCTTGTTAGATTTCCTTGAATGATGCAGACGAGGAGTATGTGTGAGGGCCTGGCCTGGACAAGCTTGATTTAATTAGTATCTGTTCTGGTACAGGTTGTATATATCTGTAGTTATCCTAATTCAGTAGTTATCCTAATATGAAGCCTGCGTTATATATTTGTAGTTATCCTAATTCTGTAAGATTGAGACTGATTAGCATGCTATAAACAGAGTGCACTATTTAAAACGCTATATTATATACTATCAGTTAACTAAAATAAAAGCTCTAAATAAACATCATCGCTAAGTTTCAAATACACTGGGAGAGGTACATATTTTTGTCAATTGATATTCAAGTACAATCAAGTAATGGTCCAAAAGAAGGATGATGTAGCCATTACGGAAAGACTACTGACAACATGAGAACTGTCGTGGATCATTAGTCATGCTCTGAAATTGCCAACTACAGTACTGCTCCATCTTATATTAAACAATTCTTGTTTTTCATGAAGGGATTTTATGTGAAACAAGTTAGCGAGCAGCTTCCCGAAAGAGATGGAAACCAATGGAACCTATGATATGCACATAAATCAATGGAACCTATGTAAGTGCTCTCTGTTGACTTCTCCCTTATATAAGCTATTGAAATCAATTGAGCATTCCAGGATAAAGAATTTGGTTGTTACCAATCTAATAATCATACACCTTTTGATAATGTTATCAGCTAGCAACTGAAACTATGTCACAGTTTCATTTGGTATCACACTCCAGTGCTAGCCTAATGCTATTTATAAAATCCTCGCAGCCAAACATGTTGCCTTCTCAGTTGGCTGGAGCTTCATGTGGGTTATTTTATTTGGACTCCTATTTGCCGGGGTCAGATCTTATGCAGTGTACAAATACAGTCTACAGGTAAAACACCTCTACTCATTTGAACAGTAATGTTATATTGATCCTCTCACATGACGCTTATACTATGATATGGTTCAGTTTTCATTGTCTGGTCAGCATATTAAGACTGCTATTGTATCCATTGTTACACTACCCTTTACCAGATTACGAGCATGGACGGTTGTCTTCATTGCATGAAAAGTTGATCACAAGGACATGTGGGTACTTGTTCGATTGAATTAGATCTTTTACGAAATACAAATAACAACTTGCTCTGCTAATAATCTTGTATGGCAACTTTTCCTTTTAAATTCCTACATGATTGAACACAATAATGTTTTCGTTAATGCCATATACTTCACAATGCCTGAACCTTACACCAGGAAATGAAATTTACAGAACTTGTAAATTAACTATATTTTTTAGAGAAAACTGAAATATATTCCAGTGGAGTTTAGTTTTACAACAACGGAGTGACCGGGGCAGTGTGCAATATTTGTGCAGGAAAACAAAGCTGAGTTTAGATGTAGTAGATGATTGATTACAAAACAACAAAAGAATAATATACATAAGCAAACCAGCAAAACGAAAAATAATGTCACATACAGCAAAATTTGGCAACTTGCAAAGTCTCAAATTCGAGGCAATATTATTAGTACTTGACTTGTTGTATAAACATAATAAAGTTCAATTGCTAACATCGGAAGATAGAGAACTATACAAGAACACCGAAGAGCACCAAATTATATGTAGCATAAGAGTAAATTCTCTGTCATATCTAAGAGTGGACTTCAGCCTGTAAGGACTTCCTTATAGACGATGTTCTTCATCGAGGTCTGTAAGGACAAGGCAGGTTTTTTTGCTTCTTTGATTTACTGCTTTGCTTCTTGCCATTCTCATTCTCCTTCTCCTTCTCAATGAGGATCTTTATGTTTCTCTTCGCGGTGGATCGAGACAATGCGACATAGAGTTGACCATGAGAGAACACCGGATTAGGTAGGTACACGCCAACAATCGGAATCGTCAGTCCTTGAGCCTTGTTAATCGTCATAGCAAAGCTAAGCCTTACAGGAAATTGCTTCCTCTTGAACTTGAATGGAAACATGTCGTTGTCAGACGGGCATAGGGGTATTCGAGGAAGGAAAACCCTCCTACCCGCATGTTGTCCAATCACGATTTCTGCGTCGATGGCGTTCCTCTTGAAACCTCGCACCACAAGCCTCGTCCCGTTACACAGACCATTAGCCGGATCAATGTTCCTTAGAAGTATGACAGTGCAGTTGAGCTTCAGTTTGAGTGCATGCGGAGGCAGACCGTTGGGAGTCAATCCATTAAGGAACTCGGGAGCGTAGTAGCCATATGGGTCGTCCTCTGCACTGTCAAAGCTATGGTAGATTACTTCTTCTCCCCGAAAACGTTCTACCATGCGTATGTTTATCTTGTCGACGTTGTCGTTCGTGGTGGAGAGGATTGCGCGAGAAGTCATGTAATTCGGATCGGACATGTTGTCATGTAGTCTCGGAAACACATGGTCAATCAGCTTCTCCAGGTCATCACCCTCGCTTGTAGACGGCACACAAATATCTTCAAGGAGTCGTATGTTTCCTTGATCGTCAACTTCCTCGGTGCCATTGCCTACCCTTAGCAAGTAATCCGCAAACCAGGTGTCATTATGAGCCCTCATGTTGGTGACGAGCCTTAGCTGGCGCATACCCTTCCAGAGATGTGAACTTCGGAGGGTTGCATTGATTATCTGACCCCGGGACCCCCTCCTGACGACCGGAAGCACCTGCCTGAAGTCCCCGCCAAACACAACAGTTTTACCTCCAAAGGGTCGGTCCCGTCTTCCCATGATGTCGCGCATGCTGTTGTCCAGTGCCTCGACCGCCTGTCGCTTAGTCATGGTGGCCTCGTCCCATGGTATCAATGAGGCCATTCTCAATAGCTTGGCGGTCCCACTCTGCTTCGTGAAGGTGCATGAGGCGCCGTTATCGCAGCTCAATGGGATCTTGAACCTCGAGTGGGCAGTCCTACCTCCAGGCATGATAGAAGTGGCGACGCCTGATGTCGCGGTAGCGATAGCGATGTTTCCCTCGCTTCGAACCTTGGCGAGTAGCGCCCTGTACAGTGCCTCGACCGCCTGTCGCTTAGTCATGGTGGCCTCGTCCCATAGTATCAATGAGGCCATTCTCAATAGCTTGGCGGTCCCACTCTGCTTCGTGAAGGTGCATGAGGCGCCGTTATCGCAGCTCAATGGGATCTTGAACCTCGAGTGGGCAGTCCTACCTCCAGGCATGATAGAAGCGGCGACGCCTGATGTCGCGGTAGCGATAGCGATGTTTCCCTCGCTTCGAACCTTGGTGAGTAGCGCCCTGTACAGGAAGGTCTTCCCTGTACCTCCCGGGCCATCAACAAAGAACACCCCCCATCACCGCATTCAACTGCAGCTAGTATCTCGTCGTATGCAGCCCTTTGCTCCAAGTTTAGCGACGATGCCAATTTAGTGTCGTTGATGTCAAAATCGACGTTGGATTCCTCGATCACTTCTCTGGCCTCGCCTCGGTTGGGTCGAACGCATCGTCAATGCATGGAAGAGCGAAATCAGCTATGTCTTTGCCCATGGACTGCAACATACCCCTGATGTCAAGCAACACCATCTGTTTCACCTCAATCGGGCACGTGTGGTATCGCCGATAGTCATCAGACATAGGCTCGAAGTGCCTATCCCATAAACCACGCACGTCGCCTGGCTCACAGTGCACCAAAATTGTTGCGAAGAGCCTCCTGAGCGAACATGGCATCGCCCACTGCTTTGCCTTTGTAAGACAGTCGTCGAGCGTGTTATCTGCCTCGACGAGTCCCAACCTTCGGCAGCCTCTCTAAAGCTCCCGCATAGCCTACCGTCCACGGTGAGTAGGTCCTCATAGGATGTCTTGCCAGCAACATGGTTTAGCAGCACACGCAGATAGTATCGCTCCCCCTCGGCAGGATTGGCAGACACAATTCGACCTATCTGATAACGCTCCACCCGCTCTTTCCAATACTTCTTACCCTTCTGCCATGTGAACCTTGCAGGAATATCCTTATACAATATATTCCTAGCCCACGGGTGGTTTTGGTTAGCTTTGAAATACTCTGTCAACATTGATTTGGAAGCATTCTCAGAGGCGACTACGTCGGTCAAGTGAGCTTGCTCATTGAATGCCACCCTGTGCATATTCGGGAGATGAAGAGGCAACTGTAGGACAGGCGGGTCATTGGCACACAAGGGGAAGCCAAATATCCTCCACATCGCCTCTGGAGGAGTAACCCACCTCGCGTCTACGTATCTTTTGATCTCATCAATGTTTCCATCGGTGTCGGGCTGGTCGATGCTGAAAGAAGCCCTATCATGGCCCTTGTATATGTACTTGTAAAGGTATTTGACGGCCTTTATGCTGGAGCAAACCTCAACGTTGATGTGGCAATTGAACATCCGCAGAAGGTAAGGGTTATATGGCACAACCCATCTGTTGTCCAACATTTTACCCCGGACCTTAGCCTGCCGACCATCATCTCGACGACGATAAACTGGGTATGAGTCCTTGCCCTGTGCCGTGTTTTCATTGAACAGCCGCGGGTATCTGCACTTGCACTCATTCTGTTGCATGCACACATTTTTGGGGTTGAGAGCACCACATGGTCCGTGCATCCTATGTTTCACCACCAAGGCATGGAGTTCAGGATACTTTTGCTTGTCTGGGAGCTCGGCAGAAATGAGTCGGTCGTACTGCTCCGGAACGACAAGCTTATAGGCAGAATCCATGATCAACAAAAAGTGTGCGTGGGGGAGGCCCCTCTTCTGGAACTCGACTACGTATACATGTGCGACAACAACACCCAGGATATTCTTCTTGAACAACATCTCTTTCATAGCCTCTAGCTTGCCATGGAACACACGAGCCACAAGATCAGGTCGGTCTTGTGCTGTCTGACCAGGAAACAACTCATTCGTTATCTCTTCCCAGTTAGGGTTGTAGGTCATGGTCAAGAAGATGTCAGGCTTCCCGTAGGTATGGACAATTGCCATGGCATCCATATGTCTTCGTTTCATGTCGCGGTCGCCACCTGGGTACGTTCCAGGGAGCACAATCCTTACTCCAACAACGCTTGCTTGGGTCTCCCCGGATGTAATTGCATCAACAACTCCTTTATATAGGTCGGCACGGATCTTTGTCTGGTTCTTCCTGTACCATTTCAACCTACAACTCTCAATCTTGATGTACATGTCCACCCCCCATTGCTGGAGCAATCGTGCTCCACAGAGTATGGGATTAAATATACCAGGTCGTGTCTGAAACATGTAACAGTAGTAGTCTCTCACGGAGACGCATAACCTGCTATTCCCCTCTGCATATGGATGAGTAACGCGAACATTAGAATTCATACGAGAACTATTCAATTCATCTAAACGACAGAATATGCATAAGGCTTACCTGCATCCTGATCATCATCATCATCATCACGTCCACCTCTTGGTTGTTGCACAACCGGCCAAGGGACATCACGTTTAGGTAGTTTCGGATGCCAACCGAGCTCACCCCTTGGGTAGAATAATGGGTAATAGAGCGGGTCATATGAGCCAGACGTCACATGTATACTGTGCATTTGGTTGTCGTTCCCGCAAAGTGTAATCCTCTGATCGAACCTCTTTGCCAGGTCAGTGCCCTCCACCCAAATTGCAGCGACCTCCGATGATAGAGGTCTATTATACTTCCGTTGATCTAGTCTCTGGTCCGTGTTGAGGTCTATCCTGTAATTGTCGAGGTTGTCCCTGTGGGCACCCAAACTCCTAAACTGCTGGGAGTATGGGTTTTCCTTGAGTATGTCCACTAACGTCCTGACAACATTCTGATCTAATTGCTTGGTGGCATGTTGGCGATGGGTTAGGCCTAGGTCGTCGTCGTAGAAGTACAACTGTAGATGCTCTGGACGGGATGTTGTCCCGAAGGAATGAACGTTGTGGTAGATGGTGCCGTGCGCCCGGAAGGTGTACACCCCAGAGTTCATGTTTGTGTAGCTTTCATCCAGGCTAACACCGAGCGTTGTGAAGGAGAAGTGGCCGTTGAAGAACCGTATGTTCTCCCGAAAATGCCTAGAGTCCGCATCCGTGCTAGACCAAAGCCTCATTAGCTCCGGGATGGGCTCCGGTTGCTTAAGCTCGATCTGCCCATTGCGACAGCAGAATCCCGGGGCCTCGGACACAAACTTCTTGGCCTTGCAGTGGTCGCAGTTCACGGCGTGCTTGAGGATGTGTGTACTGTCGGGGAGGTTTGAGTACACATAGTCCAATGGATCATGGTCGACATAGGTATTGTGACTTGAGTCTTCCAATTCGTCGTGCTCCATGTCATCAGCAGCCGAGCCTGCAAACAATGTTTCTAATTAATGCGATACTCCCAACATGTGGATCTTGCTCAAGCTGGTGTACATACCTTCACCAGCAAACAGGTAATACTCATCGTCGAAGAGGTTGTCAGGGTTGGCATTATCAATATCATTCATGAGACCAGTAAGGTAAGCGTCCATGTCGTCTGCGCAGGTGCCGAATCAATAAATGAGGGTTCAGTGTCAAGGGACGCAAGGGCAGTAAGGATGGGAGTCTTACCTTCACTCCTGATTGTGTATTCCGGCGTGCTAGATGAGGTTGAGGCACCGTGTGCTTCAAGTACGGTTGGTTGTCCCGTTGAGCTCATTTTCGGTATGGAGATGGTCCTGGCGGTTGGGGTCTTCACCCTACTTGCAAAGCTTTCATTACGACGATCTAGCAGAGCCTTCCTCTCACCACGTGGCACCTGCGTACATGATTTTCGCTTGCCAATTTTGTCCTGACGCTTCTTCGCTGCCATACCTCCCTTGCAAGCTCGCTCTCTCATCCTAAGCCGAGCTCTGGACTCATGCCTCTGCTCGTCAGCTCCACTATCCGCTATTGTTAGCGGATCACTGGTTTGCTGGTCGACACTTTTTAGGTGATCATCGTTTTCGATGAGGTCGCCATCTACAGCACTGTCACCAAAGGTTCTACTTAGGGTATGCACCTGCAACATTTTTGAATTATCATAAATAACTGTTGAATGATTAAAAAATGAAAGCTGATTGCTGATGGGATAACTACCATCGGTTTCGGTGTTGCGAATGTATGTGGGGGACGACGTGACGGTAGGAGCATAATCTATTTGTTCACCATGGGATTGTTGCGCAGGACCCAACATGACGATATTATCGTCCATCGTACTGCAACTATAGGCGGCTGCACCGATACGGAGCAAGTAAATATTTGTTTAATGCATACGAACAAAAGATGTGGAGTACACATGCGAGAAATACCGTAAGTTTTGAAGGTGTGACTGCATGTGCTTGCCGCAGCTGAGGTTGCTAAATCAGGACGAGGCATCGCAATGGATTCAGCACACGGGGTGTTCCGCATAGCTTTCTCCCGCTGTCGGCGCTGAGCACTCATCTCCCCTTTCTGCTCTGGTGTCAAGCTATCTCGATGTTTCTGATCTGTCTCACGTCTTTGTGTGTTTATTTGTTCCTTCTTCTCCTTGTAAGTGGCTCGCCTCTTTGCATTTATAATATCTCTTTGCTGTTGTGATAAGACATGACCAGTGTTTGTGTCGTCTTGTGTCTTCTTCTGATAAGCTGCTCGCCTCTGTGCATTTATATTTTCTCTTTGTTCTCTTGTGTCCTGTTGTTTCTTCTGGTAAGATTCCCGTCTGCGTGTGTTCAACTTATCGATCTGTTCTTGGTACCCTTCTTCTTCTTTTTTCTTTTTATAAGCTGCTCTTCTCCGTGCGTTCTTGGCATCCCGGGCCCTTGTAGCTGGATCTGTTATTGTACACATATAGATACACATTAGCATCCGAACCAGAACATTCAAGATGAATGATCTCACGGTTGACTGGAGCTAGAGGTTAATCGTATTTACCGCTACAATCATGCACCATGAGGGCTACAACATATAAATGATAAAACAAACCAGATTACAAGCAAGTGGACCGTGAGATATACCTGGACTCCCATTGGGGAGTTCTATGGTTTCAGCAGAGGGGATTGTAGCTTCATGTATAACCAGGCCGCTCGACGGTTGTGGGTCAGATACAATGGCATCTGAAATATTATTCAAATTAGTAAAAACCAATATCAGAGGCATTTAAACCTTGCTGATGAGTTATACCTGGACTCCCTTTGGGGAGTTCAATAGTTGAGGGAGATGGTATTGTTGCTTCACGAATAAACAGGCCGCTCGATGGTTGTGGGGCACATCCCATGGCTTGCGAAAGGGATTATTCAAATTAGTAGAAAGCAATCTTGAAATCAAATTACTAAAAACCAATATTGTTCAAATTCCATATACCTGGACCCTCGCTCGGGAGTATATCAACATTGGTGATATCACCAAGAGGGCGTCGGAGGTTATTTGTTGTCTCCATTTGTCGCTGTCGGTGTTGCTTATAAAGATTCACCCTTTCCCACCGAGAACCAAACGGGGTCAAGTCATTTGAGGACATCACTGTCACAGACAACTGTCATTGGAAAAACAGAACAACAAGTACCGTCTACTATATTTAACATACTTTAATATACAATATCACAGACCCATTAACATCAACTATTTGAAAAGCCCATGGCTCAGCACTAAGGAAGCACCAGAGATTAAACTCTCAATATTTGTGATAAATAAACATATATATGCAACAAATGTTGGATTTATTCCTTCCTACTTTTTAAATATTTTTTAGTTTTGCTGATTTTCCTCTGGGAATGAAGTGATTTATGTTGTTGAATGCACTCATCAGGTTATAAAACGTGCAGAAAACTGATCACATGCTCACCAATACCCCAGCGAGGCATCACTACCTGGGTTCCTAGTTCATTGAAGAGACAAACATCAAAGTCTGGAAGATATTTTAGAAACGATGAAGTCGACGTCCAGCAAGAAGCTCAAGGAGTTTTAATGGGCCACATTAAAATCTGTGAGCTCGCAGGAACAGGGCAGTAACCTTTTCATCCCCTTGCATACTGTTTGAGGAAAGAGTTCTTAGTAAACAGTTGAGAACTTCTGTATATCTCCATATGGCATTGTAGAACTTAAAAGGTGATTTACAAAGAAGTGATTTACACCCTCTCTCTGCTATCTATAAAAATTGTGACAATGGAAGCTTGCATTTCTCCATATCAAGAACGGGAGTATAGATTCTAATCGCAGAGATTTCTCTCTTTTACAGCGAGGTCATGTTCCATCTGAGCCTTGCTACATACTGCGATTCTAATAGCATCTTCTTCCTTAAATCTAACAGCTCGATTCCTTGCTCGTACATAAGAAGGCAATGTGCGCATCGTTGGAGCTATAATGAACAGTTGGGGCTACTATATGAGAACATATGAGAAAAGTTGCGGCACTCACCAACAAAGGTAAAGTTGCAAATTGTGAAGCGTGCACAGCTTACTGCCCTGTGGTTTAAACTCGGTCGAACAACAGTAGGTGCTAACCTGTTGCTCGCAGCCGCGGCGGCACCGGTGCCTCCTGCTCCGATGGCAAACTTTAAAAGAAATAGGCCTCGCCCACCCGCTCCAATGGCAAACTGGTAGGATCCCAAATCGAGACCTGGAAGCATGGAGAAACACAGCCTCGCCCGTCCCGCTCAGAAACGTCTTGAAAATTGGTTTGTTGTTGTATATGGAAGGCGTGAGATGGACAGAGTATGATTGGTCGCTTTATTTTTGGGCATTGAAGGTGTAAGATGGAAAGAACGAAAGGATTGATTGGCGTTGTATATCTGTTTGTGATGTACGAGCGATTTGATTCCTGTTGTGTATGGAAAGTATTATTTGGAAAGGATAATATTGTTTGGAAAGGATGCCATCGGTTAATATTTTATTCCTGTTGTGTATGGAAAGTATTATTTGGAAAGGATAATATTGTTTGGAAAGGATGTCATCGGTTAATATTGTTTGGACTTTGCGGGGTTTATTTGGGGATTGTCTCGGTTAATAAAAAAATCAAAAAAATCGGTGGAAGTGGGATGGGATCGAGGGGTGGGCCTCTGGTACGAGCGAACGAAACGATGTACGGACTGAGACATTAGGAGTAGAGATAGTTAGGTATATTTTGTGGATTTGAGACGTATCATTAGAAGTTTAAATGGCTGCACATATACTAATAGCAGGGTATATTTTCTTTATTGCTGAAAAATACAAATTGTTGGCATTGTCTTACAATAAACGCCATAGATAATACAATATATTGCTGGCGTTAGCCAGGTGGCACGCCATCAGTACTAAAATACTGCTGACGTGTCTGTCAACGCCATCACTAAACTGTTTTCACTGGCGCCATATTGATGACGTTGGGTCTCTACGCTAGCAAGGCATTTTTTGCCACGCCATAGCTAGGCTTCTTTTCACTATTGTGCAGTTCCTGAATCGCGATGGTGTTCCTTAAGGGCACAACATGCAACACAGATGCTTAGCACGGATGATAGGGTCGAATTCCCAACCGATTAACAATTCTTTTTTTGAATGATAGTGTCAGGTAAGGCGTCGGCATGAAATCATGCATCGAGCGCCTGACCCTTTTTCTCCCCGCGGGAAGCACTTGGGTTGCTTAATTAGCACATGCAATTAACGTATGCATTGCAAACTAGGGCACTTAGATGCATTTTGATTTTATGGCATTGCAAACAACAAGGATGACCAGAGGGCAGGTCACATATTGATAGTGAAAACTTAAGAGGCCTCCTAACTCCTAAGGGAATCTCTAATGTGTGGGCTAGTGCTACACGCCGGGGTAGAATTTTTTTTTTTTTTGCGTCAATCCCTACTCTTTTTCTTAAAAATATATATTTTACACACTCATAATGAAGCGTCTAGACAATATACAATACAATATCATCAGACCTCTGCATAATTATGATACATACACACAATTAACACCAATGCACACACAAAAGAATCACACTAGCAAAATAGAACGTCATAGAAGCCTAGATTGAGGAAAAGCAACAAGGGAAAAAGGCAACATTGATTCTCGTCGAGTAGTAATAACCATAAAAAATGATGTCAGTGCATATGGCGTAGACGTGTGAGCCACTCGACGTTCCGGGGAGATTTTTATTATTAGAAAGGAAGAATCGAAACCAAGCAATTGCCAGATCACGCTTAGTGTTGGAGACAGAGACGCTATAAAGCCATTTAAGAAACAATTACCCCCTTGGATACAAATTAATTGCCGCATGTCTAGTACAACTTTTTATTAGAGTTGCGACAATTAATTTGGATCGGAGGGAGTCTTAAGTTATACTACTTCATCCCCACTAGTAAATGCGCATGTGCAACGCATGTTAATATTTAGTGAATATATTAATTGCACGCAAATATTAGGTATGCTATTATTTATGTGTTAATTTTGTGATTAGTGCAATATTTGGTATGATATTAATTGCACGTTAAACACGTTGAACGCTCGCCATTGGAGCAGTCTAGATCATTGGATTGACTTAGTTTGATGGCCGAGATCAGTTGGATCTGCCCCTTTGGATCTTTTTACATTGGTATAGATATTGATAATATAAGATTGTTTTCCAAGCAATTTTAGCTTGCAAAATGATCTTATATTATGAGACGGAGGGAGTATTTTTTTCAAGGGGCCTGTGTAGGTGCTTTGCATGGCCGGCCCGGGAGAATATCACATGGGAACTAACATTCCGAGAAAACTTCATGGAAACCACGTATGAAAGTAAAAAAAATCTGAAAAAATACGGATGCTAAGAGGGTGATGTTTTATTGACATGCAAAATTTCAAGTTGAAACATTATACTTGATGTGAGCTATGGAAAAAATAAATTCAGCCCCGAATAGTGACGTTTCTATTCAGCATTATTCAATGCTAATCTTCTTATTTTCATAGCTCAAATCCTGTAATGTTTTTGTATTTGAAATTTCACATGGCAATAGAACATCACCCTCTTAACATCTGTTATTTTTTAAAGATTTTTTTCAGAACTTTGAAATATCTTTTTCGCGTGGTTTTCACTGGTTTTCAATGAATGTTTGTTTCCATATGATATTCTCCAAGCTAGCCCGGTCACTGCACTAGCCGGTTTTAGCCACTTTTTTATTTCGGTTAGTTTCCGGAAATGAATTTTTTTATGAAAGGGAATATTGTTTGTTTTTTTTCAAAATTCCAGAACATTTTAAAAATTGGAAAAAAAATCAATTTATTTAAAAGAATCTGAATATTTTCTGAATCAGTGAACTATTTTTTGAAAAAAAAATCTGAATATTTTCTGAACCAGTGAACTATTATTTGAAAACACAGAAGTTTTAAAAAGTCGAAAACAGGAACATTTATTCAATTCCCAATTTCTTTTACAAAAGGTTAATATTTTTTGAAATTCTCAAAACTTTTCTGAATACACTAAAAAATTGAAAACATGAATTTGGAATCACAAACAATTTTAGAGTTTACGAACATTTTTAAAAGGAACTTTTTGAAATAGAAAAGAAAAAAGCCAAAGAAAACAAATAAAAGAAGGAAAACGCTTGCTCTCATCCGGAGGGTCGCACACGGAACGATCCGCCGTCTGCTCTGTGTGACGCGTGTCTTCTTTGCGTGTTTCTTTCCGCAACATCATGTGTGTTGCAAATTGCCTCCCACAACAACACCCATGTTTGCAAAAACAGTGAAGATGAAAAAAACTGTAAATATTTTCTGCGATATCATCTATGTTGCAAAAAATTCTTACGCAACAACACCATGTTGTACAAATAGTGTAGAAAAATAATCCGCAACACCACCTATGTTCAAAAGGTTTCTGCAACATAAGCTCAGTTGCAAAGTATTCTGCAACACAACCCTTGTTGCAATGATGAGGACAATGCTGGATATGGCCGCCGAGCCGACGGATGTTTTAAAGCGATCCGCCGGCCGATGCGTAGCGTGCCCCATAAAAGAACAGAGGAAAAATAAAATAAAAAACCAGTTAAAACTGAACCTGAACCTTTTCGATGGTTCCCAAAATCAGTGAAGAGTGAGCTAAATGGGCCGACCCATTCGGTTGCCGCTCGGCTCCTGTTGTGCGATTCAGTGGCTATTTAACGCAGAATGAAGAGAGGAACTAGGATCACGAGTTAATCAGGGCAATCTTTTTGGCGGATGTTTTAGACATTATAACTGAACGTTTAGAATAAATATAGCGGAGTCATCATATTGGCAACTTTTATATTCATATGTAGCGTGTTTCATATATATCATACATGCTACTGAAGTGGTGCACAGACTCAGATCCATCAAGTAGGCAGCCTCCATAATCATGGGACTCGCTTGCGAACGAGACATTTTTCCCAATCTTCTTGCCATCCCATGTGAGGTGGGAGGGCTCATGTAACTTTCTTCGTGTCACATGCAACTGCCATATGAAATACACTCCAACAGGTAGACTCGAGACGTCAAATATGACGACTAGAGAGGCCATGTTTGGTGAACACCTCATAAATTATGGCGATCCCAGGGCATATAGCGATTCTGTTATAGTGTGTGTTTTCAGACTCGCCATATTAATGGTTGTTATGGCAATTAACCCAATATGACGACTCTGCTAGAGTCATGTACGGGGGTGGGACACCCCATGTCTTTTTTTGTTTTTCTCTTTTTGTTTTATTCTTCTTTAAAGTAATTTGAGATTTAAAAAAGGGTCTTGACTTCCAAAAAAATTGGAATTTTGAGAAAAATGTTCAAGTAATCATAATATGGTCGTGGATTCAAAAATTGTTCGTGATCTTAGAAAAATGTTCGCATATTCAAAAAATGTACACGATTTCTCAAAACTGTTCGAGAATTCAAAAAATGTTCATGACTTTGAACAAAATGCTCATGGTTTTTAGAAAATGTTGATGTATTCAAAAAATATTTACGAATTCAAAAAATGTTCATCAATTTATATATTTTTAAAAATATCTGTGTATTAAAAGCTCAGACAATGTTCGTGAATTGAAAAATAAATATTAATTTTAAAAATATTAACTGATCCAAAAAATGTTTATGAATTCAAAAAATGTCTGCAAATTCAAAAAATGTTCACGACTCCAAAGATATTCGCAATTTTATATAGATGATTGCATATTCAGAAAAGGTTCACAACTTTATGAAAATATTCAAGATAAAATAATGTTCGTGAATTTGCAAAAAGGTTCATGAGTTCAAAAAATGTTCAGTAAATTCCAAATGTGTTTTCGAATTAAAAAAATCTTCCATAGTTTCTAAAAGTTCATTTATTCAAACAATGTTCTTAGATTAAAAAAATGTTCATGCATTTCAAAAAATGTTTTTATTAAAAAAAGTTAGTGAATTTGAAGAATTGTCCCCAAATTTAAAAAATGTTTATCGATTCAAAAAATGTTGTGAGTTTCAAAACATGTTCACAGTTTCAGGAAAAAGCGAATTTGTAAAAAAAATCGTGAATTCTAAAAACATTCAAAATTTCATAAAGTGTTTGCAAATTTGATTTTTACACGATTTCAAAAAAATGTTCACAAATTCTAAAAGTGTTCCTGATTTCCAAAAATGTTCACGGTCAAATAAATATCACGAATTTAAAAGCTAATTGCAAAATTAAAAGGAAATATGGAAAATAAAATCCAAAGAAAAATGAAAACTAAACTAAAATAAAAAAGAACATATAAAAAGAACATATAAAAAGTAAAAATAAAAATGAAAAAGAAAAAAAGAAACATAAAAGAAGAAGAACACAATGAAAAAGATAAAGGAAGGAGAAAACCAAAAGAGGAAGGAATAAATCGGTTCAGGGAAGATTCCTCCCAAACCCGTGGGACAAAAACCAGTATGGGCTGGCTCAGGGGTACACGCCAGGTTGCCTTTTGGTGACCTACGTGCCCAATAGGGGTCGATTTTGGTGTTTTGACTCTTTTACGAAAGTTGAGCTTAGGGCTGGAATTCTAGCCGAGTCGAGCCAGCTCGGCTCGACTCGCTAAAGCTCGTATCTTTAACGAGCTAGCTCGACTCGACTCGTTACTATAACAAGCTCAAATTCAAGATTGGCTCGACTCGTATAACTCACGAGCTGGCTTATTTAGATTGTTAAGCTCGTTAAAGATCTGAACATAAAATCTTACGAACATGATAAAAATGATTACTTGAGAATGTATAATGTACATATTAAACATGTACAATGTTCACAAAAAATTGTAAGCATGTACGAGCATCATTAACAATTGTCAGTACCATCAACGGTGTAGTTGCAGCGCGCCGCCGTCATGATTCATAGGAGAAACAAATAGGGAAGACAGGAGGGAAATCGACCACCTATAATTTCGCTAGGAATAGAAATGGAATGAGAAAAATCGTTGTGTGCGACGTGTGAGTCTCCTGGGCAGTTGGGCCTTGTGTTGTGCGTCTGGGACATCGAGTGCTTGGTTGATCTTTTGTACCGAGCCTAACGAGTTACACGAGTACTCGTGAGCTCGGCTCGTTTAACTTGGTTTATAAACGATCTTAAACTAGAGCTCGACTCGACTCGTTATTTTTCGAGTTCGAGTCGATTCGAGCCGAGTCACGAGCTACTCGTTTAGCTCGCGAGCTTCGAGGTTTTTTTCCAGCCCTAGTTGAGCTAGATTTGACCCTGGTTCGATTTTTTTTCGGAATCCAATCATTTTTCTACCGTCGGGGTCGATGATGGTATATAGTATACCAGCCTACCGCTAAGGTCCCTGACGGTAGACAACTTATCCACGTCAGTGTAGTGCAACTCTACCGTCAAACAGGCTGGCAGTAGCATGTGCAACCCTACCGCCAAGGTGCCCGGCGGTAGTGTGTACAAGCACTGTATTTGATACTTATTGTTTTTTACGGTAGGGCATGCGCCTCTACTGCCAAGGGCCTCGGCGATAGGCTATTATACCCTACCGCCATTAACCTCGGCGGTAGAAAAAGGGTCAGATCTCGAATTTATTTCGAATCAGGGTCAGATTTGGCTCAACTTTCGCAAAAGGGTCAAAACACCCCAATAGGACTGGCTGGTCGGCCGCTACAGTGACGGTTGCTACAATGTTTGTTTTTCAGCCATTGTTTCTTCTATTTTTTTAACACTGTACAGACGCATACACTCATCCCTATGAACGCACACACGCACACCCTATCCTTATGAGCACCTCCGAAATACTGAGCCGACATATCATCTTGAAATTTACTAAGTCACTGTAGGCACCTCATCGTTGACGGAAACGTCTCCTTCCACTGAATGCGCATCGCCGGAAATCCTGAAATAAATGCGAGCATCAGGACTTGAACCCTGGTGGCTAACCATCCAACCATAGGTTGGTTCGTTTTGTTTCTTCTAGTTGGGCCGTGCGAGGTAGGGACGTCCGATCGGACCACGGACAGAGCGTCAGATAGCAGCTTCCGTTCTTGCCCTCATCGGAAAAAAGGAAGAAAGTTCCTCTCCGTTCTGCCTCTTAAATTCTCTTCGCCGGTTAAAGAGAACCCGACTTGGAATCTTGTAGGACTCCAAGGCATTGTTGAGAACTTATTCGGAACCTGGATCGAAATCTCATCGTGATAAATAAGTCCCGATCGACTCCCAAACGCGTTCCACTATCCGCCCGAGATAGAAATCCACGATCATAACGCCTCCGCCGCCGGCCGCAGGAGATCGCCAGAGACAGACATGGGGTTACCAGCGCACGACGCTTCGACCGAGGACGCCCACGCCGTCACCGCTTTCCCCGCCGCCGGCCCCGCCGAGGACACTTCAACGGACGCTTCTGGCGCGCCGAGCCTCCTGTACCGCGCGTTCAGTCGCGCCCGCGATGTGCTGGCGCCCGTAGTCACCACGCTTTGGTTCGTCGGCAGCGTTGCCCAACTTGTCATCGGCGTGATGGAAATTGCTCGGGACGTGCGCTACGTCGCCGATTGTGCAAGAGGCGCTCTCGACCGCAGACGGGGTGGCGACCCTCCCGCTGAAGGTGGCGGTGCTCTAGAGTCAGGACCGCAGCGGCAGGCTCCCGTCGACGGTGACGAATCCGGTGCTTCAGTCAAGTAAGCAGCTGGCCAGATCGCGTGTAGCTGTCCTCGGTAGGTTATTGATAATGTTCTGCGGTATTTGGGACTCTGGCTACTCCACTGTTCTGCATTATTAGAATGCTAAATATATTTACTGTAAGTTTGAGTTATCAGGGGACCTCGTCTCACTCCCCGACTCTCCGTAGTACCTTCACGTTCGTATTTCTTAGTGATTATTATGTACTCTATGCATAGAACATTGTGCTACAGTATACTGTTAAGATGTTTATGGTCATTTGAAGATGAATTAGCTGTCTCTACAGTTTGTTTGGCTTTGCTCTTCGAAAGGCTTGGCTAGCCCAGGATGTTTTTCCGTTAGACTTTCTTCTTTTGCGCTGTAAGCTTCGCGACGCCCTGAAGTGTGTAATACAAATACAAAGTGACACGATTTTTGTTGATTGTTCGAGGAAAGAATGTGTAATGTCAAAGTTCTTGGTAGTGTCCAGGGCTAGGCCAATTTCCATCTCTCCCGCGTGCGACCGGGGAAACCCTAGCCATTGGCCGCGCCCCTGCCTCCCCTTCCCTCCTCCCCGCTCCCCCGTCGCCGCCACCGGGCGTGGGGATCTTTCACCTCCTCGGTCGCTTAGTTTTCTAAGCCCATGCAAAATTTCATGATGTTCATCACATTCACAAAGGTCTAGAGAAAAATAACAAAATTAGCACTTCAAAAAGTAGGGCGTTTTGGAGCTCGGCCTCCATGGAGGCCTTTAAAAAAAAAAATCTAAGTTCTCAGTTTCAAAAGATCTGACAAAAGTCGGAAAAGTATACAAGGATGTGATGTGTATGGGTGTAAAATTTCAGGATGAAATCCCTTGAAATGTGTTTTGAGCAAACAAAAAAAAACTTATGGACTTTGAGGATGAATAGTACAAGTACTAAAAAGCCACAATTTTTTTGGTCCGACTATGTTACATCTAGATGTGAGATAATACCTCATATCTAACTTCTATTATTTGTTTGTTTCTTTTTCCTTTGATTCTTTAGCGCAACCAAAAAAAAAAAAGAAACACACTTTTGTTTGTTTCTTTGTCTTTCCATTCTTTAGCGCAACCAAAAAAAAACGCACTGCGCTCTTGAAATATGTTTTGAGCAAACAAAAAAATCATGGACTTTGAGGATGAATAGTGCATGTATAAAAAAGGCACAATTTTTTTTGGTCTGACTATGTTACATCTAGATGTAAGATAATACCTTATATCTAACTTCTATTATTTGTTTATTTCTTTTTTCCTTTGATTCTTTAGCGCAACCAAAAAAAGAAACACACTTTTGTTTGTTTCTTTTCCTTCCATTCTTTAGCGCGACCAAAAAAACAAACGCACTACGCTCTTGAGGAATCAAACCCAGGATAACATACTGCCGAGTACGAACTACTATCACTACACACATCAATGTTGGTTATGCTTTAGAAGTAGGAAACATTTAAGAACACACAAGAGCGTCGAGATTAGAAGACATTTTTGTAAAATTGTAAACCTTTTTGCAAACTGTGAATTTTGAAATGCCGGATATTTATGAAAACACAAAAAAATAAACTTTTTGAATAGTGTTTGTGACTAGGGGGTCATCTAAGATGACATCACCCCTAGTCTAGTATGTGTAAAGCTTGAAAGATACTTACAGTTGGTTAGCATTTGTGAACAATTTTTGAAAAGCATTTCTTCTGAAACATTTGAGTATTTTTGAAACATTTTTGTAAAACCTGCGAGCATTTTTTTGAAAAACGTGAAATTAATTTGTTTTTTTGGGGAAAACTCACACAACTTTTTAAAACAAAGAATTTTTTGAATTCCAAAGACTTTTTGAAACAAAAAATGAATAAGAAAATGAAAATACAAAATCAATATTTTGAAAAACCAAAAAAGAAAAAGGAAAGGAAAGGAAAGCTAATGAAGAAAAAGAAGAAACGAGATAAACAAGAAAATACAATGAAGAAAAACAAAACAAACAAAATGAATCCTAGCTACTTGAGCCGACCCATCTGCAATTTGCTCGCTTCTCCCTTTGTGCGAAACAACAACATTTTGCCGCAATGAGTTGCTTATAGAAGATTCGAGGGGTGGGCTTGCAAGCGAGACGACAACAACATCTATGGCCCACTTGCTAGTCAATGGTCTTGGTGTTTGAAAGAATTACATGCCAAGTTGTGAGTCGATGGGTGGGCTTGCAACTGGGAAGAAAACAACACATATGGGCCTAGTTGCGAGTCAAGAGATGGACTTGCAAGTGGGACAAAACTTACTACGGGCCCAATTGCGAGTCATAGGGGGGGGGGGGCTTGCAATTGGGACAAGGATAAGTACGAACCTAGTTGCGAGTCGAGGGGCGAGTTGCAACCAATCTAAGTATAAAAAGTACGAGCCCGGTTGCGAGTCGATAGTGGACTTGCAACTAGGTTGAAAATAACTAGGAGGCAAGTTGCGAGTCCGAGGGATTGGCTTGCAATTGGGAAGACAACAACACCTATGGGCCTAGTTGCTAGTCGAGCGGGACCGGCAACAGGGACAAAAAACAAAAAGTAGGGCATGGCTACAAGTGGAGGGTGGACATAAAACTCGGTTGGAAACAACTGTGGGCCCGAATTGCGAGTCAAATGGTGGACATGCAACTGGGACAACAACTACACCCTATGGGCCCTAGTTGCGAGTTGAGGGGGGGGACTTGCAACTCTGACAAGAACAAATAGTATGGGCCCATAGTTGCGACTCGAGGAGGGACTTGTAACAGGGACACGAGCAAAAAGTACAAACGCAATTTGCGAGTGGAGGGCGGACTTGCAACTGTGTTGGAAACTATTGCGGGGCGGGATGCGAGTTGCGGTGGTGGGCTTGCAACTAGGAAGACAAGAACACATACGGGCCCAATTGCAAGTCGAGGGTGGACTTGCAACTGGGACAACAACATAAAACTACGATGCCAGTTGCGAGTCAAGGGTGGACTTGCAACTGAGATGAAAGCAAATGGCCCAGTTATGAGTCGGAGGGTGGACTTGCAACTGGCAACAACAAAACTATGGGGCCAGTTAAAAATTGAGGTGGACTTGCAACTGGGACCACAACTACAAAAGTACGGGCCCAATTGTGAGTCAATGGTGGACTTCCAACTCGGATGACACAAACTACTAGACTAGTTGCGAGTTGATACGTCTCCAATGTATCTATAATTTTTTAATTGTTCCATGCTATTATCTATCAATCTTGGATGTTTTATATGCATTTATATTCATTTTTGGGACCAACCTATTAACTTAGTGCCAAGTGCCAGTAGTTGTTTTTTTGCCTGTTTTTGGTTTTCCAGAATATCAGTACCAAACAAAGTCCAATTGCCACGAAACTTTTTAGAGATTTTCTTTCTGGACATAAGAGACCCTAGAAGCTTCGGGAGAGGGCTAGAAGATGAAGGAATAGCCCACAAGGCACCAGGGCGCGCCTAGGGGGTAGAAGATGAAGGAGTAGTCCACAAGGCACCAGGGCGCGCCAAGATGGTTATATACTAGTGACAGAAATGGACATGACATGTATTTGTATTGTTTCCATTAAGGATAAAAAGATGGGGTTTATTCATGCGTGAGTTTACTTTGTCTACATCATGTCATCTTGCTTAAGGCGTTACTCCGTTTTTATGAACTTAATACTGTAGATGCATGCTGGATGGCAGTCGATGTGTGGAGTAATAGTGGTAGATGAAGGCAGGAGTCCGTCTACTTGTCTCAGTATAGCGACCAGACCTCAAACAGTCTGATCTCTGTGCATCAGTGTCATCCCTGGATCGGTAATGCTGACACGCACAATACTTGAAGGATTTATAACAGAGTAGCAATCACACACTTATTACATCGAATGTCTCAAAAGAGAACTTATTACAATAAATATGGCTTAAGCCCATCTAAAACGATAACAACGGAAGGCTTGGAAGATAAGGTGAGTCCATCAACTCCAACGGCATCACTGAGTGAAAGACCACGACCTAAGGCTCCTTACTCGTCGTCTGAAAAGTCTGCAACATGATACGTTGCAGCCCGAAAACGGGTCAGCACATGGAATATGCTGGCAATGTAACACAAGAGAGTAGTAACAGAATAAAGCTATCACTACATGCATATATGGCTGGTGGAGGCTGTATGGTTAATATGTTTTGCGAAAAGCCAATTTTTCCCTACAACAAAAGGAATATATTTTATTTAACTATCATGGTGGTGTTAAACATTGAGAATGGTAAATCCCATCTCAATCCCAATTAAAAAGTAATTAAATAACCCAATCATTATTTATAATTAAGAGTGATGAGATCCACATGATAATCAAGGAACCAGATACTCAAGATGTCCATAACCGGGGACACGACTAACCATGATTAGTTTGTACACTCTGTAGAGGTTTGCGCACTTTTCTCCACAAGACTTGATCGCCTCCGTTGGATTTCTCGCACTACATGGTGTTTGTAGCGACCAGACCTCAAATGGCCTGTGCTGCTGTGCACCAGTGTCATCCCTGGATCAGTAATGCTGACACGCACAGTACAAATGGAGGATTTATAACAGAGTAGCAATCACACACTTATTACATCGAATATCTCCGAAGAGATTAAGTATGATAAACATGGCTTAAGGCCATCTAATAACGATAAGTGCGGAAGACTTGGAAGATAAGTGAGTCCATCAACTCCAGCGGCATCACTGAGTATAAGACCACGACCTAAGGCACCTTACTCGTCGTCTGAAAAGTCTACAACATGAAACGTTGCAGCCCGAAACGGGTCAGCACATAGAATATGCTGGCAAAGCAACACATAGAGAACAATGAACAATGATAAGGCTATACTATATGCATATATGGCTGGTGGAAAGGCTCTATGGTTAATGTTTTTGCGAAAAGCCAATTTTATCCTACTGCAAAGGAATAAATTTTATTTAACTATCATGGTGGTTGAAACATTGAGAAGGTACCTCCAACTCAATCCCAATTAAGTAACATCATTAACCCAACAAAATTAATTATAAGTATCACGGTGATGAGATTCAAATGATAATCCAGATACTAGATACTCAAGTTGTCCATAACCGGGGACACGGCTAATCATGATCAGTTTGTACACTCTGCAGAGGTTTGTGCACTTTTCCCCACAAGACTCGATCGCCTCCGCTTGATTCTCGCACTGCATGTTGTTTGAGAAACGGATGACCGAGACACAGTCTTTCAGAAACAGTCACTCTCTACTCTGGATGGACCGGTACACCTACTTTCCCCTACATCTGCTAGTCCACCTCTTCAAGAGATCCTGTAACCTACTCAGCTATGCTAGAGCCCATAATAGCTTGCGGCTGCACACGAAAGTTTCTAGCATGAATAATCTTATGATCCCTTTGAGCCTGGGTGGCGGACCTTATACATACAGACAACACTGGGTTCTCCAGGTGCCTCAATCCACCCAGATGTGAGTTTTAGTTGCCACCTTAAGTTGAACCATTATTAAACATCTCACATCTGTCATGAATATCACTCAAACCCAATCCACGTCTACGAGCATAGCATGGCATATAATAGCAACGTAGAAGTAACTCCCAAGGGTTTGATAGAAAACAGGTAATAGGTACTACCTCAACTACTTCCCAATACCCACAGTTTAATTAGATCCTAATCATGCAATGTGTTTGAGGAATAGATCTAATGCAATAAAAACTGGGTATGAACGGGGTATGATCAAAGTGTTACTTGCCTTGCTGATGATCCGCAAAACCTAGCGAGTCGAAGTAACAAGCGGCACACTCCGGGTACTCTATCGCAAACAAACAAGCATACAATCAGTACTCAACTAATGCACAGGTAAAACTCGAATGAAAGATCCAACCAGAAAGTTCAACTTAAGAACTCCGGTTTGCAAAAAGAATCAACTCGAAAGAAGCAACGAAAGTCAAACGGCGAAAGAAAGAAACTTCGTTTGCTAATCTGGATCTAGGTCAAATTTTACTGTAGCAAAAACTTGTTTGAGTAGGTTAAACGGAAAGAGAATTTCGAGACGAAACTCTAGGCGCTTGAATCACCTGATTCCGATAAACGAGCGAAAAGTTAAACAGATTCGAAAATTCGATCGGAAATCGAATCTGAGAAAATAACGAGAAAATCCGACGAAAAAAGAAAAAACGGACGAACGATTAAATAACGGACGTTCGTTAACAGAGAAAAACCGACGAACGCGTTCGTTAAAACGAACGGTTCGGTGAACGCTCGCGAAATAAGAAAACCGATCTAGGGGTTTTTTTTTACAGAAAACCGGTCAACACGAGACGACCGGCGGCAGCAGTACCTCGGCGGGGGCTCCGGCGGGCGGGGCTCGGCGGCGAGGGGTGTGGGGCTCGGGGGGGGGGGGGGGGCTCCGGCGGCGAGGGGTGCGGGCTCGGGCGCTCCCGGCGGCGAGCGACGGCGGCAGCTAGATGCGGCGGCGGCGGCGGGCTCCTCCGGCGGCGGTGATGAGGAAAACGGAGGGGGGGGGGTATTTATGAGGGGGGGGTGCGGGCGGCTTGGGGAAGGGGCTACCGAGGCGGCGGCGGCTCCCGTGGCGAGCTCGGACTCCGGCGGCGTCGCGTCGTGGGGAGAGAGGAGAGGGGCGACGGGCAGGCCGTCGGCTGGGCTCGGCCCAGTCGGCGCGGGCGCGGCCCAGTCGGCGCGGGCGCGTTTTTTTTAAATAAGTTCCGCGGAAAATATTGCGTAGAAAATAAAAAAAAATAAAAAAAATATGAAATAAATTTTCCCCGTCTAGTTAGAAAATCTAGAATAGGGTGAACATTTTTAAAATCAAAAATAAATACTTTGAAAACATGCATATTTTTAAATGCAATAAAAAATTGCAAATAAAATCCAAATAAATTCCAAATAATGATTTTAACATTTTTCCTCCAGTATTTCAATGTTTTGGAGAAGTCAATTTTCTCCTCTCGTTTATTTAAAAATGAAATATTTTTCCGGAGAGAAAAATAATTAAAAATCCCAATCCTCGTTTGAAAAATCAAATAAGAAAATTCGAGAAAATCCCCAACTCTCTCCGAGGGTCCTTGAGTTGCTTAGGATTTATCGAGGATTTGTCCAAAAATGCAACAAAACATGATATGCAAATGATGATCTATGTATAACATTCCAAATTGAAAATTTGGGATGTTACAGTGTTTGAGAAACGGATGACCGAGACACAGTCTTTCAGAAGCATTAACTCTTTCGATGGGTAGACCGTACCACCTACATCCCCTACATCTGCTAGTCTACCACTGAAAGAGGTCACACAACATACTCAACTATGCCAGAGCCCATAATGGCTTGTGGCTGCACACGGAAGTTTCTAGCATGAATAATCTCACGATCCCTTTGAGCCTGGGTGGCAGTCCACAGGAGAATCACACGGTACCCCGGGATTTCCAAGAAAATACAGGCAATCACTGGATTCCCCAGGTGCCTCAATCCACCCAGATGTGTATTAAAGTTGCCACCTTAAGTTAACCATTAATTAAGAAAGCTCACATCTGTCATGAGTACACTCAAACCCAATCCACGTCTACGAGCATAGCATAGCAATATAAGCAACGTAGAAGTAACTCCCATAGGTTTGATAATAAACAGGTGAATAGGTACTACCTCATCTACTTCCCAAACCCACAATTTAATTCAGATCCTAACCATGCAATTGTTTGGGGATTGATCTAATGCAATAAAACTGGATAGTAAAGAGGTATGATCAAAGTGTTACTTGCCTTGCTGATGATCCGCGAAACCTAGAGACTCGTAGTAACACGCTTCGCACTCCGGGTACTCCTATCGCAAACAAACAAGCATACAATAAGCAATCAAGCAAGGGCACGGGTAAAACTCAAATAAGAGATCTAACCAGAAAGTTCAACTTAAGAACTCCGGTTTGCAAAAAGAATCAAATCAAACGAAGCAACAAAACTCAAACGGCGAAAGAAACAAGCTTCGTTTACTAATCTGGACTAAAGTAAAATTTTACAGTAGCAAAATCTTGTTTAAGTTGGCTAAACAGAAAGAGGGTTTCGAGATAAAACTCTAGGCGCTTGAATCGCCTGATTCCGATAAACGAGCGAAAAGTTATACTAAAACGAAAATCGGATCAGAAATCGCGATCGAAAATAATCGCGGAAAATCCGAGAAAAAGAAAAACTGACGAACAGACTAACGAACGAACGTTTGCTGTCTGCGGCTAAATGGTGAAAACCGTTCGTTACAACAAATGTACGAACGGACGTTCGCTAAATAACTAAACCGGAAAAATAAATAAAACCGATATAATGAAATAATAAAACCGGGTTTTACCGAAGAAAACCGACCGGTCAAACGACGGTCAACGGCGACTAGATCCGGCGGCGCGGTGACGGCGGTCGGCGGTTCGGCGCGGCGGCTAGGGTTTGGCGCGGGGTGGGCTGGAGGCAGCGGTGGGCTGCGGGGCTGGGGGGCTGGGGGGCTGCGGCTTATAAAGGGGGGGCCTGGGAGGAGTCCGGGCTGGATACGGCCCGTAGGTCGGTTCCCCCCTTTTTTTAAATAATTCCGCTCGGAAAAACGAATAAAAGAAATACTAAACGGACTCCAAAAATCCCAAAATAAATTTTCCCCGTCCTCTAAAAATAAGTCGGACAAGGTGAACATTTATTTGGGCCTAATATGAAATTTTGAAAAACGCATTTTTCCTAATTCTAATGAAATAGCGATAAAACTCCGAATAAAAATCTTATTTGATTTTATATTAAATCTCCAATAATTCTTTATTTTTGAGGAAGTCATTTTATCCTCTCTCTTTTATTTTAATAAAAGAAATATTCGAAGAGAAAATACTTAAAATCAAACGATCCTTTTTTTTCAAAATTTGAGAAAAACTCGAATATGAAAATAATGAAATCCCCAACTCTCTCCGTGGGTCCTTGGGTTGCGTAGAATTTCTAGGATCAAACCAAAATGCAATAAAAATATGATATGCAATGATGATCTAATGTATAACATTCCAAATTGAAAATTTGAGATGTTACAAACCTACCCCCTTAAGATGAATCTCGCCCTCGAGATTCGGGTTGGCTAGAAAATAGGTGAGGGTGATCTTTCCGTAGGTCTTCCTCTCATTCCCAGGTGGCTTCATCTTTGGTATGGTGACTCCACAGAACTTTGCAGAACTTGATTACTTTGCTGCGTGTGACTCGGGTGGCAAACTCGAGAATCTTGACTGGCTTCTCCTGGTAGGTCAAATCGCTATCCAACTGTATTGCTTCCAGTGGCACTGTATCTCTCAGAGGAATATCAGCCATCTCTGCGTGGCACTTCTTCAACTGAGAAACGTGGAACACATCGTGAACTCCTGACAATCCTTCGGGTAATTCCAACTTGTAAGCAACTTATCCCATACGTTCCAAAACTTTGTATGGTCCCACAAAACGTGGTGCTAACTTCGCCTTAACTCCAAAACGCTTCACTCCTCGAAATGGGGATACACGAAGATACACTCTGTCTCCGACTTCGTAAACTGTCTCCTTGCGTTTAGAATCCGCATAACTCTTCTGCCTGGACTAGGCTACCTTGAGTCTATCGCGAATCAGCTTAACCTTCTCTTCAGACTCTTTAATCAAATCTGGTCCAAACAACTGTCGGTCTCCAACTTCGTCCCACAACAATGGTGTTATGCACCTCCTTTCGTACAGTGCTTCGAAAGGGGCCATCTTCAAACTGGCTTGATAGCTGTTGTTGTAAGAGAACTCTGCATACGGCAAATTATCGTCCCAACTAGATCCATAGTCTAGCGCACAAGCTCTCAACATGTCCTACATAATTTGGTTGACTCTCTCAGTCTGTCCATCTGTCTGCGGGTGAAAAGCTGTACTGAACTCTAGCCTGGTTCCCAAAGTTTCATGCAACTGATTCCAAAACCTTGAGGTGAACTGAGTTCCTCTATCTGATACAATGGTCCTCGGAACTCCATGCAGACATACGATCCTGGTCATGTATATCTTTGACAACTTAGCACTGGTGTAAGTGGGCTTTACTGGGATGAAATGAGCTACTTTCGTCAAACGATCGACTACAACCCATATCGAGTCATAGCCTGAACGAGTCATGGGTAATCCCGTGATAAAATCCATGCCTAGCTTGTCCCACTTCCATTCGGGTATTGGCAATGGTTGTAGCAATCCTGCTGGCTTTTGATGCTCTGCCTTCACTCTCTGACATACATCACAAACTGCTACACACTCCGCAATATCCTTCTTCATTCCGGTCCACCAGAAACTATCCTTCAAATCCAGATACATCTTGGTATTTCCTGGCTGAATCAAATATGGCAAATCATGGGCCTCTTGCAGAATCAACTTCCTGATCTCCTGATCATTTGGCACATATACGCGGTCCTCAAACCATAAGGTATCAAGCTCATCCTGAAGAAATCCTTTAGCCTTTCCTTTACTCATTCTTTCCTTTATTTCGGCTATCTCCTTGTCCGTCTTCTGAGCTTCTCTGATCTTATCCATCAATGTAGATTGAATCTCCAAAGCTGCTACATAACCTCTCGGAACTATCTCCAAACATAGCTCACGAAGGTCTTCTGCTAACTCCTTGGGATACTCTCCAATCATGAGTGTATTGACATGACTTTTGCGGCTCAACGCATCGGCTACTACGTTAGCCCTTCCGGGATGATAATGCAATTTCATATCGTAATCCTTAATGAGTTCTAACCATCTCGTCCGCCTGAGATTCAGCTCCTTCTGCGTGAAGATATACTTCAAACTCTTGTGATCCGTGTATACCTCACAATGGTTTCCGATGAGAAAATGTCTCCAAGTCTTCAACGCATGCACTACGACTGCTAACTCCAAATCATGGGTGGCATAATTCAACTCATGGGGTTTAAGCTGTCATGAGGCATATGAAACAACTCTTCCCTCCTGCATAAGTACGGCTCCAAGTCCTCGACGAGAAGCGTCGCAATACACTTCGTAATCCTTGCGTTGATCTGGCAGAATCAACACTGGTGATGTAACCAAGCGTTTCTTCAACTCCTGAAAACTGGCCTCACATTCCTCAGTCCATTTGAACTTGGTGTCCTTCTTTAACAATTCTGTCATAGGCTTTGCAATCTTTGAGAAATTCTCAATGAACCTCCGGTAGTATCCTGCGAGTCCAAGAAAACTCCGGATCTCTCCAACTGACGTGGGTGCCTCCCAATTTGTCACAGTGAAAACTTTGCTGGGGTCTACCGCTATTCCTTCTCCAGATATAACATGTCCAAGGAATCCAACTTCGTTCAGCCAAAACTCACACTTGCTGAACTTGGCGTATAGCTGATGTTCTCTGAGCTTCCCAAGTACTAAACGCAAATGCTCCTTATGTTCCTCTTCGTTCTTCGAGTAGACCAAAATATCATCAATGAACACCACGACGAACTTATCCAAAAACTTCATAAACACTTTGTTCATCATGTTCATAAAATAGGCAGGTGCGTTAGTCATACCAAATGACATAACGGTATACTCGTATAGCCCGTACCTCGTGGTAAAAGCTGTCTTAGGTATATCCTGCTCTCGAATCTTCAGCTGGTGGTACCCTGATCGCAGATCGATCTTGGAAAACACCTTAGCTCCTTGCAGCTGGTCAAACAAATCATTGATCATTGGTAGTGGGTACTTGTTCTTGATCGTCACCTCATTCAATCCTCGATAATCAACAACCATCATTAACGATCCATCCTTCATCTCCACTAGAAGTACTGGAGATCCCCAAGGTGACGAACTTGAGCGAATATAACCTTTATCCAGTAACTCCTTAATCTGCTTCTTAATTTCCTCCAAATTCTTTGCGGGCATTCTGTACGGTCTCTTAGCTATTGGCCCTGTGCCTGGCAAAAGCTCAATCAAAAACTCAATGTCTCTATCCAGTGGCATGCCTGGCAACTCTTCTGGAAATACATCCGGAAAATCCTTCACCACTGGTACTTCCTCCTGTACAACTCCTGATAAGGAATTTACTTGAGTCCTATTCGGCACATGCCGGGATACATACTTGATCCTTCTTCCTTCTGGGGTGATGAGCAATATCGACTTACTGGCGCAGTCAATGTTCCCTCCATACTTCGATAACCAATCCATGCCTAATATCACATCCAATCCTTGTGACTCCAATACTATGAGGTCTGAGGGGAACAGGTAGTTACCAATCATTAATGGTAACCGATCACACCATAGGCTAGCCATATACTCTGCTCCTGGCGAGGT
Organism: Aegilops tauschii subsp. strangulata; assembly: GCF_002575655.3. NCBI lineage: Eukaryota > Viridiplantae > Streptophyta > Magnoliopsida > Poales > Poaceae > Aegilops > Aegilops tauschii. Next base: position 124,994,312 of record NC_053041.3, read on the forward strand.
TACTAACATGGGTGACCTAAGGGCTTGGGTTGGCAGTTTAAACTTATCCACGAATCCCCTTGATATGTATGAATGCAATGCACCAGTATCAAAAAGTACGACTGCAGTAAATGAATTAACCAAAAACTTACCTATTACTACATCGGGTTGGGCTTCAACCTCCTCCACGTTAACGTGGTTCACTTGTCCCCTGGGGAAAGGGTTGGGCTTCTTCCCAGAGCTTCCATTGCCGTTTCCATTCTTAGCTTCAGGACATTCGTTGGCGTAATGTCCAGTCTTCTGGCACTTGTAGCAAGTAACGTGGCTTAGGTCTTTCTTGGCGGGTGTTGCCGGGTTGGAACGGTTCTGTCCGCTGCTTCCTCCATTACCATTCCCGTTCTTGGAGCCACTATGGTTGTGTGAACTTCCTCCATTGTGAGTGTGGCCTCCATGGTTACCGACAAGTCCTCCCGAGTTCGGGGTGAAATGAGGTCTCTGCTGTGCTCCAGAATTGTACTTCCCTTGTCCATACTTCCTCTTGCGGCTGTCAATCTTTTGCTGCTTCCCTTCAAGCATGAGAGCTCTATCTACCAACTCCTGGTAGTTATTGAAATTTGCCACCATCAACTGCATGCTCAGCTCATCATTCAGTCCTTGCAGGAACTTCTCCTGCTTAGTTGCATCCGTAGCAACGTCATCTGGGGCATAACGTGCTAGCTTACTAAAGTCATCCACATACTGGCCAACGGTGCGCCCTCCTTGGCGTAAGTTGCGAAACTCACGCTTCTTCATGGCCATAGCTCCTGTTGATACATGGGCAGTGCGAAAAGCCTGCTGAAACTGATCCCATATCACTGTGTCGATGGGGTAAGTGACTATGAAATTCTCCCACCATGATGCTGCGGGTCCATCAAGCTGATATGCGGCAAAACGCACTCTCTCCGCATCTGTGCATCCGGCAGTAGTCAACTCCCTTTCAATCTTGCGGAGCCAATCATCTGCAACAATCGGCTCGGTGCTACTGGAGAACACCGGCGGATTCAGCCTAAGAAAACGGGCTAAGTGATCAACTGGTGGTGGTGGTGGTGGGTTGTTGTTGTTGTTGTTCCCCTGATTCTGATTCTGGACTAGTATCTTCATCAATGCATTCTGCTGCTGGATCAATTGAGTGAGCTCCGGTGGGAAAGCAAATCCATTGTCGCGTCTCGGAGGCATCTGCTGGGTTTAGAAAAGGTGAGAAATCAGAATAGAATGAGGTCTAGGGGAAAACACTACCCATATGCACATGAGACAAACACAAACATACCACTCAATCAAACAAGCAAGGGCATACAATCGGTCTAGAACTATCGTTACAAAAGTGCTCGGACTATACTATATACATGGTGGAATACTACTACTGATATGGTGGTCGACTAAAAAAATTGATCGGTCGAAGACTCCATGATATCTGCTCCAGCTTCATCAACATATTCATCATCGCTATCATCGGGATCCGAGTCGGTGTCGTCGATGATAATGTAGTTCTCCGGGCAAGTGGAATCATCGTCTTCTCCTCCTGGCGTGGGGTCTCCCATGAATACTCCCAGCTTCCTTGTCAGGTCGTCATTCTTCTCCACTAGTACGTCAATTTCCTCCTCATAATCTTCGCGAGTAGCCTTGAGTTCTTCCTCCAGTTCCGTGATCCTTGTCATCGCCTTCTTCAAATCTGTCATGCCTGCGCACATCTGGTTCTCCTGGCGTCGAATGTGCTGGTTTAACTCCTGGATGAAAGCTGCAATCGATCTATCCTTCCTGGTGCTGATCATCTCCCATTGCTCATCTCAGCGCCCACAAATCTGGTAGATTGTATCCTTGAGATCATTGTGGTAAACTTCTCCAATGCGTCCCATGGTGATGTGGGCTGCCATACTCTTTCCTAGACTCCAGGTTGGTGCATCAAAGGAAAACTCTATGGGCTCAGTGACTGACGTAAATGTCCTTCCTGGAACTTGAACTTGAATCATCCAGCGCTCCTCTTCTGGTAAAGTGGCGTTGTAAGTCCCGGTGAAGCTTGGTATTCCGATGTTCAGGTACCTAGTAACTTCCTTCAAGTGGCGTCCAAAAGGGGTGTCTTCATCCGGTTGCGTGAACTTGATCCTTGCAGCCGCCATCCTAAAGAGTATAAAATGGAGAGGAGTCAGAAATGAGAAGAGAGTAGTGATCTAGGGCTTTAGCTTAGTGGTCGTGTTCTACAATCAGCGTGTGCTCTGATACCATCTTGTAGCGACCAGACCTCAAACAGTCTAATCTTTGTGCATCAGTGTCATCCCTGGATCAGTAATGCTGACACGCACAATACTTGAAGGATTTATAACAGAGTAGCAATCACACACTTACACTACAAAAAAATACACTTCCGTGATGATACGTGTTTGTCACAGTAGGTCGCGTTTTCTGTCATGCATGTACATCCATGACAAATTGATGACAGAATCAAGATAGTCATACCTATGCTGTCGTAGAAGTGTTCCATGACATTGCCAAAATTATCATCACGGAAATGTCCACTTCCATGACGATAAATCGCGCGTCACAGAAGTGCTTTCATCAAGGGTGACCGACACGTGGCATCCACCGTAACGGAACGCCGTTAAGCTATCGGGTCGGGTTTTGGATCCGATAACCCGTTAACAGCCGCGACCAATGGGGATTTTCCACGTGTAAAATCATCATTGGCTGGAGGAAACACGTGTCGGCTCATCGTTGGGACAGATGTCATCCACTCATTGGATAGAAGGCGCCTATGATACGTCGACACGTGGCACGGCCCATCAAGTTTAAATGGGCCGGCCCAACTAAAGGCCCACAAGATTTTGCGGACCATAATGGGCCGGCCCAGCTAAAGGCCCACGAGATTTTGCGGACCATAATGGGCTGGCCCAGCTAAAGGCCCACAAGATTTTGCGGGCCATAATGGGCCGGCCCAGGTAAAGGCCCACAAGATTTTTGTGTGCCATAATGGGCCGACCCAGGTAAAGGCCCACAAAATTCTTGCGGATCATAATGGGCCGGCCCAGCTAAAGGCCCACGAGATTTCGCCGACATGGGCCGGCCTAGCTGTAGGCCCACAAGATTTTGAGGACCCTAGTAGGCCGGCCCATTAACTGGCTGCCATGTTTTGGGCCAAATGCCGGCCCATATTTGATCCGGTCCATTAATGGCCTGCCACATTCCGGGCCTAAAAATGGCCCATATGAGATCCGGCCCGTTAAAAGCCTCCCACGTTCTGGGCCAAATCACGACCCAGATCAGGTCCGGCCCTTTAAGAGGCTTTGGCCTCAATTATGGCCCATATCAGATTGGGCCCGTTAACTGGACGCTATGCTTTTGGGCCCACTTGCTAAAGGCCCATTTAGTAATTCAGTCTGATATTAGTTTCAGCCTGTTAAGGGCCCGTTTAACATTTCAGCCCTATATTAATTTCGGCCTGTTAAAAGCCCGTCATATAGTTGGGCCTAACTACGGCCCGGTTTGCATTCGGCCTGCTCGCAGCCGATATCTGATTGGGCCAAACAAGGACCGAGACAATTTTGGCCTGTTAAAAGCCCGTGATTTGATTCGCACAATCATGGGCCGGGGTCCATTTCGGGCTGCTGCCGGCCCGTGAGCTGTTCGGCACGTTTCAGGCCCAACCTACTTCTCAGCCTCCTAAAAGCCCATTGAGTTTTCTTGCGAAAAGAGGGCCGGGGGTTACTCGGCCTATTAAAGGCCCGAATCTACTAGTGGGCCAGTTTGACGAGGTCCGTGATGCGGATCATACATTGTGATTGCATGACGGCCCGATTATGTACCGTAACTTTACGGTTTGGCCGGTTTACTGCGAAGACAAGATATATATACAGTAAAATAACTGCAACTTCGTGAATAAGAAAAAACCTAGACTATACAATAAAGAAATTATGGCATATTACATCCATTGGGCATCAAAGTTCGCCACTATGATAATAAAGCACAAGCAGACAGCAGATTACATACACTGGGCATCAAAGATCGCACCAGTGCAAATAAACACGCCGACAAAATAATATACAAAACCGACAGCACTTCAATAGAGTTCAAGAAAGGTTAGCCCTGCTGGCGAGCTGCAGCGCAACCACCTGAGCAAGATGATGAGACTGCGCTTGTTCAACACTTATATCTTCCTCACTCTGAAAGATAAACAAGCAGACAGATGATAGATTTTGCACATAAAAGTATCAGTGCTGACAATTCATCACATTTCTTACTGACGAATAAAGTGACACAGTTTAAAATTGCATTAACACAATATGGTATTGTTCAGGTCAAGACATGGCAGGAAATGACATTGTGAAGGAGTTGGCAACTTCACGACACCACTGGATTACAGATCAAGAACTCATAAGTATCAATGGTTAGTGTGCTGTCAATTTATCCTATTTCAGATTGGCAAATAAAGAGACGGTTTAAATAATAGTAGAATGATATGACATTGTTCATAGTTAAGACATTGCAGAATATGACATTGTGTTGTAGTGGGTAGGTTCACCACACCACTGGATTACGGATGAAGAACAGAAGCATACATGCAGTGCAAAAGAAGATCACTTGCTCTGTATAGTTTAATTTACATGGTATGAAGAAGGAACTTGGTTGTACAACTGAAAACTTAAATTGAGAAGGACAAACTTTTGTTTATGAACTACATAATAAACTTTAAACATGCAATTTGATGCAAACACCAAAAATAAATAGCTGTTGCAGTCATGCCTAACCAAATATACACAACAAAGTTTGAAGGCTTGAGAAGGACAAACTTACATTACTGGTGAAGACATGCTCTATAAAGCCCTTGTCCATGCTGATGGGGGGGGGGGGGGCAATTCAAGAAGTTTACCACATAATCTTCTTCATAAGCATTGCCTTTATTCTACATTTTGTTAAGAGTAAATATAGATGTGATAATATACAAAAAAATGGAGAATATTTAAGATAAGATGAACAGTGATGCTACATAACCAAGTAGCTATAAATGTATGTGCAGCGATACAGGCAAAAGGCACAACCAAGAGCAATGCACAGCTAAACTTCTTCAGTACCAACCTTATGGTAAGAGTAAATATAGATCTGATGTGTAGAAAATGGAGGGCAAAGGAAAATAAGCTGCAGAGTGATGGTGCATGAACAACTACCTATCAATATAAGTACACTGATAAAGGACAGCATGTGCTTACAAGAACAATGCAGAGCTAAAAAAATCATTGGCATTAGATATATTCTACACTAATGTAACCATTCATACAGATCAGATAATTTGGAGCGAACAATTGATAAGCAAGCTATCATGCATACTGCTGTCACATAATGAACAAGGTATGTATGCAAGTACAGTGATACAGGACAACAAGTACTAACAAGAGCAAAGCAGCGGTCAGCATATTTGCGATATCCTGTCGTTCTTTTCAAACCGGAATTCTTCTTCGAGCAGATTTCCCGCAAAAAAGATCCGTAAGGCACATGCGGAAAAGTAGAAGTTCAAATTGTCATTTGATTTCATAGACGGTACCTCATCCTGGGAACGAGACCAGTGCATAACAAGGTTTTTCCATTCAATGTCTTCTAAATTTAGCACATGAGACTTCACCGGAAATTCGTTTATAGACTTGCCATCAAAGTGTGATTTCCTCAGGTAACACCGATACTGCTGCAATGCTTCCTTGAAAAGCACAAGCAAGCTTTGCTCTTCATGACTATCCAGATTGACCCTCGCCTAGTTACAACAATGTAATGTAAATCATTGATGTGTTCGATCAGCAGAAAACAGGAAAATAATAACCATGAATAATAGCACTTACACGTAAGTTGGACAGGAAGATGTGAAAATGGTGTTTGTCTTCACTATAATCTTCCCATGATGGGAATATATGCACGTAGTCCCTAACAACATTGAAAGCATTGTCTTTTAAACTGTGAATAAATTGAATGGGGTTCCAATCTACAGGAATTGGCCGTCTCTGCAGTTGGGATAGGTCTTCGGCCGGTGGACTTGCTGTACTTTTTGCTGGAGTGGGATTTTTCTGTGGTACAGCTGGTGCTATGGCAAATGAAATCGGTATACCTTTTGCTGGAGTGCAGGTCCTGTGTGGTGGGGCTAGTGGTGTGGCCAGTGAAGTATGGGTACAGTCTGCTGGAGTCGGTCCTACGTTTAGTGTCACTAGTTGTACAACCAATATAAGTGGGGCGCTGTCTAATTTCTCCGGCACCACCACGTTTTTCAAGGACTTTGCTGGTGCTCCTTCAGGTTCGGCAATCACCCTCTTCCTTTTTGATGTCTGATGCACAAGAACAGCATTTGAGTGGAAAAACATGGTATGATGACAAATGGAATATGTATTGATAATGGATGGGCATGGCATCTCGACTTATATGATGAGTAAACTAAGAAGATGGCGGTGCAACAAAGTAGAAGAAATGCAAGACAACATATGCAAGATACGCGCAATCAATAGAACCTTGCCAAATTAGAACACCTTGATGGGTGAACAGGACATGCCATCTGCCTTTGACTCCTCGAGGTTAGAATAGTCATTAGGATGATATTCTGAACAAGAATCATCAGGTGGGGAGCGTATGAGTTTCATTGCTTCCAGAATGGCACTCAATGCCTTGGTGCTAATTTTGTAAGTCATTGCAGTGTTCCACAATATTCTTCTGATGCGCGGATTCTGATATTCACTGTAATTGCGTATAATATCTGAGAACAATGAAAACATAAATAGTTGTGAGATTATCTTTGTAATGCAGATGATATTCTAATATAGGGGCGCCCCTGTAAACACTTGTGTGCTATCATTGGATTCTGATGAGAGAGCTCATGTGTGCTGTAATATGGTGCGTGCATTTATATAATCTGGCACAAGTACACAAAAATAGGCTCCAGAAGTAAGGATAGCTGGCAGATGATAGGTTCATAATATACTATATAGAGAGTTTATTGCCAAACCATGATAACAAGAGCACACAACAACTAGGCAGATTATAGTGTACATAACAAGGGTACAGCATAACCACGATATATAAATCGGGAAAGTGGAACTGGCTTGAAAATACGGTGTTGTTTTGCCGCTAGTAATTGAAAGCCTATCGATCACGTACAGGCCAGCTCTATCAGCTGTTGACTGCAGATGTCCCTGCGCCCCTTCCGGACAAGGAACATACTGTATGTACTAAATACAGAATAAACAAAGAGGAACATGTTAAAGAACAGAAGAGGAAGCATATTCTTGAGGTTCCGCTTCATTGCATACAATGTTGGTTGCCCACTCATGATGAATCACAGCGCCCAAAGAAATGCAATTCCATGTTGTCTCTCTATATGTGGCAATTTTGAACAAGAGTCATTAGGATCATATTCTGAACAAGAATAAACAGGTGGGGAGCGTATGAGTTTCATTGCATCCAGAATGGCACTCAATGCCTTGGTGCCAATTTTGTAAGTCATTGCAGTGTTTAGCTTCAAGAGTGGACTGCTGCTAGTGCGACACAAAGCAGTTACACAGATCATAGTGTAGATATAATGGGGAAAACTGTAAGCATCAGAGTAAAATCAGCAAAGTGGAACTTGCTGGAATATATGTGCTATTATTGCCGGTACGGCTAGAAAGGCTTCGGATACCAGCTCTCTTCAAGTGAAGGTGCGGTACTGTTAATATCAGTGTTACTCTCAAAGGCGACACAGCTCCCCGCATTTCCTTGCTATTCTTATAGGATTCAAGTGGGCAGGTGACTACAAATCCTATTCCTATGTTTACAAGATCCTACGAATCAAAGAGGCTCAAAGTGTCCATCACAACCGACCGTATAGACCTCTACACTGCAAAAGTCCCTGCTCATCTTCAGTACAAGGAACATACTGTACCACTATCATACTCCCTCCGTTCCAAAATATAACTCTTGGTAGAGATTTCCACTATGGATCACGTACAGATGTATCCAGATACATTTTAGAGTGTAGATTCACTCATTTTGCTCCATATGTAGTCCATGGTGGAATCTATACAAAGACTTGTATTTAGGAACGGAGAGAGTACATATTAAAGAAGAACGGAAGAGGAACATGGTAAAGAAGAGCAAGCAGATTTTGGATAATAAAATGTTGGTTGCGCAGTGCCCACACATGATGAACCAGAGCGCATTAAGAATGCAACTCCCACCTGTCTCTCGACCATTTCAGGCGGTTGGATGAAGATCCTACGTCTCCTAACCCATCTTCTTCCTCGTCTCTGATTCTTCCCATACAGAACACCGCACGGGCTGCCGGCCGGACCACCGGCCCCCGCCGCCTGTGTTCCTCCGCCACCCCCACCCCACCCCCGCCCCAACCCCCACCCGCGTCGAGTTTTCTTTGTTCGGCGAGGCCCCACAACCACCCGAGCCCCTTCGTTCGCACCGGCGAACTCCGGCGAGCTCTGAAAAACGACTGACCCAATTTTGAAATTTAGTCTACTTTGATTTAACTAGTGTGGAATATAAAAGGGGAAAACCATAAGCATTGGGAGTATAGTGTTGAGCGTGCCATGGCGGATCTGAAGGTGCAAACCGGACAAAGGCAACTTCGCAACCAAGACAAGAAATCAGAGTAAAGCAGTGGCGATCTATTTTCTTGCTGCGATAAATAAGTTGAGCAGATACGAAAGAGTACCGCCTCTGGTGCGGCGCCGTGTACGCATCTGCTGAGAATTTGACGGTGCTGCGGTAGCGATGGCTGTCGGCGGCGTGGAAGCAGATCTAGGAGGGTAGACGGTGGCGGTGGGGCGCAGTGGACGAGACGGTCGTAGGAGCAGTGCCGGCAAGGTGGACGACGGCGGGGATGAAGCGAGAGGATGGGATGCAAGGATCCCGGTCCGAAGCCGTGGATGAGAGAGGTCGATCTCTTGTAATAGACGGCGGCGTCGGGGTATCAGCTCCGGCATGGTGGAGGAGGACGGCGGTGGATGGGGTGGCGGACGGCGGCAGACGGAGGAGGGTGGGGTGGAGAGGGTGTTTTGGCGCCCACGGAGTACGAATGGGGAAAAGAGAGGTAGAGAGGAAGGGGGAACCATGTATTCAGGGCACGCTTGTCTCAAATGCGAGGAAATTTACAAACTTAGCCCCCGTTTCAAATTTCTACTACATCACAGCAACATTAGTCGGTTGGGGATAGGACGGTAATCTCGCATGCACCGAATATTTGCCGACGAGAGTTTGTTTTTGGCGCCCACCATGTATGAATATGAATCGGGGAGGGAGTCGATTTCGGCCGAGGACACACTGTGTTTTGGCGCCCACCGTGTATGAATCCGGGTGAGAGGCGGTTACGTCACGTTTGGGTGAAATTACAAACCTACCCCTATCGAAACCTATAGAAATCCAGCAGATAGGCTTTGCGTGGCAGGGATAGGCAGTAGTGATTTCCATCTCGCAGATTTTGGTTTCGGACGGTTACTGCGACTTTCCCCGCTTCATTCAAATTTTGCAGAGTGCACGTTTACCGTGCCAACTCAATTCGAATCCCGTTTGTATTCTATTTTTTTCGGGCGGGATCCATTTTCAATTGGAATTACATTCTATATACATCATTTTTTATATATACTTTCAAAAGCACAACACCATTTATACATAAATATGGTTTACAATGGCATGATCTCAGATTCATAAGGTTGTATCCATCAATTTGGATTTTCAAATATTTGAAACCACTTTATGTTGAAATCCAATGTATGCATTCCTCGCTAACTGTCTCCAATTAAATGTGTGTTTCATGCGGGTTTTTTTACTTCTCAAACATGTATAATGTGTTTCACACATGCAACATATAGTGTAATCATGTTTAGACATTAATTGCATATAAACCATGCATTGTTTGTAATTGAAGAATCTATGGATCACCATTGATAAACTATATAACATTACACGTGTGCCCAAATTCAAATGAATATGCATGTTTGATACACCAATTTGCGTTATGATATTATCGATGTCGTGATCTCCAGTTTAAATATTTGAATCCCCTTTAATCCAGATATTCGTCTCATATAGCTATCACTCATGCTTATATAGGACTATCTCTCTGGACCTATACGCGTTCATTGTCTCTCAGGTATCTCTCGTGCTACCTGTATGTCGACAATGATCTTTTATCTTCGTAACACACTGACGGTACTCTCTCCCTCGACCTTCATCACTCTATCTCTCTCTAAGTATATCTCGCTCCCTGCTATGTGTCTCTAACTATGATTCTCCATGTGGAATCTCTTTCTCTCACACAAACACAAAACTTTGTCTCCCGGGGTCTCATTTCTCTCTACTATTCCCATGTGTGCCACTCGCACACCCCTCATACAGAGATGTCTTTCGCTCCTTAGATATGAGAACCTACGACTCTTCCTCTTCAATGTCTCTTTCTCACACACAAACACAAACTCTGTCTCCCAGGGTCTCATATTTCTCCATTGTTCTCTTGTATGTCGCTCACACACACCCTCTCTCCCTAGAGATATCTTGCGTTCCCTCGTATGTCTCTCTAGCTATCACTCTCGTTGTGAAATGTCTTTCTCTCTCGCAGACACAAAACTCCGTCTCTCTGGATCTCATTTCTCTCTGATATCTGTTTGTATGTGACTCACATGCACCCTCTCTCTATCTCTCTCACACCCACACACATAACCCAGCCTTCTGATCCACTCGACTCCTATCTCTAACGCACACTAGCTAGCATCTTTATCTTTCTATTTATCTGTTTCTCCATCAACCTTCTTTCTCGCCCTCACTCTTGATTCCTATCACGCACACTACATATGTTTCTCTCTACATGCAGTCAAGTGCCCTCTCACACACATATATAACTTCACCCTTTGAACCACCCGACGGTCATCTCCAACACCCAAACTAGCGGATGTCCCTCTAGCTAGCATCTCCATCTCTGTATCTATCTGTAGTTTCTCCGTCAACATTTCTTTCTCGCACGGAGTCTTGCTTCCTATCACCCACACTATATATGTCTCTCCATACATATACATTTATAGGTTGGTCTCTTTTGCACAATCGTTGCGCCTCACTCCCTCTGCTCGCCATAGATGCATGCTCCAGCCCACGCCACTATCTCTTAAAGACAAAAATACATGCTCAATTGCCGGGCCTTCTTCCCTGCATTCTCACATGCATGCATATTGTCATACCGATCCGTCTCTCCCATGCCGTTGATCTTATGACTTATGTCTTCTTTCTTTTATCTCGATCATGCGCGCGCGCACACACACACATCCCACGTATACATGTATACCTCTCACACATGCACGTTCAAGGTCTCTATCTCTCCATACGTAGTTAATTACCCTCAATCCTAATGCCACATCGAATCGTTCTCCTCTTTTGTGCACATAACTTCCGCCTGGATGGGTAAAACACACACTCACACTTAACAATCTCCTTCTAGCTACCCCCGCCTCTCACTCTTCCCCTATATCCCCGAAACCAATAAGACCATCCCTTTGTTTAATTCCCGCCTACATGCACCATCGATATATAGTAGTCTTCCTCGGTGTCTCTCAAACAAACACGTTCTCTCGATGTCGACTCCTCTCACGCGCACACACCTTCTCTTCCCTCTCTACGGGCATTTTCTCTCTCGCACCCCATCGTTGGTGGCCTCTGCCATACACATCACCTCTCTATGATGAAGCCATGCACACTTAAATTACATCCGCCACAGAGGACCCCGCGACACACACACACACACACACACGCGCGCGCACACACACACACACACGCACGCACCCCCCCACACACACTAAGACTCCATCTCTCTCTCTCACACACACACAAACACACACATACACGCACACCCCCCACACACACTAAGACTCCATCTCTCTCTCTCTCTCACACACACACAAACCAAGACTCCATCTCTCTCTCTCCTCTCTCTCTCACACACACACACACACACACCCCACACACACACTAAGACTCCATCTCACACACACATGCTCTAGGCAGAGCATTTGTTCCTACCACCCTTCATCCAACCTTACCCGTATGATAAACAATCACCTTTATTTACTTGCATAACATGGACAAATTCCACTTTACTTTAGTAGTCAGCAAACTTATCATCTGTACCCTTATAAAAAAACGAGTTGGCGGTGATGGTGTGCCTGCCATCTTGTAATACAGACCGTATGATCTATATCTGAGGATAGAAAGCAAACTATGATAATTTTACAAAATATACCCGCACCTCTCTCCACATCATTATCTCCCACAACCTCATTGCTCAGCAATTAAAAAAGGAATAAGTCTCTGGAACAATCTAGCATGCATGGTGGCCGCTGCCGCCTGCCGGCGCCGTCCATCCCCATGCCTCCGCCCATTCTGACCACCAGTCACCACCACGCTCCACTCCTCCTCGCCTTATCTCTCATCTTTCATTTTTTCGATGACATTCTCGAGATACCAGTTTTCCAATAAAATTCTCGAGATATCATTAGTTTTTACACATGGGATTACTCCTGCATGGGTCAATCACAACAGGTGTTCTGTAAAAAAATGCATACTGATGTTTCGTGCAATGCACGAGAATCTTGCTTGTAATTATATAACGCAAATCACGAGCAGGAAGTGACATTTTTTTGACACAACCACGTTAACATGGCCACGTAAATCACTAGCTAAAGTAAATACCATTATACTTATATCCCGATGCAAAAGGTTGAGTACATGTCTGAAGAGTAGAGTCGCACACACGCACTCTGTCTCTCAGAATCTCTCTCTCACACACACACCAGTTACTTGACGCCCACTTAAGCAGACACGTATGTTACAATTTGTGCACCCGCGGGTACACGTGATGCTGCGCATTTATTTAAGCCGGAAGGCGAACCCAAACAGTAGCTGCATTCATTCCCCTCCCGCCGCCTCTTCTCTGGTCGCCGTCGCCCGGTAGCCATGGGCCGGCCGAAGGTAACAACATACGCCATACTCCCGCCGGAGCGACGCTTTAATATGGAAATTTTAGTGGTCATGCATGCATCTTTTTGTGCTAGCACTCCTATATAAGGGTTGACCGGTCGCTTCCCGCGGACGTGCGCGGGCGGTGGAAGAGGAAGGAGAAGGGAAGCGGGCTGTGGAGTAACGTTTTTTACCACAATTTCTTAGGAAACTGAGTGCAATAATTGAGTAGTTTTGCAAACTACCAGTACTACACCTGAAACGGTTCAAAACCTATACTCCCTTGCCAGCGTGTGCTTCCCGCATGAAACGGTCAGCGTCGCCCTGGAGCGTCAGTGCCGCATTAATGCCCAGCCAGAGCGGAGGCGACCTCTCACTGGCGCCGGCTTTGAAGTGGCGCGACGGCCGAGAGAGCGCCGCTTCCCGGTGCACGCGACTGCTCCGCGTCGAGACTGGCCATAGGCCCTGTTTGGATCCATGGGTTAGATTTAGTTTGAGCTAGTTGGGGCTCAAATAGCCCTAAAGTATCCAAGCATGAGGGTTTAAATTGGAGCAAGTTGCACCGAACCCACCAAAAAAAACTATCCCACCCAAGAGGTGCTAACTGGAGATAGTTCTCATTGGGACCACTGAAAAATCACTTTTCTCTCTCCATGAAGTGCATTTATTGTCAATCTAACCCTGTCACCCAAACACCTCTTTGGCTACAGTTAGTTCAGGGTTAGTCATGAGTTAGTCTAACCTCTAGCTAAGTTAGAGTATCAAACAGGAGCAGTATAGGACATGCAAGTTGCTCAAAGCATACATGCAAATTCGTACGTGAAAGGATTTTTTTCTTTTTGAAAACGGAACGTGAAGGATTTTTTTAGAATGCTCCTGGCATGTCACTAACATGTGATAGTTAACCGACCTCAATAGACGGCAGAAACGCCAGCCCGCCGCACTTTGATAGAGACGAGGAGGGAGAAGCGATACAGGCTGCTGGATTACTAGAGATAGGTGTCGCACGGAAGCCAAGAAATATGGTGATAGCGTGGGTTAGCCATGTACTAGTATGATGTAACTACACTGGGCTGCCGTGTTTCGTACTCTTCCAGTCCACTGTGGAGATGATTGGTTAATTTTATATCGTAAATAATATTAAATATTATGAGTGCAGACGCTCCACCACGAGGTTCCTTGCTCCTTCTCGGTCGTCCGGAATCTATGTTCTTCCACTCTATTTTTTTACGAGAGCTTTGTTCATCCTTTTGCCAACACGCGAGACATCTAGCATCAAGGTGCACGTGTTATGCAAGGATCGTTCCATCTATATGAAGAACACGTGGGACTGGAACTACGAGATGGACATGTACCCATGAGTGGACGTACGAACCTGAGTAATGTAGCGCAGTAAGTGAAGTAGAAAGGCACAAATGGTATGAACATGCGTGGCATATAGGGTGTGTTTGGTTGCGTTCTCGTCTCAACATAGTTGTTCCCTCTTCATGCATGCTCAACTCAACACCCCTCTTCATGCATGCTCTCTTCATGCATGCTTCTAGTGTATTTGTGCTAAACTAGTGTGGACTCATGCACCCTCCATACACTCTACCAAACACCCAAAAGTAGGTCGAGAAGGGAACTCTTGGGCGGCATTTGTCTCTTACTACGTACTACCACTAAATGTTGTACGTGCAATGCACGATGATGTTATGGAGTACGTGCCTAAGTACTCTACTACTACTATATTAGTTGGAGGCACATATTAACTTTTATATTTGTTTACATGTATGCCCCGAGACCTTCCAACTAGACGTGTCTTTCTCTCCAGGTCGCACTTTGTATCATTCATACCACTAAGTACTACTACGTGTGGTCCCCGACCCAGAAGTGGAAGAAGTGGAGACGCTCTGCCACACTGTTTTTTTTACGCTGGGCTCTACCACGCTGTTCATGTCCCACTCCTTTCGCTGACGTGTGGGACATCCAGCACGTGCCGTGTTTGGCACCCTTCGTCGTAAGAGTTGAAACGCTAGCATTCATCAGAAATAAAAATAATTATAAATCGGCAGTGATACTATTTTTTTGCGAACCAATCAGCAGTGATACTATACCACGCGGTTTCCTTGCTCCTCGATATCGGAAAGAATACTTCCGTTCGCCAACATGTGGGACGTCGACCATCCTGGTCCACTTGCCATGCACACAGAACTCCAAGGGAGAGTCACCCAGGTCGTCGCGCCGCAGTAACAATGACTAATGAGCCGTCAAATCACAGGCCCACTTCCCACTTTGAAGTTGCTCGGACGAAGGAACCATCATGACTTTGTTGAATTCCGCTTCTTGAAGAAAACTACTGTACCAGCAGTACTGCTAGCTACAGTAGTTACTCCAACAGGGGCCTCCATTCGTTCATAGGATAGGAATATGAAAATCATAGGAAGTGAGATGACATGCATCTCAATTATTCCTATAGAGAAAGAGATGCCATTTGATGCTTAGGATAGGAATTTTTCCATTTAGTCTAGGCTAATGTACTAGTAATTTGCTCTAAAAACTACAGTAGTAACTAGTAGTATTGGTACATGCTCGTACTCAGACACAGACACACACACTAACTACTAGTACTACTACTTCTCACATGCCGGCCAGACGCCGTCGTTCTCCTTCCCGGCTTTGTCGGCGACACCCCACCGTGCTTGGATCTCCGTCGACCTCTCCGCAGCAGCGCGTGCGTCCTTTTCTTTCTTGCGGCGACGGGCCTGTCTTTTCTTGAGTGCTTTCTGACTTTTCCGCTCCCTTTGTGCGGCTTTGGCCGCCTCTTGCTCTACAGCCCATTCGGCCTTGGCATCTTCAAATTCCTCTCACATAGTTGTGAGGTCGCGAGCGACGATGAACTTGGCACGGCGGGATGCCATCGCTTCCCTACCATTTTGTGTGCGGTAGTGGGCGGCGAGGAACTCGGCGCGGCGGGATGACATCGCTGCCTTACCGGTTAGTGTGCGGCGCGGTGGCATGAACGACGGTTGGTGAGAGCTCTGGGGTGGAGTGGCCGGACAACCGTATAGTGCATTGGTTTGTCAAGAGCTCAAGGATAGAAGACGAAGCAAATTTGGATTCCCCTTCAATCCTGGTCATTTATTACCGAGTAAAATGCATTGGCGGTCATCGAACTTGTCTTGATAGCTCACTTTGATCATTGTATACGAGATATGGTGATTATACGGTCACTGGCTCAGCGTATAGCTCCGTATTTGTCTGGTTGACCAGTCAAACAGTCCGCATGCGCCTCATCAGCTCGTGTTCTTTATCTATCTACGCGGGCCTACCTGTCAATGGAGAAAGAAATACTGTAAAAACCAAAATTATGCGTATGTGGGGAATCAAACCACGGACTCGTCGCTGCAACGCACCCTCGTCAGCCAAATGAAAATGAAATACTTCGCGTCAGACACTCACGCTCATGCTGTCAAAGCATGCTAATGCATGCACGTCGCCCTCTAAATCAAAGTCCTGGTCATGGCGCAACGCAAACGGCAAGCCCATCACCTGCGCGCCCCGACGGTGCCTGACATTACTGTTTAGACGTTTGATGGAGGCCTACGCGAACGCCGAGCATGTATTCACCTGGCTAAACACCAACGGTCATACTCGGACCGCCTTGCTCATGTATATCGTCCATCACAACGACAATCTATAAAACAGCCTAAGCTAGAGAGGGTACTATGGTAGTATGGTACGGAGTATGTACTATCGTGAGCGACCGATCTTAGTGCCACTGCACACCGAAACCCCTTCCATCGCTAGCGTGCGCTTCCCGCCTGAAACGGTCACTGTCTCTCCAGAATGTCAATGCCGCATTCACCGGACTTAACTGCAGGTGCAATTGGTGTGTCACTGACATGCGGGCCAGATGCCCGTTGGGCCCACATGTTAGTAACCCAAACGCATCTGCAGTTAAGTCACTGAAGCAGCGTCCGCATTCACGCCCGACGAACCTACTCCGGTGCCAGTTGTCCATCCGTCTGCCGCGGCTCATTGCCATTCGCCCGCTATATTAACTTGAGCCCCAGCTCCCAGCCATAGCCAAAGACCCACACTTATTCTCCTCCGGTCCCTTCCTTCTGTCAGCACCACTTCAACCATGGCCTCCTGGCGCTTCGAAGCTCTCTTGGACGTACTGTTGCAAGAGCAGACGAGGGACATCGGCGGCTCCGCTCCGGGCGCGCTCCAAAGCTCTCTTCGACGTACTGTCGCAGGAGCAAACGAAGGAGATCGCCGGCACCCCCCCGGCCGCCCTCCGCCGCCACGACCACGAAGCCGGCGCGTGTGCGCGGGCGCAGCCGGCAGCGAGGAAGAGTAGTGCACGGTAGGTCGTCGCCGCTCTGGAGGAGGAGGTTATCGAGGCGGATGAGGAGGAGGCAAAGGCAATGGCCGGCTTTCTCGGGTTCATGGCCGGACATGGTGGTCGGGCGCCGACGATCGTTTAGATTAGGTTTACAGTAGGTTTTAGTACGGTTTGTGCGAAATATGTAATAAATTTTGTCCAGTTTGTAGGAAAAGTTTTCGAAATGTAATGAATTTCATCCGGTTAATTTGAAATTTGCTTTGTTTGCACGAATTTCGTCCGGTTAGTTCATATAGTTGTCGAAAGGTATGCGGGCAGCATCGGATGGCATCCATCAGTGTCCTCGGACAGATGCCGGTGTAAATTTGTGGGCCAGCGCTGGAGATGCCCTAACTATCATGCTATAATCGCTAACAATCCTCCATTATTTGGCAGGGAACAGTTATCCCTCGATCAAAATCAGATCCGCGGTGTTTCGCACTCCTCCCGCGTAAGAGTTTAAACTCTTGCTTACATAAAAATGGAGCAAGTGGACGAGACTGTAGCACGTGATATCACTCGAACTAGCCCGCCTAACGAGCGGGAAAGCACCGCCCTCGTCATTTTGTTCTGGATTTCTATCGATCGATCGCGCGAAAATGTTACGCTTCGCAAGTTCTAAAGGAAAAGGCGGCACACTTACGACTCGTACGCGTCGCAACCCCGACAGTCCGGCTCGCACGCCGCTCACCAGAGGGGACACACGTTGTCTTGCAATTTCACTGACATGTGGGACCGTAATTGAATAAACCATCGATAGCCGAAATCTAATCGCTCGGCGGGCGTCGGCTGAGAAGAGAGAAACGGGGGAGGGAGAAGAGATCGCCCGCCCGCCGCGCACGAACTCCAAGAAATATATGGTGATAATGTGAGGTGGGCCATGCTGGAGTCCGGACCGCTTCCGGAGCCCGCTCTCACCGCCCTGGCCCCTCAAGACGCCAGCTGCCCGCCGCATGCATGCATAGCAAGTAGTACTCCTTATGTGGAGGAGAGAGAGGCATTGACAAAGTCAAGGAGTGGGCTCTGCAAGAGCCCGTCTCTACACATGCTCCTAGGTATAAAAATAATAATTCTAAAAAAGGCATAAAAAACAATTGTGTCTTAAAAAAGAAAGGTAAAAAACATTTGAGAGGAAATAGATAGAGAGAAAGTGAGAAAAAGCTGTAACCTGGGCATTACATGAGGAAGGAGGGAGTGGTGCACATGCCAAGTTCACTGGGCTGCCGTGTTTCACACTCCTCCGTCGTAACAGTGGAGACATTAGCTTTCATCAAAAATAAACAATGAATACTCGTTGCTCGTCCTCTATATCGGAAAGAATACTTTCATTCGCCGACATGTGGGACGTCGACCATCTTGGTCCACCTGCCAAGCACAAAATTATCTTGGTCTAACCCGGTCGTATCGCAGGCCCAACCTTTCCCACTGTAAGTTGTTCGGACGAAGGAACCATCATGACTTCGTTGAATTCCGCTTCTTCAAGAAAACTTTCTGTACCCGCAATACTGCTACCACATGCGAAGACTGGACGACACTGTACCACGTCATATCACTGAAACCCACTAGGCCAAATTAGCCCGCTTAGGTCATCTATTTTGGAACGGAGGGAGTACGTCTCTGCACTGCTATGATTTTGTGTTGCACGTTCTCTGTACTTTTGCTACGATTTTCCTACCCTATGAACCAAATGAGGCCTGAATGTATGTCGACTATTGTCTGATCGATCGCTAAGCCTACAATTTTAGGAGCTAGGGCTATTGGTCGATCGACGAGGGATAAGTATAAGCGTATCATGAGCTCATCAGCCCCAACGTTTCTCTTCGGTGAGTGTTTTGCAAGTACTATAGCTCGCACAATAGCTAGCCTACTAACACCAAGAATCGTCAAACAAGCCCTGCTAATATGATAAACAGTTCAAACTTACATCTAAGCATGCCATATATTACATCAAAAGCTGGTGAGGATACATCTGTTTCCATAACTCGGAGAGGGTTCGCATGATTCATCGCATGATTCACTATCAAACAAAAGTAGCAAGATCCGCCCACACAAGGCAGTGCACTAGCCCTAAGATGGTTTGATAACATGCATCGTTCTGGTAATTAAACACAGGGCAATGCAAACTACCCTGAAGAATTAGCGCGACCACAGCACGGACAATGACCACAGCACGGACAGCGGCATGGGAATCGATTTCTGGGGCGATGTCCACATGACTGACCGCGACATCGAAATCGATCTCTGGGGCGATGTCCACAGGATGGACAGCGACATCGGAATCGATTTCTGGGGCGATGTCCACAGGATTGACCGCGACATCGGAATCAATCTCTGGGGCGATGTCCACAGGATGGACAGCGGCATCGGAATCGATCTCCAGGGCGATGCCAACAGGACGGGCCATGACATCGGAATCATCAAGGACGTCCACCGGCACCTGCACAACCCTAACATATTAGCAAGCACATTGCAAATAATCAAAAACCACAACTATGGTAATAAGCCATTATTTTTTACCTTGTGCAGCTCACCGGGGGATCTCATCCCTCCGGGGGCCATCTCCTCGTCCTCGATGGGGGCCATCACCTTGCCAGGGGAATACTGCTTCTCAACGGCGACTATCTCCTCAAACTCGGTCTTGAGCCTCACATAGGTGGCAATCA
Source organism: Aegilops tauschii subsp. strangulata (assembly GCF_002575655.3). Lineage (NCBI taxonomy): Eukaryota > Viridiplantae > Streptophyta > Magnoliopsida > Poales > Poaceae > Aegilops > Aegilops tauschii. The sequence continues at coordinate 125,014,310 of NC_053041.3, forward strand.
GAGTTCCTGGGGTAGGCACGGTGGGGCCCTTGCTGTTCTTCCAACTTTCTTTGAGGAGTTCATCCGCCAACGTCCTCAACTCTTTGGCCAGTGCTTGTTTCTTGGAGTTGTTCGTCTCCATGGGTTGGCCCGCCAACATGGTCAACTTGTTGGTCGGTGCTCGCTTCCTGGAGATCGCTGTCTCCAGTGGGTTGTCCGTCGGCAACTCTTTGCCTAGTGCTCCAGGATCCATCAATGAACTAACAAACAAAATGCAATCGAAAGGAAACCATAATCGCAATGAAAAGGGGAAAAGAATAGGATGTGAGAATCGGTCGGTGCTTCGCAAAAAGAAGATTCTTGGAATGAAAATATAGCAACATAACTGATTCGCCCACCTTTCCTTCGTCGGTACAGAAGAAAAATGGCAGAAGTGAGTAGCCCGGAGTGAGGTTTTCTTCAAGAAAGGGAAGAAAGGGCTTGAACGAGCGTTCCAGTGAAATGATGGTTGCTTCGTCCAGTCCAACTTGGAGGCCACCTTACCACTGCTGGTAAAGGTGTGTGTTTTGTGATATGACGGGTCATGACGGCCACACCGGGGTGACAGGTGAGTCTCGACTGTAGCACCTCGCTGTGATTTGGTGGATGGCACGTGGGCCCGGATGCTTTGAAATGTCCCGCATGTAGATAGAGCGGCTAGTCATATAGGAGTGCTCAATATTGTGCACCGCGACCAAGGCGGAGAGGAAAACGAGAGAACTACGTAATTAATGCATGAGTTTAATTAGGGTAGTTTTGTAAAGTACGAGATACATTCCTCCAATCGCAAAATGCCTTGGTTCATGAGATTTGAGCCCTATAAACCGGAAGGGAGGGAGTACAGCACACGGTGTAGTCTAGTCACTTGTTGAAATCTCTAGAAAGGCAAATACTCCTTTTCGGTTTACAGGGCTATACTACTCCCTCTGTCTAGGTGTGTAAGTCATCTTACGAAAACCAAATAGTCCCAAAACACTTAGGCGCGGTGCATTAACTTCTACCTTGTTTCTTGTTTCTTGACATATCAACCAATAAGAGATGAGAGGTGTGCATGCTTTTAATGACTTGCAATGGCTAGTTCATTGCATGCAATGCTATTAATTAGCAAATAAACATTGGTGACCCCAGGAGGAAACGGTGCTAAGCGCGTGGACCTATGCAGAATGAGTATCAACCAATGGATAATGGAGTTTAATTGGTAAACAATAGCAATTTTGTCTCATGCAAGAGCCTGGCTAGTACTCCAAGGAACCGCACCACGCGAGCGTTCGCAACTGCCATGTTCGGGTTGCGCTTGGCTCTTCGCCTCTTCGGGAAGACGAACAATGATGTTAATCCTACTTCTACAGTATCGAATCCACTGCTGCATGTCCGTCCACCTCGTGCGGAAGGGATAGAGTGTAGCGAAAGCTTCTACTTACTGCTCCTGCCTTTGCGTCTATGACAGGTGGGCCCAACAGGTGGTTGGCCCTCCTGTCATGCAGCCAAAGGCAGGTGCAGTTAAGGCACCGGAGCTCAGTCCGCGAGGGAGAGGGCGTTGTAGTAATCAAATTTCTCGGTCTTGTACGAGTTGACGCGACACATCAAAGCACTGCACTCGATATAAGTCTTTTTACACATTTAAAATGGGCTACTTCGTATGTAGGAGTAGACATATTCTGCTTTGTATGTAGTCACTTGTTGCAATCTCTAAAAAGACTTATATTTGGAAACGGAGGGAGTACAACGCATGCATGCATGCCGTGACTTTCCTTTTGATACTTGCATGTGTTGATTTGATGCACCTTGCCAAATTTTGACTATAAATTTAACTAACCAAATTTTCATGCATGTTACAAAAAATTACGGGGCTGTTTGGATTGTGACTATGTTTGTCTTATGTTGCCACATTATTTTTCCCACACTTGCCACACTTGCCTAACCTGAGTTGCTCAAATTGTTAGACACACTTTGGCTTGCCTAAGGGAATCTTGCCACAATTTTTGTGTCTATGACATGTGGGGTTCACTGCTAATAAAAAATTCTTGTCTTAGGTGTGGCTTATAAAAAAGACTTATATTTAGGAACGGAGGGAGTAGAAAATATAAATAATAATGCATGTTGGGGCAACCCACGTTTCCGCTAATTTTAGCCGTGGGCTTGTTCACAATTTTTACGAGGGGTTGGTTGTTCATTTAATGGAGGGACTTGTAGTACCAGACTTGAACGATACAAAGTGCGACCTGGCACACCGTAACACCACTTGGAACAAGCGGGTAGCTATCTCAAAAAACAATCAACAACTAAAAAAACCCACGACCTGGCATGTAGTAGTACACAATTTTAAACGATTGTTTTGAAGGAGTGAAAAAGGAAAACTACCCCACTACGTATATATAGGCCGGAGCCTCCGCGCTTGCTTGCTAGGGTTGCTCTATTCACACACTCTCATCCTCTCCAGATCTAAACAAGATAGGGGTAGTAACATTGTCTTTCTCCCTTCAAAAAACACTGGCTTTCTATCCTCACCGCTGGTTACAGATCCGGACGTATCCCCCTCCGCCGGTGAAGGGGAGTAGGGGCAGCGTTTAGGCCGTCGTCGACAGCGAGGGAGGAGACCCACTGCCGGCCGCACCGTTATCTCTGGCCGAGCGCCGGCGCGGGAGGTCCTCCGATCCCTTCATCGTTGCCTGTGGGCGGATCCGGCCTCCCGCCGCCCACCTATCCACATCCCGACGACCTTCAGGTATATCTTCGTTCGAAACCGCCTTAGCTCTACTTCCCTAGCTCACTACGTCGCTGCATGTGCATCATTTTCTACCTCTCAGCCCCTCTCGATCGGATGGTCCAACGTCACATATTTTTTCCTCTATTGTTAGAGGTAAAGCTATTTCATGGAGTCGAATCTTGTACTCCCTCCGTCCGAAAATACTTGTCATTGAAATGAATGTATCTAGATGTATTTTAGTTCTAGACACATCCATTTTGATGACAAGTAATTCCGGATGGAGGGAGTACTTGGTTCAAACAAGAAATAAAGTGGGGGTGGGGGAATTTAGTATGTACACATCGGACTTGGTACAAACAGGAAGGAAAGGGAGTGAAAGTAGTACAGACTGGTCATCCAACCGGTCTCTTGGCCGAAAAGGGAAATATAGGGGTAACGCTGTACATAGTGGTATGACCAGGACTAGATTTGCTATCCACACATAGGAGTAGGTGGCTAGAGTGAACAAAAATGGGACCAACCCAGATATGTTTCTTGGATGTTTGTTTCTCGGGGCCACAAACTATGAATCACCACTTTATGCCCCTGTTTACGTACATGGTGCTGGACTGCTGGTGCACCCTCCGTTCAGAAGTGACTTTTGTGCTGTTTAACTGGAATGTCAGAATGGAACAGTTGGTTCATTTTGGTGGAACTGCACAAAGGGAGATCTGTGTTCCAATCCTCATCATCCATATTGGCGCCATAACCTTCCTTTAGGTAAGGATGATATTTAATGCATGTGTTCATCTCTATTTTCCCACTGCCATGAGAAAATAATGCTGTTTTTTACTAGTACACTTGTACTCCCTCACTGACAAAACCAATTCTGAATTAGAAGGCCAATCATGTACTTGGTTTCACCAACTGGTGAGGAGAAAGAGAAACAGAGCATGAAGAGGAAGAAGAAGAAGAATAAACAGTGCCAAGGCGATCTTGCTGAAGCCAGAGGCCTCATTCGAGGCCATTCAAGGGCTCCGGCAACGACTACCTTACATGTGAGACGATCCTCCAGGGAGCCCTTCCACTTCTGCTGTCTCACTTAATTAATTTGGAGTACTTAAGTACCACTAATTTATTACTGCCTAATTTTCTTGTTGGAGTTAAACAAATCTTTAGTGGGACCCTATGCTGAATCATGTATGTGTGTATGTTTGTCTATGGAGGTGAATCATGTGGTGGAGCAGGGAGGGAATATTATTAGTGTCATGACATAATAGTGCTATTGTTTTGCATGTCAATTTATTGCCATTGGTTCAATGAGGCAATGTTTTGCGTATTGTCCATCATGAATTTGATGCTACTATTTGAGTAATATGCTAATGTCTTCCTATCCTTTCTCACTAAGCTAATGAAGGTTTCACCTTGTTCCTACTTGTGCAAACAGGGATCATGTTGTGCCAATCATACATTTTAGTGGAACTACACAAGACAATACAATGAACTGTATCCCAGCCAGTGCTTTAACTATGCTGGAAGTTCTTGATAATCTTTCGATATAATCTCAGCACTGGTAAACAAGAGTGATTTCAACCATACATTTGAAGTGCACAAAAATATATACTATTGTGTGATTCCAGTGAGTGCTTTATCATCTCTTATGGGACTACATGAATAAGCTTTTTTTCTCAGGTTGGTACGGGCCTAAGGCCTTCATCCATATTAGTTTGCTGTCATCTCTATTTGTATCGTGCTACTGTCATGAGAAACTCCTTTATCTTTGCACGTTAAAGTTTTGCAACCTATGATAAATGGCAATGCTTTGAGTGTTGAGTTGAGCTAATTGGCACTGACTAAATAAACTAATACCTCTCTTTAAGCAAGACTACTATGTTGCTAACTTTACCCATTAAGATAATGAGGGTGCTTCTATTTGTTAGTGTATGTTTCATCAACTATATCCACTATTACAATAATCTCACTCTCTCAATATATGTGCCAACAGGGATGCTCGATTTTGGTGGAACTGCACAAAAACTTTGGGTGCTTCATTGCCTCGACAGCTTCCGTCCTTTCCTGCCAGTCGCTAATCTCCGCTTGCTTTCTTCCTTTGCTGTCAGTCGCTTGGCTTATCTCGGCTTCCAGTCAAAGGAAATAGTAATTGATATGCTACCTCACACAGGTTGGTACTGGTCTTTATCCTGATTATTGTGCCTGTCATATGTATTGGTAATTTGGTATTGTGCTACTGTTTGCCGATTTCATAAAGGAGTAATTTGGAGCCTGAACTCGCAGGCAAATCATTACATCGGGTGATTTCAGTAGAACTGCACAAAATGATCAGATGGACAGGTACTTATGCTGCTGCTATGTACTCCAAAGTTCACTCAGACAAGCATCGATGTTGACAAGAAGTGCCTATACTCATTCGAGTATCAACCGGCGTCAACCAATTGTCAAACTCCAAGTATTAGGAGAGTGAACGCCAAAAATATTGCTTGGTGCATAGCCCAGAAAAACGCAGTCTAGTCTTTGGTCCCAACTTGTGCCTTTTGGTTATCGACACATATGGTAGCGAACTATATGGCATGGAGTCTAAAGATTCCAGACAAGTTGGTTGACGCGTATATTCATCTGGCACTTAATCAGTCTGCACGCCAAGGATGCTCCATTTCAGTTGAACTGCACAAAAAATTTGGGTGGTTCATTTTCTCAACCGCCTCCTTTCTCGTCTGCAATGTAGAATTTTGGCGAGATACAGGACCAAGATGAGCCAGTAAACTAGTTGGATGAAAGTAGTGGCCAAGTTGCTCAAACCTCCCTCGGCACGAGGCCACTATTTGAGGATAAACCTACAAGCAAAGTTCAGATTGTCTGTGCTGCCTCTTATGTACTCGAAAGTTTACTCGTACAAGAACAAATTTTAGCAAGAAGTACCTCCGATTGAACACCATTTACCAGTCTGTACCCTAGGTAATTAAAGTTCGTCCATGGATCATATTGGCTGTGATCTCAATCATTTGGATGCATAAACATACTGAACATGTGTATATCTGAATCTTTTTGTGAATTATGTATGAATATTGTCGTGTGATCTATCAATCATTTGGATGCATAGATATGCTCAGCTTGTGTATATATGAATCTTTTGAGTTGTTGATAGTGAATGTTGGCTATAAATATGAACGTGTCCTATGAACCTGAGTTTGATATGAATGTTTACCTTTTCTGTTGTATTTGTGTGTGAACTTGTTAGTATGCCTACTGTGGGGAATAAAACGCAGGTCTCTTATAAAAGTAATGCTGTGTCCAATTTATGTTTTCCCTTCTAACCACATTATATATATTTATATTATTACTATTATCGTATATTTTATAGAGACTTATATATACATTAAAAAAACATCCCACGTGTTATTAACTTATAAAAGTAATTGTTTAACGGAAGTTGGCAAGGAAAATCTTGGTTGTTTTTGACTCACAGGCAAGGAAATCCTGGTGATTGCGTACAAAAGCTTGCGAAGATTTTAAGGACCAATTTAATAATAACGCGCTCATTTTTATTTTGAGCAATAGCTCGCTAATTTCTTAATTATATATATATAAATTTTGCCTCTCTGGTTTTTTCTTTGATATTAATTGCTCCTTCTAACATAACATTATATATATAACGAGCCCACCTAATACGTATATTTCAAGGAAGTGCAAATGGGCTGGGTTTTCTTAGAAAATATAAATGGGCCTGATTGACGCGAAATTATTTGTTCACCCAGCCCAGCAAATGGACTGTACATTCTAGAAAACATGGGTTAAATATATGCCACATTTTTGCAGGCTGACATGTGGCCAATAGGTCGAAGCCTACGCAGGGCATTGTCAACTTGGTCAACAAATGATTGTGTCATCCGCAGCACCTTCAATCTCTCGTCTTCTTCCTCCAGTGTCGCTGGGACCGCCTGGTCCGGCCTTCGGCGGCTAGTGGCTCTGCTTAGCACGCATCGCTGCGAAGTGCTACCCCACCGCCGGCCAGGCTATCCCTCCACCCCTCGACACCTCCTGTTATTCTCCACAGACTACAACCCCATGCCGCAACAGAACCAGTTATAACCCTTCTCCTCCTCTCAATCTGCGACTCCACTGCCGCGTTTTCCCATATCCGAGTCGTTCCCATCTGGGGCCTCGCCGTCGTCCACCGCCTCGCTGCGTTCGGTGCGGCGTGGTCAACAAACGAGTCATCGGAAGAGGACTGTACGTGGAGAGCCTGACGGCTGGGACCCACGAGATCCATGGTCGCACGCAAGGAAAGTTCCTCCTTATTAAGCTGAAAAAATGTTTCCTCCACCTGACAGCTGGGACCCACCGGCTGTATCTTCGCATGGAAGGAAGTGCCTCCTTGTTTTGCGAAAAAAATTATTCATCCCGTTGACAACTGGGACCCGTCAGATTTGGTGACTGACTTGTGGGCCTACTAAGCAGACGTGTACGCAGGGCTTTGTCAACTTAATCAAAAAATGATTCTAGCAGCTGGACCGTTGGATGTTAATCCAACAGCCGTGCTCCTTCTTCAACCTCTGTTCTTGCTCGTGTCTCCCGTGGGCGGCACCGCGGCTGTGCTGCCGCGCACCCGAACCAGTGAAGTTTCCCACTCCTCTCCATCTACGACTCCACTGCCCCATCTTCCCCATCTCTGGGTCGTTCCAGTCTGGGTGCGCTCGGCATGGTGTGGTCAACGTGGTCAACAACCAAGAGTCATCGGAAGATGACTGTACGTGAGAGGCTGACAGTGGGGACGCACCACGCCCATGGACGCATGCATGCAACGGAACGCGGCGAGGTCAACGTGGTCAAGGAACGACTTCCATCGGAAGTATACTGTACGTGGAGAGTCTCAGCTGGGTCCACGGCCGCAGCAAGTAAGTGCCTCCTTATTACGCGGAAAATAATGATTCCTCCAACAGACCGCAGGGACCCACTGGACGGGCCACCGTATTTTGCGAAAAAAACGTTTGCCCCCTGACTGCTGGGACCCACCTGACGGGCCACCGTATTTCGCGAAAAAAAACGTTCCCCCCGCTGTCAGCTCGGACCCATCGAAAGTGCCTCCTTATTACGCACAAAAAAATGAATACTCCCCTGGCTAGCTGGGACCCACCTTGGTGGGAGGCTGACTTGTGGGCCTACTAAGTTGACGGGGACGAAGGGCTTTGTCAACTTAGTCAATATGAACGATTCTAGGTCCAGTGACCATATGATGTCCATCCAATGGTCGTAGTGCTTCTTCACAATACAAAAAAATACACTTCCGTGATGATACGTGTTTGTCATAGTAGGTCGCATTTTTTGTCATGCATGTACATCCATGACAAATTTATGACAGAATCAAGATAGTCATACCTGTGCTGTCGTAGAAGTGTTCCATGACATTACCAAAATTATCATCATGGAAGTGTCCACTTCCATGACGATAAATCGCGCGTCACAGAGGTGCTTTCGTCAAGGGTGACCGACACGTGGCATCCACCATAACGGAACGCCGTTAAGCTATCGGGTCGGTTTTGGATCCGATAACCCGTTAACAGCCCCGACCAATGGGGATTTTCCACGTGTAAAATCATCATTGGCTAGAGGAAACACGTGTCGGCTCATCATTGGGACAGATGTCATCCACTCACTGGACAGAAGGCGCCTATGATACGTCGACACGTGGCACGGCCCAACAGTGGACCATTCCTGTGAAAAGGCCGGCCCGTTTGACTTGGTCAAAAGCTGGCGGGCCGGCCCATGGAAAGCCTGTTAACGGCCTGTTCGCATATAGCCCATTTACAGCCCGCTAACCCAAGGCCCGTTACGCCCTATCCGAATTAGGCCCAGTAGCGTCATCTGGGCCATCCAATATGATTCCAGCCCGTTTTCACTTCTGGCCCATGTATAGCCCATGACGTCTTTTGGCCCATATGAGGCCCTTTGTAACTCTTGGCCCATTAGCAGCCCGGGCTGAAACTGGCCTGTAATGAACAGTGTATTACTTTACACCCATTAACGGCCCGTGGTGAAACTGGCCCGTAATGAACAGTGTATCACTTTATACCCATTAACGGCCTGTTATTCCGTTGGGCCGTTTCCAGCCCAAGTTAACTTTCGGCCTTCTGAGGGCCCATTTATTCTTGGGCTCATTTGCAGCATTCGGTTACTTACGGCCCGTTACTGTCATTTTCTGCTTGTGGGCCAAATTCAGCCCGTCGTTACAGTCGGCCCGTTTGTGGACCGTTAGTCTGTTGGGCCATTTTCATAGCATCACCAAATACGGCCTATTAACGGCCCGTTATGGTCAGCCCATAAAACGTACGATTTCCATTAAAGGCCCGTCTACGGCCTATTAAAGGCCCGTACAAGACCCATAAATGAGTCGGCGGCCCATGGATCCTATGAGATGTAGAAGGCCCATGGATCCCACGAGACGTACAAGGCCAATGGATCCTACGAGACGTAGAAGGCCCATGGATCCTACGAGACATAGAAGGCCCATGGATCCTACGAGACGTAGAAGGCCCATGGATCCGACGGCCCGTGAAGGGTCATGGTCGGGCGAGTTGGCCCCTGTTTGAACGATATAGCATATTCAAAGAAATACCCTACTCAATACTATACAACAAAGAGATCAAGGCATAGAAAGGTAGAATAATCCTACACTATACAATAAAGAAATTAGAGCCGATTATACCCACTGGGCATTATGGTTCGGCACATGTGATAATAAAGCATACACAAACAGCAAATTACATACACTGGGCAAATACAACTCATACATCATGGACATGCATCAACTTAACTCCATTTGAACTATAATCTCTTCAGAAAATATGATTGGCCGGATTCAGATAGCACAAATTTTAGTCTGCAAAATCTCCAATTCCTTCATGGTTACCTCAGTGTCTTGTTTCATTTTTTTGACTCCTGCATCTAATACCTGCATGTCCAGTCTCAACTTGTTGATTATACATTGACAATCATGTACACGTTGTCTTGCCACCTCTAGTTGATGCTTGAGAACATCAGCACATTCCAATTCCAATCCATAATCATTCGGTAACGGCCATGCCGCACTGCTCGCAGATCTTTGTGTTGATGTCACTTCATCCTGAAATGTTTCTGTAAGTACACATGACTAGGGAAAAAATATAGTTACAACAGTGAAGCGAACAAGACTTTATTTTGTACTACATGGCAAAACAGGACTAACAATAATGTTACACGTCACTTTCAAAAAAAATGTTACACGTCATGAAGCATAAGCATGTGATATTTTAAAAATTATAAAAAAGATAGTCTATGCAGCCTGCATACAGAAATCCCTCTTAGCTCACCAGAGGAGCATGATGTTGGGGCCCAATCGAATACACACACAAGTTACAAATCTAGACAGCACGTTGCGTATAAGTAAGCAAGCAGTTGGCCATTCTGTGCCTCAATTAAAGTCTTAGGGAGCATAATGAACAGCAGAGGGTTTCATACAAACATACTAGAGCAGGCAAAACTATGCAATCATTAGCGTAGTATAAACTAGATTGTGAGCCTCATGCAATAATAGTTGGTTAATAGACTTCAAAGCTTCAGGCACACTTCGGTAGAGTAATTAAATGGTAAGGCCTTTAATTATGTCAACTAATAGTGATACAAGTACCGAACATCTGGCATGATTATTTGGGCATCTCATTAACTGAGGACAAATAAAGCAATTGAAAAGAGAAAATTAACTATGCCTAAAACAAACAAGGAATTGAACTGTTGAGTTGCATAAAGTGACTTACCTTAGCAGGTTGAAGAGGCTTAGCGCAGCTCCTACTTCTCTTGCAAGGCTCCTTCCTAACATCTTGTACCTGGAAATCCTCAATCTTATCTTCATTGCACCCCCTCTGCAAGGTGACACAAACTAGTTACTCGTCTCCTTGGAAGATAAATATGCATACTTTCCCGTCTGTGAACACAAAAGGATGAGATTATAACAAAACAACACCACATAATGAAACATGCCGCATCTCTTGCACTTGCACACAATGAAATGCGCATTTACTATGTCTGCACTATGTAAAAACTAGGCATACCTTCGAACTGGATCTCCAGGTACTCTTGGAGAGCCTACTGTAGTGTACATCCAAACCTTTATGTCACCTATGAGTTAGACAAGGCCCCACTATAGCAGCCCTTACTGTTTAAATCGTTGACAAGCTATGTTAGAGTGTTAGGTCAAGAACAGCAAGTAATCAAAGCAAACAGTCCTAGTATGGCTGGCTGATGCAAACAAGCAATTGAACAGATGTGTAAGCAAATCTTACGTATCAAGAAAAGAAGCAAAGAAGGAGGCTTAAAGACCATCACTTGACTGACCAGATTTAAGGGGCATTTAAACATCATGTGCAACGTATGAACTAACATAAACATTGCATATTCCAGATTCTACAATGGAATGCACATGTATTAGGTTATGCCATGTATGATGATGCCTAAATGTACAGATAGCAGGCAGGAGTGATTCATCATTGCACGCACAATTGAATTGCAAGTTAAGGGCCAGTTCGATTCCGCCTTTTCAGGGCATATTGTCAAAATAAGCCATAAAAGATGTAAAGAAGTCATTTTTGAGTTATGGGCTTGGGCTTAACTAATTTCACTTTGGAGGGGGGTGTTTCGGGTAGAACCTCACTAAAAATTGAAGGGAAGGGGAATAGTGAAATGACTCTGTTGTCTGCCTATATTACACTCAAAATGCAACTGCTGACGCCCGTGTCACACCTGACCCTCAAGTAAAAACAAACACGCAAGCATTCATTGCCCTGCCTGCTTGCATCTCCTCTCCCCTTTCCCTCTACCTCGATCCCCTGCCTGCAGCACTAGGGTTCCTCCAACGAGCCGTCGCCACTGGTCCCATCTGGCCTGGTCCTTGATGATGCTATGTCCAGCTAGGCTACATGGCCGGCGGGTAGGGGCAAATCTCCCTGGCTGGTCCTCCCTCTGGCACCGCCCCTCATTCTCATGGTCTCCAGCAGCTGCTCCACTGTGGTTCGTCCAACGCACTACTCCGGCGGGCGCTGCACAACTACGGCTGATGCCACACTGCGGCAGAAGGCACCTTATTCCCCCTCCCCTCCTCCCAGGCCATGGCCTTGAGGTGCTGTTGAAGGATGAGCTCATCCAACAAGGTGAGGATCTCCTCTGATTTTTTGCCAAATTTGTATTCTGATCCACTATACGATGAATTGCTATGAGCTGCTTCTGCTGCTGCTATATGATGCATTGCTATGAGCTGCTCCTGCTGCTGCTATATGATGAATTGCTATGAGCTGCTACTGCTGTATGATGAGTTGCTATGAGCTGCTACTGCTATATGATGAATTGCTATGAGCTGCTGCTGCTATATGATGAGTTGCTACAAGCTGCTCCTGCTGCTGCTATATGATGAATTGCTATGAGCTGCTCCTGCTGCTGCTATATGATGAATTGCTATGAGCTGCTCCTGCTGCTGCTATATGATGAATTGCTATGAGCTGCTGCTGGTATATGATGAATTGCAGACTGCTGCTGCTGTATGATGAGTTGCTATGAGCTGCTGCTGCTATATGATGCTTTCAGGTGGTGCTGCTATACGATAATAACCAGCCACTTGGACCATCAAATTTCAATAAATAATTGTTCTTCATTTAAATGTGGGTCATGCGTTCTTTGTTTAAATTAGGCAATGGGATCTCTATGGAAAACATTGACCAAAGTAGATTGTGCCAAGTAGATGGCATCTTTGTATTTGCATTTTGAGCAAATAGTGATGGTCTGTTTTCCTATCATATTAATTACTGCACTGGGTTCAATTTGTGATGTTTGCAAGTCAAATTAATTTCCATATGGGCAGCAAAATGAAAAAAAATATAATGCAATCTAGACTTTCCACTGATCATACCAAAGATAAGCTGAAAACGCAATGAAAAGAACTGGTTGGCTTATTACATGGAGCTTATATTCACATGTGCTTATTTTCTTAGGATAACTCATAATAACTGTCCCTAAGAAACTTGGCTAATAGAACTGGCATACAAATAACATGTCACGATGATTGCAATGGAGGAGTGACGTACCATAGCACACTGTATAGGCTCACCGCTGCCTCTCCATTTTTTGCGATGTTCCATGAAATTGCCACATACATCTTGTACTTTTTCATTGTGTAACCCTATCTGCAAGTTGACACGGCTAATTTCAGACATCTCTACATGATACTACATTGCATATCCCTTGCGCATATTTAAACCACCAATTAACGATTGTGTGCGTACCATAAACTAGCCATGACTCTGTATGGTGGACTAGCAGGCACTCTAAGGGAGCCTAATGTAGTGCACTGGAATTCCTACATGCCACCTATGATTTTGTGTAATGTACTGCCCTTGTTCCTAAATATATGTCTTTGTAGAGATTCCAGTATGGACCACATACAGATGTATATAGATGCATTTTCGAGTGTAGATTCACTCATTTTGCTCCGTATGTAGCCTATAGTGGAATCTCTAGAAAGACTTATATTTAGGAACGGAGGTATGAGGTAGTATCATGTATGACATGTACATATCTAATTTAGCAGCCAGTAGTAGAAATCATTGTCTGCACAAAGGGATTACTGGTCGGAAATCCTAGCAAAGCACGCTGGCAGGCACAGAACAATACAAGAGAGAGAGACGCGCTTACAAGATCATAGCAATGCCTCAGTCCAGGATCTTGGTTGGCCAAGCTGTTAGATCCAGAAGAAACATCGTCCTTGTAGTTTTTGTCAGCTGCATAACAGGTAACAGCGACTGGTTAGTATATTTGAAGTAAATCGGGCAGGTGATGCTGGACGGGTTTAAAGGTGACAAGTACCTAGGCCGTGGCGGGTGCTTGGCATCTCTCCAGACGGTGGGAATCAGGTTAGAAACGTCGAGGGTGATGACGCTGCGCTGGCTGTCGGGGTCCGGTAAGGAGATCTAGAACTGTCGAGTAGGGTCTTTGTGGAGCGGCTTCGGTAGGGTGGACTACAGTGTGGGCGAAGTGGATCCGTGGCCGTGGACGAGGGCGTAGGTGAAACTGCTCTGATGGTTGGGTTAAGGATGGTGTCGACGACGCGGATCTGCGGCCGTGGACGGGGCGTCAGAAGCTGCTCCGGTGGTTGGGTTAAGGATGGTGTCGACGATGCGGATCTGCGGCCGTGGACGGGGCATCAGAAGCTGCTCCGGTGGTTGGGTTAAGGATGGTGTCGACGATGCGGATCTGCGGCCGTGGACGGGGCGTCAGAAGCTGCTCCGGTGGTTGGGTTAAGGGTGGTGTCGACGATGCGGATCTGCGGCCGTGGACGGGCGTCAGAAGCTGCTCCGGTAGGTTGGATGAGGGTGCGAGGAAGCGGATCTGAGGCCATGGACTTGTGAGTCGGCAAAGCGGCCCCGGTAGGGTTGAGAATGTTATATGCGAAGCTACTCCGGTAGGGTTGACGATGGTGTCGGCGAAGCAGCTCCGGTAGGGTTGAGGAAGGTGTCAGCGAAGCGGCTCCGGTAGGGTTGAGGAAGGTGTCGGCGAAGAGGATCAAAGGTCGTCGACGGGGGCGTCGGTGGGGTGGCTCCGGGGGGTGTCGATGAAGCGTCTCCGGTGGGGAGTACGAATGAGCCGCTGCAGATGCGCGGCGGTTGACGAGAGTACTGGCGAAGCAGATCCGGCGCCGTGGACAAGGCCGGCACTGAATGGGCTGTGGTACAGTGGTGGATGAGCAGTCTACTTGTTTCTAGGGGAGGTGGGAGGGATAGATGCGGCCGTAGAAGCAGATCCGGCGAGGTGGACGCCGCTGGCAGTGAATGGGCTATGGTACGCCGGTGGATGAGCAGTCTAGGGTTTCGAGAGGGGAGGGGAGAAAGGGCGATGAAGTACGGACGGCGTTATGTAAGATGCTCTGGTGCTGTGGAGTTAGTCGTTTTTGCGGGAGGGGGAGAGGAAATGGGGGTGCCGTGTAGTGGGGGAACCGGAAGTTACCAAAGCAGCCCCGACCTATCATGTAGATGAGGGCGGTATTGTAACTGTTGGTCTCCGTGCACCAAGGACAAAAGGGGGATTTCGCATGCTAAAGACTAAGGTGGCGGAAATTTTAGAAGGTGGTGGGAGATTTTGCCGCCCGCGGGATCGTTCGTATCCAGTTTCAACTAATTTTGGACCGTGCTAGCAGGAAGGTCATGCTAGACTGTGTACACGGGGCACGCGTCAGCAGTTAATAACTGGTGTGAAGTCCACCCCAGAAAAAAAGACAATGACTCGGGATGATGCGCCGATAACTTGGACGTTCACACGGGCGCGGCCAATCGTACGGGTGTAGTGGCGCGTTCACAAAAAAGGGATCAAACGCTCAGCCTATGTATTTCTCGTGTAAATAGATAATTAAGTGCCATTGGTTATTTACTTTAAACATAATGCATTGACGTGTTAGTGTAGAGGCGCACAAAAAGAAATGGATATTGTAGTCAGCTACTTAAAAGTGTTACCTCATATGATTACATAGCCTCCATTTCATAAATTGCGTACCCGTTGAATTCATATATGAATATTACATATATTACTTCAAAATAGAAACTTAAATCATCCAAGACTAATGAATTTGAATGCAGGAGTAACAATGGTGCATATACATGATAGCTACATTGGTTGTTTGAAGAAACATCACTGTAACTTTGGCATGCACAACTGAAAGGTTTATTTAAATAGAAAAAAATGTGATATGTGAGTGTCCAATCTTTATAGCGTTGAATCGATATTGTACCTTTGGCCATGATACGAAGTAGATATTGACTTATGTTCAAGCGATGCACGTCCACGATCGCTAGATAGTGATACGTGAATGAATTGTGCAATCTCTCTCACACGCATACATATCTCATTTCCCTGTGGGCATCGGAATCACACACGCGCACTTCGTGTATTTCTCTCCCTCCGTCAGGGTTAAATTCGTCTTTCTACCCCGTCCTACAAGTCTCTCACACAGAAACACACACGCTCTCTATGTCCAACACACCCACCCCTTTAATTCCGCCCACCCACAGCCACTAATGTCTCAAAGTATAATACTGTCTCTCACACATATGCTATCTACCTATCCCTTAATATAGCTAGATATGTGTCACACAAACTCCTTCTCCCTACTAGCAAGATGCCCATGCGTTGCACGGAACATCAAGATGCATTTGTATGAGAAGTTTATCTTGTGGGAGAAAAGGGTGAACGAGGGAATGCCTTATTTGCAAATGCGGAGAGGGGCGTGGGTATCTTTTTGCAAAATTGCCATAGTTTCCTTCCTGTCCGTCCGATATAAATCGGATGGCCTATATTGCAGGATGGCAGGAACACCATCATCACCAACTCTGTTTTTTTATAAGAGTAGAGATATGTGAGTGTCACTGCCCCCCCACATAGCCACACTTCCCAACACCGAAGGAGTAGGGTGACACCTCGATCTTGATACTAATCTATCGACTAGCTTCTCTCTCAAACATACACACAGACACTACCCGACACCGAAGGAGTAGGGTGGCACATCGATCTTGATAATAATCTATCTACTCCTCTTTCAAACACACACACACACACACACACACACACTCGCTAGTTGTACCTCTGTTCCTACCGCACACACTCTCGATACGTCTTCTCTCCCTCCCGCCCAACAATGACAGCAGAAGGGTGACAACTCGATCTGATCATAATCTGTCAATTGGTTTCTCTCTCAAACATTGTGTCTCGGTGCCTCGCTCGGTAGCCCCCTCGATATGTAGACTTCTCGTGCGCGCACAGCTGTAGTGACGATGACGCTGAACCCAGTGTGCCTTGTTTTTACCGGCCTCATGTGATAGTTTTCACCCTGTTTTCTGTTAATTAACAAGGCAACCTTTTCTTTGTTACTACTAGTGAATCTGAAATCATTCGGGGAAGACATAAAATATATCACTTCAATCCAATTATCGCAGCAACTATTTTAAAAGAAATTAGCTAGCTGCCCGTGCGTTGCACGGAACATCAAGATGCATTTATATGAGTAGTTTATCTTGTGAGAGAAAAGGTTGAACGAGGGAAGGCCTTATTTGCGAACGTGGAGAGACGTGTGGGTATATTTTTGCAAAATTGTCATAGTTTCTTTCCTATTCGTTAGATATAAATCCGACGGCCTATATTGCAGGATGGCACGCACACCATCATCACCAACTCTGTTTTCTACTCCCTCCGTCCGAAAATACTTGTCATAAAAATGGATAAAAAGAGATGTATTTAAAACTAAAATACGTCTAGATACATTTCCTTTTATCCATTTTGATGACAAGTATTTCCGGACGGAGGGAGTATTTGTCTTTTTAGAGATTTCAACAAGTGACTATGACCGGACCTTACCAACATACTCAAAAAAGTAGTCCATAATTTTGATGTTACCCTCTTTTCTTGGCAGTGCAGTGCCATCTGGATACCTCATAAATAAATCAAGGACAAATCTGACCCCTTCCTGAAAAGACATACGTAGCAAAATGAGTGAATCTACACTCTGAAATATGTCTACATACACATCCGTATGTGGTAGTCCATTTGAAATCTGAAAAAGACAATATTTAGGAATGAATGGAGTATATATAAGAGTAGACATGGAGATATATCTCCAGCATGGTCTACAACAAAAATGTGCTGGGCTGGTTAGCGCCGGATGCTCGCAACGCGATGACATGAGTTCGAATTCTGTCTTTTAACTTTATATTTTTATATTATATATTACTCTACTTATTTAATATATACTTGTTTCGCTACTGTACTTACAGTGGAACCCACAGAGTACTTAGAATACAAGATTAAGGATGGACTTGTTTCTTTTTAACTTTCTGTACGAAGCTGTAGCCACCCTGCAAGTCACGTGTACACTGTACATGCAATTAACTTTTTATAGAGGGACAATCATACAGGCAATTAACTCAAATGGATTGGATGTCACTCTATTATTTCCAGCATAAAGAGCATCTCCAACGGCAGCCAGCAAATTTCCTCCCGCTTCCTTAAGCGGAGGACGACATCAAACGCCAGCGGCATACATTTTTACAACTCTACCAACCAGATGAAATTCGTGCAAACACGGACTGATTTCATATAAGCATGAAGGATTTCGTATAAAAAAGCCGGATCTTCATATAAACATGATGGATTCTCCATTACATTTACATGAACTAAGAGGTGCCAATCCGGCTCTCTTGTATAATTAATACTCCCTCCGTCCGGAAATACTTGTCCTAGAAATGGATGTATCTAGACTTATTTTAGTTCTAAATGGCCGCCCGCGGATCCCTTTGTCTTCCTCATGTCCGTCAGACACTTGCGGGGTCGACGAAGGTCCTCGGAGGAGACGAAGCAGCAAAGAAACCACCTGAATCCGCGGTCGTCGCCTCGGCAGTGGCCTTCATGGGTCCCAAGTGGTGGCGGCCTACCATGTTCTACCTCTCCTCGATGATGGCGGCGGACACGGAGAAGCTGGCCACCGACTCGTCGCTCTCCACACACCCGGCTTCTGTCTCTGCCTGCATGGTGCTGCCGCAGGCACGGGAGGCGCGTCCACAGACACGGGAGGCGCGGCCACCGCAGACACTGGTGGCACGGTACGACGCGGCAGCGACGGCGCCCGTACCGGCGAGCTAGCCGCCGTGCCGGCGTGGAGCAACTCGCCACTCCTCATCGAGCTGAACTGGAGCGGCGAGTTGCTGAACCACGCGCGTGCTTGGGGCGGCAACTGGCTCCGTTGGGCCAAGCGAGGTTGGTGAAGCACCGAGCGGCCTCGCCCATATCCGAAGGGCTCGGGGGGCCACCCAGCCGAGTAATATGCCGGAGAACGGCTCATCGGAAGCCATCGGAAGAGTGGAGAAAATGGTGAAGGAGGAGATGGGGGAGCGGCGGAGGGGTGCGATTCTTGCCCGCTGTCTGTCTGGCCTCGTGTAAATAGAGAGCGGACGGTAGGAGCTTGGCCGGCGTCTGGCCTCGTTTAAACTGAGGGCGGACGGGAGGAGCTCGGCCGGTGTTGCGTTTAATTCCGGCCCGCTCATGAACGGACGTGTGGCAGGAGTAGGATTCTTGGTTTGCATGCAGGTTTAACGGAGGGGTTTAATGGAGGCGCCGGGCGTGCAGCGGGCGGCGCAGTACTATTCGATTTGACAGCAGTAATGAGCCGTCAAATCACAAAGGCCCTCGCGTCTCTTGAAACCGACCGAGCTAGACTGCCCCACCCTCTAGCCTTTTAAAAAATGTATATACTCCACTTTTGTACAGCAGTAGTATCGATGGATTGCGCCATGGAGCAAAACTTGAAATTAAAAAAAGGTGGTACATATAGAGAGCGCTCGTCGCCAAATTATGCATATAGTACTATTAAAAAGGCTTGTCACAATAATGGTGTCCAGCACAAGTGCACAACCCACCCCTCAAATAAAACTAAGCACCCTGGAATTCTTTGACAAAACTAAGCACCCTGAAATTCTTTGACAACTAAATTGCTGGCTATATGATGTTGGCCATATATATTGTACGTATATAATGTGAAGAAACGAGTGGTAGTACTATACCAACTAAGAGATGAAATGTAAGAAATACTAGTATGTACGTACTGAAGAGTTAAAGTAACAAGAAGAAACATAACATAGTTCTGCTGGGGGCTCAGCACAACACACCCCTCAAATTAAATTAAGCACACCTGAAATTAAACTTTGCAACTATTCCGGTAGACACTGTATTAGAACCACCATGAGCAACAACACTGCCACCTTACTCGGAGTCCTCGTCCACGTCCTCGACTTCGTCCTTGTCCCTCTTCCTCTTGGCCGATACTTCTTTGCTTGAACCGCACACTTGGCTGTTGCTCTTCATCCAACCCTTGTAGATATTGAAGCAAAGGTAGCCATCCATTGCAGCGTAGTGGATGTGGTCTATATCTAGTACATTCCGCTGCATGCATGACGATGAAACGTGTATGGAGGTTTCTCCAGTTTACCGTACGAAGGATGAACCATGGCTCCTGCCAGGGTCAGCATTGAAAGCTGACGAGAGGACACCAGCCGATTCTTCTGGAGGTCGAAGGTGTTGCCTACAATGAGGCCTATCCGACGCAGGACTTCTTTGTCGTTACCAAAGTCTACAGTAACGAATTTGACTAGGTTGCTCTCGAGGAAGTCCTTAAAATCCTGGCACTCAACGTCGGCATGGCATATGTGGTAGACCAAGCATAAGTCATGCACGCAAACCTGGATCACGACGGGCTTCTTCCTCTCTTCGTCCTTTAGATCCTTCTCTCGTCCCAGGACTGTGGTGTACTCAACATCTAGCCCAGCGACCCACTCATCATTTGAGTCTTCGAACATGCGTCTGAAGCGAGAAAGGCATCCTTTCACCGTGGCGGAAGAACGGGTGTAGATGACGTCGAACTCATCGCCGGTGATGGTTCTAACCTTGTACTCACCGCCGATCGGGGAGATTTGGGACGCCATGGATTTGGGAGGAGGGTTAGGATTAGTGGAACTTCCGTAATGTGAATGGACGGGACGACTAGGAGCGAACCGCCGTAGTATTGAAGGACGTGCGGGGACGAGTAGGAGCGAACTGCCAGCGTGCAAACGGCAGGGTAGTGGCTTTCCATTCTCCCATGATACGGGCTTCCGAGAGCCCTTGGATCTGATATCGAACGGTTGCATGGCGTGATTCTAGACCTATGGGTGAATATCCTATCCTGGAGGGTTATTCTGCAAATTTTCAGCAACTTAGCATGCGACTGTTTGATCTCAGATCCAAGGGCTGCCAACAGCCCATATCGTGGTCGCGCCTACCACGACCGTCGCGTCGCTCATGCGGCCGCGCCCTTGGAGATTTAACACGGTGCGTTAGGCTATCTGATGTTGGCATGTCATACATAGTCATCACTTAGTGACTCATACTACAAGAAGGTTTTGGCTATAAGGTTGGCTATAAGTGTATTTTTTTTACTTCTCTCTATCTCTTTCTTCGTACTCCCTCCGTCCCATAATATAAGAACGTTTTTGACACTTGTGTAGTGCCAAAAACGTTCTTATATTATGGGACACAGGGAGTACTAGTATTTATTGCATTGCCAAGGAGTGACCTCTTCCAATGAAATGGTGTTGCTAAGTTTGCTTCATTTAATTAGCTATAGACTCAAAATTGTCTTTTCACCTAGGTACACGCGCTTAGCACCGTTTCTTCCTTGGGTCACCAAACTAGTCTCTCTCTTCTTTATTAACTTGCCACATAAGACTTTATGCCTATGTGGCAAGCTTAAGCACCTGCAGGAGCAAGTAACTACAATAGTGCGCTTTACATGGCATTTTTGCATATGTGGAGGAAAGAGAGGCAAGGAAAAAGTGGAGAAGTGGGCTCTCATGCAAGAGCCAGCCTCTACTAGATGGTGGAGCATTGGGAGAGGCACTTGTATGGAGGTGGTCAGGAATCGGGAGACTCACGCCGGTCGTAGCGCCGCAGTTAAAATGATAATGGCAAGTCAAATCACGGGGCCCCACCTGTCCAGCAGTAACTCGCTGTCAAATCACACAACCCTACGTTTGCAGCAGCCTACTCCCTCGTCTTCTCGCGTCTCTGTCAAACCGACTAGGCGGAACGGCCCCACCTACAGCGTAGGAAAAGCCCGCGCAGTATACTCCCTCCGTCTAGGTGACCAAGGTGGAGAGGAAAACGAGAGAACTTAATGTTTAGTATTTGCTAAGGCTGGTTGTAATGGTACTGGCCTTAGCAATTTTGATGAGGTGTCATAGAATTAAATGAAAAAAAGAGAGACTTGAGTACTATGTGTCATACATGGCAATAAATAAAGTACTACATGATACTAATATATGATACATGGCGCAGGAGTACTAAGTATTATTAATACAGTTTTGCTAGAACTCATCTAGATGAGATATAATTTGGTCTCATTCATCTTTTATAGCCATTGGATGTCATGCTATATAAGATGCGTGTGTGCTGACGTGGGTTGTATTTGTTCTTGTGCAACGAACTGACCACTGCATGTCATGTTTGATAGTCTCAAGTCATTAAAAGCATACAAGCCCCACATCTCTTCTTGGTTGATTCCTCTATTTATGTCAAAAAATAAGAAACAACGTGAGAGTTAATGCACCACGCCTATGTGTTTACTATTTGGATTTTGTAAGATGACTTAATACTCACCTAGACGGAGGGATTCGATTTGACAGCGGGCGACGCAGTTCCCGATACGGCTTTAATGCAGACGAGGGAGGGAGTAGCGGTTCCCGATATGTTGAACGGCCAATGCATCCTCCTTCAATTAATGCATGAGGGAAGTAATGGGAGGGGGTCCGGGAAAAGAGGCTGCACGATGTGAGTGCAACGCAGTTTGCCCTCATTGCCCTCATATAAAGGCGCCCCTCCATTCCAATGCATCTACCACATCGTACGCACCTAAGCATTTGCCTAAGCACCTACACTAAGCGCAAAAGAGCTCACTCCAGACCCATGGTGGCGATGCGCGTGAGCGGCCAGCGGCTGCGCCAGATGGTCCACGACGCCGGCCTGCAGCATGGCGCCGAGGATCGTCTCCAGACGGTGTTGGAGACCGGCTGGTGGATGGCCGCCGTCGATGCCAACTACGACTCTCAGTTGGACCACATGATCGTTGCCACCAGCAACAAGTTCACCGTCCTCAAGATGCTCGCGGACGACATCGCCGTACTCCTCCAGCCCGCGCGCCCGGGCTCCTCATTGCCTGCCACCCTAATCGGCCTCCATGGCCGGAACCTCTTACAAGCACTGGTGGCCCTGCGACTGCCCGCCGACGCCACGAAGAATGTCCACCTGGAGGTCGCGCTCACCGCGAGGCGCCTCGCCCTGCAAGAATTCGTCGACCTACACATCCACGTGTATGAGCAAATCGTTTACATAGGTGTCTACAAGGCCAGTGAGGACGCTACAACGTTGGCCTTCCTCAACCGGCTGGAAGCCTTGGATGCCTTTGCTGAGAAGCACCTCGACCTCGCCACAAAAGCCGCTGCTCCTTAGCCGCCGGTCGGTGGCCCGGTGCACTAAGTTGAGGAGGAGGAGGTCGCACGTTCGTGGATCCATCCTTCTTCTTGCCTTCTGTAACCACCACTGCGATCGCATCATCGTGGCCTTAATTCTTATTGTGCTGTTGCATTCTCGTTCCAGTCAATACCGACATGTGCGATCCCTTTGCTTAATTATATGCATCAGTGTAACTAGTACTCCATCTGTCAATTTATAAGTTGTGCTTAACTTTTCCATCAACTTCGTGCAACGCGTGGGCATCTTGCTAGAAACACTAGAATATGTCTATATAATCCGTATGTGATAGTCCATTTGAAATCTCAAAAAAGACAAATATTTAGGTACGGAGGGAGTAATATATTAGGAGTATATCAAAATAATAGTGATTTCTTTAAAGTTTGTGAACAAATACTACTATTCTACTACTTTGGATCCGTCGCAACACACGGGCACATTGCTGGTAAAAGGAAAAGGCCTGCCGCGTTCGCGTCGCACCCCACACGCCCGGGAATCGGGAGTACAACACGGCCCGTCTGGCACGACACATAGCTTAGGGAAGGCGTGTTGCCTAGCATTTTCACTTTCATGTGGGACCGCCGTTGAGCAAACCGACACCCCGCCCGCCGCCGGGTTGGAAAACAGAAACGAGGGGAAGATCTAGCTGTAGCACGGAAGCCAAGAAATTTGGTGTCAGACGGGGCTCGTTGATAGTGTACTCCTAATACTATATTACTAGTACTACCACTATACAACTAGTAGGTACGTGCACGGCACAACATCGTAGGAACAAAAAAGGGAAGATCTTGTTTTGGGTGATTTATCCTTTTTTCAATCAACGTAGTATGAATAATACAATGTGGGGGGCACCCATGAAGCTTATGTGGCTTGGTTGCATGGCTACGGAAAGTTAGAGAAAAATAAATAGATAATGTGTTTAGAGTGTACTCCAGTAAATAGATATACTTTGGATCCATTGCAACGGACCGACACATCTATATCTATACCCCCTATATAGTGTGTGAAAAACTTTGAAAGTTGGTCGTTGGATGAGCCAATCCGACGGTACAAAGATGGCAAATCCGAGCACTACTGGCCGTTGGATATCATCCACCAGATTCTGCCACATGTATAATCTAGAAGACTCCATGGTTGAACTTAATTCATGACTAACTTTGGCACAACTAAGCTTAGGCAAAGTTATTAGTTCTTCAAAATGAGAGCCACAAGTTGGCAAGCCTAAGGGAATCTTGCCACATTTTTTGTGTGTATCTCATGTGGGGCCTTAGTGTGGCTTGCCTAAGGTGTGGCTTGAACCAAACACTCACCTAAGTTAATCAAACTTGCCTAACCTTACATTCCACCAGATTTTGCCACATGTTAGAATCCAGAAAGCTCCACATGTAGAAGCATAATGCACAAACCACCAGAATCTCATGCGTGCAATGCACGTGTACCTTACTAGTACTAGTTGGTAGTAGTAAGAAACAAATTCCAGTTTTGGCACGAGCTCGTACTGTGGGAGAACCATAAGGCCTGCCGCAGGAGTTACATTTCCCTCTCAGGGCCCACGGGACCGAACTTCAGTGGCTTAGTGCCCGGCCTATGAGTCAATGACATGCGGACCTTAAATGCGGCTGGCCCACATGTCATTCTCATGGTGGTGGCGTGGTTCGCGACTCACTCGTTCGAGATGAACCGGCCGGTGGTGGCGTGGTCGTGGCGAGGGTGCCACATCTGGGCGTCGGGGCGTTACGAGGCGTAGATGGCCACGCCGGCGGGTACTACCTCTAGTACATAAGTACTCTAGCTGAGGATTGATGACCGGGAAAAAAATGTGTCACAGCCGCTGGATGAAAATTCGATGGTGCGGGAGTACGGATCGGAGTACAACAGCGGAGTAGGCAAACCGCGTCCAATCGGGTGTGTCTGTGGTAGAAAGTTGATGGTCGCCGCAGTTCAGCTGGCCCGCATGTCATGCACACAAAGGCAGAGGAGCGGTGGGGCCGAGAGGGATGAGAGGCACGTCGGGGGGATGAGGATCCCCTGACGCGAACAATCCTACCATTCTGTCACTGACATGTGGGACCCATAAGCGTGGGTCCCACCTGTCAGCGAAGGAAAGGCAGGGCAAGGCAGTGATAGCCACGTCAGAGGATCCATGTCCACGTCGGGGGACGTCATGCCGTGGGTTGGAGCGGCGTCATGGGAATCGCGTCTGGGTGTGGCAGTGGTAGAAACAAGAAACGTGATGGTCGCCGTGGTTCAACTTCCATGGACAAGATGTCATGTCTGCTGACACATGTATATCAAAACTAGAGTGTTTATATTTCAAGCACGTGAACAAGTATTATTCTACTACTTTTGATCCATTGCAACGCACGGGCCAGCACATTGGTAGTAGTAGTGTCCATCTCTATCTCTAGAGGCCTTCCCTCGTTCATCCTTTTCTCTCACAAGATAAACTACTCATACAAATGCATCTTGATGTTCCGTGGAACGCACGAGGATGTTTCCTTGGGGGTCTCTCCAGCGCGGCGTGGCCGTAGTTGCAAGTTGACTCCCCTTGAGATGCCGACGTTGAGGGGCACTCGGATTTCCTCTGATGAGCAGGTAAGATGAGTTTGATCACGTAGTAAATGCATTCTAAAGACTACTTCCGTGTCCATTTCCTAATTCTCCCCCTGCCAACTGTTTCACAGGTTAGGCTCGGTGCGAGTGGAGATTGGCTTGCATATGTACGGGAGGGTACCAACATCAATTTGCACAACATTTACAACGATGACACCGTTCCCGTAGAACCTTTGTCCAACATTGGGATCAACCATGCAACGGGCCACCGCATGAATTGGTATGATGGAACCACGGTGAGATTGAAAAGATAGCACGAACCTTGCACATGGCGGTCAAAGGCGGACCATGTTGTCTGCGGCCGATTTGTTGCCGTACGAGTAGGAAGACGCTGTGCTCCTTTCTAACCGCATCTTCGCAGTGACAAACCAGGGAACTTATTTTGTATGGGACACATCCTACGATGTACTCCCTCTCTCCCAGTTTATTTGTTTTGAATCTTTTCGTTTTATAAGTTTCAAATTCAAATTTAGAGCTCCCCATCACATGTTGAGATTACAATGTCCATTAAATCGTTGCGTGCATGTATAGTAAAGAAACAAATCTCGAGTTTGGCACGAGTTCGTGCTGCGGGAGCACCACAAGCCCTGGCGCAGGAGTTACATTTCCCTCTCAGGGCCGTCGGGACTGAGCTTCAGCGCCTTACTACACCTACCTTTGAGTCAATAACATGTGGACCCAATAGGTGACTCGTCCACATGTAATGCTCCCGTAGGCAGAGGGGTAGTGGGGCCAAGAGGGGTGAGCCGCAGGTCGGGGGACGTGTGGTTTCATGGGTTCGAGCGGCGTCGTGGGAATCGCGGGTGGCTGTGGTAGAAACTTGATGCTCGCCGCATTTTAGGTGGCCCACATGTCATGCACACGAAGGCAGAGGGCGGTGCGGCCGAGAGGGGTGAGGCGCACGTCGGGGGGCGTGGTGCCGTGGGTTGGAGAGGCGTCGTGGGAATCGCGAGATGAAACGTGATGGTCGCCGTAGTTGAACTTCCATGGACAAGCTGTCATGTCTACGGACACATGCACTGCATACCGATCACTGGAAGGAGTAGCAGAGAAAGCTATATATGCGGATAAATAGTTCCTTATAGTCAAGCGGACCCACGCTACTACTCTGTTCCAAAGACATGCACACCATCGAAATAGTCCATCTATATCAATGTACACCGAGAGGGAATAATTTTTTTTACAAGAGAGGAAATAGTTCATCCATCCATAATGCCCTCCTGCTGGTGTAGCCTTATCTTCTTCTTCTTCTTCTTCTTCTTCTTCTTCTTCTTCTTCTTCTTCTTCTTCTTCTCATTCTTTGTGGGAGACGGCTTCGCAACAAGCTCTTTGGACCTTGCAGCTATCTCGAAACTCACACGGGCATCGAGGGCAGCATATTTTATCCGCTCGTACGTCAAGGGATAATTCTCCCATCCAGACGACCTTAATGCCACCGTCTCATCACCCTTCTGAAGATTTGTACCAAGCACAAAATTTGCTACGTCGAATAGGGATGGTGTCTGTTTATCACAATCTTCTACAGGAATTTTGATTCTGGTTTGTAGGTTAGCGATGCTTTTCAAATCAAGGTTGTATGGCTCCAGCTTCTGTTTGTCCCCTTCGATGGCTGCCCCACAGAAGTATACGTCCTCCCGAGACAAGAAATCGTGAAGCTCACCTGGTATGGAGGGCGAGTGTATGATGTGGTACACTAAAACATCATCTTCGAGGCACAGCTGAAGGACGGCGACGCGCTGGATCTTCCCAGGGGCACGCTCCATGTACTCTGCGTCGAGACCGATGACCCTCGTCTCTACCTTTTCGAGGGAGTTGGATACATTGTTGATCCACCGCTGAACAACCCTTGGGTGGACGGTGACGGTGGCAACTATGCGCATCGAGCCTTCGACGAGGACATGTTGGACGCTAAAAACCTGCATCTCGATATCTTTCGCCATTTGGAACCGCTGGAACGGAGGGCTGTGGTTTGGAGAATTAGGATTAGATGGCTAGTCTAACTGAAGTAGTAGATGATTATTTAAAGAGGTTAAAACAATGTGAACACAGTGGGGTTTGGATGCAAATGAAGACGAAGGGGAGGTGAAGAAGCCGAGGAGAATCGGTTCCCGATGGAGAAGTAAATGGGAGAAGTGGCGTGCAGGCAGTTGATTAGACGGCTAGGTAGACTAAACGAAAAGGCTATGCGGGTAGACTGATGAGTCGTACCTGTTTGTGTACGTGCCCATCCTTCCTGATAGGTGGGACCTATGCAAACAGATAAAAAAATGTGTCGTAGTTTTTTTTGAGCGCGTGAGTGGGAGACACAACATTCTCTGGTTAAGGAATACTCCCTCCGTTTAGGTGAGTATAAGTCACCTTATGAAAATCAGGTTTTCCCAAAACCTTTAGGCGTGGAGCATTAACTTCCTGCTCGATCCCCTCCCAGCCTCGTTAGCCAGCATTCTCTTCCTCTGCTGTCGCGTTCTACCTTTCCATTTTTCCTCTTCTCAAGTGTGGAACGATCTGCATGCCGTCCTTGATGCACCAGAACGACCACTGCATGCATCACGGCAGGGCGTTCATTGGGCATGCACGAGAATTTGGTTCTGCTCGCAATATGGATGATACCTGAACGATGAAGTGAACAGGCATGCTAGCACGGGAGACCTATTTCCGTTATACAATACTGGAGTACTCATGTTCCTACTAGTAGTAGTAGTAGTACAACTGTGGTACACTTGATGGTCAAAATACTATTCATCCGGTCCTCACAGTGAAGTGACAACACCCTGCGCTTGACACTAGTCCAGGCGGCGTGTTCGGGTTACCAAAGTCAGCCTCACCCTGTGCACTGTGCAGTCTGTCACCGCCGCTGTACAGCACATTGGCGCCTCGCCTCGTCTCCCTCTCCTCTCCCATAGCACCACTCCATCTCCATCTCCTTCTCCGTCTCCGTCTCCGTCTCCATCTCACTGTGCCCCCGTGTACCGTCGCCTCACTCGCCTCCCCCAGTACCACTATTCCCTCGCTAGCCGCTCCAGCACCGACATCCTTCTCCCCCATAAATCAAGCCCCCTTCCAAACTCCACCATGGCCGAACACGAACCGCGCAGCATCCATATGAACCGCGATTGGAGCAATCTCCCCAGTGACATCCTCGACCTTTGTTGTTCATGTATGGATATGTTGAGCGCCCTGCGGCTGGCTGCATGCTCGAGGGACATGCACACGGCCATCGTCGAAGCGAGGCCTAAGCTTTTCAAGACACCCTGCTTGCTGCTATCTGGTCTTGCGAGATTGGCTCACCATGATACGGAGGCGTGCATGATGCCCCTCGACTTCAATCCGATCTCCATTAGCCGAAACTTCTTTGCAGGTATGTAGTGGGTCACCGTACATCATTTCCCTCGACATCGATCCGATCACCATCGCCCGAAACTTCTTGGCAGGTATGTACTAGGTCGGCATGAACTCCCACTGGATGGCTGCCTTCAGAGAAGACAGTAAAAAGTTGGTGCTCGTGAACTTCCAGACCTCCCATGAGATTATCCTTCCTCCGTTGGATTATATAGAGTATTACCATCGCGGTCCAAGTCATCTAGATTACTACGTCAGTTGGACGGACCTTGTTTTGCAGAAGATTGTAATCTGCCAAGTGCCCACACGACATGCGAATTACGCAGACTTCAAGCTAATTGCCTTGTTCGACTGCGGACTCGCCTATCTTTACGCCGGTGCCTTCTTTAGCTGGAGACAACTCGGCTCGCAGTGGATCATCGTCAAAGCTGATACACACTTCTGTGATGCTATTGAACACAATGGCATCATCTACGCGATCGACAAAGCAGATGGCACCACGTATTGCTGGGACGACGCGTGTAAGTTGTTTCCGTCTCATGTTAATGATGACGCCATGACACTGTTTGAACTTTTTGTGATGATTGGCATATCCCTGTTTGAGCAGAATTTGAGTAGAACTATGGCAATGTATTAGAGACGCCGTAAATCAGCTATATTTGGAATGAGTTAATTCATGCGATTGTGACCATGTCATTACAGCCAATTTGTACCCTGAATAATCAAACGGTTAGGAATATATGGATATTATCCTTATTTTACAGTAATCTATATACTACTACTAAATATGAGTGTGTATCAATGGCCATGTTAGTTTCCTCATTTTCATGATGTAGAAACATGCACCACACTGTTGGTTTCATCTAACCATACATTAGGGAAGTAAATGTGCATATGGAGAACTCTATATTTGGAAGTAGTGAAATCCTGCAATGCTTACCATGTGTACATACCTATATTCGCCCTTCAGCAATCAATGGCTAGAATAATATCCTCACAAAAAATTTGCCCACAGAACACGAGTATATAACAATGCATGGTCTGTTAGTTACCTTGAAGAATTTGTCTGTGAGGACAGAACATGATTACTCCCTCCGTTCCCAAATATTTGTCTTTCTAGAGATTTTAACAAGTGACTACATACGGAGCAAAATGAGTGAATCTACACTCTAAAATATGTCTACATACATCCGTATGCTGTGTCTATTTGAAATGCCTAGAAAGACAAATATTTGGGAACGGGGGGAGTACATAACATGCATGACATGGTAGTTTCCTGTGAAGAATCGATTGCGAGATAACATGAGTATAACCATGCATGGCACTTCTATATTTTCGAACCCAGTATACATTTCCCTGTATTTTCCTCCCAGTTCCAACAGGGACATATCAATGCTGTTTCTTGCATTATCCTACTCATACTCTGAACAATGCTGATCTTACATTAACAATGCCTGTCCTTTTTGATATGAAGCAGTGTCCCTACAATTACTGCCCTTTGTAATCACACCACCTTTGCCAAAAACAGGGAAGCACAACTGGTTCCTCGCTCGATCAGACGACGGCAAAAGACTGATGATCATTCGGACACATGAGCCGGAAAAGTTATATTGCAAAAACCCCACTGTATACAAGTACCGTGTAATACGTGAGTATCCGGACAGTGGCTGTTACGTCTATGAGCAGGATACCAGCTTGTTGGGGCCTTTAGGATTTTTTAGTTGGAGGCGGGTAAACAGCCTTGGTTCACACTCTCTGTTTCTCGGACTCAATTATCCGATTAACCAGGAGA
Source organism: Aegilops tauschii subsp. strangulata (assembly GCF_002575655.3). NCBI lineage: Eukaryota > Viridiplantae > Streptophyta > Magnoliopsida > Poales > Poaceae > Aegilops > Aegilops tauschii. The sequence goes on from NC_053041.3 coordinate 125,044,891, forward strand.
TCACCGTTGGCAAGGACCTTGATGGCAGAGAGGCTCTGTTTGCTATGGAAAACTGTGTCTACACGGCGAGCCCTAGGAGTTCGGGAGCAAACTCCCCTGATTGTCAACGATACAGCCTGCAGCCAAAAGAAGGTGAGAATGACAAAGGCATCCGGATTAACTTTGATCCTTGGATGTCTCAATTATGACAGGCAGTGATGTGGTTCTAGCCTTCAGGTTGATAGGTAATTGGGCTGTTGCATCGAAAGGGTGGAGTACTAGTGTCTCCGGATCACTGGTCGCTGAAGCGGGGCTGCAAATTATGATGGTGTTGGATCATCTCTTCGAATGACTTTGTTGTCTTTGCTGCTGGTTCTGGATGGGTAGTTCTTTCTTTTGTTATGCATATTCCTTGTCATTTGGTCATCCTCGTCTATGTCACTCTTACTATGTAATAGTTGCTTCTGTTTAGAATGTCATTCTCGTCTGGATCACGACAGTCTGAGCGCTGCAGATGGGTGCGTTTTGGTGGTGTAGCAAGACTTCTTATGAACTATCATGTCTTGCTGTTTATGTCAGTAGTAGTCACTAGTCAGTGTTTGAATGTTGTATATATCGTTGTTTCGAACTGTTTATTGTCTCGAACTACTGGTAGGCTAAATGAGGGCATCACCATTCTCCAGTGTTCAGAGTATATCTCCTTTTTTCAAGTTATATAATTTGAGCTCAGTGTCTTTTCAATGATGTACACTTGTTTGGGCCAGTGAGGTATCGTTGAATATGGGCCGAGTAGTAACGCAATGCCAAACAGGTCAATTATGACTCTCAGGCCGGGCTCTCAAAAGATCCTAAAAAAAGGCCGGGCTCTCCAAAAAAGAAAGAATAAGGACTCTTAGGCCGACATGTGGGTGCCACGGTTTTTTTCGTGCGCTTGCGCGCCGAGAGCATATCGGCACGTGCTCGAAATTCATGCTAACTTTTCATCCCAGTCTCCTGTCCCTCCCCCACCTCAGGAATCTCGATTCCTACTCCAGTTCCCCCAAATCCCCTCCTGTACTCCCTGTACTCAAGCGCACTATCTTGTCGCCGGTCAACGCGGATCTCCGAGCCAGGGATCCTGAGGTCCGTCCTGCCTTCGGTCGCTGCGTGTTGTCACTCAATAGTGGCATAGCGGCGCTTGATGACCAGTTTGCCGGCAAAGTGCTGATGGTAACCATCAACGGCGACCGGCCTCCCATCTCGCCGGACGACCTTGTCAAAGCTCTTGGTATTGCGCACGGCATCCAAATAAGTGACTTGCTCGTCGAAGTCTGTCCGCCACCGGCTGATTTCTTCGTCAGGTTCCGGACAACTTTCGACTGCAGTCGTGTGTTCGAATCTTCCCGGCGTTTGTTCTGCGATGGCGCGCTGGTGAGCTTTGATCAGTGGCACCCAGGATGGGGCTCGGTGCCCTCTGAGCTTGAGTTTTTAACAAAGCTTAACTTCCACGGCATGCCTCGACGTGCTTGGAACAGCGAGTCCATGAACGAGCTTATCAACGACCTTGGAGGTGAGCTTGTAAGTATGTTTGTTCCTCCAGACAGCTGGGCTCTGATGGTTATGGCATGGATGAAGAAGCCGTCCACCATACCGAAGGTGATTGGTGTTGAGATACCGGTGCAGGAACCGGGGTTGTACTATTCGTCGCCACCAAGGCCGCCGCGAACCACGTTAGGGATGTACCTGTATCGAGTATTCGTGCATGTCGAAGAAGTGGTCAATCCATCAATCGAAGTCCTGCCGCCGCCGCTGGTGCCAGGGTCCGTCGACGATGTCCATTACAGGAGTCAACGTCAGACTTTCCCCGTGTTGCTCGGAACGATGGATGGCACAGGGCCTACTCCATCGCGCGGCGGAGGCCACTGCTTCTTTGGGAGAAGAGGCAGGGCGGGCTGCCTGGATGTGCTCTAATTTGAGGTAACAACTGAATCTTGTCAGATACTAGTTAAATCCGAGCTATGGGTGTGAAGCACTGATATGCCAGTACATTTGATTGTGACCTGTTCTAATTTTGTACCTGAACTTTTTTTAGAAAGGGTTGTACGTGAACTTAATGTGCTAGCAGAACTTATTGTGTTGTCTGTTTTCTTTGCACAACATTCAAGATATTTCCCCGTCATTGATAAAGACGATGAACCGTTATGTACGACTTCGTTGGTTTCAACATAGCCCTTCCCGTAGCGATCCACTGCTTCCATCCTGATTGTGCCGCCTGCGTGAAATTTTTGTATGCAAGTTCAGTGTGCTATGATGTTCTATATGATTGTGTCAACTATATAAGTTTTTACTGAGCATCAGCAATGCATATGGCTGAAAGATGTATTTACGAGCATCGACCGATGGGTCTCTCTCTATCTCTCTCTCTCTCTCACACACACACACACACGCACACACACACACACGCACACGCACAAGTGGGACCCATTGAATTATTTATTTGCTCGTGACAGCTTTTAATTAGGTTCCACTATAATCTATCTTTTTTCTTAAGTTATTAATTGAGCTCACTGACTTCAAAAAGTTGTACAGAAGCCTTGTTTGGGCCTTTCCGGCGTCGCTGAATGTGGGCTGAGTAACCATGTTAGGTTGTACTGTACTACACAGGCCTTTTTTTTCAACATCAGCAATGCAACTGGGCCGACAGTTGTACACAATATCCGGGTCAACTTGTTATTCTCCGCCCCGCTGGGCTGCAAACTTTCCTAGGAGGTATGCATTAGGCTTAACAAGAAAATGGACTTTAAGAAATAATAAATGGGATGTAATTATAATAACTGGACAGTTACTATGCACCAAACACGTAATTAGTTTGAAAAATATATTATTTTTGGAATTTGAAAATTTTAATTTCATTACTTGTTGCGCGCGCAATATTTCATTGGATTTTAACGTAATACAACTTTATTTTGAAATTATATTTAACCTGACTAGAAATTTCGGATTCCATCAAAATGTGGGAATTTTTTTTGAATTCTGTTTTGAGCGGTTGTTTGAAATTATTAATCGTTGTCCTAGCTAGAAGTTGGGCTGTACTTTTAACAAACTGTAAATGGGCTGTAGTAAATTCCATTAGAACTAAAAATGGGTTGTACATTCTTACAAATCGCAAATGGGCTATATGTTCTCTGCCAAATCCGAGCTGTGGGCCTACTAAGTTCACGCATACAAAGGGCTTTGTCAACTTAGTCAATATAAACGATTCTAGCTGCAGTGATCGTACGATGTCCATCCAACGGCCGTAGTGCTTCTTCAACCTCTGGACTTCTTGCTCCAGCCGCCCAAAGCAGTGCCGGTCGTGTCGCGTGCTCCTGCTTCCCGTGGCCGGCTGTGATGCCACGGAGGCCTCACCACCCCGTACTACTCCCACCGCTGGCCAGGCCATCCCTCTACTCACCCACACCCCCTGTTATTCTGCGGCGACGGCAGCCTCACACCGCAGCTGAACCAGTGAACCCTCGTACTCCTCTCCGCGCGGGCTTCCACTACTACATCTTCCCCGGCTCCGCGTCGTCCCCTTCCTAGGCCTCGCCGTTGTCCAGACCACCGCCCTGGTGCTCTCGGCGCGGCGTGGTCAACGTGGTCAACGACCGACTTCCATCGGAAGAGTACTGTACGTGGAGAGGCTGACAGCTGGGTCCAGGCGGCCGCAAGGAAGTGCCTCCTTATTACATACAAAATAATTATTCCTTCACCTGACAGCAGGGACCCACCGGACGGGCCACCTTATTTCACGAAAAAACGTTTCCCCCCTGACTGCTGGGACCCACCGGACGGGCCAGCGTATTTCGCGAAAAAACGTTCCCCCCGCTGTCAGCACGGACCCACCGGAAGTGCCTCCTTATTACGCACAAAAAAAATGAAAACTCCCCTTCCTACGCCTCGCCGTCGTCCACCGCCCTGGTGCTCTCGGCGCGGCCTGGTCAACGTGCAACGACCGTCATGCATCTGAAGTGGACTATACGCGGAGAGGCCGACAGCTGGGTCCACGGCCGCACGCAAGGAAATGCCTCCTTATTACACGCAAAATAATGATTCCTCCACCTGACATCAGGGACCCAACGAAAGGGCCTATGTATTTTGCGAAAAAAACGTTACCGCCGCTGACAGTTCGGACCCACCAGCTATATCTTCGCACGCAAGGAAGTGCCTCCTTATTACACAAAAAAAATGAATACTCCCCCTGCTAGCTGGGACCCACCATGGTGGGAGGCTGACTTGTGGGCCTACTAAGTTGACTGGGATGGGGGCCTTTGTCAACTTTAGTCAATATGAACGATTCTAGCTCAAGTGACCGTACGATGTCCATCCAACGGCCGTAGTGCTTCTTCAACCTTTGGTCTTCTTGCTCCAACCGCCCAAAGCAGCGTCGGTCGTGCCGCATGCTCCAGCCTCCCATGGCCGGCTGTGCTGTCGCGGAGGCCTCACCGCCCCCTACTATTCCCACCGCTGGCCAGGCCCTGCGGCGACGGCAACCTCACACCGCAGCCGAACCAGTGAACCCTCGTACTCCTCTCCGCGCGGTCTTCCACTGCCGCATCTTCCCCGGCTGCGCGTCGTCCCCTTCCTAGGCCTCGCCGTTGTCCACCGCCGTGGTGCTCTCCGTGCGGCGTGGTCAACGTGGTCAAGGAACGACTTCCATCGGAAGAGTACTGTACGTGGAGAGGCTGACAGCTGGGTCCACGGCCACAGCCCAGTTTCTTTGTGATTTGCCAAGTAAGTCGCTTTGTTAGGCCTATTGGGCTGCAAATCTTTCAAGACAAGGAGAGCTTTCATTCGGCTGGCCGAGAAAATGGCCCATCAGTAATGAGAAATGGGCTGTACATTTTTAAAACACATCAAACCGGCAATTAGTTTCAAATATCTTTTTTTTCATTTCGAGATTTTAAATTACATTGATTTTTATGCGTGGAGAATTTGTTGGATTTTATATTGATATACATTTATTTTTAAAATCAGTTTGAATATGAGTCGAAATTTCGGGATTAAAAACAGTTCGGACCGCACCGAAATATGCAAAATTTCATATAATTTTTTAACCGTGGCCACAATGTGGGCTGTAATGCTAACAAAAAGAATATGGGCTCCAAAAAAACCTTAATAATTAGCAAATGGGCTGTAAATTATTAGAAATAAAGGCAGATGGGCTGTATGCTGTTTTCCACATATTTGAGGCTTTCCTAAAAAAAGGTTGATGCACAAGCAGTGACTGTTGGATGGCCATCCAACGGCCGTCGTGCTTCTTCAATCTCTGCTCTTCCTGCTCCAGCCGCTCAAACAAGCGCCGGCAGGACTGCCTGCTCCCTCCTCCCCGTGGCCGGCTCTGCTGCCGCGCAGGCCTCACCGCCCCACCGTACTCCCATCGCTGGCCTAGCCATCCCTCTACTCACCCACACCTGCTTTTATTCTCCGGCGACGGCAGACGAACCAGTAAACCCTCGTACAGTCGTACTCTCCTCCGCGTGGGAAACAACTGCCGAGTCTTCCCTGCCTCCGTGTCGTTCCCTTCCTAGGCCTCGCCGTCGTCCACCGCCCTGGTGCTCTCGGCGCGGCCTGGTCAACGTGGTCAACGACCGACATGCATCTGAAGTGGACTGTACGTGGAGAGGCCGACAGCTGGGTCCACGGCCGCACGCAAGGAAATGCCTCCTTATTACGCGCAAAATAATGATTCCTCCACCTCACATCAGGGACCCACCGAAAGGGCCTCTGTATTTCACGAAAAAAACGTTACCGTCGCTGATAGCTCGGACCCACCAGCTATATCTTCGCACGCAAGGAAGTGCCTCCTTATTACGCACAAAAAAATGAATACTCCCCCTGCTAGCTGGGACCCACCATGGTGGGAGGCTGACTTGTGGGCCTACTAAGTTGACTGGGACGGGGGCCTTTGTCAACTTTAGTCAATATGAACGATTCTAGCTCCAATGACCATACGATGTCCATCCAACGGCCGTAGTGCTTCTTCAACCTCTGGTCTTCTTGCTCCAGCCGCCCAAAGCAGCGCCGGTCGTGCCGCATGCTCCTGCCTCCCGTGGCCGGTTGTGGTGCCGCGGAGGCCTCACCGCCCCCTACTATTCCCACCACTGGCCAGGCCCTGCGGCCACGACAGCCTCACACCGCACCCGAACCAGTGAACCCTCGTACTCCTCTCCGCGCGGGCTTCCACTGCCGCGTCTTCCCCGGCTCCCCGTCGTCCTCTTCCTAGGCCTCGCCGGCGTCCACCGCCCTGGTGCTCTCAGCGCGGCGTGGTCAACGTGGTCAAGGAACGACTTCCATCGGACGTGGACTGTACGTGGAGAGGCTGACAGCTGGGTCCACGGCCGCAGCAAGGAAGTGCCTCCTTATTATGCAAAAAATAATGATTCCTCCACCTGACAGCTGGGACCCATCGGACGGGCCACTGTATTTAGTGAAAAAATGTTTCCCCCTGACTGCTAGGACCCACCAGCTACATCTTCGCACGCAAGGAAGTGCGTCCGGGCGAAAAAAAGATTCGCCCCCCTGACTACTAGGACCCACCAGCTACATCTTCGCAGGCAAGGAAGTGACTGACATTCGGGACCCACCTGGTCGAAGCGTACGTAGCATTGTTATTCTGGTCACGAAAGTGTACGTACATACTGGTCGATGTAGAGGCGCGCACGTGTCGTAGTAGAGGCGCACACGTAGCATGTACACGTACGTACAGCGGCCAGTGTGCAAGAAAGAAAATACGGCCACGTACGTACATACGGGCAGGGTCTCGAACGCGTACTCGCGCATACATACGGCCAGGGATCGTGTACATGGCTGGGTCGAAACGGAGAAACAGCGTCGTCGTCGTGTTCATGGGGAGCCAACCGGCTGGGTCGGAACGGAATGCGTCGTCTTGTTCATCGGGAGGGCTTGGATGGAACAGCCGATGGAAACGAGGCCTGGCGTACCGCAGAACGGAGGAAACGGCCTTGTGTTCGACCGGCCACGTTTGAAATGGGATCCTGTTCATCGGGAGGGCTCTGGCGTACCGCAAAATTGAGGAAACGGACCTCCTACGGTCTAAACGGGGGTCCTGTTGATCGGGAGGGGTGTGGCGTACCGCAAAACGGAGGAAACGGACTTGTGTTGGAGTGCTACGGTCGAAACGGGGGTCCTGTTCATCGGGAGGGGTGTGGCGTACCGCAAAACGGGACTCCACGGGACACTGTTCATCTCCACCGTCGACCCCCTCTCGCCTCCACGGGCTACTGTTCATCCACCGTCGACCTCCTCCAGCCTCCACCTGCGACTGTTCATCCACGGGCTCCTGTTCATCCAGCCTCCACCACACGCTACTCCACCGGCTACTGTTCAAACAGCCCTCTCCACGGGCTCCTGTTCAACCACCCCTCCACGGGCTACTGTTCATCCAGCCCTCCAACGTCTACTGTTCATTCTGCCCTCCACGGGGTGGTCCTGTTCATCCTGCCCTCCACAGGGTCCTGTTCATCCAGCCCCAACCGGCTCGATCGATCGGGGTCCTATTCATCCAGAGGCAACACCACGGGGTCCTGTTCATCCACCCGCACCGGGAACTATTCATCCAAACCCCCCCAACAACGCTCACTGTTCATCCAGAGGCAGCGTCGATCGGCTTCAGTTAGCAGCAGTAGCGAAGGAATCGCTCGATCGGGTTCAGTTAACAGCCATCGATCGATCGCTCGAGTTCAGTAATGCGTAGCCTGCAGTGCAATCACTCGGGTTCAGTTAGAGCCCAACACCTTGCTCGGGTTCAGTTAGAGCCAACGCCTCGCACACACGCGCGTACGTGTACGAGACAAACGCGCATCGCTCGGCCCCCGACCTCCCACCGTAACCGGGAACTCCCCGAAATTTTCCTCGCCCTCGCTTCTACCACGGTTTTTTCCGTCATGGACGGCCCAAAGAATGTCATGCAGCTACGTCTCCGGCCCGCCCAGGACGAAAAGCCCATTTTCTGTCATGATTTTTTTCATAGAAGTAGGAGCCCACCACATCTATGATGATACTGGGTTTTGTCACAATTATCGTCATAGAAGTGTCATATGTATGACAGAAAAAAATTTGTTCGGCCCAAAATGTCACGGATGTGTCTTTTTTTGTAGTGTTATTACATCGAATGTCTCAAAAGAGAACTTATTACAATAAATATGGCTTAAGGCCATCTAAAACGATAACAGCGGAAGGCTTGGAAGATAAGGTGAGTCCATCAACTCCAACGGCATCACTGAGTGAAAGACCACGACCTAAGTCTCCTTACTCGTTGTTTGAAAAGTCTGCAACGTGATAAGTTGCAGCCCGAAAACGGGTCAGCACATGGAATATGCTGGCAATGTAACACGAGAGAGTAGTAACAGAATAAAGCTATCACTACATGCATATATGGCTGGTGGAGGTTGTATGGTTAATATGTTTTGTGAAAAGCCAATTTTTTCCTACAACAAAAGGAATATATTTTATTTAACTATCATGGTGGTTGTTAAACATTGAGAATGGTAAACCCCATCTCAATCCCAATTAAAAAGTAATTAAATAACCCAATCATTATTTATAATTAAGAGTGATGAGATCCACATGATAATCTAAGAACCAGATACTCAAGATGTCCATAACCGGGGACACGACTAACCATGATTAGTTTGTACACTCTGCAGAGGTTTGCGCACTTTTCCCCACAAGACTCGATCGCCTCCGTTGGATTTCTCGCACTACATGGTGTTTGAGAAACGGATGACCGAGACACAGTCTTTCAGAAGCATTAACTCTTTCGATGGGTAGACCGTACCACCTACATCCCCTACATCTGCTAGTCTACCACTGAAAGAGGTCACACAACATACTCAACTATGCCAGAGCCCATAATGGCTTGTGGCTGCACACGAAAGTTTCTAGAATGAATAATCTCATGATCCCTTTGAGCCTGGCTGGCAGTCCATAGGAGATATCACACGGTACCCCGGCATTTCAAAAAAAATACAGGCAATCACTGGATTCCCCAGGTGCCTCAATCCACCTAGATGTGTATTAAAGTTGCCACCTTAAGTTAACCATTAATTAAGAAATCTCACATCTGTCATGAGTACACTCAAACCCAATCCACGTCTACGAGCATAGCATAGCAATATAAGCAACGTAGAAGTAACTCCCATAGGTTTGATAATAAACAGGTGAATAGGTACTATCTCATCTACTTCCCAAACCAATAATTTAATTCAGATCCTAACCATGCAATTGTTTGGGAATTGATCTAATGCAATAAAACTAGGTAGTAAAGAGGTATGATCAAAGTGTTACTTGCCTTGCTGATGTTCCGCGAAACCTAGAGACTCGTAGTAACACGCTTCGCACTCCGGGTACTCTATCGCAAACAAACAAACAAGCATACAATAAGCAATCAGGCAAGGGCACGGGTAAAACTCTAATAATAGATCTAACCAAAAAGTTCAACTTAAGAACTCCGGTTTGCAAAAAGAATCAAATCAAATGAAGCAACAAAACTCAAACGGTGAAAGAAACAAGCTTCGTTTACTAATCTGGACTAAAGAAAAATTTTACAGTAGAAAAATCTTGTTTAAGGGTTAAACAGAAAGAGGGTTTCGAGACGAAACTCTAGGCACTTGATTCGTCTGATTCCGATAAACGAGTGAAAAGTTATACTAAAACGAAAATCGGATCAGAAATCGCGATCGAAAATAATCGTGGAAAATCCGAGAAAAAGAAAAACTGACGAACAGACTAACCAACAAACGTTCGCTGTCTGCAGCTAAACGGTGAAAACCGTTCGTTAAAACGAACGTACGAACGGACGTTCGCTAAATAACTAAACCGAAAAAAATAAAACCGATCTAACGAAATAAAAAAACCCGGGTTTTACTGAAGAAAACCGACCGGTCAAACGACTAGATCCGGCGGCGCGGCGGCGGTCGGCGGCGGCAGGCGGCGGTGGCGGCGGGCGGCGGTGCGGCGGGCGGCGGTGCGGCGTGATGGCTAGGGTTTGGCGCGGGGTGGCTTGAGGCGGCGGTGGGCTGCGGGGCTGCAGCTTATAAAGGGGGGGGCCTGGGAGGAGTCCGGGCCGGATACGGCTCGTAGGTCGGTTCCCCCTTTTTTTTAAAAAAAATTCCACTCAGAAAAACGAATAAAAGAAATACTAAACGGACTCCAAAAATCCCGAAATAAAATTTCCCCGTCCTCTCAAAATAAGCCGGACAAGGTGAACATTTATTTGGGCCTAATATGCAATTTTGAGAAACGCATTGTTTTCCTAATTCAAATAAAATAGCGATAAAACTCCGAATAAAAATCTTATTTGATTTTAATATTAAATCTCCAATATTTCTTTATTTTTGAGGAAGTCATTTTATCCTCTGTCTTTTATTTTAATAAAAGAAATATTCGAAGAGAAAATACTTAAAATCAAACGATCCTTTTTTTCAAAATTCGAGAAAACTTGAATATGAAAATAATGAAATCCCCAACTCTCTCCGTGGGTCCTTGAGTTGCGTAGAATTTCGAGGATCAAACCAAAATGCAATAAAAATATGATATGCAATGATGATCTAATGTATAACATTCCAAATTGAAAATTTGGGATGTTACACTCAGACGTGATGCCTGTATACATGATCATTGCCTTGGATATCGTCATGATTATTCGTTTTTCTATCAATTTCCCAACAGTAATTTGTTTACCCAGCGTATGCTATCTTCAAGAGAGAAGTCTCTAGTGAGAACAATGGCCCCTGGGTCTATTTTTATCATATATTGAATTCCAAAAATACCTTGCTGCAATTTTATTTATTTTATTTTGTGTTTTTGTTCTATCTATCTATCACTACAAGATTTGATCTTTATAATTAATCGCCGAGGGATTGATAACCCCTTGTTCGCATTGGGGGCAAGTATTTATTATTTTGTGTGTAGGTACTGTTAACGAGGTGTTGCATGGTTCTCCTACTAGATTGATAACCTTGGTTCTTAACTGAGGGAAATACTTATCTCTACTGTACTACATCATCCTCTCCTCTTCGAGGAAATCCCAACGCAGCACAAGTAGCAAGAAGAATTTCTGGCGCCGTAGCCGGGGAGACATCATCAACATCTATCAAGCAGCATCGCATAAACTTTCATCTCCTTGCATTTACATTATTTTCCATTTGCTTGTCGTTTTCATCTCCCCCACTTCTAAAACATTTTTTCAAAAATACAAAAATATTTTCCATTGCCTTTTTTGCTTGTTCGCTTGTTTGCTTGCTTTGTCATTACGGCTAGTTCATCTCCAAATTTGCCTTCCCCTCCTTACCTAGGAGAGGGTTCAGGAATTTCAAATTTCAAATATTCTAATGATGAATCTTTAAAAGAAGCGTGGGATAGCTACTAGAAATGCAAATGAGAGCTAAGCACAATAGACATGTTAAATTGCTTCTTAGACGTTTTTATGTTCGTCTACCCCTTATTCATAGACGTGTCTTGGATTCTATGTTTGAAAATTATTTTCTTGGTAACAATGCCTTTGACACCTATGAAAAGATGAAAAACATATTTGGACAACCGAAAGTTGACACTATTGAGCCCACCATTCTAGTAAGTTGTCGTCAAACCGAGCTAATTAAAGAAACTAAAACTAGTGTGGGTTCCAGCTTTCGAGGGATATTTAATCTTGCCTCTAAAATAAATAGCAATGTGGTGTCACAAAAAAAGAGATTCGATGCTTTAAAACAAAAAGTTGTTGTTGGTGTTTTGAAAGAGATAAAAACCCTTAGCACCAAGCTTGATCATCTAGTTTATATTATTGATAATGGAAAAGAAGGTGAAATAGGAGTTGTCAGGGCTATTAAAACTAAAGATGACAACACTTGAAACTATGCATTACGCCTAACTAGGGGCGTGAAACAATAATGCTAGTTGGGAGGCAACCCAATAGTTACCTTAATTTTTATGTTTTGTTAGTGTGCACACAATTATTCTACTGTCATGGTTGTCTTTTTGTGTTTTAATTAGTTTTTGTGCCAAGTAAAGCCTTTGGGATGGTTTGGATGATAGTTGCTTCGATTCTGTGAAAAAGCAGAAACTTTTGCGCCCAGTTCTGGAATTTTGTAAACTCACTGGAACGTGCTTTTGCTCTGAATTGTTTTACATATGATTGATATACAAAGTTCCCAAGTTGTCCTAATTTTTCAGAATTTTAGAGTTACAAAAATATGGTCATCGTTTGAATTATTACAGACTATTCTATTTTTTGACAGATTCTGTTTTCATTGCGTTGTTTGCTTGTTTTGATGAAACTATGGATTGTATCGGGGGGTATAAGCCATGGAGAAGTTAGAATACAGTAGGTATAATGAAATAATAAAATATGGATGGGTTTACAACAATACCCAAAGTAGTGATTTGCTTTGTTATACTAATGGATCTCACGAAGGTTTTTGTTGAGTTTTGTGTGCTGAAGTTTTCAAGTTTTTAGTGAGATCACGATGGATGAAGGAATAAGGAGTGGCAAGAGCCTAAGATTGGGGATGACGAGGCACCCCAAGGTAATATTCAAGGACTCCCATGCATCTAGGCTTGGGGGTGCCCCGGAAGGCATCCCCTCTTTCTTCTACCAATTATCGGTAATATTACTTGGAGCTATATTTTTATTCATCACATGATATGAGTTTTGTTTGGAGCGTCATGTATTATATGAATCTTTACTTTGTTTGCTTTTTAGTTTGTCACAATCATATTTGCTGGACACACCTTTTTGAGAGGGACACACATTATTCGTGATTTGGTAGAATACTCTATGTGCTTCACTTATATCTTGTGAGTTAGGCAATTGCTCTAGTGCTTCAGTTATATTTTTTAGAGCATGGCGGTGGTTATATTTTAAAGAAATAGTTGCACTCTCATGCTTAACTTATATCTTGTTGAGAGTTGATAATAGTAATGGCATTTAGTACAAGTTATGAATTTGGTCCTAATATGATAGGTATTCAAGAGGGATATAATAAAAACTTTTATGTAGATCACTACATATGATAAGTTTGATTCCTTGCAAAAGTTTCGTGATATAAATGTGGTAATATATGGGTTGTGATAGTGCGTGATTGTGGTTTAGTAAGAATATTGGTGTTAAGGTTTGCGATTCCCGAAGCATGCACGTATAGTCTCTCGTTATGCTATGAAGTTGGAGTATGCATGATTTATTATTGATTGTCTTCGTCATGAGTGGCGGTCGCGGACGAGCGATGGTCTTTTCCTACAATCTATCCTCCTAGTGGCATGCGTAGTAGTACTGTCAGAGCCTGATTTTTGGCCCTTTCTTTTTCTTTTGATTTTCTGAGGATTTTGCTTGGGCTTTCTTTTTCCATGGCTATGTGGTCTGGAAACTGAAGAAGATGCCCTCTTCTTTCTTTCCAGAGTGGCTTATCATCCTCAAAACCCTTCCTAGACCTTGCCATTTCCATCTTGGACCAACCCCAATATTCTTTTCCTTGGGAATATTCCTTTTTCTATTAAAGGAATAACCCAATTTGCCCTAGGTTGTGAAGCAACCTATATTTCCATCACTCCTAAAATTCCCAAATAGTTCTCATAAATTGTTTGGGTCATATCTTCCTCAAATATGGCAAAATATTTCATTTGCCATGTTCCTCATCATGCTCAATTAATTCCTTTCCTATTCTGTTCTGAATGGCAGTTTGTGAAGCAAGTGCGATTTACCTTTGCACAATTGACCCCAAACTTTTTGGACACCTTTTCATGTCCATATCATTGCCTCATGCCAAAATTCAACTCAATTTGCCTAGTAAATATTCCTGAGCAATTTTTCAAAGTTCCTGTCTGAGGGAATTCATTGTGAAGGAAGTACTGGCTAGGATAACCCAAATGAGTTGAAATTTTGCACACTCCTTCATGTGATCAAACCATCACCCTCCTCAAGATTTGAGATAATGCAATGCATCCATGTGAGCTTAGCATCAATTCTTTGTTTTTGTCCAAATTCTCATTTAGTGAAGCAAGTATATTTCATCTTGCTTCATTATTGCTAAAAAATTTCTAGGACCTTCTCCTACCCATATAACCTATCTCCACAAGATTTGGGCTCATTTAATTCAGCCATTTTCCCTCAGGATTTTTCCTAAGTTTCTGTCCAGAGAAGTGTTGTATGAAGGAAGTACCATTTTGTCTTGGCCAAATGGCATGAAATTTTTATGGCACTCTCATATGACCAAATAACCCCGCCATGTTCATTTTCAACCCAAGCCATCACTCCTAGTGAGTGCTTCTTCCTGTCTTGTTTCTGGACCAATTTATGTCGTTGTAAAGCAACTATATTAAATATTGGTCCAAATCATCTCATAATTGACGGGATTATAGTCCTTAATATAAACCTCCCAGACAACAGCTTTTGCTTCAATCACTTTCCTGTTGATCACCAGTGCACCGCCAAGTTTGCAACAGCAAACTTCAGTGGAGTAATCCCATCGATCCAGAGCTCCTTTCTTTGATCCATCACCTCTCTCAGACTCAGTGATGCAGGGAATCATCACCAGACATATCACGGCAGCCCCTCTTGTCTTTGTCATGCCAGTCTGTGTGGTTACCACCGTTTTCGCATGCATTGGCCGCGTCCAGAGCGTCTTCTTGCTCGGGCCCCTCTCCTGCTCGGTGTCTCGGTGAGTACGGGCGTGTCTCCCAGCTTCCCTGTGTCGTCGCCGTCCCCCTGGACCTCTCTCCCCTCCGACAGCCCGCTCGCTGGTGCTCGTCGCTATGCGCCCATGAACGGGCTGTGCCATTTTGTCTCGGTTGGCCCCTGTCCGTTTCCTCCCCGTGCCCCTCGACCTCTTCTACCCCATGACCTTCCCCTCCTGCTTCCCTCCGTCGCCTTCCGTCGAGCTAGCTGGAGCGAACACGCGTACGCGGCCATGGCCGAGCCACGGCCACGCGTCCGCGGCCAACCGCCTCGGCCCCGGCTATATATAGCCCCTCCCCGCGGACTCCGAGCACTCCTTCGCTCTCCTCTCACTCCTAGGACCCCGCCCAGCCTCTCGCCTGAGCTCCAGGAGCTCTCCCCTCTCCGGTTCGTCGCCATGGCCTCCGCTCCCCGCCGGCCTCCTCCGCCAAAATTTGGTCGGGCCAAGCCCTCTCCCTCCGTTACACCACCACCAGAAGCATCTACCACCTCACCAGAGCCTCCCTGACGCCCATCCCCTCCTCTCCGTGGCTCCTCCGTCCTCCCCAAGGTCGCCCGAGCCCGCCATTGCCGCCGTCCGCCCCGTCCAAGACCACGCGCTCCCCTGACTTCCTCGCTCTTCGTACCCCGCCTGGATGGACGCGCCGTTCTTCCCCAAGCACCCCGGTGGCCGAAGCACCTCAAACGGTGGCCTCCTCTGTTCTGGAGCCGGCGTCGGGAGGAAGAAGGGAAGGAGCGGGAGGAGAGAGAAAGAGGAGTGGGACCCACCTGGCAGCGACTCTAGCGCCCGGCCCTGCCCCTGCCAGCTGGATAAGTGGAAGCGGTAAGCCCGCAGTGCATTTTCGCCTCTAGAAAACGTATTCCATGAAATACGCTTTCAGTTTTTCTGCTTAGGCCCAATCTGAAATTATTTTCTTTGCGGATAGGTCCGTGGCAGAAAACCCCTCCTAACTTTTTGCTCGTAACTCCGATTGAGGTGATTCCAACGCCCACGTCCTCGTCTCGTCGAGCCTGTTCTGTTCCTATCATTTTCACTATGGTTTGAAATATTGGAAATGACCTTTTTGCCCTTGCCCCTAATCAGCCCCCTTCAGGAGAGAAACTTTTCCGGTGAATCTTTCCGCGATCCTTCCGCACTTCTCCCCGACGTATTCTTCACCCCCAGGCAAGCCATGACAACCACTTGCATGATTGCATGTAGTAGCTATGGTTTTCAACTTCAATATTTAATAAATCTCTGCTTGTTTGTCTACAACTGTTATCATTGTTTCAGTACTGCTTATAGTTCCATGTTCACCTTCGTGCTTTGATTCGATGCATCTGGTTATCATGCTAGTATTACTTTCATATGACATGCTTGGTAGTTGTTGGTGTTAGTCATGTTCTTCGGTGCATGACTATCGTCTGTTACCGAGTACCGTGTTTATGCATGTTTCCTTTGCATCTAGCTGATTAAATGCTTGCATGGTAGTATTATCATTATGCGCTTGCATGGTATTTAATCCCGATGCTAGTGGTCATGTTATGCTATGGGTAGTGTGGTACTTGGGATATTCATGCTCGTCAGTATGCCATGCTCATTCGATATGTGATTTATTATTGTTGATATGCTTGATGATTATGTTGCACATACATGCTCATGTTGGTATCATGCATTATGGTTGCGTCTTGTTATATTGTATGACTCAACATCATTTGCATTCAAGTTTAACCGGACTTTAATTGAACTTGAACATCTGTTGGCTGAGTCATAGTGCCATCGAAATTGAGCTGACCAGTGCAACCACATTTGCCTTTTATGGGAAGGTCCTAACTGGGTCTATTGTCATGCCTCTCGCCGGTGCCTCCAACGAGGGAAGGTTATGCACGGGTACTACCTTGGCCGGGTAGGACGACATAAGCCTTGTGTGCCCGTTGTTGTTGTAAGGATCCTTGTCCCCATTTGGGACCGTTTATGTTTTGCCATGACGGCGGCCGTTGATGGGTAGGCACGGGGTCACCCATGACTTAGCACAAAGGGGAGTTTGTCGAAGTGACCGGGAGAGTGTCATGGCAGTAGATCGTTTTTTTCGGAACGCCATTGGTCCACCCTAATGGGAGTGCGAGGCCATGGGTTCTGTGATGTGGGTATAGTGTGCTAACCTCTGCAAAGTGTGTTTAAATCTATCGATAGCCGCGCCTGCGGATATGGGCCCAGTTCATAGTCGGTCACACTATGGGTCAACAGTAATAATAATAACGTGCTTAATAACAACCCTGGTTCGATGATAAGAATGAGGTTGGTTGTGATCGTGAGATGATCACCCTGGTATCGTGGGTACCGAGTTGATGGTTATTTGCGATGTTATGCGAGAATCACGAGCAAAAGTCAAGCTCCTTGTGGTCATGTGATGATTACTATGGTATTGTAATACCAAGCTTGATTGGATCCTGAGATGATCGTGTGATGTCCGTGATGGTAAGCTAATGCATGTGATGGTTACGAGGTAACCCGAGCAGAGTAAGTTGGTGCATGATTGATTCATCATGTTGCATGCTAGTATCATCATGTTCATATGTTCATGCCATGATCGTATTGTTCTAGCTGTATCATGTTCATCTTGTTCATGCTATGATTGATCTGATAGTATCATGTTAATCCTTGTTAACCTGTAATTGCCATGCTGTTGTCTGTCTTGATTGCTTCTGGTTGCTGTGAGCTTGCAAGTACATTGAATGTACTGACCTGGCGTGTCATGCCAGTTTGCAGGTCATGCCGGAGTAATTGCTTGTTTGCCATGGATTCCTTGTTTGCGAGCTAGGATAAGCGTTCCAGTCAGAGTCCCTGCAGAGTGGAGTTCATCACTGTCGTCGATATTCCGCTACTAGAGTTATTCCGCTGCATCGTGTTGTTCTGCTGCTTGCATGGAGCAACCGTGGCAGGCGTAGTGTCGCCGTGCTGATGTAACCCCCCTTGTATCCATATAGATTGTAATAAAGAGCTGATTTGTTCTATGTTGAGAAGTGCCATATTCCAGAAGACTTCTCCTCGATCACTGGGCTGGAATACGGGGCGTTCCGGTTTCTCTGAGCCGGGGTGCCACAAGTACTTTTCTTCGAGGGTTAATAAAATTTTGCAATAAGTATGTGAGTTCTTTATGACTAATGTGACTCCATGGATTATATGCACTCTCACCTTTCCACAATTTGCTAGCCTCTTTCGTACCATGCATTGCCCTTTCTCATCTTGAGATGTGGTGCAAACTTTGCTGGTGCATCCAAACCCCGTGATATGATACACTCTATCACACATAAGCCTCCTTATATGTTCCTCAAAATAGCCACCATACCTACCTATTATGGCATTTCCTTAGCCATTTCAAGATATATTGCCATGTAACTTCCACCGTTCTGTTTTTATGACACACATCACCATTGTCATATTGCTTTGCATGGTCATATAGCTAACATAGTATTTGTGGCTCAGCCACCATTCATCACTTTTTATACATGTTACGCTAGATCATTGCACATCCGGGTACACCGCCAGAGGCATTCATATAGAGTCATATTTGTTCTATTATCGAGTTGTCATTTTTTGAGTTGTAAGTAAATAGAAGTGTGATGATCATCGTTATTCATTATTAGAGAATTGTCCCAAGTGAGGAAAAAAAGAGGCCAACAAAAAAAATAAAGATAAAAAGAGAGAAGGGGCAATGTTACTATCCTTTCCATACTTGTGCTTCAAAGTAGCACCATGTTTTTCATGTAGAGAGTTTCTTATGCTTTCACTTTAATATAACTAGTGAGAATTTTTCATTATAGAACTTGGCTTATATATTCCAGTGATGGGCTTCCTCAAATGCCCGAGGTCATGAGTAAGCAAGTTGGATGCACACCCACTTAGTTTTGTTTTTTAGCTTCCATACACTTATAGATCTTAGTGCATCCGTTGCATGGCAATCCCTACTGCTTGCATTGACATCAATTGATGGACATCTCCATAGCCCGTTGATTGACATCAATCCCTTCAGGTGTCAACGATGGTACTTGTTGAGTTGGCATAGATCAAGATTAGGATTTGTCACTCTGATTGTCGGAGAGGTATCTCTGGGCCCTCTCGGTAATGCACATCACTATAAGCCCTGCAAGCAATGTAACTAATGAGTTAGTTGCGGGATGATGCATTACTGAACGAGTAAAGAGACTTGCCGGTAACGAGATTGAACTAGGTATTGAGATACCGACGATCGAATCTCGGGCAAGTAACATACCGATGACAAAGGGAACAACGTATGTTGTTATGCGGTTTGACCGATAAAGATCTTCATAGAATATGTAGGAACCAATATGAGCATCTAGGTTCCGCTATTGGTTATTGACCTAAGATGAGTCTCGGTCATGTCTACATAGTTCTCGAACCCGTAGGATCCGCACGCTTAACGTTCGGTCACGATCGGTATTATGAGTTTATGTGTTTTGATGTACCGAAGATAGTTCGGAGTCCCAGATGTGATCACAAACATGACGAGGTGTCTCGAAATGGTCGAGACATAAAGATTGATATATTGGACGACTATATTCGGACACCGGATGAGTTCCGGGGTCCCCGGATATTTAAGGAGTGCTGGGGGGGTTATCGGAACCCCCGGGGGATATAATGGGCCAACATGGGCCTTGTGGGAGAGAAAGGAGAGGGCCTAGGGCTGGCCATCCCCCCCCCTTGGGAGTCTGAATTGGACAAGGAGGGGGGGAGGCGCCCCCTCTTTCCTCTCTCTCTCCCTCTCCTTCCTAGTTGGACTAGGAAAGGGGAGTCCTACTCCCACTAGGAGGAGGACTCCACCCTCTCCTTGGCGCGCCCAAAGGCCGGACGGCCTCCCCCCTTGATCCTTTATATAAGGGGGTAGGGGGGCACCCTAGAACACACAAGTTGATCATTGATCACTTAGCCGTGTGCGGTGCCCCCCTCCACCATAATCCACCTCGGTCATATCGTCGTAGTGCTTAGGCGAAGCCTTGCGCCAGTAACTTTATCATCACCGTCATCACACCGTCGTGCTGACGAAGCTCTCCCTCGAAGCTCTACTGGATCGTGAGTTCGCGGGACGTCACGGAGCTAAACGTGTGAAGATCGCGGAGGTGCCGTACTTTCGGTACTAGGATTGGTCGATCATGAAGACGTACGACTACATCAACCGCGTTGTCATAACGCTTCCGCTTTCGGTCTACGAGGGTACGTGGACATCACTCTCCCCTCTCGTTACTATGCATCACCATGATTTTGCGTGTGCATAGGATTTTTTTTGAAATTACTACGTTCCCCAATAGTCATACTGTTTACCAGCATGTCATACTTTGATTCGGCGGTATTGTTGGATGAAGCGGCCCAGACCGACATTACGCGTACGCTTGCGCGAGACTGGTTCTACCGACGTGCTTCACACACAGGTGGCTGGCGGGTGTCCATTTCTCCAACTTTAGTTGAATCGAGTGTGGCTACGCCCGGTCCTTGTTGAAGGTTAAAACAACACATACTTGACGAAATATCGTTGTGGTTTTGATGCATAGGTAAGAACGGTTCTTGCTCAGCCCATAGCAGCCACGTAAAACTTGCAACAACAAAGTAGAGGATGTCTAACTTATTTTTGCAGGGCATGTTATGATGTGATATGGTCAAGACATGATGCTAAATTTTATTGTATGAGATGATCATGTTTTGTAACAAAGTTATCGGCAACTGGCAGGAGCCATATGGTTGTCGCTTTATTGTATGAAATGCAATCGCTGTGTAATTGCTTTACTTTATCACTAAGCGGTAGCGATAGTCGTAGAAGCAATAGTTGGCGAGACGACAACGATGCTACGATGGAGATCAAGGTGTCGAGCCGGTGACGATGGTGGTCATGACGGTGCTTTGGAGATGGAGATCAAAGGCACAAGATGATGATGGCCATATCATATCACTTATATTGATTGCATGTGATGTTTATCCTTTATGGATCTTATTTTGCTTAGATCGACGGTAGAATTATAAGATGATCTCTCACTAAATTTCAAGGTATAAGTGTTCTCCCTGAGTATGCACCGTTGCGAAAGTTCGTCGTGCCAAGACACCACGTGATGATCGGGTGTGATAAGCTCTACGTTCACATACAACGGGTGCAAGCCAGTTTTGCACACGCAGAATACTCGGGTTAAACTTGACGAGCCTAGCATATGCAGATATGGCCTCGGAACACTGAGACCGAAAGTTCGAGCGTGAATCATATAGTAGATATGATCAACATAGTGATGTTCACCATTGAAAACTACTCCATCTCACGTGAGGATCGGACATGGTTTAGTTGATGTGGATCACGTGATCACTTAGATGATTAGAGGGATGTCTATCTAAGTGGGAGTTCTTAAGTAATTTGATTAATTGAACTTAAATTTATCATGAACTTAGTACCTGATAGTATTTTGCATGTCTATGATGTTGTAGATAGATGGCCCGTGCTGTTGTTCCGTTGAATTTTAATGCGTTCCTAGAGAAAGCTAAGTTGAGAGATGATGGTAGCAACTACACGGACTGGGTCCGTAACTTGAGGATTATCCTCATTGCTGCACAGAAGAATTACGTCCTGGAAGCACCGCTAGGTGCCAAACCCGCTGCAGGAGCAAAGCCAGATGTTATGAACGTCTGGCAGAGCAAAGGTGATGACTACTCAATAGTTCAGCGCGCCATGCTTTACGGCTTAGAACCGGGACTTCAACGATGTTTTGAACGTCATGGAGCATATGAGATGTTCCAAGAGTTGAAGTTAATATTTCAAGCAAATGCCCGGATTAAGAGATATGAAGTCTCCAATAAGTTCTACAACTGCAAGATGGAGGAGAATAGTTCTGTCAGTGAGCATATACTCAAAATGTCTGGGTATAACAATCACTCGATTCAACTGGGAGTTAATCTTTCGGATGATAGTGTCATTGACAGAATTCTTCAATCACTACCACCAAGCTACAAGAGCTTCGTGATGAACTATAACATGCAAGGATGGATAAGACAATTCCCAAGCTCTTCGCGATGCTAAAGGCTTCGGAGGTAGAAATCAAGAAGGAGCATCAAGTGTTGATGGTCAACAAGACCACCAGTTTCAAGAAAAAGGGTAAAGGAAAGAAGGGGAACTTCAAGAAGAACGGCAAGCAAGTTGCTGCTCAAGTGAAGAAACCCAAGTCTGGACCTAAGCCTGAGACTGAGTGCTTCTACTGCAAAGGGACTGGTCACTGGAAGCGGAACTGCCCCAAGTATT
The DNA here is from genome assembly GCF_002575655.3 of Aegilops tauschii subsp. strangulata. Taxonomy (NCBI): domain Eukaryota; kingdom Viridiplantae; phylum Streptophyta; class Magnoliopsida; order Poales; family Poaceae; genus Aegilops; species Aegilops tauschii. Next base: position 125,066,848 of record NC_053041.3, read on the forward strand.
TGGCGGATAAGAAGGATGGCAAGGTGAACAAAGGTATATGTGATATACATGTTATTGATGTGTACCTTACTAATGCTCGCAGTAGCACCTGGGTATTTGATACTGGTTCTGTTGCTAATATTTGCAACTCGAAACAAGGACTACGGTTTAAGCGAAGATTGGCTAAGGACGAGGTGACGATGCGCGTGGGAAATGGTTCCAAAGTCGATGTGATCGCGGTCGGCACGCTACCTCTACATCTACATTCGGGATTAGTTTTAGACCCGAATAATTGTTATTTGGTGCCAGCGTTGAGCATGAACATTATATCTGGATCTTGTTTGATGCGAGACGATTATTCATTAAATCAGAGAATAATGGTTGTTCTATTTATATGAGTAATATCCGTTATGGTCATGCACCCTTGAAGAGTGGTCTATTTTTATTGAATCTCGATAGTAGTGATACACATATTCATAATATTGAAGCCAAAAGATGCAGAGTTGATCATGATAGTACAACTTATTTGTGGCACTGCCGTTTAGGTCATATTGGTGTAAAGTGCATGAAGAAACTCCATTCTGTTGGACTTTTGGAATCACTTGATTATGAATCACTTCGTACTTGTGAACCATGCCTCATGGGCAAGATGACTAAAACTCTGTTCTCCGGAACAATGGAGCGAGCAACAGATTTGTTGGAAATCATACATACTGATGTATGTGGTCCAATGAATATTGAAGCTCGTGGCGGGTATCGTTATTTTCTCACCTTCACAGATGATTTGAGCAGATATGGGTATATCTACTTGATGAAGCATAAGTCTGAAACATTTGAAAAGTTCAAAGAATTTCAGAGTGAAGTGGAAAATCATCGTAACAAGAAAATAAAGTTTCTATGATTTGATCATGGAGGAGAATATTTGATTTACAAGTTTGGTCTTTATTTGAAACAATGTGGAATAGTTTCGCAACTCACGCCACCCGGAACACCACAGTGTAATGGTGTGTTCGAACGTCGTAATCGTACTTTACTGGATATGGTGCGATCTATGATGTCTCTTACTGATTTACTGCTATTGTTTTGGGGTTATGCTTTAGAGACAGCTGCATTCACGTTAAATAGGGCACCATCTAAATCCGTTGAGACGACACCTTATGAACTATGGTTTGGCAAGAAACCAAAGTTGTCGTTTCTTAAAGTTTGGGGCTGCGATGCTTATGTGAAAAATCTTCAACCTGATAAGCTCGAACCCAAATCGGAGAAATGTGTCTTCATAGGATACCCAAAGGAGACTGTTGGGTACACCTTCTATCACAGATCCGAAGGCAAGACATTCGTTGCTAAGAATGGATCCTTTCTAGAGAAAGAGTTTCTCTCAAAAGAAGTGAGTGGGAGGAAAGTAGAACTTGATGAGGTAACTGTACCTGCTCCCTTAATGGAAAGTAGTTCATCACACAAATCTGTTCCTGTGACTCCTACACCAATTAGTGAGGAAGTTAATGATGATGATCATGCAACTTCAGATCAAGTTACTACCGAACCTCGTAGGTCAACCAGAGTAAGATCCGCACCAAAATGGTACGGTAATCCTATTCTGGAGGTCATGTTACTTGACCATGACGAACCTATGAACTATGAGGAAGCGATGATGGGCCTAGATTCTGCAAAATGGCTTGAGGCCATGAAATCTGAGATGGGATCCATGTATGAGAACAAAGTGTGGAATTTGGTTGACTTGCCCGATGATCGGCAAGCCATCGAGAATAAATGGATCTTCAAGAAGAAGACTGACGCTGACGGTAATATTACTGTCTACAAAGCTCGACTTGTTGCAAAAGGTTTTCGATAAGTTCAAGGACTTGACTACGATGAGACCTTCTCACCCGTACCGATGCTTAAGTCCGTCCGAATCATGTTAGCAATTGCTGCATTTTATGATTATGAAATTTGGCAAATGGATGTAAAGACTGCATTCCTGAATGGATTTCTGGAAGAAGAGTTGTATATGATGCAACCTGAAGGTTTTATCAATCCGAAGGGTGCTAACAAAGTGTGCAAGCTCCAGCGATCCATTTATGGACTGGTGCAAGCATCTCGGAGTTGGAATAAACGTTTTGATAGTGTGATCAAAGCTTATGGTTTTATACAGACTTTTGGAGAAGCCTGTATTTACAAGAAAGTGAGTAGGAGCTCTGTAGCATTTCTAGTATTATATGTGGATGACATATTGTTGATTGGAAATGATATAGAATTTCTGGATAGCATAAAAGGATACTTGAATAAGAGTTTTTTAATGAAAGACCTCGGTGAAGCTGCTTATATATTGGGCATTAAGATCTATAGAGATAGACCAAGACGCTTAATTGGACTTTCACAGAGCACATACCTTGACAAAGTTTTGAAGAAGTTCAAAATGGATCAAGCAAACAAAGGGTTCTTGCATGTGTTACAAGGTGTGAAGTTGAGTCAGACTCAATGCCCGACCACTGCAGAAGATATAGAGAAAATGAAAGGTGTTCCCTATGCTTCAGCTATAGGCTCTATCATTTATGCAATGCTGTGTACCAGACCTGATGTGTGCCTTGCTATAAGTTTAGCAGGGAGGTACCAAAGTAATCCAGGAGTGGATCACTAGACAGCGGTCAAGAACATCCTGAAATACCTGAAAAGGATTAAGGATATGTTTCTCGTTTATGGAGGTGACAAAGAGCTCGTCGTAAATGGTTACGTTGATGTAAGCTTTGACACTGATCGGATGACTCTAAGTCACAAACCGGATACATGTTTATATTGAACGGTGGATTTGTCAGTTGGTGCAGTTCTAAGCAAAGCGTCGTGGCGGGATCTACGTGTGAAGCGCAGTACATAGCTGCTTCGGAAGCAGCAAATGAAGGAGTCTGGATGAAGGAGTTCATATCTGGTCTAGGTGTCATACCTAGTGCATCGGGTCCAATGAAAATCTTCTGTGACAATACTGGTGCAATTGCCTTGGCAAAGGAATCCAGATTTCACAAGAGAACCAAGCACATCAAAAGACACTTCAATTCCATCCGCGATCAAGTCAAGGAGGGAGAGATAGAGATTTGCAAGATACATACGGATCTGAATGTTGCAGACCCGTTGACTAAGCCTCTCTGACGAGCAAAACATGATCAGCACCAAGACTCCATGGGTGTTAGAATCATTACTGTGTAATCTAGATTATTGACTCTAGTGCAAGTGGGAGACTGAAGGAAATATGCCCTAGAGGCAATAATAAAGTTGTTATTTATATTTCCTTATATCATGATAAATGTTTATTATTCATGCTAGAATTGTATTAACCGGAAACTTAGTACATGTGTGAATACATAGACAAACAGAGTGTCACTAGTGTGCCTCTACTTGACTAGCTCGTTGAATCAAAGATGGTTATGTTTCCTAACCATAGACATGAGTTGTCATTTTATTAACGGGATCACATCATTAGAGAATGATGTGATTGACTTGACCCATTTCGTTAGCTTAGCATTTGATCGTTTAGTATATTGCTATTACTTTCTTCATGACTTATACATGTTCCTATGACTATGAGATTATGCAACTCCCGAATACCGGAGGAACACTTTGTGTGCTACCAAACGTCACAACGTAACTGGGTGATTATAAAGGTGCTCTACAGGTGTCTCCGATGGTACTTGTTGAGTTGGCATAGATCAAGATTAGGATTTGTCACTCCGATTGTCGGAGAGGTATCTCTGGGCCCTCTCGGTAATGCACATCACTATAAGCCTTGCAGGCAATGTAACTAATGAGTTAGTTGCGGGATGATGCATTACGGAATGAGTAAAGAGACTTGCCGGTAACGAGATTGAACTAGGTATTGAGATACCGACGATCGAATCTCGGGCAAGTAACATACCGATGACAAAGGGAACAACCTATGTTGTTATGCGGTTTGACCGATAAAGATCTTCGTAGAATATGTAGGAACCAATATGAGCACCCAGGTTCCGCTATTGGTTATTAACCGGAGATGACTCTCAGTCATGTCTACATAGTTCTCGAACCCGTAGGGTCCGCACGCTTAACGTTCGGTGACGATCGGTATTATGAGTTTATGTGTTTTGATGGACCGAAGATAGTTCAGAGTCCCAGATGTGATCACGGACATGACGAGGAGTCTCGAAATGGTCGAGACATAAAGATTGATATATTGGACGACTATATTCGGACATCAGATGAGTTCCGGGGGTCACCGGATATTTATCGGAGCGCCGGGGGGGTTATGGGAACACCCGGGGGATATAATGGGCCAACATGGGCCTTGTGGGAGAGAGAGGAGAGGGCCTAGGGCTGGCCGCCCACCCCCTTGGGAGTCTGAATTGGACAAGGAGGGGGGCGGTGCCCCCTATTTCCTCCCTCTCTTCCTCTCCTTCCTTCCCCCTTCCTCCTTCCTAGTTGGACTAGGAAAGGGGAGTCCTACTCCCACTAGGAGGAGGACTCCCCCCTCTCCTTGGCGCGCCCCAAGGCCCGCCGGCCTCCCCCCTTGCTCCTTTATATACGGGGGCAGGGGGCACCACCCTAGAACACAAAAGTTGATCATTGATCTCTTAGCCGTGTGCGGTGCCCCCCTCCACCATAATCCACCTCGATCATATCGTCGTAGTGCTTAGGCGAAGCCCTGCGCCAGTAACTTCATCATCCCCATCATCACACCGTCGTGCTGACGAAGCCCTCCCTCGAAGCTCTACTGGATCGTGAGTTCGTGGGACGTCACCGAGCTGAACGTGTGCAGATCGCGAAGGTGCCATACGTTCGGTACTAGGATCGGTCGATCTGAAGACATACGACTACATCAACCGCGTTGTCATAACGCTTCCGCTTTCGGTCTACGAGGGTACGTGGACAACACTCTCCCCTCTCGTTGTTGTGCATCACCATGATCTTGCGTGTGTGTAGGATTTTTTTTGAAATTACTACGTTCCCCAACACTTGGAACTAGGATGAACCAAACTAAGGGCCTAGTTGTGAGTCGAGAGTGGAGTTGCAACTTAGACAACAACAAAACTATGGGCCCAGCTGCGAGTCAAGCGTGGGCTTGCAACTGGGACAACAACAAAACTATGGGCCCAGTTGCGAGTCAAGGGTGGGCTTGCAATTGGCACAACTACGTAACTACAAGCCCAATTGTGAGTCAAAGGTGAACTTGCAAATGGAGGAACAAATTATGAGCCTAGGTGCGAGTCAACGACGAACTTGCAACTGGGACAATTGCATAAAACTACGATATGATTCGCGATTCGGCGTTGGACTTGCAATTGGATAATAACAAACGACGAGCCTAGTTGCGAGTCGAGCATGGACATGCAACTGGGATGAGATACAAAATACATGCCCATTTGCAAGTCGAAGGTGGACTTGCTACTGGGACAAAAAAGGGTCGGGTCCAGTTGCGTGCTGTGGTTGGACTTGTAACTGGGACAAAAAGGGGTTGGGGGCCAATTGCAAATGAGGGTGGACATGCAGCTGGAACTAAAAATTGGGTCGGGCCCATAGTTGCGTGTGGAAGGTAGACTTGCAACTGGGACAAAAAGAGGTTAAGGCCCCCAGTTTCGTGTCGAGGGTGGACTTGCAACTGGAACAAAAAAAGCGTTAGGCCCAGTTGCGTGTCGAGGGTGGACTAGCAACTGAGACAGAAAATGGTTCGGGCCTACAGTTACGTATGGAGAGTGGACTTGCAACTGGGACAAAAAAGGCAGTCCCCCCCCCCTAGTTGCATGTGAAGGGTAGACTTGCAACTGGGACAAAAAGGGGGTCAGTCTCAGTTGCATGTCGAGGGTGGACCTGCAACCGAACAAAGATATGGGTTGGGGCCATAATTGCGTGTCGAGGGTGGACTTGTAACTGAGACAAAAAAGGGGCGAGGCCCCCAGTTGCGTGTTGAGGGTGGACTTGCAACCCGGGCAAAAAAAGGGCCGGGCTCAGTTGCGTGTTGAGGATGGACTTACAATTAGAACAAAAATGGGTCAGGCCCAGTTGAGTACCGATGGTGGAGTTGCAACTGAGACAAAAAGGCGTCTCCCTAATTGCGTGCCAGGGAAGGACTTGCAACTGTGAGAAAAATTATCATAGCCCCAGTTACGTATATATAATGGACTTGCAACTATGAAAAAAAGCAGCTGCCCCCCCCCCCCAATTGCATGTCAGGAGTTTAGTTGTACTTGCAACAAGGACAAAAAAGGGTTGAGTCGCAGTTGCATGTTGAGCGTGGAAGAAAGGCGACTAACCCAGTTGCATGTTGAGTGTGGAGTTGCAACGGGGACAACAAGATGATTGGTCCTCTAGTTGCATGTCGAGGATAGACTTGCAAGTGGACAAAAAAGGGTCGGGGTCAGTTGCGTATCAAGGGTGAACATACAACTGAGATAAAAAATGGGTTGAACCCTAGTTGCAAGTCGATGGTTGACTTGCAACTATGACAAGGAAAAAAAGAGATGGGCCCAGTTGGATGATAGGGTTGTACTTGCAACTAAATCTAAAAATATTTTGAGTCCAGCTGCATGTCGGTGGTCAACTTGCAACTACGACAAGAAAAATAAAAAAGATGCGGGTCAGTTTGCATGCCGGTGGTCAACCTACAACTTGGACAAAGAAATTGAAAGGCGGGCCTAGTTATATGTCGAGAGTACACTTGCAGCAGAGACCAAAAAATAGATCGGGCATAGTTGCATGTCGATGATCGACTTGCAATTAGGACAACACAAATAAAAAGGCTGGCTTCTTGAATGTCAGGGTTGGATATGCAAAAATAGGGAGAGGGTGGGGTCTTTGCGTGCCATGATGATGTTTAGAAGCAAATCATTGCTTGGGTTGCCTCTGCTTCAAAGACAAAGGGAAATGTGTAACAAGGAGATTGAAGAATGGGACTGATGATCCAACGGCCAGCTCATCTCTTCAACTTATACGACCACCTCGCCTCTTTAACTATAACACAGCTTAATAAAAGCCAAACATGTTACAAAAAGGCCCAAGAAAAAATATGGACGACATGGTGGGCCAGAAAGTGGGTAACGGACGCACGGAGCAACACCAGATGCGGGAGACAAAACAACCATGATCAAAGAATTTCACGAAATCTACAGTGAGAGATCGAACAGATTGAAACTTAGATGAAAATTCTTCTCATCTAGATGAGTTTAAAAATCTATTCACAAATTTGAGTAATTATTGAACAATGTTCACCAAACGACCCAAACTCGAAAACTCATGGTTTCCTTTTGCAAAAAGAAAATTTACAAAATAAACAATAAAAAAATGTAGCTACGCTCGCTCCTCTAGCTACACACTCAAAAAAAAGGTAATGAAAAGATAGATGGTTGTCCACGAAAAAGCAACTTCCGTGAAATAATCCCAATGCACAAAACATTAATCGGCTCACTGCTTCAGAAAGGACGAGCAAAACACGAGACATATCGAGAATGGATGCAACTAGATTGGGGTTGAGTTAAAATCATGTGTCGAGGATGGACATATAACTGGACAGGGAAGGCCGAGGCAAAGTTCTTAGTGAATCGATCTAACTTTGTCGATGATAGCTGGGAAGTCTTCGTGCACGTGCCCCTAAGGACCAGTGCCCTAGAGTCGCAGTCCTAACCGTTGAATCCTTAAATCAATATGAAGAACGTGACACAAATTACCACCGTTGCGTATGCACTGCGACAAACACTAACCTCGCCACCCCAATGAGCTGGTAGAAATCTATGTTGAAGCTTCGCCTAATCCATCTCAACAAACAAACTTCAGAAGGATCGGAGTCCGGAAGACTGACTTGAAGAAGGAGCGTCGCTGTCTGTCCAAACACCGCCCCTACAATGACTAAAATCATAAGTATCTACTAGCTGTTGGCGTCCTGGGAACGGGGGTACCCAGACTTGCCTGCCTGCGGCCCAGGGCGTGGCTCAGTCAGCGGCCTGGTACGGCCCATCTTCATCAACAAACACTCAAGACCCTCGCGAGGGGCCAAGCCACGCGAGGCGGACGATGCCAAGACCTCCTCAGGGCAGCCTCACTAGGCTGGCTCCCGAGGAGCGGAGATATCTATGCAAAGGGCACCTCGCGAGTGTTGAGGAACACAGTAATTTCAAAAAAAGTCCTACGCACATGTAAGATCCATCTAGGTGATGCATAGCAATGAGAGGGAAGAGTGTTGTCCACGTACCCTCGTAGACCGAAAGCGGAAGCGTTATGACAACGCGGGTGATATAGTCGTACGTCTTCACGATCCGACCGATCCTAGTACCGAAAGTACGGCACCTCCGCGATCTGCACACGTTCAGCTCGGTGACGTCCCATGAACTCTAGATCCAGCTGAGTGTCGAGGGAGAGCTTCGTCAGCACGATAGTGTGATGACGGTGATGATGAAGTTACCGATGCAGGGCTTCGCCAAAGCACTACAACGATATGACCGAGGTGGAAATATGTGGAGGGGGCCACCGCACACGGCTAAACAATCAACTTGTGTGTTCTAGGGTGCCCCCTCCCCACGTATATAAAGGAGGGAGGGGGAGGCCGGCCGGCCCTCCTTGGCGCGCCCCAAGAGGGGAATCCTACTAGGACTCCAAGTCCTAGTAGGTTTCCACCAAAAGGGAGAGAGGGGGAAGGAAGGGGAGGGAGAGGGGGAAAGGAAAGGGGGGGCGCCGCCCCCCTTCCTTGTCCTATTCGGACTCAAGGCGGAGGGGGCGCGTGGTCTGCCCTGGCCGACCCTCTCTCTCTCCACTAAGGCCCATCGAGGCCCATTAGTTCCCTCGGGGGTTCCGATAACCCTCCAGCACTCCGGTTTTATCCGAAACCTCCCGGAACCCTCCTGGTGTCCGAACATAGCCGTCCAATATATCAATCATTATGTCTCGACCATTTCGAGACTCCTCGTCATGTCCGTGATCATATCCAGGACTCCGAACTACATTCGATACATCAAAACACATAAACTCATAATACCGATTGTCACCGAATGTTAAGCATGCGGACCCTACGGGTTCGAGAACTATGTAGACATGACCGAGACTCGTCTCTGGTCAATAACCAATAGCGGAACCTAGATGCTCATATTGATTCCTACATATTCGACGAAGATCTTTATCGGTCAAACCGCATAACAACATACGTTGTTCCCTTTGTCATCGGTATGTTACTTGCCCGAGATTCGATCATTGGTATCTCAGTACCTAGTTCAATCTCGTTACCGGCAAGTCTCTTTACTCGTTCTGTAATTACATCATCCCGCAACTAAGTCATTAGTCACATTGCTTGCAAGGCTTATAGTGATGTGCATTACCGAGAGGGCCCAGAGATACCTCTCCGACAATCGGAGTGGCAAATCCTAATCTCGATCTATGCCAACTCAACAAACACCATCGGAGACACCTCTAGAGCATCTTTATAATCACCAAGTTATGATGTGACATTTGATAGCACACAAAGTGTTCCTCCAGTATTCGGGAGTTGCATAATCTCATAGTCATAGGAACATGTATAAGTCATGAAGAAAGCAATAGCAACAAACTAAACGATCATCGTGCTAAGCTAACGGATGGGTCAAGTCAATCACATCATTCTCTAATGATGTGATCCCGTTAATCAAAGGACAACTGATACGTCTCCAACGTATCTATAATTTTTTATTGTTCCATGCTATATTATATTCTGTTTTGGATGTTTATTGGGCTTTATTATACACTTTTATATTATGTTGGGACTAACCTATTAACCGGAGGCCCAGCCCAAATTGCAGTTTTTTTGCCTATTTCAGTGTTTCGAAGGAAAAGGATATCAAACGGAGACCAAACGGAATGAAACCTTCAGGAACGTGATTTCCGGAATAAACGTGATCCAGAGGACTTGGAATCTACGTAAAGCAATCAACCATGAGGAACGAAGCAGGGGGGCGCCTACCCCCCTGGGCGTGCCCTCCACCCTCGTGGGCCCCATGTTGCTCCACCGACGTACTTCTTCCTCCTATATATACCTGCGTACCCCCAAACGATCATATACGGAGCCAAAACCCTATTCCATCGCCGCAACCTTCTGTACCCGTGAGATCCCATCTTGGGGCCTTTTCCGGTGCTCCGCCGGAGGGGGCATTGATCACGGAGGGCTTCTACATCAACACCATATCCTCTCCGATGATGTGTGATTAGTTTACCTCAGACCATCGGGTACATAGCTATTAGCTAGATGGCTTCTTCTCTCTCTTTGGATCTCAATACAAAGTTCTCCTCGATCTTCTTGAAGATCTATTCGATGTAATCTTCTTTTGCGGTGTATTTTTATGCTCTTGAGAGAAGCCACTAGTGAAATCTATGGCCCCCGGGTCTATTTTCCATCATATTAATCTTCCAACACTTACCTATTTCTATTGCCGTTTATTTTACCTTGCATCTTATTTATCCTTATCATAAAAATACCAAAAACATTATCTTATCATATCGATCAGATCTCACTCTCGTAAGTGACCGTGAAAGGACTGACAACCCCTTTATCGCGTTGGTTGCGAGGTTCTTATTTGTTTGTGTAGGTGCGTGGGACTCGCGCGTGGTCTCCTACTGGATTGATACCTTGGTTCTCAAAAACTGAGGGAAATACTTACGCTACTTTACTGCATCACCCTTTCCTCTTCAAGGGAAAACCAACGCAGTGCTCAAGAGGTAGCAAGCAGGATTTCTGGCGCTATTGTCGGGGAGTCTACGCACAAGTCAAGACATACCAAGTACCCATCACAAACTCTTATCCCTCGCATTACATTATTTGCCTTTCGTTTTCCTCTCCCCCACTTCACCTTTGCCGTTTTATTCGCCTTCTTTTTCGTTTGCCTTTTTTTGCCAGAACTTTTGTTTGCTGGTGTTACCATGTGCCTTCTATTTTCTTGCATCTTTGCTTGCTAAAAATCTATTGCTATGGATCCACTTAAAGTGTTCTACTTGGATCATCTTCGATCCTTATGCGCTCGTTCTGAAACCCCAACTAGCCTAGTTGATGGGAAATCTTTAGATGAGCAAGCTCATTTTGTGCGTCACCGTTTGTCTAAAAAAGGAAACTCTTATGGGGTCAAATAAACAGATTGCTATGTTATGCTTGGAATCTTTGTGAAATTTGTGATTTTAATTGCTGCTCTAAGAACCCTAAAAAACACCTTCCCTACCTATGTGAGTTTAGTGATAATGAAATCTTATCTTCTTATGCGAAGGGTGTTTATAGTTACTATGATATCGAACAAATTGAAGAATTTGTTGCTTTTAAGGGTGCTTATGAAGTTGCTTCTTTGATTGAAATGTATGATATTACTCTCTACGAATGTGAAATTTTTGACATACTTAAATATTGCTATGAAAACTATGCTCATAATGTCTAGGTCAAAGAATTTATTGAGAGAATGATCGTTGCTTTGGAAGAAAATAATGATACGCATGAATCTATAGATAATGATGATTCCAATGATTTGATTGAAATATCCCTTGATGAACATGATGCTTGCTATTCTTGTGGCCATGATGCCAATATTTATGAAGATGAATTTGCTATAGTTCCTTACGTTAAACATGAGATCGTTGCTATTGCACCCATACTTGATAGTTCCTTCGAGTTTTTCTATGATTGCAATGATTTTACTATAAATTTTCTTGATGTCAATTGTGCTAATAATATGCAAAACCCTAAGCTTGGGGATGCTAGTTTTGCTATGTCTACTACTTGTTGCAATGATCATGATTGGGGTGATTCTTCTTATGATCTTGAAAATTTATTTAAGCCCCATGATGAATATGAGATTGATAATAGTGTTTGCAATATTATTGAAAGTGGCTTTGGAAGAGTGTCAACTTTAGATCCCACATATTTGGAGAATGTTCAATCTTACGGTATTTTTGATAAAAGTGGGTTTGGAGAGGTCATGACTTTAGTTAATATTAATCCCACTATTTTGGAAGAGTGTTAACTTCGCATGCATGTGGACCGTGTTGAAAATATTTTATGTGATAGCTATTTTGTTGAATTTGCTTATGATCCCACATGTAATTATTATGAGAGAAGAAAATATGGTTGTAGAAATTTCCATGTTACAAAATTACCTCTCGTTATGTTGAGATTGCTATTGTTTCTTTCCACTTCCTTGCATATGCTAGTTTTTGCTTGCTATGATAATTTGGTTGCCTATAGGATGTCTATGCATAGGAAGTATGTTAGACTTAGATGTGTTTGTCTTGTCTTTCATGTGAGCATCATTAAAATTATAAATGCCTAGCTAAAAAGGCTTTAAAGAAAAGCGCTTGTTGGGAGACAACCAAATATTTTTAGTTTCTTTTTAGTAATAAATAATCCATCTAGCCTCTGGTTAGATTTGTTTTTATGTTTTTATTAGTGTTTGTGCCAAGTTTAACCTATAGGATCTTCTTGGATGATAGTTATTTGATCTTGCTGAAAATTCCAGAAACTTTCTGTTCACGAAAATAATTGTTAAAAATCACCAGAACGTGATAAAATACTGATTCCAATTGCAGTAGATCAATAAACAAACTTTCCAGGTCGTCCTATTTTGGTATAATTTTTTGAGTTCCAGAAGTTTGCGTTAGTTACAGATTACTACAGACTGTTCTGTTTTTGACAGATTCTGTTTTTCGTGTGTTGTTTGCTTATTTTGATGAATCTATGGCTAGTAAAATAGTTTATAAACCATAGAGAAGTTGGAATACAGTAATTTTAACACCAATATAAATAAAGAATTAGTTCAATACATTAACTTGAAGTGATGTTTTGTTTTCTTTCTCTAACGGAGCTCACGAGATTTTCTGTTAAGTTTTGTGTTGTGAAGTTTTCAAGTTTTGGGTAAAGATTTGATGGATTATGGAACAAGGAGTGGCAAGATCCTAAGCTTGGGGATTCCCATGGCACCCCAAGATAATCTAAGGACACCAAAAAGCCAAAGCTTGGGGATGCCCCGGAAGGCATCCCCTCTTTCGTCTTCGTCCATCGGTAACTTTACTTGGAGCTATATTTTTATTCACCACATGATATGTGTTTTGCTTGGAGCGTCTTGTATGATTTGAGTATTTTCTTTTTAGTTTACAAAAATTATCCTCGCTGAATACACATTTGAGAGAGACACACATGATTCGGAATTTATTAGAATACTCTATGTGCTTCACTTATATCTTTTGAGCTATATAGTTTTTGCTCTAGTGCTTCACTTATATCTTTTAGAGCACGGCGGTGGATTTGTTTTATAGAAATTATTGTTCTCTCATGCTTCACTTACATCATTTTGAGAGTCCTACAAAACAGCATGGTAATTTGCTTTAATTGTGAAATTAGTCCTAATGTGATAGGTATTCAAGATTAGTAAAACTTTCTTATGAGTGTGTTGAATATTAAGAGAAGTTTGATGCTTGATGATTGTTTTGAGATATGGAGGTAGTAATATTAAAGTTGTGCTAGTTGAGTAGTTGTGAATTTGAGAAATACTTGTGTTGAAGTTTGCAAATCCCGTAGCATGCACATATGGTAAACGTTATGTAACAAATTTGAAACATGAGGTGTTCTTTGATTGTCCTCCTTATGAGTGGCGGTCGGGGACGAGCGATGGTCTTTTCCTACCAATCTATCCCCCTAGAAGCATGCGTGTAGTGCTTGGTTTTTTGATGACTTGTAGATTTTTGCAATAAGTATATGAGTTCTTTATGACTAATGTTGAGTCCATGGATTATACACACTCTTTACCTTCCATCATTGCTAGCCTCTTCGGTATCGTGCATTGCCCTTTCTCACCTTGCGAGTTGGTGCAAACATCGCCGGTGCATCCAAATCCCGTGATACGATACGCTCTATCACACATAAGCCTCCTTATATCTTCCTCAAAACAGCCACCATACCTACCTATTATGGCATTTCCATAGCCATTCCGAGATACATTGCCATGCAACTTTCCACCATTCCGTTTATCATGGCACGTTCATCATTGTCATATTGCCTTGCATGATCATGTAGTTGACATCGTATTTGTGGCAAAGTCACCATGCATATTATTTAGTACATGTCACTCTTGATTCATTGCCCATCCCGGTACACCGCCGAAGGCATTCATATAGAGTCATACTTTGTTCTAGTATCGAGTTGTAATCATTGAGTTGTAAATGAATAGATGTGTGATGATCATCATTCATAGAGCATTGTCCCAAAAAAGAGAGAGAGAGAAAGGCCAAAAAGAAAAAAAAAAGGGGCCCAAAAAAGAGAAAATAAAATAAAAAGGGCGAATGCTACTATCTTTTTTTCATACTTGTGCTTCAAAGTAGCACCATGATCTTTATGATAGATAGTCTCTTGTTTTGTCACTTTCATATACTAGTGGGAATTTTTCGTTATAGAACTTGGCTTGTATATTCCAACGATGGGCTTCCTCAAATGCCCTAGGTCTTCGTGAGCAAGCAAGTTGGATGCACACCCACTTAGTTTCTTTTGTTGAGCTTTCATACATTTATAGCTCTAGTGCATCCGTTGCATGGCAATCCCTACTCCTCACATTAACATCAATTGATGGGCATCTCCATAGCCTGTTGATTATCCGCGTTGATGTGAGACTTTCTCCTCTTTTGTCTTCTCCACATAACCCCCATCATTATATTCTATTCCACCCATAGTGCTATATCCATGGCTCACGCTCATGTATTGCGCGAAAGTTGAAAAAGGTTTGAGATTACTAAAGTATGAAACAATTGCTTGGCTTGTCATCGGGGTTGTGCATGATGAGAGCATTCTTGTGTGACAAAAATGGAGCATGACCAAACTATATGATTTTGTAGGGATGAACTTTCTTTGGCCATGTTATTTTGAGAAGACATAATTGCTTAATTAGTATGCTTGAAGTATTATTACTTTTATGTCAATATTAAACTTTTATCTTGAATCTTTTGGATCTGAATATTCATACCACAATTAAGAGAATTACATTGAGAATTATGCCAAGTAGCATTCCACATCAAAAATTCTGTTTTTATCATTTACCTACTCGAGGATGAGCAGGAATTAAGCTTGGGGATGCTTGATACGTCTCCAACGTATCTATCATTTTTATTGTTCCATGCTATATTATATTCTGTTTTGGATGTTTATTGGGCTTTATTATACACTTCTATATTATTTTTTGGACTAACCTATTAACCGGAGGCCCAGCCCAAATTGTTGTTTTTTTGCCTATTTCAGTGTTTCGAAGGAAAAGGATATCAAACGGAGTCCAAATGGAATGAAACCTTCGGGAACGTGATTTTCGGAACAAACGTGATCCAGAGGACTTGGAGTCTATGTAAAGCAATCAACCAGGAGAGCATGAGGCAGGGGGGCGCGCCTACCCCCCTTGGGTGCGCCATCCACCCTCATGGGCCCCACGTTGCTCCACCGACGTACTTCTTCCTCCTATATATACCTACGTACCCCCAAACCATCATATACGGAGCCAAAACCCTATTTCCACCGCCGCAACCTTCTGTACCCATGAGATCCCATCTTGGGGCCTTTTCCGGCGCTCCGCCGGAGGGGGCATTGATCACGGAGGGCTTCTACATCAACACCATAGCCTCTCCGATGATGTGTGAGTAGTTTACCTCAGACCTTCGGGTCCATAGTTATTAGCTAGATGTCTTCTACTCTCTCTTTGGATCTCAATACAAAGTTATCCTCGATCTTCTTGGAGATATACTGGATGTAATCTGCTTTTGCGGTGTGTTTGTCGAAATCCGATGAATTGTGGGTTTATGATCAAGTTTATCTATGAACAATATTTGAATCTCCTCTGAATTCTTTTATGTATGATTGGTTATCTTTGCAAGTCTCTTCGAATTATCAGTTTGGTTTGGCCTAGTAGATTGATCTTTCTTGCAATGGGAGACGTGCTTAGCTTTGGGTTCAATCTTGTGGTGCTCGATCCCAGTGACAGTAAGGGAAACGACACGTATTGTATTGTTGCCATCGAGGATAAAAAGATGGGGTTTATATCATATTGCATGAGTTTATCCCTCTACATCATGTCATCTTGCTTAAAGCGTTACTCTGTTCTTATGAACTTAATACTCTAGATGCAGGCTGGATAGCGGTCGATGTGTGGAGTAATAGTAGTAGATGCAGAATCGTTTCGGTCTACTTGTCGCGGACATGATGCCTATATACATGATCATACCTAGATATTCTCATAACTATGCTCAATTCTATCAATTGCTCGATAGTAATTCGTTTACCCACCGTAATACTTATGCTCTTGAGAGAAGCCACTAGTGAAATCTATGGCCCCCGGGTCTATTTTCCATCATATTAATCTTCCAACACTTACCTATTTCTATTGCCGTTTATTTTACTTTGCATCTTATTTATCCTTATCATAAAAATACCAAAAATATTATCTTATCATATCTATCAGATCTCACTCTCGTAAGTGACCGTGAAGGGACTGACAACCCCTTTATCGCGTTGGTTGCGAGGTTCTTATTTGTTTGTGTAGGTGCGTGGGACTCGCGCGTGGTCTCCTACTGGATTGATACCTTGGTTCTCAAAAACTGATGGGAATACTTACGCTACTTTACTGCATCACCCTTTCCTCTTCAAGGGAAAACCAACGCAGTGCTCAAGAGGTAGCAACAACTCATGTGTATGGCTAGGAAACTTAACCATCTTTGATTCAACGAGCTAATCAAGTAGAGGCATACTAGTGACACTCTGTTTGTCTATGTATTCACACATGTACTAAGTTTCCGGTTAATACAATTCTAGCATGAATAATAATCATTTATCATGATATAAGGAAATATAAATAACAACTTTATTATTGCCTCTAGGGCATATTTCCTTCACTCCCCCACTTGCACTAGAGTCAATAATCTAGTTCACATCGTCATGTGATTTAACACCAATAGTTCACATCTTTATGTGATTAGTTCACATCTCCATGTGAATAACACCCAAAAGGGTTTACTAGAGTCAATAATCTAGTTCACATCGCTATGTGATTAACACCCAAAAAGTACTAAGGTGTGATCACATTTTGCTTGTGAGAGAAGTTTAGTCAATGGGTCTGCCACATTCAGAGTCGTATGTATTTTGCAATTTTTCTATGTCTACAATGCTCTGCACGGAGCTACTCAAGCTAATTGCTCCCACTTTCAACATGTATCCAGATTGAGACTTAGAGTCATCCGGATTAGTGTCAAAACTTGCATCGACGTAACCCTTTGCGACGAACTTTTTGTCATCTCCATAACCGAGAAACATGTCCTTATTCCACTAAGGATAATTTTGACCGCTGTCCAGTGATCCATTCCTGGATCACTATTGTACCCTATTGCCAAACTCATGGTGAGGTACACAATAGGGCACAGCATAGCATATCTATAGAACCTATGACTGAGGCATAGGGAATGACTTTTCATTCTCTTTCTATTTTCTGCCGTGGTCGGGTTTTGAGTCTTTACTCAACTTCACACCTTGCAACATAGGCAAGAACTCCTTCTTTGGCTGTTCCATTTTGAACTACTTCAAAAACTTTGTCAAGGTATGTACTCATTGAAAAACTTATCAAGCGTCTTGATCTATATCTATAGATCTTGAAGCATAATATGTAAGCAGCTTTACCGAGGTCTTTCTTTGAAAGACTTCTTTCAAATACTCCTTTATGCTTTCCAGAAAATTCTACATCATTTCTGATCAACAATATGTCATTCACATATACTTATCAGAAAGGCTGTAGTGCTCCCACTCACTTTCTTGTAAATACAGGCTTCACCAAAAGTCTGTATAAAACCATATGCTTTGATCACCTTATCAAAGCGTATATTCCAACTCCGAGATGCTTGCACCAGTCCATAGATGGATCGCTGGAGCTTGCACTCTTTGTTAGCACCTATAGGATTGACAAAACTTTCTTGTTGCATTATATACAACTCTTCTTTAAGAAATCCATTAAGGAATATAGTCTTGACATCCATTTGCCAGATTTCATAAAATGTGGCAATTGCTAACATGATTCGGACAGACTTAAGCATCGCTACGAGTGAGAAAATCTTATCATAGTCAACACCTTGAACTTGTCGAAAACTTCTTTGCGACAATTCGAGCGTTGTAGATAGTAACACTACTATCAGCGTCCGTCTTCCTCTTGAAGATCCATTTATTCTCAATGGCTCACCGATCATTGGGCAAGTCAATCAAAGTCCATACTTTGTTCTCATACATGGGTCCCATCTCAGATTTCATGGCCTCAAGCCATTTCGTGGAATATGGGCTCATCATCGCTTCCACATAGTTCGTAGGTTCATCATGGTCTAGCAACATGACTTCCAGAACAGGATTACCATACCAGTCTGGTGTGGATCGTACTCTGGTTGACCTACGAGGTTCGGTAGTAACTTGATCTGAAGTTTCATGATCATCATCATTAACTACCTCACTAATTGGTGTAGGCATCACTGGAACTGATTTCAGTGATGAGCTACTTTCCAATTCGAGAGAAGGTACAATTACCTCATCAATTTATACTTTCCTCCCACTCACTTCTTTCGAGAGAAACTCCTTCTTTAGAAAGGATCCACCCTTAGCAACAAAGATCTTGCCTTCGGATCTATGATAGACGGTGTACCCAACAGTTTCTTTTGGTATCCTATGAAGACGCACTTCTCCGATTTTGGTTCGACCTTATCAGGTTGAAACTTTTTCACATAAGCATCGCAACCCCAAACTTTAAGAAATGACAGCTTAGGTTTCTTGCCAAACCACAATTCATATGGTGTCGTCTCAACGGATTTAGATGGTGCCCTATTTAACGTGAATGCAGTTGTCTCTAATGCATAACCCCAAAACGATAGTGGTAATTCGGTAAGAGACATCATAGATCGCACCATATCTAATAAAGTACGGTTACGAAGTTCGGACACACCATTACGCTGTGGTGTTCCAGGTGGCGTGAGTTGCGAAACTATTCCACATTGTTTCAAATGAAGGCCAAACTCGTAACTCAAATATTTGTCTCCGCGATCAGATCGTAGAAACTTTATTTTCTTGTTACGATGATTTCCACTTCACTCTGAAATTCTTTGAACTTTTCAAATGTTTCAGACTTATGTTTCATCAAGGAGATATACCCATATCTGCTCTAATCATCGGTGAAGGTCAGAAAATAACGATACCCGCCGCGAGTCTCAACACCAATCGGACCGCATACATCGGTATGTATTGTTTCCAATAAGTCAGTGGCTCGCTCCATTGTTCCGGAGAATGGAGTCTTAGTCATCTTGCCCATGAGGCATGGTTTGCAAGCATCAAGTGATTCCAAAAGCCCATCAGCATGGAGTTTCTTCATGCGCTTTACACCAATATGACCTAAACGGCAGTGCCACAAATATGTTGCACTATCATTATCAACTTTGCATTTTTTGGCATCAATATTATGAATATGTGTATCAATACGATCGAGATTCAATAAACCATTCACCTTGGGTGTATGACCACTGTCGTGGAATTGTCACGGCAGATGTCCTCGAGCTAGGACTTAGTCGTGGAGCCATCGCAACTAGGAAGCTTGAAGGGGTTAAGTGGGACAAGGAACACGAGGGTTTATACTGGTTCGGCCCCTTACGGTGAAGGTAAAAGCCTACGTCCAGTTTGAGGTGGTATTGATTAGGGTTTCGATGACCAGGGAGCTTAACTGCTATGCCTGGCTCTCGACGAGATCTCTCTTTTTCCTAAACCGCTGCCGGGTCGTCCCTTTATATAGGGAGGCTGACGCCCAACAGCTCTCAGAGTCCCGGCCGGCTCATAAGAGTGTCCGGCTCGGAGCCTTAAGCCATATCCGGGTCTTAAGCCCATCTCTGGCCCATCGTCTTCAAGCTTGGCTCCGGGCTTCTGGTAATGACCATATGAGTAACCCGGCCCCTCCTGGCAGGTGACTCTAAGGTCTATATCCTCAACATTAGGCCCCAGATTGATTTGAGCCGGCTCATGTCAATCTTCAATTCTTTCGACAGAAAACTTCCGGCTTACCATTGTGTGAGAGCCATAACCCGGCGTGACGTCATCCTCTAGACTCCGGGTAATCCGCCGTGACGTCATCTTCCATTAAGCCCGTTTTTTACTCCACCAGATCCGCAACGGATCTTATCTTTACTGCCATCCCGAAAATCGAGGCGTTTCATGGGGAGATAACCACGCCGTGGTCTCCTCGTTTCTCGCGCCCACTTTATGAGCCCGTCCTTATAAATAGGCCGGCCCGCCGGGCCTTTCCGCCACCCTTCTTTCTCCTTGCGCCATTGTTCCTCTGCTCGAGCTCGAACTCTGCCGCCGCCGCCGCGCCCCCAGTCTTCGTCAACCTTGGCCGCTGCATCACCCTGACTCGGTCCAGACAAACGGCGGCAACCTCCGCTCCTCTTCAGCACCGGTGAGTCCTTGCTACTCCATAGGGCAGATCCGCACTAGGGCTTCATAGTTCTTCCTCTGTTCTTCGTAGTTCATCGTGGCCCTCAGTAGATTTGAATTTTACTGCCTCTTTTCGATCTTATTATAGGGTAGAACTAGTGCGGCGGCTGTTTAGCACTCATTTCAAATCCAAGTAGGCCTCTTTTTACTGCATAAAGACCTCATTCGAGCTCAAGAACCTCCCTCGCGTCTGTTTCTAGGTCTAGAAACCTTTTCTTTTGCCCGACCATTTTGATCCAAAATATTTACCGCAACGTGTGAAACCTGTTTTCACCACACTTAGTAAAAAACTGCCCTCATTGAATCATGGCGGTTTACATTTCCGGCTTAAAGAAAACACGCGCCGTAGAACCTTCCGACTTAAGAGAAGCCACGCACCGTAAAACTTTCCGGCTCACTTATAACAAGGCTGTAGACAATTTGAATTACCCTCAAGGACACCAGCGGCTTAGCTAACCCGATGTACTTAGACATATATCATTAGTCCCCTCCATAAGCCGCCACCTTAAACCTTAACTTTGTAAGTCTCCTCCGGCTCATTATTAAACCGGATATTTTCCCTGTATCATAGGTTTCCAGCAGTCACCATGCCTCCCAAGGCTCCTAAAGCCTCCATCACTTGCAACTGGATGAGGTCCAATGTCACCAATGAAACCTTAGCAGATTTTGTCAAGCCGGCTATCTGCCCAAGAAAGACATCATGTCCTACCGTGCCCCTGACCCGTCAGAAGAGAGACCACAGCCAAAGGACGGGGAGGTAGTGATTTTTGCGGATCATATGAGCCGGGGCTTCGCACCGCCCGGCTCAAAGTTTTTCAGAGACGTTCTGAACTTCTTCGATCTGCGGCCTCAAGACATAGGACCCAACTCAGTGTCCAATATCTGCAACTTCCAAGTGTTATGCGAGGTTTACCTTGGAGAAGAACCCAGTCTGCTGCTCTTCAGAGAGCTTTTCTATTTAAACCGTCAGAATGAGTGTGCCAATGGGCCAAGTCTGGAGCTAGGCGGCATCTCCATCCAGCGGCGGAGGGACTGCCTTTTCCCTTATAAGGAGCCGCCCAGCCACCCCAAGGACTGGAATCTGACGTGGTTTTACTGCCAAGACACGTCGTCGGCTGATAAGAGTCCGTTGCCCGGCTTTCGCCCCTCGCGTCTGGAGCCGACTCACCCACTGTCAGACAAGCTGACTCAAGCGGAGCGCCAACCTCTGCTCCCCCCACCATCAACAAGATCAAGGCTCTCCTGGGCAATGGTCTGAACGGAATCGATCTGGTTCGGGTCTGGATCTCGTGGCGGGTGATCCCATTGAGCCGCCGCCCCGGCTTAATGTGTGAGTATACGGGCCGAAAGGATGACCCCCAGAGACACAGCCGCAACGATCTTCCTGAAGATGTTGCAGAGGAGATGACCAAGGCTCTCTTGAACGAGAGCCTGGCAGACTGCAGAAGGACCGGGTTAGCCCCCTTCTGCAAGACCAACCCAGCCCCAGCGGTAAGCCGCTGATCTAAACCTCTTATTTGTATATAACTGTCATCTGAATCATTTTAAGAAATCATCATTGTATTTTTCAGGCTGATGATAAGTTCTGGCGGGTCAAATATGACCATGAGGCGACCAAGAAGGCCAGAAAGGCGAAGAAAGCCGCCCCTCGCAAGAAAGGAAACATGCCTACTGCTTCAGAGCTGATGCAACTAAGCGACAGCTCCGAGTCAGAGGTAACCCCTGAGCCTGTAAGTCCTTGTTGTACTTTGTTGTTTATTTCTGTCCGCCTTATCAATACTTGTTCATCAATAGGACGACACTGGAGCAAGTAACCCGGTGGTTGAAGAGGTAACGACATTTTCCTCCGACTCGGAGCCCTTGCCCAGGCTGAAAATCCGAAGGGTAACCCGGAAAGAAAGCTTTTCACATCCTTTAGCTTATCAAGACCCTCAATTTATTTTGAAGCGACAGGTGCATGAGAGCCGGCGGCACACCTGGACCGACAAAAGCACCGACCTCTCCTCCGGGTTACCTGACGCATCGAGGAAACGCCGGACCGAGGTGATCTCAAAATTGTACCCTTTTCATCCTTTGGCAGGTGTTATACGTCAACCGCTCAACTCTTCTGACTCAAATTATCAGGAAACTTCCCCCTCTTCCGGCGACTCTATGCAGTCAAGCCTGCCGGCTTTCAAGACCGTGCCCGGGTAATGATAACCATCTCCTGTTGTACTTTTGTCTTCACTTACCTATTATGCTTAATCTTTTTGTCCTTTCAGTGCCCAGGCCAAGATCACCAAGAGGGCGAAGAAGTCCAAGCCGGTCGATGAGCCGGACTTGCCTGAGCCAGAGGCAGCCGCTCAAGAGCCGCCAGCTGCCTCTGCACCTGAGGCCGCTGCCCCAACCGCCAAGACAACTACAGAAGCCGCTGCTAAACCGGAGGCCTCCAGCTCGGCTCCCCCAGCTGATGACCCGGACGTGGTAATCACCCGGACGGAGTTCGTTGAGCCGGGGAGACCTACCGTGTTGGCCAAGTGCTCCGCCAAAGGGGAGCTGCTAGAGTCGCGCCGGGTTAACCTGGACCTCACCGACTACTCCAACTTGAACATTGGAGACATCGTCTCCGGCTTCGTCAGCCAAGTGCACAAGAGCCGGGACGCAGAGATTGCTATGGTGACCCAGATCCAGCAGAAATCTGAGGTAATATTCTTCTGTCCTCTTACTTACTGCTTAGTTACCTGTACCATGCTAGCCCCCAAGTCGACGACTTATGATTGAGTATGTTGTAGACTTAGGTTCCGGCTTACTCCATTTGAACCGGCAATGTGTAGATAGAAACATTCAATATGCATTAGCCCCCAAGTGCCAAGTGTCTTTGCTTGGAAAACGCTTGGGACTTTAAATTTGTAGAGTAATTGTTCATGCCATAACCCGGAAATTTATACAGGCTGCTGGCAAGAAGCTTGAGGCTGACCTTGCTGATCTCAAGAACCGGCTGAAGATGCAAGAGATGGAGACCCGGAAGGCAAACGCCAAGTTTGTGTCCAGCATCGCCGCGCAAGAGAAGCTGAAGACGGAGTTCGACGCTGAGCGGAAGGCGTGGGCCGAAGAAAAGGCTGCATTGGTGAACCGGGCTGAACAGGCGGAGAAGGCTCTCTCCGAGAAGACCGCCGAGCTCTCCGGCCTAAAGCGCCAAGTGTCCCAGATGGTGGCCGCAATCTTCGGTAAGTCGTCTCACCGGCTTTCATCAAGTTTAGAATGCTTATATCTCATAATTTCATCCTTGTCGGCGGCTTATCTGACTCTGTTTAAACAGGTCCCAGAAGTGCCAACCTGAATCAGAGTGTGGTGACCAAACTGAAGGCCGTATATACCCTGGTGGAGCAACTCTACACCGGGTCACAACGTGCCTTGGCTGTGGTGGCTCTCTCCAACGAGGTGCCGACTCACCTGGCAGAAGTCCTTCGCCGGCTCGCCGTTCTGCCTCAACGCATCCAAGAGCTGCGACGGGCCTCTGCAAGAGCCGGAGCGATCGCTACGCTGAGCCGGGCCAAGGCGTTCTTGCCAGAGTTAGACCCGACGGACATCGCCCTCGGCTATCCAAGTCTGAAGGAAGACGGCACCACCTTTGATCAGAAGGACTTCGCAGCTTGCGTGAAGGCCGTACGCCCGGTGGCCACTCTTATTGGCAACGATACAGATTTGTCCAAGTATCAGCCGGGCTAAGACGCAGAAAATCAGAGGATCCCTACTCCGCGCTATGAAGTGTTGGGGAACGTAGTAATTTCAAAAAATTTCCTACGCACACGCAAGATCATGGTGATTCATAGCAACGAGAGGGGAGAGTGTTGTCCACGTACCCTCGTAGACCGACAGCGGAAGCGTTATCACAACGCGGTTGATGTACTCGAACGTCTTCACGATCCGACCGATCAAGTACCGAACGCACGGCACCTCCGAGTTCTACACACGTTCAGCTCGATGACGTCCCTCGAACTCCGATCCAGCCGAGTGTTCAGGGAGAGTTTCGTCAGCACGACGGTGTGGTGACGATGATCATGTTCCACCGACGCAGGGCTTCGCCTAAGCTCCGCAATGGTATTATCGAGGTGTAATTTGGTGGAGGGGGGCACCGCACACGGCTAAGAGATCTCAAGGATCAATTGTTGTGTCTCTGGGGTGCCCCCCTGCCCCCGTATATAAAGGAGCAAGGGAGGAGGAGGCCGGCCCTAGGAGGGGGCGCACCAAGTGTGGAGTCCTACTAGGACTCCCTAGTCCTAGTAGGATTCCACCTCAAATATGGAATAGGAAAAGAGGAAGGGGAAAAGAGAAGGAAGGAAGGGGGCGCCCCCCTTCCCTAGTCCAATTCGGACCAGACCAAGGGAAGGGGTGCGGCCACCCTTGAGGCCCTTTTTCTTCTTTCCCGTATGGCCCAATAAGGCCCAATACATATTCCCGTAACTCTCCGGTACTCCGAAAAATACCCGAATCACTCGGAACCTTTCCGAAGTCCGAATATAGTCGTCCAATATATCGATCTTTACATCTCGACCATTTCGAGACTCCTCGTCATGTCCCCGATCTCATCCGGGACTCCGAACTCCTTCGGTACATCAACATACATAAACTCATAATAAAACTGTCATCGTAACTTTAAGCGTGCGGACCCTACGGGTTCGAGAACTATGTAGACATGACCGAGACACACCTCCGGTCAATAACCAATAGCGGGACCTGGATGCCCATATTGGCTCCCACATATTCTACGAAGATCTTTATCGGTCAGACCGCATAACAACATACGTTGTTCCCTTTGTCACCGGTATGTTACTTGCCCGAGATTTGATCGTCGGTATCTCGATACCTAGTTCAATCTCGTTACCGGCAAGTCTCTTTACTCGTTCCGTAACACATCATCCCGCAACTAACTCATTAGTCACAATGCTTGCAAGGCTTATAGTGATGTGCATTACCGAGTGGGCCCAGAGATACCTCTCCGACAATTGGAGTGACAAATCCTAATCTCGAAATACGCCAACCCAACAAGTACCTTTGGAGACACCTGTAGAGCACCTTTATAATCACCCATTTACGTTGTGACGTTTGGTAGCACACAAAGTGTTCCTCCGGTAAACGGGAGTTGCATAATCTCATAGTCATAGGAACATGTATAAGTCATGAAGAAAGCAATAGCAACATACTAAACGATCGAGTGCTAAGCTAACGGAATGGGTCAAGTCAATCACATCATTCTCCTAATGAGGTGATCTCGTTAATCAAATGACAACTTATGTCTATGGCTAGGAAACATAACCATCTTTGATTAACGAGCTAGTCAAGTAGAGGCATACTAGTGACACTCTGTTTGTCTATGTATTCACACATGTATTATGTTTCCGGTTAATACAATTCTAGCATGAATAATAAACATTTATCATGATATAAGGAAATAAATAATAACTTTATTATTGCCTCTAGGGCATATTTCCTTCACTCTCCCACTTGCACTAGAGTCAATAATCTAGTTCACATCGCCATGTGATTTAACATGAATAGTTCACATCACCATGTGATTAACACCCATGGTTCACATCGTCATGTAACCATCACCCAAAGGGTTTACTAGAGTCAGTAATCTAGTTCACATCGCTATGTGATTAACACCCAAAGAGTACTAAGGTGTGATCATGTTTTGCTTGTGAGATAATTTTAGTCAACGGGTCTGTCACATTCAGATCCGTAAGTATTTTGCAAATTTCTATGTCTACAATGCTCTGCATTGAGCTACTCTAGCTAATTGCTCCCACTTTCAATATGTATCTAGACCGAGACTTAGAGTCATCTAGATCAGTGTCAAAACTTGCATCGACGTAACCTTTTACGACAAGCCTTTTGTCACTTCCATAATCGAGAAACATATCCTTATAACAGTCAGGATAATTTTGACCGCTGTCCAGTGATCTACTCCTAGGTCACTATTGTACTCCCTTGCCAAAATCAGTGTAGGGTATACAATAGATCTGGTACACAGCATGGCATACTTTATAGAACCTATGGCCGAGGCATAGGGAATGACTTTCATTCTTTTTCTATCTTCTGCCGTGGTCGGGTTTTGAGTCCTACTCAATTTCACACCTTGTAACACAGTCAAGAAACTCTTTCTTTGACTGTTCCATTTTGAACCACTTCAAAATCTTGTTAAGGTATGTACTTATTGAAAAAACTTATCAAGCGTCTTGATCTATCTCTATAGATCTTGATGCTCAATATGTAAGCAGCTTCACTGAGGTCTTTCTTTGAAAAACTCCTTTATGCTTTGCAGAATAATTCTACATTGTTTCCGATCAACAATATGTCATTCACATATACTTATCAGAACTGTTGTAGTGCTCCCACTCACTTTCTTGTAAATACAGGCTTCACCACAAGTCTGTATAAAATTATATCCTTTGATGAACTTATCAAAGCGTATATTCCTACTCCGAGATGCTTGCACCAGTCCATAGATGGATCGCTGGAGCTTGCATATTTTGTTAGCACCTTTAGGATTGACAAAACCTACTGGTTGCATCATATACAACTCTTCTTTAATAAATCCATTAAGGAATGCAGTTTTGTTTATCCATTTGCCAGATTTCATAAAATGCGACAATTGCTAACATGGTTCGGACAGACTTTAAGCATCGCTGTGAGTGAGAAAATCTCATCGTAGTCAACACCTTGAACTTTGTCAAAAACCTTTTTCCGACAAGTCTAGCTTTGTAGATAGTAACACTACTATCAGCGTCCATCTTCCTCTTGAAGATCCATTTATTTTCTATGGCTTGCCGATTATCGGGCAAGTCAACCAAAGTCCATACTTTGTTCTCATACATGAATCTCATCTCAGATTTCATGGCCTCAAGCCATTTTGCAGAATTTGGGCTCACCATCGCTTCTTCATAGTTCGTAGGTTCGTCGTGGTCTAGTAACATAACCTCCAGAACAGGATTACCGCACCACTCTGGTGCGGATCTTACTCTGGTTTATCTACGAGGTTTGGTAGTAACTTGATCTGAAGTTACATGATTATCATCATTAACTTCCTCACTAATTGGTGTAGAAGTCACAGGAACAGATTTCTGTGATCCAATAAGGGAGCAGGTACAGTTACCTCATCAAGTTCTACTTTCCTCCCACTCACATCTTTTGAGAGAAACTCCTTCTCTAGAAAGGATCCATACTTAGCAACGAATGTCTTGCCTTCGGATCTGTGATAGAAGGTGTACCCAACTGTCTCCTTTGGGTATCCTATGAAGACACATTTCTCCGATTTGGGTTTGAGCTTATCAGGATGAAACTTTTTCACATAAGCATCGCAACCCCAAAATTTTAAGAAACGACAACTTTGGTTTCTTGCCAAACCACAGTTCATAAGGCATCGTCTCAACGGATTTTGATGGTGCCCTATTTAACGTGAATGCAGCTATCTCTAATGCATAACCCCCAAAACGATTAGTGGTAAATTGGTAAGAGACATCATAGATTGCACTATATCCAATAAAGTACGGTTATGACGTTCGGACACACCATTATGCTGTGGTGTTCCAGGTGGCATGAATTTGTGAAACTAGTCCACATTGTTTTAACTGAAGGCCAAACTCGTAACTTAAATACTCTTCTCCATGATCAGATCGTAGAAACTTTATTTTCTTGTTACGATGATTTTCTGCTTCACTCTGAAATTATATGAACTTTTCAAATGTTTCAGACTCTTGTTTCATTAAGTAGATATACCCATATCTGCTCAAATCATCTGTGAAGGTCAGAAAATAATGATACCTGCTACGAGCCTCAATATTCATCGGACCACATACATCTGTATGTATGATTTCCAACAAATCTGTTGCTCTCTCCATAGTTCCGGAGAACGGCGTTTTAGTCATCTTGCCCATGAGGCACGGTTCGCAAGTATCAAGTGATTCATAATCAAGTGACTCCAAAATCCCATCAGTATGGAGTTTCTTCATGTGCTTTACACCAATATGACCTAAACGGCAGTGCCACAAATAAGTTGCACTATCATTATTAACTTTGCATCTTTTGGCTTCAATATTATGAATATGTGTATCACTACGATTGAGATCCAACAAACCATTTTCGTTGGTGTGTATGACCATAGAAGGTTTTATTCATGTAAACAGAACAACAATTGTTCTCTAATTTAAATGAATAACTGTATTGCAATAAACATGATCAAATCATATTCATGCTCAACGCAAACACCAAATAACACTTATTTAGTTTCAACACTAATCCCGAAAGTACAGGGAGTGTGCGATGATGATCATATCAATCTTGGAACTACTTCCAACACACATCGTCACCTCGCCTTTTACTAGTCTCTGTTTATTCTGCAACTCCCGTTTTCGAGTTACTACTCTTTAGCAACTGAACCAGTATCAATTACCGAGGGGTTGCTATAAACACTAGTAAAGTACACATCAATAATCTGTATATCAAATATACCTTTGTTCACTTTGCCATCCTTCTTATCCACCAAATAGTTGGGTAGTTCCGCTTCCAGTGACCAGTCCTTTTGCAGTAGAAGCACTTAGTCTCAGGCTTAGGACCAGACTTAGGCTTCTTCACTTGAGCAGCAACTTGCTTGCCGTTCTTTTTGAAGTTCCCCTTCTTCCCTTTGCCCTTTTCTTGAAACTAGTGGTCTCGTCAACTATCAACACTTGATGTTTTTCTTGATTTCTACCTTCGTCGATTTCAGCATCACGAAGAGCTCGGGAATTACTTTCGTCATCCCTTGCATACTATAGTTCATCACGAAGTTCTACTAACTTGGTGATGGTGACTAGAGAATTCTGTCAATCACTATTTTATCTGGAAGATAAACTCCCACTTGATTCAAGCGATTGTAGTACCCAGACAATCTGAGCACGTGCTCACTAGTTGAGCAATTCTCCTCCATCTTTTAGCTATAGAACTTGTTGGAGATTTCATATCTCTCAACTCGGGTATTTGCTTGAAATATTAACTTCAACTCCTGGAACATCTCATATGGTCCATGACGTTCAAAATGTCTTTGAAGTCCCAATTCTAAGCCGTTAATCATGGTGCACTAAACTATCAAGTAGTCATCATATTGAGCTAGCCAAACGTTCATAACGTCTGCATCTGCTCCTGCAATAGGTCTGTCACCTAGCGGTGCATTAAGGACATAATTCTTCTGTGCAGCAATGAGGATAATCCTCAGATCACGGATCCAATCCGCATCTTTGCTACTAACATCTTTCAACATAATTTTTCTCTAGGAACATATCAAAAATAAACACAGGGAAGCAACAACGTGAGCTATTGATCTACAACATAATTTGCAAAATACTATCAGGACTAAGTTCATGATAAATTTAAGTTCAATTAATCATATTACTTAAGAACTCCCACTTAGATAGACATCCCTCTAATCATCTAAGTGATTACGTGTCCGATTAACACGTGAGACGGAGTAGTTTCAATGGTGAACATCACTATGTTGATCATATCTACTATATGATTCACGCTCGACCTTTCGGTCTCTGTGTTCCGAGGCCATATCTGTATATGCTAGGCTCGTCAAGTTTAACCTGAGTATTCCGCGTGTGCAACTGTTTTGCACCCGTTGTATTTGAACGTAGAGCCTATCGCACCCGATTAACACGTGGTGTCTCAGCACGAAGAACTTTTGCAACGGTGCATACTCAGGGAGAACACTTTTATCTTGAAATTTTAGTGAGAGATCATCTTATAATGCTACCGTCAATCAAAGCAAGATAAGATGCATAAAGGATTAACATCACATGCAATCAATATAAGTGATATGATATGGCCATCATCATCTTGTGCTTGTGATCTCCATCTCCGAAGCACCGTGCTTGTGATCTCCATCTCCGAAGCACCGTCATGATCACCATCGTCACCGGCGCGACACCTTGATCTCCATCGTAGCATCGTTGTCGTCTCGCCAACTTATTGCTTTTACGACTATCGCTACCGCTTAGTGATAAAGTAAAACTATTACATGGCGATTGCATCTCATACAATAAAGCGACAACCATATGGCTCCTGCCAGTTGCCGATAACTCGGTTACAAAACATGATCATCTCATACAACACATTATATCACATCATGTCTTGACCATATCACATCACAACATGCCCTGCAAAAACAAGTTAGACGTCCTCTACTTTGTTGTTGCAAGTTTTACGTGGCTGCTACGGGCTTAGCAAGAACCGTTCTTACCTACGCATCAAAACCACAACGATAGTTTGTCAAGTTGGTGCTGTTTTAACCTTCGCAAGGACCGGGCGTAGCCACACTCGGTTCAACTAAAGTGAGAGAGACAGACACCCGCCAGTCACCTTTAAGCAACGAGTGCTCCGAACGGTGAAACCAGTCTCGCGTAAGCGTACGCGTAATGTAGGTCCGGGCCGCTTCATCTCACAATACCGCTGAACCAAAGTATGACATGCTGGTAAGCAGTATGACTTATATCGCCCACAACTCACTTGTGTTCTACTCGTGCATAGCATCAACGCATAAAACCAGGCTCGGATGCCACTGTTGGGGAACGTAGTAATTTCAAAAAAAATCCTACGCACACGCAAGATCATGGTGATGCATAGCAACGAGAGGGGAGAGTGTTGTCCACGTACCCTCGTAGACCGACAGCGGAAGCGTTATCACAACGCGGTTGATGTAGTCGAACGTCTTCACGATCCGACCGATCAAGTACCAAACGCACGACACCTCCGAGTTCTACACACATTCAGCTCGATGACGTCCCTCGAACTCCGATCCAGCCGAGTGTTGAGGGAGAGTTTCGTCAGCACGACGGCGTGGTGACGATGATGATGTTCCACCGACGCAGGGCTTCGCCTAAGCTCCGCAATGGTATTATCGAGGTGTAATTTGGTGGAGGGGGGCACCGCACACGGCTAAGAGATCTCAAGGATCAATTGTTGTGTCTCTGGGGTGCCCCCTGCCCCCGTATATAAAGGAGCAAGGGAGGAGGAGGCCGGCCCTAGGAGGGGGCGCACCAAGTGTGGAGTCCTACTAGGACTCCCTAGTCCTAGTAGGATTCCACCTCCCATATGGAATAGGAAAAGAGGAAGGGGAAAAGAGAAGGAAGGAAGGGGGCGCCCCCTCTTCCCTAGTCCAATTCGGACCAGACCAAGGGGAGGGGTGCGGCCACCCTTGAGGCCCTTTTTCTTCTTTCCCGTATGGCCCAATAAGGCCCAATACGTATTCCCGTAACTCTCCGGTACTCCGAAAAATACCCGAATCACTCGGAACCTTTGCGAAGTCCGAATATAGTCGTCCAATATATCAATCTTTACGTCCCGACCATTTCGAGACTCCTCGTCATGTCCCCGATCTCATCCGGGACTCCGAACTCCTTCGGTACATCAACATACATAAACTCATAATAAAACTTTCATCGTAACTTTAAGCGTGCGGACCCTACGGGTTCGAGAACTATGTAGACATGACCGAGACACGTCTCCGGTCAATAACCAATAGCGGGACCTGGATGCCCATATTGGCTCCCACATATTCTACGAAGATCTTTATCGGTCAGACCGCATAACAACATACGTTGTTCCCTTTGTCACCGGTATGTTACTTGCCCGAGATTTGATCGTCGGTATCTCGATACCTAGTTCAATCTTGTTACCGGCAAGTCTCTTTACTCGTTCCGTAACACATCATCCCGCAACTAACTCATTAGTCACAATGCTTGCAAGGCTTATAGTGATGTGCATTACCGAGTGGGCCCAGAGATACCTCTCCGACAATTGGAGTGACAAATCCTAATCTCGAAATACGCCAACCCAACAAGTACCTTTGGAGACACCTGTAGAGCACCTTTATAATCACCCATTTACGTTGTGACGTTTGGTAGCACACAAAGTGTTCCTCCGGTAAACGGGAGTTGCATAATCTCATAGTCATAGGAACATGTATAAGTCATGAAGAAAGCAATAGCAACATACTAAAAGATCGAGTGCTAAGCTAACGGAATGGGTCAAGTCAATCACATCATTCTCCTAATGAGGTGATCTCGTTAATCAAATGACAACTTATGTCTATGGCTAGGAAACATAACAATCTTTGATTAACGAGCTAGTCAAGTAGAGGCATACTAGTGACACTCTGTTTGTCTATGTATTCACACATGTATTATGTTTCCGGTTAATACAATTCTAGCATGAATAATAAATATTTATCATGATATAAGGAAATAAATAATAACTTTATTATTGCCTCTAGGGCATATTTCCTTCATGAAGCCCTCAACTTGATCCCGCCGGCTTGTCAGCACACTTTCGCCCCGGAGATTGACCCGGCCGGGTTAATTGACGAGGAAGCCCAATTCGAAGCTCTCAGCGGCATCAACTGGAAGTCATCAACTTTCTAGGTCTTGGGATCAGCCGGAGCAGAAGAGAGGAACGAGCCGGAGACCTCAACTCAGCAAGCGTTGTAACTCAGCTGGCGGCTTATCAATCAATGCCTCACCTTTTTGGACTCAATGAGTCTTTGTAATAGAGTAGGACCAACACTTTATCTTTGCCGTGCCATCGTGCACGCCTTGAATGTTAAAGTCTGATGAGGTTGTTTCCTTTATGTTTCTCCGGGTCATAATCAATCCTTTGTTTTCCTTAATCTCAAAATAGTTGCCGTTAACTATCCTGCATAGAAGGGCAAATCACAAGTCTCGAGGCGGCTTACCGCCCTGAGAATCCTAAGTTTTAGATATATAACCCGGAATATGAATCAAAAAGGACTGGTCTTCAATTATATCCTTAATACAGCCGTAAGAACATACTTAGCGGCCTGCAAGCATACTTCCGGCTCAAATAACCCGGGTGGTAAGGTTGGCACCGCAAGTCCGGTTTACCTGTCTTAATAACACCCATTGTGTTCAGCTAATACTGTAAGCCAAAGCCGGCAAAGTGAGACCCGGCCGTACACACGTTGAAATAATCAGACAAAAACTGACTATAAAGTAGAAGAACTTAGGGGCTTCCGGTTCGAATACGACCAGAGACCCGGCCCAAAGGGGTTATGCTAAGATTCGAATACGATCATATAGCCCCCAGTGGGTGTGGCGATGCCAATCAAGAGGGTATCGACAACTATGTTCTCTTTGGTTCGAATACGACCCATGTTTGAACAGGAAGCCCCCAAGTGATTTTAAGAATTGTTTAACGACGCTGATTCGAATACGATCCACGTCGGTTCCCAAAGGGGTGAAACCATGATTCAAATATGATCAAGGAAAACTCCCCAATGAGCTCGGCACTTTGCCAATCAAATGGGTATCGACAGCTATGTTCTCTTTGGTTCGAATACGACCCATGTTTGAACAGGAAGCCCCCAAGTGACCTTATTGCTCACGGCTAGATTCGAATACGATCATAAGTCGGATCCTCCTTCAAGTCATCATGTAATCTTGCAATGAAAACAACACGTGCGTATTTGGAGGAGAAAAAAGGACAGAGGTCCTCCTTTATTGCTTATCATAATATATACATGGCTGAGAGAAATATGTACATCACGAGAGCTGGTGGCTCAAGTGTAGTAAGGCCGAAGCTGAGCTATGTTCCACGGCCGACGGGTCTCTTCCTCCGACTTACGTGAATCTTTATGCTCCCGAATGTCAATGAGGTAATATGACCCGTTGTGCAAGTTCTTGCTGACCACAAAGGGTCCTTCCCAAGGCGGGGAGAGCTTGTGCGCATCTGTTTGATCCTGGATGAGCCGGAGCACGAGATCGCCTTCCTGGAAGACCCGGGTTTTAACCCGGCGACTATGATAACAGCGCAGGTCTTGTTGGTAAATCGCGGAGCGAGCTGCGGCCACATCACGCTGTTCGTCCAACAAGTCAAGAGCATCTTGGCGCGCCTGTTCATTGTCCGCCTCAACATAAGCCGCCACTCGAGGTGAGTCATGACGGATGTCACTGGGGAGGACGGCCTCTGCCCCATAAACCATGAAGAAAGGCGTGAAGCCTGTAGACCTGTTAGGAGTAGTGTTGATGCTCCATAACACGGAGGGCAACTCCTCCACCTAACAACCCGGCGTCCGTTGCAAAGGGACCAAAAGCCGGGGCTTGATACCCTTCAGAATCTCCTGATTAGCTCTCTCAGCTTGACCATTGGATTGAGGATGAGCAACTGAGGAGACATCAAGTCGGATATGCTCTCGTTGACAAAACTCTTCCATGGCGCCTTTGGATAGATTGGTGCCATTGTCAGTTATAATGCTGTGCGGAAAGCCAAAGCGGAAAATCACCTTTTTCATAAATTGAACCGCCGTGGCCGCATCGCACTTGCTAACTGGCTCAGCTTCCACCCACTTGGTAAATTTGTCAACTGCCACCAATAGGTGGGTCTTCTTATCTTTGGATCGTTTGAAAGGCCCAACCATATCAAGCCCCCAGACCGCAAAGGGCCAAGTAATTGGGATCATCCTCAGCTCCTGAGCCGGCACATGAGCCCGCCGTGAGAACCTCTGGCAACCATCACATTTACTGACCAAGTCCTCTGCATCAGCATGAGCCGTCAGCCAATAAAAACATGGCGAAAAGCCTTGGCCACAAGAGACTTTGAGCCGGCGTGATGGCCACAATCCCCTTCATGAATCTCACGCAAGATCTCTTGACCTTCCTCAGGGGAGACACAACGCTGAAATGCTCCTGTAACACTGCGATGATGCAACTCGCCATTGATAACAATCATTGACTTAGCCCGCCGGGTTATTTGTCTGGCCAAAGTTTCAACCTCAGGCAACTCCCCTCGGGTCATGTAAGCCAAATAGGGCATTGTCCAGTCCGGTATGATGTGGAGAGCCGCCACCAGTCGCGCCTCCGGGTCAGGGACAGCCAAGTCTTCCTCTGTAGGTAGCTTAACAGAAGGATTATACAAGACATCCAGGAAAGTATTAGGCGGCACCGGCTTTCGCTGAGAGCCTAGCCGGCTTAGAGCATCAGCCGCCTCGTTCTTCCTATTTGCGACCGTGAGGTCCCAGCTCGATAGCCCACTTAGCCACTCTCCCTGTGGCCTCTCTGTTTTGAATGATGTCACCAAGAGGGGCAGAACTGACCACAGTGATGGGATGACCCTGGAAATAATGCTTAAGTTTCCGGCTCGCCATGAACACACCGTAAACAAGCTTCTGCCAATGCGGGTACCGCTGTTTGGCCTCGATGAGCACTTCACTGACATAATAAACCGGCCGCTGAACCGGATGCTCCTTACCCTCTTCCTTGCGCTCCACCACCATAGCCACACTAACGGCTCGTGTGTTCGCCGCCACATATAATAATAAGGGCTCTTTATCAACCGGAGCAGCAAGGACTGGAGGCTCTGCTAGCTGCTTCTTCAACTCCTCAAAGGCAGTATTAGCTGCATCATTCCAGACAAAGTTATCAGTTTTCTTCATCAACTGATATAATGGCATGGCCTTCTCACCCAAACGGCTTATAAACCGGCTTAAAGCAGCGATGCGACCCGCCAAGCGCTGAACGTCATTTATACACGCCGGCTTAGCCAGGGAGGTGATAGCTTTGATCTTCTCCGGGTTAGCTTCAATGCCTCTGTCAGAAACCAAAAAGCCCAAGAGTTTGCCTGCAGGAACACCAAAAACACACTTGGCCGGGTTAAGCATCATCTTGTAAACCCGGAGATTATCAAAGGTTTCTCTCAAGTCATCTATCAGGGTTTCCTCCTTTATGGACTTAACCACAATATCGTCCACATAAGCATGAACATTGCGCCCAATCTGGTTATGAAGACAGTTCTGCACGCAACGCTGATAAGTTGCCTGCGCACACTTGAGTCCAAAGGGCATAGATACGTAGCAGAAGGCTCCAAAGGGAGTGATGAATGCCGTCTTCTCCTGATCCTTAACTGCCATTTTAATCTGATGATATCCGGAATAAGCATCCAAGAAACTTAAGCGCGCACAACCGGCCGTAGCATCAATAATTTGATCAATACGGGGAAGGGCAAAAGGATCAGCCGGACACGCCTTGTTTAAGTCCGTGTAATCCACACACATCCGCCAAGTGTCGTTCTTCTTGAGTACGAGCACCGGGTTAGCTAACCACTCCGGGTGAAAGACTTCAACAATAAACCCAGCCGCCAAGAGCCGGGCCACCTCTTCACCAATAGCTTTCCGCCGCTCTTCATTAAACCGCCGAAGGAACTGCCTGACCGGTTTAAACTTCGGATCAACATTGAGAGTGTGCTCAGTGAGTTCTCTAGGTACACCTGGCATGTCAGAAGGTTTCCACGCGAAGATGTCCCTATTCTCACGGATGAACTCGATGAGCGCGCTTTCCTATTTCGGATCCAGATTGGCACTGATACTAAACTGCTGAGATGAATCTCCTGGAATAAAATCAACAAGCTTAGTTTCATCAGCCGACTTAAATTTCATCGCCGGCTCACTCTCCGTAGTTGGCTTTTTCAGAGAGGTCATATCTGTTGGGTCAACATTATCTTTGTAAAACTTCAACTCCTCTGTTGCACAAACAGATTCTGCATAAGCCGCATCGCCTTCCTCACACTCCAGAGCCACTTTCCGGCTGCCGTGAACCGTAATGGTCCCATTGTGACCCGGCATCTTGAGCTGTAAGTACACACAACACGGCCGTGCCATGAACTTGGCGTAAGCTGGCCGTCCAAATATAGCATGGTATGGGCTTCTTATCTTGACCACCTCAAAGGTCAATTTCTCCACCCTGTAGTTGTTCTCATCTCCAAAGGCCACTTCCAATTCAATCTTGCCGACTGGATAAGCCGACTTACCAGGTACCACACCGTGGAAAATAGTGTTGGACTGGCTGAGGTTTTTATCAATCAACCCCATACGACGGAAAGTCTCATAATAGAGGATGTTGATGCTGCTGCCTCCATCCATGAGCACCTTAGTGAACTTATATCCTCCCACATGAGGAGCCACCACTAGGGCCAAGTGACCCGGATTATCCACCCGTGGCGGGTGATCCTCCCTACTCCACACTATAGGCTGCTCAGACCACCGCAAGTAGCGTGGAACCACCGGCTCAACAGCATTCACAGCCCTCTTATGAAGCTTCTGATCTCGCTTACACAGACTGGTGGTAAACACATGATATTGTCCACCGCTAAGTTGCTTTGGATTGGTCTGATAACCCCCCTGCTGCTGTTGATGACCCTGGCCGGACTGTTGATGAAAGCCCCCTTGACCGTTCTGAGGACCAGAATTTGAGCCGCCGCCTGGGCCATGAAAGCCGCCGGCGCCTGAGCCGCCGCCCGGGCCATTGTAATTCTTAAAGGCCTTCATGATTGCACAATCCTTCCATAGATGAGTCGCTGGCTTCTCTCTAGAGCCATGCCTTGGACAAGGCTCATTCAACAGTTGCTCCAGCGTCGGGCCTGACCCGCCGCCTCGGGGAGGGGGCCTCCCCTTGCGTCGCTGGTTATTACCTTGTGAGCTGGCGTTGGCTACAAACTCTAGGCTGCCATCGGCCTTGCGCTTGCCTCCTCCTTGGCTCCCCGGGTTATGCTAAGGACCCTTGCCATTGCCATTCTTCTTTCCCTTCCCTACCCTTTCATCATCTGAAGGGGGATCCTTGGTACCATCAGAATCGGCGTACTTGACAAGAGCCGCCATTAGTGTACCCATATCACTGCAGTCGCGCTTAAGCCGCCCGAGCTTCATCTTCAGGGGCACGAAACGACAATTCTGTTCCAACATTAAGACTGCAGAGCCGGCATCCATCTTATCTGATGAATGTATGATCTCCTTGACCCGGCGAACCCAGTGAGTCGTGGATTCACCCTCCTGCTGCTTACAGTTAGTCAAATCCACAATTGACATAGACTGCCTGCAGGTATCCTTAAAGTTTTGGATGAACCGGGCTTTCAGTTCAGCCCAAGACCCGATGGAGTTCGGTGGTAGCCCTTTCAACCAAGTGCGGGCAGTCCCATCCAACATCATGGTGAAGTACTTGGCCATTGCCGCCTCACTGACCTCCAGTAGTTCCATGGCCATCTCGTAACTCTCGATCCAGGCTGCGGGTTGTAAGTCAGCCGTGTAGTTGGGCACCTTCCTTGGGCCTTTGAAGTCCTTGGGTAAACGTTCATTGCGGATAGCTGGTACTAAGCAAGGGACACCCCCAGTCCTGGTAGGGATGCCCACATCGACGGACGTCATAGGATAAGCCGGGGGAGTCTGGTAGGCCATCAACTGAGGCACCTGCTCCGCCTCTTGCCGCACTCTGTCTTGGTCTGCTGCGTGAAAGGCTCCGTTATGAGCCGGGCCATGGCCAGGGGGCGGGTCATGGCGCCGGACGTTACTTGAGCCGGTCGCTGAGACCATGTGTTGGCTGTAACTCAGGCTCCGGCCTGGACGAGGGGTCGAGTGGATCCTGTCCCGGCTGTAGGAATACGCCTCTTGCTGCGCCAGTGCCGTCTGAAGGAGTTCCCTGACCCGGCGGGTTTCAATAGCCGTCGGAGAGTCGCCGTCGACCGGAAGAGCCGCCAGCCGTGCTGCCGCAGCGACCATGTTCTCCAGCGGGTTGTTATAATGACCCGGTGGTATTGGCACGTACTGAGGCGGGGCAGGGAGCGCCTGGGGAGGCCCCATCACTTATGGCTGAATAGGGGTCCCAGACCCGGGCACTATGACCCCTGGCGGGTTACTAGACCCTGCACCTGGCGTGTTGAAGAGGTTACGTGGATCGTAAACCGGAGGGAGTCGAGATTGGGTCTTTTGATGCCTCCTTCTCAGGACCTCATTGGACGCGTTTTGATCCATCGTGAGCCAGGAGGACTGCGCTTGAATCAACTGGGTTTGGGCATCGAGAGCCGCCCGCTCCGCAACCATCCTGATCCCTTCCGCTGCCAGATCCTCCTTAGCCTTCACTAGATCCAACTTTAACTATGCCACCTCCGCATCATGCTGAGCTTGATCCGCCGGGTCAACCGTGGCGGTTAACAGGGCCGTCATCTTGTCCGTGAGATCCATTAGCACCTGAGCCGGCGAGGGCACCGGGTTTCCCGCTCTAGCAGCAGGGTTCTGAACAGGCTGTGCACCGGCCATAAAGACCCCAACCTGACTTGGCGGCTCAAACGGGTCCGGAATACTGTCACCATCGGAATAACCCATGAGTCGGCCATCTTGAAGTTGATACAACGAGTTTGACTCATCGGTGGACGACTCGCCGTCAGAGCCGGCGGCCGTTTCATTACCAGACCCAGATCGATCAGAGAGCCCTCCATGGACGCATCCCACAAAAGCATGCCTTATGGCAGGCCGGGCCCGGGCGGGTCGCGCACGCGGAGCCGTCTCGATGAGATCGGCGCAGAGATCCGGCTCAGGGCCCGGCTCACCAATCTTGCCGATGAAAACATGAATTCCACCGAAGGGGACCCGGTACCCGTACTCAATTGAGCCGACGTCGGGGCCCCAGTTTGCATCGTCGATGTAGAGCTTGCCACGACGACTCTTGGTCATCCGGCCCACAGCGTATCCCTTGAGCCCTTCGAAGCTGCCCTTCAAGAACTCAAATCCACCGTGCGCCGGCCCCACGGTGGGCGCCAACTGTCGTGGAATTGTCACGGCAAATGTCCTCGAGCTAGGACTTAGTCGTGGAGCCATCGCAACTAGGAAGCTTGAAGGGGTTAAGTGGGACAAGGAACACGAGGGTTTATACTGGTTCGGCCCCTTACGGTGAAGGTAAAAGCCTACGTCCAGTTTGAGGTGGTATTGATTAGGGTTTCGATGACCAGGGAGCTTAACTGCTATGCCTGGCTCTCGACGAGATCTCTCTTTTTCCTAAACCGCTGCCGGGTCGTCCCTTTATATAGGGAGGCTGACGCCCAGCAGCTCTCAGAGTCCCGGCCGGCTCATAAGAGTGTCCGGCTCGGACTCTCAATTATTCTTGCCTTACACTACAAGTTCTACCATAATAATGATTGTAACTACGGGCCTTAAGCCATATCCGGGTCTTAAGCCCATCTCTGGCCCATCGTCTTCAAGCTTGGCTCCGGGCTTCTGGTAATGACCATATGAGTAACCCGGCCCCTCCTGGCGGGTGACTCTAAGGTCTATATCCTCAACAACCACAGAAGGTTTTATTCATGTAAACAGAATAACAATTATTCTTTGACTTAAATGAATAACTGTATTGCAATAAACATGATCCAATCATATTATGCTCAATGCAAACACCAAATAACATTTATTTTAGGTTCATCACTAATCCCAAAGGTAAAGGGAGTGTGCGATGGTGATCTTATCAACTTTGGAATCACTTCCAACACATATCGTTACCTTGCCCTCAACTAGTCTTTGTTCATTTTGTAACTCCTGTTTCGAGTTACTAGTCATAGCAACTGAACCCGTATCAAATACCCAGGGGCTTACTTATGAACTAGTAAAGTACATATCAATAACATGTATATCATATATATTTTTGTTCACTTTGCCATCCTTCTTATCCGCCATGTATTTGGGACAGTTCCTCTTCCAGTGACCATTTCCTTCGCAGTAGAAGC
This sequence comes from Aegilops tauschii subsp. strangulata, assembly GCF_002575655.3. Taxonomy (NCBI): domain Eukaryota; kingdom Viridiplantae; phylum Streptophyta; class Magnoliopsida; order Poales; family Poaceae; genus Aegilops; species Aegilops tauschii. Next base: position 125,107,874 of record NC_053041.3, read on the forward strand.
ACTCAGTTCCAGGCTTGGGTCTAGCTTTGGGCTTCTTCATGGGAGTGGCAACCTACTTGCCATTCTTCTTGAAGTTCCCTTTCTTTCCCTTGCCCTTTTACTTGAAACTACTGGTCTTGTCAACCATCAACATTTGATGCTTTTCTTGATTTCTACCTTCGTCGATTTCAGCATCACTAAGAGCTCGGGAATCGTTTTCGTCATCCCTTGCATATTATAGTTCATCACGAAGTTCCAGTAACTTGGTGATAGTGACTAGAGAACTATGTCAATCACTATTTTATCTGGAAGATTAACTCCCACTTGATTCAAGCGATTGTAGTACTCAAACAATCTGAGCACATGCTCACTGGTTGAGCCATTCTCCTCCATCTTGTAGGCAAAGTACTTGTCAGAGGTGTCATACCTCTCGACTCGGGCATGAGTCTGAAATACCAATTTCAGCTCTTGGAACATCTTATATGCTTCGTGGCGTTCAAAATGTTTTCGAAGTCATGGTTCTAAGCCGTAAAGCATGGTGCACTAAACTACCAAGTAGTTATCATACCGAGCTTGCCAAACGTTCATAACGTCTGTATCTGCTCCTGCAGTAAGTCCCTCACCTAGCGGTGCATCAAGGACATAATTCTTTTGTACAGCAATGAGGATAATCCTCAGATCACGGACCTAGTCCGCATCATTGCTACTATCATCTTTCAACATAGTTTTTCTCTAGGAACATATCAAAAATAAATGGGGAGCTACATCGCGAGCTATTGATCTACAACATAGTTATGCAAATACTATCAGGACTAAGTTCATGAAAAATTAAAGTTCAGTTAATCATATTACTTAAGAACTCCCACTTAGATAGACATCCCTCTAATCATCTAAGTGATCACGTGATCCATATCAACTAAACCATGTCCGATCATCACGTGAGATGGAGTAGTTTTTGAAGGAAATATGCCCTAGAGGCAATAATAAAGTTATTGTTATTTCCTTATATCATGATAAATGTTTATTATTCATGCTAGAATTGTATTAACCGGAAACTTAGTACATGTGTGAATACATAGACAAACAGAGTGTCACTAGTATGCCTCTACTTGACTAGCTCGTTGAATCAAAGATGGTTAAGTTTCCTAGCCATAGACATGAGTTGCCATTTGATTAACGGGATCAAATCATTAGAGAATGATGTGATTGACTTGACCCATCCGTTAGCTTAGCACGATGAGCGTTTAGTTTGTTGCTATTGCTTTCTTCATGACTTATACATGTTCCTATGACTATGATATTATGCAACTCCCGAATACCGGAGGAACACTTTGTGTGCTATCAAACGTCACAACGTAACTAGGTGATTATAAAGATGCTCTTCAGGTGTCTCCGATGGTGTTTGTTGGGTTGGCATAGATCGAGATTAGGATTTGTCACTCCGATTGTCGGAGAGGTATCTCTGGGCCCTCTCGATAATGCACATCACTATAAGCCTTGCAAGCAATGTGACAAATGAGTTAGTTGCGGGATGATGCATTACGGAACGAGTAAAGAGACTTGCCGGTAACGAGATTGAACTAGGTATTGAGATACTGACGATCGAATCTCGGGCAAGTAACATACCGATGACAAAGGGAACAACGTATGTTGTTATGCGGTTTGACCGATAAAGATCTTCGTAGAATATGTAGGAACCAATATGAGCATCCAGGTTCTGCAATTGGTTATTGACCAGAGATGAGTCTTGGTCATGTCTACATAGTTCTTGAACCCGTAGGGACCGCACGCTTAACGTTCGGTGACGATCGGTATTATGAGTTTATGTGTTTTGATGTACCGAAGGTTGTTCGGAGTCCCGGATGTGATCACGGACATGACGAGGAGTCTCGAAATGGTCGAGACATAAAGGTTCATATATTGGATGACTATATTCGGACACCGGAAGTGTTCTGGGAGGTTTCGGATAAAACCAGAGTGTCGGAGGGTTACCAGAAACCCCCCCCCCCCGGGAAGTTATTGGGCCCTTAGTGGGATTTAGGGGAGAGAGAGGGCAGCAGCCAGGAGGTGGCGCCCCCCCAGGGAGTCCGAATTGGACTAGGGGAGGGGGGCGCGGCCCCTCTTTCCCTCCCCCTCCCCCTCTCCTTCCTTCCCCCTCCTAGTAGGACTAGGAAAGGAGGAATCCTACTCCTACTAGGAGGAGGACTCCTCCCCTCCTTGGCGCGCCTATAGGGCCGGCCGGCCTCCCCCTTGCTCCTTTATATACCGGGGCAGGGGGCACCCTAGAAGACACAAGTTGACAGTTGTCTTAGCCGTGTGCGGTGCCCCCCTCCACAGATTTCCACCTCGGTCATATCGTTGTAGTGCTTAGGCGAAGCCCTGCGTCGGTAAACTTCATCATCACCGTCATCACGCCGTCGTGCTGATGAAGCTCTCCCTCGACACTCAGCTGGATCTAGAGTTCGTGGGACGTCACCGAGCTGAACGTGTGCAGATCATGGAGGTACCGTACTTTCGGTACTAGGATCGGTCGGATCGTGAAGACGTACGTGGACAACACTCTCCCCTCTCGTTGTTATGCATCACCTAGATGGATCATGCGTGTGCGTAGGAATTTTTTTGAAATTACTGCGGTTGATGTAGTCGTACGTCTTCATGATCCGACCGATCCTAGTACCGAAAGTACGGCACCTCCGCGATCTGCACACGTTCAGTTCGGTGTCTAGGGAGAGCTTCGTCAGCATGATGGCGTGATGACGGTGATGATGAAGTTACCAACGCAGGGCTTCGCCTAAGCACTACAACGATATGACCGAGGTGGAAATCTGTGGAGGGGGGCACCGCACACGGCTAAACAATCAACTTGTGTGTTCTAGGGTGCCCCCCTTCCCACGTATATAAAGGAGGAAGGGGGAGGCCGGCCGGCCCTCCTTGGCACGCCCCCAAGAGGGGAATCCTACTAGGACTCCAAGTCGAGTCCTAGTAGGTTTCCACCAAAAGGGAGAGAGGGGGAAGGAAGGAGAGGGATAGGGGGAAAGGAAAAGGGGGGCGCCGCCCCCCTTCCTTGTCCTATTCGAACTCAAGGGGGAGGGGGCACGCGGCCTGCCCTGGCCGCCCCTCTCTCTCTCCACTAAGGCCCGTCGAGGCCCATTAGTTCCCCCGGGGGTTCCGATAACCCTCTAGCACTCCGGTTTTATCCGAAACCTCCCGGAACCCTTCCGGTGTCCGAACATAGCCGTCCAATATACCAATCTTTATGTCTCGACCATTTCGAGACTCCTCGTCATGTCCGTGATCATATCCGGGACTCCGAACTACATTCGGTACATCAAAACACATAAACTCATAATACCGATCGTCACCGAACGTTAAGCGTGCGGACCCTACGGGTTCGAGAACTATGTAGACATGACCGAGACTCGTCTCTGGTCAATAACCTATAGTGGAACCTGGATGCTCATATTGGTTCCTACATATTCTACGAAGATCTTTATCGGTCAAACCGCATAACAACATACGTTGTCCCCTTTGTCATCTGTATGTTACTTGCCCGAGATTCGATCCTCGATATCTCAATACCTAGTTCAATCTCGTTACCGGCAAGTCTCTTACTCGTTCCGTAATTACATCATCCCGCAACTAACTCATTATTCACATTGCTTGCAAGGCTTATAGTGATGTGCATTACCGAGAGGGCCCAGAGATACCTCTCCGACAATCGGAGTGACAAATCCTAATCTCGATCTATGCCAACTCAACAAACACCATCGGAGACACCTGTAGAGCATCTTTATAATCACTCAGTTACGTTGTGACATTTGATAGCACACAAAGTGTTCCTCCGGTATTCGGGAGTTGCATAATCTCATAGTGATAGGAACTTGTATAAGTCATGAAGAAATCAATAGCAACAAGAAATCAATAGCAACAAACTAAACGATCATCGTGCTAAGCTAACGGATGGGTCAAGTCAATCACATCATTCTCTAATGATGTGATCCCGTTAATCAAATGACAACTCATGTCGATGGCTAGGAAACTTAACCATCTTTGATTCAACGAGCTAGTCCAGTAGAGGCATACTAGTGACACTCTGTTTGTCTATGTATTCACACATGTACTAAGTTTCCGGTTAATACAATTCTAGCATGAATAGTAAACATTTATCATGATATAAAGAAATATAAATAACAACTTTATTATTGCCTCTAGGGCATATTTCTTTCAGCGAGGCCATGACTATCAAGGCCAGGCGGGCGCCAGCGGGCGCAGAGTACCAGTTGCCTCTTTGGTGCTAAAGGGGCAAGCGCGGGCGAGGAGTCCCGAGGCATCAGGCAAAGGTTTCCATAACGGTGCAACGAGACCAAGACCAGCAGGACGGTAGGGCGGAGGTCATCGCGGAGCCCACGACGACGTCACCACCAGAGTCTTTGGCATGCGAAAACCACATTTTGTCAGGATAACTTGTACTAGTTGTCTCCCTTCAAAATTGGCCGTTGTGGGATCCATTCCCGCCTAATATTTGGGAAGAGGATCGGGGTCTCTATAAATAGGACTAGCCACCACCCTAGAGGGGACGGATCATTCGGACCATCCTCACGCACACCAGCTCACCAAGCTCAAGAACACCTCTCCTCATGAGGCTGTTCATAGCTTGTACTTGTTCATCCTCGGCCTACAAGGCAATCCACCACACCACACTGGAGTAGGGTATTACACCAGAACGGTGGCCTGAACCAGTATAGCGTGTCTCTTGTTCTTTGGGCTCATCGAGATAGGCCTTGACATCGTTGCGAGAGTGAGCTAGACGGAGAGAGATCTTCGTGCGCACTCCAGTGTTCGAACCTCAAGGGTTTGCCGGAACCCAGAATCCGACACTAGCGAGAGCCGAGACACCAGGATTCTCCTCCCGCCATCCGAGTCACATAGTAATAAACCTTCTAATAATGAAAGGGTTCGTGTCCTCCCATGGCTACCGCGGCAAAATGTAACAGGAAGAGCAAAGAGCATCTGCCATGCCACCCGACTGACCGTCCCGGCCCGCGCTGACCAGTCCCATTTCCCACCGCTTTGCCAGCCCCAGCCGCTCCTCCAAAGTTGAAAACCTGCCACCCTTGCGCGCAGCCTGGGTGCGCTGCGCCTGCCCGCTCGCACGGCGCCAGCACCAGGAGCGGCAGAGCAGGAGCCCCGCCCGCTCGAGTGGTTTCTTTCCTCACCCACGCGCGCGGCAGTGGCAGCGGCAGCGTCAGGTGCCAGCGGCCTGCGCTGCTGCTCCCACTGCGACTGCGACCGCAGGCCGCGGCATGCAGGCTCTGCGCCCTGACCTCAACACTGGCCGAAGTGACCCATCCTCTGCGCCACCACCTCACCTTAATTCCCAGCAGAGCCCAACCCCACCCCCGCACCCACACCCACCTGACACGCCCTCATATGTGTCACCGCCCAGCCCAGTCCTCCTGACACACGCACAAAGCTGCAGTAGTCGCGGCGAGCATTGAACACCCCCTCACTCACTCACTCCCATCATGGCTCTGCCTCTATCTACCTCGAGCTTAAAGCCTAGCACGAGGCACGACTTGCCTTGCCGAGTGAGTGTGAGTGAGCTCTTGCTGTGGTAAGTAGCACTCGCTTTGTGCTCTGGTTGGTGGCTGTTGGGGTTGTAGGCCGGGGAGAGAGATGATGCTGGGAGGGCACGGCGGCGGCGGCGGCGGGAGGTGCCTGTTCACGGCGTCGCAGTGGCGGGAGCTGGAGCACCAGGCGCTCATCTACAAGTACATGGCCGCCGGCTCGCAGGTGCCCCACGAGCTGGTCCTCCCGCTCCGCCACCGCGACGCTGCCGCCTTCGCCGCCATCGACACCGTCCCCTCCCTCGCCTGCTACCCTCCTCCGCAGCCATCCCGTACGTATATATCCATCCGATGTAGGATCTTGTATCGTTCGTTTGACTGGTCGTCCGCCGTTCGTTTGATCTAGTAACTGACTGTGATGCATGCATGGGTGGTATTTTTTGCTTGTATGCAGTGGGGTGGGGGCTCTACGGGGCGGGGGCGCAGTACGCGCGGAAGCCGGAGGACCCGGAGCCGGGGCGGTGCCGGCGGACGGACGGCAAGAAGTGGCGCTGCTCCAGGGAGGCGTACGGGGAGTCCAAGTACTGCGACAGGCACATGCACCGCGGCAAGAACCGTTCAAGAAAGCCTGTGGAACCGATGTCCTCCTCCTCCGTCTCCTCCCCGGCCGCCTCCTACCGCCAGACCGCCCTCTCCATGTCGCCCCCCACGCCGGCCGACACGCCCACCTACGGCCACGGCCACGGCCACGACCACCTCCGCGCAGCTGCTGGTCAGAGTCAGAGCCAGATAAACCCTCTCCAGCTCCACCTCGACACCCCGTCGCCCCCGCCGTCCTACCACAGGTACGCGCCGGCGCAGCAGTACGGGGGCTCCTTCTTCCAGAACAGGCAGCAGGTGCAGGAGGAGGCGGAGGCGGAGGCGAGGCGGCGGCAGCACTTCCTGGCTCTCGGCGCCGACCTGAGCCTGGACAAGCCCGACGCCACCACCGCGGCGTCCTCGACAACCGAGGAGAAGCCGCTGCGGCGCTTCTTCGACGAGTGGCCGCGCGACGGGAACGCCGTCGAGGGTCGGCCCTGGAATATGGGCCACCGGGACGAGACGCTGCTCTCCATGTCCATCCCCACGACGACGGCCACGCACCCCGACCTCGCCGCCGCCTCGCGCTACCACCACCACCACAACGGTACGTACGGGTGAAAGATCGGCCGATGCATCTCTATCTACCTACTGCTCACTTTTACTACATGCGGCGCGTTCTTCTGATCGATTTTTTCTGCACCAGCAGATGAATAATCAACCAACCGGCGGATCCCGCTGCTGCAAGAACGCTGCTTCTCCAGTCCAGTCCTTCAGCGCGCCGTCAGAGGATATGAAGTGATCGACGAAAACCTAGTGCTAGTACCTGGTTTGATATTGTATCCCGTCGATGTTAGGGCCGTTTGTTTCCGTGCAATCTTTCCGTTTGAACGTGAGCTCATTTGTACTCCATGTGAGCTCAAGGTCTAGTGCAATAGGAGTACTGGTACTCCACTACTGTAGTCGGGCACTGGTGCCTTTTTATTTCGTTATATCTTGCTTGCACGCTTCGGCCTGCTGAGACCACTTCATCTTCTCTGCCTCCCATGGCTTGTCAAGTCTGCTGATTTGACTCCAGCATCGTTGCGCAGAGATGCGCGCCAGTGCCATGCTCTCGTGCAAGCGACGAGGGCATGTGAGCGGGGACGAATCCCTGTCATCGTCTTTGGAGAAAGAAACAAGGCGAACCCTGCGCGCGCTCTGGGGACGTGCACGTGAGGGGCTCTCGCTCGCTCGCTGACGGCGCCACGGCGTGGTTGCCGCTGTCGGGGCGCGGCTTGGCAATGGCGCAGAGGGTCAAGAGGCCCGCCTTGCCTCGCGCAGGTGAGGCCATTATTCCACTGCCTATGAATGATGCTCAACCGGCAGCAGGCAGCAGGCAGCAGGCAGCCTGACGCCTCCCGGGTACCTCGATCGCCATCACCCTACGTACTTGTCCGGACGCCTCGCTCGTGTCTCGCTCTCGTGCCAACTGTAGAGGACACACAAGGCAGTTTGATATTTCTTGGGCAGAATATACGAGGGAGGGGATGTGTGGCACGGAGGGCCGGGGCACGCAGATTGTGGCCGCCAATGTGCGTCAAGACTCAGAAATCTGTTTGTGTTTACCAAAGCATCTCTAACGGACTCCTTAAAACGCGTCTACTTGTGAAATGACCCTCCATTTACGGCTTCGGACGAAAAAACGCCCCTATCATACACTGTATCAGCCCGCGCCCTGTAAAAAAAATTGCGGGGCACGGAAAAACTTCGCCATCAACCTTTAAATTTACGGGACGGGAGGCCAACCCGAGCTTGACCCCTAACGGCTGCGAAATTTGGCGGGAGGGACATTTCCGCGCGGCTCTTCCCGCTTCCCTCTCCCTCCGCCGCCAACCACCTCCCTCCGCTCGCCCCAGAGCACCTTCCCCGGCGTCCCTCCTCCTCAGCTGTCGGCCGCCACCGTGGATGCCATCCACGCGCCACCCCCTTCGGTAGATCTCGTCATCGGCCATGCCGCGCCCGTCGCCGTTCAAGGCTCCATTGCGCCACCCCGCAAGCGGCAGGGCAACGTCGTCCACCGGGAAGGCACGCGCGCCCGCCGGCCCCGCTACCTCTGATGCGAATTCGATCGGGTACCCTCCGGCGTAGAAGGGGAAGGCTTCCGGTGTGAAACGCAAGAAGCTCGCGGGAAGAGCTATCCCGCCAACACCTCCCCCGATTGCTTTGGCAAGAACTGCTCCGAGGATGCCCGTCGATGGCGCTGCTGCCGCCCCTGAGGTGTTCGACGGAATGGGCGCAAGGTATGATTCTTCAATTTCTCGCACTTCTTTCATTTTAGTTCATTCCGCTTGTACGTGACTTGTCGAGCACAATTGTAGTGCCGGTATGCATGATGCGACTGCCGACTTCGTGCAAATGTTGGCCGACAACACTGTCGACATCGATCAAGCCCCGATCGGTGAGTACAGTTACAACAAGATGGATGGTGGCGTGCATGGTCACGGGGAAGAAGATGATGTGGAGGAGGTTGATGAGGGGGTGTACGACGAAGCGCAACCAAAACGCGCAAGATTAAAGAACTACACTCCATTGGAAGATAAACTCTTGATCAAGGCTTGGGAGTCGGTGTCTCTTGATGCATGCACCGGCACTGTCGGGGATATACCCCGCGGTATGACCCGGCCGGAAGTATGACCCGGCCGGACTTGGCGCTTCACCGTGACCCGCCGGAGGACTGGAGACTCACGGGTCTGGCGGCTCACTGTCAGACGACTCACGAGCCCGACGACTCACGGATGACCCCGACGGCGGGTCAGATAGAAGACTAGGCCCAAGGCCCAGAAGGCCGCCTCACGTTTATGATGGGCCGGCTTAAGAAGAAAGGGATGACGAATATTTCCTTTACGAGGAAGCAAGACCTGGACTTGTAATTAACTTGTAAGAGAAGATAGATTAGTCCTAGTCCTACTAGGACTCCACATGTAACCCGCCCCTCTAACTTATATAAGGAGGGGCAGGGAACCCCAAAGAGGGACAAGCAAAAAGAAATAATCTCTAGGGCTAAACACCGAGAGCCGGACGGCGACTCTCCCGTGATCATAATGAGACCTAGCCCCAAACAGCACGTAGGGTTGTTACCGGATGATGTTTCCCGGGGCCCGAAGCTGTCTAAATCCCTTGTCTTGTGTTGCGTCTCTCGATCCCAACCAACCCCTCTCAAGCTACTACATAGATGCGTTGGCCTCACGACTAAGTCCTCACGCTAAGGACATCTGCCGTGACAATTCCACGACAGTTGGCGCCCACCGTGGGGCCTGCGCACGGTGGTGTTGAGTTCTTGAAGGGATCTCTTTTAGGGATCGAGAAGTCTGCAATTTTCCGGATGAACCGGTTTAAGAGGACTTGCGTCAACTTCAAAAGTCACCAGTCCAGATTTGGGATCTATGAAATTTAAGGTTCAGGAAAAATTAGGGTTACTGCCGCTCTCGTCTGATGATCCGTCGAAGCCAACAGGAGATATTTCCAGCTGTGCACTGCCGCACCACCGATCCGCCGAGACCGGCAAAAGATCTGGTCTTGCTGAGATAAATCGCCGCTTTATGGTAATATGCGAGTTGCTATCACTACTTCCAATACAACCGTCCGAACCCGAGTCATGCACGGCGGCCGCTTGCGGCCTCGCAAGGTTTCTAGATCAGCCTAGCACCAATATCTACAGTACGGATCGCAGACAGACGTGGAAAAATCAAATGTCTACGGGGCTAATGGATGCCCACGTCTCGTCCACGAGAAGAGCCCCTGTGCAATTACTGTACCTGCATGGATTTCAGGGAAAAGAGTTAAAAAAAGAAGAGAGCCGCGATGTAGAGGGCATGGGCGTGGACTGAGGGTCAACCGGCCCGGTTCATATCCACCACGGGCACTCGCGCTTCACTGACCCGCCATGGCCGATGCATGAAGAGCCGCCCCGGTCTGCAATGCTACCTCTAAGCCGCCTGCATCACCCCTCGCCTCCCGGCTGAGTCGTCGTCGCGCTTCACCTCCCCCGGGTTGCCGTTGGGCTTAGACAAGCCGCCTGCATCGCTTTTGAGACGACACCGGGGCGCATCTTGGTTTTTTTTCATCGTGCGTGCGTTACCTCAAAACGCTGCAGAATCGGCCACAACCCGGATTGCTCTGAGCTGCTGCTGAGGTCACCTCCGCCCTTACGCGACGTCGCCTGCAGATTGAGCCGGCGCGTCTCTGCGAAAACTGACGCCCACAAGTTCGCCTCCACCCTCGCGGTAGCGCCAAGCCGCCTCGCGTTGGCATCCTTCAGCCGTCTGGGCCTCGCACAACCTCCGCCGGGAGCCGCCCTCCGGGTTACGGCTGAACCGCACCCGTCTCGTCGCCTCCGCAGGCGCGAGCCAACCGCCCGCAGTATCTTCTACCGCCAGCGCGACTTCATCCTGCAGTTTTCCGCCTCCGCCGCCGTGGCCTACCGTATCAAGCCGTCCGGCCTCGTGGCCGTCTCCGTCGAAGCTTCAAGCCGGCCCCGCGGCCACGCGCCTCTGCGTCCGCGTCTCGATCCTGGCTGCCGGTTTATGTGCCTCTTTGACCAGGACTGTGATCCGCTAAGGGCTTTTACGAGAACTGTCACCGCTACGGGGCAAGCCGGTTTTTACCGGCCCGGTTATCATGAATCGCTACTGCCAAAGTCAAATCCCAGGCTGTTCACATCGGCACCACGGCGCCAGTGAACTGGCTTCCCCCTGCGCAAGATCCCGCACCATGAGCCGCCCTCACCTCGCCACGGACTCGCCTCCGCTGAGTCGCCGGCCTTTGACCCGCCGTGGCTGGGGCTTCATCTTGACGTGGTGAGCCGCCCCGGCCGTGCGCTGCCTGAGAGCCGCCCCTCTGCTTGGTTTCCTCAAAGCCGTTATGAGATGGACCCCGTCGAGCCGCCGCAGCCGCCTGCAAGCCGCCGTCGGGCCCCGAGCTGTTGTGGCCCTTGTCGCTGAAACCGCCATGCTATCTCATGCTGTCTACGAGCTGCTGCGTTCAAACCTCTTCCGTTGCGCCTTTGTGTTGCCTCTGCCTTGCTGCCTTGGCCCGTCGCTCCTCCGCGCTCAACCTGGTCTTCGCCTCCAGCAGGGGCGTGAGTCGCCAAGTGAGCCGCCTGCTCTGCTCCGCGCACGCGCTATCATGACTCGCTCATCCCTACTGAGTTGTCGTCATACTACTTCTAATATTGGTGCACGCGTGAGAAGAATCAAGCGAAGGAGAGTTGCCGGTTCCCTTATTCTTTTCACTGGCTTTGTTGTGGCCATTGCTGCTTCCATATTGATCAAGACAAGTCATGTCAACTACTGGGAGTACTATTCAATCCACGTGAATTCAAGGATGCTGTACCCCTTGGTTACTAGAGCTACTACTGTTGCTACAGAGAGATCAATCTGCGTAAAATGCATGAGGTACCCACACGTGGAGACCAATTACGCGCTAAAGGCCGCATCCGTATTCATCCGATAAAAATACCAGGTGCTATTTATCCTGCTTATTTTTTAAAGCACGTATTAATTTATTCGAGCACAACTACTCTGCTCTACGGTGTTTTTTATATGCAGGGTAACCATTTACTACAAAAGTGGCCTTATACCGCGGATGCGGACCACACCGGCTTAAAACATCGTGGCCGTTTCTTGCGACCGCGCCGGTTTACAACGAGGAGGACAATTTGCCCGTTTGCACCGGCTTACAACGCCACGGTAGACTCACCCGTCTGCACCGGTTTACCACGCCGCGGCCGGTTCACCCGTGAGCGACGTCAACTTCACCTAGCAATTGTTAATTTCATGGCGGATTATTTCCGGCCTGTCACATCAGGTGATATCTATCTAAAATATATTTTATTGGTACATATTATTTTTTATCAAAGAGCAGTTTATCTTTGTCTTGGTCTGCAATAGTGTTGATGCAGGACAATTGTTCACTACATCAAAACGATGTGCTTAACTCGTTCATCCGCACCGGCTTACAACACCACGGCCGGATCATCTGTCTGTGCCGCCTCTGATGCAATGGTCGTCTTTACCATCCGTCTCTCGCGGGTTGGTCTATATAACCACACTGGGCCGCACCTGTATGCATGAGTTGTTTATTGAATATGAGCGAGTCACTGCTTGGGAAGCCCAGTTTTCTTCCGACAAATTGGAGGCAAATTATCATGTGTTATTAGCCGCCGTCTGCACTGGACGGCTCAATGGGCAGGCGCATAAGTCGCCGCCACTACAGTTTGGTTAACTTCAAAAACATCCAGTTGGAAGGAACCATTGGCCGAGTTGCTGACACGGCTCATAGGGGATCATTTATAACCCGCCGCAGTCACCTCAACATTCTGTGGATTCACATCGCGCTATCAACACCAATGTATATACCTTCTGCTATGGTCAAATATGGAGAATCTCAAGACAACTCCTCGAGTCGTCTTAAGACTCGGGGGCTACAATGGTATGACTCAGCAAGTCTTGCCAATATCCGGTTTAAAATCCGGTTCAAGAGAAATCTGTCTCTCTCAAAGTTTTGAAGATCTCCATATCCGATTTAACATCCGGCTCAAGGTAAATTTATATCTTGTAAAGCTTTGAATCTCTCAATATCCGGTTTACAAATTTCCGGTTCAAAAAGAGGTTGTCTGTCGCAAAAGTTCGAGTTCTCAGGAAAAATTAAAGGGACCAAAAAGAGTCTGTTGCAAAGCACAACCCAAACATAGGTACCCTGCTTTAATGACCATTGGGAGCTGATCGTATTCGAATTATCTTAACCCTTTTTGGTGTGACCCTGATCGTATTCGAATCAGAGTCGTTAAATATTCTCATGATCACTAGGGGGCTTCCTGTTCAAACATAGGTCGTATTCGAACCAAAGAGAACATAGCTGTCGATACCCTTTTGATCGGCACACTGCTGAGATCATTGGGGAGTTTCTTGGTCATATTTGAACCATAGCTCAACCCCCTTTGGGAACCGACGTGGATCGTATTCGAATCAGCGTCGTTAAACAACTCTCAAGGTCATTTGGGGGCTTCCTGTTCAAACATAGGTCGTATTTGAACCAAAGAGAACATAGTTGTCGGTACCCTCTTGATCGGCAACGCCAAAGCCACTGGGGGCTATATGATCGTATTCGAATCTTAGCTTAACCCCTTTGGGACGGTTTTCTGATCGTATTCGAATCAGAAGCCTCAAATTTTTTGAAATCTCTTTTTGCAAACAATTTTTGGATTTTATTTGAAGCTCTTTTGATCATATCTAAAGTGTATATGAGTGGTTGCTATTTAACCCGGTATGACTTTGGATGATAAGTCGACATCTTATGACAATCATCATCTATGTGGAAGCATTGGCTTCTAAGGATTGGGTTATCACCCTTACTGCACAGGTCATATAAACCGGCAGTGAAAATTCAATATCACAGTAAACCGCCAAGGGATCTTGTGATCTAATTATGTGCAGGATAAGATTACATTTGGATGGTTACCCGCCCTGGTTTTTGACGTTAAGTTGCCAGGGAATATGTTGTTTAAACTCTGCAGGATTTACAGAGCTATGACTTACATAAATGATTAAGTTCAAGCCCATCATCAAAGATGGAAATTGGTGTCTCAAAAGGGTTGTCAATTCTTGATTTTCTCAAAGGCTATAAGCCGCCGGGTTGTACAAATTCCGGCTTACAATGGAGGCGTATTAAATCGCCATCGGCCAAGAGCCGCTAGGTATTTAAACTCTGGATTTACTTATCAACAGATGAGGTATTCAAAATCGCTTTGGCGCAATGGCTATTATTTTATCAATGGATATGATTTATTCTACAATGGAAGGAATAGTCCCGAGTCGCTGCAGGCTTACGACCCGGCACTTGGGGGCTACATTATTCAATTTGATATTACATCAAATATGCAAGTCCCATGTCACTGCCAGCATGTACCATGGCACTTGGGGGCTAATGCAAAGTCATTTTTTGCTCAACTTATTGAAGACCCGACTCATCACATTCTAAATGAACCGGCCCTTGGGGGCTGCCAATTGGTCCTGTCAAAAATTCAAGACAATTCTAGGATGACCCGACTACACTACTATGACTATAGCCGACTCATGGGGGCTACACAACTGGATTTTATTTAAAGCCATGGTGATAAGTTCCGGATTATTCATGCTGATTAAACCGGCTCTTGGGGGCTACAGGTAATATGGATATAAGGGAAAAATATCTTCAAATTCTCAGTTTTGAGTAAATCAGATTGATCTGGTGTCTGAAAAAATCATAAACCGGCGTCGGCGACAATTATGACTTGGCATCATCTATTTATAACCCGGCAATTTTGGTACTCATAAACCGGCAAGTTTTATATCTTTAAGCCGGCTGAATATAAGTTGAATATTTGAAGACCAATATTTTTGTCAAGTCAGAGCATTGAAAGACGACTCAAGTGGATTATCTCTTACAATATTTCTCAACAAGAGACCAATGTCAGCAAATTGACTCTGAAGCTGGCCTGTTGACCCGGATTTTTCAAAGGAAGTATCTGGATTTTTTTGCATTGGCAAAATTTGAACATATCTGCTAAAGAGATTTGCTATGAGATTATGGATATATATCAAGAAGGAAGATGACAAGGACTTAAGGATGATCAAAGTGCCGGCTTACAAAGAATATTTAACCCGGAACACAACCTGTCAAATTTGTTCTTGTGTTTATATTGCAGATTAGTTTAACATGGATAAATCCAAATTAAACTGGGGGCTAATGTCGGGGATATACCCCGCGGTATGACCCGGCCGAAAGTATGACCCGGCCGGACTTGGCGCTTCACCGTGACCCGCCGGAGGACTGGAGACTCACGGGTCTGGCGGCTCACTGTCAGACGACTCACGAGCCTGACGACTCACGGATGACCCCGACGGCGGGTCAGATAGAAGACTAGGCCCAAGGCCCAGAAGGCCGCCTCACGTTTATGATGGGCCGGCTTAAGAAGAAAGGGATGACAAATATTTCCTTTACGAGGAAGCAAGACCCGGACTTGTAATTAACTTGTAAGAGAAGATAGATTAGTCGTAGTCCTACTAGGACTCCACATGTAACCCGCCCCTCTAACTTATATAAGGAGGGGCAGGGCACCCCAAAGAGGGACAAGCAAAAAGAAATAATCTCTAGGGCTAAACACCGAGAGCCGGACCGACGACTCTCCCGTGATCATAATGAGACCTAGCCCCAAACAGCACGTAGGGTTGTTACCGGATGATGTTTCCCGGGGCCCAAAGCTGTCTAAATCCCTTGTCTTGTGTTGCGTCTCTCGATCCCAACCAACCCCTCTCAAGCTACTACATAGATGCGCTGGCCTCACGACTAAGTCCTCACGCTAAGGACATCTGCCGTGACAATTCCACGACAGGCACCGACCAAACCGCGAAGCGGTATTCGTGAAGGATCGAGGATCAATTCCTCGCATGATGGCAAAGTATACCAACCGTACGCCACACACCTTTCGGTCTCTTCAAGGTCGTCGGGACGTGATCAAACTGATTTGTAGCCGTTGGGCTGCTTGCTTGACGCAAGTCCACAATGCACCTCCCGGTGGTGTCGTTGAAGCCGACTATGTGAATTCGTGTTCATGTCCCAAGTAGCTCAAATCTTTTGTATAACTCGGAGCGGTTGCATAATTTGACATTGTTTCCATTTTGTAGGAAAAAATTGCGAAGACAGGTACAAGGACATGGAAGCTTCATGCAAAAAGGCATTTGAAAGGATCGATAAAGTTGACTAGAGGGGGGGGTGTAACACCCTGGATGTAACTTTCCATATATGTAACTCCAACTCTAGCCATTTTCGGCTATGTGTTATGATATTCCCTCCGTGGTCGGGTTTTGTCTTTCGTTTTGCATTTTGTTCATGTCATGCATTTCATATCATGTCATCATGTGCATTGCATTTGCATACGTGTTAGTCTCATGTATCCGAGCATTTCCCCGTTGTCCGTTTTGCAATCCGGCGCTCCCATCTCCTCTGGCGCACCCCTCTTGTTTTCTTTTGTGAGTGGGTGTCTAACGTTCTCGGAATGGACCGAGACTTGTCAAGTGGCCTTGGTATACCACCGGTCAAGTTTCGTTCCATTTGGAGGTCGTTTGGTACTCCAACGGTTAACCGGGTAACCGCAGATGCCTTCTGTGTGTTGCAGCAAAACTCCCTCTCTATATAGCCCAAAACCCACCAAACTCTCTTCCATGCTCTAGGTCGTTCGATCACGATCGTGTGGGCGAAAACAACACCTCATTTGGACTCTCCTAGCTCCCTCTAGCTATATATATGCATCCCCTCCCGAAATAATCCACACTCCAACCCTAACCCTATCCTCCCGCGCCAGCCCGCCGCAGCCCGGGCTGGGCCCCCCCGGCCCGCATCGCCACCTGCGCCTGTCTCCGCCCGCGCCCGCGCGCCGCCGCCCTCACGCCCTCGCCGCCGCCGCCGCGCCACCGCGTCGCCTCCGGCGACCTCGCCGCGCTGCCCGACACCGTTCGACGCCGCGCCGCCGTGCCCGCCGGCGCCGCCCGTCGCCGCCATCGCCCTCCCCGTCCTCGCCGTCCTCCTCCTCCCGCGCCGGCCCCGCCGTCTCCTCCGGCCGCCGCGCCCTCCTCCACGCCGGCGAGCGTCGCCCGAGCCCGAGCTCCTCGATCCGATCTGGATCCATAGACGTGCGTTGACTTTTCTCTCTCCCCCCCCCCCGAAATTTCTAAGTCTTCAATATTTTACAGCATGTGCACCTGTTCATCATGACATAACTCTCTGCATGCAGCTCCGTTTTGTGCGTGTAATATTTCAAATTGTTTCCCTCGTGATGCTCTACATTTTGTTCAATTGCACCATGTTCATTAGAGGCCATCTTGATGCCCAAATATCTGTTTAAAGAGTGCTAGTTGCTGTTATCTGCTGTTACTTATCAGAACTTGGAGATTTGTTATTTTTGTATCATTTAATCTGTGCATCTTATGGGCATGAGCTCTACATGTGTTTTGTTTTATGCCATGCCATCTTTCCAAGAGTGTATGCCATGTATTTTTTTGATCTCTGTGATGACTACCACAAGCATGCAAACTAGACCCCGTAATGTTTCTGATTTCAGGGACTTAGTACTTTCCCCAAGTCTTTGTCTGCTGTTATTTTGTTGCCATGTAAACTTGATGCTACAGAGAGATCCATGCATATTTTGGAGATGTTCAGTAAGGATGTTTTGTAGATATTATTGTAATTGATACATTCCTGCCCTTGTTTGCAATTATGGAGTGCCATAGCATGACTCCATCTTGCTCTACTTTGGCTATAAAACATTTCTGGCAGATTCTTAACATGATATTCATTTTTGCCAAGCTTGTTGTAGTTGATCCATACATGCTATGCTTTTGTTCTTGCCATGGATAGCTTCATAAACTTGTCATCTTGCTGTAGGTATGCTTGTTTTCTCATGTATTGCTTTGTGGTGAGTGCATCTAGGTCACCAAGATGCCTTCATATTATTGTTTCTGCCATGCTCTGTTTTTTCTGCCAAGTCTGAAACCTGATAACGGAACTTGCTATGTTTACATGGTTGCCATCATATCTTCTGGTCCTTTTTGGTTTATGGTCAGTAAGGTACTTTTGTCATATGCATTTAGTAGAATACTACCATGCCTTGTTTTGCCATGTTAAGTTCCTGTAGCATGTTGATTTCGTGCTCTGAACATTGCTACCTGATGCTGTTTTCTGCCATGTCCAGTAATTTCACCAAGTCTGTGAACCTGTTATCTTTTGCACTTTTTCCATGCTTGTTTGAGCCTGTTATGTTGTGATCTAGCCGTAGCTCAGTGTTCATCTTTTATCAAGCATCTCCTGTAGATTACTGCCATATGCTTTGTTGCTATGTTGGAGTGCTGTAGCATTGTTACTTGTTGCATTCTAAGTGCTATCATGCTGTTAATCGCAGATTCGTGTCATTCTTGTTTTGCTTGCCATTTGCAAACTGTGCATCCGTTTCCGGTGATCTTTATATCGATTTCGACCGAAATCATCTCATCTTTCCAGTGGCATGCTTGGTTTGCCAAGTTACTGCCTTGTTCATCATTTTCCTTCCGGAGCACGCATATGCATCGCATATCATACATGTTTTGCATCATGTTGCTTGTGCATTTCTCGTGGTTGATTGTGGTTCCATTGCTTGTGTTCTTGTCTTGGGTAGAGCCGGGAGACGAGTTCGTGAACGAGGAACCTGTTGAGTACGCTTACGAGGATCAAGCTTTCGACAACTCTGAGAACCTTGCAGGCAAGATGACCACCCCTCGATATCACTTCTATCTTTGCTTTGCTAGTTGTTCGTTCTTTTGCCATGCTGCGCTACCTACCACTTGCTATATCATGCCTCCCATATTGCCATGTCAGCCTCTAACCATCCTTTCCTAACAAACCGTTGTTTGGCTATGTTACCGCTTTTGCTCAGCCCTTCTTATAGCGTTGCTAGTTGCAGGTGAAGTTGAAGTTTGTTCCATGTCGGAACATGGATATGTTGGGATATCACAATATCTCTTATTTAATTAATGCATCTATATATTTGGTAAAGGGAGGAAGGCTCGGCCTTATGCCTGGTGTTTTGTTCCACTCTTGCCGCCCTAGTTTCTGTCATACCGGTATTATGTTCCTTGAGTTTGCGTTCCTTACGCGGTCGGGTGATTTATGGGACCCCCTTGACAGTTCGCCTTGAATAAAACTCCTCCAGCAAGGCCCAACCTTGGTTTTACCATTTGCCACCTAAGCCTTTTTCCCCCGGGTTTTCTACAGCCCGAGGGTCATCTTTATTTTAAACCCCCGGGCCAGTGTTCCTCTGAGTGCTGGTCCAAACTAGAGCCCTTTGCAGCGCCACCTTGGGGAAACTCGAGGATTGGTTTTAGTTGTACGGACTGCTCATCCGGTGTGCCCTGAGAACGAGATATGTGCAGCTCCTATCGGGATTTGTCGGCACATTCGGGCGGCTTTGCTGGTCTTGTTTTACCATTGTCGAAATGTCTTGTAAACCGGGATTCCGAGACTGATCGGGTCTTTCCGGGAGAAGGTTTATCCTTCGTTGACCATGAGAGCTTATGATGGGCTAAGTTGGGACACCCCTGCAGGGTATTATCTTTCGAAAGCCGTGCCCGCGGTTATGAGGCAGATGGGAATTTGTTAATGTCCGGTTGTAAAGAACTTGTCACTTGACCCAATTAAAATACATCAACCGTGTGTGTAGCCGTGATGGTCTCTTCTCGGCGGAGTCCGGGAAGTGAACACGGTTTGAGTTATGAATGACGTAAGTAGGAGTTCAGGATCACTTCTTGGTCATTGCTAGATGACGACCGTTTCGTTGCTTCTCTTCTCGCTCTCATCTGCGCAAGTTAGCCACCATATATGCTTATTGCCTGCTGCAGCTCCACCTCATTACACCATCCTTCCCTATAAGCTTAAATAGTTTTGATCTCGCGGGTGTGAGATTGCTGAGTCCTCGTGACTCACAGATTCTACCAAACAGTTGCAGGTGCCGACGATGCCAGTGCAGATGATGGGATCGATCTCAAGTGGGAGCTCGATGAGGAACGTGGTCGTTACTATGTGTCTTTCCCTGATGATCAGTAGTGGAGCCCAGTTGGGACGATCGGGGATCTAGCACTTGGGGTTATCTTATTTTCATTTAGATCTTGACCGTAGTCGGTCTATGTGTGTATTTTGGATGATGTATGGATTATATTTATGTATTGTGTGAAGTGGCGATTGTAAGCCAACCCTTTATCCCATTCTTGTTCATTACATGGGATTGTGTGAAGATGACCCTTCTTGCGACAATACCACAATGCGGTTATGCCTCTAAGTCGTGCCTCGACACGTGGGAGATATAGCCGCATCGTGGGCGTTACAGGGGGTGAATAGGCAACTAACAATTTTTATCTTTTCTTTACCAAATTAAACTTTGCATCAAAGTAGGTTGTCCAGGTATGCAACTAGGTGAGAAACCTATATGATGCAACAACAACAAGCACACAAGCAAACAAGGGACATAACACAAATAAGCTTGCACAAGTAAAGGGACGAGATAACCAAGAGTGGAGCCGGTGGAGACGAGGATGTGTTACGGAAGTTCCTTCCTTTTGAAGGGAAGTACGTCTCCGTTGGAGCGGTGTGGGGGCACAATGCTCCCCAAGAAGCCACTAGGGCCACCGTATTCTCCTCACACCCTCACACAATGCGAGATGCCGTGATTCCACTATTGGTGCCCTTGGAGGCGGCGACCGAACCTTTACAAACAAGGTTGGGGCAATCTCCACAACTTAATTGGAGGCTCCCAACGACACCACGAAGCTTCACCACAATGGACTATGGCTCCGCGGTGACCTCAACCGTCTAGGGTGCTCAAACACCCAAGAGTAACAAGATCCGCAAGGGATTAGTAGGGGGAATCAAATTTCTCTTGGTGGAAGTGTAGATCGGGGCCTCCTCAACCAATCCCTAGAAAATCAACAAGTTTGATTGGCTAGGGAGAGAGATCGGGCGAAAATGAAGTTTGGAGCAACAATGGAGCTTGGGGTTGAAAGAGGTGGTCAACTAGAGGAAGAAGACACCCCTTATATAGTGGAGAGACAAATCCAACCGTTATCCACTTGATCAGCCCGCGACCTGCGGTACTACCGCCCCAGACAAGTGGTACTACCGCAAGGGCTCACGGTACTACCGCGGCAGCCCGCGGTACTACCGCTGCTCCGGCAGGAGCTAGCCCAGGCCTGAAGCGTAGAGGCTGAGGGCGGTACTGCCGCTGGCGCGGTACTACCGCTCCCCCTTGTGGTACTACCGCAAGGCAGGATTGGACTAGCCTGGGAAGGGCGCGGATGAATAAAAATACATCCGTGCCAACTTCCATTAAAAATCAAACAATGCAAAAATCCGACACGGTACTACCGCACATGGCATGCGGTAGTACCGCGCAGGGAGCGGATGTAAAAAATTACATCCGCCCCTACTTCCGCTCATGTTGTTGTGCCAGACCAGGACTCACGGTACTACTGCGCGCACGGGGCGGTACTATCGTGTAGGGCGCGGATGTAAAAAATTACATCCGCCCCTACAGCCGCACGAGCGGCTAAGTCCGGTCTGAGGCCACGGTACTACGGCTCCTTAGGAGCGGTACTACCGTGGGCACCTACGGTACTACCGCAAGGGCGTGCGGTACTACCGCAAGGGCGTGCGGTACTACCGTAGGGGCCTGCGGTACTACCGCTCCGATGAGCAGTACTACCGCATGCCCCAAAACAGCAACACTAGGAATCCTTCTCTTTGCATATAGATGAAGGGAAAACGGAGGATGCTCCAAAGCGCAAAGGGAAAGGCGGTGCAGAGGGAGAAAACGTGTACGTGATGATTCCACCCGAACCTTTCCAAAGCGGAGCCCCTCTTAATAGTACGGCTTCCCTACGACTTAAATCCACCGAAAAGAAACGTAGAAAAACGTTGTCTTCAATAGTCTTCGAGGGGCACCAAACCGTCTTGTGCCTAGTGACGAAACGTCTGAAATACTCAAGGCACACGATTAGTCCGCAAAGGCATTGCCATCAATCACCAAAACACTTTAGGGTTAAATATGCCCTTACAAGCTCCCCCTTTTTGGTGGATTGATGACAATACGGGATTTGCACAAAGGGAAATAATGTAGAATATAAGCAAACCCCACATCTCTAAAATATAGACGGACTCCCCCTAGATGCGTGCTATCTAGATAAGTGTTTTGGACTACACGACAGGTATACTAGGATCAACACTCCCCCTATATTTTATAGACAATGCATATCTTGCAACAATAAGGCTACAACTAAGCAAGATAGTAAACATGAGCATAACATAAATAGCACAATATATCATAAGTAAGCTCAATAGGAAGCGATAGAGTGCATATGTCTTACACCATATGATAGACAAGTCTCACGAGCGCAAACCAAACCAAAGCAAGCAAGGTTCAACGGAACAAATGCAAGCAAAGCAAACACACGACACAAGACTCGCAAATCCCTACAATTTCTCCCCCTTTGGCATCGAGACGCCAAAAAGGCAGAGAGGACACCTACAACAGAAGTGGTGGCTCAAGCGGAGTAATCACTCGCACGCTCCTCGTCAGACTCGGAAGTGGGGACGGTCTCCCCGTTGTCCTCCTCAGAATCAGTCCACTTGAAGCCTTGTTTTGCCATCCACTTAGCCTCTGGAGTGATGTGCTCCTCAGAACCACCAGAAACTTCCTCTCCAAACACCCTCATGATCTTCTTGTCGCGGCGGCGACTCTTCTTGGAGGCAACGTGAGTCCTGTACTGCCCCTTTGCCTGCATGCAGAACAGAGTCTTCATCTTGTCCTTCAGCTTCTTGGCCCACGAGGGCTTAGAGGAGGGAGAGGCATACCCAGCAGCGCGGTCCTCATCTGCATCCTCCGGCTTACTCTCCTCCCCATCAACAGCCATCTTAGCAGCCGCTGCCTCAGCACGAGTAGTAGTGTTGGCCCACTGGGGCTTGACACGAAGCCTGATGGGCTCATGACAAGTCCAGTCCGGAGCAAGGAACTTATCACGAGGAAACAGCTTCTCCCAAGTCTTCGAGATCAACAGAAACAGGTACGGTCCATAGATGGGTACCTTGTGGTTGAATACCGCGAACCGAAGCTCACACCACATGATATGTGAGACATCAAGTGGTAGAGACTGAGATACACGCGCCTCCTCACACAGAAGCATCATATCCACCAGATAGGCATGCACCTTGTCCTTGTCACCAATGCGAGGAAAGAGGGAGTTGTGGAAGATGCGATACATGATATCAAGAAAGGGGTTCAGCACCCACGTCTTCTTGCCACTGGGAAGCAACTTCTCAACATAATACTGCTGAAGCTTGTTCTTGTTAGCTGACTCGGCGTTGGCATGAGGGCGAACACCAACGGGCGTGGTGAGCCCCTCATCAGGTACGTGGAGAAAATCCATGAAGTCCTTCCAGGTAGCCGACAACTGACGTCCATTGGTCATCCAGGTCATCTTTCGTTCCTCCCCAGTGTGGAAGTGAACTGAAGCAAAGAACTGGGCAATAATCCCAGGGTCATAGTCCAGGTGGAAAGAGATCACATGTTCAATGCCAAACTGCTCCACTAGGTCTAGAGCCTCACCAAAGTAAGTACGGTGCTTGTCCTGCCTTATGTGATGCATGTCAATCCAGTGCACATACACATAGGTGTTTTGCTTGGCCTTGATCACATCCAGATAAATGAGAGCCTGCTGTTTGGTCCAAAACAAGTCATTCCCTCTGAAGTTAGCACGGGCATTCACATACGGGTTGATCTGCCTTCGAGAGATAAACTCAGCAAGGGGTATCTCATCCATGCCCTCCATGCCCTTTGCGGGTTCCTTGTACTTGCTAGCAGTGGTCTTGACATTGCGCTTGGGGGCATTGGAGCCCTCTGGAGCTTCGTCTTGGTTGCGCAGACGCTTGGAGCTAGTGTCAAGACTGGGATTGGAACGACGAGCAGGGGCACCGGAGCCACCACCTAAGACACAAAACACAAACACGCACGAGAAGCGAGAAGGATCAATGCAAAGACCACAGCAAAACAGGTGAAACATGTAGAATGCGCACTTGGTAATTGCCCCGGAGAAGATTTGACAGCAACGGTAGTACTGCTAGTTCACGCGGTACTAAAATTTTAGTGCCGCTCCTAGTCGCGGTAGTACCGCCCGGCGGCACGGTAGTACCGGGGCTTGGAGCGGCAGTAGGATTTTAGTACCGCAGCTCGCGCGGTAGTACCGCGCCTGAGGAGCGGTAGTACCGCACCTGAGATGCGGTAGTACCGCACGGCGTCAGATCCGAAACTAAATCTGAGAACAGCCGCGACAACGAGGTGGTACTACGGTTGATCAAATCTACCACGGGACAACATATCAAGTACAATTTCTATGCATCACTACTCTCCTACATCCTACTCTTGCAAAGATTTAGCCTAAAATCTCAAGAACAATATGCATCTCCCCAAAACCTAGAAGCAAAAGAGCGAGCCAAAGAGAGAGGGATTTGGAGAGAAACCTTGTTCCATGGCAAGAGGAAGTGGTGGGGAACGATCCCCCCGGTCGGAATCCGAGGAGAGCGGCCGGAGACGGAGATCCGGCGAGGGCATCCGGCGCCGTTCTTGGGAAAGAGAGAGAGAGAGGCGGTGTGGGGAGAAAAAGTGAATGGGTATGGGGGAGTTGGAACTCCCCCTGCCCGCTCTTAACCCCCACGCGCTCGCTACTACGCGGTAGTACCGCACGTCATTGCGGTAGTACTGCCCGGGCGGAAGTACCGCGCCTTGGGCGGTAGTACAACTCCACCAGCGGCAGTAAAAAATTACTGCCGTGCTGGTTGCGGTAGTACCGTGTCCTTGCGGTAGTACCGTGGGCAGCCATGGTAGTACCGTGAACCCAAGAAAATGCAGTTTCAAACAAAAGAAAGGGGTCTTTGTAAGGAACCTTCAAACGAACGAACACGCCAACGAGCCAACAGACAAGACACAACCTCTCCAAGGAGAGGGTGGTGGCCAGAGCCACCTATGTTTGAGTCAATTGGTATGGCACCGCGAAAAATTACCCTTGGGCCCATGACCAAAACTCGTCTTTGAAGCACAAGTACCATAAAAATGGCTAATGTGAAAGAGTTGATTAATTTATGCATATTGGGGGAGGGAAAGTTCATTGAGAGAAAAACACTCCCCCTATGTCCATGCCTACATCTAAACTAGGCAACAAGTTGAGTGTGGTGGGGTGTGCAAGGGTTCAAGTCACATTGGTCGAATCAATGATATTTAGCTCATGCCTTAACTCGCGAAATCTTGCTTCATCCAAGGGCTTCGTGAAAATATCTGCAAGGTTATCATGAGTGTTGACATAGTTGAGCTTGATCTCCCCTCGCCTAATATGATCCCGGATGAAGTGATACCGAATCTCAATATGCTTCGTCTTGAAGTCTTGCACCGGGTTGAGACAAATCTTGATGGCACTTTCATTGTCACACCAAAGAGGCACTTTGTCACAAATGACACCGTAATCCTTTAAAGTTCGCCTCATCCATAAGAGTTGTGCACAACAACTACCGGCTGCTACCTCTTGAGCACTGCGTTGGTTTTCCCTTGAAGAGGAAAGGGTGATGTAGTAAAGTAGCGTAAGTATTTCCCTCAGTTTTTGAGAACCAAGGTATCAATCCAATAGGAGATCACACACGAGTCCCTCGCACCTACACAAACAAATAAGAACCTCACAACCAACGCGATAAAGGGGTTGTCAATCCCTCCATGGTCACTTACGAGAGTGAGATCTGATAGATATGATAAGATAATATTTTTGGTATTTTTATAATAAAGATGCAAAGTAAAATAAACGGCAATAGAAATAGCTAAGTGTTGGAAGATTAATATGATGAAAAATAGACCCGGGGGCCATAGGTTTCACTAGTGGCTTCTCTCAAGATAGCATAAGTATTACGATGGGTGAACAAATTACTGTCGAGCAATTGATAGAAATGAGCATAGTTATGAGAATATCTAGGTATGATCATGTATATAGGCATCACGTCCGTGACAAGTAGACCGACTCCTGCCTGCATCTACTACTATTACTCCACACATCGACCGCTATCCAGCATGCATCTAGAGTATTAAGTTCATAAGAACGAAGTAATGCCTTAAGCAAGATGATATGATGTAGAGGGATAAACTCATGCAATATGATATAAACCCCATCTTTTTATCCTCGATGGAAACAATACAATACGTGTTGTTTCCCTTTCTATCACTGGGATCGAGCACCGCAAGATTGAACACAAAGCTAAGCACTTCTCCCATTGCAAGAAAGATCAATCTAGTAGGCCAAACCAAACTGATAATTTGAAGAGACTTGCAAAGATAACCAATCATACATAAAAGAATTCAGAGGAGATTCAAATATTGTTCATAGATAAACTTGATCATAAACCCACAATTCATCGGATCAACAAACACACCGCAAAACAAGATTACATCGAATAGATCTCCAAGAGAATCGAGGAGAACTTTGTATTGAGATCCAAAGAGAGAGAAGAAGCCATCTAGCTAATAACTATGGACCCGAAGGTCTGAGGTAAACTACTCACACATCATCGGAGAGGCTATGGTGTTGGTGTAGAAGCCCTCCGTGATCAATGCCCCCTCCGGCGGAGCGCCGAAAAAGGCCCCAAGATGGGATCTCATGGGTACAGAAGGTTGCGGTGGTGGAATTACGTTTTCGGGGATGCCTCTGATGGTTTGGGGTACGTAGGTATATATAGGAGGAAGAAGTACGTCGGTGGAGCAACGTGGGCCCCACGAGGGTGGAGGGCGCGCCTGGGGGGTAGGCGCGCCCCCTGCCTCGTGCTCTCCTCGTTGATTTCTTTACGTAGACTCCAAGTCCTCTGGATCACGTTTGTTCCGAAAATCACTTTCCCGAAGGTTTCATTCCGTTTGGACTCCGTTTGATATTCTTTTTCTGCGAAACACTGAAATAGGCAAAAAAACAGCAATTCGGGCTGGGCCTCCAGTTAATAGGTTAGTCCCAAAAATAATATAAAAGTGTATAATATAGCCCATTAAACATCCAAAACAGAATATAATATAGCATGGAACAATCAAAAATTATAGATACGTTGGATACGTATCAAGCATCGCCAAGCTTAATTCCTGCTCGTCCTCGAGTAGGTAAATGATAAAAACAGAATTTTTGATGTGGAATGCTACTTGGCATAATTTTCAATGTAATTCTCTTATTTGTGGTATGAATATTCAGATCCGAAAGATTCAAGATAAAAGTTTAATATTGTTATAAATATAATAATACTTCAAGCATACTAACTAAGCAATTATGTCTTCTCAAAATAACATGGCCAAAGAAAGTTATCCCTACAAAATCATATGGTCTGGCTATGCTCTATCTTCATCACACAAAGTATTTAATCATGCACAGCCCCGATGACAAGCCAAGCAATTGTTTCATACATTTGGTGTTCTCAAACTTTTCAATCTTCACGCAATACATGAGCGTGAGCCATGGACATAGCACTATATGTGGAATAGAATGGTGGTTGTGGAGAAGACAAAAAGGAGAAGATAGTCTCACATCAACTAGGCGTATCAACGGGCTATGGAGATGCCCATTAATAGATATCAATGTGAGTGAGTAGGGATTGCCATTCAACAGATGCACTAGAGCTATAAGTATATGAAAGCTGAACAAAAGAAACTAAGTGGGTGTGCATCCAACTCGCTTGCTCACGAAGACCTAGGGCATTTTGAGGAAGCTCATCATTGGAATATACAAGCCAAGTTATATAATGTAAAATTCCCACTAGTATATGAAAGTGATAACATAGGAGACTCTCTATCATGAAGATCATGGTGCTACTTTGAAGCACAAGTGTGGAAAAAGGATAGTAGCATTGTTCCTTCTCTCTTTTTCTCTCATTTTTTTTATTTGGGCCTTTTCTCTCTTTTTATGGCCTCTTTTTTTTCTTTTTCTTTTTCTTTTTCGTCCGCAGTCTCATCCCGACTTGTGGGGGAATCATAGTCTCCATCATCCTTTCCTCACTTAGGACAATAATAATGATGATGATCACACTTTTATTTTCTTTACAACTCAAAACTTAGAACAAAATATGACTCTATGTGGATGCCTTCGGCGGTGTACCGGGATATGCAATGAATCAAGAGTGACATGTATGAAAGAATTATGAACGGTGGCTTTGCCACAAATACGATGTCAACTACATGATCATGCAAAGCAATTGACAATGATGAAGCGTGTCATAATAAACGGAACGGTGGTAAGTTGCATGGCAATATATCTCGGAATGGCTATGGAAATGCCATGATAGGTAGGTATGGTGGCTGTTTTGAGGAAGGTATATGGTGGGTGCATGATACCGGCGAAAAGTGCGCGGTATTAGAGAGGCTAGCAATGGTGGAAGGATGAGAGTGCGTATAATCCATGGAATCAACATTAGTCATAAAGAACTCATATACTTGTTGCAAAAATCTACATGTTATCAAAGCAAAGTATTACGCGCATGCTCCTAGGGGGATAGATTGGTAGGAAAAGACCATCGCTCGTCCCCGACCACCACTCATAAGGAAGACAATCAATAAATAAATCATGCTCCGACTTCATCACATAATGGTTCACCATACGTGCATGCAACGGTAATCACAAACTTTAACACAAGTATTTCTCAAATTCACAACTACTCAACTAGCATGACTCTAATATCACCATCTTCATGTCTCAAAACAATTATCAAGCATCAAACTTCTCATAGTATTCAACACACTCATAAGATTTTTTTTACTAATCTTGGATGCCTATCATAATTAAAGCAAATTACCATGCTGTTTTGTAGGACTATCAAAATAATATAAGTGAAGCATGAGAGAACAACAGTTTCTATAAAACAAATCCACCACCGTGCTCTAAAAGATATAAGTGAAGCACTAGAGCAAAAACTATATAGCTCAAAAGATATAAGTGAAGCACATAGAGTATTCTAATAAATTCCGATTCATGTGTGTCTCTCTAAAAAGGTGTGTACAGCAAGGATGATTGTGGTAAACTAAAAAGCAAAGACTCAAATTATACAAGACGCTCCAAGCAAAACACATATCATGTGGTGAATAAAAATATAGCTCCAAGTAAAGTTACCGATGGACGAAGACGAAAGAGGGGATGCCTTCCGGGGCATCCCCAAGCTTTGGATTTTTGGTGTCCTTAGATTATCTTGGGGTGCCATGGGCATCCCCAATCTTAGGCTCTTGCCACTCCTTGTTCCATAATCCATCAAATCTTTTACCCAAAACTTGAAAACTTCACAACACAAAACTTAGCAGAAAATCTCGTGAGCTCCGTTAGCGAAAGAAATCAAAACACCACTTCAAGGTACTGTAATGAACTCATTCTTTATTAATATTGGTGTTAAACCTACTGTATTACAACTTCTCTATGGTTTATAAACTCTTTTACTAGCCATAGATTCATCAAAATAAGCAAACAACACACGAAAAACAGAATCTGTCAAAAACAGAACAGTCTGTAGTAATCTGTCAATAACACAAACTTATGGAACTCAAAAAAATCTACAAAAATAGGAAGACCTAGACAATTTGTTTATTGATCTACTGCAATTGGAATCAGTATTTATCACATTCTGGTGATTTTTAACAATTGTTTTCATGAACAGAAAGTTTTTGGAATTTTCAGCAAGATCAAATAACTATCATCCAAGAAGATCATATAGGTTTAACTTGGCACAAACACTAATTAAAACATAAAAACAAATCTAACCAGAGGCTAGATCAAATATTTATTCCTAAACAGAAGCAAAAAGCAAAAAACTAAAAAAAATTGGGTTGCCTCCCAACAAGCGCTATCGTTTAACACCCCTGGCTAGGCATAAAAGCAAGGATAGATCTAAGTATTGCCATCTTTGGTAGGCAATCCATAAGTGGCTCTCATAATGGATTCATAAGGTAATTTTATTTTCTTTCTAGGGAAGTGTTCCATGCCTTTTCCTTAACGGAAATTGGAATCTAATATTCCCTTCCTTCATATCAATAATTGCACCAATCGTTCTAAGGAAAGGTCTACCAAGAATAATAGGACATGAAGGATTGCAATCTATATCAAGAACAATAAAATCTACGGGAACATAGTTCCTATTTGCAACAATAAGAACATCATTAATTCTTCCCATAGCTTTCTTAATAGTGAAATCCGCAAGGTGCAAGTTTAAAGAACAATCATTGTTGTTGGTATTGGTAAAGTCACACAATTTAGTATTATCTTGAGCCATCGTGACAAGCAAGCAATCCAACACACGAGGAAACAAGAAGCAAGCGAAAAAGAGGCGAACGGAAAAGAGAGTGCGAATAAAATGGCAAGGGTGAAGTGGGGGAGAGGAAAACGAGATGCAAATGGCAAATAATGTAATGCGAGGGATAAGAGTTTGTGATGGGTACTTGGTATGTCTTGACTTGACTTGACTTGGCACGAATCTCCCCGGCAACGACGCCAGAAATCCTTCTTGCTACCTCTTGAGCACTGAGGTGGTTTTCCCTTGAAGAGGAAAGGGTGATGCAGTAAAGTAGCGTTAGTATTTCCCTCAGTTTTTGAGAACCAAGGTATCAATCCAGTAGGAGATCACGCACGAGTCCCTCCCACCTACACAAACAAATAAGAACCTCGCAACCAACGCGATAAAGGGGTTGTCAATCCCTCCACGGTCACTTACGAGAGTGAGATCTGATAGATATGATAAGATAATATTTTTGGTATTTTTATAATAAAGATGCAAAGTAAAATAAACGGCGATAGAAATAGCTAAGTGTTGGAAGATTAATATGATGAAAAATAGACCCGGGGGCCATAGGTTTCACTAGTGGCTTCTCTCAAGATAGCATAAGTATTACAGTGGGTGAACAAATTACTGTCGAGCAATTGATAGAATTGGGCATAGTTATGAGAATATCTAGTATGATAATGTATATAGGCATCATGTCCGTGACAAGTAGACCGACTCCTGCCTGCATCTACTACTATTACTCCACACATCGACCGCTATCCAGCATGCATCTAGAGTATTTAGTTCATAAGAACGGAGTAACGCTTTAAGCAAGATGACATGATGTAGAGGGATAAACTCATGCAATATGATATAAACCCCATCTTTTTATCCTCGATGGCAACAATGCAATACGTGTCATTTCCCTTTCTGTCACTGGGATCCAGCACCGCAAGATTGAACCCAATGCTAGGCACTTCTCCCATTTCAAGAAAGATCAATCTAGTAGGCCAAACCAAATTGATAATTCGAAGAGACTTGCAAAGATAACCAATCATACATAAAAGAATTCAGAGGAGATTCAAATATTGTTCATAGATAAACTTGATCATAAACCCACAATTCATCGGATCTCGACAAACACACCGCAAAAGAAGATTACATCGAATAGATCTCCAAGAGAATCGAGGAGAACTTTGTATTGAGATCCAAAGAGAGAGAAGAAGCCATCTAGCTAATTACTATGGACCCGAAGGTCTGAGGTAAACTACTCACACATCATCGGAGAGGCTATGGTGTTGATGTAGAAGCCCTCCATGATCAATGCCCCCTCCGGCGGAGCGCCGAAAAAGGCCCCAAGATGGGATCTCACGGGTACAGAAGGTTGCGCCGGTGGAATTACGTTTTCATGGATGCCTCTGATGGTTTGGGGGTACGTAGGTATATATAGGAGGAAGAAGTACGTCGGTGGAGCAACATGGGCCCCACGAGGGTGGAGGGCGCGCCTGGGGGGTAGGCGCGCCCCTGCCTCGTGCTCTCCTCGTTGATTTCTTTATGTAGACTCCAAGTCCTGGATCACGTTTGTTCCGAAAATCACGTTCCCGAAGGTTTCATTCCGTTTGGACTCCGTTTGATATTCTTTCTCTGCGAAACACTGAAATAGGCAAAAAAACAGCAATTCGGGCTAGGCCTCCGGTTAATAGGTTAGTCCAAAAAATAATATAAAAGTGTTTGGACTCCGTTGGAGACATATCACCGGCCACCACATACTCCGCTTCGGTGGACGAGAGAGACACACGACTTTGCTTCTTGGAAGACCAACTCACCAAAGAGCAACCAAGAAAGTGGCACCCTCCGGAAGTGGACTTCCTATCCATTTTGTCTCCCGCCCAATCGGAGTCCGAATATCCTACAAGCTTGAAGTTTGCTCCTCTTGGGTGCCATAGGCCAAAGTTTGGGGTATGAGCCAAATATCGAAAGATTCGCTTGACCGCTCCTTAGGTGCGGCTTGAAACCGTGCACAAATTCCCACACTCAACATGATATCCGGTCTAGATGCACAAAGGTAAAGCAAGGAGCCAATCATGGAGCGATATACCTTTTGATCCACCGCTTTACCATTGGGATCAATGTCAAGTTGGCACTTGGTTGGCATTGGAGTGGAAGCCGGCTTGACATCACTTAGCTTGAATCTCTTTAGCATGTCTTGACTGTATTTGGGTTGGTTGATGAAGGTCCCTTCTCTTCTTTGTTTGACTTCGAAACCGAGAAAGAACTTCAACTCTCCCATCGACGACATCTTGAACTTAGAGGTCATGAGAGCGGCAAATTCTTCATTGAAAGCTTTGTTAGGGGAACTAAATATAATATCATCAACATATAGTTGGCACACAAACAACTCCCCTTTGACCTTCTTAGTAAAAAGAGTGGGATCGATTTTCCCAACTTCAAATCCACGATCTTGCAACAACTCGGTAAGGTGGTCATACCACTCACGTGGGGCTTGCTTAAGGCCATAGAGTGCCTTATCGAGTTGATACACATGATCGGGGAAGTAGGGATCCTCAAACCCGGGGGATTGCTTGACATAAACCAACTCATTAATAGGACCATGAAGAAAAGCACTCTTCACATCCATTTGTTGTAACTTAAAGTTATGATGGGAAGCATAAGCAATCAACAAACGAATGGATTCAAGACAAGCAACGGGAGCAAAGGTTTCACCGTAGTTGATACCCTCGACTTGGGAGTAGCCTTGTGTTACCAATCGTGCCTTGTTGTGAACTATGGTCCCATGAGCATCCTGCTTGTTCTTGAATATCCACTTGGTTCCAATGACATTGTGGTTCCCCGTTGGCCTTGGCACCAATCTCCACACCTTGTTGTACTCGAAGTTGTTGAGTTCTTCATGCATGGCATTGAGCCAATCCGGATCTTCGAGCGCCTCATAGACCTTTTGGGGTTCAACACAAGAGACAAACGCGTGATGTTCACAATAGTTTGCCAATTGTCTATGAGTGCTTACCCCCTTTTGAATGCTTCCAAGCACATTCTTCATGAGATGACCCTTGGTGGAGAGCTTGGATGCAATCTTGGCGGCACGACGCTCCAATTCCTCCTCGGGGGTGAGATGAGGAGCGGTCACTTGATCATCTTGAGCGCCGTCATGAGCTTGTTCTTGATCTCGAGGAAGCTCTTGATCTTGAACTTGCTCGGAGGAGAGAACTTGACCT
The DNA here is from genome assembly GCF_002575655.3 of Aegilops tauschii subsp. strangulata. Lineage (NCBI taxonomy): Eukaryota > Viridiplantae > Streptophyta > Magnoliopsida > Poales > Poaceae > Aegilops > Aegilops tauschii. The sequence continues at coordinate 125,141,127 of NC_053041.3, forward strand.
TGGGCATCACTTGATGTTTCAACACCATCTTGAGATTGGTCTTGCCCTTGATCTTGTTCATGAGGTTGAGGGCCTTCACTTTGTTCTTCGGAAGCGTGTGGGCCTTGGGTTGGTGATGGCTCTACTTGAGTGGAGCATTGTCCTTCTCCTTCGGCCACAAGGGGTTCCTCAATGGGTAGGATAAAACCAACTCCCATTCTTCTTATGGCTTGAGGAGGAATTTCATCACCTACATCACAAGTGCCACTTTGCTCCACTTGGGAGCCGTTATTCTCATCAAACTCCACGTTACGTCTCCTCAATAAGTCCCGTGGACTTATTGAGGACACGGTAAGCATGAGAGTTTGTAGCATAACCAACAAATATGCCCTCATAAGCTCTAGCCTCAAATTTAGACAAACGAACACCTTTCTTGAGAATGAAACACTTACACCCGAACACCCGAAAGTACTTGAGGTTGGGCTTGTTACCGGTGAGTATCTCATAAGGAGTCTTGTTCAAACCCTTGCGGAGGTAGAGTCGATTGGATGCATGACAAGCGGTGTTGATGGCTTTGGCCCAAAAGTTGTATGGAGACTTGAACTCCGCCATCATGGTCCTTGCCGCATCCATCAACGTCCGGTTCTTCCTCTCCGCTACACCATTTTGTTGAGGAGTATATGGTGCGGAATATTGATGCTTGATCCCCTCGTCACTAAGAAACTCATCCAAGGTGTAGTTCTTGAACTCGGTGCCGTTGTCACTTCTTATTGTCAAGATCTTTGCATTGTGTTGACGTTGGGCTTCCTTTGCAAAGTCAATGACGTTTTGTTGGGTCTCGCTCTTCCACTTGAAGAAATATACCCAAGTGTATCTTGAATAGTCATCCACAATCATCAAGCAATACTTCCTACCCCCAAGACTATCAAAGGATGGAGGCCCAAAGATATCCAAGTGAAGGAGCTCCAATGGCCTTCTCGAGTAGATGATAGTCGAGGGAGGGTGAGCCTTTTCATGAAGCTTTCCTTCGATACATGCACTGCAAGCACGATCTTTAGCAAAACTAACATTTGTTAGTCCACGGACATGGTCACCCTTGAGAAGACTTTGCAAATATCTCATATTGACATGGGCTAAACGGCGATGCCAAAGCCATCCCACATCAACTTTAGCCATTAGGCATGTCGCGGTCTTAGTGGGTCACTCCGAAAAGTTAATCACATATAGACCGTTCTCGACATGCCCAACAAAGGCTACTTTAAGAGTCTTGCTCCACAAGAGGGCCACGGTATCATTATCAAAGAAAGTGGCAAATCCCATGACTACAAGTTGACGAACGGAAAGTAAATTGTATGCGAGGGACTCAACAAGCATGACATTCTTGAAAGTGCGTTATATCGACTAGAGGGGGGTGAATAGGCGATTTTTATAAATTCTTCACTGAGGAATTTGTGGGTGAGGAAATTCCTTAGCGAAGAACTACTTGCAGCGGAATAAGTACTCAAGAGTATGCATAGCAGAGCACAAGCATAGTCATCATGATGAAATGAAAACAAGCACAGAGTATAGAAAGCGTAAACACAGGATAACACAGGATGAAGACAAACAGACTGAAGAAATTGAACTGAGGAAATTGAGAAAGTCTTCAGTCAAAGTCTTCAAACACAGATATGAACAATTGCACAACACAGGAATGAGGAAATGAAAGAGTTGAGGAAATAGAACCAGTTGGCTTGGTGAAGACAATGATTTGGTAGACCAGTTCCAACTGCTGTCTCAGTTGTACATCTGGTTGGAGCGGCTAGGTATTTAAACCTGAGGACACCCAGTCCCGGACACACAGTCCTCACCGTATTCTCCTTGAACTAAGGTCACACAGACCTCGTCCAATCACTCGTGGTAAGTCTTCAAGTGACTTCCGAACCTTCACAAACTCGGTCACTCGGCGATCCACAATTTCCTCTTGGATGCTCTAGACCATGACGCCTAACCGTCTGGAAGAAGCACAGTCTTCAAAGGTAACAAGCGTCGGATCCACGCAGGATCAATCTCTTCAGTGATGCTCAATCACTTTGGGTTTGTAGGTGTTTGGGTTTGGGGTTTTTCCTCACTTGATGATTTTCGCTCAAAGTCCTCGGAGGATGGGACGCTCTCAAATGACAAGTGTCAGTTTCTCTCGGAACAGCCAACCAGCTAGTGGTTGTAGGGGGCGGCTATTTATAGCCTAGGGAGCAGCCCGCATGATAAGACATAAATGCCCTTGAATGATATGACCGTTAGGTGGGTAGATATTTTGGGACAGCTGGCGCATAGCACAGCAACGGTCGGAAATTTGAGGTTCAAATTCCTCAGGGCTATCATGTTCCTCACTGTGTAGGCAATCCGCACTAGCGAATTCCTAACTCCTCAGTCAGAACAATTTCCTCAGAGACCAGAAGAACTTCGTCTCTGTCAGTGAAGAATATGACTGAACTGTATGAGATTTCCAATGGCTTCACTCGAAGGGATTGGTAGGTGTAGGATTTGAGTTGAGCATCACATGGAAATTTTTCCTTAGTATTTCCTCGACCCCCTTTAACAGTACGGTGTTTCCTTTGACTCAAGAAAGAGAAAATGAAACTACGAAAACAAAAGCCTTCACGCTTCATGTTCCTCAAAAGAATACCAAGTCTTCAAGGTCACACCAATTTCTTCACTTTCAAAGTCTTCAGAAAGTCTTCAGAAATCCAAAGTCTTCAGTCGAAGAACTTCATTTTTAGGGCCGACTTTCACTATAATTATCAAACTCCTCATAGACTTATAGATCTGTGTACACTCACAAACGCATTAGTCCCTTAACCTACAAGTCTTCAATACACCAAAATCACTAAGGGGCACTAGATGCACTTACAATCTCCCCCTTTTTGGTGATTGATGACAATATAGGTTAAGTTTTCAACGGGGATAAACATATGAAGTGTAAATACTGATATTGAGGAATTTGATTGCAAGATATAGAAGAACTCCCCCTGAAGATGTGCATAGTGAGGAATTTGCTTTTGAAGCAATGCACACTTGAAAAGTTGAATCATGGAGATCTCCCCCTATATCTTGTAATTCATACACGCATTTGACATAATATATGAAGAATTTGAAATGCATGATGAAATATGGTGACTGATGTAATTCAGCATGCGTGCAATAACATTAATGAGGAATAAGCATGCAGAAGAAACAACAAAAGTATCAGGTCACCATAGAGTTTACGTTTACAACTCGATCCAGCAAAGTCTTCAAAAGAACGAGAGTTGCAACTTAGAAAAAAAAACGCCCATATAAGAGACCCGCTTGAAGACTAACTCAAATTTCTCCCCCTTTGTCATCAAATGACCAAAAGGGTCGAAAATGAGGACTAACGCCCCTGAAGAAAATCAAGGTGATGAAGGAGCGTCAGCGTTGTTGGGGTCAGTTGTTGGAGTAGGGCCTGCCGCAGTGTCGTCCAAATCTTCATTTTCATCAGTGTCACGTGATGAAGAATAGGAGCTGGCCACCAAGGAAGGAACCTTGACCTTCTTGTACTTCTTCGGAGGAGGTGCAGCCCAGTCAAGATCGTCCTTGAGACCCATTGTCTTCAGATCTTCTTCACTATAGACTTGAGACAGAACAGCCTAGGTGCGGTTGAGGATTTCATGAAGGTAGTAGTGGTTTTTCTTCACTGCATTGTGGGTAGCAGTCATGTTGTAAAGAATTGAACCAAACTGACGCTTAACCCATTTATGATTGCGGTCAACCTTCTGGTGAAGATTGAGGAGAAGCTCACGGTCAGTCATCACCCTGGGTGTTGTGCCTTGAGGAATTTGGTGCAGTTTCTTCAGGCACAACTGATGCAGTTGCCCTGACCTCTTCATTTGAGTCGTGGCCCTTGATTGGACTCAATGTCTTCGTCAGAATGCGATAGACAGTTCAAGGCACATACAGCAATTCCTTCACAAGGAATTTTGTTCTTGAGGTCTGGCCTGGCTTCAAAGGCTTCATCAGCACTTGCATGTAGTGACCGGTTAGCTCAGGTTCATTGTAGACGCAACAAGCACCTTCAAGGGGCGGACTGAGAGGTAAGGCACGAAGCAATTCAGTAGCTGGTGCCTTGTAGTGAGTGTTTTCAAACATCCAGTCCAGCACCCATGAATTCACATCTTCAGAATTTCCGGTGATGTGCAGCGTTGCATAGAATTGAAGAATAAGTTCTTCATTCCAATCACAGATGTCAGTGCAGAAATTTAACAGTCCAGCGTCGTGAAGAACACTGAGGACTGGCACGAAGCACGGCAGAGATTCCATGTCCACGTGAGGAATGTGCTCATGATCGAAGACTTTGTCTTTGTCGAACAGCACTAAGGAATAGAAATTTGCCTGGCTGGCAGTCCAGAAATGCCTCTTCCTTATGCGAGCAGAGTCATAAGGGTTGTAATCAGTGAAGAATACATGCTCGCCAAAGAAGGCATCAGTCTTGAATTTTTGCTTCCTGGAGAAGGGATCCTTTGGTTTGGGCAGAGGAGTGTCAGTGAGTTGCATCACAACCTCAGGAATCACAATCTCAGGTTCTTCAGGCTGAGGAATTTCTGGTTCCTCTTCAGTGGCAGCCTGGTTCTTGAATTCTTCATTTTCAGTTTCTTCAGCACTAGCGGTTGGAATGTCTTCATGAGCTTCATCAGATCCCATTTGAACTGTAGTGACTGGGGACTGAGGAATTTGCTGCAGTGGAGTGAAGAGTGGAGAATTGGGGTGCTGACTTTCCCAAAATTCATCATTCATCACAGGTGTGGTACAGCCAATGTCCACATCTTCATCTTCAATTTCTTCAACGCCGGCCTCTTTAGCAGTAAACTGAGGCACAGGCGAGGAAACAACTTCTTCATCCATCTGCTCTGACATAGCAGCAGAAGGAGTTTCTTCATCAGATCCGCTAGGGATCACATATTCTTCACCAAAAGGAACAAGGTCCTTTGATGGCATGGTTGAGATTGGAACAGCATCAATCGGGTTAGCAAATGAACTGGTCATAGGCTTCATTTTCTTTGGAGCAGAAGATTCTGAAGAAGCTGATGCTTTCCTTTTCTTCACAGCTGCACGCTCTGCAGCCTTGGTCTTCTTCACATCAGATGCAGATGGAAGGATTGGAGTTGGAGTAGGCGCAGGTGGAGCAGAGGAATTTGGTGCAGTTTCTTCAGGCACAACTGATGCAGTTGCCCTGACCTCTTCATTTTATTCAGGCGCACCGCTAGTGGGTGCCCTGGAACTCACATTATCTTCAGCAGCCTGATTGTCATCAGCGGTGCTGGCATGTTCTTCAGTTTGCTGAGCTGATGCTTCAGCCTGGGTGACTTCAATATGCACAGGGGCAGCGGCACTTGAAGTGAGTGTCTTCGTCAGATTGACGAACCTGACCTTGGCTCCTTTCCAATCAGCATAGTAAGCGTTGAAATCATCGCTGAGGACTTTGATTTCAGACTGGAGCTTTACAAGTTCATCAGTTGTCATAGAGACAACGTTGTTCTTCAGGAACTTCTCCTTCCTGTAATGTGCTTTCTTAAGTTGCCTGGCCTTAACTTGAACTTTTAACTTCCTGAAGAAATTGGACGAACGTGCCCCTGACCCTTCTCATTCGCATGACATGTGTCACCCACGTACTGAGAGGTGGAGATCGTGTTAGATCGTGGGTGAATAGATAAGTATATCGTGGGAAGCGGAACGGTTTGAGCGGCAAAGCCGAAAACTTGGATAAGATAAGTTAAAAGTTCCGTTCGCAAATTCTTCAGGTGACAAGGACGCAGTGAAGATTTTGAACGAGTTTCAAATAGAACGCACATGAAGAATTTGTGAATAGATTGGGTTGAGTATAGCATAGAGGGGGAAGGGTCCGATCACATTCACTTAGCAGAAATAGCAACTTGAAGAATTAGCCATAAGTGAATGCTGTAGAGGACATAAAATCATATATATCTATATAGCCAATGAAGAGAAATGACGGAAACAGTGAAGATTTTGCAAAGTTGAAGAATATGAACAACTGAGGAATTTCAAAACTGAGGGAAAACTCAAATTGAAGATTTTCAACTTTTGTGGTGGCGTGACCCACCGCTTAAGAATGATGATTTCAGACACCGCGTACAATTGTTGTAGGGTTCTGAGAATCAAATTCTTCATTAATTTCTTCACACTTAGAGTGTTATTCTTCATTGATTGAAGAAAAACGTTTCTTCATGTGTTGCACATCTAAGTCATCAATTTTGCATAAGTGTTAGGATGAGTGTCCTTTTCAAAGAACATTCGAAGATTCTAGGATATTTAGCTCACACCACAACTTGCTAAATCTCTTCTCATCCAAGGGCTTTGTGAAGATATCGGCTAGCTGTTCTTCAGTCTTCACATGCTCAATAGAAATGTCGCCCTTCAACACATGATCGCGAAGAAAATGATGACGAATCTAAATGTGCTTTGTCTTCGAGTGCTAAACTGGGTTGTGAGCAATCTTGATGGCACTCTCATTGTCACAGAAGAGAGGCACATTCTTCACGTTGACGCCGTAGTCCTTGAGGCTTTGCTTCATCCACAACAATTGAGCACAGCAAGAACCAGCAGCAATGTACTCAGCTTCAGCAGTAGACAGTGATACGCAGTTCTGTTTCTTCGAGGACCAACAGACCAAAGATCGTCCGAGGAAATGACATGTACCAGATGTTGACTTGCGATCCACACGATCACTAGGATAGTCAGAGTCAGAATATCCAACGAGATCAAAAGCCGAGCCCTTGGGGTACCATAATCCTAGTGTTAGTGTGTGAGCTAGATATCAAAGAATATGCTTCACAGCCTTATGGTGTGATTCCTTCGGTGTAGCTTGAAATCGGGCACACATGCAAACACTAAGCATAATATCTGGCCTAGATGCACATAAGTACAATAAAGAACCAATCATGGAGCGGTATACCTTTTGATCGAAGTCAATACCATTTTCATCAGTGCACAGATGGGCATTTGTGGGCATAGGAATTTTGACGCCTTTGCAATCTTGCATGCCGAATTTCCTCGGTACATCCTTGAGGTATTTCTCCTGAGATATGAATATGCCATTGCGCTATTGACGAATTTGAAGACCTAAGAAGAATTTCAACTCTCCCATCATAGACATTTGATATTCTTCACTCATCATATAGGCAAATTCATCACTATAACGTTGGTCAGTACAGCCAAAAATGATGTCATCAACATATATTTGGCATACAAACAATTCATCATCATATGATTTAGTGAAAAGAGTAGGGTCGAGTGAACCGGTTTGAAGCCTTTCTTCATGAGGAATTCCTTCAGAGTATCATACCACGCCCGAGGGGCCTGCTTGAGGCCATAGAGGGCCTTATTTAGTCTGAAGACTTTGTCAGGATGCTTAGGATCTTCAAAACCTGGGGGTTGAGCAACATATACTTCTTCCTCAAGCTTACCATTGAGGAATGCACTTTTCACATCCATTTGATATAAGGTGATGTCATGATGGTTAGCATAAGCAAGTAATATGTGAATAGCTTCAAGTCTAGCAACAGGTGCAAAAGTTTCATCGAAATCAATTCCTTCAACCTGTGTGTAGCCTTGAGCTACTAGCCGTGCCTTATTCCTCACCACAAGGCCATTTTCATCTTGCTTGTTGCGGTAGATCCACTTTGTGCCAATGATATTGTGTTTGCGAGGATCTGGACGATTGACCAGTTCCCAAACGTTGTTGAGCTTGAACTGATGTAATTCTTCTTGCATGGCCTGAATCCACTCAGGCTCCAGAAATGCTTCATCTACCTTAGTGGGCTCTGAGATAGAGACAAAAGCATAGTGCCCACAAAAGTTAGATAAATGTGAAGCTTTTGAGCGTGTGAGAGGACCTGGTGCTTCAATGTCATCGATGATCTTCTCAACTTGTACTTCTTTTGCAACGCGAGGATGAGTAGGTTGTCATCGAGGAATTTGATCAGCATTTTCTTCAGCACCATTTTCTTCAGCAATTTCTTCAGGTGCATTAGCTCAACGTTCTTCATGTTCTGGAATGAATTCTTCAGCAGATTCTTTGGTAGGAATGACATCCTCAGTAGCCTTGAACTTGATAGTTTCCTCAGGTGCTAGTTCATCTATCACAGAGGGTAGGTGCTCTCTTTGCGAGCCATTAGTTTCATCGAACCGCACATCTATAGTTTCAACAACCTTGTGAAGAACGGTGTTGAAGACTCTGTAGGTGTGCGAGTCCTTTCCGTAACCAAGCATAAAACCTTCATGTGCTTTCAGTGCAAATTTAGCATTGTGATGAGGATCTCTAATCCAACATTTAGCACCGAATACTTTGAAATAACTCACATTGGGTTTTTTTGTCAGTGAGGAGTTCATAGGCAGTCTTCTTGAAGAATTTGTGAAGATATACCCTGTTGATGATGTGGCACGTAGTATAAATTTCCTCAATCCAGAAGTGACGAGGCGTCTTGTACTCATTAAGCATAGTGCGAGCCATCTCAACAAGAGTTCTGTTCTTGCGCTCCACGACGCCATTTTGCTGAGGAGTGTAAGGAGCAGATAACTCATGAGTAATACCAAGTTCATCAAGATAGTCATCAAGACCAGAATTCTTGAACTCAGATCCATTGTCACTTCTGATGTGCTTGATCTTCACACCAAAGTTGGTTGAAGCCCTCGAGGAAAATCATTTGAAGACTTCCTGCACTTCATGTTTGTAAGTAACAATGTGTACCCATGTGTAACGAGAGTAATCATCAACAATAACAAGCCCATAGAGAGATGCGTCATTTGTGACAGCTGAGTAATGGTTAGGACCAAAGAGGTCCATGCGAAGCAATTTGAATGGTCGAGTAGTGGTCATGATAGTCTTCGCTGGATGCTTAGCCTTGGTCATCTTTCTAGCTTCACAAGCTCCACACAAGTGATCCTTGAGGAATTTGACATTCTCAATGCCAATGACATGCTTCTTCTTCGCAAGCGTGTGCAAATTCCTCATGCCTGCATGACCAAGTCGTCGATGCCATAGCCATCCTTCTGAAGCTTTTGCAAGTAGGCACACGGCTGGTTGCGGTCCTGTAGAGAAATCAACAATATACAAGTCTCCTATCCTAAAGCCTTCGAAGACTTTGGAATTGCCAGCTTCCATAACCACAACACAACGATACTTGCCAAAGACAACTGGCATATCAAGATCACAAAGCATTGAGACAGACATGAGGTTGTATCCTAAGGACTCGACAAGCATGACTTTGTCCATGTGTCGATCCTTTGTGATCGCAACCTTACCTAGACCCAATACCCGACTTTTGCCTTTGTCAGCGAAGATGATATGCTTCAGATGCGATGGTGATAAGGGAGCATCAATCAATAGATTCTTGTCACCAGTCATGTGATTTGTACATCCACTATCGAGGACCCACTCAGTGGCTTTGGGTTGATCATCCTGCAGATGAATTAGTGCATCTTACGAACTTCATATACTTCATCAGTGAAGAATATGACATCAATTCATCAGATCAATTTCATCAAGCAATAGAACAGATAAAGCAGTATGAGGACGTGAGAAATGAAAGTTCATTTCTTCATGATTAGCCTGCGTCCTTTCAGGCATTTTGTCAGGTCCCCAGCAAATTCTTCAGACGTTAAAATACGTCTGGAGACCTGACCCTGCATAAGAGATTAGTTCTTTTTCTTCACCACCCACATCTGAAGGGGTGGCAAAGAGTTCATCACTCTGCGAGCTCCATAAGAGAAAGGTGGCATAGAAGCCAATCCATTTCGTTTCACATAAGAGGAGTTAGGGTAAGCATATGAATAAGCAGAGAAATTCTTCGAGGACTTATGAACATAATGATTAGAAGAATAATGCTCATATTCATGGCCCTTGGCTCTTCCCTGCGAAACAGAGTTGTTAGCACGATGATGTTCATATGAGGACTTTGATCCTCTTGAGGAATTTGATCCATGTGAGGAATTTGGTCCGTATGAGGACTTGGATCCATATGAAGAATTTGGTCCATATGAAGAATTTGATCTGGGGTTCCTATTCTTCACAGGTGGTGTCATGAGGACATTCACCTGAAGACTTTCAAGGCACATTTTGGGAACCCAAATTTTCTTCATAGGGGAACCGTTCCTGCAGTTAGTGCCAACATATCTAGCAAATACTTCACCATTCTGATTTTTGAACAGTTTATAGTTGGAGTCAAATGACTCATCAGAAGAATGAGAAGATTCACATGTAAAGCCAAATAAATTAGATAGATCAACTCGAGGTCCCTTTGCAGCAAGCCATGAGGTTTTGGGGTACTGCTCAGGCTTCCAATATGTACCATCAGCATTGAGTTTCCTCTCAAAGGCAATACCCTCTTTCCTAGGGTTCCTGTTGAGGATCTGCTTTTTAAGCACATCACAAAGAGTCTGATGCCCTTTGAGGCTTTTGTACATGCCTGTCATGTAAAATTCCTTCAGCCCTGCATCGTCAGTGATACTAGCAATGTCCTCAGATGAGGAATTAGTGATAGCAGAGATAGTTGAAGAATTTGTAGCATTAGAAGCATTTGAACATTCAGGTGAAGAATTAGCAGATTCACGTTCAATGCATTTCAAACATGGAGGACCAAATTCTTCCTGAGCAGCGCTGATTTGTTGAGCAAGTAATGAATCGCGCTCCTTCTGAAGATCTTCATAACTCACTCTTAGCTTCTCAAGATCTTGCTTTCTTTGAAGAAATTCATAAGAAAGCTTCTCATGATCAGATAAGAGAGTGTTATGATGACCTTGAAGGTTGTCATACCTAGTCTGAAGTCTCTGAAGATTTTCAGTCAAGGTTTTTGTGCGATCCATTTCTTCACCCAACATATCATCACTCTTGTCTAGCATGTTTTGAACCTTTTCAAGGGCCCTTTGTTGTTTCACAGCAATCTTAGCAAGTTTAGAATAGCTAGGCTTAAGGTTTTCATCAGATTCATTTTCACTTGATTCAGATGAGGCATATTTGATTACCTTGGCACCCTTTGCCATGAAGCAATAGGTGGGAGCGTAGTCATCATTGCCTTCATCAGCCTTGTTGGTGAGGTCATTTTCTTCAGAGTTGAAGATAGACTTGCTGACGAATGCAGTAGCGAGGGCTAGGCTTGCCACACTGGATTCAGAATCCTCAGATGCCTCCTATTCCTCATTTTCTTCAGATTCAGCCTCAGAGTCCATTTCCTTGCCAATGAATGCCCGAGCCTTCTTGGAGCTACTCTTCTTGAGAGATGAAGACTTTGAGGATTTTGATGATGAAGATTTTGAGGATTTCTTCTTTTTCTTCGTATCATCACAACTGTAATCCATGTATTTATTCTTCTTTGATTCCTTTTCCCACTGAGGACAATCTTGAATGTAGTGTCCTGGTTTCTTGCATTTGTGACAAAGCCTCTTCTTGTAGTCACTGGATGAGGAATCATTGCTCCTTGAGGGTCTTCCAAAGCGACCACGTCTTGAGAGCTTCTGGAATTTCTTCACAAGCAGTGCTAGATCATGGCTCAGTTCTTCAGGATCACCAAGACTGCTTTCAGAGTCTTCATCTTTAGACTCAGAAACTGCCTTGGCCTTCAGTGCACGTGATCTGCCACAGCTCGAACCATAGAGATCTCTCTTTTCAGCAAGCTGGAACTCATGAGTGTTTAGCCTTTCGAGGATATCAGCGGGATCAAGTGACTTGTAATCAGCACGCTCTTGTATCATCAAGGCCAGAGTATCAAATGAGGAATCAAGCGATCTCAGCAGTTTCTTCACCACCTCGTGGTCGGTGATGTCAGTGGCACCAAGTGCTTGAAGCTCATTTGAGATGTCAGTGAGGCGATCGAAGGTTTGTTGAACATTCTCATTGTCGAGTCTTTTGAAGCGGTTGAAGAGATTGCGAAGAACATCAACTCGAGAGTCACGCTGTGTTGAGACTCCTTCATTTACTTTGGGCAGCCTATCCCAAATAAGCTTAGCAGTTTCCAAAGCACTCACTCTTCCATACTGTCCTTTGCTCAGATGGCCACATATGATATTCTTCGCTTGAGAATTGAGTTGCTTGAATCTCTTCACATCGGCAGCGTTCAGTGAGGGTGAGACAGAGGGAACACCTTTTCCACAACATACCAGAGATCGTTATCAATTGCCTCAAGATGCATTCGCATCTTATTCTTCCAGTAGGGGTAGTCCGTCCCATCGAAGGTAGGACACCCAGCAGAGACCTTGATCATACCTGCGGTCGACATAACTAAAACTCCAGGTGGTTAAACCAAAATCACACAGAACAAAGGAGTACCTTGCTCTGATACCAATTGAAAGTGCGTTATATCGACTAGAGGGGGGTGAATAGGCGATTTTTATAAATTCTTCCCTGAGGAATTTGTGGGTGAGGAAATTCCTTAGCGAAGAACTACTTGCAGCGGAATAAGTACTCAAGAGTATGCATAGCAGAGCACAAGCATAGTCATCATGATGAAATGAAAACAAGCATAGAGTACAGAAAGCGCAAACACAGGATAACACAGGATGAATACAAACAGAATGAAGAAATTGAACTGAGGAAATTGAGAAAGTCTGCAGTCAAAGTCTTCAAACACAGATATGAACAATTGCACAGCACAGGAATGAGGAAATGAAAGAGTTGAGCAAATAGAACCAGTTGGCTTGGTGAAGACAATGATTTGGTAGACCAGTTCCAACTGCCGTCTCAGTTGTACATCTGGTTGGAGCGGCTAGGTATTTAAACCTGAGGACACCCAGTCCCGGACACACAGTCCTCACCGTATTCTCCTTGAACTAAGGTCACACAGACCTCCTCCAATCACTCGTGGTAAGTCTTCAGGTGACTTCCGAACCTTCACAAACTCGGTCACTCGGCGATACACAATTTCCTCTTGGATGCTCTAGACCATGACGCCTAACCGTCTGGAAGAAGCACAGTCTTCAAAGGTAATAAGCGTCGGATCCACGCAGGATCAATCTCTTCAGTGATGCTCAATCACTTTGGGTTTGTAGGTGTTTGGGTTTGGGGTTTTTCCTCACTTGATGATTTTCGCTCAAAGTCCTCGGAGGATGGGACGCTCTCAAATGACAAGTGTCAGTTTCTCTCAGAGCAGCCAACCAGCTAGTGGTTGTAGGGGGCGGCTATTTATATCCTAGGGAGCATCCCGCATGATAAGACATAAATGCCCTTGAATGATATGACCGTTAGGTGGGTAGATATTTTGGGACAGCTGGTGCATAGCACAGCAACGGTCGGAAATTTCAGGTTCAAATTTCTCAGGGCTATCATGTTCCTCACTGTGTAGGCAATCGGCACTGGCAAATTCCTAACTCCTCAGTCAGAACAAATTCCTCGGAGACCAGAAGAACTTCGTCTCTGTCACTGAAGAATATGACTGAACTGTATGAGATTTCCAATGGCTTCACTCGAAGGGATTGGTAGGTGTAGGATTTGAGTTGAGCATCACATGGAAATTTTTCGTTAGTATTTCCTCGACCCCCTTTAACAGTACGGTGTTTCCTATGACTCAAGAAAGAGAAAATGAAACTATGAAAACAAAAGTCTTCATGCTTCATGTTCCTCAAAAGAATACCAAGTCTTCAAGGTCACACCAATTTCTTCACTTTCAAAGTCTTCAGAAAGTCTTCAGAAATCCAAAGTCTTCAGTCAAAGAACTTCATTTTTAGGGGTCGACTTTCACTGTAATTATCAAACTCCTCATAGACTTATAGATCTGTGTACACTCACAAACGCATTAGTCCCTTAACCTATAAGTCTTCAATACACCAAAATCACTAAGGGGCACTAGATGCACTTACAATTCTCGATCGTGAGATCATGAGAAATGACAACCTTGCCAAGCCCCAAGACCTTGGATGACGAGGCATCACCCCACTCAACATTGGTGGGCATAGATGGAATCTTGCGAACATCCACCACCAAGTCCTTGCTTCCAGTCATATGATTAGTGGCTCCACTATCGAGCAACCATGATCCCCCACCGGAAGCAAACACCTACAAGAGATCAATGCTTGGTTTTAGGTACCCATTTTGTAATGGGTCCTTTTATGTTAGTGACAAGGGTCTTAGGAACCCAAATAGACCATTTAATGTACTCATAAGGAGAACCAACAAATTTGGCATAAACATGCCCATCACTAGCACGGCACAACACATAAGAAGGGTTAAAGTCGTCGGCTTTTTTGGAAGGGGTGGCATTGCCTTTCTTGACACCACCACCCTTCACATTGTCCTTCTTCTCCTTGGAAGCACCCTCTCCCTCCTTCACAAAGGTTTGCTTGAGAGGGGGAGGTCGTTTGGTCTTGTCATTCTTCTTCTTGTTCTTGGGCACGGGTGCGAACCCAATCCCTTCTTTGGCCACAACTTCCTTTTGATTGCTCAAAAGGTCGTTGAGGTTCTTCTCACCTTGTATGCACGACACAAGGCCTTTCTCAAGTTGCTCCTTCAACTTAGCATTCTCCTCAACAATATGCACATGCTCACAACAAGGGTTAGTAGCATTTGCATTATCAATTAACACCATATGAGGAAAGGTGGCTTTCTCCTTGGTTAGCTTCACTTGGAGTTGATCATGAGACTCCTTGAGGCTAGCATGAACACCTTTCAAGGCCTTGTGAGCCTTGTCAAGTATATCAAACTCCTCCTTGAGTCTAGCAAGATCAACCCCAAGTTTGGCCTTCTCGGAATTTAGCACACGAGATACAACAAGAGCATGACCAAAATCTTTCTTTAATTTAGCATGATCATCGTTGTGTGACTCCTCAAGAGCCAAACTAAGACCACGCTCTTCCCCAAGAGCATTAGAAAGATCCAAAATCTCATCGGCATAGTCACGACTATGCCCTTCCATCTTAGAGATGGTATCTTCGTGAGCCTCGACCATGTCATTGGCTTCACCAAGTTTACCCTTGAGTTTGCTCATGAAAGACTCAAACTCATTCTCCTCCACATTAGACCCCTCATGTTCATCAATGCAATCCATCAAAGAGGGATTATTAATTATGGTAGTTTTGATGTTGGGGGTTACCTTGTTGGTGGCTTTAGCCATGAGGCACTTGGCGGTGATGTTCTCATTGGGTGAGTCGAAGAGAGACACCCGTGGAGTTGTTGCAATGGCAACTGACTCACCATCTTCATCATCATCATCATCCTCATTGTACTCTTCTTGTACCACCAACGCCTTGGGAGGAGTCTTCTTGGTGAAGTTGCTCTTGTTAGAGAAATACTTGGCCTTGTCCTTCCGGATGAGCTTGCCACCATTGTCTTCCCTTTTCTCATAAGGGCACTCCGCAACAAAATGGCTCACATTGCTGAAGGAAATATGCCCTAGAGGCAATAATAAGGTTATTATTTATTTCCTTATATCATGATAAATGTTTATTATTCATGCTAGAATTGTATTAACCGGAAACATAATACTTGTCTGAATACATAGACAAACAGAGTGTCACTAGTATGCCTCTACTTGACTAGCTCATTGATCAAAGATGGTTATGTTTCCTAGCCATAGACATGAGTTGTCATTTGATTAATGGGATCACATCATTAGGAGAATGATGCGATTGACTTGACCCATTCCGTTAGCTTAGCACTCGATCGTTTAGTATTCTTCTATTGCTTTCTTCATGACTTATACATGTTCCTATGACTATGAGATTATGCAACTCCTGTTTACCGGAGGAACACTTTGTGTCCTACCAAATGTCACAACATAACTGGGTGATTATAAAGGTGCTCTACAGGTGTCTCCGAAGGTACTTGTTGGGTTGGCGTAATTGGAGATTAGGATTTGTCACTCCGATTGTCGGAGAGGTATCTCTGGGCCCACTCGGTAATGCACATCACTATAAGCCTTGCAAGCATTGCAACTAATGAGTTAGTTGTGGGATGATGTATTACGGAATGAGTAAAGAGACTTGCCGGTAACGAGATTGAACTAGGTATTGTGATACCGACGATCGAATCTCGAGCAAGTAACATACCGATGAAAAAGGGAACAACGTATGTTGTTATGCGGTTTGACCGATAAAGATCTTCGTAGAATATGTGGGAGCCAATATGAGCATCCAGGTTCCGCTATTGGTTATTGACCGGAGACGTGTCTCGGTCATGTCTACATAGTTCTCGAACCCGTAGGGTCCACACGCTTAAAGTTTGATGATAGTTATATTATGAGTTTATGAGTTTTGATGTACCGAAGGTTGTTCGAAGTCCCGGATGTGATCACGGACATGACGAGGAGTCTCGAAATGGTCAAGACATGAAGATTGATATATTGGACGACTATATTCGGACACCGGAATGGTTCCGGGGGTTATCGGATATTTATTGGAGTACCGGGGGTTACCGGAACCCCCCCCCCCGGGAAGCTATTGGGCCTTATGGGCCTTAGTGGAAAGGAGAGAGGGAGGCCAAGAGGTGGCGCGCGGCCCCCCTTGCCCCAATCTGAATTGGGAAAGGGAAGGGGGCGGCGGCCCCCCTTCTCCTTCCTTCTCTCCACCTCCTCCTTTCCCCTTCTCCTAGTTGGAATAGGAAAAGGGGGGCCAAACCTACTTGGAGTAGGATTGCCCCCCCTTGGGCACGCCTCTCCCCTTGGCCGGCCCTCTCCTCCTCCCCCCTTTATATACGGAGGAGGGGGCACCCCATAGACACAACAATTGATCTCTTGATCTCTTAGCCGTGTGCGGTGCCCCCCTCCACCATAATCCACCTCGATAATATCATAGCGGTGCTTGGGCGAAGCCCTGCGTTGGTAGAACATCATCATCGTCACCACGCCGTCATGCTGATGGAACTCTCCCTCAAAGCTCGGCTGGATCGGAGTTCGAGGGACGTCATCGAGCTGAACGTGTGCTGAACTCGGAGGTGCCGTACGTTCGGTACTTGATCGGTCGGATCGTGGAGACGTACGACTACATCAACCGCGTTGTGCTCACGCTTCCGCTTTCGGTCTACGAGGGTACGTGGACAACACTCTCCCCTCTCATTGATATGCATCACCATGATCTTGCGCGTGCGTAGGAATTTTTTTGAAATTACTACGTTCCCCAACAGTGGCATCCGAGCCTGGTTTTATGCGTAGATGTTATTTGCATGAGTAGAACACAAGTGAGTTGTGGGCGATACAAGTTATACTGCTTACCAGCATGTCATACTTTGGTTCGGCGGTATTGTTGGATGAAGCGGCCCGGACCGACATTACACGTACGCTTACGCGAGACTGGTTCTACCGACGTGCTTTGCACACAGGTGGCTGGCGGGTGTCAGTTTCTCCAACTTTAGTTGAACCGAGTGTGGCTATGCCCGGTCCTTGAGAAGGTTAAAACAACACTAACTTGACGAACTATCGTTGTGGTTTTGATGCGTAGGTAAGAACGGTTCTTGCTCAGCCCGTAGCAGCCACGTAAAACTTGCCACTACTAGAAAAAGGCTTACTAGTGGCGCACCAGTTTTGCCTACTAATGGCGCACTACTGGTGCGCCACTAGCATCATGCCACTAGTAATTTTTACTAATGGCGCACCGCTGGTGCGCCATTAGTATCTGGTACTCTAATGGCGCACCGGGCAGTGCGCCATTTGTATAGGCCACGGTGCGCCATTAGTATGCCTCCCAGGGGGCCATATATACCCATGTGCTTTGCCATACTAATGGCGCACTGCAGTGTGATGTGCCATTAGTATCCTTCGGCATACTAATGGCGCACTGCTGGGTGATGCGCCATTAGTACCCTCTGGCATACTAATGGCGCACTGCTCTGGGATGCGCCATTAGTATCCTTTGGCATACTAATGGCGCACGTTGGCCTGATGCGCCATTAGTATGTATATTAGGGATTTTTTTTTCTGATTTTTGCACAGATTACAAAATATATTATTGGACAGAAATTAAGCAGCAGGACACAGCAACAGCAGATTCATCGAATACAATAGAAGATTAGTCTCCGAATACAATTCGTCATATTAGTCTCCGAATTCAAAAGACCGAACAAAGATAGAACATTACAAGTCTCGAGACCGCGAGTAGCGAGTTTGTCTTCACATTACAAGTCGATATCGATCATCTAAACTACCATCACATAGAAGAGAGATGCGGTCATCACGATGAGCATCATCGCGATGAAACTGGTCTTCATCCGGTTCCTCCAACGCGTACATCGTTGTGGGCCATGTTTCGCTCTAAATAGGAAAAAAGTTTGGTCAAAAAGTTGGTTATTGTCAAGGAACAAGATCTCTAAGTTGACCAAATAACCTAATTCTCGAGGAATGTCGCCAAAAAGATGGTTATTGTCAAGGAACAATTGAGAGATGTTTGTGATATTGCCTAGGTGTTTTGGGATGGAACCTGTTAGTGTGTTGTTGCTAGGTGTTGTGGGATGGAACCAGTAGCTTCCTTGCAACCCACAAAAGAGAAAGGAAAAGGGGTGAAAAGGGGGAGATGGTTAACTTTGATGAGCAGGCAACATCTTCCTAACCCCCTTCTTCCTGTCTCCTCTCACTATCTCTCTCACACACATGGCAAGCAAGGGTGTCTGAGTGTGTGAAAAAATACTAAACTAATCCAACCACTAAAGCACTAGATCACTACTATTGGTTGATGTCAAGATACATGCTGATTAATTTTTGTTTCGGTTGAGAATCGGGCACCTTCTAGGTCAAGAAAATTGGGCATGACCTTTGCTAATTTTCTTGACCTAGGAGGGCCCCAATCTCAACCGAAACGGAAATTAATCAACATTTCAGGAGAAAGGGGTAACAAAGTGATGGGGCAAATGTGCCGGGCACCACAATGTGATCACAGAAACAAAGCAGCACCACTGGTGTTGGATTCACAGTGTAAATGATGGATGAAAAGGCCACAGACCATATGGTCCTCTGCTTTCATATGGACAAAATAAAAGTTCACATGAATGGCTACTTGACTGAATGGTGCCAGGTAAACAAACTCCCAAAGTCCACTAGCAGATCCAAGATCTAATTCTATTACACACAACATAGCAATTTAAGAGAATTAGAATAAGGATAGTAGGAAATGAAAAAGAATTATGCTCAAAGAACAATGGTAACAGCAAAATATTGAAACCTTTGGTAAGCATTATATTACAAAAAAAAAACAAGATATGTAGTACTACACAATATCCATAACCAGAAAACAAGACATGCATATTCTTAGGCAGAGTAAAATAGTCCTGCATTCTTGGCAGTTGTCTGCTAGTGATTTGCCTCATCATCATATCATAAGTAAAATTCTTATTCTTATTCTTATTTACTCCTTGCATTTTCATTCTTCTTCTTACTGTCAAAATTCAGAGTAAATTCTAGCCTTATTTGTACTGCTTGTGCTTGTAGTAGTAAGATTCAGGAGTAGGAGATCACAAAAGTACAGTCCACAGGTTACTCCAAGTTTCTGAATTTTCAGTAAATTTTCTGTAAGAAAAGAACTAAAAGAAAAGAAATCCTAGGGTTAAAAATCTGGAGCAAGTCCTAGCAGAACCACAAAATGTTCATCTACTCCTAGGATGTCCTGTTCATAATTCTAGTTCATGTCCTAGGATGTGCTATTCATAATTGTTAATCCAAATAGCAGATACACAAGCACTGGATTTTACAAATGTCCAAACAGTGTCATATCTGAAATGTATGATTTTCAGTAGCAGAGATTCAGAGTCATTAGTTTTGAGTGTACATCGTGAAAAACCTAGAGGACGCCGGCGGGGAGAGAAACCTAGGGGGAAGGAGGGGAGGAGAGAGGAGGAATCACCTAGAGGACGCCGGCGTCGAGGAGGCTGCGGGCGGCGATCCGGAGGAAGGGGCCCGTGATGTCGTCGGCGTCCTTGGCCGCCGTCTTGACCTTCCGAGCAGAAGAAGGCATGGGTGGTGAGAGGAGGAGGAGGATAAGCTAGGGGGATGGGGGAAGGGAGGGAGGGGACGTACGTGCTGGGGCGGGGTGGAGTCCGGCGGGGGTCGGGGCGGCGGCGTCGAGGCAGCGCAAGACCACAGCGGCGGACGACGTGCAGGCGCGGCGGACGGAGGGGGCGGAGCAAGGGGGCGGCGGCGTACGGTTGGGGTCGAGGAGTGGGGGATCTGGCGAGCGAGGGAGGGAGGGAGGCGACAGTGCGAGGGGAACAAGTACGTCGATTCTAATGGCGCACCTCCCCCTGGTGCGCCATAAGTACGTCGATTCTAATGGCGCACCTCCCCCTGGTGCGCCATTAGAATTTTGTTTTACTTACTAGCCCGACTGGTCAGGTTATATTCCACCTAACCCTATCTCCATCAGAACACGCCCACTAGCCCGACTGGTCAGCACGCAGCACACACACTAGGAGGTCCTGGGTTCAATTCCTAGGCTCCCCAATTTTTGTTTTTATGCATTTAAAATGTTGTTTGATATTTATTTGTGTTTAAATATGTTCAAACTTGTTTAAATCATAACAGTAATATTTTTTATATAAAAACAGTAATGATTTTTTAAAAAATATCATCAAATTTGTTATTTGAAAATATAATCAAATTTGCTTTTTTTGCAAATTTAGTTGCATTCATTTGTGACGGTGGAGCGGGCCGGGGAGGGTGCGGGGGAGAGGGTGCGGGGGGTCGTCGGCGACGGCCGGTGGAGCGGGGGAGGGTGCGGTGGGTCGTCGGCGGCGGTGGAGTGGGGGAGGGTGCGGGGGGTCGGCGGCGGCGGCCGGTGGAGCGGGGGAGATGGTGCCCATGAAATACAATCGAGAAATGAAGGCTACAATTTAAATACAATCGATCTTAGCTAGCTATCTGTTCACAATCTTCTTGCCCTTATTTTTTGTAAATGGAGTTCTTCTCTTGAACGGACGTCCTTTAGGTAGGGTGGTTCTGCTTCTTCTTGTGGTGTATGCTAATACTTCATCGTCGTCGTCATGTTCCATCTTCGGGTCGCCGTACTTGTCGAAGTCTTGCTCATTGGCGACTCCATCCATTCCGATGATCTTCCTTTTGCCTCTCCTCACGACAACACGACTGGGCTTTGATGGGTCGGTAATGAAGAAGCATTGGTCCACTTGGGAAGCCAGTACCCATGGCTCATTTTTCGCGGTGACGTTTGCGCCTGCGGTCTTGGATTTGGCTTCGGGTATAACCATGGTGGTGAAATACCGGTCTTCTTTTATGACGCTCTTGGCCCATCTGACACGGAACATCAGGACCTTCTCTCCAGCGTAGCTCAGCTCCCAGATCTCCTCGATCCTTCCGTAGTATCTATCCTTGTCGTTACCGGTGTAGGATTCCATCGTTACCCCGGAGTTCTGATAACCATCGCTCTTCATGTCCTTGTCCTCGGTGTAGAATGTGTAGCCGTTGATATCGTACGCCTCATACGTCATCAGGTTGTGCTCGGCGCCCTGTGACAAGGCGAATATGAGTTGTTCTTCCGCGGAAGAATCCTCATGTAAAGGGTACGACAGAAGCTTCTGCTTGAACCAACGCGTGAAACATGAGTTGTGCTCTTTGATTATATCTCCGTCTGTCCTCTGTTGGCCTCGGTCATTGTACGTCTTCTCAATAAACGTTTTGTGCTCTACCACCCAAGGATCGACCACGTCTATGTGTTGTAGCGCGACTAGGTTTGCTCTTTCAAAGTCGGCGAGTCGACCATCGAAGTCGACATGCATTTCGCGGCGACCCTCACGGTGACCCCATCCAGCGAGCCTGCCGAGGTGCCTGTTGACGGGCAGACCAACGGGGTTCTCGATGCCTAGATAATTCGTGCAGTAGGAGATGCACTCTTCGGTCAGAAAGCCCCTGGCTATGCTTCCCTCTGGACGTGACATGTTGCGAACGTATCCTTTGATGACACCATTCATCCTTTCGAACGGCATCATGCTGTGCAGGAACGTCGGCCCGAGTTGGATGATATCCTCCACGATATGGACCAGCAGATGCACCATAACGTCGAA
This sequence comes from Aegilops tauschii subsp. strangulata, assembly GCF_002575655.3. Taxonomy (NCBI): domain Eukaryota; kingdom Viridiplantae; phylum Streptophyta; class Magnoliopsida; order Poales; family Poaceae; genus Aegilops; species Aegilops tauschii. The sequence goes on from NC_053041.3 coordinate 125,163,097, forward strand.
GAATGCGGGAGGGAAGTACATCTCAAGCTCGCATAGTATCACCACGATCTCTTCCTGTAGCCTTCTGAGTTGCCTCACGCTAACCGACTTCCGAGAGATGACGTCGAAAAAGTTGCATAGGCCAAATAGCGTTTCACGGACGTGCGCGTCCATGATCCCACGGATTGCAACTGGAAGTATCTGCGTCATCAGCATGTGACAGTCGTGAGACTTCATCCCGCTGAACTTCTGCTTCACTGAGTCTAGGTATCTGCTTATCTTCCCCGCGTAACCGTAAGGAAGTTTTACTCCTACGAGGCAGGTGAAAAACTGATCGATCTCCTCCTGACTTAGAGTGAAGCACGCGGGAGGGAAGTCATTTCCGGTCTTCTTGGCCTTTTTGCCTTTGCGACGACTTTCCGTGTCCTGCTTCGCCTCATCATCATCATCATCATTAGCGTGAAGCTCCTCCCTGATGCCCATTGATTTCAAGTCTGCCCTTGCTTTCGGCCCATCTTTGGTCCTCTCTGGCATGTTGAGCAGGGTACCAAGCAGACTCTCGCACACGTTCTTCGTGATATGCATGACATCAAGGCTGTGAGGCACACGGTGGATCTTCCAGTACGGCAAGTCCCAGAAAATAGACCTCGTTTTCCATACCTTCAGCAGTGGCTCTGGCGCCTTTCGCTTCTTTCCCGGCTCTGGCGCCTTTTGCTTCTTTCCCGGCAGTGGGCAATCTTTCCAATTTTTCAACAACTCGTCTATTTCCTCGCCGCTCCTCGTACGCGGGCGTCTTCGGGGTTCGGTTTCACCATCGAACAGATCCTTGCGTTTCCTCCACGGGTCATCGTCGCGAAGCCACCTTCGATGTCCCATGAACACGGTTTTCGAAGACCCGGGATCTCTATCTAGCTGGCGATACGTTGTGTCATCCATGCACCTGACACATCCAGAAAATCCGTGGACCACCTGCCCCGCGAGATATCCGAAACCGAGATAGTCGTGCACCGTCGTGAGCAGTGCGGCTCTCATAGGGAAATATTCTTTCTCTGCGGCGTCCCACGTATTGGCTGGCGTTTTCCACAGCGTGTCTAGCTCCTCTTCCAGCAGCCCCAGATACAGATTGATGTCGTTCCCTGGTTGTTTCGGCCCTTCAATTAGCATACTCATGTGAATGTACTTCCTCTTCATGCACAACCAGGGGGGAAGGTTGTACATCCACACAAACACAGGCCAGGTGCTATGTGTGCTTCTCTGGCTGCCAAACGGATTGACTCCATCGGTGCTCGCGCCCAGCACGATGTTCCTTGGATCGTTCCCAAATTCTGGGTGTTCGAAGTTCAACGCTTGCCACTGGCTCCCATCCTTAGGGTGACTCAGCATCTTGTCTTTTTTATTTATCTCCGGATCATTTGCGTCATCTTCTCGCTTCTCCTCCCTATCCGCGTGCCAACGCAGGAGCTTTGCTACCTTAGGGTCCGCAAAATACCGCTGCAGACGAGGAGTGATCGGAAAGTACCACACCACTTTTCGAGGAGCTTTCTTCCTCTTCTTGTATCGAGTGACGCCGCACACCGGACATATGGTAGACTCTGTGTGCTCGTCCCGATAAATGATGCAATTGTTCATGCACACATGGTATTTCACGTGCGGTAAATCCAGAGGACACACGATTTTCTTCGCCTCCTCGAAACTGGTCGGGCACTTGTTCCCCTTGGGAAGACGTTCATGCCAGAATGACATGTTCTCGTCGAAGCATGCGTCGGTCATTTTGTGTTTTACCTTCATCTCCAGAGCCATGAGCGTTACTTTCAGGCGGGTATCCTCGGGCCTGCATCCTTCATACAATGGAGTAACCGCGTCTATCTCCAGTTGATCCAGCTTGGCTTTCTCTCGGGCGGTAGCTCTTGCGTTATCCGTCTGCTTGAGAAGCAGCTCTTGAATATGAGGGTCCTGCACCCAGCCCATCGATGGTCCATCGTCGTCTGCTCCGCCGGCATCTTCATCTTCATGATCATGCCCTTCGTCTGCTCCCGCATCTTCCTCATCATCATGTCCGGCATCTTCTACATGATGACTGTGTAAAGCATCACCGTCGTGATCATGTCCTGGAGATTCTTCGTCTTCTCACCCGCCCGAGCCGCGGTGGTTGTCTTGCTGCCCATCCTCATTTCTTGCCCGACCCCCATGGACGACTTCATAGTCATCTTCATCACCTTGCCACCGATAGCCATCCATGAAACCATGCAAGAGCAGGTGGTCCCACACCTGCCCGGAATCCGGGTCCGCAATAAGGCTCTTCAGCTTGCATCTTCGACACGGACATCTTATCTCCGTCTCATTCTTTTCAAGCATCTCGGCCTTCGCGGAGCTCAAAAACCTATTCACGATGCCTTCGGTCATCGTGCGGACCATGGTCACCTGCGGGGTAGAGCAAAACGATATTTTAGAACCAAGAAAAAATTTGGCATGACTTTCCCTAAAAATAGGACCAAAAAGAATGCATAGTGCCAAAATTCTCGCCGAAACGGAAATGAATCAACATTCCGGCAAAATGTTGGCAACTATCGCATTTCAAATACCGGTACCTGCAAACACAAACATATATGCAACACCACAAACATATGCAACACCACAAACATACATAGATCTAGCTAGGACATAAAAAGTGCATGTGCACGTTGTTGGAGGGAGAACAACATAAAGATAGCTTCCCCCTTACTTACCTATCAAAAAAGGGGCTTTAACCACGTAATTTGGATGAATTTATGGTGCAAATGAGGTGAGGAGGAGGAGGCAGCCGAGACAAGCTTGGAGGAGGGAGGAGAGAATGAAGTGGGGAAAGTGAGTGGGTAGGTGTGGCTGTCCAAAATATCTAGCTCGTCCCAGGTTACTAATGGCGCACCACCACATAATGCGCCATTAGTAACCCTGGTTACTAGTGGCGCACCTGCTGGTGGTGCGCCATTAGTAGTTTTGCAAAAAACACTAATGGCGCACGGGGGAGCAGTGCGCCATTACTAGCTTAAACTAGTAATGGCGCACTGCCCCAGGTGCGCCATTAGTAGTTTTGCAAAAAAGTAAAAAAAAAAAATTAGTGGCGCACTATGTCCTGGTGCGCCATTAGTATGTCTGGCAAAATAAAAAAATTGTTACTAATGGCGCACCATGTGTCTGGTGCGCCATTAGTGTATTTCACACTAATGGCGCACCAGCACACGGTGCGCCACTGCTACATAGCAATGGCGCACCACATGTCTGGTGCGCCATTAGTGGCCATTCCATCTATAGCCCTTTTCCTAGCAGTGTGCAACAACAAAGTAGAGGACGTCTAACTTGTTTTTGCAGGGCATGTTGTGATGTGATATGGTCAAGGCATGATGCTATATTTTATTGTATGAGATGATCATGTTTTGTAACCGAGTTATCGGCAACTGGCAGGAGCCATATGGTTGTCGCTTTGTTGTATGCAATGCAATCGCCCTGTAATGCTTTACTTTATCACTAAGCGGTAGCGATAGTCGTAGAAGCATAAGTTGGCGAGACGACAACGATGCTACGATGGAGATCAAGGTGTCGCGCCGGTGACGATGGTGATCATGACGGTGCTTCGGAGATGGAGATCACAAGCACAAGATGATGATGGCCATATCATATCACTTATATTGATTGCATGTGATGTTTATCTTTTATGCATCTTATCTTGCTTTGATTGACGGTAGCATTATAAGATGATCTCTCACTAAATTATCAAGGTATAAGTGTTCTCCCTGAGTATGCACCGTTGTGAAAGTTCTTCGTGCTGAGACACCACGTGATGATCGGGTGTGATAGGCTCTACGTTCAAATACAACGGGTGCAAAACAGTTGCACACGCGGAATACTCAGGTTAAACTTGACGAGCCTAGCATATGCAGATATGGCCTTGGAACACTGAGACCGAAAGGTCGAGCGTGAATCATATAGTAGATATGATCAACATAGTGATGTTCACCATTGAAACTACTCCATCTCACGTGATGATCGTACATGGTTTAGTTGATTTGGATCAAGTGATCACTTAGAGGATTAGAGGGATGTCTATCTAAGTGGGAGTTCTTAAGTAATATGATTAATTGAACTTAAATTTATCATGAACTTAGTACCTGATAGTATTTTTCTTGTCTATGTTGATTGTAGATAGATGGCCCGTGTTGTTGTTCCGTTGAATTTTAATGCGTTCCTTGAGAAAGCAAGGTTGAAAGATGATGGTAGAAATTACATGGACTGGGTCTGTAACTTGAGGATTATCCTCATTGCTGCACAGAAGAATTACATCCTGGAAGCACCGCTAGGTGCCAGACCTGCTGCAGGAGCAACACCAGATGTTATGAACGTCTGGCAGAGCAAAGCTGATGACTACTCGATAGTTCAGTGTGCCATGCTTTACGGCTTAGAACCGGGACTTCAACGACGTTTTGAACGTCATGGAGCATATGAGATGTTCCAGGAGTTAAAGTTAATATTGCAAGCAAATGCCCGGATTGAGAGATATGAAGTCTCCAATAAGTTCTACAGCTGTAAGATGGAGGAGAATAGTTCTGTCAGTGAGCATATACTCAGAATGTCTGGGTATAACAATCACTTGATTCAACTAGGAGTTAATCTTCTGGATGATAGCGTCATTGACAGAATTCTTCAATCACTGCCACCAAGCTACAAAAGCTTGGTGATGAACTATAACATGCAAGGGATGGATAAGATGATTCCCGAGCTCTTCGCAATGCTAAAGGCTGCGGAGGTAGAAATCAAGAAGGAGCATCAAGTGTTGATGGTTAACAAGACCACAAGTTTCAAGAAAAAGGGCAAACGGAAGAAGAAGGGGAACTTCAAGAAGAACAGCAAACAAGTTGCTGCTCAGGAGAAGAAACCCAAGTCTGGACCTAAGCCTGAAACTGAGTGCTTCTACTTTAAACAGACTGGTCACTGGAAGCGGAACTGCCCCAAGTATTTGGTGGACAAGAAGGATGGCAAGGTGAACAAAGGTATATGTGACATACATGTTATTGATGTGTACCTTACTAATGCTCGCAGTAGCACCTGGGTATTTGATACTGGTTCTGTTGCTAATATTTGCAACTCGAAACAGGGACTACGGATTAAGCGGAGATTGGCTAAGGACGAGGTGACGATGCGCGTGGGAAATGGTTCCAAAGTCGATGTGATCGCGGTCGGCACGCTACCTCTACATCTACCTTTGGGATTAGTTTTAGACCTGAATAATTGTTATTTGGTGCCAGCGTTGAGCATGAACATTATATCTGGATCTTGTTTGATGCGAGACGGTTATTCATTTAAATCAGAGAATAATGGTTGTTCTATTTATATGAGTAATATCTTTTATGGTCATGCACCCTTGAAGAGTGGTCTATTTTTGTTGAATCTTGATAGTAGTGATACACATATTCATAATATTGAAGCCAAAAGATGTAGAGTTGATAATGATAGTGCAACTTATTTGTGGCACTACCGTTTAGGTCATAATCGTGTAAAGCGCATGAAGAAACTCCATACTGATGGACTTTTGAAACCACTTGATTATGAATCACTTGGTACTTGCAAATCGTGCCTCATGGGCAAGATGACTAAAACGCCGTTCTCCGGAACTATGGAGCGAGCAACAGATTTGTTGGAAATCATACATACAGATGTATGTGGTCCGATGAATGTTGAGGCTCGCGGCGGGTATCATTATTTTCTCACCTTCACAGATGATTTAAGCAGATATGGGTATATCTACTTAATGAAACATAAGTCTGAAACATTTGAAAAGTTCAAAGAATTTTAGAGTGAAGTTCAAAATCATCGTAACAAGAAGATAAAGTTTCTACAATCTGATTGTGGAGGAGAATATTTGAGTTACGAGTTTGGTCTTCATTTGAAACAATGTGGAATAGTTTCACAACTCACGCCACCCGGAACACCACAGCGTAATGGTGTGTCCGAACGTCGTAATCGTACTTTACTAGATATGGTGCGATCTATGATGTCTCTTACTGATTTACCGCTATCATTTTGGGGTTATGCTTTAGAGACGGCTGCATTCACGTTAAATAGGGCACCATTGAAATCCGTTGAGGCGACGCCTTATGAACTGTGGTTTGGCTAGAAACCAAAGTTGTCGTTTCTTAAAGTTTGGGGCTGCGATGCTTATGTGAAAAAGCTTCAACCTGATAAGCTCGAACCCAAATCGGAGAAATGTGTCTTCATAGGATACCCAAAGGAAACTGTTGGGTACACCTTCTATCACAGATCTGAAGGCAAGACTTTTGTTGCTAAATTTGGATCCTTTCTAGAGAAGGAGTTTCTCTCGAAAGAAGTGAGTGGGAGGAAAGTAGAACTTGATGAGGTAACTGTACCTGCTCCCTTATTGGAAAGTAGTTCATCACAGAAACCGGTTCCTGTGACATCTACACCAATTAGTGAGGAAGTTAATGATGATGATCATGAAACTTCAGATCAAGTTGTTACTGAACCTCGTAGGTCAACCAAAGTAAGATCCGCACCAGAGTGGTACGGTAATCCTGTTCTGGAGGTTATGTTACTAGACCATGACGAACCTACGAACTATGAAGAACCGATGGTGAGCCCAGATTCCGCAAAATGGCTTGAGGTCATGAAATCTGAGATGGGATCCATGTATGAGAACAAAGTGTGGACTTCGGTTGACTTGCCCGATGATCGGCAAGCCATTGAGAATAAATGGATCTTCAAGAAGAAGACTGACGCTAACGGTAATGTTACTGTCTATAAAGCTCGACTTGTTGCAAAAGGTTTTCGACAAGTTCAAGGGATTGACTACGATGAGACTTTGTCACCCGTAGCGATGCTTAAGTCTGTCCGAATCATGTTAGCAATTGCCGCATTTTATGATTATGAAATTTGGCAAATGGATGTCAAAACTGCATTCCTGAATGGATTTCTGGAAGAAGAGTTGTATATGATGCAACCGGAAGGTTGTGTCGATTCAAAGGGAGCTAACAAAGTGTGCAAGCTCCAGGGATCCATTTATGGACTGGTGCAAGCCTCTCGGAGTTGGAATAAACGCTTTGATAGTGTGATCAAAGCATATGGTTTTATACAGACTTTTCGAGAAGACTGTATTTACAAGAAAGTGAGTCAGAGCTCTGTAGCATTTCTGATATTATATGTGGATGACATATTGCTGATTGCAAATGATATAGAATTTCTGGATAGCATAAAGGGATACTTGAATAAGAGTTTTTCAATGAAGGACCTCGATGAAGCTGCTTATATATTGGGCATCAAGATCTAGAGAGATAGATCAAGACGCTTAATTGGACTTTCACAAAGCACATACCTTGACAAAGTTTTGAAGAAGTTCAAAATGGATCAAGCAAAGAAAGGGTTCTTGCCTGTGTTACAATGTGTGAAATTGAGTAAGACTCAATGCCCGACCACTGCAGAAGATAGAGAGAAGATGAAAGATGTTCCCTATGCTTCATCCATAGGCTCTATCATGTATGCAATGCTGTGTACCAGACCTGATGTGTGCCTTGCTATAAGTTTAGTAGGGAGGTACCAAAGTAATCCAGGAGTGGATCACTGGACAGCGGTCAAGAACATCCTGAAATACCTGAAAAGGACTAAGGATATGTTTCTCATTTATGGAGGTGACAAAGAGCTAGTCGTAAATGGTTACGTCGATGCAAGCTTTGACACTGACCCGGACAATTCTAAATCGCAAACCGGATACGTGTTTACATTGAACGGTGGAGCTGTCAGTTGGTGCAGTTCTAAACAAAGCGTTGTGGCGGGATCTACGTGTGAAGCGGAGTACATAGCTGCTTCGGAAGCAGCAAATGAAGGAGTCTGGATGAAGGTGTTGGGGAACGTAGCAGAAATTCAAAATTTTCTACGCATCACCAAGATCAATCTATGGAATAACTAGCAATGAGAGAGAGGGGAGTGCATCTTCATACCCTTGAAGATCGCAATGTGGAAGCGTTGCAAGAACGCGGTCGGTGGAGTCGTACACGAAGCGATTCAGATCGCGGCCGAGTCCGATCTAAGCACCGAACAACGGTGCCTCCGCGTTCAACACACATGCAGCCCGGTGACGTCTCTCGTGCCTTGATCTAGCAAGGAGAGACGGAGAGGTTGGGGAAGACTCCGTCCAGCAGCAGCACAACGGCATGGTGGTGATGGAGGAGCGTGGCACTCCAGGAGGGCTTCGCCAAGCACTGCGAGAGACGAGGAGGGAGAGGGGTAGGGCTGCGCCAAGAGAGAGGGAGACTCGTGTCCATGGCAGCCCCAAAACCCCCACTATATATAGGGGAAGGGGAGGGGCTGCGCCCCCCTCTAGGGTTCCCCCCCTAGGGGTGGCGGCCAGCCCTAGATGCATCTGAGGGGGCGGCCAGAGGGGGAGAGAGGGGGGGCGCACCCTAGGTGGGCCTTAGGCCCATCTGAGCCTAGGGTTTCCCCCCTTCCCCTTTCCCTGCGCCTTGGGCCTCTTGTGGGAGGCGCACTAGCCTACCTAGGGGCTGGTCCCTTCCCACACTTGGCCCATGCAGGCCTCCGGGGTTGGTGGCCCCTCCCGGTGGACCCCCCGAACCCTTCAGGTGGTCCCGGTACGTTACCGATAATGCCCAGAACACTTCCGGTGTCCAAAACGGGACTTCCCATATATAAATCTTTACCTCCGGAACTCCTCGTGACGTCCTGGATCTCATTCGGGACTCCGAACAACATTCCATAACCACGTACATCTATTCCCTATAACCCTAGCGTCATCGAACCTTAAGTGTGTAGACCCTACGGGTTCGGGAACCATGCAGACATGACCGAGACATTCTTCGGCCAATAACCAACAGCGGGATCTGGATACCCATGTTGGCTCCCACATGTTCCATGATGATCTCATCGGATGAACCACGATGTCGGGGATTCAATCAATCCCGTATACAATTCCCTTTGTCTATCGGTATGTTACTTGCCCGAGATTCGATCGTCGGTATCCCTATACCTTGTTCAATCTCGTTACTGGCAAGTCTCTTTACTCATTCCATAACGCATGATCCCGTGGCTAACTCCTTAGTCACATTGAGCTCATTATGATGATGCATTACTGAGTGGGCCCAGAGATACCTCTCCGTCATACGGAGTGACAAATCCCAGTCTCGATTCGTGCCAACCCAACAGACACTTTCGGAGATACCTGTAGTGCACCTTTATAGCCACCCAGTTACGTTGTGATGTTTGGTACACCCAAAGCATTCCTACGGTATCCGGGAGTTGCACAATCTCATGGTCTAAGGAAATGATACTTGACATTAGAAAAACTCTAGCAAACGAACTACACGATCTTGTGTTGTGCTTAGGATTGGGTCTTGTCCATCACATCATTCTCCCAATGATGTGATCCCGTTATCAATGACATCCAATGTCCATGGTCAGGAAACCATAACCATCTATTGATCAACGAGCTAGTCAACTTGAGGCTTACTAGGGACATGTTGTGGTCTATGTATTCACACATGTATTACGGTTTCCAGTTAATACAATTATAGCATGAACAATAGACAATTATCATGAACAAGGAAATACAATAATAACCATTTTATTATTGCCTCTAGGGCATATTTCCAACAGTCTCCCACTTGCACTAGAGTCAATAATCTAGTTCACATCACTATGTGATTGTAATGAATCCAACACCCATGGGGTTTGTTCATATCTCGCTTGTGAGAGAGGTTATTAGTCAACGGGTCTGAACCTTTCAGATCCGTGTGTGCTTTACAAATCTCTATGTCATCTTGTAGATGCAGCTACCACGCGCTACTTGGAGCTATTCCAAATAACTGCTTTATTATACGAATCCAGTTAATACTCAGAGTCATCCAGATTAGTGTCAAAGTTTGCATCGACGTAACCCCTTACGACGAACTCTTTTACCACCTCCATAATCGAGAAATTCCTTAGTCCACTAATTACTAAGGATAAGTTCGACTGCTGTCATGTGATCCATTCCTGGATCACTCTTGTACCCCTTGACTAATTCATGGCAAGGCACACTTCAGGTGCGGTACACAGCATAGCATACTATAGAGCCTACGTCTAAAGCATAGGGGACGACCTTCGTCCTTGCTCTCTCTTCTGCCGTGGTCAGGTCTTGAGTCTTACTCAATACTCACACCTTGTAACACAGCCAAGAACTCCTTCTTTGCTGATCTATTTTGAACTCCTTCAAAATCTTGTCACGGTATGTATTCATTTGAAAGTACTATTAAGCTTTTTTGATCTATTCTTATAGATCTTGATGCTCAATGTTCAAGTAGCTTAATCCAGGTTTTCCATTGAAAACACTTTTCAAATAACCCTGTATGCTTTCCAGAAATTCTACATCATTTCTGATCAACAATATGTTAACAACATATACTCATCAAAAATTCTATAGTGCTCCCACTCACTTCTTTGGAAATACAAGTTTCTCATAAACTTTGTAAAAACCCAAAATCTTTGATCATCTCATCAAAGCGTACATTCCAACTCCGAGATGCTTACTCCAGTCCTTAGAAGGATTGCTGGAGCTTTGCATACTTGTTAGCATCTTTCAGGATTGACAAAACCTTCTGGTTGTATCACATACAACCTTTCCTCAAGAAAATCGTGGAGGAAACAATGTTTTTTTTGACATCCTATCTGCAAGATTTCATAAATAATGCAGTAACTGCTAATATAATTCCAACAGACTCTTAGCATCGCTATGAATGAGCAAATCTCATCGTAGTCAACTCCTTGAACTTGTCGGAAAACATTCTAACGACAAGTCAAGCTTTCTTAATGGTGACACTTACCATCATTGTCCGTCTTCCTTTTAAAATCCATCTGCACCCAACAGCCTTACGACCATCAAGTAGTTCTTCCAAAGTCTATACTTTGTTTTTATACATGGATCCTCTCTCGGATTTTATGGTCTCCAGCCATTCATCGGAATCTGGGCCCACCATCGCTTCTCCATAGCTCGTAGGTTCATTGTTGTCTAGCAACATGACTTCCAAGACAGGATTACGTATCACTCTGAAGTACTACGCATCCTTGTCGACCTACGAGGTTTGGTAGTGACTTGATCCGAAGTTTCATGATCACTATCATAAGCTTCTACTTCAATTGGTGTAGGTGCCACAGGAACAACTTCCTGTGCCCTGCTACACACTAGTTGAAGTGATGGTTTAATAACCTCATCAAGTCTCCACCATCCTCCCACTCAATTCTTTCAAGAGAAACTTTTCCTCGAGAAAGGATCCGTTTCTAAAAACAATCACTTTTGCTTCCAGATCTGAAATAGGAGGTATACCCAACTATTTTGAGTATGCTATGAAGATGCATTTATCCGCTTTGGGTTCGAGCTTATCAGCCTGAAACTTTTTCACATAAGCGTCGCAGCCCCAAACTCTTAAGAAACGACAGCTTAGGTTTCTCTAAACCATAGTTCATACAGTGTCGTCTCAACGGAATTGCGTGGTGCCCTATTTAAAGTGAATGCGGTTGTCTCTAATGCCTAACCCATAAACGATAGTGTAATTTGATAAGACACATCATGGTATGCACCATATCCAATAGGGTGCAGTTATGATGTTTGGACACACCATCACACTATGGTGTTCCAGGCGGTATTAGTTGTGAAACAATTTCCACAATGTCTTAATTGTGTGCCAAACTCGTAACTTAGATATTCATCTCTATGATCATATCACAAACATTTTGTCCTCTTGTCACGACGATCTTCAACTTCACTCTGAAATTACTTGAACCTTTCAATAATTCAGACTTGTGTTTCATCAAGTAAATCTACTCAAATCATCTGTGAAGTAAGAACATAACGATATCCACTGCATGCCTCAGCACTCATTGGACTGCACACATCAAAATGTATTACTTCCAACAAGTTGCTTTCTTGTTCCATCTTACTGAAAACGAGGCCTTTCAGTCATCTTGCCCATGTGGTATGATTTGCATGTCTCAAGTGATTCAAAATCAAGTGAGTCCAAACAATCCATCTGTATGGACTTTCTTCATGCATATATACTAATAGACATGGTTTGCATGTCTCAATCTTTTCAAAAACGAGTGAGTCCAAAGATCCATCAACATGGAGCTTCTTCATGCGTTTTATACCAATATGACTCAAATGGCAGTGCCACAAGTATGTGGTACTATCATTACTATCTTGTATCTTTTGGCATGAACGTGTGTATCACTACGATCGAGATTCAATAAACCATTCATTTTAGGTGCAAGACCATTGAAGGTATTACTCAAATAAATAGAGTAACCATTATTCTCCTTAAATGAATTACCGTATTGCAATAAACATAATCCAATCATGTCTATGCTCAACGCAAACACCAAATAACAATTATTTAGGTTTAACACCAATCTCGATGGTAGAGGGAGCGTGCGATGTTTGATCACATCAACCATGGAAACACTTCCAACACATATCGTCATCTCACCTTTAGCTAGTCTCCGTTTATTCCGTAGCCTTTTATTTCGAGTTACCAACACTTAGCAACCGAACCGGTATCTAATACCCTGGTGCTACTAGGAGTACTAGTAAAGTACACATTAATATAATGTATATCCAATATACTTCTGTCGACCTTGCCTGCCTTCTCATCTACCTAGTATCTAGGGTAGTTCTGCTTCAGTGACCGTTCCCCTCATTACAGAAGCACTTAGTCTCGGGTTTGGGTTCAACCTTGGGTTTCTTCACTAGAGCAGCAACTGATTTGCCGTTTCATGAAGTATCCCTTCTTTCCCTTGCCCTTCTTGAAACTAGTGGTTTTACTAACCATCAACAATTGATGCTCCTATTTGATTCCTACTTTCGCGGTGTCAAACATCGCGAGTTGCTCAAGGATCATCATGTCTATCCCTGATATGTTATAGTTCATCACGAAGCTCTAATAGCTTGGTGGCAGTGACTATGGAGAACCATCACTATCTCATCTGGAAGATTAACTCCCACTCGATTCAAGCGATTGTAGTACTCAGACAATCTGAGCACATGCTCAACGATTGAGCTTTTCTCCCTTAGTTTGCAGGCTTAAGAAACTTGTCAGAGGTCTCATACCTCTTGACATGGGCACTAGTCTGAAATCCCAATTTCAGTCTTTGGAACATCTCATATGTTCTGCGACGTTTTAAAAAAACGTCTTTGGCGCCTCAATTCTAAACCGTTAGCATTACGCACTGAACTATCATGTAGTCATCAAAACGTGTATGTCAGATGTTTCGCAACATCTACAGACGACGCTCGATGTTCAGCACATCGAGCGGTGCATTAAGGACATAAGCCTTCTGTGCAGCAATGAGGACAATCCTCAGTATACGGACCCAGTCCGCATAATTGTTACTGTCAACTTTCAACTAAATTTTCTCTAGGAACATATCTTAAATAGTAGAACTAAAGCGTAAGCTATCACATAATTTGCAAAGACCTTTTGACTATGTTCATGACAATTAAGTTCATCTGATTATTTAATGAACTCCCACTTAGATAGACATCCCTCTAGTCATCTAAGTGATACATGATCCGAATCGACTAGACTGTGTCCGATCATCACGTGAGACGGACTAGTCATCAACGGTGAACATCTCCATGTTGATCGTATCTACTATACGACTCATGTTTGACCTTTCGGTCTCTTGTGTTCCGAGGCCATGTCTGTACATGCTAGGCTCGTCAAGTCAACCTAAGTGTTTCGCATGTGTAAATCTGGCTTACACCCGTTGTATGCGAACGTTAGAAGCTATCACACCCGATCATCACGTGGTGCTTCGAAACAACGAACCTTCACAACGGTGCACAGTTAGGGGGAACACATCTCTTGAAATTTTAGTGAGGGATCATCTTATTTATGCTACCATCGTTCTAAGCAAATAAGATGTAAACATGACAAACATCACATGTAAATCACAAAGTGACATGATATGGCCAATATCATCTTGCGCCTTTGATCTCCATCTTCGAGGCGCGGCATGATCACCTTCGTCACCAGCATGACACCATGATCTCCATCATCATGATCTCCATCATCGTGTCTTCATGAAGTTGTCTCGCCAACTATTACTTCTACTACTATGGCTAACGGTTAGCAATAAAGTAAAGTAATTACATGGCGTTTTTCATTGACACGCAGGTCATACAATAGATTAAGACAACTCCTATGGCTCCTGCCGGTTGTCATACTCATCGACATGCAAGTCGTGATTCCTATTACAAGAACATGATCAGTCTCATACATCACATATATATAATTCATCACATCCTTTTGGCCATATCACATCACATAGCATACCCTGCAAAAACAAGTTAGACGTCCTCTAATTGTTGTTGCATATTTTACGTGGCTGCTATGGGTTTCTAGCACGAATCCGATCCGACTAAAGTGGGAGAGACAGACACCCGCTAGCCACCTTATGCATCAAGTGCATGTCAGTTGGTGGAACCTGTCTCACGTAAGAGTACGTGTAAGGTCGGTCCGGGCCGCTTCATCCCACAATGCCGCCGAATCAAGATAAGACCAGTAACGGCAAGCAAATTGAACAAATCATCGCCCACAACTACTTTGTGTTCTACTCGTGCATAGAATCTACGCATAGACCTAGCTCATGATGCCACTGTTGGGGAACGTAGCAGAAATTCCAAATTTTCTACGCATCACCAAGATCAATCTATGGAATAACTAGCAACGAGAGAGAGGGGAGTGCATCTTCATACCCTTGAAGATCGCGATGCGGAAGCGTTGCAAGAACGCGGTCGGTGGAGTCGTACATGAAGCGATTCAGATCGCGGCCGAGTCCGATCTAAGCACCGAACAACGGTGCCTCCGCGTTCAACACACATGCAGCCCGGTGACGTCTCCCGTGCCTTGATCTAGCAAGGAGAGAGGGAGAGGTTGGGGAAGACTCCGTCCAGCAGCAGCACAACGGCATGGTGGTGATGGAGGAGCGTGGCACTCCAGCAGGGCTTCGCCAAGCACTGCGAGAGACGAGGAGGGAGAGGGGTAGGGCTGCGCCAAGAGAGAGGGAGACTCGTGTCCATGGCAACCCCAAAACCCCCACTATATATAGGGGAAGGGGAGGGGCTGCGCCCCCATCTAGGGTTCCCCCCATAGGGGTGGCGGCCAGCCCTAGATGCATCTGAGGGGGCGGCCAGAGGGGGAGAGAGGGGGGGCGCACCCTAGGTGGGCCTTAGGCCCATCTGAGCCTAGGGTTTCCCCCCTTCCCCTTTCCCTGCGCCTTGGGCCTCTTGTGGGAGGCGCACCAGCCCACCTAGGGGCTGGTCCCTTCCCACACTTGGCCCATGCAGGCCTCCGGGGTTGGTGGCCCCTCCCGGTGGACCCCTCGAACCCTTCAGGTGGTCCCGGTACGTTACCGATAATGCCCAGAACACTTTCGGTGTCCAAAACGGGACTTCCCATATATAAATCTTTACCTCTGGACCATTCCAGAACTCCTCGTGACGTCCTGGATCTCATCCAGGACTCCGAACAACATTCGGTAACCACGTACATCTATTCCCTATAACCCTAGCGTCATCGAACCTTAAGTGTGTAGACCCTACGGGCTCGGGAACCATGCAGACATGACCGAGACGTTCTCCGGCCAATAACCAACAACGGGATCTGGATACCCATGTTAGCTCCCACATGTTCCACTATGATCTCATCGGATGAACCACGATGTCGGGGATTCAATCAATCCCGTATACAATTCCCTTGTCTATCGGTATGTTACTTGCCCGAGATTCGATCGTCGGTATCCCTATACCTTGTTCAATCTCGTTACTGGCAAGTCTCTTTACTCGTTCCATAACGCATGATCCCATGGCTAACTCCTTAGTCACATTGAGCTCATTATGATGATGCATTACCAAGTGGGCCCAGAGATACCTCTCCGTCATACGGAGTGACAAATCCCAGTCTCGATTCGTGCCAACCCAACAGACACTTTCGGAGATACCTGTAGTGCACCTTTATAGCCACCCAGTTACGTTGTGACGTTTGGTACACCCAAAGCATTCCTACGGTATCCGGGAGTTGCACAATCTCATGGTCTAAGGAAATGATACTTGACATTAGAAAAGCTCTAGCAAACAAACTACACGATCTTGTGCTATGCTTAGGATTGGGTCTTGTCCATCACATCATTCTCCCAATGATGTGATGCCGTTATCAATGACATCCAATGTCCATGGTCAGGAAAGCATAACCATCTATTGATCAACGAGCTAGTCAACTAGAGGCTTACTAGGGACATGTTGTGGTCTATGTATTCACACATGTATTACGGTTTCCAGTTAATACAATTATAGCACGAACAATAGACAATTATCATGAACAAGGAAATACAATAATAACCATTTTATTATTGCCTCTAGGGCATATTTCCAACAGAAGGAGTTCATATCCGATCTAGGTGTCATACCTAGCGCATCGGGTCCAATGAAAATCTTTTGTGACAATACTGGTGCAATTGCTTTGGCAAAGGAATCCAGATTTCACAAGAGAACCAAGCACATCAAGAGACGCTTCAACTCCATCCGGGATCAAGTCCAGGTGGGAGACATAGAAATTTGCAAGATACATACGGATCTGAATGTTGCAGACCCGTTGACTAAGCCTCTTCCACGAGCAAAACATGATCAGCACCAAGGCTCCATGGGTGTTAGAATCATTACTGTGTAATCTAGATTATTGACTCTAGTGCAAGTGGGAGACTAAAGGAAATATGCCGTAGAGGCAATAATAAAGTTATTATTTATATCCATATATCATGATAAATGTTTATTATTCATGCTAGAATTGTATTAACCGGAAACATAATACTTGTGTGAATACATAGACAAACAGAGTGTCACTAGTATGCCTCTACTTGACCAGCTCGTTGATCAAAGATGGTTATGTTTCCTAGACATAGACATGAGTTTTCATTTGATTAACGGGATCACATCATTAGGAGAATGATGTGATTGACTTGACCCATTCTGTTAGCTCAGCACTCGATCATTTAGTATTCTGCTATTGCTTTCTTCATGACTTATACATGTTCCTATGACTATGAGATTATGAACTCCCATTTACCGGAGGAACACTTTGTGTGCTACCAAACATCACAACGTAACTGGGTGATTATAAAGGTGCTCTATAGGTGTCTCCGAAGGTACTTGTTGGGTTGGCGTATTTCGAGATTAGGATTTGTCACTCCGATTGTCGGAGAGGTATCTCTGGGCCCACTCGGTAATGCACATCACTATAAGCCTTGCAAGCATTGCAACTAATGAGTTAGTTGCAGGATGATTTATTACAGAACGAGTAAAGGGACTTGCCGGTAACAAGATTGAACTAGGTATTGAGATACCGACGATCGAATCTCGGGCAAGTAACATACCGATGACAAAGGGAACAACGTATGTTGTTATGCGGTTTGACCGATAAAGATCTTTGTAGAATATGTGGGAGCCAATATGAGCATCCAGGTTCCGCTATTGGTTATTGACCGGAGATGTGTCTCGGTCATGTCTACATAGTTCTCGAACCCGTAGGGTCCGCACGCTTAAAGTTCGATGACGGTTATATTATGAGTTTATGAGTTTTGATGTACCGAAGGTTGTCCGGAGTCCCGGATGTGATCACAGACATGACGAGGAGTCTCGAAATGGTCGAGACATGAAGATTGATATATTGGATGACTATATTCGGACACCGGAATGGTTCCGGGGGTTATCGGATATTTATCGGAGTACCGGGGGTTACCGGAACCCCCCCCCCCCCCCAGGAAGCTATTGGGCCTTATGGGCCTTAGTGGAAAGGAGAGAGGGAGGCCAAGAGGTGGCGCTCGGCCCCCTTGCCCCAATCCGAATTGGGAAAGGGAAGGGGGCGGCGGCCCCCCTTCTCCTTCCTTCTCTCCACCTCCTCCTTCCCCCTTCTCCTAGTTGGAATAGGAAAGGGGGCCAAACCTACTTGGAGTAGGATTGCCCCCCTCGGGCGCGCCTCTCCCCTTGGCCGGCCCTCTCCTCCTCCCCCCCCCCCCCCCCGTTTATATACGGAGGAGGGGGGCACCCCATAGACACAACAATTGATCTCTTGATCTCTTAACCGTGTGCGGTGCCCCCTCCACCATAATCCACCTCGATAATATCGTAGCGGTGCTTAGGGGAAGCCCTGCGTCGGTAGAACATCATCATCGTCACCACGCCATCGTGCTGACGGAACTCTCCCTCAAAGCTCAGCTAGATCGGAGTTCGAGGGACGTCATCGAGCTGAACGTGTGCTGAACTCGGAGGTGTCGTACGTTCAGTACTTGATCGGTCGGATCATGAAGACGTACGACTACATCAACTGCGTTGTGCTAACGCTTCCACTTTTGGTCTACGAGGGTATGTGGACAACACTCTCCCCTCTCGTTGCGTGTGCGTAGGAATTTTTTTGAAATTACTACGTTCCCCAACAACTGCCACAATTATAGCAAGTCCTCACACGTTGCTTCACCTTCGTGCCACTTGAGTTGTTCTTGTTGAAGTTGGGCCTTGAGCTCTTCTTGCTCCAAAATTGCCTTGAAGCAAGAGCCATGTGTTCATGATAGGCATACTTTGTATCTTCGGGGTTGCTTTCCTCTTCCTCCTCTTCTTCTTCTTCTTCAACACTAACCTTGGCCTTCAATGCAAGGTTGGGCTTCTTTGCCCTTTGAGAGCGTAGCACCGCATTGTCGGCGGTCTTGTCCAAGATGCTCATAGCCACAAACTCACCCAACACTTCACTTGAGGACAAGGTGTGGAAGTCCAGCCTTTGACGAATGATGGAGGACATGGCCTTGTGGTAGGGCATCATTGCCTTGAGGAATTTGCGCTTGATCCAATTGTCATCCGTGTCCTTGCTCCCATGATCTCGGAGTGAAACCGCGAGTTTGGTTACTCTCCGATAAAGCTCACGGGGTTCTTCATCTTCTTTCATTGCAAACTCATCGGCTTCATCTTGCACCACTTCATAGTTGGAGCGTTGAATGCTTGCGCTTCCCCGATAAAGGGAAACAACTTGGTGCCAAGCATCCTTGGCCATGGCGTAGGGCCGGAGGTGAGGAAGATCTTCGGGTGGAATTGTATCTTGGATAATGAAGAGAGCATTCTCATGGAATTGATTATCCGCGGCTTCTCTAGGGGTGAAGTTGCTTCGGTCATGCGGATAGAAACCTTCTTCAATGATTCTCCAAAGATTAGTGTTCACATGATTTAAATGACGCTTAAAGCGATAAACCCAAGAATCAAAATCCTCATTTTTCATAATCTTAGGGGGAGGACCGGCATGATTCAAATGAGTAGAAGGAATTGGTCCACCCTAAACAAGTCGAGGTTCCACATGGGCAAAGATGTCGGTGCCATTCTTACCACTAGAAGAAGGAGCCTTTTCACTAGTAGCTTCCCCCTTGTCGGAGTTAGCATCCGACACCTTGTTAGCGGGATCACCCACTTTCAACGGTGCGGTAGATAGTTTGAGCCCTTCAAGAAATTTATTAAACATGCTTTCAACCTCGGTCGTCATGGAGGTTTTCAATGTGTCCAAAACCACATTGAATTCCTCACGAGAGACCGAGGTTCCCCCATTGCCCGTAGATGAGACCGGATTCGCACCGGAGTGCTCCTCCACACCGTCTACGGTGTCAACCATACTCTTTGGACGGCAAAGCCCTTAATAAAGAGACAAGGCTCTGATACCAATTGAAAGGATCGATAAAGTTGACTAGAGGGGGGGTGAATAGGCGACTAACAATTTTTAGCTTTTCTTTACCAAATTAAACTTTGCATCAAAGTAGGTTGTCTAGGTATGCAACTAGGTGAGCAGCCTATATGATGCAACAACAACAAGCACACAAGCAAACAAGGGAGATAACACAAATAAGCTTGCACAAGTAAAGGGACGAGATAACCAAGAGTGGAGCCGGTGGAGACGAGGATGTGTTACCGAAGTTCCTTCCTTTTGAGGGGAAGTACGTCTCCGTTGGAGCAGTGTGGAGGCACAATGCTCCCCAAGAAGCCACTAGGACCACCGTATTCTCCTCACGCCCTCACACAATGCGAGATGCCGTGATTCCACTATTGGTGCCCTTGGAGGCGGCGACCGAACCTTTACAAACAAGGTTGGGGCAATCTCCACAACTTAATTTGGAGCCTCCCAACGACACCACGAAGCTTCACCACAATGGACTATGGCTCCGCGGTGACCTCAACCGTCTAGGGTGCTCAAACACCCAAGAGTAACAAGATCCGTAAGGGATTAGTGGGGGGAATCAAATTTCTCTTGGTGGAAGTGTAGATCGGGGCCTCCTCAACCAATCCCTAGAAAATCAACAAGTTTGATTGGCTAGGGAGAGAGATCGGGCGAAAATGAAGCTTGGAGTAACAATGGAGCTTGGGGTTGAAAGAGGTGGTCAATTAGAGGAAGAAGACACCCCTTATATAGTGGAGAGACAAATCCAACCGTTATCCACTTGACCAGCCCGCGACCTGCGGTACTACCGCCCCAGACAAGCGGCACTACCGCAAGGGCTCACGGTACTACCGTGGCGGCCCGCGGTACTACCGCTGCTACGGTAGGAGCTAGCCCAGGCCTGAAGCACAGAGGCTGAGGGCGGTACTGCCGCTGGCGCGGTACTACCGCTCCCCCTTGCGGTACTACCGCAAGGCAGGATTGGACTAGCCTCGGAAGGGCGCGGATGAATAAAAATACATCCGTGCCAACTTCCGCTGAAAATCAAACAATGCAAAAATCGGACACGGTACTACCGCACATGGCATGTGGTACTACCGCGCAGGGAGCGGATGTAAAAAATTACATCCGCCCCTACTTCCGCTCATGTTGATGTGCCAGACCAGGACTCACGGTACTACCGCGCGCACGGGCGGTACTACCGCGTAGGGCGCGGATGTAAAAAATTACAGCCGCACGAGCGGCTGAGTCCGGTCTGAGGCCACGGTACTACGGCTCCTTAGGAGCGGTACTACCGTGGGCACCTACGGTACTACCGCAAGGGCGTGCGGTACTACCGTAGGGGCCTGCGGTACTACCGCTCCGAAGAGCAGTACTACCGCATGCCCCAGAACAGCAACACTAGGAATCCTTCTCTTTGCATATAGATGAAGGGAAAACGGAGGATGCTCCAAAGCGAAAGGGAAAGGCGGTGCAGAGGGAGAAAACGTGTACGTGATGATTCCACCCGAACCTTTCCAAAGCGGACCCCCTCTTAATAGTACGGCTTCCCTACGACTCAAATCCACCGGAAAAAAAGTAAAAAAACGCCGTCTTCAATAGTCTTCGAGGGGCACCAAACCTTCTTGTGCCTAGTGACGAAATGTCTGAAATACTCAAGGCACACGATTAGTCTGCAAAGGCATTGTCATCAATCACCAAAACACTTTAGGGATAAATATGCCCTTACAGCATTTCAACTAGAGCATTGTTGGGAACTTCTCAAAGTAGCGAGAAGTGGAAGGTGATTGAGAAAGAATCCCCACCGAAGAGAGGTGCACTCACCAAGATGGATGATGATGAAGGAAACAGAGGCATCAAGCTTGCGGGAGAAGCTAGATGACATGGTCAAGTCCGATGAGCTATTGGTGATCAAGACATTGGATGCAAAAAAGGAGTTGGCCGAGAAGAAGGCTCAAGAGAAGCAAGAGAAATAGCAACTACTCAAGGAGGAGACCGAGCGCAAGGCCGCCATTGAGGAGAGAAGAGCCATGGCCGACGAGAACAAACCATGGCCAAGCTCCTTCAAGAGGAGAACAAGATCATGATGATGAACCGAAATGAGATGGATGAGGTCACCAAAGAATGGCATGACATGGTAAGGTTGGATATCTTGGAGAGGAGGAGGCTAGCCGGAAGAGGCCATGCGGTACCAAGGTTCGGTGAGCATGGTGGTTCGGCAAGTGGTGGTGGCAATGGTGGCGGTGAAGATTTCTTCTTGTGATGATGATCATGATGGAGTGATGACGGTTGCGATGTCTTTTGAGTTGTGGCGCAAAAACTATGTTCAAATATCGCCAAAACTGTATGGTGGTGGCAAGATCATGTTTGAATTCTCTACATTTGTGTTTTATTTGTTCAAAATCACGGTCAATTGCATTGTGTGCTTTTACGGTTTGAGGGCCAAAATCGGAAGCACGCGGAACAGGGCCCGCAAACCCGAGCGGTAAAAGAGAATATCGGTCTCTGTTCCGCCGCAACCAATTTTGGCCCTTAAAACGCGATTTTCTCGGCCCTTAAAACGCTTATAAGGGTCGCGGTTTTAAGGGGTCTGCTAGAGATGCTCTGACTTTTTCGCCTTGTATAAGATTTGGTATATATACTTGTCCTCGTGGGATCGTGTAGCTAGTCGTGTGGGGTAGCCTAATATATGATAAGTGAATCTAACATAGACAAACAACATGAGAGCAGGTAACATCATCAATCAAAACGATTCACTCAAACCCTTCATCCTGCTTTTCTTCTTTCTTCCCGTGTGTCCTTCTGGTTCGCTCTCATCCTACAAGATTCTTCACACCTACTGAAGTACATCAAGGATATCAACAACATGAGTGGACTTCTATCGAAGGTTTTGCTAATAAAAAAACTTTGTTGTACTTGTATATTTTGTACTGGTCGAATCTCGTCGTTGATATTTTTTCTTTTGGGTATATATGATTCAACTGGCTTGTTTAGTTTGTAGTACCTATTTATTGGATATATTAATACGGTGCGATATGAAATACTACATCTTGCAAGTGGAATACTACTACTACTAGGCGTGTTGTCATGTATCTAAAAACAAAGTGCGTTAAGTTACAGAGAGTGAAACATAATATTTGGAGTCTTACCTTCCAATTCGTCTTGATGAAACTTAATCTGTTCAAATTTTAGTTAGTTTATTGGTTTGACTTCATGATTACTAACATTACAGTGTACTCTCTTGTTACTTCCTCTGTTCACAAATATAAGATGTTTAGTATATTTCAGTATAGGCTACATACGGATTGAAATGAGTGAATGAACACACTGAATCAAGTCTATATACATCCAATTAAAAAAGTCAGAACATCTTATATTTGTGAATGGTGAAAGGAGGGAGCAGTATCTATATGTTTGACAATTAATTCTTTGTGCTATGAAATATTACAATATTGAAACTTACAACGGCAATACAACTACTAGTACTATGGATATCTATGTAAAATAATGTTGTATTAAGTTACATATGGTGAAACTTAATGTTTGAGTCTTAAGTTGCTAGTTCTTATCGATGAAACTTAATATATTTAACTATTTGTTAATTTATTCGTTTGACTCCACAACAAATAATATACCCCATTCATCCTGTCGTGTGATTATTCTGATTGAAATGAAATTGATTGGACTAATTAACGTATGTAAGCATAATTGTCTTAACTCAGAAACATTGAAACTTAGTCCTATGCGCTAGTTCGATCGGCGCATGCAGTGTTTTCCTCCATGATTTAGGGAATATTCTAGAAGGTTCCATCGGGTTTTTGGGGACGGGTTTATTCCTTGTTTTTTCTTGGACGAGTTTTGTTTAGGTGTTTGTTTTTCCTTTTCTATTTTCAAATTCATGTGTTTTAACAATCATGAACTTTCCTTCAATTCATAAACTTTTCAAATTCATGGACATTTTTCAACTTGTAATCTATTTCCAAATTAATGCACTTTTTATTTCAAATAGTGAATATTTTACAAACTCACAATTTTTTACAAATCCACAATATTTTTGCAAGTTTGTATTTTTTTCAAATATGTGAAGTTTCATTAATTCGCGAAATCTTTAGAATTGGTGAACATTTTTTCAACTTGTGAACTTTTAAAAGTCAATGGTCGACAGTCAGACGTATGTGGTCAACAACCGACATCATCGGTCAACGTTCAGAGGCCTGCGGTCAACGGGTCAAGGCGCGCTAGCCAGCTGACTGAAGAAAACGAACACGCAACAGCTAGGCACTCGCACAGGGTGCGACTTAAGTATTAGAGTATGTACAATGATTGATAAGATAGTCTTATCTTAAGTCTTGCATGTAATTTAGAGATGACAAAAAAATGTCTACAATAGGTCATTTATTAGCCTTATCTTAAATAACTAGTTATTCCTAAAAACGTGGTGAGATATTGTGCTAAGGATCATCTCTTGTGTTCTCTTAAATAAGAAAAGACAAGCCTTTTCTTATGAGTTCTCTCTTCTCCACATCATCTTTTATCCTATGTGGCACCAATTAGATAGCACCATTGTACATGCCCTTAATGAGCTTGGCCCAGGCCAATATATAGCGAGTGTCAGTATGCCGAAGGGCGGCAAATACTCGAGCCTTCGCTCAAGGCGGGCGCGAATGGGTGGCCCATTTTAAGCTAACAAACTCGAGACGCACAAAAAATACGCCAAAAGGTGATGTGCAAGCGAGAGTTCAAACTCGGCACGTGAATGCGTGTTCCTAACCAATCAACCTAATGAATTCAAGTGCTTGATTCGCACCGCGAGACTTTAAGAACCAATTACAACGGCAAAACCGAACTACTTTTGAATTTTTTTGAACAACTCATGAACATTGTGAACAAAAAATTGAAAATTCCGAACAAGTTATGAGAAACACAATCACTTTTTGCAATTCCGAACAATTTGTGAAGAACCTGAACACTTTTTCAAATTTATCATTTCTTGAAAAACGAAAAAAAATATCAAAATTTGAACTTTTTTTCAAAACAAAAAATGGTCCTTCCCAAATTTATAAACTGTGTGTTTCGAATTTGATACAATTTTTTGAATTCTTTTTTTTTAATGTGAACAAATTTTAAAAAATATGGACAACTTTTGAAAAGTTGAACATTGTTCTTCACAAATGTGAATAGTTTCTGAAACTGCAAACAAAATTATAATTCTGATTGTTTTTTAATTGTGATATTATCAAAAAAGTGAACAAAATTTGAGAGATGTGAATAATTTTTAAAAACATGAAAAAATAGAGATGTGATACATTTTTGAAATTGCAAACATATTTAAAAAGTGATCAATTTTTGAAATCATGAGGAAAATTTGGAATTTCAAATATTTTTTGAAAATTTAATCAAAAACTGAAAATTTAATTATTTTTTGAAAATATAAAATTTTCAAAAGGCAGAAAATGGAAAACAACATAAAGAAATAGAAAAAATGAAAGAAAAAAAATCTGGCGAACAAAACACTAGAAAAAAACACAAAGAGGTTGTTTGGATTGCTACCAAAGCTGGGCGTGCCATTTTTTGGCTAGCCCATGAAATTTGGTGGTTATTTTGGATCATTGCCAAATATTTGGCACGCCCAGCGACCCGGGTGTTGCCCTGTCGCCAACAGGCGGGCGAGACATGGGTGAGCAAAAGCCGCGACATATTATTGGTGCGCTACTTCTTGGTGGGTGGTACACAGGGCGTGTGATGCTATAGAATAGGATCGATTCTGTTAGCCGTAACAAACCGGTAAAATTGCTCATAATGGGAGTAACATAAGTAGTAACATGCATGTCATATAGGTAAAAAAATGACGTGACAAATAATTAATAAGGAGAGATGCAAATAAAGTAGTGTTAGTGTGTTACCATCACATAGCGGTTTCAATATAAAATGACTCTACAAAGTAATAAATGAAGCTTTCTATGTTGCCACACCTATGACACTACCCATTATAAAGGTATTAGTAGTAATTACATGTTACTAGTCTAAGAGGGTGTTTGTTTCTAGGGACTTTTTAGTGTAGGGACTAGAAAAAGTCCCTCTTAGAGACTTTTTAACCAAACATGAGGGACTACTAGGGACTAAAAGTTGCTTTTTGGGACTAAATGAAGAAGACTCTCAAGGAGAGTCTTTTTTGAGACTTTTTAACACTTTTCCAACAATGCCCCTCCCTGCACCCATTGCCCCGCCGCCCCATGGTGTTATTTTTCTGTATACTAAGGGTAATATGGTCTTTTACATGTCATTTAATAACCTCTAGGGGGGGACTAGAGACTTTTTAGTCACTGGAAACAAACAGGGAGGGACTTTTTAGGGATTAGAGACTTTTTAGTTGAGACTAGAAAAAGTTCTAGGACTTATCCACTATGACTAACCTAACAAATCCCTTCACTTCACGCTAAAAAAAACGTGCGTCTGCTGCGTGAGCAATCTTAAAAAAGAGATTGCATGCAGCATGGTGCCGCACAGAATTTGCCTTTCAACTTCCTATAATTACGTTGCATTTTTTTGACATTTTTTTTCATACAGAATTGCATCTACTCCCTCTGTTTCTAAATATAAGTTTTTTTAGAGATTTCTATACAATTAGATACGAATGTATTTAGACATATTTTAGAATGTAGATTCACTGATTTTGCTTCGTATGTAGTCCCTTATTGGGATTTCTAAAAATACTTATATTTAGAAACGGAAGGAGTACGATTTTTTTGCGGGGGAGCATCAACTATTTTTTATCTGTACATACATTTTCAATTCTAGATAATAGATGCATTTATCCCCTTAAATGATTTTACAAGTAGTATAATCGGCATGCCAGTTGGTCACAAACCAAACAAAGGTTACTTTTGCCACGATATAATTGCCGCAACCCAGACAACTTCAAGTTGCCAAAATTTTGGTCATGCTCTTGCTTTGGCCGTGCCGTAATTTCAGTGGATCTAGTTGGGGCTTAAACCAAGCAGCCCCGACAAGAACCAGAAAGAAAATACTGAAAAGAGAAAAAAAAACAAAAAAGCAACAGAAAAACGGACAAAAAAACAGGTAGCGAACGCGCATCACGTGCTGCCGCTAACTGGGCTGGCCCACCCGCGGGCGGCAAATAGGACCCGCCAAACCAGCGCTCTCACAGGAAAACCCATCCAATACCCAACCTAATTGTATGGGTGGCTTGGGCTTCAAAGATTTTGAGTTATTCAACTTGGCACTACTAGCAAAACAAGCATGGAGGCTTCTTCAATGCCCAGATTCATTGACTGCAAGAATCCTCAAGAGTGTTTATTTTCCTGATGATTGTATTCTTAATGCAGAGTTGGGCAGTCATCCGAGCCAAATTTGGCGTGCGATTATTGATGGCCGTGACTTACTGAAACAGGGCCTAATAAGGAGAATTGGCAATGAAGAAAGTACCAACATCTGGTCGGACAACTGGATACCGAGGAAGGAGATGTTGAGACCATACGGGAGTCGTTAGAACAATCCGCCGGCTAATGTTTCTGAACTCATTGATCATACAACGATGTTTTGGGACATGGATAGACTTGAGGAAATTTGCCTCCCAATTGATATTCCATCCATAGTAAGTATATCTCTGTGTACTACAAACATACATGATACATGGTCTTGGTTCTTCGAGAAAAACAACTGTTTTTCAGTAAGATCAGCCTACAGAATGTTGTTGGACAAGAAATTTAGAAGGGAGGCCTGGCTTGATGGAGCTGCTGGCTCCTCGAGCAATGAGCGAGAAGTGGACTCATGGAAAATGCTATTGAAAACCCCAGTTCCGGGAAAGATACGTATGTTCCTTTGGAGACTTGCTAAACACTCATTGCCTATAGAAGATGTACGAGCTCATAGGAAGATGGCGCCATCTAGCACATGCGGCGTGTGTGGTGCAGAGGACTCATGGAGGCATTCTTTGCTCGAGTGTTCGATGGCAAGGTACATATGGGCCTTGGTGGATGGAGAATTGGCGGAACATTTATGTGAAACCACGGAGCCTAGCGCGAAACAATGGTTATTTTCGATGATCGATACATTATCCCATGCCACTTTTGTGCGCCTAGCAGTCACTTTCTGGGCTATATGGTGGGCTCGCCATAAGGCAATCCACGAGGAAATCTACCAGAGTCCGTCTTCGACACATCAATTCATTAGCAGGTTTCTGGCTGCCTTGAGCTACTACCGAAGAGATTGGAGAGGATTAATCGTCCGTCAAGAGGAGTGACAATTCGTCCCAAGGCACCGCCCACTGGCTTTTCAAAGATTCATGTCGATGCAGCGGTCTCCAAACTACACAGACGGGGTGCAGCAGCGACAGTATGTAGGGACAGCTCAGGTAACTATGTTGGTAGCTCTGCGCTAGTCATACATGGAATAACAGACCCGGCGGTCTTAGAGACTATTGCATGTCGAGAAGGTCTGTCTCTTACACAAGATTGATGCTCCAGAATTTGGTGCTAGCTTCTGATTCCAAGCATATTGTTGAAGATATCCAGAAATCAAGCCGAGGAGTTCAGGGAGCAATAATTAGTGAGATTAGACAACGTCTTTTATTGTTTAATCGTAATATAACTTTTGAAGGCAGATCCGTGAATAAAGATGCTGATAGGTTAGCCAAGTTTGCTCAATCCTTAGATCAGGGACGCCATGTCTGGTCTGGCACACCCCATGACCCGTTTTATATCCCACATCATGTGGACTTTGAGTAATAAAATTTGGCTTAACCCCTAAAAAGAAAAAAAGGAAAACCCATCCAATCCAAATCCAAAACCCGTCTGCAAGGGTCGCATCCCACAGAGTCCTTCTCACGAGGGCCTCGCCGCAAATTTCCTCCTTCCTCCCTCCCTCGTCGTCTCCGTTCCCCTTCGGCGATGGCCGCCGACACCAACCACAAGAAGGGTTCGATGCCTTTCCCACTCCCCTCTTCCTCCCCTTCCGTCCGTTCTCCGCTCAACCCTCTCGTGGCTCCCGATCCGCAGTCGTGGTGAACTTCCAGTCGGTCGCCAACGCGCCGAAGCTGCGGCAGTCCAAGTTCAAGGTGCGCGCACTTTTTCTCGCTGTTGCTTGCCTTACGCGACCAGCAAGCTCAGAAATCTACTCGTACCTCGGGTCACCATCCCGTGAGAGATCTCGCATTGACGCAGGTTGCTGCCCTGTCTGGCTCGGGCGATTCGAGCGGTAATTTTGGCCCGGGCCGACCAAATCGGCAGTTAGCGGCAGCCACAGAACATCGATTATTTTTGGGTAAGAGCGGAATTAGTGCTATTTTGGGGGGAGAAAGCAGCAGCGCCGTAGCCTAGAAGTAGTGCCGTACTGGTCTGTTGCTTGCCCGGGGCCATCGCAGCAACGTGTCTTTGGCTGTAGCCAGCAGGAGAAAAAGATTGCTGTGATGGGGAAGGGCATGCTTGGCTTTGCCTCATCAAGTCTCCTGTTGATGTAATCGTGCCAAAAAGAAAGATGTGTATGCCAAAGACATCAGGATCTCGACCCTTACTACTGTCTAACTAGTATATGCTACATGTCCATGTCAGTAGTACTCACCCAGAACATGTCCTCACTCCCCACTTGGATAGAATCATTAGAATGCGTCTTTGATAGTTGCAACTTTTCTGTACATACACTTTCAATAAATTTATGAGAATGTGCAGTAGAGGTGATGTTTCTCTTCGAGAAGTAGTTGTTTTCCGAAAACAGTAACTTGGTGTAATTCGACAATGTCGCCTTAAGACATCCTGTCAGATTATTTTGGCGGGTGTTTGTAATTGCTTACTTTTGATTTTGAGCTTGTCAGATTGGTGTGAAACTTACGTTTATTCACTGTAGGCTGTAGAGGGTTACAGTATTAAGTTTTAGAATCCGTCATAGCTTTAGATGCATCAGTATTTGTTAGTTTTTTTTTGACCATAAGTATTTGTTAGTTTTACGGATACAACCATTTGTGCTCAAGTTATGGAAGGCCCTGGTTTCATGAGTAGATTGTCTCCGTAAAGTCTGTCATCTAGTGAGAATTATATGCTACTCTTTATTTCAACAAGTGAATGAATTAATATATGTCACTAATGAAGTACTTTGTTCTGGTTCATGCAATTTGAACATAGACAGACTGTGTTCCAGTCAGTGCCTTGGTGGTTGGTAATCTTTTTTAACCCCCTGGTTTTCTTTCAGATTGGTGGAAATGAGAAATTTGCGAGGGTGATTGAATTTCTTCGCCGCCAAATTCACCAGGACACAGTGGTAAGAACGCGATATGTAATTCATATGGAGTGGATCAACATACGTGGAAATATATCAATAACCTCTCTCTGTTTTTCCCACAGTTTCTCTATGTGAATAGTGCATTTTCGCCGAATCCAGATGAGTTGATATCTGATTTATACAATGTAAGATTCAATACTCTCGTTACTTTTTTTGGCCCTCTTCAGTCTTACATGCCCTGAAATGTACTGTCAAATAAATAGCCTTCAGCTATTCTGATTGTTTATCAGCTTTGAAGAGAAGTACAAAAACATTATGCTTGTAAAGTTTACACTTCATTTTTTTTGCTAGTCTAGCAGACAATCTATGAAGTAGCACGGATCGTTCAGTCACCTAATCTTATTGTAGCAGCAATTGGAATTCGATATGTGATTAATGGTGGTTAAACATTTTGCTTCCTTTTACATGGCAGAACTTTGGAATCGATGGGCAGCTGGTGGTCAATTACGCATCATCCATGGCATGGGGGTAAAAGGTGAACTTGCTGAAAATCTGCTTGAGCAAGCATAGGAAACCCTTTCGTTTCCAAAATTAACTTTTCACGGCACTGTTAATGGATGTAAAGCACTCCAAATTGAGTTTCAAAAGGAAGCTCTTTCGTTCACGTGATATTCAGCATAATGGCAAAAGCAAGATCGTTTTCCACATTCTTTCCATCTGCAATTAAAACCCAAGACGTCTTTTCTTCCTGGTAGAGACAATGCTCTGCTCTTCTACGGCTGCCATTGCTGGAAACGAATTAAATTGTTTTGTCTGTAGCGAGATGCTTACTTGAATTTTCTTCTCTTCCCTGGAATCTACCATCTTTATTCTTCATCTTTGATCGTGCCACTAAGACAGTCACCGGTTGTTGAGCACGTCAAGCCGAGCCTCAAGCGAAAGCTTTTTCGTGCACCTTGATGTCCAACGTAGTGGCAATGACAAAAGTTCATTTTCCGCGTCCTCCATCTGGCAGTGAAAAACCGTCTTCATGATCCTGGTAGCCATCGTCGACAGTGGTGTGATGTTTCTTTCTTTGGCTGCGGCCCTGCGGCAAGATGCTTGCCTGTTAACCTTTCTTCCGAGGATTGCGTTGTCCTCTTCCTTTTAACAATTACTGCTACGGTCATGTCATTAAGAAGGCTTTCATTTTCCAGTTACTGTCATGGTCATGTCATTAAGATGACTTTCATTATGAAGGTAGCAGTGAGCTAGTACAAGTGTGCATGTTCCAAATTAGGTGGTCTCATACACTTGTCCATGAGTAGTAAAGCTAGTGGGCTAGAGATTAGTAGCAAACCGGCAGTGTTGCATTTGTTGCGGCAGAATAGGCGCCCACGTTGATGCCGCTGTGTCCATTTATTCAGGGCTGCTGACATTGGAGGGGTTTGTTCCGCTCTTGTGCTGGCGTAGCATATTCAGTTGTATGGGATGTAGTTGCTCTGGTGACGTCTTGCGAGCGTCAGCGTGTGTATTTTTGAAGAGTTTCAGCAATGGGCGTTGGCAAGGGTAGGAGGGATAGATTTCCATTGAGGTAAATACACCGGGAGTCATAGAACTTGCACGCAATGGTCAGTTTGGTGCACAAACTTGTAAAATACGTGATTCTATTCATCAAACTTGCGTGAGCGTGCAAATGCAGTCACATTTGGTGTATGCATGTGTATCCGCTGCCTGAGTGGCACGCCAGCATGGCCAGGGCCCCCTGTCAGCCACTGTGACCCTGCGTGCATGATAGATTTGCATAAAAGCCCTCAATGTAATGAGTCCCTCAAATAAATGAAAAACAAATGGGACGGGTGTGTTTCTAACCCAGGACCAGCTTGCTAGTAGCCTCGCATGCACTGCCATCAGACCAAAGATGATTCATGTTCAATTTGCACGACTATATTTAATATCCTTCAACAAGGGCCAAATAATTAAAGACGAAATATATAACCCAAAAAAGGTAGCTCCGCGGTTCTATCCTGTGAGCTCGTGGTCGCTCGTGCCTGAGCTAACAAACTGTCTAAGGCGACCCAATATCATATACGGATAAACATTCTTTATGTTGCCATCTCCTTTGTTCTATGTAAGAAAAGAACTTATTCTGATGTTTGTGGCATTAAAAAAACCAATGTACGTGAAATTTTAAAAATTGTATAAACATTATAAAGATATTTTCGCGTAATTAGAAACACGTATGTTGCATTCTAAATTTTCACGCATTTCAGATTTTTTTTGAAATGGTCAAAGTTTCATAAATTCTTTCAGACAAATCAGCAATTTTTTTGTTTGAATTCGAATAATTATGAATTCTAAAATCTACAAAAATGGAAATATAGTGCAGATGAATGTACATAAATTCTTTTGGAAAAATCAATGACTTTTTTGTCTAAATTTGAATAATTTTAAATTTAAGAATCTAGATAAAAGGAAATATAGTGCATAATGAACGTACATAAATAAATAAAAACAACTTAATTTTGTTTGAATTTGAGTAATTTTGAATTTCAAAATCTTGATAAAAGAAAATATAGTGCAGAATGAACATGCATAAATTCTTTCAGACAAATCAACGAAGTTTTGTATGAATTCAAAAAATTTAAATTTGAAAATTGTATGTAAATTTTCCGGACAAATCAACGATTTTTTTGAATGGATTGAAAAAATTCGCCCACCCTTGTTTAAAAAGTAAATTTATCTCATTTAAGGCATCAACTATCGTCTTGTCTGGTGATTACCCTGGTTCTTCTTCTATTCCTTTATAAAAAGCATCTTTTCTTTAGAATTATAAAATGTATCTTTGGTTGCTAAAAAGAGTGCATCTTTAATATGTATTCCCTTCGTCCCAAAAAGGTTGTCTCAAAATTGTCCAAATTTGGACGTATGCGGACACTATTTAGTGTTTAGATACATCCAAATTTGGACAACTTCGAGACAACCTTTTCGGGACGGAGGGAGTATTTTTATCCTGATATATATGTTAGTAGTTCACTATTCTCTCACCCGTCTTATTTTTCCTGCCTATTTCTACTTACACTGTACAGTGGAACCCAGCGAACGACCAGTTAAAAAAAAAATCCAAGGGTCTTCCTGATTTTTTTTCACATGCACCACTATCAGCCACTGACAGCAGGCCGTTGCCACGCTGGTGTACCATGCAGGGCAGCGGATACGTCCGTGTACGTGAATTGTGACCGTATTTGCACGTCCACACAAGTTTGATGACTAGAATAACGTATTTTACAAGTTTATGCACCAAACTGACCGGCACACGCAAGTTCTAAGGCCCTATTTGGTTCACAAGTCCTAGGACTTTTTCTAGTCCCAACTAAAAAGTCCCTAGTCCCTAAAAAGTCCCCCCCTGTTTGTTTCCAGGGACTAAAAAGTCCCTAGTCCCTCCCTAGAGGTTATTAAATGACATGTAAAAGACCATGTTACCCTTAGTATATAGAAAAATAACAACCAAACAACACCATGGGGCGGCGGGGCAATGGGTGCAGGGAGGGGCATTGTTGGAAAAGTCCTAAAAAAGACTCTCCTTAAGAGTCTTCTTCATTTAGTCCCAAAAAGGAACTTTTAGTCCCTAGTAGTCCCTTCTGTTTGGTTGAAAAGTCTTTAAGAGGAACTTTTTCTAGTCCCTACATCAAAAAGTCCCTGGAAACAAACACCCCTTAAGACCTCCGGTGTATTTATAGCCTTTTTTCACTCTAATTTTTCGTGTCCTCTAGTATTTCTTATAGTCCTTTGTCGACAAGAGAGAGCTTCTGTATTTTATGTGCTTGCTTGCCTTTCACAAGAAGGGCATGCGTTTTGTGTACTCGAAAAACAAACTTTTAGATGTAGCAGCAATGGCATTCACTGCAAGGGTGCTTCTGTGCAGCTGCAAATTGATGGTGTACAAAAGATCTGAAAATACCATGTCAAATGCGGACAGAGATCAGGTGACATGCATGTTTTGCATGTCACCGTGTGCCTTGCGGCCGGAATTCAAATTTAAACATTGCGAAAAAATCTGAAAAAAATCATGCATGTTCACAGCACATATTAAGATAACCCCTAAAAAATTCAAATCAAAATTCAAAACATACATCGAGAAACAAAAAAGAGAAATTTGTCATGAATAGTTCGCGAATGGTTCTCTGTAGACTATTCACATCTGAGTTTCTCTTTTTTGTCTCTCTATGTATGTTTCGAATTTTGATCTGAATTTTTTAGGGGTTATCTTAATATGTGCTGTGAACATGCATGATTTTTTTCAGATTTTTTCACAATGTTTAAATTTGAATTCCGGCCGCAAGGCACACGGTGACATGCAAACGTGCATGTTACCTGATCTCTGTCCGTCAAATGCACATGTACTAGTTCTAAAAGTTCTGAATTTTTATTTAAAAAGGAGTAGTACTAGTACTGTTAAGGGTGGGGGTATTTGGGTTGGGTTTTTCAACAGTGCGGTGCTAACTTGAGACAAGTCGGCACCAATACAATATTCAAATTCTATTGTACTACTCTCTTCCTTCCATAATATAAGTGTTTTTGACTTTTGACTCAAAAGCCTCTTATATTATGGGATGGAGGAAGTACTTTTTTTCTAGAATAAAAAAATGTCTTCTGCACGTGACATGGCCTGCACACCGATGTTGCATTTGTATGGCGTGTAATGGAACGAGGATCCCTGTCAGCGATGGCAGATAGCTACAATGGTGACACAAACCACATGTGCACGTGCTTATCACCATTAAGCAATTGTCTCCGGGGGTCGCTTTCATCTTCAACGTGTCCCTTGGAACATAGCTTCAAAGAAAAGTATAGTCGTGTCCATAAAATATCTTATATTTTTCACAGAAAAGAACCTTATATTTGCAATCGGAGAGAGTGTAAAGGGTTATAAGAGAGCAATAAGAATGTTTTTTTCCCTGTGTGCCTGAGTTTTATTCCATGGTAACAGGATTACAATCTGCTAATACAATCTCAGAGATGCATTCTGGTAATTGGCACAGCCAAACAGCAGTGCTAAAACGAGTTCTACCATGGTTAGCTAAACAATGAGCAGCCCTATTTTGTGAACGAAGTAATTTGTAGGGAATAAACTCACAACCTTCAAGTGGATGCTGGATTTCAATCAGCAGATGCCCATTAGGGGGACCGGTCCATCGAGGAACTGGTGAGAGCACCAATAACAGTTAACACATTCTGCTTGGATGATGATGGGGCGTTCTGTCCGTTGCAAGCTCCGAGTGATGCCTTCCAACATTGCGCAGTAAGAGTGTTGGAGAGATTAAGCGGCTTCTTTCAGAGTTAGCATCAGGTTCATTCAAATTGAGGAAGCTAGGAGGTCATCCAGCCAACCATCGGTGACATGCAATGTGCAAGCTGACTTGGCACAAAAA
This sequence comes from Aegilops tauschii subsp. strangulata, assembly GCF_002575655.3. NCBI lineage: Eukaryota > Viridiplantae > Streptophyta > Magnoliopsida > Poales > Poaceae > Aegilops > Aegilops tauschii. The sequence goes on from NC_053041.3 coordinate 125,198,489, forward strand.
TGAGCCGAAAAGTAAGCAGGACAATTTACATGTTGAATAATAAATAAAAGAAGTAGAACACGAAGCTAGCTCTCCAAGTTCTAGTAAGAGGGGTGCGGCATCAGAATCGTGAGTTGTGTTGAGATTTCCAAAGATTCACCATCTCCACGTAGTCTGTTTTTGTCGTGACTTTTTTAAAGCATTTTTTTCGAAACGGAGGCAAAAGATTTGCCTCATCCATTAATTAAGAAGAAGTTTAGAGTTGCTTTTACAACAGAAAAGCAAGATAAGATACATAGATTCTACTCTCGCGGCATGATGTTTCCCAAGTGCTTCGCGCCGGCGGCGATCCAAAGCCTAGCCTCATTCTTGATGTTACCAAAAATGATGGATGGCAGCGTCGATTTTTGTTGGAACACCCTAGCATTCCGCTCGCACCAAATATTCCAACAAGACAACATGGTGAGGGTTGCCATTGCCTTCCGATTTGCCACGTTCTTCTCGGACATGTTGATCCACCAATCCTTGATGGAGCGCTCGTCATTCCAGCGATAAGTGTCCATGCCGTCTAGCCCAAGCCAATCCTTGATCATGCCCCAAAGCCTCCTAGTGAAACGACACTTGAAGAAGAGATGATCCACCGTTTCATTAGTCTGCTTGCAAAGAGGACATAAACCGCAATTTGGCCAAGCTCGCTTCTGGAGCCTATCCGCCGTCCAAAGTCGGTTTTGAGTTGCAAGCCATGCAAAAAAAAAATTGACTTTTGGGGGCGCCCAGACCTTCCAGATCGTCTGGCCCATGGGTGATCGCGTGGCGCCAAGGAATTGAGCCTTATATGCCGAGGTCGCGGAGTAGTGACCACTTGTCGTATGCTTCCATATGATGTCATCTTCGATTCCGTCCAGAAGGTGAATAGACCGAGAGCGAGCCCAGAGAGTCACAATTTGTGTAATGTGCTCCATTCTCCAGTCCATGGGCAGCCTAATTTTTTCAAGCCAAGCATCGCCATGCATGGCCTCACGCACCTTCCACTTTTTTCTCGAGGTGATATCAAAAATGAGTGGTGCCAAGTCCAAGGGCGCCACCCCATTGATTCAAGGTGAATCCCAGAAAGGTGCACGGGCCCCATTGCCAATGATGATGTGCGAAGATGCGTAGAAGAGAGCTCGGTCCATCTTGTCGCAAGGGTTGTCAAGGCCAACCCACATCTTAGATGGATCCTTCCATTCGAACCATAGCCATCTAAGTCTTAGCGCCCGCGCAAACTTGGTGAGGTCGATGACACCAAGACCTCCAAGGTCGGTTGGGCGGCAAACGTTGCGCCAACTCACTTTACACTTGGCCCCGGTGGCCTTGTCCGTGCCCGCCCAAAGGAAAGCCCTCTGGATCTTGTTATAGTTATGAAGTGTGCTGGCAGGAGGGTTGAGGGAGATGATGTGGTAGGTCAGCTGCGAAGTGAGGACTGACTTGACAAGAGCACATCGCCCCATGGTCGTGATGTTTTGCCCATCCCACGGCACAAGCCGTGCCGCCGCCTTATCTTCAAGGAACTGGAAATCCCCTTTTCGAAGCTGCCAAACCGAGAGTGGTAGACCCAAGTATTTGATGGGGAAGGCAACCTTGGTGGCCGGCAGGCTAGCAAGAATCGCATCTAGATCAATAGCCTCACAACGAATTGGGACAACCGAGCTCTTCTGAAAGTTGGTGCATAGGCCCGACACGTTGCCAAAGCAAGTGAGCACCTTTGAGAGGTTCTCAATATCTTCCTTGATAGGGGCCATGAAAACCGCCGCATCATCGGCGTAGAGGGAAGTGCAGAATATTGCCCTCCGTCCTCGAATCTTATGGAAGAGACCATGGGTGGTTGCAAGGTTGAGGATTTTCTGCAGCGGGTCAATCGCGATGACGAATAGCAACGGTGAGATAGGGTCCCCCTGTCGAAGGCCACATGCATGCAAGACCGGAGGACCGGCCACTCCGTTGAGCAATGTCCTTGAGGAGGACGTATGGAGCAGGGCGGTGATCCAGTTGCGAAACTTGGGTGGGAACCCTCTTCTCTGCAGAAGGTCAATGATGTACTCCCATCGGACCGAGTCAAATGCCTTCCAGATGTCGAGCTTGAAGAGGAGTGAAGGCGTTTTACTTTTGTGCAGCTTGCGAGCAAGACCCCTCACATACATGAAGTTGTCGTGAATACTTCTCCTTTTGATGAAATCACTTTGCGCATTGGAGATGAGCGAGTGCATGTGAGGGGCAAGGCGGTTGGCAAGCACCTTAGCTATGATGTTAGGAACGGCGTGGATGAGGCTTATAGGTCTATAGTCAGAGATCCCTTCTGCTCCCTCCTTCTTGGGGAGAAGCACCACGTTCGCCGAGTTAAGCCACTTGAGGTTGGCCGTGTGGAGGGTGTTGAAACAGTGGATGACATTCATCAAGTCCACTTTGATGATGGGCCAACAATGCTTGAAGAAGATGCCAGTGAAGCCGTCCGGCCCCGGTGCCTTACCACATGGCATCTGATCAATCGCCGCTTTAACTTCCTCTTCGGTGGGACATGGGCAAGTGGGCCCCGGTAACTTTTTTGAAGCATTGAAGCTTTCCAAAGAGGACATCTCTTTCCGGAGGGACATGGCTTTAGCCAGGGGATCGCTAACATCGGCAAGTGGTTTACTCCATGCACCCAAAAACACTGTAGTTGATATTGCACCGCCACCAGCAGCTCCTTTTTGTGATCAAAATTGATGGATCATGATGTATTCCACGTCTGGAGGGTGTCAGCCATGGCCCGGCAACCACTCCTTACTAGTATCGGGCGACTGGACTTAATGGAGGATTTACGACTCTGTCACAATCTTGCAAATCTGGCTGAGTAATGAATCATGGTTTGACCCGCAAGAAACAGAATAGTCTACTACTCCCTCCATCCCAAAATAACTAAAACCACGTCAGTTATTTTGGGATGGAGGGAGTATCTTTTATCTATATCTCTATATCACTATATAGTATTGGAATAACTTTGAATATTTGTTGTTGGATGAAACCGATCCATGGTTGAAAGGTGGCAAATTCGTGTACTATTGGTTGCTAGATATTCTCTTCACTATATCAGATTTTGCCACGTGTACTATCTAGAAGATTCTACTTGAGCTTAGCCACATTCATAATATGCACAACCTCAGAACAAAGACACTTCCCATTTGTTCTAGATTCTTCCGTACTTTAATTTTCTAATATTTTTGTTAAGAGAATTGTCATTCAATTTTGTTATATCATTTACATTACACAATATGCACAAAATACAACCACTTGTCATTTGTTCTAGACTCTTCTCCCAAGTTTTTTTTTCTTACACAAGAATTGACATGTATTTCTTACTTCATATTTTTTGTTTGTTTTGGTTCAATGATATGGCCTCATCTTCCTAAAGCCTACTTGTCTTTGTATATTGAGTATTTAGCTATCTTATGTATTTCACACTTTTTTGTATAGTATATACCACAAATCATCGAATATTTTGTATTCATAATTTGATTTTTAATGGGATGGGCAGTGAGGCTTAAACCTACATATTATATTTCATCCATATGTGACTCCAAATTTATATGTTTGCCACTGTTACATGGTAAATCAGTATTCGATCGCACTTACTATCACGTGCGTGGCACATGTAACTTACTAGTTTTATATAATATCTCAACCCAAATTTTACACACGGGGTAGTGAAATCCAAAAAAAAACGGAATCGTGAAATTACTTACGGGATTAATTGGACGGCAGCCCAAACTGTTTTTCTTTACCATACGGCTTATTTGATCGACTGAAAGGTTCTCATTTTCATTCTTTCCTTATCGATGCCAACGTTGGCAACTTGATAATTAACTATAGCTTTGTAAGTGAGTGGGCATGGCATTGCCTTTGCATCACATCCCCTTCTTCCATCTTCATGACTTGTCACACAAGGGCAGTAGGGCTTTATTATGTTTGAGATGCTTTGTAATTTTGGTGAACTTTTATAATAGATATGATGCTTTTCGCCAAAAAAATAATACTATAGCCTTGTAAGTGAGTGAGCGTGTCATTGCCTTTGCATTCCACCCCCTTTGTCCATCTCTACGACTGGTCACGCAAGGGCAGCATGGCACATCATCAACAATATTGCAGTCAGTTTTTACAGCACGGAGGAGACTTCGACATGCCTTGGTGTTCTTTTTGTGACATGCCCTTAGATAAGATTGGCTGCAACCTGTTTTCTTCTATTTCGCAGAATGAGAAACCTTGGCGAATCAGGCAGAAAGTCTCGCTACATACCTAGGGAGGGACTGTTGGGAATCGTAGCATAATTTAAAATTTTCCTACGCTCACCAAGATGCATCTATGGAGTGTACTAGCAACGAGGGGAAGGGAGTGCATCTACATACCCTTGTAGATCGCGAGCGGAAGCGTTCCAATGAACGTGGATGACGGAGTCGTACTCGCCGTGATCCAAATCACCGATGACCGAGTGCCGAACGGACGGCACCTCCGCGTTCAACACACGTACGGTGCAGCGACGTCTCCTCCTTCTTGATCCAGCAAGGGGGAAGGAGAGGTTGATGGAGATCCAACAGCACGACGGCGTGGTGGTGGATGTAGCGGGTCTCCGGCAGGGCTTCGCCGAGCTTCTGCGAGAGAGAGAGAGGTGTTGCAGGGGAGGAGGGAGGCGCCCAAGGCTGTTGTGTTGCTGCCCTCCCTCCCCCCCTTTATATAGGACCCCTGGGGGGGGGGCGGCCCTAGAGATGGGATCTCATGGGGGGGGGGGGGGGGGCGCCGGCCAAAGGGGGGAAGGGGTTGCCTTGCCCCCCAAGGCAAGGGGAAAGCCCCCCAACCCTAGGGTTCCCAACCCTAGGCGCATGGGGGGAGGCCCATGGGGGGGAGGGGCGCCCAGCCCACTAGGGGCTGGTTCCCTTCCACTTTCAGCCCATGGGGCCCTCCGAGATAGGTGGCCCCACCCGGTGGACCCCCGGGACCCTTCCGGTGGTCCCGGTACAATACCGGTAACCCCCAAAACTTTCCCGGTGGCCGAAACTGGACTTCCTATATATAATTCTTCACCTCCGGACCATTCCGGAACCTCTCGTGACGTCCGGGATCTCATCCGGGACTCCGAACAACTTTCGGGTTTCCGCATACACATATCTCTACAACCCTAGCGTCACCGAACCTTAAGTGTGTAGACCCTACGGGTTCGGGAGACATGCAGACATGACCGAGACGCCTCTCCGGTTAATAACCAACAGCGGGATCTGGATACCCATGTTGGCTCCCACATGTTCCACGATGATCTCATCGGATGAACCACGGTGTCGAGGATTCAATCAATCCCGTATGCAATTCCCTTTGTCAATCGGTATGTTACTTGCCCGAGATTCGATCGTCGGTATCCCAATACCTTGTTCAATCTCGTTACCGGCAAGTCTCTTTACTCGTACCGCAATGCATGATCCCGTGACTAACGCCTTAGTCACATTGAGCTCATTATGATGATGCATTACCGAGTGGGCCCAGAGATACCTCTCCGTCACACGGAGTGACAAATCCCAGTCTCGATCCGTGCCAACCCAACAGACACTTTCGGAGATACCCGTAGTGCACCTTTATAGTCACCCAGTTACGTTGTGACGTTTGGCACACCCAAAGCACTCCTACGGTATCCGGGAGTTGCACGATCTCATGGTCTAAGGAAAAGATACTTGACATTGGAAAAGCTCTAGCAAACGAAACTACACGATCTTTTATGCTATGCTTAGGATTGGGTCTTGTCCATCACATCATTCTCCTAATGATGTGATCCCGTTATCAATGACATCCAATGTCCATAGTCAGGAAACCATGACTATCTGTTGATCAACGAGCTAGTCAACTAGAGGCTTACTAGGGACACGTTGTGGTCTATGCATTCACACATGTATTACGATTTCCGGACAATACAATTATAGCATGAATAATAGACGATTATCATGAACAAAGAAATATAATAATAACCATTTATTATTGCCTCTAGGGCATATTTCCAACAGTCTCCCACTTGCACTAGAGTCAATAATCTAGTTACATTGTGATGAATCGAACACCCATTGCGTCCTGGTGTTGATCATGTTTTGCCCTAGGGAGAGGTTTAGTCAACGGATCTGCTACATTCAGGTCCGTATGTACTTTACAAATATCTATGTCTCCATTTTGAACACTTTCACGAATGGAGTTGAAGCGACGCTTGATATGCCTGGTCTTCCTGTGAAACCTGGGCTCCTTCGCAAGGGCAATAGCTCCAGTGTTGTCACAGAAGAGAGTCATCGGGCCCGACGCATTGGGAATCACCCCTAGGTCGGTAATGAACTCCTTCATCCAGACTGCTTCCTGTGCTGCCTCCGAGGCTGCCATGTACTCCGCTTCACATGTAGATCCCGCCACGACGCTTTGCTTGCAACTGCACCAGCTTACTGCTCCTCCATTCAAAATATACACGTATCCGGTTTGTGACTTTGAGTCATCCAGATCTGTGTCGAAGCTAGCGTCGACGTAACCCTTTACGATGAGCTCTTCATCACCTCCATAAACGAGAAACATATCCTTAGTCCTTTTCAGGTACTTTAGGATATTCTTGACCGCTGTCCAGTGTTCCATGCCGGGATTACTTTGGTACCTTCCTACCAAACTTACGGCAAGGTTTACATCAGGTCTGGTACACAGCATGGCATACATAATAGACCCTATGGCCGAGGCATAGGGGATGACACTCATCTTTTCTATATCTTCTGCCGTGGTCGGGCATTGAGCCGTGCTCAATTGCACACCTTGCAATACAGGCAAGAACCCCTTCTTGGACTGATCCATACTGAACTTCTTCAATATCTTGTCAAGGTATGTACTCTGTGAAAGACCAATGCGTCTTGATCTATCTCTATAGATCTTGATGCCTAATATATAAGCAGCTTTTCCAAGGTCCTTCATTGAAAAACACTTATTCAAATAGGCCTTTATACTTTCCAAGAATTCTATATCATTTCCCATCAATAGTATGTCATCCACATATAATATGAGAAATGCTACAGAGCTCCCACTCACTTTCTTGTAAACACAGGCTTCTCCATAAGTCTGTGTAAACCCAAACGCTTTGATCATCTCATCAAAGCGAATGTTCCAACTCCGAGATGCTTGCACCAGCCCATAAATTGAGCGCTGGAGCTTGCATACTTTGTTAGCATTCTTAGGATCGACAAAACCTTCCGGCTGCATCATATACAACTCTTCCTTAAGGAAGCCGTTAAGGAATGCCGTTTTGACGTCCATCTGCCATATCTCATAATCATAGTATGCGGCAATTGCTAACATGATTCGGACGGACTTCAGCTTTGCTACGGGTGAGAAAGTCTCATCGTAGTCAACCCCTTGAACTTGTCGATAACCCTTAGCGACAAGTCGAGCTTTGTAGATGGTCACATTACCATCCACGTCCGTCTTCTTCTTAAAGATCCATTTGTTTTCTATGGCTCGCCGCTCATCGGGCAAGTCAGTCAAAGTCCATATTTTGTTTTCATACATGGATTCTATCTCGGATTTCATGGCTTCCAGCCATTTGTCGGAATCCGGGCCCGCCATCGCTTCTTCATAGTTCGAAGGTTCACCGTTGTCTAACAACATGATTTCCAGGACAGGGTTGCCATACCACTCTGGTGCGGAACGTGTCCTTGTGGACCTACGAAGTTCAGTAACTTGATCTGAAGCTTCATGATCATCATCATTAACTTCCTCCCCAGTCGGTGTAGGCACCACAGGAACATTTTCCCGCGCTGCGCTACTTTCCGGTTCGGAAGGGGTGACTATCACCTCATCAAGTTCCACTTTCCTCCCACTCAATTCTTTCGAGAGAAACTCCTTCTCCAGAAAGGACCCGTTCTTGGCAACGAAGATCTTGCCTTCGGATCTGAGGTAGAAGGTATACCCAATAGTTTCCTTAGGGTATCCTATGAAGACGCATTTTTCCGACTTGGGTTCGAGCTTTTCAGGTTGAAGTTTCTTGACATAAGCATCGCATCCCCAAACTTTTAGAAACGACAGCTTAGGTTTCTTCCCAAACCATAATTCATACGGTGTCGTCTCAACGGATTTCGACGGAGCCCTATTTAAAGTGAATGCGGTAGTCTCTAAAGCATAGCCCCAAAATGAGAGCGGTAAATCGGTAAGAGACATCATAGATCGCACCATATCCAATAGAGTGCGATTACGACATTCGGACACACCATTTCTCTGAGGTGTTCCAGGCGGCGTGAGTTGTGAAACTATTCCACATTTCCTTAAGTGTGTACCAAATTCGTGACTTAAATATTCTCCACCACGATCTGATCGTAAGAATTTTATTTTTCTGTCACGTTGATTCTCAACTTCACTCTGAAATTCCTTGAACTTTTCAAAGGTTTCAGACTTGTGTTTCATTAGGTAGACATACCCATATCTACTTAAATCATCAGTGAGAGTGAGAACATAACGATATCCTCCGCGAGCCTCAACACTCATTGGACCACACACATCGGTATGTATGATTTCCAATAAGTTGGTTGCTCGCTCCATTGTTCCGGAGAACGGAGTCTTGGTCATCTTACCCATGTGGCATGGTTCGCACGTGTCAAATGATTCGTAATCAAGAGACTCCAAAAGTCCATCTGCATGGAGCTTCTTCATGCGCTTGACACCAATGTGACCAAGGCGGCAGTGCCACAAGTATGTGGGACTATCGTTATCAACTTTACATCTTTTGGTATTCACCCTATGAACATGTGTAACATCACGTTCGAGATTCATCAAAAATAAACCATTGACCAGCGGGGCATGACCATAAAACATATCTCTCAAATAAATAGAACAACCATTATTCTCGGATTTAAATGAGTAGCCATCTCAAATTAAACGAGATCCAGATACAATGTTCATGCTCAAAGCTGGCACTAAATAACAATTATTGAGATTTAAAACTAATCCCGAGGGTAGATGCAGAGGTAGCGTGCCGACGGCGATCACATCGACCTTGGAACCATTCCCGACGCGCATCGTCACCTCGTCCTTCGCCAGTCTCCGTTTATTCCGTAGTTCCTGTTTTGAGTTACAAATATGAGCAACCGCACCGGTATCAAATACCCAGGAGCTACTACGAGTACTGTTAAGGTACACATCAATTACATGTATATCACATATACCTTTGGTGTTGCCGGCCTTCTTCTTGTCCGCTAAGTATTTGGGGCAGTTCCGCTTCCAGTGACCACTTCCCTTGCAATAAAAGCACTCAGTCTCGGGCTTGGTTCCATTCTTTGACTTCTTCCCAGTAACTAGTTTACCGGGCGCGGCAACTCCCTTGCCGTCCTTCTTGAAGTTCTTCTTACCCTTGCCCTTCTTGAACTTAGTGGTTTTATTCACCATCAACACTTGATGTTCTTTTCTGATCTCCCCTTCCGCTGATTTCAGCATTGAATATACCTCAGGAATGGTCTTTTCCGTCCCCTGCATATTGTAGTTCATCACAAAGCTCTTGTAGCTTGGTGGAAGTGACTGGAGGATTCTGTCAATGACCGCGTCATCCGGGAGATTAACTCCCAGCTGAGACAAGCGGTTATGCAACCCAGACATTCTGAGTATGTGCTCACTAACAGAACTGTTCTCCTCCATTTTACAGCTGAAGAACTTGTCGGAGACATTATATCTCTCGACCCGGGCATGAGCTTGGAAAACCAATTTCAGCTCCTCGAACATCTCATATGCTCCATGTTTCTCAAAACGCTTTTGGAGACCCGGTTCTAGGCTGTAAAGCATGCCGCACTGAACGAGGGAGTAATCATCAGCACGCTGCTGCCAAGCGTTCATAACGTCTTGGTTCTGTGGGATTGGTGCATCACCTAGCGGTGCTTCTAAGACATAATCTTTCTTGGCTACTATGAGGATGAGCCTCAGGTTCCGGACCCAGTCCGTATAGTTGCTGCCATCATCTTTCAGCTTGGTTTTCTCTAGGAACGCGTTGAAATTAAGGACAACGTTGGCCATTTGATCTACAATACATAGTGTAAAGATTTTAGACTAAGTTCATGATAATTAAGTTCATCTAATCAAATTATTTATGAACTCCCACTCAGATAGACATCCCTCTCGTCATCTAAGTGAAACATGATCCGAGTTTAACTAGGCCGTGTTCGATCATCACGTGAAACGGACTAGTCAAGATCGGTGAACATCTCCATGTTGATCGTATCTTCTATACGACTCATGCTCGACCTTTCGGTCCTCCGTGTTCTGAGGCCATGTCTGTACATGCTAGGCTCGTCAAGTCAACCTAAGTGTATTGCGTGTGTTCCGAGGCCATGTCTGTACATGCTAGGCTCGTCAACACCCGTTGTATTCGAACGTTAGAATCTATCACACCCGATCATCACGTGGTGCTTCGAAACAACGAACCTTCGCAACGGTGCACAGTTAGGGTGAACACTTTCTTGAAATTATTATAAGGGATCATCTTACTTACTACCGTCGTTCTAAGCAAATAAGATGCAAAAACATGATAAACATCACATGCAATCAAATAGTGACATGATATGGACAATATCATTATGCTCCTTTGATCTCCATCTTCGGGGCACCATGATCATCTTCGTCACCGGCATGACACCATGATCTCCATCATCGTGTCTTCATGAAGTCGTCACGCCAACGATTACTTCTACTTCTATGGCTAACGCGTTTAGCAACAAAGTAAAGTAATTTACATGGCGTTATTCAATGACACGCAGGTCATACAAAATAATAAAGACAACTCCTATGGCTCCTGCCGGTTGTCATACTCATCGACATGCAAGTCGTGATTCCTATTACAAGAATATGATCAATCTCATACATCACATATATCATTCATCACATCTTCTGGCCATATCACATCACATAGCACTTGCTGCAAAAACAAGTTAGACGTCCTCTAATTGTTGTTGCAAGTTTTTACGTGGTTTGTAGGTTTCTAGCAAGAACGTTTTCTTACCTACGTATGACCACAACGTGATTTGCCAATTTCTATTTACCCTTCATAAGGACCCTTTTCATCGAATCCGTTCCGACTAAAGTAGGAGAGACAGACACCCGCTAGCCACCTTATGCAACTAGTGCATGTCAATTGGTGGAACCTGTCTCACGTAAGCGTACGTGTAAGGTCGGTCCGGGCCGCTTCATCCTACAATGCCGCCGAAACAAGAAACGACTAGTAGCGGCAAGAAGAATTGGCAAACTCAACGCCCACAACTGCTTTGTGTTCTACTCGTGCATAGTAACTACGCATAGGCCTGGCTCATGATGCCACTGTTGGGAATCGTAGCATAATTTAAAATTTTCCTACGCTCACCAAGATGCATCTATGGAGTGTACTAGCAACGAGGGGAAGGGAGTGCATCTACATACCCTTGTAGATCGCGAGCGGAAGCGTTCCAATGAACGTGGATGACGGAGTCGTACTCGCCGTGATCCAAATCACCGATGACCGAGTGCCGAACGGACGGCACCTCCGCGTTCAACACACGTACGGTGCAGCGACGTCTCCTCCTTCTTGATCCAGCAAGGGGGAAGGAGAGGTTGATGGAGATCCAACAGCACGACGGCGTGGTGGTGGATGTAGCGGGTCTCCGGCAGGGCTTCGCCGAGCTTCTGCGAGAGAGAGAGAGGTGTTGCAGGGGAGGAGGGAGGCGCCCAAGGCTGTTGTGTTGCTGCCCTCCCTCCCCCCCTTTATATAGGACCCCTGGGGGGGGGCGGCCCTAGAGATGGGATCTCATGGGGGGGGGGGGGGGCGCCGGCCAAAGGGGGGAAGGGGTTGCCTTGCCCCCCAAGGCAAGGGGAAAGCCCCCCAACCCTAGGGTTCCCAACCCTAGGCGCATGGGGGGAGGCCCATTGGGGGGAGGGGCGCCCAGCCCACTAGGGGCTGGTTCCCTTCCACTTTCAGCCCATGGGGCCCTCCGAGATAGGTGGCCCCACCCGGTGGACCCCCGGGACCCTTCCGGTGGTCCCGGTACAATACCGGTAACCCCCAAAACTTTCCCGGTGGCCGAAACTGGACTTCCTATATATAATTCTTCACCTCCGGACCATTCCGGAACCTCTCGTGACGTCCGGGATCTCATCCGGGACTCCGAACAACTTTCGGGTTTCCGCATACACATATCTCTACAACCCTAGCGTCACCGAACCTTAAGTGTGTAGACCCTACGGGTTCGGGAGACATGCAGACATGACCGAGACGCCTCTCCGGTTAATAACCAACAGCGGGATCTGGATACCCATGTTGGCTCCCACATGTTCCACGATGATCTCATCGGATGAACCACGGTGTCGAGGATTCAATCAATCCCGTATGCAATTCCCTTTGTCAATCGGTATGTTACTTGCCCGAGATTCGATCGTCGGTATCCCAATACCTTGTTCAATCTCGTTACCGGCAAGTCTCTTTACTCGTACCGCAATGCATGATCCCGTGACTAACGCCTTAGTCACATTGAGCTCATTATGATGATGCATTACCGAGTGGGCCCAGAGATACCTCTCCGTCACACGGAGTGACAAATCCCAGTCTCGATCCGTGCCAACCCAACAGACACTTTCGGAGATACCCGTAGTGCACCTTTATAGTCACCCAGTTACGTTGTGACGTTTGGCACACCCAAAGCACTCCTACGGTATCCGGGAGTTGCACGATCTCATGGTCTAAGGAAAAGATACTTGACATTGGAAAAGCTCTAGCAAACGAAACTACACGATCTTTTATGCTATGCTTAGGATTGGGTCTTGTCCATCACATCATTCTCCTAATGATGTGATCCCGTTATCAATGACATCCAATGTCCATAGTCAGGAAACCATGACTATCTGTTGATCAACGAGCTAGTCAACTAGAGGCTTACTAGGGACACGTTGTGGTCTATGCATTCACACATGTATTACGATTTCCGGACAATACAATTATAGCATGAATAATAGACGATTATCATGAACAAAGAAATATAATAATAACCATTTGTTATTGCCTCTAGGGCATATTTCCAACAGGGACTAGTATATGAATTCGTATGTTAGGTGTATTTGGACAAGTGGCGAGCCAGCTTAATCAAATACTCCCTAAAGCTAATACAAAGTTGAGTCACTTATTTTGGGACAGAGGGAGTATCATTTAGCAGCTACTACTAATTAGTAGTAAAAGACACTATTGCCTTGTTTAAACATTTGAAGGGGAAGCACATCCCACAAAGCATGCATGTAAAATGTCGTTTGAGCCCTGATGTGCACTCCCCTCCTACATCCTTCTCTCATTGCCATATAGGACCCACATGTAAGATTCATCTTCAACGTCAACCTAGCTATTTCCCTTCCCGGTATCCAACTAGATCTGACCACGAATAATTTTTGAGAAAACGCTCATTCTCCTCGATAATAAAAGCTTTTGTTTAATCATCTCATTGACGCATAATAAAAACAATCTTGAAAGTGTTTATCCCTAGAGCACTTAAAACACACACAACCCAAATACATGCAAAGTTCTAAACATGGTTAGAAACAAAGAGAGATAAAAACAACCGTTGAGGGGCCTAGGAATGGTGTTACCGGCTCCGATCGAGTAAATTGTGCTGTCACTGACTCTTAGTCTCCCCACCGTTGTACCGTAGATTAAATACATACCCAATATTATCTATACTCGTATATAGTGTGCGAATAACTTTGAAAGATGGTCGTTGGATGAAGCCAATCCGACGGTGCAAAGATGGCAAATCCGGGCACTACTGGCCGTTGGATATCATCTACATTCCACCAGATTTTGCCACATGTACAATCTAGAAGACTCCATGGTTGAACTTAAGCATAATGCACAAATCTCAAAACACAAAGCACTTCTCCTTTGTTCTAGAATCTTTCGTGTCATAATTGCCCAAAAATATTTCTACATGAATTGCCATTATTTGTTTTTTACTTTATGATTTACAACGCACAATTCCATGAATCTTAAAATAGATTAGCTTTTTTATTAAAACTAAATGATTTTGAATGAGATGAACTATAAGAATTAAACGAACATCTACATCATGCATATATGACTCAAAGCTTACATGCTATATATAATGTGGTATTTATTTATAATTTGGTTGCCAAATCTCATGCGTGCAATGCACGTGTACCTTACTAGTGTACAAAAATACAAAAGCGAATTCTAGAGCCCCGACGCACATCGGGGGGCCCATGGAAATATAACGATGTGGACCTGCTTTTTATATCTTTTGTCTTCGCCACCACAATATATTCAATATGTCACACATCACAACACACTCACTAAACATATACTGAAAATTTTGAACACAGTTTTACATCTACTTTAATTGAAAGATTGCACTTCAAGACTAAAAATAAATAATCATGTTAATAAATCTGAATTACAGAGATGCACGTATGCAGTGTTCATGGAGTCTAGCGGAGAAGAAAATAGTAGTAGATGTTTTAACACCGCGGGAAACTAAATGATCGATTCCCTTGCAGATAGATCCACCAATTTTTTTTTGCATGAGTGATAGTATTTCAGTGCCAAAAATATATACTGTACTTGCGTTATTTATTATCTCTAACAACTCTAACGTATAGACCTGTATCCGTATATATGATATGGGTTGGGACCTGTCGCCCCTTTGCCCCACCACCCTTCTGGGCATGGCCCCGGCGACTTCACCCATGAACACAGAACACATCAGTCCATAACCTATCCTTGTCCTCAGCTTGCTCTTTCCTTGTCTCTATTGGGGAGATAGCTGGCTAGTCTTTATTGTAATCGCGGACAAGATCCAGCATGGGGACAGTGGCCCCGGCTAGATGCAAGGCGCGAGAGCAGCGAGCTGAGGTCCACATCTCCACGCTGGCCGCCAGTGGCGGTGCATCCAGCGCCGGCAGGCCGGAGCCCATGCATCTTCCTCGACCGGAAACCTTCTCCATGGCACTATTGCTAGAGCGCATCCAAGGCACGAGCAAGAGCTCCGGACATGCAGGGAGGACAGCGTCATCGCCGTAGACAGAACAGAGAACACACATACACGAAAGAGGAGGAGGAGGACAGAAAATGGAGGGGAAATGTTGGGGCGTGTGTCAAGGTCCGGTTTACTGAGAGATATCTTCACATGATACTTCATAGAAATGCCAATTGGATCGCTGGAATATGTGTTCTGGCAAATGGACTCGACTTTTTTTTTTATGGAAATGGACACAGACTTCGTAATGGTATACTATAATGGAGTGCTTTTTTTAATTGTCGCATCATCATATATTTAGGAACGGAGGCATATATAGTCTATAGTGGAATTTCTAAATGGTCTTATATTTAAGAACGGATGGAGTATAACGGAAATACAAAAGTTCAACACATGCATGAATGCCCCACTAAGTAATAAAACTATTACGGCGGAGGACACTCAGATATGAAGCCCAGACCGTCACCTATGGTACCTCATGTCTCGCCTGCCCTAACTGTGTACATTCCGGCGCCACTAAGACCCGACTCTCATACTGCTGTAGAATATACTAATTAGTGTGTAACGGATATGAACACACATACGAAACATAGCAATAGGCAATGGATACTCTTCTTGTCAAGACATCGCCATATCGAACATAAGAGACAATGTCATGTTTCATAGTGTGCCTAATCAATTGGCACCAAATAAGGGTGTCATGCAACCAGTTTTGGCAAATAAATACTCTTATTTCTATGACATTGGTTTCTTGTGTCAGTCTCTTTGGTCTTCGCTAATAGCTAGGCAACATAAGAGACAACTAGTAATACTAGTAAATTGTACGTGCTTTGCACGTCATTTAAATATGTGTGCAAAGTTCAATTCATGGATACACGGCTTACTCCCTTCAGACATGGTACCTTCGCATGTAAAGCTTCATCAAGTTCATTATTGTAGCCATTCTGTTTTGTATATATGTTGCCTGAAAATAAGGGTTCAGTTCTGTATATAAAGGTTTACATGCTTAGTATTAATATCTCGTACTAAGCTTACTTTGAATCTTCTTGAAAACTTCCAACTTCTCCCTGACACGATTAGTGCACGCGTTGCGGACGCTCTGCCAGTGTGTGTACCCTTACCAGTTACATGCATGAATGGATAACCTTAGGCAAGTGAAACTTTTCCTACATTGTATATAGTGATGGTTCTAGAAATCAGTGGTACGTTCACTGGTACTGTAGCTCGTACTGTAGCTGTGAATCCTGCAATTTTCAGCCATCCGACTGACTCTATCAACGGCTCACATTGGTTTTTGGTTTTGAGATCCAAACATGTTAAACTCGTACACTATAGAGTAGTATAGATAAGACAACTCTAGTATTGACTATGGATGGCATGAAGGATATACTCTCTTAGTTCCATAATTCTTGTCATGGTTTTAGTTTATATTTGAACTAAAACCACAACAAGAATTATGGAACGGAGGGAATAGAAGTTGGCACATGACAACCAGTAATGTTTCCCCTTGAGTCACACCGATGAAAACAGGGGAATCAAGTAATCGTTGGTATTTGTAAGAACATACATTTTTTTTTTCCATTTAGAGTGTACGAATTTACATCCTCTAGCACTTTGCTTTATGCATGACTACTGTTTGGTGGACCCTCTGACATGATTTACTTCGGCTTTATGATGGGATATGGTTTAATTTGCTCATATTTTCTTTCTAACAGGCTAGCATTTTGAACATATCAAAATTAAGGTATTTGGTTTCAATTTTTTTATTACCATAGAGTTCGAGAAAAGATGGAGAATGTGTGGTGGGTAACACTAGTCTTCTCGGGGAAAGGAAAAACATGACATCAAGTGTGCTTTTGATTTCTTTCGTATATATAATTATTATGAAAGCAAGTTTTCATAAGTAAGAAATAGACATAGACACAGTTTTAAATAGTATGCTATAGCTTTTAGAGAACCCTCCCGCTAAAGCTATGCACTTTTAACACTAAACTGAAAATGAATCTAATAGCTCGCTAAAGGATGTCACAATGGTAAGAGTAGCATAGTTCAAGGTATTAAACGGGACAATACATGAAAAAAAAGGCCAATGATTCTCCGCCTAAATCTTAACAAAGAGTCTCACTCGATCTTAAAGAAGAGTCGATTGCATTTTCTACCTTCCACGTGTGTCGGGGATATACCCCGCGGTATGACCCGGCCGGAAGTATGACCCGGCCGGACTTGGCGCTTCACCGTGACCCGCCGGAGGACTGGCGACTCACGGGTCTGGCGGCTCACTGACCGACGACTCACGAGCCTGACGACTCACGGATGACCCCGACGGCGGGTCAGATAGAAGACTAGGCCCAAGGCCCAGAAGGACGGCTCATGTTATGGTGGGCCGGCTTAAGAAGAAAGGGATGACGAATATTTCCTTTACGAGGAAGCAAGACCCGGACTTGTAATTAACTTGTAAGAGAAGATAGACTAGTCCTAGTCCTACTAGTACTCCACATGTAACCCGCCCCTCTAACTTATATAAGGAGGGGCAGGGCACCCCAAAGAGGGACAGGGCAACAAGAAATAATCTCTAGGGCTAAACACCGAGAGCCGGAGCCGGCGACTCTCCCGTGATCATAATGAGACCTAGCCTCAAACAGCACGTAGGGTTGTTACCGGATGATGTTTCCCGGGGCCCGAAGCTGTCTAAACCCTTGTCTTGTGCGTTGATCCGTCCTGCGTCTCTCATCCCAATCAACCCCTCTCAAGCTACTACATAGATGCGCTGGCCTCACGACTAAGTCCTCACGCTAAGGACATCTGCCGTGACAATTCCACGACAGTTGGCGCCCACCGTGGGGCTGGCGCACGGTGGTGATGAGTTCTTGGAGGGATCTCTTCCGGGATCGAGAAGATCGTGATGTTCTGGATGAAAGAGAACCGGCGCAGAAGTATAAACATCGTCTCCGTGGTAAGCAGTCGGAGCAACATACGAGATTGAGATTAAAGAAATTAGGGTTTTGCGTTTGTGCGCCGCCAACGCAAGACGATCTGTCCAAACCGGTGGGAGATTGGTTTCGCTGAATCTGCAAGCTGTCAAGTCATAGTTTTCCATTGAAACGGACAAAAGGTTTTCGCTGTCAGACCCGCCAAGTTCCGTAAGTTACTGCAACTGGATTACAGGCTCAAGTCCAGAGGCCGTTTAATACTGCTAGTCCTCGTGGATACAAAGATAAACCAAGTGGAGGTCAGATCGAGTACCAGTACTGCTATGAATACCGGCTAATTACATGCGGTGATCGGCTGAGGACTGGCAGGCAACAATTGAATAGAATTTCTGGCTCAATCTTAGGGAGAACCGCAAACGGAGAGATTACAAAGTCCAGAAGCTAGTCCAAAAGCTAAAAGACGGTTCCATTAATCATTGCACTACTGCTTGATGAGCACAAGGATCAAAGCTGCATTATTTAGAGCACTACCATATTCAAATCAGAGTTCTACTTCCTACCGTTAGGCAATGGTCATGGTAGGCGCTTGGATTTAAAAAAGAAGGAAAAAAGGAGTCCACGATCCAGAGGAAAAACGACCTGGATGTTAATTGGTCAAATCCACCACGACCCGGAGACGTATGCGGTCGTCGTGCAGAACTCGGACGCCTCTGCCACCGCAGCTACCTGCTCTGCCTCGCCGCGCTGCCTCCGGGTCAAACCGACCCCGCGCTGCTTCCATCCGCCGTGGCCTGCAAGCCGCCGGCGCCTTCAAGCTGCTGCCATGGTTTGCCACGCCGCCGACAAGCCGCCTCCGCCGTCGAGCGTCGGGTCGGCACTGCCATCTCCACCATCACGCATCAAGCTGCCCCGCTTCTAGATCTGCCTGCCCTTGACGGAGCCGCCACGGTCCGAGCGGCCATCACCATGGAGGTGCACTGAGCCGCCCCTTCTGGTCCGCCCGCTGAGTCGCCTAGCTCCAGCCGTGAGCCGCGCCGGCTTACGCTGCTGCTCCAGGCCGCCGAAAGCAAAATGCATCAGAGTTGCAAAACACACTACATAAACCAGTACAGTTGGATGAGGCAAAAAGTAAACATAGCTCTGTGATGGGTGAAGCTAACTTTCTGAAGGAAGATGTTGAAAAATGCCCGATGAAGTGTCAGATTAATTGTGCGCACTTGGAAAACTGCTCACATGAGGCAGGGGAAGGAGAATCTCCAGGTTCATGGGTTCCTTTCTCTGGCTTTTGTTGTGGACGCTGCTGTTTCCACGTTGATCAAGACAAAAGACATCAGCTACTGGTGCTACTTACTCAACGTGAGATCAAGGATACGATTTACCAGCGTGGTCCATGAAGGAAGCAATGGACCGGCCGACCGGTGATACTCATCAAGAATTTCATCTCGGCCGATTCACTATAATTGCCAACTCATCTTTCTGGTTGCCTTGTTATGAAGGCTGGCTCGACATCACATAAAAATACCAGGTGATATCCCTCTAAGTCAGGTTTTTTATTAACACATATTTTCATCAAATAACAATTATTTGTTCCCTGATATTTTTTCGCAGGGCCATTATTTCTTACAAAAAGGCGTCACAAAAAGGGCGTAAACAAATATTATTTTTGCACTAGCGCTCGTCCTGCGCAAGTTGCCACCCCCGCTACATCAACACACGCGACTGACTCACTATCCGTGCCTATGGCCGACTTGCCTGCGTCCGTGCCGTTTCCAATGCCATTGCCGACTCTTTCTCGTTCGCACCGGCTTACAACGCCACTGCCGACTCTCTCTTGTCCGCACCGGCTTACAGTGCCGTGGCCAGCTCATCTGTTGCCCGGGCGAATCAGGTGATATTCATCCAAGTTGTTCTTAACACATAGTATTTTTGTCAAAGAGCAGTTTATCTTTGCCTTGGTCTGCACTATTGTTGATGCAGGACATGTGTTCACTACGTCAAGACAAACATGGTTGACTCGCTCGCGCCGGTTTTCAGCGCCGCAGCCGGTTCATCTGTTTGAGCTGCCTCTGACGCCTCGAGTCGTCTTTTCCATCTATCTATTGCGGCCGGGTCTACATCGACACACCAGGACTGCACCTGTCTGCATGAGCGGATTATTGAATATGAGCAAGTCACTGCTTGGGAAGCCCGGTTTTTCTTCCAACAGCTTGGAGGAAAATTGTCATGTGTTATCAGCCGCCGTCGGCATTGGACGGCTCAATGGGCATGCGCACAAGTCGCCGCCACTACAGTTTGCTTAACTTCAAAACATCCAGTTGGAAGGAACCATTGGCCGAGTTGCTGACACGGCTCATACGGGATCATTTATAACCCGCCGCAGTCACCTCAACCTTCTGTGGATTCACATCGCGCTGTCAACACCAATGATATACCCCTTATGCTATGGTCAATATGGAGAATCTCAAAGCCAACTCCTCGAGTCGTCTTGAGACCGGGGGCTACAATGATAGGACTCGGCATCATTGGTCGGTTTCAATGCATTCAAGAACTCCGGGTCGTTGGAGGGAATGATAACCCGGTTCCTAAGGCTACTGCCATATTGATGAACAATTAAAAGGCCATCAAAAAATTGCCGGTTCAAAATAAAGATTCCGGTTTAAAATCCGGTTCAAGAGATATCTCTCTCCCGCAAAATTTTGAAGCTCTCAAATCCGAGTCAAACATCCGGCTCAAGGTAA
This sequence comes from Aegilops tauschii subsp. strangulata, assembly GCF_002575655.3. Taxonomy (NCBI): domain Eukaryota; kingdom Viridiplantae; phylum Streptophyta; class Magnoliopsida; order Poales; family Poaceae; genus Aegilops; species Aegilops tauschii. The sequence goes on from NC_053041.3 coordinate 125,219,186, forward strand.
ATTTATATCTTACAAAGCTTTGGAGCTCTCTATATCCGGTTTACAAATTTCCGGTTCAAAAAGATGTTATCTCTCGCAAAGTTTGAGTTCTCAGGAAAAATTAAAGGGACCAAAGAGAGTCTGTTACAAAGCACAACTCAAATATAGGTATCCTGCTTTAATAACCATTGGGAGCTGATCGTATTCGAATTTAGCTTAACCCTTTTGGTGTGACCCTGATCGTATTCGAATCAGAGTCGTTAAATATTCTTATGATCACTTGGGGGCTTCCTGTTCAAACATAGGTCGTATTCGAACCAAAGAGAACATAGCTGTCGGTACCCTCTTGATCGGCACACTGCCGAGCTCACTAGGGGGCTTCTTAATCGTATTCGAATCATAGCTCAACCCCTTTTGGGAACCGACGTGGATCGTATTCGAATCAGCGTCGTTAAACAACTCTCAAGGTCATTTGGGGGCTTCCTGTTCAAACATAGGTCGTATTCGAACCAAAGAGAACATAGCTGTCGGTACCCTCTTGATCGGCAACGGCAAAGCCACTGGGGGCTATATGATCGTATTCGAATCTTAGCTTAATCCCTTTGGGACGGTTTTCTGATCGTATTCGAATCAGAAGCCTCAAAATTTTTGAAGTCTCTTTTTGCAAACAGTTTTTGGATTTTATTTGAAGCTCTTTTGATCATATCTAAAGTATATATGAGTGGTTGCTATTTAACCCGGTTTGACTTTGGATGATAAGTCGCCATCATATGACAATCATAACATTTGGAAGTCTTGATTTCTAAAGATTGGGTTATCACCCTTACTGTACAGGTCATGTAAACCGGCAGTACAAATTCAATATCACAGTGGTTATATGTGAGATATTATGACCCGCCCTGCGGTAAACCGCCAAGGGATCTTGTGATCTACTTGTGTGCAGGATAAGACTACATTTGGGTGGTTACCCGCCCTGGCTTTTAACGTTAAGTCGCCAGGGCATATGTTGTTTAAACTCTGTGCAGGATTTACAGGGCTATGACTTACATAAATGATTAAGTTCAAGCCCATCATCAAAGATTGAAATTGGTGTCTCAAAAGGGTTATCAATTCTTGAAGGCTATAAATAGCCGGGTTATAAAAATTCCGGCTTACAATGGAGGCGTAATAAATCGCTATCGGCCAAGAGCCGCCGGGTATTTAAACTCCGGATGAAAGATCGTGGATGTCGCCTAGAGGGGGGGGGGGTGAATAGGCACTTTAAAATAATTACGGTTTAGGCTTGAACAAATGCGGAATAAACCTAGCGGTTAATTTGACAAGCACAAAACCTACAACAACTAGGCTCACCTATGTGCACCAACAACTTATGCTAAGCAAGATAAACAACTAAGTGATAGCAAGATATATGACAAGAAACAATATGGCTATCACAAAGTAAAGTGCGTAAGTAAAGGGTTCGGTTAAGAGATAACCGAGGCACGTGGAGACGACGATGTATCCCGAAGTTCACACCCTTGCGGATGCTAATCTCCGTTTGGAGCGGTGTGGAGGCACAATGCTCCCCAAGAAGCCACTAGGGCCACCGTAATCTCCTCACGCCCTCGCACAATGCAAGATGCCGTGATTCCACTAAGGGACCCTTGAGGGCGGTCACCGAACCCGTACAAATGGCAACCCTTGGGGGCGGTCACCGAACCCATACACTTTGGCAACCCTTGGGGGCGGTCACCGGTACCCGTCAAATTGCTCGGGGCGATCTCCACAACCTAATTGGAGACCCCGACGCTTGCCCGGAGCTTTACACCACAATGATTGAGCTCCGAACACCACCAACCGTCTAGGGTGCCCAAGCACCCAAGAGGAACAAGCTCAAGGGCACCAAGCACCCAAGAGTAATAAGCTTCTCAACTTGTAACTTCCACGTATCACCGTGGAGAACTCAAACCGATGCAGCAAATGCAATGGCAAGGGCACACGGAGTGCCCAAGTCCTTCTCTCTCAAATCCCACCGAAGCAACTAATGCTAGGGAAGAAAATGAGAGGAAGAACAAGAAGGAGAACACCAAGAACTCCAAGATCTAGATCCAAGGGGTTCCCCTCACATAGAGGAGAAAGTGATTGGTGGAAATGTGGATCTAGATCTCCTCTCTCTTTTCCCTCAAAAACTAGCAAGAATCCATGGAGGGATTGAGAGTTAGCAAGCTCGAAGAAGGACAACAATGGGGGAAGAACACGAGCTCAAGAGATAAGGTTCAATGGGGAAGAAGACCCCCTTTTATAGAAGGGGAAAAATCCAACCGTTATGTGCTCAGCCCGCACACGAGCGGTACTACCGCTCCACGAGCGGTACTACCGCTCTGGCGGAAGAAGCAGGGAAAAGGAGCAACCAAACATGAACCTTGGGGCGGTAGTACCGCTTATAAGCGGTACTACCGCGCACCCCAGCGGTACTACCGCCGGAGGAGCAGAACACGGGACCAAAAATGCAGTAGCGGTACTACCGCCCGACCGGAGCGGTACTACCGCTTATAGGCGGTACTACCGCCCATCAGGGCGGTACTACCGCTTATAGGTGGAACTGCCGTGCCTTACTGCCGTGCAACTACTGCAAAACTCGACACGAAAAATGCAAGACCCAAAATCGAGGCGGTACCAGCGGAACCGTAGCCGTACTACCGCTTATGGCCATAGGCGGTACTACCGCTTTGGACAGCGGTACTACCGCTTGGGGTGATAAGCGGTACTGCCGCTCTGGCCGCGGTACTACCGCTAGGAAACCAAAACTGCCATAACTTCTGCATATGAGCTCCGAATTGAGCAAACTCAAGCTTGTTCGATTGAGAAAGACGAGTAGCATCAAAACAGCGACTGGTTATAGTAAGAAGAGGCAGGGGAGGTATGCCAAAAAATAGAGGAGTGAAACCTCCAACCGAGAAGAACCGGCATAACCTCCAACATCGAAAACATCATAGAAGATGCGAGTGAACTCCGTTTTCGATGAACTCGAGCTTGTCATCAAGATGACCATAAGCTCCAAAACTCACAAAGAGAAGAACCAAACAAGAACCAACAAAGATGATGCAAGGATGCAATGGTTTGAGCTCTCTATGAACGATACGATCAAGCTACTCATCGAGAGCCCCCCTTGATAGTACGGCAATCGATCCTATAACCCGGTCTCCCAACTACCATCATGAGACCGGTAAAATAGAAAACCTATCAAGAGCAAACCTTTGCCTTGCACATGGTCCACTTGAGCCAGAAGATGACGATCTTGACTCCCTCAAGATGGACCACCTTTCTTGGTTGTGTTGGCTCGATGAAGACTAGTTGATTGTTCCCCATACTCCACTATGGGTGAGCCACTCTTCTGCACATCTTCACAAGTCCATTGTCACCACAATGGACGGCAAGCTTCAAGCATTTGATCTCTTCATGATGCTTCACTTGAACTTGCACACCGCAACATCTTCACAAGTCCATTGTCGCCACAATGGACGGCAAGCTTCAAGCATTTGATCTCTTCATGATGCTTCACTTAAACTTGCACACCGCAACCTAACCCCACAAAGAACTCTCACGAAGATCATGGGTTAGTACACAAAGCGTAATCGACAATGCTTACCACACCATGGGATCGCTTGATCCCTCTTGGTACATCTTGTGCGCTTTGTGTGTTGATCAACTTGATAGTCTTGATCAACCTTGACTCTTTCCAACTCTCTTCATTTGGACGATGTCTTGAAGGTAAACATGAATGATCACACAATCTTCTTCTTCAAGACATGCTTGCAATAAGCTCTACTCTCACATGACCAATCTTTGGATAATTCCTTAACAACACCTTGGTCACCACATAAACTCCTTGAAACCAACACATGGACTTCAAGAAAAGCCTATGGACAAATCCTTCAAATATAACTCAAGGCAACCATTAGTCCATAGAGATTGTCATCAATTACCAAAACCAAACATGGGGGCACCGCATGTTCTTTCACCGGATTTACTTGTCAACAGATAAGGTATTTGAAATCTTTAAATAGCCAAGCTTGGCTGGATTTTCATTAGGATTTGAATGATTGAGGTTTTCAAACCGGGTTAGTCAAATCTTTAATAGCCAACATGGCTGGATTTTTATTATGGTTATCAGAAAATAATATTATGATTGAGGTTTTCAAAGTCGCTTCAGTGCAATGGCTATTATTTTATCAATGGATATGATTTATTCTACAATGGAAGGAATAGTCCCGAGTCGCTGCAGGCTTACAACCCGGCACTTGGGGGCTAATGCAAAGTCATTTTTTTTGCTCAACTTATTGAAGACCCGACTCATCACATTCTAAATGAGCCGGCCCTTAGGGGCTACCAATTGCTCCTGTCGAAAATTCGAGGTACACAAGCCTTAATCCATTATATTGAAAGATCCACTATTCAGTTGGTAGAGTACAAAGCTCTTAACCTTGTGCACGTGGGTTCAAGCCCCATGGTGGAGATTACATCATATACTGTTGTTATCAATGAATCATATACAAAGTCCCAGCTCGGTAATATCTTACTGACCCGGCCCTTGGGGGCTACACGTTGCTGGTCAAGTTTACATGATCATATTTACAAAAGTCCCTGCTCATTATTGCATAATGACCCGGCCCTTGGGGGCTACGCTGGTTGAAGTTTATATGAGCATGAGGCAATTACAAGTCCCAGGTTGCTGCAAGCATGACAACCCGGCACTTGGGGGCTACATAATATGGAGTATTCAGTTTTTACTAGTGACTGAGATGAACAATATGGATTTCTTCAAAGTGGCAGCATTTATATTGAAGCAAGTCTTAAGCCATCACTTTGTTCTACTCAAGACTTAGGGGCTACAGGTATTATATTATTATCGAAGAAATATTTTCAAATTCTTTGTTTTGAGCAAAACCAGATTGATCCGGCGTCACCAATCATTATGACCCTGTGTCTACAACCCGGCGTCATCAATAATCATGAACCGGCGTTGGCAACAATCATGACCCGGAATTATCAGCTTTTATAACCCGACAATGGTGGTAATCATAAACCGGCAAGTTCTACATCTTCAAGCCGGTTGGATATCAGTTGAATATTTCAGAGACTAATATTTTTGTCAAGTCAGAGCATTGAAAGCCAATTCAAATGGATTCTTTATTTACAAGAGCCAATATCAGCAAATGGGTTATGAAGCTGGCCTATTGACCCGGGTATTCCAGGAGAAAATGTCAAGGACTCAAAGATGATCAGGTGCCGGTTCAGGAAAATATTTAACCCGGAGCACAACCTATCAAGTTTGTTCTTGTGTTTATTTTACAGGATCAGTTTAACATGGATGAATCCAAATTAAACTGGGGGCTAATGTCGGGGATATACCCGCGGTATGACCCGGCCGGAAGTATGACCCGGCCGGACTTGGCGCTTCACCGTGACCCGCCGGAGGACTGCCGACTCACGGGTCTGGCGGCTCACTGACCGACGACTCACGAGCCTGACGACTCACGGATGACCCCGACGGCGGGTCAGATAGAAGACTAGGCCCAAGGCCCAGAAGGCCGGCTCATGTTATGGTGGGCCGGCTTAAGAAGAAAGGGATGACGAATATTTCCTTTACGAGGAAGCAAGACCCGGACTTGTAATTAACTTGTAAGAGAAGATAGACTAGTCCTAGTCCTACTAGGACTCCACATGTAACCCGCCCCTCTAACTTATATAAGGAGGGGCAGGGCACCCCAAAGAGGGACAGGGCAACAAGAAATAATCTCTAGGGCTAAACACCGAGAGCCGGAGCCGGCGACTCTTCCGTGATCAAAATGAGACCTAGCCTCAAACAGCACGTAGGGTTGTTACCGGATGATGTTTCCCGGGGCCCGAAGCTGTCTAAACCCTTGTCTTGTGCGTTGATCCGCCCTGCGTCTCTCATCCCAATCAACCCCTCTCAAGCTACTACATAGATGCGCTGGCCTCACGACTAAGTCCTCATGCTAAGGACATCTGCCGTGACAATTCCACGACAACGTGAAAAATTATCCTACGTAGTAGAATATGAAGCTAACGTGTGTATTTGTATGTGCCCTTATAATAAGGGTGTAGTTAGGTCTCAGTCGACTGAGATTTAACCAAGTCTTAGTCAAGTGACATAACATGCAAGAGAGAAAAAGAAAAAAACTATTTTTTTGCACGGATCTTAATGTATGATCTCACTGATATAACATCGACTAAGACTTAATGAAATCTCAGTCAACTGATTAAAAGACTGTTACAAGGGTGTAGTTAGGTCTCAGTCGACTGAGATTTAACCAAATCTCAGTCAAGTGACATAACATGCAAGAGAGAAAAAATAAACTGATTTTTTTTGCACATATCTTAACGTATGATCTCACGGATATAACATCGACCGAGACTTAACGAAATCTCAGTGAACTGAGACTTAAAAGACTGTTACAATAATATTGCAATGGAGGGAGTAATGTTCATGCCACTTGGACATAAAAGGCAACTATGAATAAGCCTCTGTTATAGAAATATGACATCGAATTTGGACGGATATCATCGCTCCTGCCAGCGATATATAACGGCGGCTGAACGGCCGTCCTGGTTACGTCCCTGTTCATGCACACATGGAAGCCTCTTCCCGGCCTTTTGGTCCATCTAACACTTTGAGGAAGCGGCATAAGCAGGCCACGTAAAGTGTTAGGTGCTAAGCCGGCCACGTAGTCCCGCTGCGGCGCCGGTGTATAAATACCCCAGCAACCCCCTGCTGCCCACAGGCCACTCCCCCTCTCTAACAAAGCACACACGGCGAGATAGAGATAGGGAGAGGGGTTGAGAGAGGGAGAGGGGATGGGGAGGAGGGCGTGCTGTGCCAAGGAAGGGGTGAAGCGAGGGGCCTGGACGAGCAAGGAGGACGAGATCCTGGCTTCCTACGTCAAGGCCCATGGCGAAGGCAGGTGGAGGGAGCTCCCGCAGCGAGCTGGTACTACTCGCGAGATGTTAGCTACCGATCCATCGTAAACCGTTCTGGTTCTATCCAATGGAGAGCTGGAATGGAAGTGACGCATGCTGCTAACTGAATGAATCTGCATGCAGGTCTGCGGCGGTGCGGCAAGAGCTGCCGGCTGCGGTGGCTGAACTACCTCCGGCCGAACATCAAGCGGGGCAACATCTCCGACGACGAGGAGGAGCTCATCGTCAGGCTCCACGGCCTGCTCGGCAACAGGTGGTCCATCATCGCCGGCAGGCTGCCCGGCCGAACAGACAACGAAATCAAGAACTACTGGAACAGCACGCTCGGCAGGAAGGCGCTCCCCGCCCGCCCCGCCATTGCCGCGGCGAGGACCGTCGCCTCCGGCTCCTCCAGCTCCACGGGGAGCGCCGCGGCGGCGCTGTCTACCTCCGTCCCTGCCGTCCTCCATGGCGCGGCGCCTTCGTCGCCGGCCGGCGCGGTGTGGGCGCCCAAGCCCGTGAGGTGCACGGGCGGCCTCTTCTTCCGCAGGGAGCAGGAGACGCCGCCGCCCGCGCCGGTCGTCGAGGAGACGCGGGCCGGAGGAGATCAAGAGGGAGACGCCTGCAGCGGCAGCAGCTCGGAGACGTCGTCGGCCGAGCCGTGCTCGTCGGGGTCGGGCGGCGGAGACTGGATGGACGACGTGAGAGCCCTGGCGTCGTTCCTGGAGTCCGACGAGGAATGGCTCAAGTCCCTGCACATGGCCGGTTAATTAACCTCTCACACGTGATCGATCTGGTTCAGTCACATGTACGTGGGTGCGCCGCTGCACGTACGCTTTTCGAAAAGGAAACTGTATGTATGCTTGAGCAGTGTGCATACGTACAAACGTACTTACGCCCGCGCGTATGTGGCGGTACGTGGCTGGCTAGCTCCCGTACGTTACGACTGTACTGAGTTTTTTATTTATAAACTACGACTGTACTGAGTTGTTCATATGTAAACGTGGTTTTGAGAAAATACGTAAGCTAGCGTCGCTCCTGGCATGTGCACGACAGCGCAACAGAAAAAGTCATGTGATGGATGGGCATCGGCGTCGGCGGAGCGTACTTTGCAGTAAACGACATACGCTAGTGAGATTTCCTCACTGTACTTGCTGCTTTCCGCGAGGTATCGTTTTCTGCAGCCACGGGCCACTGATCATAGTTGTTAGAAAGCTAGGGCTCGTGCAAGCATCTCAACCGTGGAAGAAGATGAATCGTGCTCCCCCTCTAGCCTTGTTTGGTTACATCCCTTCTCAAGGGGTAGAAGAGGATTGGAGAGGATCTCAATCCCTGCCAATTCCTTGTCAACTGAACAAGCGCTCAAATAGGCGCCCGGGCGTTGGCCCAACAGACTCCTACACCGATGCAACCTCCATAATCTAAGTGCTAACAATACTGATTTTTTTTCCTTGCAAAGGGTCATACAAACAGAAAATGAAGGAGGCGTCCGGCAACTCGGTTGGCATCGAAGCTTGCCGAAATCCCAGGATCAAACATGATTAAACCAAAACGGCCAGGAATCGGACCCTGGCGTCGGGCCAAAGCGCCCGTGTTCTAGATGCCCTTAGAGGGCTGGCTGGCGAGGGGACGACGAACCAGTATTTTTTTTTTTGAAGCTTTCACCGGGGAGGGTCCTTCCCGAATTTCATTTCAAATGATCAAGCATTAGTGTGAAGAAATATAGTTTCACTACAACCTGATACAGTTTGGCATGGATTTTTTAGCACAAAAGTTTCAAGTCTATGTGACCAGTGAGTTTGTACGCCAATTATATTGGCTAGTATCTCATTTGGGGTGAGGTTTAGTTGCCTAAAGACCCTTCTCATTTCGCCTCCCAGATTTTTCAGAGGATAATAAAGATAACAAACAAGGTGACCGAGAGCGGAAGAGGCCCGCTTGCGTTGGAGATGACAAAATTCTGTCATGGGAGTTCCAGCGGGGTGGATGTTGATCTTCCTCCAAACCCTGACCGCAGCAGAGCAGAGAACGAAGAGGTGCTCTCGGCCTTCATCATCATGGGAGCAGTTGGGACATTCCGCTTTGGGCAGCAGGGTTTTGTGGTGCAGATTTTGCTTAGTGTGGAGTCTGTTCAAGATGAGGAGCCAATCAAAATTCTCACTTTTGCCGGCAACATAGTCTCCCATATGGAGGAACCGGTATGGCTGCAGTTGGGACATGCCAACAGTCCAAGTGATGTGCCACAACATCATGACTGGCCGCGAGTGGAGAAGAGGATCAATGTCGAATGGTGGGTTTCGTTTATGATTACAAAGAAGATACACGAAAGCAAACATGTCACACGTTTGAAAGACCGAGAAGGTGGATACGTTTCTAAATCCGACAAAATTCCTATTGAGTGTACCTGTGTGTGTGGGGGTGTGCATGTGTGTGTGTGTGTGTGTGTGTGTGTGTGTGTGAGAGAGAGAGAGAGAGAGAGAGAGCACTAGGATTTAAACCTTGGTTCGTAGAGCGGAAACACTCAGGGGCACGCACCTGCGCAACCAGTCCGACCGCACGATTACACCGCGATCCGTGAAGTCATTAATTCCCTGTATGTTTTTTAGGATCTTGTTCTGAAACTTACAGATTCTGTACTGAAACTTAACGATTTTGTCATTCATCCCTATTAAGTTTTGTCAGATGAAACTTACCGAAGTTTAAAACATTCAGCAAAACATATTCAAAATGGATCTTATTTGAAAGCCCTTGTCACAAGCAACACTAACTGAAAATGAAACTTCATTTGAACTTTCGTTTCAAAAAGAAATGAAAGTTTTAAATTCGGAAGCCAATAGAAAAGACATGCACGAGGGGCTCCGCACCTGCGTGATACAAATCCTCTCCCTTGGTAGTGTCATGCTCCCACACTCTCCCAACCTACTAGGAGGTAATTCATTGAGGGTGGGTTTATAAGAAGTTGACGTAAGACATTGGGGAGGTCTGAGTGGTTAGGACCCCCGAAGGGAAGTTTATAAGAAGATGTTGCGAGACGTTAACGAGGTAACCGTGACCACCGCCTACTAGTACCAAATGGCCTCCATGGTCCAAGAGATGCTAGGAGACTTCACCGATCATGAAAGATTGCTCTCCTGGCTTGCGCATAGAAAGATGCATACACACATCAATTCAGATTATTATACAAGGAATGCGTGCGGGCAACAAAAGAACACAATGTTTCTACTCATGTAAGGTATACCAAAGAGGTTTTTTTTTTTTTTGCGAGGAGGTATACCAAAGAGCTTAATCTTGTGAGAAATGCATCAAAAGGTATAACGTCGGGGGACATGAGCAAACGTAGCATTTAAGTTCTTTTGGATGATATTATACACAGTGGGCTGTAATTGAATAGGACTTGCACAAAATGGACAAATGTATCCGTGGCCGTCTTCTTCAACATGCACAGTATCATGATAAGAAATCTGAAGCGATGCAATGGGTCAGCCGTGAGCCTTGCGTGCGTGGTCCCACACGGGAGCACGTCTACTCAAGTAGACATACACGGTAGACGAAAATTCATGCCATTGCAGGTAAGTCGAAGGCCACCCGAAAACACATGTGACAAGAAGTTTGCATGTGGACACTGGTCAATTAGTGCACATGGCCGCTAGCTAATTAAGCTATAGGTAGGCCGGCCTATATATGTATGCATGGGGCGTTGCCACTGAGAGTGAGATCGACGCGGCGGTGAAGAACCAGACATGCATGGCTCCATCACGCGGAGCGACGAACGCCGCGTCGCCATCTTTGCATGTTTTCTAGTAGAAAAATAGGCCCATGCATGTCCCTCCCTTAATTGCATGTCTGGTGATGGGGTTGGTGAATGGTGATGTTGGGACTAACCCTAGACGAAGGTAGAAGAAGGAGTGCACGAGACAGAGAAAATTCCTGGCGACGTACGCCCGGCGCTCAAACGCCTTGGTTTTCTATTTCTCTGGACTAGCCAGCCTCGAAACTGGATCACACCACCCCACACACCAGCAGTACAGCGGAGGGCTTTTTATGTCCAGGTGCACTCACACCACGTCGCTGGAGATCCACTTCCCCGGCCATGCGCACACCACGCGCTCGTACGCGTCCAACGCGGCCGGCTACAACTGATTACCACGACTTTCTCGCTACTGCTGCTAACAGCCTATCCACGGCCCGCCGCGCGCTTCACGACACGCACACTGCGGCCACCTAGCTATACACACATGCGCACACACGCACGTCACGCACGCACGGCCGTGACCCAGCCCGTGGATCCGACCTGGCGCACCGACGCAGATCGCACCGCCAAGCACCCCATCTGGCACACTGACGCCGGTCGCACCGGGCTCCGTCACAGCTTATTCCCAACAGGTGATGCGGTTCTTAAACTTTTGTTACATGCTCGATCCGGCCGGTGAAGCGTTTCATGCATTTTAGATCCGATTGGTATGTGCTATGCAGCTTTGGCTGTACGAAAAACTGCACCGTGTCGTCCGGTTAGAGCTGTACCACACCCACTTCTCCTATATGCTGGGGCGGATGGTTCGGTCATTGACTGATAAACCACGGACGCCTCGCCTTGACCCTATACATCCGGCCTAACCGGCACCTCTCATATATATCCAGCTCAAATTTAGGACGGGTATAGGGAGGCCCGGGCAATCCGTCATGTCGGACCAAACATGCTAGACCTACCGTAAATTGCACCAAAATGACCTAGTCTACCAAATTCACCGCCCTCCTCCCGCATCCGTCCACCGTTTCCCACGTCCGAGCCGTCGCCTTCGTCCACCCTTCTCCCCCATCCACGCCACCGGGCCCCATCTGCGTCCCTAGATGTTGTCCACCACGTCCCCAACCGTCGCCTTACCTCGGCCTCATCCGCGGGGCTCCGGCCTGCAAGCCGGAGAACGTCACTCGGAGGGACCGGCGAAGGAGGCAGCGCGAGAGGGAGCGGCGTCACAAGGGAATTCATCTAGTGGACCTCGAGGAGGATGTGTCCCCTCGGCCGTGCCAGAGCCCACCCCCCCTACCCCGTCCATCCAGCCGCTGACAAGGAAGGCGTCGTCTGGCCGCCCGCGACCGAGGTCGATCCAACGGCCGATTGCACAAAAGAAAAGATCTACGCTTCTACAAGTCACTCTGATATGTGCAGGGAATGTTGTTGTTCTAAGTTTTGCTCTACTTCCAACACTGATTTACGTGTTCTTTGTGTAGGTAGTCAATAACTTTGTTGTTTGGACCTCTTGGTGAAACAAATATACATGTACTTTAGTGCTATTAAGACTTCTTAATGTTGGAACGGAAGAAGTTTCACAAGTACGTTCAATCTACTTCATTTTTATCTCATTGTTTGTAAGCATAGTTATATTTTTGATACTCCATACAAGTCCATTTGAGGACTAATTTCACGTATATCTTTCATCTATGTAGGTACTATTTTATCTTTGATATTACCATTTCTCTTGCATTGCTTGGGCAGTTCCAAAAATTTTATTTCTTATACAATACATTGCTTGGTAAAAGATTAAAATATGCTTGGAGCGAAATTGGGATGAAGCTAAAGGTGTTGTTCATTTCCAAAGCCACTTTAGGCCAGCTGAGTATCAAAATATTAGTATACCTACTAATTTGTTTTGATGGTTCTACAAACCTTAATTGGTTTTTCTCAAAGAAGATACCTAATAAGAATACTAATTATTTGTAAGGAGGTAACAAAATTTACTTGCATTCAATGTCACTTTAATTTCTTTCCTCTCTTTTTTCTTGGGAAGTGTTTGTAAAAGATTTTTATGAAATGCGCAGCAACGCGCGGGAGATCTTCTAGTTAGGAGAAGGTCCACAAGCACTATCATGAACACAAGGAATACGCGGAGCTGCATCCTATCGTGACAACTCATAATGTGGCATATCTCCAACATCGATGGGGGGTCATTCTAGGGGAAGTGAATAAGTATGTCGGCTACTATGCACAACTGATTGGCCACTCTCAAAGTGGGATGGGAGTAGCAACTCATTAAGTTAAATTGCTTTTTTTGTCATTACTTTAATTTCTTGTTTTTTTGCATTCTCATTGTTATGCTTATTGTTTGCTAGAAGTGGTGGCGGGCACTATGTACCAACAAACGGAGAAGAAGCCATTCGGTTTTGGTCATTATTGGGTGCTACTAAATGGCAAACCAAAGTGGGCACAACTTATGAAAGATCTCAAGGCCGGCAAGAGGAAGAATGATGGCTCAGTCTCCCACTAATCAATTGGATTAGATGAAGAAGAGGGAGAAGTTGCAGGGAAGAATGGTAAAAACCACTATGCCAATGAATAACCGGCAAGTGATGGAAAACAAGTGCAAGAAGGGGAGGGACACCCGTGACACAGCGGCGACAAAAATATCCACCACATAGACTGGCATTTTTTCACAAGAGGAAATAAGAAAGAGGGGAAGTACAAGCTCATGTTGGATGCCCAGAAAGAAAGGATGGATTGGGACCGAGAGAGGGTGAACAACTAGTTGGCAACTGAGAGCAACAAGTTGGAGAAGAAAGAGGCGTGTCTCAAATGGGAGATCGAGAAGGTCCTGATGACGCAAACCTCTTGGATGAGCAAGGAAGGATATGAGTCGTCGGGTGGAAGAAAAGGATCAAGGAACGTAAGGAGTATGAGACGGTGAGAGCCACGATGAAATCAGCGGAGCAGACGGCACAGACGGAGGCAGAGCAGGAAACATGGATGGTCGCGGCAGATGAGGCGGCAAGGATGGCATCCGATGAATGATCCGTCACGCTCAGAATTAAATTTTATTTTGCCATGTCTGAATTGTTGAACTATAATTTATTTTTCTTTGTTGTATTTTTAAACTGTTGAATTGTAATGAATTTGTGCTATATGATCCATGTATATGGATTTAAGGCTTTATGTTTGATGAGTATGACTGCAGGGTTGTTTGAGAGGGACCATCTTCATCCTACACCTCCCACGGATTGAACCTTAGATCATTCACTTGAGGGAAATTTGTTGTTGTGCTACAAAAGTCTGCGCTTGGGGGTCCATCAGAGTCTACAAGAATAAAATTGTGTAGTAGACATCATGCTATTCCTAGCGCCGTTGCCGGGGAGGTGAGTGCTTGAAAGTATCTTCTTTAGATCTTGCAATTGAATCTTTTAGTTTCTTGTTTTCCACCAGTTTGGTTTATAAAAACTACAAAAAATGGAAGTGTTGCATCAAATTCTTCATCTTTATGATGTCTTTCTTGAAAACATGGAATTTGAAAATTGTGCTAAATTGTTAGAAGAAGAATTTAACAAATATTTAGTGTGAGTTTCATGAATGTTAAGTGTGATTGCAATGATATTAGTATGAATTCTCTGAATATTCATAATGCTAATGATGATTGTAGTAGTCATGATAAAAATGTTTCTTATAAGCATGTCAATTTTTGCGGAGAGCATAGACCTTGTGAAGACATGCCAATTAGGGATGATAGATTTTGTAAAAAGCATAAACATGACAAAACTAAATGGTGGCTTAAGGTATTAGATGATTATGCTAGAAAATATGTTTTCTTTATCCCATTAATTGTGAGCCAATAAAGTTGGCCATCTTGATTTTCAATGCATATATTTTCATGACCGAATTGTGGCCAAATATTATAATGACATCATCACCTTGAACTGTATAATGAACTTTGTCTATTTTTGGGGTGTGAAGAATTTTCACTTAAAAATAGTTGGTTTGAAGTATTCATTTTTACAGAGGACACTGTAATTAATCTAGGAGAAATCTATATGTTTTGTGTGGTAAATTGCAATGAGAATGTTACATGGCCAATTATAGAAAGATGGGAAAACCAATAGAATATAAAAGGAATAATAATGAAAGGGAAAAGATTTCCCAATTCTCTCCTATTGTTTCTCATGATGAATCAGGTGACGAGGAGGAGTTTCCTATCCAACCATTCTCCTCAATAAGAAGCTCGAAAAAAAACAATTAAATCCACACATAATATGGTAAGGAACAAGAGGAAGAAAAGAAGGAGAAGCAAAGGTAAAACAGTATCTCTCCCAAATAATGTTGCTCCTAAGGATATATACTATGTGATTAGATCATGCATTATGGAAGATGATGTACTTGATGAACATATTGATTTTTATTCTTATAGCACAATGTCCATAGGAACTATTGAGGATGATTTGTTATGCCTACTACTTGTGACTATGATTGTGGAGATAATTTTGGTACTTCTTATGATCTTGAAAATCTTTTTGGACACAACTTGGAAAATATGATAATAATGATTGTTATACTATTGTGCTATTCATGCTATTAATAATAAGAGTGATAATGCTAATGATATGCAAAACCATAAGCTTGGGGATGGTATGTTTGATGAGAATGACATGTTTGAGAATGTATTTGCTACAAATTATGTTTATCCTAAGCTTGGGGGATGCTTTGTTTAATGAAGATGATTTTTTAGTCCCCCTACTTTCTATGAGCAAATTTGTTATGATGATGGTTTTCATTGATTATGATGAGAATAAAGTTGCTACTTATGATGATTATTATGATGATACTTATGTTATAAAAGTAGTGACAATTATTCATGTGAAACTTTTCATAATTATGAACATCCTTTTACTGAATATTACTCTTTCAATATGGAATCGATTTATAGTGTTCAAGTTCTATATGATGCTCCCAATATTATGAATGAGAAGAAATTTGCTTATGTGGAGAGTAATAAAAATTCTATGCTTGGTGATCATGAAAATAATGCTTTGTGTGATAGCTATATTGTTGAATTTATTCATGATGCTATTGACAAATATTATGAGAGAGGAACATATGCTTATGGATATCTCAATAATATCACGTTTCCTCTCTATGTGTTGAAAATTTTGAAGCTACACTTATTTTGCCTTCCTATGCTGGTTGATTGTTACTCCAGTAAATTGTTTGCTTATAAAATTCCTATGCATAGGAAGTGGGTTAGGCTTAAATGTGTTTTCTTTATGATGCATGATGCTTTCTTATATGTTTCAATTCTTACTTTTATGTGAGTATCATTAAAGTTATCATGCCTAGCTAAAATGCATTAAAGAAAAGTGCTTGTTGGGAGACAACCCAATATTTATCCTTACTGTTTTTGTATGTCTACATGAATAAGCTACTGTAGTAATCATATTTTTTATATATTATGTCAATAAAGTGCCAAGAAAAGTCTTCAGAATGATTTGGATGATTGTTGATTTGATTCTGTGCAGAAACAGAAACTTTTGCGTCCAGTAGTTGAATTATCATTCTGTACTAGAACGTGATAAACTCCTAAAATGTTTACACAGTATTGGGCTGCAAATTGTTTACATTGTTCTAACTTTTCGGAAATTTTGGAGATACAGAAGAATGACCAAAAATTAGATCTTTACGTGTTGTTCTGTTTTTGACAAATTCTGTCTAGTTTTCTTTGTTTGCTTGTTTTGGAGTTTCCATAGTTTATATTAAGTGTTATAAATTGTGAAAATGATACGATGTAGTAGATATTATGTGAGAACAATTATGAATCTTGTCTTGACAACATCAAAGTGAATGATTTATCCTTTATCATACTAACCCATCTCACGAAATTTCAAAAATTGAAAGAACATTTTTGTGAAACTGGATGAACATTTTTTATAAAACAATTAATGTTTTAGGATTTAAATAAAATATCTACCCATTTTCAATAAGATAAATAAAAGTAGTAAAACTAAAAAATTGGCACTAGGAAGCCAACCCTTCCTATGGCAAAGGGTTGGCCAATTTAGGGGCGCCTGAGGCAAGGGGTTCTTTGGTCTTGCAGACAAAGCCCCTACCTTGTTTTAGTTTTTCTATCTTTTCCAACACATGTATATATTTTTCAACATATTGTACAATTTTTGTGTAGATCTTGAACATTTTTTATACACACATCACATTTTTTCAAATATATGTTTTTTCATACACATTGTATTTTTCGTATACATATACAAATTCTTTATACATGTTTAATATTTTTCATATACATGATTAACATTCTTTCAAATATATGTTATTGAAAAATTAATGGAATGCATGTTAAAAACTGTTTAAATACATGTTGAATCGTTTTTTTCAATTGTACTAAGCATTTTTTCTTAAACTATGTGAACATTAGTTTACAGTGTAAATTTTTTTAAATGTAAAAAATATATTATTATTTTTTAAACACGTGGACATTTTTTGAAATTTAACATCCATTTGTTTAATGGTTAGAAACGAATTATTTCTGAATTACATGAACATTTCTTACCTTGTATTACATTTTCCAAAAATATCATGTACAGTTTTTTGAAATGTATGAATTTTTTTCAACATGTTGAATATTTTTAATTACATGATATAATAATTTATTGACAGTAGTAAAATTATGCCTATGTGCCCTGGCTCAGGCCCAGCGTGCTACCTACCGCAGACATAATAAGACACTAGAACCGCGAGTGAGTTTAGTTTTTTTTTATTTTGATGTTTTTTCACTTTATTTTTTATTTCTACGAGTCTGATTTTAATTTTAAAGTATTCATGAATTTGACTAAAAATTGATTAATTTACTTTTTTTCTTGAATTTGGAGAATATACTTGAATTCAATAAAGTTTTTGAATTGAATACGTTTTTAAGAATTTGATAAATGTTCACCAATGTAAAAGATACTGTGAATTTCAAAAATATTCATGAACTTTAGGAAGTATTAATGTGTTCCAAACTTGTTCATGGATTAAAAAATGGTTTTGAACTCGAAGAACGTTGCTGAATTTGAAAAAAACTATTTGTATACTAGAAAATGTGCATAATTTGCAAAAAGCTTTTGAATTCTGAAATTTTAAGATATTGATTTCTTTCATGAATGCGGAAAATGTTTCTGAATTTTTAAAATATCTGGGATATAAAAACATGCAGATTCCATAAGAATTTATAAATATTTTTTTTGCAAATTTAAAGCTGATAACAAATGCAAAAAATGTTCACGATTTTACAACCTCTTAAAATGCTCGTGAAACTCTACAAAAGCTCGTGAATATGGATTCAAAAAAGTTTATAAACTGTAAAAAAGAAAAAACTAAGCATAAAATAAAAAGGAAAACCAACAGGACAAATATGAACCTTATCAGAAATGAGTCGTAGGCTGCCTCGCCTGAGCTGGTCCAGACTGCAGGAGGCCACAGTTGTTTTTTCTGACTCTTTTTCAAGTTTTTTGCTATCCTTTTGCACTTTGTATTTTACTTCCAAATATTCTAAATGTATATATATTAAAGACTTCGTATAAAACATTGGAAAATTGCTAAACGAGCTTTTTCAAATATTTAATTGGTATAGTAAATGTTTCTCATGTCTACGAAAAATGTTTACAAGACTTATACAATGTGTATGAAAAGAGATGATCAAGTATTTTAAAAATGTTAATCAAGCATTTGAATTTTTTTAAATGTGTACAGAGCAAATGTTTCTCATGTATACAATAATATAAGATGTATATGAAAAAAATGTTGAGGAAGTATTTTCTTTACGTAGACCGACAGCGGAAACGTTATCACAACGCGGTTGATGTAGTCGTACGTCTTCACGATCCGACCGATCAAGTACCGAACGTACGGCACCTCCGAGTTCTACACACGTTCAGCTCGATGACGTCCCTCGAACTCCGATCCAGCCGAGTGTTGAGGGAGAGTTTCGTCAGCACGACGGCGTGGTGACGATGATGATGTTCCACCGACGCAGGGCTTCGCCTAAGCTCCGCAACGGTATTATCGAGGTGTAATATGGTGGAGGGGGGCACCGCACACGGCTAAGAGATCTCAAGGATCAATTGTTGTGTCTTTGGGGTGCCCCCCTGCCCCCGTATATAAAGGAGCAAGGGGGAGGCAGCCGGCCAAGGGGAGAGGCGCGCCATAGGGGGGAGTCCTACTCCCGGTGGGAGTAGGACTCCTCCTTTCCTTGTGGGAGTAGGAGAAGGGAAGGGGGAAGGAGAAAGAAGGAAGGGTGCGCCCCCCTTCCCTAGTCCAATTCGGACCAGACCATGGGGAGGGGGGCGGCCACCTTTTGAGGCCTTTCTCTCCTTTCCCGTATGGCCCATTAAGGCCCAATACGAATTCCCGTAACTCTCCGGTACTCCGAAAAATACCCGAATCACTCGGAACCTTTCCGAAGTCCAAATATAGTCGTCCAATATATCGATTTTTATGTCTCGACCATTTCGAGACTCCTCGTCATATCCCCGGTCTCATCCGGGACTCCGAACTCCTTCGGTACATCAAAACTCAATAAAACTGTCATCGTAACGTTAAGCGTGAGGACCCTACGGGTTCGAGAACTATGTAGACATGACCGAGACACGTCTCCGGTCAATAACCAATAGCGGGACCTGGATGCCCATATTGGCTCCCACATATTCTACGAAGATCTTTATCGGTCAGACCGCATAACAACATACGTTGTTCCCTTTGTCACCGGTATGTTACTTGCCCGAGATTTGATCGTCGGTATCTCGATACCTAGTTCAATCTCGTTACCGGCAAGTCTCTTTACTCGTTCCGTAACACATCATCCCGCAACTAACTCATTAGTCACAATGCTTGCAAGGCTTATAGTGATGTGCATTATCGAGTGGGCCCAGAGATACCTCTCCGACAATTGGAGTGACAAATCCTAATCTCGAAATACGCCAACCCAACAAGTACCTTTGGAGACACCTGTAGAGCACCTTTATAATCACCCATTTACGTTGTGACGTTTGGTAGCACACAAAGTGTTCCTCCGGTAAACGGGAGTTGCATAATCTCATAGTCATAGGAACATGTATAAGTCATGAAGAAAGCAATAGCAACATACTAAACGATCGGATGCTAAGCTAACGTAATGGGTCAAGTCAATCACGTCATTCTCCTAATGAGGTGATCCCGTTAATCAAATGACAACTCATGTCTATGGCTAGGAAACATAACCATCTTTGATTAACGAGCTAGTCAAGTAGAGGCATACTAGTGACACTCTGTTTGTCTATGTATTCACACATGTATTATGTTTCCGGTTAATACAATTCTAGCATGAATAATAAACATTTATCATGATATAAGGAAATATATAATACTTTATTATTGCCTCTACGGCATATTTCCTTCAGTCTCCCACTTGCACTAGAGTCAATAATCTAGTTCACATCGCCATGTGATTTAACATCAATAGTTCACATCACCATGTGATTAACACCCATAGTTCACATCGTCATGTGACCAACACCCAAAGGGTTTACTAGAGTCAGTAATCTAGTTCACATCGCTTATGTGATTAACACCCAAAGAGTACTAAGGTGTGATCATGTTTTGCTTGTGAGATAATTTTAGTCAACGGGTCTGTCACATTCAGATCCGTAAGTATTTTGCAAATTTCTATGTCTACAATACTCTGCACGGAGCTACTCTCTCTAATTGCTCCCTCTTTCAATATGTATCTAGACCGAGACTTAGAGTCATCTAGATTAGTGTCAAAACTTGCATCGACGTAACCCTTTACGACGAACCTTTTGTCACTTCCATAATCGAGAAACATATCCTTATTCCAGTAAGGATAATTTTGACCGCTGTCCAGTGATCTACTCCTAGATCACTATTGTACTCCCTTGCAAAAATTAGTGTAGGGTATACAATAGATCTGGTACACAGCATGGCATACTTTATAGAACCTATGGCCGAGGCATAGGGAATGACTTCCATTCTTTTTCTATCTTCTGCCGTGGTCGGGCTTTGAGTCTTACTCAATTTCACACCTTGTAACACAAGCAAGAAACTCTTTCTTTGACTGTTCCATTTTGAACTACTTCAAAATCTTGTTAAGGTATGTACTCATTGAAAAAACTTATCAAGCGTCTTGATCTATCTCTATAGATCTTGATGCTCAATATGTAAGCAGCTTCACCAAGGTCTTTCTTTGAAAAACTCCTTTCAAACACTCCTTTATGCTTTGCAGAATAATTCTACATTATTTTCGATCAACAATATGTCATTCACATATACTTATCAGAAATGTTGTAGTGCTCCCACTCACTTTCTTGTAAATATAGGCTTCACCGCAAGTCTGTATAACACTATATCCTTTGATCAACTTATCAAAGTGTATATTCCAACTCCGAGATGCTTGCACCAGTCCATAGATGGATCGCTGGAGCTTGCATATTTTGTTAGCACTTTTAGGATTGACAAAACCTCCTGGTTGCATCATATACAACTCTTCTTTAATAAATCCATTAAGGAATGCAGTTTTGTTTATCCATTTGCCATATTTCATAAAATGCGGCAATTGCTAACATGATTCAGAGAGAAACTCTCATCGTAGTCAACATCTTGAACTTGTCGAAAACCTTTTTGCGACAATTCTAGCTTTGTAGATAGTGACACTACTATCAGCGTCCGTCTTCCTCTTGAAGATCCATTTATTCTCAATGACTCGCCGATCATTGGGCGAGTCAATCAAAGTCCATACTTTGTTCTTATACATGGATCTCATCTCAGATTTCATGGCCTCAAGCCATTTCCCGGAATCTGGGCTCATCATCGCTTCCTCATAGTTCGTAGGTTTGTCATGGTCTAGTAACATAACCTCCAGAACAGGATTACCGTACCACTCTGGTGCGGATCTTACTCTGGTTTACCTACGAGGTTTGGTAGTAACTTGATCTGAAGTTACATGATCATCATCATTAACTTCCTCACTAATTGGTGTAGGAGTCACAGGAACAGATTTCTGTGATGAACTACTTTCCAATAAGGGAGCAGGTACAGTTACCTCATCAAGTTCTACTTTCCTCCCACTCACTTCTTTCGAGAGAAACTCCTTCTCTAGAAAGGATCCATTCTTAGCAACAAATGTCTTGCCTTCGGATCTGTGATAGAAGGTGTACCCAACTGTCTCCTTTGGGTATCCTATGAAGACACATTTCTCCGATTTGGGTTTGAGCTTATCGGGATGAAACTTTTTCACATAAGCATCGCAACCCCAAACTTTAAGAAACGACAACTTTGGTTTCTTGCCAAACCACAGTTCATAAGACGTCGTCTCAACGGATTTAGATGGTACCCTATTTAACGTGAATGCAGCTGTCTCTAATCCATAACCCCAAAACGATAGTGGTAGATCGGTAAGATACATCATATATCGCACCATATCTAATAAAGTATGATTACGACGTTCGGACACACCATTACACTGTGGTGTTCCACATGGCGTGAGTAGTGAAACTATTTCACATTGTTTTAACTGAAGGCCAAACTCGTAACTAAAATACTCTTCTCCACGATCAAATCGTAGAAACTTTATTTTCTTGTTACGATGATTTTCGCTTCACTCTGAAATTATATGAACTTTTCAAATGTTTCAGACTTCTGTTTCATTAAGTAGATATACCCATATCTGCTTAAATCATCTGTGAAGGTGAGAAAATAATGATATCCGCCACGAGCCTCAACATTCATCGGACCATATACATCTGTATGTATGATTTCCAACAAATCTGTTGCTCTCTCCATAGTTTCGGAGAACGGCGTTTCAGTCATCTTGCCCATGAGGCACGGTTCGCAAGCATCAAGTGATTCATAATCAAGTGATTCCAAAATCCCATCAGTATGGAGTTTCTTCATGCGCTTTACACCAATATGACCTAAACGGCAGTGCCACAAATAAGTTGCACTATCATTATTAACTTTGCATCTTTTGGCTTCATTATTATGAATATGTGTATCACTACGATCGAGATCCAACAAACCATTTTCGTTGGTGTGTATGACCATAGAAGGTTTTTATTCATGTTTAAACAGAACAACAATTGTTCTCTAACTTAAATGAATAACCGTATTGCAATAAACATGATCAAATCATATTCATGCTCAACGCAAACACCAAATAACACTTATTTAGTTTCAACACTAATCCTGAAAGTATAGGGAGTGTGCGATGATGATCATATCAATCTTGGAACTACTTCCAACACACATCGTCACCTCTCCTTTTACTAGTCTCTGTTTATTCTGCAACTCCCGTTTCGAGTTACTACTCTTAGCAACTGAACCAGTATCAAAATACCGAAGGGTTGCTATAAACACTAGTAAAGTACACATCAATAACACGTATATCCAATATACCTTTGTTCACTTTGCCATCCTTCTTATCCACCAAATAATTGGGGTAGTTCTGCTTCCAGTGACTAGTCCCTTTGTAGTAGAAGCACTTAGTCTCAGGCTTAGGACCAGACTTAGGCTTCTTCACTTGAGCAGCAACTTGCTTGCCGTTCTTCTTGAAGTTCCCTTCTATCCCTTTGCCCTTTTCTTGAAACTAGTGGTCTTGTCAACCATCAACACTTGATGTTTTTCTTGATTTCTACCTTCGTCGATTTCAACATCACGAAGAGCTCGGGAATTACTTTCGTCATCCCTTGCATATTATAGTTCATCACGAAGTTCTACTAACTTGGTGATGGTGACTAGAGAATTCTGTCAATCACTATTTTATCTGGAAGATTAACTCCCACTTGATTCAAGCGATTGTAGTACCCAGACAATCTGAGCACATGCTCACTAGTTGAGCGATTCTCCTCCATCTTTTAGCTATAGAACTTGTTGGAGACTTCATATCTCTCAACTCGGGTATTTGCTTGAAATATTAACTTCAACTCCTGGAACATCTTATATGGTCCATGACGTTCAAAACGTCTTTGAAGTCCCGATTCTAAGCCGTTAAGCATGGTGCACTAAACTATCAAGTAGTCATCATATTGAGCTAGCTAAACGTTCATAACGTCTGCATGTGCTCCTGCAATAGGTCTGTCACCTAGCGGTGCATCAAGGACATAATTTTTCTGCGCAGCAATGAGGATAATCCTCAGATCACGGATCCAATCCGCATCTTTGCTACTAACATCTTTCAACATAATTTTTCTCTAGGAACATATCAAAAATAAACACAGGGAAGCAACAACGCGAGCTATTGATCTACAACATAATTTGCAAAATACTATCAGGACTAAGTTCATGATAAATTTAAGTTCAATTAATCATATTACTTAAGAACTCCCACTTAGATAGACATCCCTCTAATCCTCTAAGTGATCACGTGATCCATATCAACTAAACCATGTCCGATCATCACGTTAGATGGAGTAGTTTCAATGGTGAACATCACTATGTTGATCATATCTACTATATGATTCGCGCTCGACCTTTCGGTCTCCGTGTTCCGAGGCCATATCTGTTATATGCTAGGCTCGTCAAGTTTAACCTGAGTATTCCGCGTGGGCAACTGTTTTGCACCCGTTGTATTTGAACGTAGAGCCTATCACACCCGATCATCACGTGGTGTCTCAGCACGAAGAACTTTCGCAACGGTGCATACTCAGGGAGAACACTTATACTTTGATAATTTAGTGAAGGATCATCTTATAATGCTACCGTCAAACAAAGCAAGATAAGATGCATAAAGGATTAACATCACATGCAATCAATATAAGTGATATGATATGGCCATCATCATCTTGTCCTTGTGATCTCCATCTCCGAAGCACCGTCATGATCACCATCGTCACCGGCGCGACACCTTGATCTCCATCGTAGCATCGTTGTCGTCTCGTCAATCTTATGCTTCTACGACTATCGCTACCGCTTAGTGATAAAGTAAAGCATTACATGGCGATTGCATTGCATACAATAAAACAACAACCATATGGCTCCTGCCAGTTGCCGATAACTCGGTTACAAAACATGATCATCTCATACAACAAATTATATCACATCATGTCTTGACCATATCACATCACAACATGCCCTGCAAAAACAAGTTAGACATCCTCTACTTTGTTGTTGCAAGTTTTACGTGGCTGCTACGGGCTTAGCAAGAACCGTTCTTACCTACGCATCAAAACCACAACGATAGTTTGTCAAGTTGGTGCTGTTTTAACCTTCGCAAGGACCGGGCGTAGCCACACTCGGTTCAACTAAAGTGAGAGAGACAGACACCCGCCAGTCACCTTTAAGCAACGAGTGCTCCGAACGGTGAAACCAGTCTCGCGTAAGCGTACGCGTAATGTCGGTCCGGGCCGCTTCATCTCACAATACCGCTGAACCAAAGTATGACATGCTGGTAAGCAGTATGACTTATATCGCCCACAACTCACTTGTGTTCTACTCGTGCATAGCATCAACGCATAAAACCAGGCTCGGATGCCACTGTTGGGGAACGTAGTAATTTCAAAAAATTTCCTACGCACACGCAAGATCATGGTGATGCATAGCAACGAGAGGGAAGAGTGTTGTCCACGTACCCTCGTAGACCGACAGCGGAAACGTTATCACAACGCGGTTGATGTAGTCGTACGTCTTCACGATCCGACCGATCAAGTACCGAACGTACGGCACCTCCGAGTTCTACACACGTTCAGCTCGATGACGTCCCTCGAACTCCGATCCAGCCGAGTGTTGAGGGAGAGTTTCGTCAGCACGACGGCGTGGTGACGATGATGATGTTCCACCGACGCAGGGCTTCGCCTAAGCTCCGCAACGGTATTATGGAGGTGTAATATGGTGGAGGGGGCACCGCACACGGCTAAGAGATCTCAAGGATCAATTGTTGTGTCTTTGGGGTGCCCCCTGCCCCCGTATATAAAGGAGCAAGGGGGAGGCAGCCGGCCAAGGGGAGAGGCGCGCCATAGGGGGGAGTCCTACTCCCACCGGGAGTAGGACTCCTCCTTTCCTTGTGGGAGTAGGAGAAGGGAAGGGGGAAGGAGAAAGAAGGAAGGGTGCGCCCCCCTTCCGTAGTCCAATTCGGACCAGACCATGGGGAGGGGTGCGGCCACCTTTTGAGGCCTTTCTCTCCTTTCCCGTATGGCCCATTAAGGCCCAATACGAATTCCCGTAACTCTCCGGTACTCCGAAAAATACCCGAATCACTCGGAACCTTTCCGAAGTCCGAATATAGTCGTCCAATATATCGATTTTTACGTCTCGACCATTTCGAGACTCCTCGTCATATCCCCGATCTCATCCGGGACTCCGAACTCCTTCGGTACATCAAAACTCAATAAAACTGTCATCGTAACGTTAAGCGTGCGGACCCTACGGGTTCGAGAACTATGTAGACATGACCGAGACACGTCTCTGGTCAATAACCAATAGCGGGACCTGGATGCCCATATTGGCTCCCACATATTCTACGAAGATCTTTATCGGTCAGACCGCATAACAACATACGTTGTTCCCTTTGTCACCGGCATGTTACTTGCCCGAGATTTGATCGTCGGTATCTCGATACCTAGTTCAATCTCGTTACCGACAAGTCTCTTTACTCGTTCCGTAACACATCATCCCGCAACTAACTCATTAGTCACAATGCTTGCAAGGCTTATAGTGATGTGCATTATCGAGTGGGCCCAGAGATACCTCTCCGACAATTGGAGTGACAAATCCTAATCTCGAAATACGCCAACCCAACAAGTACCTTTGGAGACACCTGTAGAGCACCTTTATAATCACCCATTTACGTTGTGACGTTTGGTAGCACACAAAGTGTTCCTCCGGTAAACGGGAGTTGCATAATCTCATAGTCATAGGAACATGTATAAGTCATGAAGAAAGCAATAGCAACATACTAAACGATCGGATGCTAAGCTAACGTAATGGGTCAAGTCAATCACGTCATTCTCCTAATGAGGTGATCCCGTTAATCAAATGACAACTCATGTCTATGGCTAGGAAACATAACCATCTTTGATTAACGAGCTAGTCAAGTAGAGGCATACTAGTGACACTCTGTTTGTCTATGTATTCACACATGTATTATGTTTCCGGTTAATACAATTCTAGCATGAATAATAAACATTTATCATGATATAAGGAAATATATAATACTTTATTATTGCCTCTACGGCATATTTCCTTCAGACATATCCACAACGGCATCGACAACCGAACGCAATAACCTAGTGAGCTAAACGCGTAAATGTGTCGGCCCATAACTACGAACACTTCTGGCGAGAGCACCTTTTGTCTCGCTATAAGCCAGATATAGCTCTTGCATCCCAAATCAGGTAGGACGGTCCAATAACCACTCGCGTCGTAGCATTTGATGGACCGGCCTAAGCCAAACGTCATGTGGGGGTGATTGCAGCCATATGTATCGCAACATATGATGATACATATCAGTTGCAGAGTCCATGGGCTTCCAAAGAAAGGATTGCATGATTGCATACATAGGCTCATAGGATTTAGCTGTATATTGCCCTTTGCAAGGTGGAGTTCCATCTCACCTCTGATTGGAGCTCTACTGGGCTGGTTTTCGCAGTTTTCTTCGTTTTTCTTTGTGTTTCTCCAATTTTTGTTTTAAATGTTTTCATTTTTCTTTGGCTTCCTTTACATTTTGTTTGGCCTCCTTCCCTTCCCCTCTTTTTCCCCTCCTTCCTTGGGTTTCTTTATTTCTATCTCTGGTTTTCTTTTTTTCTTTTACTAATTCCTTTTTCTGAACACATGTTTACATTTTTCATACACATGGTCATTTTTCATATATATCATGAACACTTTTTATATACATTTAACATTTTTGACTAACATTTTTATCAAATATATGTTTTGATGTCTAATTTTTTCATATACATTGTAAATCTTTTGTATATATCTAAAATATTTTCTACATATGTATATAAGGTTTAAATTATGATGAAATTTTTTCAATACTTGTTTTAAACATTTATTTGAATATGTGTTAAGCATTTTGCCAATACATGTTTAAATATTTTTTGTATCGTGCGAAACATTTTTAAAACTATGTGTACATATATTTATTTACATTGGATAGACATTTTTCAATTTTTTTACAAAAAATCTATTTGAAATACATGAACATTTTCTGAATGTGCCATACTATTTTTGAATGGTACCAAACATTTATTTCGTTACAAGTATTTTTTTACCTTTTTTTTACAAATATACATGAACATTTTCTGAATGTGCCATAAAAAATTGTCACATACATTTGTTTGAAACGTGTGAACATTGTTAAAATGTCACATGCATTTTATTTAATTGTACAAACATTCTAAAAATTGTGCGAACATTTTTTTACATTGCATTTACATTTGTGTAAATGTGCGATGAAGACTTTAAAAAAAGCAAAATTATTTTTCCATAATATATGCCTGTAGTATTTTATTACAAAAAATATAGACAGTATTCAAAAAGGAAAAAAATGCATGCGATGTCAGTGTGATGTCTGCATGACAAGGCCACATGTTTGGTGGGGCCAGCCCACTACCGATTCCTTGTCGGCGATGCCGTCTACTGTGTCGCACTAAGTAAGACATAGATGCGCCTCATAGGATTAGCCGAAGACTTGCCCGGAGCCTCTGATTTGACACCATAAAAGGTCTAATGATCCACTGAGACTTGTATCCGCTCTATATTTGATATTGACATAATCACTTTAGCTAAGATAGCCTTTAGTACAACCCATCCAGAAATAAGCACAACGGGAGCCCCCGAGCCTCCTTAGCGATTTGAAACATCCAGCCGTCCATCTCGTTTTTCTGATGCGATTCCGTCCGTCGGATCGAGCCTCCGGACAATCCGGGCCGCCGGATCGAGAGGAGACACTGCTACAATGAATAGTAGTCAAAAATGCATGCCACCCCGTGCAATTCTGGTGCCCCGCCGGGGGCATTTCCGTCATTTCGCATGACTTGGGAAATATCCAATAGTGGCAGGGGTGAGTACCTGGTCGTCGCTCTCCCTGCAGGCCCGCACTCGTGCCGCGCCCCTCTCCTCTCCCTGCTGCCTCGCCTCTCTCCCTCCCTCCAAACCCTAGACTTGCCCGCGCCTCCCTGCCCCGCCGCCGTCCAGTTCCAACCCCTGCCCCATCGAGCGGCTCATGGCGGTGCCGGATCCGGTGTCGAGGTCGAGGCGCGCTTCCCGTGCGTGGGGAGAGGCACCCAAACCTAGTCCAAGACTCGCACCACGGCATGCTCGCCGCCGTCCTCGTCAGGTGAGCCCTGTCTGTGAGGGGGAGCAAGCTCTACGCCCCTGATGACTAACACAAGTCGTGGCTCAGGGTCGCCGGCAAGGCGCCATGGTGGCTGCTTGTTCCCCTGCTGCCTCTCTCATGTTGCCGCCGCCCCCATCTGAGCTCGAGCTATAGAGGCGTGCCGCTAGGTCAGTCCACCCCCTCACCTTCTCTTGCTTGTACGTCGCCGCCTGTGCGAGCCAAGAAGATGAGGAGGAGGCAGAGAGGGAGATGGTTCCATTTATTTACCAGTATTTTGTTGATTTGGGATCTCGTTTGGTTGCAGGTCCCCTCTTTCTTCCAGTCTTTTCGCCGGATCTACTGATGCACTCGTCGATCTCTAGGTATGTGTCTATTTTCTCTTGTTCTTGGTGATTGGATTATGCTAATCTCTATTTTTTCCCTTTCTATACCTGCAGATTGGTCCTCTGTGGCTCAATCCCCTAGTCAATGCCTCCTTCGATCTATGGCTGCTCGTCTCTGGTTACTGATCTGCAGGTCAACCCTTCTTCTCCCCCTCCTTTATGCTCCCCTTCTTTTCCAGAGCTAGGTACACGGTTGTATGGTGATATGCTGGTTGTGCATAGGCTGGAGAATAAGATCCTTCTATTTCTTGTCTTGTTTATGATATATACAACCAAAAGTATCATTCACTTTGTGCATTGGTTCTTTTTGTGGTTGCCTTGCCTTTTGTCCCTTCCTGGTAGGGCTGACACTTGTTCTTTTGTGCATGGAATGTTGATGTTTTTGTATTTGGAGCTTGGCTTAATTAGGAAGGAAATTCTATGTGGATATATTGTTACTTGGCCAGTTCTGTTGTTGGCCTCATGTTAGATAAATTTCAGGTTTCGTGCTCGCTTTATGAGCTTGGGGATGGTCACCTGTTCAGTTTTTTTACTTTCTGCACTGCTCGATAAATCAATGACTTTTGATTCAATATCTGGCCTAGGTAGCTATTCATCTTGCATCAATCTGTGTGCAGCCGAAGAATGTTGGTTCCATCCATCTCGAGTAGGTTTTCTTGAGCTCAATAATTAATTTTTATGGAAAGTGTGTTTTGCCGAGTAATAATTATATAGGCTAATGCATGCCCCAGTTTAGGATTACTGTTAAAATTACTCCATTTGCGGTGTTCCTGGATTCTAGTGATGTAGTTTCAGAATAGCCTTCTTTTAGTCTGACAAAAGGGGTTTTTTCATTTGTACGTTAGCAAGGTGTCTGAAGATATATATCTTGGCAAAAGATACAAAAAAGGGAACGTCATACAGGGAATGGGAACGAACACGATAATATTGACTGATAAATTACTTTGCTTCAGTTTAGGAGGTTCTGGTGTGGTGGTCTTGATGTAACTGCAGTATTCAGTGTAAAGTTTGTGGTCTGCACCTGTTTTTTTCTTTTCTTAAGAGAACACACATATATTTTTTATCTAAAGAATTAGTGTGACTATCATGGGACTTGAGTATTCAGTCTGTGTACTTCCAAGGTCTACATCCTAACATGAACCAAGCACTAGGACTGACATGTAACTTGAGTATTCAGTCTGTGCAAGGAAATGTAATGCTTGGTCTGAAGCCAATAACAATATTTCTACATGTAAGAAGTTGAGGTCATATATTTGTTTCCTTTTGAAAGAAGAATCCTATTGTTCTTGTGGATACATGTTATGTATTCCGTCAAAGCATGTGTGCGTGCAAACTTTGTTTTTTTAGTATAGCATGGTTGGGACTGAGGTTCAGAGTTTTGTTTGTGTCCAGGTATATATGTACTTCCCATTCCATCGGCTTCGGTTGGCATGTTACCTGAGGTAAATTCATTTTCCTCTTTGCCTATGCTCTGTAGAGTTGGTCGCCATGCCTCTGTGATCACATTACTTCCCATTTTCAGGGTCGTGCTTCCCATTACAGGCCGACGAGACGGCAGATTCGGTTAGTGAGAAGATCGTCCAAAAGAACATCGTCGAGAAAGACGAGCTGACGCAAAGAGGTGATTATTGTTATTCTGTCAGTCGACATCGCTTCCGCTGCAAATGTACCCATGTTTGTTGTCTGATATAATTTTCCCCCTTGTGTCCATGGTTTTCAGGTCTGAACCATATGTTCCTGTTATTGCCCCAGTGAGTGCGGCAAGAAAGGCAGGAAGAAGTAATCCCTTCTGTTTACCTTGCTTTGATGTGCATGTTACTATTTCCTTGCTTTCCTGTGTACAGATTGTTCTACTTCATTTTGCCTCTGTAATCATTTTACCTTGTAAGAATCACTGCCCATTGATTTATTCTTGTGTCGTTTCAGGACAAACTCGATATTCTGGTGGCGTAAAACTTTTGCAGACGGTTAATGTAGATAGATGGTCTTTTATCAAAATGCCTGTACTAGCGATTCCCCTGCTTACGCTCCGGCTCCCAGGCACTTACCGCCAAATCACTTGGTTGCTTCTGGGCGACGATGGTTGCTATCAAGACCATCTCGCTTTCCATCCGGACTATCGGGCTCTGTAGATAGAGACTGGCATTTAGTCAGGTAAAGTTATACTTGGATTCCTTTCCGTTCATTTATTCGAGTTCTCATATTTCTGTAAACTAATTTCTGCCCGTTCCTACTGTTCCTTGACTTGGCGGAAGGAGGTGATACAAGTTCATCCAATGATGTGCAACATCCTTTGGAGTGCTTTGGGCCCTCGCGTTCAGTTTCATGGAGGTATCCGTGTGCAGAGGGTCACGAAGACTTTGTTGCCTCGCCTATTTTGCATGTACTTGTGTAGACAAGCTGAACCTGCTGATGACTTTATTGCCTTGCCTATTTAGCATGTACTTGGTGGATATCGATGACTTTTATCAATTTGTGGCTCGGCGCGTACCATTGTATCAAATCATGGAGTGCTTTGGGCCCTCGCATGATCTGCAACATCCTTTGGAGTGCTTTGGGCTCTTGCATGTACTTGCCAATAGATTTGACTTTATTGCCTTGCCTTGATACAATGGTACTATAGATTTGACTCAGGCAATAAATTTGTGGGATTCGGAAACACTGTGCAGTACAATTGTAGCAAATCTATTGGCATTTGTCATTATGCTTATTGATATATCTCCTCCCACCCTGAACTATTATTGCAGCTGCTCGTGGTCAGGGGCGCAATGTACGTGGAGGTGTTCAATAGAGGGGTCATTCTGCCGCCCTGCAACATCAGGAAGAGGAACAGTAGGAACGGGCTGCCCTTCACCTATTACGACGGCATCTACCTGAACCCAGTTAACCTGAACTCCATAACTGAAGCTATGTTTATTCTGATATATAATATGTCTTGCTCAGAATTTCCAGTTGCTAGAAGTTAGCTTCTCTATACAGTCTGATATCGCTAATCTCAAATGAATCTTTATTTTGTTTTGTTTTAATTAGTGCACCAATTTTCTTTTGCTGTGCAGTGCCTTTGAAGATGTATAGCGGTGCGCAGACGGATTGATCTTCCTGTTCGTACTCGTAGATTGCATATCTGAACTTGGCAAAGAATGGACCACATGCTTCTCTAGCCTCAGAAGCATGGTGACCTGCTCTGCCTCCCCCTAATTTCTATCTTCCACTCCTTTACGCCCTTCTGATTCTTGATTTGATGTGCCCTGCTATCATGCTTCTTGGGTCAAATTACTTAATTTTTGGAGCTCTTGCTTTGTTTACCTCTTTGTTATGTTCTATGTCTTCCAGATATATTGGTTAAAACCCTTCTGATTATTGCTCTTGATTTGAATTTCAGTTCATATGAAGCAAATACAAGGCATGCAGTGCTTTACGATTTGAGATGCCGCCCCCCCGGCCTGCCGCCGACGGCACACTGCTCTTCCAGCCGCCCCTGAGCCCACGCGACTCGCTGGATCATGCCCGCCCCTGAGCAGTGCGCAGCTCGCCGGACTGATTCGTGCCACCCACGCCAACCTGAGATCCGCCTCTGCAGGTATGAACTCCCCTCCAATGTCCTCTTCCCCTCCATCCATTCTTTCTCTATTTTGTTCAACTTGTTAGTTAAAGGATTCAGATTCTTGCCATGATTGATTGTTAGTCTTTGTACATGAATGGATTAAGATGTGATGTGAGACGAGAGCTAGCAACAGATGTGCTTGTTCTACATATAGGTGCAATTCTTTAGCTGATGCTTGTTACAATATTGAAAACATTTTACTCTTTACTGCACTAGGACGTGATGGCTAGATCACCGCGAGCCCCTACCCCGACCCCAAGGTCGGCGGCAGCGTCAATCCCGACGGCCAGGTCACCGTCACCCCCAACCTCGACGCCCAGGTCAGCAGAAGGTACATTCGATCCCTGGTACATTTGTTCTCTGAAGGCCCAAAGTTTTTAAATCTAACTGAAACCAAAGCTTTGTGATTTATATCCAACTGAAGATCCAAAGCTTGTAGTTAAAATGATAGCTAGGTGGTACAAGGACCGGCATCATGTGTACCTCATTCATGTGGATACTAAAATGTGCTCTCATCCGCTATTTTGCTAGGACTTCTTTGTTCTCTTTCTTAATGCAGTCGTTGATAAGATAATTTCTGTAATGTTGTAAGACCATAGAGAACATATGTTTCATAGTCAATAGAATTGAGAACATCGTACATTGTACACCCTGTGACGTTAACAAAGATGTTCTCAATTCTCCTTAATTTGGTCTGCCTAAGCCACAGAAAATGTGTCCACTGCCTAATCGGGTGTTTAGTAATTCATTTTTAGAGAGTGTGTGGATTTTGTTTCATCACGGTTAGTAAAACCAGTAGCACGGTGGATCATTTTTGTACTGCTAAAATTTGGTCTTCCATAACAGAATGGTTTGTGAACAACATTTTATTTTGATGGATATATGGAATTGATTTTAACAACATTGTGGACATGAACTGTTGTATGACAGGGTTAGTATTGGTTGCCTATTCTCACTAGCAAAAAGATTGTACAATGTACTAATAAAGGGTCCGATCAACAATCAAGAGTGTCTCGTGACAAAGTTTTGGATTTGCATCTGTCTCCTACTATGTAGATCTATTCGAAACATTACAAACCCCAACATTGGTCTTTCCATTAACTGTTTCACTAACACCCAGACTTGGTACTGGTCATTACATGAAACAAAGAAGTGTTAATCGTATTGTATATTGCAGAAGGTAGATGAAGTAAGTGAGGTGACCTATTTTCTCACTACTTATTTGATATTGACTTAACCATCATCCTATGCCTTCATGTTAGTTAGGGTTCATATTTTATTGCATTAACTAAAGCATCATGTTTTGTTATTTTACTCCCTCTGTTCATTTTTATAGGTGTGGATGGAAGAGTGAGAATAACTACAGGTTGGTCAAAGATTGAAAGAAATCGCTTATGTGTCTTCGGCTTCGACACTGCGCATAGGAAGTCGTCGCTGATAATCCAAAATTTGAAAAGGTTAGTTCAAGGTTCATAACTCTGTTGTCAATGGAGAAAATTTTATCTGTTTCAAGTGACTGAACAAACTACTCATAGCAGGTTCATGTGTTGTGGCATATGAAAGGTTGGAAGTCAAGACGAACAGGTGGATCTGTCCAAAAAATATGCTTCTGTGGAACTACATAGTTTTTTTGTTCTTGCGTTGCCACTGTGGCTTGATTTTGCTGCATGAAAAGTACATTGTCTGTATCAAATGGATTGATGGACCGGTCTTTCGCTTTTGTAAAGTATATATTTCCATTCCCCATGAACTTCCCACGTGGTTTCTTTGCATTTGGTACATGTGATTGCTTTGCCTTCTGTCATGACTTTGACAAATGATTCTATACCAAGTAACTATTGTGGTTTGTTTAATCGCTAGGACAAAACGTTCAGCCAGGCACCACGCGCCAAGGCGCGTTTCCGATCTAGTAGGGTATTAATCATTGGAGAAAGATTGATATCTCCTAGATGACTACTTTGACAGATGTTGCCCCTCCTAGCGTAGCGGTTTTTTTAAAACAGGAAAATCTTCTCATAAGTGTTAATTTAAGATTTAAAACCCAAAGTAAATGCTGACAAGAAATCTTCTCCCTCAAACAACACTGCAATAATATAAAGAACCTACTTGTTTTCTGAAAAGCCTAATGTGGTTGTCAATCACACTAGCATTGACAGTTGCAACAAGTTATGAGTGGATATTGGTAGGTAACATACTTCGATATTTTCAGAACAAATACCAGTTGGATGTAAAAGGTGCAAATAAAATATGTTTTGACGGTTTTTCTGGTGTATGAAATTAGAGCGGGGTTCGTTGATTCACTATTATCATCTCTTATGAAATGGTGATGTATAATAATATGCATAAGTATGTGAATTGAGCAGCCCAAGTAACCATGATTCATAAACATATGTTGAGACCAGTTTATATATGCGGTGGATCCATATATCCAATAGATGAGCACGGGTTAAACCTAATGACTTATACTCCGCTCAAAGTGATCGAAATCCTCTATGCACATGAGCATTAAGCTGTAGAACAGAGCATTGTATAGAGCATGGTTACATATAGTTGATGACACAACAAGCCAAATCAAGTTGCATAATGTTTTTTACTCTTAGTGAGGCTTACAAAAAATATAAATTATCCAATATAAATAGGAAAAATACATGATTGAAATTAAAAACATCTATGTATGTTTTATGTTGTATAAAAAAAAGCAACACGAGTAAATTAATCACTGCATACCAGATTGGTTTGTTTCTCAGTAATGCATGTCATTGATTTGTGGAAATCAATGACCTAGTGTTACTAAAAACAAATCATATTACCTGGGTCCATGGCGGAGGTCCCATTTTACCTGTCAATGGGGAGGGCGGTGTGGTTACGATGAGCTCAATGTCGTGCTTGGTTGCCAGCGCTGAGTTCAGAGTGGTTGGACGATGACATATATTGTATTTGTAGGCCATGAGATGTGTCCATTCCCAAGGCCACTCGAGGGGGGTGCTGGGTGGGGACGGGTGCGGCGAGCGGCAACGTGACCAGGGCGTGGCCGGCGACGGCGGTCGATGAGGATTCAAGAAAAATCCCACGCCAAAAGTTTGGAGGTTAGGGCATCTCCAACGGCAACCCGCAAATTTCCTCCCGCATCCGTCCGCGGACAGGAGACTAGTCCACGAACACAGATGGGGAAAACCGTCATCCAACGCTAGCTGCATACATTTCAAACTCCTTTTTAATAAACTGGATGAAATTCATGCAAACCCGGTGGGATTTCATATAAACATGACGGATTCCATACGAACCAGACAAAAACGGTTACATTTGGGACATATTTTTAACAAAAAACGAAAAAGGACTAGTCTACGGCTGGCGCGGCGGGTCTCCAACGTCGTCCCCATAACCAGCAGCGGTGAGCCCTGGAGGTATATGCTTCAGCACAAAGGACGGCTCGCTTCCCCACTGCTCATAGGACTCGAACCGTCGCCTGATGCTTCAGCCGGAGGGGAAAGTTCCCTACGCTGCACGGATCAAAGTTGGTTCTTGCGTAAGGGGACGACGGTGGCCGGCGAGAGGGCAAAACACCGTCTGTGTACGCCAGCGGTGGCCTTCCTGGAACCCTAGCGGCGGCCGCCTTCCGTGTTCTACTTCTCTCGATGATGGCGGCTGGCGCGGACGTGCTGGCGGCCACCTCGTCGACATCCATGCAACCAACTTCTTTCTCTGCGTGCATGGTGCGGCTACGCACGCGTCGAGGCGGATGGCGTGGTCGCATGCACTGGAAGCGCGGTACGACGCGACGTCATCGACGATGCCTGTGCCGCCGTGCTCCCTGTCGTGCCGGAATGGAGCAACTCGCCACTCCTCTGCGTGCTGGCTTTGAGCGGCGAGTTGGTGAACTATGCGCCGGCTTGGGGCGGCAACTTGCTCCATTGGGCTAGGCGAGGGAGGTGGAGCAGCAAGCTGCCTCGCGCGTATCTGCCAGGCTCGGCGGGCCACCCACCCGGCTTGTATGCCGGAACTGCTCTGCAGGCTCGTCGGATGCCATCGAAAGATTGAAGAAAATAGTGGAAAGAGGAGATGGGGAGCGGCGGAGTGGTGCAATTCTTGCCCGGTGTCTGCCATCATTTAAATAGAGGGCGGACAGGAGGAGCCTGCCCGACGTTGCATTTAATGTCGGCCCATTCGTGAACAGACGTGTGGCAGAAGTAGGATTCTCGGCTTCTACACGGGTTTAATGGAGCCGTTTGAATGCGACGAAGAGACGTGTTCAGCCGGGCATGTAGCGGGCCGCGTCCTCGGCCGATGCGCCGCTTCAATGATGGAGGCAAAATGAGGTCGCGTCCGCTCTGAGCCGTCTTCAATGTGGAACGGCGCGCTCTACATCGACATGAATGCAGACAACTGGGCGACAGGTGGAAAGAGCGCGCCGACAGGGGGAGGGTTTTTGATGGGTCAGGACGGTCAGAAGCGGGCGTGACGGTCTGGACTCCTGCAAACCTCCCCACGTTTGTCTTTGCTTTGCCGGAGAAAATGCGTCCGAACCGGGCCGCAGACCAGAACAGGACTTCGTTGGCTTTCACGGTCCGGACAGCACAGTCCGGTTTGATGGGGCAGGTTTGAGGATTGACGTTGGAGATGCCCTTGGTCAGGGTTTTTTTTTTCCCGCTGTGTGCCATTTCTCCCAATATTTCGGAAGGGGGCAGTGTATTTGGCTCCCCTGTATTTTGGGGGACTTAAATGCGTTTCACGGATATAGACAGCGAGTTATTTTTTGGGATCAATCAGAGATGCCCCGATGGTGATTCCTTTGCCAACTTGCCAAAAGTAAACGAGATTTCATATTACTTGTTGATCTAGGAATTTCCTTTATTCAAGTGTGCTTTCATTGCATCTTCATCCTTTCTTCAGCTTCAACCCTTGACCTGCAGGCGGCAAGGTAAGGCGCTAGCTAGCCGACGGCAGGGGTGGACACGACGAGGCCGGTGGCGACGATGCCGGCGGCAAAGAAGACGCGGACGCGCTCGGCATTGTACCCCGGGGCGACGGTGGTGCCATTGGGGATCACCTCGATCGCCACGTCGGGTCTGTCGGCGTTGATCTGCGTCACGGCCTGCGTCGCCGGCCAGCCCACCACCTCTGGCCAAGACGTCTTGCTCATGTCCCACGGCATCCTCCTTGATCTCCTCGGACCTGCAAGCTCGACCAGTCTGCAAAAACGTTAGACCATGGTCACACTCAGAGGCTGGGAAGAGATAGAAATTAAACTGCGCAAAAACAAGCAGTGCTAGCAGATCGATGCCGACCGACCTGGCTAGTAGTGTGTACCACTGCAAAGGCAAGTGCTTCACTTGTGTGTGGTTGTGGAGTTGGGTCGTGTGTGTATTTATATGCGCTGGAGTTGGCGATGCATCTCATCTGCATGGTACGTAGCTGGCATTGGGCACGTCGCTCCTTTGCCGGAATCTTGGTTTCGTCGTCCCTTGTTAAGCTTACGCTGACAGCAACAACACGCGTATGTATTGTCCGAAAACTATCGTGTACAAGGAGATTATACGCCATGCCTACGCACGTACGACAGAAATTCAGGCACAAGCTTAGAGCATCTCTAGCAGACCCCGCATCCCGCCACGACCTGCAAAATAACCGCCAAAATGCGGGTCGGGGCGGAAAAACCTGCCCGATCAGACCCCGCATCCCGCCCCGGCCCGTAAAAAAATTTGAGGGGCGCGGCAAAATCTCGGCCCCACCCGTGAATACGCGGGTTTCTCACTCGCCGCTGCGGTGCCCTGCATATAAGCGGAAGCGGTTGGTGTGTGTGTGTGTGGGGGGGGGGGGACATTTCGGCCCGCACTTTCCCCACCAACCACCTCCCTCTCCCCCTCGCCCCGCCGCCGGGCCGCTGCCCAAGATTCCGGCGAAAGCAGCCAGCGGGAGCAAGCCAAAAGGCCGCCACACGGATGAGGCCTCCCCTTTCCCCCCCTCTACATCGGCGGGCCGCCGGATTTTCGGATCTGCGGCCCTTCATCGTGGGCCGCCGGATTTGCCTTTTTCCGGCCGCCGGTGGCTGCGCCAAGCGATGGAATGGTCGGGGAGCATCTCCCGCAGCCCCGGCAAGGGCGCATCACCGCGTGCAGGTACAGGTTCGTCCTCCCGCCGCCGCCGACGGTTTGCGGGCATGGATTCGTTCGGCCGTCCACCGGGCTCGCCGCTCGCGCAACGGCTTTGTGGCTCGCCGATACCGCTCATACAGTGCGACAATTGCACGCGGACAGTGCTGCGGCTAACTTCGGGCACGCCGAAGCACGCCAGATGGGTGTTCTTAAAATGCGAAAATGACGGGGTACGTGCACTTGCAGTAGCTCATTTTGATAGCTCATTCTTTGGT
Organism: Aegilops tauschii subsp. strangulata; assembly: GCF_002575655.3. Taxonomy (NCBI): domain Eukaryota; kingdom Viridiplantae; phylum Streptophyta; class Magnoliopsida; order Poales; family Poaceae; genus Aegilops; species Aegilops tauschii. The sequence continues at coordinate 125,258,549 of NC_053041.3, forward strand.
TCAATTGCGGTAGCTCATTTCGAACATGCTCATTCTTGTGTGTAGGAAGATGAATGCTCATTTTAGTTTTGGGAAGGCCAATACATTGATTTATTGATAGAAAAAAACTTAATAGATGTTCGTGCACTTCTTAGTAGAATCGAAGGCAATGATGCGGCTGCATGTGCAACTAGAGGGGAAGCAACGTCTACTTCTTTCGAACCAAAGATGAAGAAAGAAGAATGCAAAATCAAGAATCCGCAGATAAACAATGAATGCATGGAGAAGATATTAGTTCAACTAGTGGGAGCAGTTATGGAAGTTGGAAATCTTCTAAAATGCATACTTGTGGTTCTTGTTTTCTTTGGTCTTGCTATTCTAGCAAAGATTTGGTGATGTCTTATGTATCCAATGTTGTTGAAGAAACAAAAAAAATGCATTATACTGGATTAAATTAAGGTGCAAATTTAGATTTTCAGGACCGGGAGGAGCTGCCCCAGATCAGACCTCATAAAGCCGACCCGTAAAAGAGCATATTCCGCGAATATCCTTTTTTACGGGTCCGTTATGCAGGGTCTGCAACTGCGGCCGTACGCGTCGGCCCGCAAAGGCGTTTTTCCGCGAACTGCAAACACGTCTTACGGGCCGGCCGAATGCAGGGTCTGCTAGAGTTGCTCTTAGGGCGGGCTCCGTGGAATGCTGACAGGCTCACAGCATGTCACTCCGCTCACAGGCTCACAAGCATGCGCATGTGTTATATGCCGACGAACTCACGTCATACCTACAACATTCATTACATTGGTCTATTTCTTTTATGAATGAAACGGGTACAGAGCTATTTATTGTTAAAGATGTTTTCTTAATAAAAAAAGGCCTTCGTCCCGTTTTATATATAAAGCAACACATCCGAACCGATACAAAGTGATGAGGCAATCCTCTTACAAAGCAGATCAAAGAAAATTACATGCAAATAGGATAGTCCACACCCTACCACAAAGCAACCTAGACTACCGACAAGGAAGAAGACTCGCCCCCAAGGGAAATCGCCGGACCTCGTTTGGCCGCTCACACCACGCTGTCGCCGGAGATGACCCCCCCCCCCCCCCTCCCTCCCGCTCCGGATTGTGGAGCCCGAGCCTACTTGTGGAAAAAGAGGACCGCGAGTGGAACCAACGAGGACCCGTGTAAATAATACTAGGAGGCAAGCAGATCTCGTTAAAGATGTTTTTATAGAAAATGTAGAGTGGATATGTCTTTTGAGTAACTTCCTTGTGTGTGTTATTTGTTCTGTAGAATGTAATTATATTCATAACGACTGTTTTCTACTGTATTTCATAGTAGTTTTTATGTCCATTTAAGCCATGTCTAAAGCTTCTTTCATTTATCATGTGCAAACTTTGGTGCAAACATTATTCTACAATCAACCAGGCATGATATTGTAATTTTGTATATAGTTTTCTATTAGTATATAGTTTTCTATTAGTGTTTGAAATTCTTGCAAAGCAGATAAGCTTATGGCATCTCCAAGGGCACCCCCTCCCCTTCCCCCATTTATCCGTGAGGACAATCCAGGCACAAAACAGGCCATCCATCAGGCTCCCCAAACCTCCTCCGTCCTTCATACCTCAAACTTGGCCGAAATATGGAAGAGTCCGAACATGTCTGCAAACACCGCTAGCCCTCCCTCCCTCCCTCCCTCACTCTCTCTCTCACCCCTCCCTCCCTCTCTCCCTCTGTCCCTCTCTCTCTCTCTCTCTCTCTCTCTCTCTCTCTCTCTCTCTCTCTCTCTCTCTCTCTCTCTCTCTCTCTCTCTCTCTCTCTCTCTTGATATGCCCTTAGAAGACATCGCCCACGACTCAGCTTACATGGAAGACATGGGCTCCTCTCAGTGCCCCATCTAGATTGCTCTGGAGGATCGATGTTGGACCAGTGAGCCTGCATGCATCTTCTGTGACAAGGCCGACGAATCCATGCAACGCATCCTCGTTGGGTGCCCCTTCTCGCGCACGGTTTGGCACGACGTATACTCCTCCCTGCGGCTCACTGCGTCATGCCACGCGACGACGAAGCCTTCTTCCATCGGTGGCTTTCTTCCATGGAGAACGCACTTTGCTCCATGCTTAAAGGGATTGCATCATTGGGGATCACTACTGGAATTTCCTCATACGTGGAGTGTTTGGCACTAGTGCAGAACCGGGCTTTATCACCGGTTCGTAAGGCCCTTTAGTGCCGGTTCTGTAACCGACACTAAAGGGTGGGGACTAAAGGTCCCCCTTTAGTACCGGTTCAACACGAACCGCCACTAAAGGGCCACCACGTGGCACGAGCCAGCGCCGGGGGCGGGGAGACCTTTAGTACCGGTTGGTAACACCAACCGGTACTAAAAGGTTTGGGGGGGGGGGGGGGGGTTGGGTTTATGATTTCTTTTTTCTTTAATTTTGTGTTTTCCATTTAATTCTTTTTCATTTGCTGGTATTTTATGATACTACATATTGTACATGTTATGTGTGTGTGTGTGTATATATATATAGGGAAAATCCATCCTACCACCCGGTGGTAGTTACCCCACATGTCTCATATACTACCATATGGTACTATATATACTATTCTATTATTTTAAATATGTTCATATATAATATCTAAGATATTTCAAAGCAAGTTACATGAAAAAATTGCATATGAGCCCATAGTTCTTGTTATATTTGTGAAATACGTACATATTTGTACATAAAAAAGAGCATACTCAAAAAATGGTACATACTACCTAAAACTTAGTATATATACTAGCTAATCATTGTTATATACTACATACTACACGTACATACTCTCGGTTTCGACACATACTACGTACAACATACAAAACGCAAGTGGTGGTAACTACCACTGCTTGTAGGAAACATTTGTCATATATATATATATATATATATATATATATATATATATATATATATATATATATATATATATATATATATATCATCGAATGTCTCGCACCACCATTCACACATGCACATGTATATATATACAATTTCTCCTACATGGAGGCATTACCGCGGTAGCGGGTAATGGTATTCTCCTTTGGGATCTATGATCTGGTCGAGCAAAAATCCCGCTATTTCCTCTTGAATTGCACGTACGCGATCCGTTGATAGGAGCTTATCCCGCACCTCATTGAAATTTTAAGAGGGGGATCAATATGCAAGTATTAGTTATGTGGTTAGATATCGACAATGATGTAAAAATTGTGAATAGTGTTCTGGCAAACGTACCCATAGCTGTCTAGCATCTTTGGTCCTTTACGCCATCATGCGAATGTTCTCGCAAACGGTAGTATGCACATAAATCAGTCCCCCGCGCCTGCTTCATGGCCTTTATGAGAATAAAATTCAATCAGATAATAATTAATCAAGCATGATAATTGATGGTATTGAAACTAGAATTAAAGAGATGGTAGCTAGCTAGTACTACTTAATTACTTACCTTGGGTCGAAACCAATACATCTTTTGTTTGCATTCGCCTGGAACCGTTTTGATGAACTTTTGCCAAGCCCTGCCCGCCGGCAAAGAAAATGAATAAAGAAGTTATTAATTAGTTGATATCAGGAAATGACGAACTAAAGAGGCCGACATATAGTTTAATAATGATTGAAATTACCTATTGACTATCCCCTTCACGATTGAGTAGTCACTAGGTTCTTTAAGTAGTGAGTCCAGTACTTCAACTGTTCTTTCTTCAACTTGAATGACTAACAAGATCCAGTGGTAACTGCATGCACATACGTTTGCATGTATAAATTAAGCGGGCATGTGCATAACACTCATCAACTACCGTAAACCATATACACTTATTAATATCTAGCTAGTAAGCAAAAACAGAATTTGTAGTACAAGATGATGTGACTCACCGGAAGTTGTAAGGAAGTAGTATATCTCGATTGGTATTGGGGCGCTTCAAGAACTCTAGCATGTTTTTCTCTACGTCTTCTCGATACCATTCATATGTCCATGTCTCTTCATTAATGTTATTTGGGTCAATGAATCCAATGCCATAGCGTCCAACTTTTTTCATTTCATACATCTTCATCGTGCATAATACCACAGAAAAGAATATAGTGAGGATAATTACAGGTAATGATCAACGAGCACTACAGCTAGCTTGAGACCTAAATTACAGAAAGAAATCACTTACAGACAATAGCAACTGACGATAGATTTGTTGAGTGCGTCTTGATTGAATAACTGAAACAGTTCTATATACTCAACAGACAGAGATGTCTCATTGAAGTAATGCTCTTTCTTGACTTTCACCATGAGGGACTATCGATTGGTTGTCTTGGCAATTTGCATGTACCATTGATGCAATTCATACATTCTCGTTGAGAGCTTCTTGACCTCCTCAGGCTTGACCAAAGGTTCGCCGTGGACATATTTCCGTTTTATGTCCTCCGCTCTAATCGTATCCATGGCTTGATCTCTAGGAGTTAATATACAGTGATACTGAGCTCTTCAGCCTGCCTTCTATGCTCGTCGGTTATTACCAGCTGATCGGCGCCGGTACTCGCATATGTTGGTACAATGAGCAGGGGGGTCGATTGCACCGCCTGTTCTCCCAGCCGGGGAACGGTTTTCCCACTTTTTTTGGCAGCTGCTTGGCTTGAGCTCGAGCTCGACTCCTTCTTTTGTTGTGCTCGATGTGCCTTCCTGATTTTGCGCTCATAGTCTGAGTCAACAGGCTTGGGAGCTGGTTTTTTAGCCATACGAATAAAGTGGTCAACGATATCCTCAGGCACTTTCTCCTTTGGTGGCGGTGGCGGTTTCGGTCCAAAATGGGCGTCCAATTGGGCCTTTACTTCGGCTTCGTTTTCCTCCTCGATCATGTCGTAAGGCCTCATCGGAAGAGGCGCGAGGCTTGGACCATATTGAAATCGCTTGCCTCCGCCTGAACCTCCTGTAACTCGACTTGTACCGCTACGCACCATAGCTGCGGCGGCTCTCTTCCACTGTTGCTGAGGCGGCGAAGATGGCTGACGTGGCTGACTTGGAGGAGGAGGAGTGGGCTGATGCGGTGCCTGACTTGGAGCAGGAGGAGTGGCCTGACACGGTGCCGGACTTGGAGGAGGAGGAGTGGCCTGACGCGTTGGCGGACTTGAAGGAGCAGGACTCTGTTGAGGCGGTGGCTGATGACTTGGAGGAGCGGGAGTCTGCTGACGCGGTGGCGGACTTCGAGGAGGAGTTGGCTGAGGCGGTGTCGGTGGCCTTCGAAAGATGATGCAATCCTTTCTCCATAGGATGATACGATGTATGGCCTCTCCCAGTGTATGCTCCTCGTCACCTCCAGGAATGTCAAGCTCTAGCCCCGAATATTGGTCCACCACTTCATCAACCACGACACGAGCATAGCCAGCTGGAATCGGGTTGCAATGGAAGGTTGCTTCGGGGGGATTTGTATAAGCAACGGCGTCCGCCACCTTCATGGTTATGTTCTTCATTTTGAAGTGTAGCTCACAATTAGTGTTCTCCATGATGTCATCCACGGGGTATCTATCCAGTAGTGCCTCGCCCGGGGCAGAACCCACGCTGCTTCTCAGCATGGATGGGACGGTGCTATCCAATGCTGGATCATCCGCTAGCTGTTGCCGCTGCTGAGACCCCCTTTCTTGGCTAAGTGAGTTGATCTGCTGCTGCTGCCTCTTCAATTGGAGTGCCAACTCCGCGTGCGCTGATACTAGGCCTTTAAGGCGTTCTGCTTCCTGCTTCCTCTGCTCCTCCTCCAGCTTCCTCTTCTTCTCCTCCTCCATCTTCTTTCTCGCATGGCTTTTGTACTGGGCGTTCCAGTCCGCAAACCCCTCATACCACGGAACAACGCCTTTGCCGCGTGTTCTTCCTGGGTGTTCAGGATTTCCCAGGGCGCGCGTAAGCTCATCGTTCTCTCTATTGGGCGTGAACACCCCCGTTCGAGCATCTTCTATTACAACAAGTAACTTCTATTCGGCTCCTTTAAGACTTGCCTTCTTCGAAACCTTGCCTGTCTTCGGGTCCAACGCCCCCCATACGCATAGAACCAAGTCCTGCACCTGGGGGCCAGCTCAATGTAACTGGAATGACCGCTGCATCCACCATCTCTTGCTCAGACTTATCCCACTTAGGCCGGGCCACCTCATAGCCACCTGGCCCCAGCCTATGGAAATGCTCCTTTTTTGCGGCATTGGCCTTGTTTATTCCCGACCGTTCCTTAGATAATTCCGATTCCTTGAATTTCATGAAAGCGGGCCAGTGATCTCTTTGCTTCTCCAGTGTTCACGTGAATTCTGGAGTCTTCTTTTCACCTTCGACGTACTTGGCCCATATACTCTTCTTGTGGTTGTTGAATGCAACCGCCATCTTCCTAAGAGCAGCGTCCTTGACTTTCTGCACATCTGCATCTGTGAAATGATCTGGTAGGGTGAAATGTTTCATGAGAGATTCCCAAAGCCGATCTTTTGCTCTTTGGTCGACAAAAGTAAGATCTGGACGTTTCTTTGCTGGCTCTTTCCATTCTTGAATGGAGATCGGGAGTTGGTCCTTCACAAGAACTCCACACTGACGAACGAACTTGTTCGCAATGTTCTTAGGCGCGCTTTGTTCGCCATTAGGTTTGATGGCATCGATGTTGTACTTTACGCCCTCCTTCAACTTTTTGGCCGGGCCTCGCACTGTCCTACTGCCTGTAGAAGATTTGCTCGATCCGGAGGGCTGAAAGAAGAAAGATCGATTCATTAATATATATACAAATCATTTAAAACATGTGCTGATCACCAGATGCCTACTTATATAAATATACCTCACCGGTCTTTGTTATTTCAAGATCAACATTTTCTTCGTCATCATAATCATAGTCCTGGACTTCATCAACTCGGTCGTCTTGATCGAGTATCATATCACCCTCCCCGGTATTGTTCAGATATTGGGAGTCGTCATCTTCTTCATTCTGATCATCTGGCCAGCGAGGGGAGCATATGATCTCGAACAGGGCCTCTTCTCCTTCTCTGCCGGTATTGTCCGCCGTAGCTTTTATTTAACTAATCCAGAAGAAATATAAAACAATTTAGTATTCAAATTACAATGCATGCATGCAATCAATAAGGAAAAACTGAATCATAGTACATAATATGCATCATCGAATATAATCTCGAATACATCGTCTCGAATATTATCGAATAATATATAATCTTGAATACACCATCTTGAATATTATCGAATAATATATATAATCTCGAATATATCGTCTCGAATATTATCGAATACATCACTAGCTAGCTAGCTAATATAGATCGGATACGACAAAATAATCTAGTTCACTCGTGGTTCCTGAGGCGCGTGGACACCCAAAGAGAAGGAACCATCACAGGATCATAGCTTGGGTGAGATCCCCAAAGAACCTGCCAGGTATTGGAGAACATGATGTCCATAGCAGCCATGTAGCGACAGACGTGCTCGTTCTCCTCCCTCACACGGTGACGTACCACCTCCGGCGGGGCCGGCTCCCTCCGCACCAAAAGTGGCCCACACGAAATCCACCAAAGGAGCTCAGGGTCGACGACGGGACCCGGGGCCGGGTCCCTCACCAAGTGGCGCGCCCCTGAAGGTAGCACCTCCCAGTGCCTGCCCGGCGAAGCCCAGTCCCGGACATGGCTCCTCTGAAGCAGGACGTCGTCGCGAACGGGTCGACGGCAAGGATGCGGGCTGGGCATCGTTCACGTATAAAAAATAAAAATATAACATTTCTAATTAACATTTATATATCTAATTAACTTTTATATATCTAATTAACATTTATATATCTAAAATTCATCTAACATTTCTATAACTAAAAGTATAAAAAACCAAAAAAAACATGCATCTAACATTTATATATCTAATTCATCTAACATATATATATATATATATATATATATATATATATATATATATATAACTAAAAGTATCAAATTCCTTAACTTTTCATCTAACTAACATTTATATATCTAAAATTCATCTAACATTTCTATAACTAAAAGTATAAAAAACTAAAAAACATGCATCTAACATTTATAATATCTAATTCATATAACATATATATATATATATATATATATATATAACTAAAAGTATCAAATTCCTTAACTTTTCATCTAACTAACATTTCTATATCTAAAATTCATCTAACATTTCTATAACTAAAACTATAAAAAAACTAAAAAACAGAAAATTCATCTAACATTTCTATATCTAAAATTCATCTAACATTTCTATAACTTAAACTATAAAAAACAGAAAATTCATCTAACATTCCTATAACTAACTAATATCTCTATATGTAAAATTCATCTAACATTTCTATAACTAAAACTATAAAAATCTAAAATGCATGTGTGTGTGTGTGCGCGCGGGCTTGATCTAGCTATGGGAGGGCGGCCATGGCAGCAGGGGCTCACAGCGGGGCGTCGGGGGCGATGACGGCGACGACAAAGGCGTGCGAGCTCGAGGGAGGGGCGGCGCGCGACGGGGACGGTGGGCGGCGCGTCGGGTGCGGCGACGGCGTGGGCGGCGACGGCATCGATCGGGGCAGGCGGCGCGTCGGGTGCGGAGAGGAAGAAACAAAGGAAGAACAGAGGGAAACTGAAATTTTTCAAAGTGTTGTGTATATAGGATTGACCTTTAGTACCGGTTGGAGCCACCAACCGGTACTAAAGGTCTGTTTTGGCCAGGCCAAGCGGCAGGAAGCGCACCCCTTTAGTACCGGGTGGTGGCTCCAACCGGTACTAAAGACCCCCCTTTAGTACCGGTTGGAGCCACGACCCGGTACTAAAAGGGTGCGCTGGCGCAGGTGCGGTGCGGCAAGTTTAGTCCCACCTCGCTAGTTGAGGAGCGCCAAGACCAGTTTATAAGCCTCGGCGCGGGCACTGCATTGAGCTCCTCTCAAATGCAGGCCTTCTGGGCCTACCTCTCCTACTCTGCCTTGTGGGGCCTACTGGGCTTGCGGGCCTACATCCTGGCCCAACTACAGGTTGGGTTCTAGTCGTATGCAGGCCGCTGTGGCCCAGTAGGCGGACTTTTTTTATTTAGTTTTTTTTTCTCTTTTCTGCTTTATTTAATTTCTTTTATTTATTTATGAGTTGTTTTTTGCTGTATTTAGAGTTTCTTTGTGAATATTTATTTAGGTACAAAAAATTACAAACTTTCTGTTAGTGCCAGTAGTTTTCAAATTTGAATAGTTTAAATTTGAATTATTTAAAATTTGTGTGAATCACTAGTTTGTGAATAACTTAACTTTCAAAATAGATTTTTCAGTGATTCTTTTTTTGTTTAATACTAGTGTGTTTTATCATTATATTCAATTTGGTAATACTTAGGTTATTAAAAAATTGAATGTGTAACAGATGAGTTTTCGTCCGAAACCTTAATACTTCGAAAGAGATAGTCCATTTTGTACACGAAGTGCATCCAGTTTTTGCCGTAACCCTCTCTACTTTTTTGCACATGCCATGCGGGTGAAATGACGATAGCATGCCAACTTTCAACCTTTTCAGAGTTCATTTGAAGTGTTTTTAAATTTCAGGGTCATTTAGCTGAAATAAATCAATAAATGCATGAAAAATAGAAAATGAAGTCAGAAAGGGTTGAAAATTGATGATGTGGCTTTGAATGGTGCATACTGAATGCACAAAAAGTCTGGAGTTGTAATAAGTTTTAAAAAATAAAATGCCTTTGTAACAGATGAGTTTTCGTCCGAAACCCCAATACTTCGAAAGAGATTGTCCCTTTTGTATAGGAAGTGCATCCAATTTTTGCCGTAACCCTCTTAACTTTTTTGCACATGCTATGTGGTGAAATGATGATACCATGCCAACTTTCAACCTTTTCAGAGTTCATTTGAAGTGTTTTTCAATTTCAGGGTCATTTAGCTAAAAAAATCAGTAAATGCATGAAAAATAGCAAATGAAGTCAGAAAGGGTTGAAAATTAATGACGTGGCTTTCAATGGTGCATACTGAACGCAAAAAAAGTCTGGAGTTGAAATAAGTTTAAAAAATTATATGCCTTTGTAACACATGAGTTTTTGTCCAAAACCCTGACACTTCGAAAGAGATTGTCCATTTTGTACACGAAGTGCATCCAGTTATTGCTGTAACCCTCTCAAATTTTTAGCACATGCTTCTTGTAGCTTTTGTTGCAATAAAGTACCAACTATAGCCTTTGGGATAGTGTGGATGATAGTTGACTTGATTCTGTGGAAAAATAGAAACTTTTGCTTCCAGTAATAGAATTGTTACAATTCACTGGAATGCGATAAAATCTGATTTTTTTTACACACGATTGACATACAAATTTCCCATGTTTTCCTAATTTTTATGAATTTTTGTAGTAAAAGAAGTATGGTAATTCTACAGATCATTACAGACATGTTACTGTTTGAAAACAGAAAGTTTTCTATCATTGTCTGAATTCTTCTGGGAAGTCGGAATGCGATAAAATCATGATATTTTTCCAAAGTAAAGAAACAACAAATTTTCTACAGTGTGGTATTTTTTCAGAATTTTTGAAGTTAGAGAAGTATGGATCTTCTTACATTGTTTACAGACTATCGTGTCTTGCATTCATTTGTAGTGCTTTTCAATTTAAGGGTCATTTAGCTCAAAAAATAGCAAATGAAGTCCTACATAATGCATGAAAGCATTTGTTTGCACATAATTTTCTTTGCGCTTCAAATGCCAAAACACATAAGTACCCTAACTATTACAAAGACTCCCTCCGGTTTGTTTGAAGTGGGACTTTCTAGATATATAAGTCCGAAAACTCACTAGAGAAGAAAGTGATGACAGTGAAGCCGATCACATCCTAGAGTGGGATATTTGGGTGTGAAACTTTTTCTTCGCGTGTGTCCCTTTGCGCCGTAACCATGGACAATCTTCATCATTTAACTGGATGCGCGGGTCAATATTCACTGTGAATGGAGCAATTCATCAAACTCTTCATAATCTTCTGACATGTCTGTCTTGTCATCCACTCCCACGATGTTTCTTTTCCCTGAAAGAACTATGTGGCGCTTTGGCTCATTGTATGATGTATTCGCTTCCTTATCTTTTCTTTTTCTCGGCTTGGTAGACATGTCCTTCACATAGAAAACCTGCGCCACATCATTGGCTAGGACGAATGGTTCATCTGCGTACACAAGATTGTTGAGATCCACTATTGTCATTCCGTACTACGGGTCTTCCGTTACCCCGCCTCGTGTCATATTGACCCATTTGCACGGAAACAAAGGGACCTTCAAACCATGTCCATAGTCAAGTTCCCGTATGTCCTCTATGTAACCATAATATGTGTCCTTTCCCCTCTTGGTTGCTGCATCAAAGTGGACACCACTGTTTTGGTTGGTGCTCTTCTTATCTTGGGCGATCGTGTAAAATGTATTCCCATTTATCTCGCACCCTTTGAAAGTCATTATATTCGAAGATGGTAACTAGGACAACAAGTACAGGTCATCTTCAAAAGTGGCGTCATGCATGGCACGTGTCTGCAACCAACCGGCGAAAGTCCCTGTTTGTTCACATGTAATCCAGTCGTCAGACTGCTCCGGGTGTTTGGAGCGTAGAAAATTCTTGTGTTCCTCCATATACGGGGCCACCAAGGCGGAATTTTGTAGAACAGTGTAGTGTGCTTGAGTGAGAGAATGCCCGTCCATACATATTATTTGATCCGGTCCTAGCATGCCATTTCTACCCAGTCTGCCCTTATGCCGCGATTCAGGAACACCAATCGGCTTAAGGTCAGGAATAAAGTCAATACAAAACTCAATGACCTCCTCATTTTCATGGCCCTTGGAGATGCTTCCTTCTGGCCTAGCACGGTTATGAACATATTTCTTTAAGACTCCCATGAACGTCTCAAAGGGGAACATATTGTGTAGAAATACAGGACCCACAACGTTAATCTTTTCGCATAGGTGAACTAGGACGTGCGTCATGATGTTGAAGAAGGATGGTGGGAACACCAACTCGAAACTGGCAAGAGATTGCACCAAATCATTCTCTAACCTTGTATGATTTCTGGATCAATTACCTTCTGAGAGATTGCATTGAGGAATGCACATAGCTTCACAATGGCTAATCGAATGTTTTCCGATAGAAGCCCCCTCAATGCAACCGAAAGCAGTTGCGTCATAATCACGTGGCAGTCATGAGACTTTAGGTTCTGGAACTTTTTCTCTTCCATATTTATTATTCCCTTTATATTCGACGAGAAGCCAGACGGTACCTTCATACTGAGCAGGCTCTCAAAGAAGATTTCCTTATCTTCTTTGGTAAGAGCGTACCTGGCATGACCCTGATGTATGCCGTCTTTTCCGTGCATACATTGCTGGTCCTCTCGTGTCTCCGGTGTATCTTTTGTCTTCCCATACACGCCCAAGAAGCCAAGCAGGGTCACGCAAAGATTCTTCATCACGTGCATCACGTTGATTGCGGAGCGGACCTCTAGGTCTTTCCAATAGGGCAGGTCCCAAAATATAGATTTCTTCTTCCACATGGGTGTGCGTCCGTCAGCGTCATTCGGAACAGATTGTCCACCAGGACCCTTTCCAAAGATTACCTTCAAATCCTTGACCATACCATGTACATCATCACCAGTACGGTGGCGAGGCTTCGTCCGGTGATCCGCCTCACCTTTGAAATGCTTGCTGTCGTGGAATTGTCACGGCAGATGTCCTAGTGAAAGGACTTAGTTGTGGAGCCATGGCGACGAGGTTAGCTTAAAGGGGTTAAACGGGACAAAGGACACGAGGAATTTATACTGGTTCGGCCCCTTCGGTGAAGGTAAAGGCCTAATCCAGTTTGAGGTGGTCTAGGGTTTTGATTACCAGGGAGCGAATACGCTTTGCCTGGCTTTTGATCTGTTGTTTCTTGCCCTAAGCCGCTGCTGGGTCGTCCCCTTATATACATGGGTTGACGCCCTGCGGCCTACAAAGTCCCGGCCAGCTCATACAAACGTGTTCGGCTTGGTGACTTATCTTACACGCCTTACAATACAAGTTTACATATACATGGCGGTTTACACTTACGGGCCTTAAGCCGCCTTCGGGTTTGGGCCCTTTAACAAGCCTGTCTTATGAACCACCATCTTCAATATACTCTTGGGCTTCATTTAGATGAACCACCATTGGGATAACCTGGCCCCTCCTGGGCGAGTCATATCCGATAGTCATATCCCCAACATTAGGCCCCAGATTGATTTGAACTTGTTCATGTCAATCTTCAACACTTAGAAAAAAATCCTTCTTCATCTTCCTGTGTTATCTGTAACCCGCCATGACGTCATCTCCTGAAATTGCGGTGACCAACCGTGATGTCACCTGTCATTAATGTTATATATGGCCCAAATCTTAATAAATCTTTTCTTTTACTGAACCTCCGAAAATCGAGGCGTCCGCGCCGTCACATATCCAATTTTTTTGTCTCCTCAATTCCCGCGCATGCCACTTATCCTTCCAGCCTTATAAATAGGGCCACGGGTCCTCTTTTCACTCTCCCCCTTTCTCCTTCTCGTCTTCGTCTTTCTCCTCGCAATGCCCCAGCGCGCCTGAGCTCTACCGTCGTCGACCTTCATCCACTGCCTCAACTCCGGCCGCTGCATCGCCCTGAACAAACCAGAACACCGCGGCGCTCCTCCGTTGTCTACCAGCGTCGATATGTCTTCCCGTTTCATCTTCATAGATCTGTGTTAGGGTTTCTCTATTCATCGGTGTTCATCACCGTTCTTCCCTTTCTTTCTTAGATTGCATAATTTTGATCTGAAGATGATACAAACCTTGCGCAGTAGCAGTTTTAGCACTTGTTTTGCAATATCAGAATATATCCTCATAGCAACAGATCTCATCTAGGCATCCCCACTTCTCTGCCGCCATCACCTTAGGTTTAGATTTTATTCCATTTTCCTGAACAACTGTAGATCCAATCGCATAGCTTCAATCTGTGAAACCTGTTTGTCCCAATACTTAGTAAAATTTTCTCTTGTCAGATCTCAGTACCAATACTTGTCATGGCGGCTTACATCACCGGCTTATAATTACTCATATATCATTAGTCCTCATTTAAGCCGCCATTCTGAACATATACTATAGCTGTTAACTTGCGGTTTCGCAAATTGATTTGAACCGGCAAAATTTTCCTTTCCTTTAGGTTTTCTCTCTTCACAATGCCGCCAAAGACAGTCTATACATGCAATTGGGTTCCCTCCGTCGTCTTTGAGGGCTCACTCAAAGACTTTGTCAAAATCGGGTACTTGCCCTCAAAGAGTGTTATGCATTATCGTGCCCCTGATCCAGGTGAAGAAAGACCTCAGCCAAAGGACGCCGAAGTCACTGTATTTACTGATCACATGAATCGGGGCTTCTCACCACCTGGCTCTAAGTTTTTCCAAGATGTTCTGCACTTCTTCCAACTCCATCCTCAAGACATCGGACCCAATTCCGTGTCAAATATCTACAACTTTCAAGTCTTTTGTGAAGTATACCTTCAAGAGGAGCCCAGCGTCGAACTCTTTAGGGAATATTTTTATTTAAACCGCTAGAACGAGGTTACAAATGGACCCAGCTTGGAACTTGGCGGAATCTCAATTCAACGAAGAAGAGACACCATCTTCCCCTATGCTCGGTTGCCGAGTCACCCCAATGATTGGAACCAGACGTGGTTTTATTGCAAAGACACCTCTCTGGCTAACGAAAATCCCTTGCCGGGTTATCGTGCCCAACGTCTTGACACAAAGCATCATCTTCCTGAAAATCTTACCGCTGCTGAGCGTAAAAAGCTTGCTCCCACCATTGCGAAGGTCAAGGCTCTGCCGGGAAACGGTTTAACTGGCATTGACTTAGTTTGGTGTTGGTTTGCCTGGCGGATCATACCTTTGAGTCGCTGACCCGGGTTAATGTGCACTTATACAGGCAGTACCAAGGATCCATTACGCCACAGCCCCTTGCGTTTGACTGATGACGCAATTACTGATATGGTTAAAACTCTTTTGAATGAAGATTCCGAAGACTGCAGCAAAGTGGGTCTGAACCCTTTCTGCAAACTTAACCCACCGCCAGATGTGAGTCTCTAACTTACCTTATGTTTATCTCATCATTCAAATATTTGTATTAACTCAATTTTGCTGGCTTCCACATGCTAAATCTGATTTTTGGAAGGCAAAATATGACCATGAAGCTGCCAAAAAGGCCAGGGCTGCCAAGAAAGCTGCCAAGAAAACCACCAAGAAGCACAAGAACAAACCAAGCACCTCTGAACTGCTTGATCTATATGACACCTCTGAGTGAGAGGTAGCCCTTGACTCCCTTGGCTCCTTTTTTAATTATCTTATTGACATTGATTACTCTCAGGATGATACGGGGGCCAACCAAGCAGTTGAAGAAGAGGTAACTATTATTCCCCGGCTGAGCACATTTGCCAAGGCAGAAAATTCGACGAGTAACCCGGAAAGTAAGCTTTTCACACCCCTTAGCTCATTTGGATCCTCAGTTTCTTTTGAAGCAATAGCAGCACGAGAACTGGCGCCAGACTCGGAACAGTGGAGGTGAAGAATTGTCGTCCGGCTTACCGAACACTCCTATTCCACGGAAACACCAAAATGAGGTCCTTCCAAACTTAACTTCTTTTTACCCGCTGGCGGGTCTCTTTCGCCAGCCACTCAATTCTTGTAATTCAAACTACCAGGAGGTTTCTCGCTCTTCTTCTGGCGACTCATCACAGACCCAGCTACCGGCTTTCAAGACTGCTCCTGGGTAAAAATAATTACTTTTTATTCTGTAACTCTTTATATTCTCATAATTATACTGACTTACCACAACCCGTGTAGTGGACAAGCAAAGCCTAATAAGAAGGCAAAGGTGACCAAGCCAACTGAGGCACCTAAAGTTGTTGAACCGGAGCAGCAAGTCTCTGCACCTGAAGTTTCTGAAAAATAGCCAGAAGAACCTGTCTCTGATGCTCCACCTGAAATTCCTGACCTCTCCGTTGATCAGACCAATATTGACTCCTTGAACACTGAACCATCAAGCTCGCTTAAGCTGTCAGAGACTCATGCTGATGACGTTCTGATCATTGGCACCGGTTTTATAGAACCGGGAAATCCAACTGTCTTGGCCAAGCACTCCGCCAAGCAAGAGGTTATTGAGAGGCAGAAAGTGAGGTTTGATGTCTCCCACTATGCACAATTGAGCAGCAGTGAAATTCTGTCTGGCTACCTCAACCAAGTACACTCCAGCCGCGATCTTGAAATCGACATGGTGAAGCATATGCATCAAAAGTATGCGGTATGACTTCCGGCTTTAAATAAGTTATGTACATCCTACCAGCCCCCAAGTCTACTGGTTATGATAAGATTGAATATGTTGTAGACTTAGAATAATACATAAGCATCTGTAGTAGAATCCTTCCAAGGGCGGTTGTCATAGCTAGATTTAAACCGGATGTTTAAACAATTTAGCATTGCATCCGTAGTCCCCAAGGGGCGGTTTAATCAGCATGAATGAGCTGGTCCTATTTACCATTTTTACAAAAGGAAAGCTTATCTGTGTAGCCCCCATGAGCCGGCTGTGATTGTTTACAGCACAACCAGGTCATCATAAAGTAGTAAGAAGACACAAGCGATATGCATTAGCCCCCAAGCGCCAAGTAGTCTTGCTTGCAAAGTGCTTGGGACTTTATTCATATGAGCCGTGTACTTGAAGAAATTCTTTGACAGACATTAGCCCCCAAGTGCCAAGTGTTGTTGCTTGCAAAAGACTTGGGACTTATACTCTTGTAACCCGGATATAAATGTATTTGTAACTCTATGTTTGTACAGAATGCCACTGCTGAACTTCAATCACAACTGACCGATGCAAAGACCCGGCTGGAAAACCAAGAATTTGAAACTCGGAAGGCCGATTCAAAATTCCAATTTAGCGTGGCTAAGATGGAAAAGCTGAAGACCAGTTTTGAGGCGAAAAGAAACACTTGGGCTGAAGAGAAAACTGCTTTAACGCAACGAGCTGAAAAAGGAGAGGATGCTCTTCAAGAGGTGACCACTGAGCTCCCCGGCTTAAGACACCGTGTATCTCAGATGGTTTCTGCTATCTTTGGTGAGTCGCCTTGCTAGTCATCAAAAGTGAATCCATGTCGTGATAATATAAACCGCCATTAACTAATCTGTGATTTATTCAAGTCCCAGGAGCAGCAACCTTAACCAAGACATGCTTGTGAAGCTCAAGGCTATCTACACAATTGTCGAACAACTGTACACCGGAGCTCAACATGCACTGGCCGCAATTTCTCCAACGAATCAAGCACCTACTATTTTGATAGATGTCTTGAAAAAACTTTCTGTGCTGCCTTCCAGGTTTGATGAAATGAAGCGGTCGTCTGCAAGAGCCGGTGCCGTGACGGCTTTGAGCCGGGCCAAGGCATGGGTACCAGAGCTTGACCCGTCTGTGGTAGCCACTGGATACCCAAGATTGAAAGAAGATGGCACTCCGTTTGATCAGAAGGACTTCTCGGCTTGCGTGAAAGAAATACGTCCAATGGCGACTCTGACTGCCAATGATTCGGACCTTACAAAGTACCATCCGGCTTATAACAAGGAGAATCAGAAGATGCCGACCCCGGCTTATAGAGTGATGGATTTAATCCCCCCAATCCGTAAGCACACTTTTGCCCCTGAAGTTGAGCCCTCTGATCTTATAGATGACGAGGCCGAATTTCAAGCTTTATCTGGCATCGATTGGTCATCACCAAATTTTCAGACCGCGGAGGAGGATGAAGAACCAGAAAAGGATGACCCAGAGGCTTCCAATCAACAAGGCCAAGAAGAATGAACTGCCAGGCGCTTTATATAGTGGTCCCTCTGAAGACACTTGATTTTATTTGGCTCGTGGAGTCATGTAATAGGGTTGTAAAAACTTGAATCTGCCGTGCCATCGTGCACGTTTCTGTCTTTGCGCAACACTGCTGATCGCCAGTTGAGAAACCATCACTTCATGCTTATGACAACATTTGATTTATGCCGATCTGATTGATGATTACCCTGCAAACAAAGAGATCACAAATGCCCTGGCGGCTTACCGCCGGGTGGGTCATGATACCCAATTGAAACCACTAGGGATGAATAGTTCATAACCAGAGCTAGTTTAACCATTATGTTGACATAACAAAATATCGTACCTGTGCTGTATGCTTAGACTGCCTGCTTATCAGCTTCGTGCAGTTAGAGGTGCTAGAGTTATAACTCTAAACATAAGATTATTATGCTCTGGCGACTTAAGAGTCTACCATCCTAGCGGGTTGCAGAAACCCAAAAGATGCTTCAAATATGAGGCATAAATAGGGAAGCTTGGCCCGATTTGTAAAACCAAATGGCAAAAAAAAGAGATGAAAAAACAAGAAATCAAAAAATTCGAGGCTTTTGTAGGCCGCCAAGCCAAAGTGTCTTCTTCGATGAAACTAGCCTGAGCCACTGGAAGGTACGTGCTTTCCGTGAGCCGGCACTCACAGTACCCAATCGACATTTGAACCCAGATAAAGTCAGGTCTTGTATAAAGATAGACTTATGAGGAGTACGCGGGGTCAGAGTAGCAGCATGCATCACGGGCCGATTTATCCAAGTTTCAAGGAAGGCGGCTTATGAAGCCTGGATCTATCCTGACTATCTGTAAGCCGTGCTCTCGCTGACAAACCGCCGTTTGAACCTTAACAAGCTCAGGATCTTTGGTGAATACACCATAAAAGACTGATTGTTAACTAAGAGTTAGGTGGGTCAATCAGGATGACCTAATGGAGTTGAAGCAGCTGGTATACAGGTAGGATGACCCGGAAAGGTTATGTCCTCTTTGGTCGAATATGCCTATGTTTGAACAAGATAACCTGGTCAAGAGGGTAGTAACGCTATGTTCTCTTTGGTGAATACACCTATGTTTGAACAGGAAGCCCCCAAGTGACATACTTACGAATCGTGCTCGTCGGGGACCTATGTTTGAGCTATGCTGTGCATCCAACTCTCTTTGGTCCCTGTAATTTGGGCGTCAAGCCTCTTAATTGAACATATAAGATGATGATGAAGACTCAACTTCGAGGAAGTGAAACGACATAGGCCCTGAATTATCAGGGATGCCGACTTTATTATACTGTTTATAATATATACATCATCTGACTATGTACATCATGAGAGCTGGTGGCTCAAGTATAGTAGGGCCGAAGATGAGCAATATTCCACGGCCGACGAGTCTCCTCCTCTGATTTGCGTGAGTCCTTGTGGTCCCGAACGTCGATAAGATAGTATGACCCATTATGTAGATTCTTGCTGACCACAAAAGGTCCTCCCCAAGGCGGTGAAAGCTTATGCATATCTGTTTGATCCTAGATGAGCCGGAGCACTAAGTCGCCTTCTTGAAAGGTTCTGGTTTTGACCCGGCGGCTGTGATAATGACGTAGGTCTTGCTGGTAAATCACCGAACGAGCCGCCGCGAGATCCCGCTCCTCATCCAACAGGTCAAGTGCATCCTGACGTGCCTTTTCATTATCAGCTTCAACATAAGCCGCCACCCGGGGTGAATTGTGACGGATGTCACTAGGGAGAACCACCTCTGCTCCATAAACCATGAAGAAAGGTGTATAACCCGTAGATCTGTTTGGGGTTGTATTGATACTCCATAATACTGAGGGTAACTCTTCCACCCAACAACCCGGCATTCTTTTCAAAGGAACCATAAGCCGGGGCTTGATGCCTCGCAGAATCTCTTGATTAGCTCGTTCTGCTTGACCATTGGACTGAGGGTGAGCCACAGAGGAGACGTCAAGTCGAATATGCTCTCGTTGACAAAATTGTTTCGTAGCTCCTTTAGAGAGATTAGTACCATTATCTGTTATAATGCTGTGTGGAAAGCCAAAACGGAAGATCACCTTCTTGATAAATTGAACCGCCGTTGCTGCATCACACTTACTGACCGGCTCTGCTTCAACCCACTTAGTAAACTTATCAACCGCTACCAAAAGGTGGGTCTTCTTATCCTTGGACCTCTTGAAGGGCCCAACCATATCAAGCCCCCAAGTCGCAAACGGCCAAGTAATGGGAATCATCCTCAACTCTTGAGCCAGAACGTGAGCTCGTCGTCAAAACTTCTGACAACCGTCACATTTGCTGACCAAATCCTCAGCATCAGCATGAGCCGTCAACCAATAGAAACTGTGACGAAAAGCCTTGGCTACGAGAGATTTAGAGCCCGCATGATGACCACAATCTCCTTCATGAATCTCTCGTAGAATCTCGCAGCCTTCTTCAGGAGAGACACAACGTTGAAACGCCCCTGTGACACTGCGATGGTGCAACTCCCCATTAACAATCGATTGACTTAGACCGCCGGGTTATCTGCCCGGCCAATATCTCATCTTCTGGTAACTCGCCCTGGGTCATGTAAGCCAAATACGACACTGTCCAATCAGGAATAGCATGAAGAGCCGCCACCAATTGTGTTCCGGGTCAGGAATAGCAAGATCCTCCTCTGTAGGTAATTTGACCGAAGGGTTGAGCAAAACATCCAGGAATGTGTTAGGTGGCACCGGCTTATGCTGAGACCCTAACCGGCTTAAGTTGTCAGCCGCCTCATTCTTCCTACGATCAATATGCTCAACTTGGTAAACCTTAAAATGACCCGCAATGGCGTCGACCTCTCGACGATAAGCCGCCATGAGTGGATCCTTAGAATCCCAAGTACCAGAAACTTGCTGAGCTACCAGATCTGAATCGCCAAAGCACCTTACCCGGCTTAAATTCATCTCTTTAGCCATCCGAAGACCATGGAGCAAGGCCTCATACTCAGCTGCATTGTTAGTACAAGGGAACATTACCCGGAGAACATAAGAAAATTTATCACCTCGTGGGGAAGTCAAAACAACTCCAGCCCCCGAGCCCTGCAACTGCCTGGATCCATCAAAGTAAATGGTCTAATATGTGTTATCCGGCTTATCCTCAGGCATCTACAACTTTGTCCAATCATTGATAAAATCCACAAGTGCTTGGGACTTGATGGCCATACGAGGTACATACTTCAAACCATGGGGTCCAAGCTCAATTGCCCACTTGGTGACCCGGCCTGTGGCTTCTCTGTTTTGGATAATGTCCCCTAAAGGGGCAGAGCTAATCACAGTAATGGGGTGACCCAGAAAATATTGCTTAAGCTTCTGGCTTGCCATGAAGACCCCATACACGAGCTTCTGCCAGTGCGGATATCTCTGTTTGGACTCAATAAGCACCTCGTTGATGTATTAAACCGGCCGTTGAACCAGATACTCCTTGCCTGTCTGTTTCCTTTCCACCACAATAGCTACACTGACGGCCCGACCATTGGCAGCCACATATAACAACAGAGGCTCTTTATCAAAAGGAGCAGCAAGAACCGGCGGCTCAGCCAGTTGCTTCTTAAGCGCCTCAAACGCCTCATTAGCAGCATCACTCCAGACGAAATTATCTGTCTTTTTCATCATATGATACAGAGGGATGGCTTTTTCTCCTAGGCGGCTTATGAACTGGCTCAAAGCCGCTATCCGACCCGCCAAGCGTTGGACGTCATTGATACACTTCGGCTTAGCCAGGGAAGTAATAGCCTTGATTTTTTCCGGGTTAGCTTTAATGCCTCGGTTTGAAACCAGAAAACCCAGAAGCTTGCCCGCCGGCACACCAAAAACACACTTGGCCGGGTTAAGCATCATCTTGTAAACCCGGAGATTGTCAAACGTCTCCTTCAAATCATCAATCAGGGTCTCCTTCTTCCTAGATTTCACCACAATGTCATCCACATAAGCATGAACATTACGCCCGATCTGACTGTGAAGGCAATTCTGCACACACCGTTGGTAAGTCGCCTGGGCACTCTTGAGCCCGAAAGGCATAGACACATAGCAGAAGGCTCCAAATGGAGTAATGGAAGCCGTCTTCTCCTGGTCCTTAACCGCCATCTTGATCTGATGATAACCAGAATAAGCATCCAAAAAACTCAAACGCTCACAACCCGCCGTAGCATCAATGATTTGATCAATACGAGGGAGAGCAAATGGATCAGCTGGACAAGCCTTATTTAAGTCCGTGTAGTCCACACACATTCGCCAAGTGCCGTTCTTCTTAAGCACCAACACCGGTTTAGCCAACCAGTCAGGATGAAAAACTTCAATGATAAACCCGGCCGCTAAGAGCCGGGCCACTTCTTCACCAATGGCCTTCCGCCTCTCCTCGTTAAAATGACGAATGAATTGCTTGGCCGGCTTAAACTTCGAACCAATATTAAGAGTGTGCTCAGCGAGTTACCTCGGTACACCCGGCATGTCTGAAGGCTTCCATGCAAAGATGTCCCGGTTCTCACGGATGAACTCGATGAGCGCACTTTCCTATTTTGGATCCATATTAGCACTGATGCTGAACTGCTTAGATGAGTCACCAGGAACGAAGTCAACCAACTTTGTGTCATCTGCCGACTTAAACTTTAACGAAGGATCATGCTCCGTGGTTGGCTTCTTCAAGGACGTCATGTCCGCCGGGTCAACATTATCTATGTAAAATTTCAACTCCTCCGTTGCACAAACTGATTCAGCATAAGCAGCATCACCTTCTTCACACTCCAAGGCCACCTTTCGACTCCCATGCACAGAGATGGTGCCCTTGTAATCCGGCATCTTAAGCTGCAAGTAAACATAACAAGGCCTCGCCATGAACTTAGCATAAGCCGGTCGCCCAAACAGAGCATGATAAGGGCTCTTGATCTTGACCACTTCGAAGGTTAAACTCTCAGACCTGGAATCATGCTCATCTCCAAAGGCAACTTCCAAAGATATCTTGCCCACTGGGTAGGCTGACTTACCCGGCACCACACCATGGAAAACAGTGTTTGACGGCTTAAGATTCTTATCAGTCAGTCCCATGCGATGGAAGGTCTCATAATAAAGTATGTTAATGCTGCTGCCCCCATCCATGAGTACCTTAGTAAATTTATAGCCCCCAACCTGAGGCGCCACCACCAGAGCCAGGTGACGCGGATTATCAACCCGGGGCGGATGATCCTCACGACTCCATGCAATAGGCTGTTCTGACCATCGTAAATAACGTGGCATTGATACGTCCATTTTGCATCATGATTTTATATCAATATTTATTGCATTATGGGCTGTTATTACACTTTATGTCAC
The DNA here is from genome assembly GCF_002575655.3 of Aegilops tauschii subsp. strangulata. Classification (NCBI taxonomy): domain Eukaryota; kingdom Viridiplantae; phylum Streptophyta; class Magnoliopsida; order Poales; family Poaceae; genus Aegilops; species Aegilops tauschii. The sequence continues at coordinate 125,281,749 of NC_053041.3, forward strand.
AATACTTATGCCTTTCTCTCTTATTTTACAAGGTTTACACGAAGAGGGAGAATGCCGGCAGCTGGAACTCTAGGCTGGAAAAGGAGCAAATATTAGAGACCTATTCAGCACAACTCCAAAATTCCTGAAACTTCACGGAGGCACATTTTGGAATTAATAAAAAATATTGGTGAAATAATCAACCAGAGGAGGCCCACACCCTGGCCACGAGGGTGAGGGGCGCGCCCTACCCCCTGTGCGCGCCCCCTGTCTCGTGGGCCCCCTGGCAGGCCTCCGGTGCCCATCTTCTGCTATATGAAGCTTTTCACCCTGGAAAAAATCAAGAAGAAGCTTTCGGGATGAAACACAGCCGCCACGAGGCGGAACCTTGGTGGAACCAATCTAGGGCTCCGGCGGAGCTGTTCTGCCGGGGAAACATCCCTCCGGGAGGGGGAAATCATCACCATCGTCATCACCATCGATCCTCTCAGCGGGAGGGGGTCAATCTCCATCAACATCTTCACCAGCACCATCTCCTCTCAAACCCTAGTTCATCTCTTGTATCCAATCTTTTTCTCAAAGCCTCAGATTGGTACTTGTGCATTGCTAATAGTGTTGATTACTCCTTGTAGTTGATGCTAGTTGGTTTATTTGGTGGAAGATCATATGTTCAGATCCTTTATGCATATTAATACCCCTTTGATTATGAACATGAATATGATTTGTGAGTAGTTACATTAGTTCCTGAGGACATGGGAGAAGTCTTGCTATAAGTAGTCATGTGAATTTGGTATTCATTCGATATTTTGATGTGATGTATGTATTCTTTCCTCTAGTGGTGTTATGTGAACGTCGACTACATGACACTTCACCATTATATGGGCCTAGAGGAAGGCATTGGGAAGTAATAAGTAGAGGATGGGTTGCTAGAGTGACAAAAGCTGAAGCCCTAGTTTATGCGTTGCTTCGTAAGGGGCTGATTCGGATCCATATGTTTCATGCTATGGTTAGGTTTACCTTAATACTTGTTTTGTAGTTGTGGATGCTTTCAATAGGGGTTAATCATAAGTGGGATGCTTGTCCAAGTAAGGGCAGCACCCAAGCACCGGTCCACCCACATATCAAATTATCAAAGTAACGAACGCGAATCATATGAGCGTGATGAAAACTAGCTTGACGATAATTCCCATGTGTCCTCGGGAGTGTTTTCCTTTATATAAGAGTTTGTCCAGGCTTGTCCTTTGCTACAAAAAGGATTGGGCCACCTTGCTGCACCTTGTTTACTTTTATTAGTTGTTACCTGTTACAAATTACTTTATCACAAAACTATCTGTTACCGATAATTTCAGTGCTTGCAGAGAATACCTTACTGAAAACCGCTTGTCATTTCCTTCTTCTCCTCGTTGGGTTTGACACTCTTACTTATCAAAAGGACTGCGATAGATCCCCTACACTTATGGGTCATCAAGACTCTTTTCTGGCGCCGTTCCCGGGGAGTGAAGCGCCTTTGGTAAGGAATAATTTATATAGTGTGCTGAAATTTACTGTCACTTGTTACTATGGAAAGTAATCCTCTTAGGGGCTTGTTCGGGGTATCTTCACCCCGACCAGTAGAGCAAAGAGTTGCTCCTCAACCTACTGAACCTACTGAAAATGTTTACTTTGAAATTCCTTCGGGTATGATAGATAAACTGCTAGCTAATCCTTTTACAAGAGATGGAACATTGCATCCCAATTTGCACCTAATCTATGTGGATGAAGTTTGTGGATTATTTAAGCTTGCAGGTATGCCCGAGGATGTTATCAACAAGAAGGTCTTCCCTTTATCTTTGAAGGGAAAGGCATTGACATGGTTCAGGCTATGTGATGATATGGGATCATGGAACTACAACCTATTGAAATTGGAATTTCATCAGAAGTTTTATCCTATGCATCTTGTTCATCGTGATCATAATTATATATATAATTTTTGGCCTCACGAAGGAGAAAGCATCGCTCAAGCTTGGGGGAGGCTTAAGTCAATGTTATATTCATGCCCCAATCATGAGCTCTCAAGAGAAATTATTATTCAGAATTTTTATGCTCGACTTTCTCTCAATAATCGCTCCATGCTCGATACTTCTTGTACTGGTTCTTTTATGATGAAGACTATTGAATTCAAATGGGATTTATTGGAAAGAATTAAATGCAACTCTGAAGATTGGGATCTCGACGAAGGTAAGGAGTCAGGTATAACACCTAAGTTTGATTGTGTTATATCTTTTATGGATACCGATGTTTCTGGTGAATTGTAGCGACCAGACCTCAAACAGTTTGATCTCTGTGCATCAGTGTCATCCCTGGATCGGTAATGCTGACACGCACAGTACTTGAAGGATTTATAACAGAGTAGCAATCACACACTTATTACATCGAATGTCTCAAAAGAGAACTTATTACAATAAATATGGCTTAAGGCCATCTAATACGATAACAACGGAAGGCTTGGAAGATAAAGTGAGTCCATCAAATCCAACGGCATCACGGAGTGAAAGACCACGACCTAAGGCTCCTTACCCGTTGTCTGAAAAATCTTCAACATGATATGTTGCAGCCCGAAAACGGGTCAGCACATGGAATATGCTGGCAATGTAACACAAGAGAGTAATGAACAGAATAAAGCTATCACTATATGCATATATGGCTGGTGGAGGCTGTATGGTTAATATGTTTTGCGAAAAGCCAATTTTTCCCTACAACAAAGGAATTTATTTTATTTAACTACAACGTTGGTTGAAAACATTGAGAATGGTAAACCCCATCTCAATCCCAATTAAAAAGTAATTAATAACCCAATCAAAATTAATCTTGTAATAGAGTGATGAGATCCACATGATAATCCAAGAACCAGATACTCAAGACGTCCATAACCGGGGACACAGCTAATCATGATTAGGTTGTACACTCTGCAGAGGTTTGTGCACTTTTCCCCACACGACCCGATCTCCTCCGTTTGATTTCTCACAATACATGATGTTTGAGAAACGGATGACCGAGACACAGTCTTTCCGAAGAGGTCCCCTTAACCGATAGATAGGCCTGTACACCTACAATCCCCTACATCTGCTAGCCCATCATGGAAAGGTTTCCCACAACTTAGTCAACTATGCCAGAGCCCATATTGGCATGTGGCTACACATGGAAGTTTCTAGCATGAATATATCCCTTTGAGCCTGGGTGGCAGTCCATAGGAGAATCACACGGTACCCCGAGATTTCCAAAAGATACAGGCAATCACTCGGTGCCCCAGGTGCCTCAATCCACCCAGATGTGTATTAAAGTTGCCAGCTTAAGTTAACCATTAATTAAGAAAGCTCACATATGTCATGAGTACACCCAAACCCAATCCACGTCTACAAGCATAACACAGCAATATAAGCAACGTAGAAGTAACTCCCAAGGTTTGATAATAAATAGGTGAATAGGTACTACCTCATGTACTTCCCGAACCCACAATTTAAATTACATCCTAACCATGCAATTGTTTGAGGATTGATCTAATGCAATAAAGCTGGGTAGTAAAGAGGTATGATCAAAGTGTTACTTGCCTTGCTGATGATCCGTGAAACCTAGAGACTCGTAGTAGCACGCTTCACACTCCGGGTACTCTATCTCAAACAAACAAGCATACAATAAGCAATCAAGTAAGGGCATGGGTAAAACTCAAATAAGATATCTAACCAGAAAGTTCAACTTAAGAACTCCGGTTTGCAAAAAGAATCAAATCAAACGAAGCAACAAAACTCAAACGGCGAAAGAAACAAGCTTCATTTACTAATATGGACTAAAGTCAAATTTTACAGTAGCAAAATCTTGTTCAAGTTGGTTAAACAGAAAGAGGGCTTTGAGACGAAACTCTAGGCGCTTGAATCACCTGATTCCGACAAACGAGCGAAAAGATAAACTAAAACGAAAATCGGATCAGAAATCGCGATCGAAAATAATCGTGGAAAATCCGAGAAAAAGAAAAAATGACGAACAAGCTAACGAACGAACGTTCACTGTCTGCGGCTAAACGGTGAAAACCGTACGTTAAAACGAACGTACGAACGGGCGTTCGCTAAATAACTAAACCGGAAAAACCGAACCCTTCTAATCTAAAAAAACGAATCTAGGTTTCTAAAAAAACGAACGGTTAACCAAAAAAATAAAACAGCGACGAATGGCGGCGGCGACGGCTACCTTCGGTGGCGGTCCGGTGAGGCGGGGCGGCTCCGGCGGCGGCGGCGCGGGCTTCGGCGCGGGCAGCGGCGGCGGCAACGGCACGCAACGGCGGCGGCGGGCGGCGGCTAGGGTTAGGGTTTGGGCGCGGGTGGGCTGGCGGCTTATAAAGCCCCCCGGGCGGAGTCCCGCTCGGGTACGGCCCGGAGTCGGTTTCTCTTTTTTTTTTAAAAATAATTCTGACATGCAGAAAAAGAAAGAAAAGAAATACTAAAAGGACTCCAAAAATCCCAAAATAAATTTTCCCCGTCCTCTAAAAATAGGCCGGACAAGGTGAATATTTATTTGGGCCTAAAATGCAATTTGAAAAACGCATATATTTCCTAATTCAAATAAAATAGCGATAAAACTCCGAATAAAAATCTTATTTGATTTTAACATTAAATCTCTGAAATTTCTTTATTTTGAGGAAGTCATTTTATCCTCTCTCTTTTTATTTTTATAAAAGAAATATTCAAGAGAAAATAATTAAAATCAAACGATCCTCTTTTCAAAATTTCGAGAAAAACTCGAATATGAAAATAATGAAATCCCCAACTCTCTCTCCGGGTCCTTGAGTTGCGTTGAATTTCTAGGATCAAACCAAAATGCAAATAAAATATGATATGCAATGATGATCTAATGTATAACATTCCAAATTGAAAATTTGGGATGTTACAAACCTACCCCCCTTAAGATGAATCTCGCCCTCGAGATTCGGGTTAGCTAGAAAATAGGTGAGAGTGATCCTTCCGTAGGTCTTCCTCTCGTTTTCAGGTGGCTTCATCTTCAGTATGGTGACTCCACTGAACTTTGCAGAATTTGATTACTTTGCTGCGTGTGAATCGGCTGGCAAACTCGAGAATCCTGACTGGCTTCTCCTCGTAGGTCAAATCGCTATCCAACTGTATCGCTTCCAGCGGTACTGTATCTCTCAGAGGAATATCAGCCATCTCTGCGTGGCACTTCTTCAACTGAGAAACATGGAACACATCGTGATCTCCGGACAATCCTTCGGGTAATTCCAACTTGTAAGCAACTTCTCCCATACGTTCCAAAACTTTGTATGGTCCCACAAAACGTGGTGCTAATTTTCCCTTAACTCCAAAGCGCTTCACTCCTCGAAGTGGGGGTACACAAAGATACACTCTGTCTCCAACTTCGTAAACTGTCTCCTTGCGTTTAGAATCCGCATAACTCTTCTGCCTGGACTGGGCTACCTTGAGTCTATCGCGAATCAGCTTAACCTTCTCTTCAGACTCTTTAATCAAATCTGGTCCAAACAACTGTCGGTCTCCAACTTCGTCCCACAACAATGGTGTTCTGCACCTCCTTCCGTACAGTGCTTCGAAAGGGGCCATCTTCAAACTGGCTTGATAACTATTGTTATAAGAGAACTCTGCATACGGCAAATTATCGTCCCAACTAGATCCATAATCTAGTGCACAAGCTCTCAACATGCCCTCCAGAATCTGATTGACTCTCTTAGTCTGTCCATCTGTCAGCGGGTGAAAAGCTATACTGAACTCTAGCCTGGCTCCCAAAGTTTCATGCAACTGATTTCAAAACTTTGAAGTAAACTGGGTTCCTCTATCTGATACAATGGTCCTCGGAACTCCATGCAGACATACGATCCTGGTCATGTATATCTTTGCCAACTTAGCACTGGTGTAAGTGGTCTTCACTGGGATGAAATGAGCTACTTTCGTCAAACGATCGACTACAACCCATATCGAGTCATAGCCTGAACGAGTCCTGGGTAATCCCGTGATAAAGTCCATGCCTAGTTTATCCCACTTCCATTCGGGTATAGGCAATGGCTGTAGCAATCCTGCTGGCTTCTGATGTTCTGCCTTCACTCTCTGACATACATCACAAACTGCTACATACTCTGCAATATCCTTCTTCATTCCGGTCCACCAGAAACTATCCTTCAAATCCAGATACATTCATGTATTTCCTGGGTGAATCGAATATGGTGAATCATGGGCCTCTTGCAGAATCAACTTCCTGATCTCCTGATCATTTGGCACATATACGCGGTCCTCAAACCATAAGGTATCGTGCTCATCCTCACGAAATCCTTTAGCCATTCCTTTACTCATTCGTTCCTTTATTTCGGCTATCTCCTTGTCCGTCTTCTGAGCTTCTCTGATCTTATCCATCAATGTAGATTGAATCTCCAAAGCTGCTACATAGCCTCTCGGAACTATCTCCAAACATAGCTCACGAAGGTCGTCTGCTAACTCCTTGGGTAACTCTCCGGTCATGAGTGTATTGACATGACTTTTGCGGCTCAACGCATCGGCTACTACGTTAGCCTTTCCGGGATGATAATGTAATCTCATATCATAATCCTTAATGAGCTCCAACCATCTCCTCTACCTGAGATTCAACTCCTTCTGTGTGAAGATATACTTCAAACTCTTGTGATCCGTGTATACCTCACAATGGTTTCCGATGAGAAAATGTCTCCATGTCTTCAATGCATGCACTACGACTGCTAACTCCAAATCATGCGTAGCATAATTTAACTCGTGGGGTTTAAGCTGTCCTGAGGCATATGAAACAACTCTTCCCTCCTGCATAAGTACGGCTCCATGTCCTCGACGAGAAGCGTTGCAATATACTTCATAATCCTTGCGTTAGTCTAGCAGAATCAACACTGGTGATGTAACCAAGAGTCTCTTCAACTCCTAAAAACTGGCCTCACATTCCTCAGTCCATTTGAATTTGGTGTCCTTCTTCAACAACTCCGTCATGGGCTTCACAATCTTTGAGAAATTCTCAATGAACCTCCGGTAGTATCCTGCGAGTCCAAGAAACTCCGGATCTCTCCAACTGACGTGGGTGACTCCCAATTTGTCACTGTGAAACTTTGGTGGGGTCTACTGCTATTCCTTCTCCGGATATAACATGTCCAAGGAATCCAACTTCCTTCAACCAAAACTCACACTTGCTGAACTTGGCGTATAACTGATGTTCTCTGAGCTTCCCAAGTACTAAACGCAAATGTCCCTTATGTTCCTCTTCATTCTTCGAGTAGACCAGAATGTCATCAATGAACACCATGACGAACTTATCCAAAAACTCCATAAACACCTTGTCATCATGTTCATAAAATAGGCAGGTGCGTTAGTCAGGCCAAATGACATAACGGTATACTCATATAGCCCGTACCTTGTGGTAAAAGCTGTATTAGATATATCGTGCTCTCGAATCTTCAGCTGGTGATACCCTGATCGCAGATCGATCTTGGAAAACACCTTAGCTCCTTGCAGCTGGTCAAACAAATCATTGATCATCGGCAGTGGGTACTTGTTCTTGATCGTTACTTCATTCAATCCTCGATAATCAACAACCATCCTTAACGATCCATCCTTCTTCTACACTAGAAGTACTGGGGATCCCCAAGGTGACGAACTTGGGCGAATATAACCTTTATCTAGTAACTCCTTAATCTGCTTCTTAATTTCCTCCAAATCCTTTGCGGGCATTCTGTACGGTCTCTTAGATATTGGCCCTGTGCCTGGCAAAAGCTCAATTAAAAACTCAATGTCTCTATCCAGTGGCATGCCTGGCAACTCTTCTGGAAATACATCCGGAAAATCCTTCACCACTGGTACTTCCTCCTGTACAACTCCTGATAAGGAATTTACTTGAGTCCTATTTGGCATATGCCGAGATACATACTTGATCCTTCTTCCTTCTGGGGTGGTGAGCAGAATCGTCTTACTGGCGCAATCGATGTTTCCTCCATACATCGATAGCCAATCCATACCCATAATCACATCCAAACCTTGCGATTCCAAAATTATCAGATCTGAGGGGAAAACATGCCTACCGATGGTCAATGGCATCTGAAAACAACCTTGGCTTGCCATATACTCTGCTCCTGGCGAGCTTACTAACAAAGGTGCACTAAGAACTTTGGTGGGCAGTTTATACTTATCCACAAATCCCCTTGATATGTATGAATGCGATGCACCAGTATCAAAAAGAACAACTGCAGTAAATGACTTAACCAAAAACTTACCTATTACTGCATCTAACGTGGTTCACTTGTCCCCTGGTGAAAGGGTTGGGCTTCTTCCCATAGTTTCCATTGCCGTTTCCATTCTTAGCTTCAGGGCATTCATTGGCGTAATGTCCGGTCTTCTGACACTTGCAGCAAGTAACGTGGCTTAGATCTTTCTTGGCGGGTGTTGCCAGGTTGGAACGGTTCTGTCCGCTGCTTCCTCCATTACCATTCCCATTCTTGGGGCCACTATGATTGTGCGAACTTCGTCCATTATGAGTGTGGCCTCCATGGTTATGAACAAGTCCTCCCGAGTTCGGGGTGAAACGGGGTCTCTGCTGAGCTCCAGAATTATACTTCCCTTGTCCATACTTCCTCTTACGGCTGTCAATCTGCTGCTGCTTCCCTTCAAGCATGAGAGCTCTATCCACCAACTCCTGGTAGTTATTGAAATTTGCCACCATCAACTGCATGCTCAGCTCATCATTCAGTCCTTCCAGAAACTTCTCCTTCTTAGCTCCATCTGTAGCGACGTCATCCGGGGCATAACGTGCTAGCTTACTAAAGTCATCCACATACTGGCCAATAGTGCGCCCTCCTTGGCGTAAGTTGCGAAACTCACGCTTCTTCATGGCCATAGCTCCTGCTGATACATGGGCAGTACGGAAAGCCTACTGGAACTGGTCCCATGTCACAGTGTCAATGGGGTAAGTGACTATGAAATTCTCCCACCATGATCCTGCGGGTCCATCTAGCTGATGTGCGGCAAAACGCACTCTCTCCGCATCTGTGCATCCTACAGTGGTCAACTCCCTTTTAATCTTGCGGAGCCAATCATCTACAACAATCGGCTCGGTGCTACTGGAGAACACCGGCGGATTCAACCTAAGAAAACAGGCTAAGTGATCAACTGGTGGTGGTGGTGGTGGGTTATTGTTGTTGTTCCCCTGGTTCTGATTCTGGACTAGTATCTGCATCAATGCATTCTGCTACTGGATCAACTGAGTGAGCTCCGGTGGGAAAGGAAATCCATTGCGTCTCGGAGGCATCTACTGGGTTTAGAAAAGATGAGAAAACAGAGTAGAATGAGGTCTAGGGGGAAAACACTACCCATATGCACATGAGACAAACACAAACATATCACTCAATAAAATCACACAAGGGCATACAATCGGTCTAGAACTATCGTTACAAAAGTGCTTGGACTATACTATATACATGGTGGAATACTACTACTGATATGGTGGTCGACTAGAAAAATTGATCGGTCGAAGACTCCATGATATCTGCTCCAGCTTCATCAACATAGTCATCATCGCTATCATCAGGGTCCGAATCAATGTCATCGATGATGATGTAGTTCTCCGGGAAAGTGGAACTGTCATCTTCTCCTCCTGGCGCGGGGTCTCCCATGAAAACTCCTAGCTTCTTTATTAGGTCATCATTCTTCTCCACTAGTACGACAATTTCCTCCATATAATCTTCGCGAGTAGCCTTGAGTTATGAAAGCGGCAATCGATCTATCCTTCCTGGTGGTGATTATCTCCCATTGCTCATCTCGGCGCCCACAAATCAGGTAGATAGTATCCTTGAGATCCTTGTGCTAAACTTCTCCAATGCGTCCCATGGTAATGTGAGCTGCCATACTCTTTCCTAGACTCCAGGTTGGTGCATCAAAGGAAAACTCTATGGGCTCAGTGACTGGCGTGAATGTCCTTCCTGGAAATTGAACTTGAATCATCCAGCGCTCCACTTCTGGTAAAGTGGCGTTGTAAGTCCCGGTGAAGCTTGGTATTCCGATGTTCAGGTACCTAGTGACTTCCTTCAAGTGGCGTCCAAAAGGGGTGTCTTCATCCGGTTGCGTGAACTTGATACTTGCATCCGCCATCCTAAAGAGTAGAAAATGGAGAGGATTAGAAATGAGAAGAGAGTAGTGATATAGGGCTTTAGCTTAGTGGTCGTGTCCTACAGTCAGCGTGTGCTCTGATACCATCTTGTAGCGACCAGACCTCAAACAATCTGATCTCTGTGCATCAGTGTCATCCCTGGATCGGTAATGCTGACACACACAGTACTTGAAGGATTTATAATAGAGTAACAATCACACACTTATTACATCGAATGTCTCAAAAGAGAACTTATTACAATAAATATGGCTTAAGGTCATCTAATACGATAACAGTGGAAGGCTTGGAAGATAAAGTGAGTCCATCAACTCCAACGGCATCACTGAGTGAAAGACCACGACCTAAGTCTGCAACATGATACGTTGCAGCCCGAAAACGGGCCAGCACATGGAATATGCTGGCAATGTAACACAAGAGAGTAATGAACAGAATAAAGATATCACTATATGCATATATGGCTGGTGGAGGCTGTATGGTTAATATGTTTTGCGAAAAGCCAATTTTCCCTACAACAAAGGAATTTATTTTATTTAACTACAAAGTTGGTTGAAAACATTGAGAATGGTAAACCCCATCTCAATCCCAATTAAAAAGTAATTAATAACCCAATCAAAATTAATCTTGTAATAGAGTGATGAGATCCACATGATAATCCAAGAACCAGATACTCAAGACGTCCATAACCGGGGACACAGCTAATCATGATTAGGTTGTACACTCTGCAGAGGTTTGTGCACTTTTCCCCACACGACCCGATCTCCTCCGTTTGATTTCTCGCACTACATGATGTTTGAGAAATGGATGACCAAGACACAGTCTTTCCGAAGAGGTCCCCTTAACCGATAGATAGGCCTGTACACCTACAATCCCCTACATCTGCTAGCCCATCATGGAAAGGTTTCCCACAACTTAGTCAACTATGCCAGAGCCCATATTGCATGTGGCTGCACACGGAAGTTTCTAGCATGAATAATCTTATGATCCCTTTGAGCCTGGGTGGCAGTCCATAGGAGAATCACACGGTACCCCGAGATTTCCAAAAGATACAGGCAATCACTCGGTGCCCCAGGTGCCTCAATCCACCCAGATGTGTATTAAAGTTGCCAGCTTAAGTTAACCATTAATTAAGAAAGCTCACATATGTCATGAGTACACTCAAACCCAATCCACGTCTACAAGCATAGCATAGCAATATAAGCAACGTAGAAGTAACTCCCAAGGTTTGACAATAAATAGGTGAATAGGTACTACCTCATCTACTTCCCAAACCCACAATTTAAATCAGATCCTAACCATGCAATTGTTTGAGGATTGATCTAATGCAATAAAGCTGGGTAGTAAAGAGGTATGATCAAAGTGTTACTTGCCTTGCTGATGATCCGCGAAACCTAGAGACTCGTAGTAGCACGCTTCACACTCTGGGTACTGTATCGCAAACAAACAAGCATACAATAAGCAATCAAACAAGGGCACGGGTAAAACTCAAATAAGAGATCTAACCAGGAAGTTCAACTTAAGAATTCCGGTTTGCAAAAATAATCAAATCAAACGAAGCAACAAAACTCAAACGACGAAAGAAACAAGCTTCGTTTACTAATCTAGACTAAAGTCAAATTTTACAGTAGCAAAATCTTGTTCAAGGTTGTTAAACAGAAAGAGGGCTTCGAGACGAAACTCTAGGCGCTTGAATTGCCTGATTTCGATAAACGAGCGAAAAGATAAACTAAAACAAAAATCGGATCAGAAATCGCGATCGAAAATAATCACGGAAAATCTGAGAAAAAGAAAAAACTGACGAACAGGCTAACGAACGAACGTTTGCTGTCTACGGCTAAACGGTGAAAACCGTTCGTTAAAACGAACGGGCGTTCGCTAAATAACTAACCGGAAAAAAAATCGAACCGTTCTAATCTAAAAAAACGAATCTAGGTTTCTAAAAAAACCCGAACGGTTAACCGAAAAAATAAAACGGCGACGAACGGCGGCGGCGGCGGCTACCTCCGGCGGCGGTCCGGCGAGGCGGGGCAGCGGGCTTCGGCGCGGGCGGCGGCGGCGGCGCGGGCAGCGGCGGCAGGCGGCGACTAGGGTTAGGGTTTGGGCACGGGTGGGCTGGCGGCTTATAAAGCCCCCCCGGGCGGAGTCCCGCTCGGGTACGACCCGGAGTCGGTTTCTCTTTTTTTTTAAAATAATTCCGATGTGCAGAAAAAGAAAGAAAAGAAGTACTAAACCGAGTCCAAAAATCACTAAATAAATTTTCCCCGTCCTCTAAAAATAGGCCGGACAAGGTGAACTTTTATTTGGGCTTAAAGTGCAATTTTGAAAAACGCATATTTTTCCTAATTCAAATAAAATAGCGATAAAACTCCGAATAAAAATCTTATTTGATTTTAACATTAAATATCCGATATTTCCTTATTATGAGGAAGTCATTTTATCCTTTTTCTTTTTATTTTTATAAAAGAAATATTCAAGAGAAAATAATTAAAATCAAACGATCCTCTTTTCAAAATTTCGAGAAAAACTCGAATATGAAAATAATGAAATCCCCAACTCTCTCCGCGGGTCCTTGAGTTGCGTAGAATTTCTAGGATCAAACCAAAATGCAAATAAAATATGATATGCAATGATGATCTAATGTATAACATTCCAAATTGAAAATTTGGGATGTTACATGAATTTAGCACTAAATATGGACTTGACTCTGAGAAAGTAGCTTGTTTCTGTGAATCCTTTGCTACTCATGTTGATCTCCCTAAGGAGAAGTGGTTTAAATATAATCCTCCCATTGAAGTAAAAGTAGTTGCACCTATTAAATTTGAGAAAAGATTATCACTTATAATGTTGATCCTGTTGTTCCTACTGCTTATATTGAGAAACCACCTTTCCCTGTTAGAATAAAGGATCATGCTAAAGTTTCAACTGTGGTTCGTAAGAGTAATACTAGAACACCTACACCCCCTGAGAAAATTAAAGTTGAACCTAGTATTGCTATGGTTAAAGATCTCTTGGACGATAATATTGATGGGCATGTTATTTACTTCTGTGATGAAGCTGCTAGAATTGCTAGACCTGATACCAAAAATAAACATAGACCTGTTGTAAGCATGCCTGTTATTTCTGTTAAAATAGGAGGTCATTGTTATCATGGCTTGTGTGATATGGGTGCTAGTGCAAGTGCAATACCTCATTCCTTATACAAAGAATTTATGCATGATATTGCACCTGCTGAGATAGAAGAAATTGATGTTACAATTAAGCTTGCCAATAGAGACACTATTTCACCAGTTGGGATTGTTAGAGATGTTGAAGTCTTGTGTGGGAAAGTTAAATATCCTGCTGATTTTATTGTTCTTGGTTCCCCACAAGATGACTTTTTTCCCATTATATTTGGTAGACCCTTCTTGAATACTGTTAATGCTAAGATAGATTGCAAAAAGGATGTTGTTACTATTGGTTTAGGGATATGTCTCATGAATTTAATTCTGCTAAATTTCGTAGACAACCCCACGATAAAGAATTGCCTAGTAAAAATGAAATTATTGGTCTTGCTTCTATTGTCGTGCCTCCTAATGATCCTTTAGAACAATATTTGCTAGACCATGAAAATGATATGTTTATGAATGAAAGAAGGGAAATAGATGAAGTATTCTTTAAACATGGACCTATTTTGAAACACAACTTGCCTGTTGAAATTCTAGGGGATCCTCCTCCACCCAAGGGTGATCCTGTGTTTGAGCTTAAACCATTACCTGATACTCTTAAATATGCTTATCTTGATGAAAAGAAGATATATCCTGTTATTATTAGAGCTAACCTTTCAGAGCATGAAGAAAAGAAATTATTGAAAACTCTGAAGAAGCACCAAGCTGCTATTGGATATACTCTTGATGATCTTAAGGGCATTAGTCCCACTCTATGCCAGCACAAAATAAAATTGCAGAAAGACGCTAAACCGGTTGTTGATCACCAACGAAGGTTAAATCCTAAGATGAAAGAAGTGGTAAGAAAAGAAATACTAAAGCTTCTGGAGGCAGGTATAATTTATCCCATTGCTGATAGTCAGTGGGTAAGTCCTGTCCATTGTGTCCCTAAGAAGGGAGGTATTACTGTCGTTCCTAGTGATAAAGATGAATTGATCCCACAAAGAATTGTTACAAGTTATAGAATGGTAATTGATTTCCGCAAATTAAATAAAGCTACTAAAAAGATCATTACCCCTTACCTTTTATTGATCAAATGCTAGAAAGATTATCCAAACATACACATTTTTGCTTTCTAGATGGTTACTCTGGTTTCTCTCAAATACCTGTGTCAAAAGAGGATCAAGAAAAGACCACTTTTACTTGCCCTTTCGGTACCTTCGCTTATAGACGTATGCCTTTTGGTTTATGGAATGCACCTGCTACCTTTCAAAGATGCATGATGGCTATATTCTCTGATTTTTGTGAAAAGATTGTTGAGGTTTTCATGGATGATTTTTCCGTATATGGAACTTCTTTTGATGATTGCTTAAGAAACCTTGATCGAGTTCTGCAGAGATGTGAAGAAACTAATCTTGTCTTGAATTGGGAGAAGTGCCACTTTATGGTTAATGAAGATATTGTCTTGGGGCATAAAATTTCTGAAAGAGGTATTGAACTTGATAAAGCTAAAGTTGATGCTATTGAAAAGATGCCGTGTCCCAAGGACATTTAAGGTATAAGAAGTTTCCTTGGTCATGCCGGTTTTTATAGGAGGTTCATTAAGGACTTCTCTAAAATTTCCAGGCCTCTGACTAACCTCTTACAAAAAGATGTTCCTTTTATCTTTGATGATGATTCTGTAGAAGCATTTGAAATACTTAAGAAAGTCTTGATTTCTGCACCTATTGTTCTACCCTTTGAAATTATGTGTGATGCTAGTGATTATGCTGTAGGCACTGTTCTAGGACAAAGAGTTGATAAGAAATTGAATGTTATCCAATATGCTAGTAAAACTCTAGACAATGCCCAGAGAAATTATGCTACTATTGAAAAAGAATTTTTAGCAGTTGTATTTGCTTGTGATAAGTTCAGACCTTATATTGTTGATTCCAAAGTAACTGTTCACACTGATCATGCTGCTATTAAATATCTTATGGAAAAGAAAGATGCTAAACCTAGACTTATTAGGTGGGTTCTCCTATTACAAGAATTTAATTTGCATATTATTGATAGAAAGGGAGCTGAGAACCCCGTTGCAGACAACTTGTCTAGGTTAGAAAATATTCTTGATGACCCACTACCTATTGATGATAGCTTTCCTGATGAATAATTAGCTGTCATAAATGCTTCTCGTACTGCTCCATGGTATGCTGATTCTGCTAATTACATTGTTGCTAAATTTATACCACCTAGCTTCACATACCAGCAAAAGAAAAAGTTTTTCTATGATTTAAGACATTACTTCTGGGATGACCCACACCTTTATAAAGGAGTAGATGGTGTTATTAGACGTTGTGTACCTGAGCATGAACAGGAACAAATCCTACACAAGTGTCACTCCGAGGCTTATGGAGGATACCACGTTGGAGATAGAACTGCACATAAGGTATTGCAATCTGGTTTTTATTGGCCTACCCTCTTCAAAGATGCCCGTAAGTTTGTCTTGTCTTGTGATGAATGTCAAAGAATTGGTAATATCAGTAGACTTCAGGAAATGCCTATGAATTATTCACTTGTTATTGAACCATTTGATGTTTGGGGCTTCGATTATATGGGACCGTTTCCTTACTCTGATGGGTATACACATATTTTAGTTGCTGTTGATTACGTTACTAAGTGGGTAGAATCTATTCCAACTAGTAGTGCTGATCATAACACCTCTATTAAGATGCTTAAAGAAGTTATTTTTCCGAGTTTTGGAGTCTCTAGATATTTAATGACTGATGGTGGTTCACATTTTATTGATGGTGCCTTTCGTAAAATGCTTCCTAAGTATGACGTTAATCATAGAATTGCATCTCCATATCACCCACAATCTAGTGGCCAAGTAGAATTAAGTAATAGAGATATCAAGTTAATTTTGCAAAGGACTGTTAATAGATCTAGAAAGAATTGGTCCAAGAAACTTGATGATGCATTATGGGCCTATAGAACTGCATATAAAAACCCTATGGGTATGTGTCCGTATAAAATGGTTTATGGAAAAGCATGTCACTTACCTCTTGAACTAGAACATAAGACATATTGGGCCATTAAAGAGCTCAATTATGATTTCAAACTTGCCGGTGAGAAGAGGCTTGCTACCTCTTGAGCACTGCGTTGGTTTTCCCTTGAAGAGGAAAGGGTGATGCAGCAAAGTAGTGTCAGTATTTCCCTCAGTTTTTGAGAACCAAGGTATCAATCCAGTAGGAGGCTACGCTCGAGTCCCTCGCACCTACACAAACAAATAAGAACCTCGCAACCAACGCGATAAAGGGGTTGTCAATCCCTTCACGGTCACTTACGAGAGTGAGATCTGATAGATATGATAAGATAATATTTTTGGTATTTTTATGGTAAAGAGAAATAAAGATGCAAAGTAAAATAAAAGGCAATAGAAATAGCTAAGTGTTGGAAGATTAATATGATAGAGAATAGACCCGGGGGCCATAGGTTTCACTAGTGGCTTCTCTCAAGAGCATAAGTATTACGGTGGGTGAACGAATTACTGTCGAGCAATTGATAGAATTGAGCATAGTTATGAGAATATCTAGGTATGATCATGTATATAGGCATCACGTCCGTAACAAGCAGACCGACTCCTGCCTGCATCTACTACTATTACTCCACACATCGACGGCTATGCAGCATGCATCTCGAGTATTAAGTTCAAAAGAACAGAGTAATGCTTTAAGTATGATGACATGATGTAGAGGGATAAACTCATGCAATATGATATAAACCCCATCTTGTTATCCTCGATGGCAACAATACAATACGTGCCTTGCTGCCCCTGCTGTCACTGGGAAAGGACACCGCAAGATTGAACCCAAAGCTAAGCACTTCTCCCATTGCAAGAAAGATCAATCTAGTAGGCCAAACCAAACTGATAATTCGAAGAGACTTGCAAAGACAACCAATCATACATAAAAGAATTAAGAGAAGATTCAAATATTGTTCATACATAATCTTGATCATAAACCCACAATTCATCGGTCCCGACAAACACACCGCAAAAGAAGATTACATCGAATAGATCTCCAAGAGAATCAAGGAGAACTTTGTATTGAGATCCAAAGAGAGAGAAGAAGCCACCTAGCTAATAACTATGGACCCGAAGGTCTGAGGTAAACTACTCACACATCATCGGAGAGGCTATGGTGTTGATGTAGAAGCCCCCCGTGATCAATGCCCCCTCCGGCAGGACGCCGGAAAAGGCCCCAAGATGGGATCTCATGAGTACAGAAGGTTGCAGTGGTGGAATTAGGTTTTTGTGGATGCCTCTGATGGTTTGGGGGTACGTAGGTATATATAGGAGGAAGAAGTACGTCGGTGGAGCAACGTGGGCCCCACGAGGGTGGAGTGCGCGCCCAGTGGGTAGGCGTGCCCTCCTACCTCGTGCTCTCCTCGTTGATTACTTTACGTGGACTCCAAGTCCTCTGGATCACGTTTGTTCCAAAAATCACGTTCCCGAAGGTTTCATTCCGTTTGGACTCCGTTTGATATTCTTTTTCTGCAAAACTCTGAAATAGGCAAAAAAACAGCAATTTGGGTTGGGCCTCCAGTTAATAGGTTAGTCCCAAAAATAATATAAAAGTGTATAAATAAGCCCATTAAACATCCAAAACAGAATATATAATAGCATGGAACAATCAAAAATTATAGATACGTTGGAGACGTATCAAGGCTATTTGACATTAGCTCACTTGATGAATGGAGAACTCAAGCCTATGAGAATGCCAAACTGTTTAAAGAAAAAGTTAAAAGATGGCATGACAAAAGGATACAAAAGCGTGAGTTTAATGTAGGTGATTATGTGTTGCTATTCAACTCTTGTTTAAGATTTTTTGCAGGAAAGCTTCTCTCTAAATGGGAAGGTCCTTACGTTATCAGGAGGTCTATCGTTCCGGTGCCATAAAAATCAACAACTTCAAAGGCACAAATCCGAAGGTGGTGAACGGTCAAAGAATCAAACATTATATCTCAGGTAATCCTATAAATGTTGAAACTAATGTTATTGACTCCGTGACCCCGGAGGAGTACATAAGGGACACCTTCCAGAACGTTTCAGACTCCGAAAATGAATAGGTATGTGGTACGGTAAGTAAACCAAATCCAAAATAGTTCTAATGGCAATTTTTCTCCGTTTTGGAATATTTAAGAAAATAGGAAAATAAGAAGTAGCCCGAAAGGGACACGAAGCATCCACGAGGGCGGAGGGTGCACCCTACCCCCTGGGCGCGCCCCCTGCCTCGTGGGCACCTCGTGTGCCCTCCGGACTCCGTTTTCTTGCATGATACTTCTTTTGGTCGGTAAAAATTCATTATATAATCTCCCGAAGGTTTTGACCACCGTACCACGCAGATATCTTCTATTTTTGTTTCGAGCTGTTTTTCTGACGGATCTAGACCACCGTGATGTCTCCAAGTGCCCCCAAGGACAAGTTCTTCGAGAAGGTCATCAACCCCTACCTCGCGGAAGTGCTGCAACATCCTCAAACCATTGAGATGCGTGAGGGGTTGCTGCACATCCGCGATGTTGAGGGACCAAGGAGGACCGGAAGCGTGGAGACAAGGCTCGAGGCAATGGAGCAACAAGTTTTCAAGTGTCAGGAGATGGTGGAACGTGGACTCGACGCCAATCACATAATTATCACGGAGATCACCAACAACCACAAGCTGGACGCCAAGAATATTGGGGAGGCCATCTTCAAGCTTCACGAGAAAATCGAGCACCTGCAAAACCAAAACTGTGAGTATGAATATAGATTCAAGAGGATGAGTTTGGCTGCAGATTTGAGGATCCCGGAGACTCGATCATCCTTCTATAATGGTGAGCCTATGCCTTGGAAGATGGACGACAAGCCTACATCATCAACAACTCCATCATCACCACCTCCGAGGAAAGAGATATAATCACATGGGTATGGGCACTCCCCTTTGCAACTGCCATGTTTGGGAGAGGTGCCCCGGTATCGTATCACCATCACACTCCTATCTTTACCGTTTTTTCTTAGTTAGATCCTTTTAGTAATATCTTGATCTAGTAGAATAAAAGTTTTGGTATGATCTAGTTTTGATTTTTGCTATATGATCCTTCTATGTAATCGAGTCCGTGAGCTATATGTATAATAAATATTAGTGTTGAGTCAAGGGCTTCATTATCTTGCTATGATCTTGAGGGAATAAAAGAAAAACAAAAACAAAAAGAAATAAAGAGATCATATTGATCTTATGGGGAGTAATGACTTTACATATAAAGTGTATGATGAATAAAAGTTGTTGAGAGTTGACAAACTTAGTTTTGGCCATCGTTGCAATTAATAGGAAGTAATAAAGGAAGAGAGGTTCTCACATATAAATATACTATCTTGGACATCTTTTATGATTGTGAGCACTCATTAAAATATGACATACTAAAAAGTTGATGTTGGACAAGGAAGACAACGTAATGGGTTATGTTTTCTTATATCCGAAATAAAGTATATTGTCATGGATCATCCAACATGTTGAGCTTGCCTTTCCCTCTCAGGCTAGCGAAATTCTTTGCACCAAGTAGAAATACTACTTGTGCTTCCAAACATCCCTTAAACCAGTTTTGCCATGAGAGTCCACCATACCTACCTATGGATTGAGTAAGATCCTTCAAGTAAGTTGTCATTGTTGCATGCAATAAAAATTGCTCTCTAAATATGTATGATTTATTAGTGTGGAGAAAATAAGCTTTATAAGATCTTGTGATGTGGAAGAAATAAAAGCGACGGACTGCATAATAAAGGTCCATATCACAAGTGGCAATATAAAGTGACGTTCTTTCGCATTAAGATTTTGTGCATCCAACCATAAAAGCAATGACAACCCCTGCTTCCCTCTGCGAAGGTCCTATCTTTTATTTTTGTATCATACCTTATACAAGAGTCATGGTGATCTTCACCTTTCCTTTTTACATTTTCTCCTTTGATAAGCACATTGTGTTGGAAAGATCCTGATATATATATCCAATTGGATGTAAGTTATCATGAACTATTATTGTTGCAATTACCCTTGAGGTAAAAGGTTGGGAGGCAACACTATAATCCCCTATCTTTCTCTGTGTCCGATTAAAACTCCATACCTATAAGTATTGCGTGAGTGTTAGCAATTGTGAAAGACTAAATGATAGTTGAGTATGTGGACTTGTTGAAAAGATCTTATATTGACTCTTTCCGATGTTATGATAAATTGGAATTCTTTCAATGACCGAGATTATAGTTTGTTAGTTTTCAATGAAGTTTCTAATTCATACTTGACATTGTGAATAGATTGTTACTTTAGCATAAGAAATCATATGACAATATATATATATGTTGCAGTTATAAGAATGATCATGATGCCCACATGTCCGTATTTTATTTTATCGACACCTCTGTCTCTAAACATGTGGACATATTTTTCATTATCGGTTTCCGCTTGAGGACAAGCGAGATCTAAGCTTGGGGGAGTTGATACGTCCATTTTGCATCATGCTTTTATATCGATATTTATTGCATTATGGGCTGTTATTACACTTTATGTCACAATACTTATGCCTTTTCTCTCTTATTTTACAAGGTTTACACGAAGAGGGAGAATGTCGGCAGCTGGAACTCTGGGCTGGAAAAGGAGCAAATATTAGAGACCTATTCTGCACAACTCCAAAAGTCCTGAAACTTCACGGAGGCACGTTTTGGAATTAATAAAAAATACTGGCAAAAGAATCAACCAGAGGGGGCCCACACCCTGGCCACGAGGGTGAGAGGCGCCCCCTACCCCCCTGGGTGCGCTCCCCTGTCTCGTGGGCCCCCTGGCAGGCCTCCCGTGCCCATATTCTGCTATATGAACTCTTTCACCCTGAAAAAAATCAAGAAGAAGCTGTTGGGACGAAACACCGCCGCCACGAGGCGGAACCTTGGCGGAACCAATCTAGGGCTCCGGCGGAGCTGTTCTACTGGGGAAACACCCCTTCGGGAGGGGGAAATCATCACCATCGATGCTCTCAGCGGGAGGGGGTCAATCTCCATCAACATCTTCACCAGCACCATCTCCTCTCAAACCCTAGTTCATCTCTTGTATCCAATCTTTGTCTCAAAGCCTCAGATTGGTACTTGTGGGTTGCTAGTAGTGTTGATTACTCCTTGTAGTTGATGCTAGTTGGTTTATTTGGTGGAAGATCATATGTTCAGATCCTTTATGCATATTAATACTATTAAGAACTTGTAAAATAAGGATTAGGAATTAATTTAGGTTGCGCTATATCTATCAAAGAGTATACAATAATTATGGATTTGGTAAATCAAATCCATGGTTTAATAGTAGTTCCGTTTGTTTCTGAGGACATGGGAGAAGTCTTGCTATAAGTAGTCATGTGAATTTGGTATTCGTTCGATATTTTGATGAGATGTATGTTGTCTTTCCTGTAGTTGTGTTATGTGAACATCGACTAGATGACACTTCACCATTATTTGGGCCTAGAGGAAGGCATTGGGAAGTAATAAGTAGATGATGGGTTGCTAGAGTGACAGAAGCTTAAACCCTAGTTTATGCGTTGCTTCGTAAGGGGCTGATTTGGATCCATATGTTTCATGCTATGGTTAGGTTTGCCTTAATACTTCTTTTGTAGTTGCAGATGCTTGCAATAGGGGTTAATCATAAGTGGGATGCTTTTCCAAGGAAGGGCAGTACCCAATCACCGGTCCACCCACATACCAAATTATCAAAGTAACAAACGCGAATCATATGAGCGTGATGAAAACTAGCTTGACGATAATTCCCATGTGTTCTCGAGAGCGTTTTCCTTTATATAAGAGTTTGTCCAGGCTTGTCCTTTGCTACAGAAAGGATTGAGCCACCTTGCTGCACCTTGTTTACTTTTAGGGTCTTTTACATCTGTCTCCCTAACTCGAACCCACTACTCACATTTGCCCCTAATTCGAAAGCCTGCTCAAAAATGCCCCTCCGCCGTTATGTGCACTTATAGAAATACCCTTCTGTGTCGTTACCGTCCGGTCAAAGGCCTTTGACCGTGAACGGGACATTTTCTGGACATTTCTACCCCTCCCTCCATGTGTCACTTACTGGTGGGACCCACTCTCAAAAAATAAAATGGAAAAACCCTTTCTCTCACTCCCTCTCTCTCACACACACTTACATGTGGGGCCCCTCATCCATAGAAAAAAACAAAACTCTCTCTCACCTCCCCCTCTCTCTGTCTCTCTCCCTGCCGAACGACGGCCCGACGGCCGCTACCTCTCAACTCCGGCGAGAGTGCCGAACGGGCGCCGCCTTGGCCGTTGGCCTCCCCTGATGCTGCAACCCTCTCTCTCTTGTTCTCTCTCTGCCCCTTGCCTTCGTTCCTGTCCCGCCCTCTAGCCCTGTCACGCAAGCACTCCAGAGAGCGCCCCGTCGCCGGCGTCTATCAAGTACATGGCCAACGGCAACCCGAAGCGCCGCCACCTCGCCAGGAATCTCATACGCCATGGCCTCATCCTAATAGCCTATGATTTTGACCAGAGACGTCCAGGACAGAGCACCACAACACATCTACCCCACCGCCGAGCTCGGACCGCCGCCTTCGATTCGACGCCGTTCAAGCACGTGAGCTGCTCCCAGTGGCTCCTATGGCATCCTGATGTACCAAAGAAGACCTGGGAGTCCTCCATAGCAAGCTCCATGGCCTCGGGCCGTCTTCCCCATGAGATCTGAGCTCTGTCATGGCCGCCATCGTCGAAGTCGTTGCTCCAGTCTTCCCCGAACCCCAACGGCATCGCCATCATGCTCCTTAATGGCACACGGACGGTTTTCGTCTCCCTCCCCCTCGCATGGTAGCCGCCGCACTTGCGCCGCCCGGAGCCGCCGCGAGAATGGTCGCCGCCGTTCGCTCCAGCAACAATATGGTCCGAATAGCACATCGCTCGACGCGGTTGAGCAAGGGCTATCGCCTTGTTCCCTCGGCTGGCCTCCTCGCAGCCTCCCAGCGTGCCTCCGCCGTGGGATTTGGTCGCCGCCGGCAACCGTCGGACTAGTTTGAATAGTCATGTTCTTTTTTTATTTTTTTTCAAGATCGGCCCACATGTAAGTGTGGGTGACAAAGAGGGTGAGAGAAAGTGTTTTTTCGTTTTACTTTTTAAGAGTGGGACCCACTACTAAGTGGCACATGGACACAGGGGCAAAATTGTCAAAGAAACGGCCAGATAACGGTCAAACAGCTTTGACTGGACGGAAACGGCATGGAGGGGCATTTCTATAAGTGCAACTAACGGCGAGGGGCAAATTTGAGCAGGCTTTCGAATTAGGGGTATATCTGATTAGGTTGTTCGAGTTAGGGACAGAAATGCAAATGGCCCTTACTTTTATTACTTGTTACCTGTTACAAATTACTTTATCACAAAACTATCTGTTACCGATAATTTCAGTGCTTGCAGAGAATACCTTACTGAAAACCGCTTGTCATTTCCTTCTGCTCCTCGTTGGGTTCAACACTCTTACTTATCGAAAGGACTGTGATAGATCCCCTACACTTGTGGGTCATCAGGCACCGCCAGCTCAACATCATTCACTGCCCTCTTATGAAGCTTCTGATCCCTCTTACACAAGCTGGTGGTGAAGACGTGATACTGTCCACTATTCAATTTCTTCGGGTTGCTCTGATAACCAGACTGCTGCTGCTGTTGATTTACCTGATTATTCTACTGGTTGTAACCACCCTGGTTGTCGTGGCCTTGAAACCCGGAGTTTGAACCGCCGCCTCCATGACCCGGACAATGAGAGCCGGACCCTGAACCGCCGTTCGGGCCATGGTTGTGCTGGATGGACTCCCTAAAGTGTCTCATTATGCTGCAATCTTTCCAGAGATGGGTAGCTGGCTGCTGATCCGTTCTGTGTTTTGGACATGGCTGGTTTAGCATTGCCTCAAGGTCAAATTTTGTCCCTTTAGCTGGCCTCCCCTTACGACGTTGGTTATAATTCCGTGCAGTGGTGTTAGCCACAAAATCGTCAGCTTTGCACTTACCGTTGCCACCCTGATACCGCCACTCTTCTTTCCCTTTCCGGTCTTTCATCATCAGAGTCGGGGTCCTTGGTACTATCAGAGTCGGCATATTTGACAAGAGCCGCCATGAGCACCCCCATGTCGTTGCAATGGCGTTTAAGCCGCCCAAGCTTTTGCTTGAGTGGAAGGAAATGACAGTTTTTCTCCAACATTAAAACCGCTGAGCCGACATTGATATTATCTGAAGAATGTATGATAGTTGAGACCCGGCGCACCCAGCTGGTCGTTGACTCGCCCTCAGCTTGAACACAAGAAACCAAGTCCACGATCGACGTAGGCTGCTTGTACGTGTCTTTGAAGTTCTGGATAAACTGGGCCTTCAGCTCTGCCCATGATCTGATGGAGTTGGCCGGCAGCCCCTTTAACCATGTACGAGCCGTCCCTTCCAGCATCCTGGTGAAATACTTAGCATATGCAGCCTCGCTGACATCCAGCATCTCCATAGCCATCTCATAACTCTCCACCCAAGCCTCTGGGGGCTGATCTGCTGTGTAATTAGGCACCTTACGAGGGCCTTTGAAGTCTTTGGGCAGACGTTCGTTTCGCAGAACCGCCATTAAGCACGGCACACCGAAAGCTCTAGAAGTTACACCTGCCTCAATTGAAGCCGTCGGGTAAACCGGCACGTGCTGATGAGCCGCCAGTTGAGCCGCCAGCTCGGCCTCTCGACGCGCTCTGCCATGGTCCACCAAATCATGTGCATTGGCACCATTGCGCGCCGGGTCATGTCCATGAGGTTGGTTACGGCGCTGCTCAGTACTCGAGACTGCTAGCGAGTCAATGTGCCTACTGTAGCTGGACGGGGGGTCGAATGAATTCGGTCACGACTATAGGAATAAGCCTGCTGCTGTACCAAAGCCGTTTGAAGAAGCTCCCTGGCCCTTCGGGTTTCAACCGCCGTCGGAGTCTCGCCCTCGACTGGCAGAGCCGCCAATCGCGTAGCTGCAACAATCATGTTGTCTAAAGAGGTGGAGTAATGACCCGGCGGCGTCACCACGTGCTGAGGCGGGGTGTTATTCATATGCGGAGAACTTGTCACGCGCGGCTGACCCGGCGTTCCACCCCCTCGCGCTTCAACCATCTGGTTTATCACCGGCAGTTACTAGCCCCCGCTCCAGGTGTGTTGAAGAGGTTCCCCGACTCATAAACCAAGGGCAGATGACTCCGATATTTTCTCCTCAAGACTTCATTTGACGCATTCTGATCCACCGTGAGCCGGTACGAATCTGCTTGAATCCGCTGCGCCTGGGCGTTTAAGACGGCCCGCTCCGCCGCCATCCTAGCGTTTTTCGCTGCCAGCTCCACTTTGGCTTAGGCTATCTCATCACGCAGTTTAGCCACTTCCGTCTTATGCTGCTCCTGGTTGTCTAGGGTTACATCCACCTCCATCAGAGTCGCTAGAGCTTCCAACAGATCTGTCAAAACTTGAGCCGGTGGGTGCGCTGAACCACCAACACCCGCTGCCGTCACCGCCGTTGCACTGGAAGTCATGGCCGCGACGGCTGTTGAGCCGAGAACCGGCTGGGTGGCAGACATGAAGATCGCCACCCTGTTTGGCGGCTCATGGGGGTCCGAAATACTGTCACCATCGGAACAACCCCCAAGCCGTCCGTCTTGCAATTGATACATTGAGTTGGTCTCACCCGTGGACGACTCACCATCAGAGTAGATGGCCGTCTCACCACCAGACACGGAGCCTTCCAATTCAGCTCCGTGGATAAATCCAACAAAGGCACGGTTCACGGCAGGTTGAACCCGGGCAGGTCGTGCACGCTGAGCCGTCTTGATGATGTCGGTGCAGATGTCCGGCTCAGGGCCCGGTTCACCGATCTTGCCGATGAAGACATGGACTCTGCCAAAGGGGACCCGATACCCGTACTCAATTGAGCCGGCCTCGGGGCCCCAGCCTGCATCGTTGATGTAGAGCTTGGCGCAACGACTCTTGGTCATTCGGCCCACAGCGTATCCCTTGATCCCTTCGAAGCTTCCCTTCAAGAACTGCAAACCACCGTGTGCTGGCCCTACGGTGGGCGCCAACTATCGTGGAATTGTCACGGCAGATGTCCTAGTGAAAGGACTTAGTTGTGGAGCCATGGCGACGAGGTTAGCTTAAAGGGGTTAAACGGGACAAAGGACACGAGGAATTTATACTAGTTTGGCCCCTTGGAGTGAAGGTAAAGGCCTAATCCATTTTGAGGTGGTATTGCTAGGGTTTCGATTACCAGGGAGTGAATACGCTTTGCCTGGCTTTTGTCTATTGTTTCTTGCCCTAAGCCGCTATCGGGTCGTCCCCTTATATACATGGGTTGACGCCCTGCGGCCTACAGAGTCCCGGCCGGCTCATACAAATGTGTCCGGCTCTGTGACTTATCTTACATGCCTTACAATACAAGTTTACATATACATGGCGGTTTACACTTACGTGCCTTAAGCCGCCTTCGAGTTTGGGCCCTTTAACAAGCCTGTCTTATGAACCGCCATCTTCAATATACTCTTGGGCTTCATTTAGATGAACCGCCATTGGGATAACCCGGCCCCTCCTGGGCGGGTCATATCCCCAACACTTGCCTTTCTTTCTTACGGGATGCCTGCTCAAAAGAAATCGACGATGTCCCAGGTACACATTCTTCCTACGATTATCCAAATATATACTGTCGGTATAATCCAAACAGTGCATGCATGCGCGGTATCCCTTGTTTGTCTGTCCTGAAAGGTTACTGAGAGCAGGCCAATCATTGATGGTGACGAACAACAATGCCTTTAGGTCAAATTCTTCCTGTTTGTGCTTATCCCACTGATACGTCTCCAACATATCTATAATTTATGAAGTATTAATGCTATTATATTATCCATCTTAGATGTTTTATATGCATTTATATGCTATTTTATATGATTTTTGGGACTAACCTATTAACCTAGAGCCCAGTGCCAGTTCCTGTTTTTCCTTGTTTTTGAGTTTTACAGAAAAGGAATATCAAACGGGGTCCAATTGACGTGCCAATTTTTGACGATTTTTTACGGACCAAAAGAAGACCCCGAAGTAAAAGAGTTGGGCCAGGAGAGTCCCGGGGCGCCCACGAGGGTGGGGGCGCGCCCACCCCCCAGGCGCGTGGGCCTGCTTCGTGGACACCTCGGGCACCTCCTTGAGATGAGACCGACGCCAAAAATTCCTATAAATACAGAAACCGCGGAAAATTAACCTAGATCGGAAGTTCCGCCGCCGCAAGCCTCTGTAGCCACGAGAAATCAATCTAGGCCCTCTCTGGCACCCTGCCGGAGGGGGCCATCATCACCGGTGGACATGGAGGAGCATCCCAGAGAGGCCATCATTGCCATGAAGGCCAAGGACCAGAGGGAGAACCTTTCCCCATCTAGGGGGAGGCCATGGAGGAGGAAGCACAAGGGGGAGAACCTCTCCTCCTCTCTCTTGGTGTCGCCGGAGTGCCATCGGGAGGGGAATCATCGCCATGGTGATCTTCTTCATCAACAGCACCATCATCATCACCATCCTCATCTATTTTACGCGGTCCACTCTCCCGCACCCCGCTGTAATCCCTACTTGAACATGGTGCTTTATGCCACATATTATGATCCAATGATGTGTTGCCATCCTATGATGTTTTGAGTAGATATATTTTGTCTTTGGGTTGATTGATGATCTAGATTGGTATGAGTTGTATGTTTTACTTTGGTGCTGTCCTATGGTGCCCTCTGTGTCGCGCAAGCGTGAGGGATTCCCGCTGTAGGGTGTTGCAATATGTTCATGATTCGCTTATAGTGGGTTGGTGAGTGACTGAAACACAAACCCGAGTAAGGGGGTTGTTGCGTATGGGAGTAAAGAGGACTTGATGCTTTAATGCTATGGTTGGGTTTTACCTTAATGGTCTTTAGTAGTTGCGGAAGCTTGCTAGAGTTCCAATCATAAGTGCATATGATCCAAGTAGAGAAAGTATGTTAGCTTATGCCTCTCTCTCATATGAAACTGCAATAGTGATCACCGGTCTTGTTAACGGTTGCCTAGGACAATTCCACACACCGATCCACCATTATTCCACACTCGCTATTTATATTATTTAGTAATATATTCTAACTCTATGATAACAGTACCTACTTATATATTTTAGCTCTCCGATATCATACAAAGTTATCCTCTTCATACCCACAACGTAGTTTTATTTCTCGTTTCTAGTTGGAAGCAAACGTTTGGTGTACGTAGAATCGTATCAGTGGCAGATAGGGCTTGAGAGAATATTGATCTTACCATTAGCTCCTTGTGGGTTCGACACTCCATACTTATCACTTCCACCTTTGAAAATTGCTACGGTGATTCCCTGCACTTGGGGAT
The DNA here is from genome assembly GCF_002575655.3 of Aegilops tauschii subsp. strangulata. Taxonomy (NCBI): domain Eukaryota; kingdom Viridiplantae; phylum Streptophyta; class Magnoliopsida; order Poales; family Poaceae; genus Aegilops; species Aegilops tauschii. Next base: position 125,310,462 of record NC_053041.3, read on the forward strand.
TATCACCCACGCACATACACCTTTTCCATTCCACAGCTGTAAGAGTTCTTCAACTAATGGCCTTAGTTACACATCAATGTCGTTGCCGGGTTGCTTAGGGCCTTGGATGAGCACTGGCATCATAATGAACTTCCGCTTCATGCACAACCAAGGAGGAAGGTTATACATACATAGTCACAGGCCAGGTGCTATGGTTGCTTCTCTGCTCCCCAAAAGGATTAATGCCATCTGCGCTTAGACCAAACCATATGCTCCTTGCGTCACCTGCAAAGTCCTCCCTGTACTTTCTCTCGATTTTTGTCCACTACGACCCGTCAGCGGGTACTCTCATTTTCCCGTCTTTCTTACGGTCTTCTCTATGCCATCGCATCTCCTTGGCATGCTCTTTGTTTTGGAACAAACGTTTCAACCATGGTATTATAGGAGCATACCACATCACCTTTGCAGGAACCTTCTTCCTGGGGCGCTCGCCCTTGACATCACCAGGGTCATCGCGGCTGATCTTATAGTGCAATGCATCGCATACCGGGCACGCAGTCAAATCCTCGTACTCACCACGGTAAAGGATGCAGTCATTAGGGCATGCATGTATCTTCTGCACCTCTAACCCTAGAGGGCAGACAACCTTCTTTGCTTCGTACGTACTCTCGGGCAATTCATTGTCCTTTGGAAGCATCTTCTTTAACATTATCAGCAACTTTCCAAATCCCTTGTCAGATACACCATTCTCTGCCTTCCATTGCAGCAATTCCAGTGTGGTGCCAAGCTTTTTCTTGTCAGCTTTGCAATTCGGGTACAACAATTTCTTGTGATCCTCTAACATACGCTGCAACACTACAAAAAAATACACTTCCGTGATGATACATGTTTGTCATAGTAGGTCACGTTTTCTGTCATGCATGTACATCCATGGCGATTTTATGACAGAATCAAGATAGTCATACCTGTGCTGTCGTAGATGTGTTCCATGACATTACCAAAATTATCATCACGGAAGTGTCCACTTCCATGACGATAAATCACGCATCATAGAAGTGCTTTCGTCAAGGGTGACCGACACATGGCATCCACCGTAACGGGTCGCCGTTAAGCTATCGGGTTCCGGTTTGGATCCGATAACCCGTTAACAGCGCAAACCAATGGGGATTTTCCATGTGTAAAATTCTCATTGTCCGACAGATCCACGTGTCGGTCCGGCGTTCGGACAGTTGTCATCCAGCGAATGGACGGAACGCGCCTATGATACGTCGACACGTGTCTCGGCCCAACAGTGGCCCATTCAGGTTAAAAGGCTGGGCCTGTCAAAATAAGTGGGCCGGCCCATTAGCGGCCTACTTGAGTCAGGCCCATTAGCGGCCTACTTGAGTCAGGCCCATTTACAAGTACGGCCCATACAAGTTACACAGAATTGGCCCATCAAAGGCCCATTCTAGATTTGACAATTTCCAGCCCATCGTCAGTTTAAGCCCATTAACGACCCGCTACGTCTTTAGGCCCAATTGTGGCCCAAGCTTCTTTCAGCCTGTTAGCAGCCCATCGTCAGTTCCAGCCCGTTAACGGCCCGGAACGTCTTTCGGCCTTTTCTCGGCCCATTCTGTAGTTGGGCCAATTCTAGCCTGCTGTGACTTTAGGCCTGTCCTCGGCCCATTTGGTAAATGGGCCAACTCTTAGCCCATTTTGCTCTCGGCCTGTTAACGGCCCGCACAACAGTTGGGCCTTTGACTTTAGGTCCATTAGCGGCCCACGTTCCACAGGGCATCATTTCAGCCCAACACGACTTTCGGCCTGTTAAAAGCCTAGTTTGCAAATCGGGCCTCCTCTGGCCCATAACACTTTCGGCCTCTTACTGGCCCGTAAAGTAAAAGGGCCGAGACAAAATTGACATTTATTTTGGCCTGCTAGAGGCCCGCGGGCCATTTCCATTTATATGGCCCTATCAAGCTTTTGGTCTGTTAACAGCTTGCTAAGAGCCGTTGTTACGGTGGGCCACATCATTTGGGATCCACTTAATATTAGTTTGACCAGCCCAGTTAAGGCCTGCTTTGACTACACATGTTTGTTCGTTTGTATGGCGTCCAGGAAATGTTTGGGCGTGTTGGCCCCCGTTTCAACGATATAGCATATTCAAGAATTATCCTACTCTATACTATCGCCTCTAAAAACACACACTATACAATAAAAAGACTAAGGCATAGAAACATAGAATACTCCTACACTATACAATAAAGAATTACAACCGAATATACCCACTGGGTATTATAGTTCGGCACCAGTGATAATAAAGCATACACAAATAGCAAATTACATACACTGGACAAATAAAGCTCATATATCATGGACACGCATCAACATAACTTACCATTTGAACTATAATGTCTTCATAAAATAGGATTGGCCAGATTCAGATAGAACAAATTTCAGTCTGCAAAATCTCCAATTCCTTCGTGGTTACCTTAGTGTCTCGTTTCATTTTTTTGACTCCTGCATCTAATACCTGAATGTCCGGTCTCAACTTGTTGATTGTACGTTGAGAATCATGTACACATTGTCTTGCCACCTCTAGTTGATGCTCGAGAACATCAGCACATTCCAATTCCAATCCATAATCATTCGGTAATGGCCATGCCGCACTGCTCGCAGATCTTTGTGTTGATGTCACTTCATCCTGAAATGTTTCTGTAAGTACACATGACTAGGGCAAAAATATAGTTACAACAGTGAAGCGAGCAAGACAGACTATTTTGTACATGGAAAAACATGACTAAAAATAATGTTACACATCATGAAGCATAAGCAGGTGATATTTTTAAAAATTATAAAAATGGTAGTCTGTGCAGCCTGCATACAGAAATCTATCTTAGCTCACCAGAGGAGCATGATGTTGGGGCCAAATCCAAAACACAGACAAGTTACAAATTTAGACAACATGTTGCGTATAAGTAAGCAATCAGTTGGCCATTCTGTAGCTCAATTAAATTCTTAGGGAGCATAATGAACAGCAGAGGGATTCATACAAACCTACTACAGCAAGCAAAACTATGCAATCATTAGCCTAGTATAAACTAAATTGTGAGCCTCATGCAATAATAGGTTGTTAATAGACTTCAAAGCTTCAGGCACACTTTGCCAGAGTAATTAAATGGTAAGGCCTTTAATTATGTGAACTAATAGTTATACAAGTACCCAACATCAGGCATCATTGTTTGGGCATCTCATTAACTGAGGACAAATAAAACAATTGAAGAAAGCAAATTAACTATGCCTGAAACAAACAAGGAATTGAACTGTTGAGTTGGATACAGTGACTTACCTTAACTGGTTGAACAGGCTTAGCGCTGCTCCTACTTCTCTTGCAAGGCTCCTTCCTAACATCTTGTACTTGGAAATCCTCAATCTTTTCTTCATTGCACCCCCTCTGCAAGGTGACACAAACTAGTTACTCGTCTCCTTGGAAGATAAATATGCATACTTTCCAGTCTATGAAAGACACAAAAGGATGAGATTATAACAAAACAACACCACATAATGAAACATGCCACATCTCTTGCACTTGCACACAATGAAATGAGCATTTACTATGTGTGCACTATGTAAAAACTAGGCATACCTTCGAACTGGATCTCCAGGTACTCTTGGAGAGCCTACTTTAGTGTACAGCCAAACCTTTATGTCACCTGTGAGTTAGACAAGCCCCCAGTACAGCAACCCTTAGTGTTTAAATCGTTGACAAGCTCTGTTAGAGTGTTAGGTCGAGAACAACAAGTAATCAAAGCAAACAGTCCTGGTATGGCTGGCTGATGCAAACAAGCAATTAAACAGATGTGTGAGCAAATCTTACATACTCCCTCCTTCCATCTATATAGGGCCTAATCATTTTTAGAGCCTAACTTTGACCAAGTGTTATAGCAATAATATATGACATGCAAGTTACACAAAGCACACCGTCAAATTCGTATGTGAAAGGAGCTTCCAATGATATAATTTTCACATTATACGTCTCTGATACGTCTCCAACGTATCTATAATTTTTGATTATTCCATGCTATTATATATTATGTTTTGGATGTTTAATGGGCTTATTTATACAATTTTATATTATTTTTGGGACTAACCTATTAACCGGAGGCCCAACCCAAATTGCTGCTTTTTCGTCTATTTCAGAGTTTCGCAGAAAAAGAATATCAAACGGAGTCCAAACGGAATGAAACCTTCGGGAACGTGATTTTTGGAACAAACGTGATCCAGAGGACTTGGAGTCCACGTAAAGTAATCAACGAGGAGAGCACGAGGTAGGGGGCGCGCCTTCCCCCCCGGGGCGCGCCCTCCACCCTTGTGGGGCCCACGTTGCTCCACCGACGTACTTCTTCCTCCTATATATACCTACGTACCCCCAAACCATCAGGGGCATCCAAGAAAACCTAATTCCACCGCCGCAACCTTCTGTACCCGTGAGATCCCATCTTGGGGCCTTTTCCGGCGTCCTGCCGGAGGCGGCATTAATCACAGAGGGCTTCTACATCAACACCATAGCCTCTCCGATGATGTGTGAGTAGTTTACCTCAGACCTTCGGGTCCATAGTTATTAGCTAGATGGCTTCTTCTCTCTCTTTGGATCTCAATACAAAGTTCTCCTCGATTCTCTTGGAGATCTATTTGATGTAATCTTCTTTTGCGGTGTGTTTGTCGGGACCGATGAATTGTGGGTTTATGATCAAGATTACGTATGAACAATATTTGAATCTTCTCTGAATTCTTTTATGTATGATTGGTTATCTTTGCAAGTCTCTTCGAATTATCAGTTTGGTTTGGCCTACTAGATTGATCTTTCTTGCAATGGGAGAAGTGCTTAGCTTTGGGTTCAATCTTGCGGTGTCCTTTCCCAGTGACAGCAAGGGCACCAAGGCACGTATTGTATTGTTGCCATCGAGGATAACAAGATGGGGTTTATATCATACTGCATGAGTTTATCCCTCTACATCATGTCATCATACTTAAAGCATTACTCTGTTCTTTTGAACTTAATACTCTAGATGCATGCTGGATAGCCGTCGATGTGTGGAGTAATAGTAGCAGATGCAGGCAGGAGTCGGTCTACTTGTCACGGACGTGATGCCTATATACATGATCATACCTAGATATTCTCATAACTATGCTCAATTCTATCAATTGCTCGACAGTAATTCGTTCACCCACCGTAATACTTGTGCTCTTAAGAGATGCCACTAGTGAAACCTATGGCCCCCGGGTCTATTCTCTATCATATTAAACTTCCAACACTTAGCTATTTCTATTGCCTTTTATTTTACTTTGCATCTTTATTTCTCTTTACCATAAAAATACCAAAAATATTATCTTATCATATCTATCAGATCTCACTCTCGTAAGTGACCGTGAAGGGATTGACAACCCCTTTATCGCGTTGGTTGCGAGGTTCTTATTTGTTTGTGTAGGTGCGAGGGACTCGAGCGTAGCCTCCTACTGGATTGATACCTTGGTTCTAAAAAACTGAGGGAAATACTTACGCTACTTTGCTGCATCACCCTTTCCTCTTCAAGGGAAAACCAACGCAGTGCTCAAGAGGTAGCAAGAAGGATTTTTGGCGCCGTTGCCGGGGAGTCTACGCAAAAGTCAACATACCAAGTACCCATCACAAACTCTTATCCCTCGCATTACATTATTTGCCATTTGCCTCTCGTTTTCCTCTCCCCCACTGCACCCATGCCGTTTTATTCGCCCTCTCTTTTCCGTTTGCCTCTTTTTCGCCTTCTTTGTCGTTATGGCTAGTCCTTTATCTACTCCTCTGTCCCCCGAGTTTGAAGTTCTTCACTTCAAAAAAAACAAGGAGAAAATTTAAAATATGCTTGGTATAGATTGATAGAATCCTATTGTGGCTGCACAATAGAGGGATATTTCAAGGTTTTACTTCGTAATTTTTATGTTGGGCTAACCTTATCCCATAGACAACTCCTTGATTTTGCCGCCAAGGGGAATTTTATTGAAATTGATCCTAGTTTTGCTTATGAAATTATAGAGGGGATAGTAGGAATACTTCCCCCACCAAAGGGATTAACTCTCACTCTTGAGCGAGCCCAAATTTTAGAAAAATTGGGCGAATTGCAAAAATCTCTTGAACCCCTTAAAAATGTTGGAGGAAACCTCAATCGTATGAATACTTTGATCACACTTTGCAATAAACGGTTGGATGCTCTAGATCTAAGAATCTCTGAGTATGAAGGGAAACGTAAGGAACCTCCTGGATTCGAGGATAACTCCATTAAAAAGATAGATACTAAAGATGGCAATACCTAGATCTATCCTTGTTTTTTTGCCTAGCTAGGGGCGTTAATCGATAGCGCTTGTTGGGAGGCAACCCAATTTTATTTTTAGTTTTTTTTTCTTTTTGCTTCTGTTTAGGAATAAATCTTTGATCTAGCCTCTGGTTAGATTTGTTTTTGTGTTTTAATTAGTGTTTGTGCTAAGTTGAACCTATAGGATCTTCTTGGATGATAGTTATTTGATCTTGCTGAAAATTCCAGAAACTTTCTGTTCACGAAAACAATTGTTAAAAATTACCAGAACGTGATATAATATTGATTCCAATTGAAGCAGATCAATAAACACATTATTTAGGTCGTCCTATTTTGGCATAATTTTTAGAGTTCCAGAAGTTTGTGTTAGTTACAGATTACTACAGACTGTTCTATTTTTGACAGATTCTGTTTTGCGTGTGTTGTTTTCTTATTTTGATGAATCTATGGCTAGTAAAAGAGCTTATAAACCACATAGAAGTTGGAATACAGTAGGTTTAACACCAATATAAATAAAGAATGAGTTCAATACAGTACCTTGAAGTGGTGTTTTGTTTTCTTTCGCTAACGGAGCTCACGAGATTTTCTGTTAAGTTTTGTGTTGTGAAGTTTTCAAGTTTTGGGTGAAGATTTGATGGAGTATGGAACAAGGAGTGGCAAGAGCCTAAGCTTGGGTATGCCCATGGCACCCCAAGGTAATCTAAGGACACCAAAAAGCGAAAGCTTGGGGATGCCCCGGAAGGCATCCCCTCTTTCGTCCTCATCCATCGGTAAATTTACTTGGAGCTATATTTTTATTCACCACATGATATGTGTTTTGCTTGGAGCGTCTTGTATGATTTGAGTCTTTATTTTTTAGTTTTCCACAATCATCCTTTCTGTACACACCTTTTGAGAGAGACACACATGATTCAGAATTTGTTAGAATACTCTATGTGCTTCACTTATATCCTTTGAGCTATATAGTTTTGCTCTAGTACTTCACTTATATCTTTTAGAGCACAGCGGTGGTTATATTTTATAGAAATTATTGAACTCTCATGCTTCACTTATATTACTTTGAGAGTCTTAAACAGCATGGTAATTTGCTTTAATCATGAAATTAATCTTCCATATTGAGTTCATTAAATATCATGAGAAGTTAGATACTTGATAAGTGTTTTGAGATATAAAGGTGGTAATATTAGAGTGTGCTAGTTGAGTAATTGTGAAATTGAGAAATACTTGTGTTAAAGTTGGCAAGTCCCATAGCATGCACATATGGTAAAAGTTGTGTAACAATTTTGACACACAGGTGTTCTTTTATTGCTTTCCTTATGAGTGGCGATCGAGGACGAGCGATGGTCTTTTCCTACCAATCTATCCCTCTAGGCGCATGCATAGTAGTACTTTGCTTCGAGGGCTAATAAACTTTTGCAATAAGTATATGAGTTCTTTATGACTAATGTGAGTCCATGGATTATACGCACTCTCAACCTTCCACAATTTTCTAGCCTCTACGGTACCGCGCATTGCCCTTTCTCACATTGAGAGTTGGTGCAAACTTCGCCGGTGCATCCAAACCCCGTGATATGATACACTCTATCACACATAAACCTCCTTATATCTTCCTCAAAACAGCCACCATACCTACCTATTATGGCATTTCCATAGCCATTCTGAGATATATTGCCATGCAACTTTCCACCATTCCGTTTATCATGACACGTTTCATCATTGTCATATTGCTTTGCATGATCATGTAGTTGACATCGTATTTTGTGGCAAAGTCACTATTCATAATTTTCATACATGTCACTCTTGATTCATCGCATATCCCGGTACACCGCCGGAGGCATTCACATAGAGTCATATCTTGTTCTAAGTATTGAGTTGTAATTGTTGAGTTGTAAGTAATAAAAGTGTGTTGACCATCATTATTAGAGCATTGTCCCATGTGAGGAAAGGATGATGGAGACTATGATTCCCCCACAAGTCGGGATGAGATTCCGGACTAACTAAAAAAAAAGAGGCCAAAGAAGAAAAAGATAAGGCCCACAAAAAATGAGAGAAAAAAGAGAGAAGGGACAATGTTACTATGCTTTTCCACACTTGTGCTTCAAAGTAGCACCATCATTTTCATGATAGAGAGTCTCCTATGTTGTCACTTTCATATACTACTGAGAATTTTTCATTATAGAACTTGGCTTGTATATTCCAATGATGGGCTTCCTCAAAGTGCCCTAGGTCTTCGTGAGCAAGCAAGTTGGATGCACACCCACTTAGTTTCTTTTGTTGAGCTTTCATATATTTATAGCTCTAGTGCATCCGTTGCATGGCAATCCCTACTCCTCTCATTGACATCAATAAATGGGCATCTCCATAGCCTATTGATTAATTAGCCGCATCAATGTGAGACTTTCTAATTTTTTTGTCTTCTCTCATAACCCCCATCATTATACTTTATTCCACCCATAGTGCTATATCCATGGCTTGCGCTCATGTATTGCGTAAGAGTTGACAAGGCTGAAGCGTGTTAAAAGTATGAACCAATTGCTCGGCTTGTCATCGGGGTTAATGATGAGAAAGTTTGTGTGACAATATTGAAACATAGCCTAGCTATATGGTTTTGTAGGGATAAGCTTTCTTTGGCTATGTTATTTTGATAAGACATAATTGCTTGGTTAGCATGTTTGAAGTATTATTGTTTTTATGTCAACATTAAACTTTTATCTTGAATCTTTCGGACATAGATATTCATACCACAATAAAAGATTTACATTAAGAAGTATGCCAAGAAGCATTCCACATCAAAACTTCTGTTTTTATCATTTACCTACTCGAGGACGAGCAGGAATTAAGCTTGGGGATGCTTGATACGTCTCCAACGTATCTATAATTTTTTATTGTTCCATGCTATTATATAATCTATTTTGGATGTTTAATGGGCTTATTTATACACTTCTATATTATTTTTGGGACTAACCTATTAACTGGAGGCCCAGCCCAAATTGTTGTTTTTTGCCTATTTCAGAGTTTCGCAGAAAAAGAATATCAAACGGAGTCCAAACGGAATGAAACCTTCGGGAATGTGATTTTTGGAACAAACGTGATCCAGAGGACTTGGAGTCCATGTAAAGTAATCAACAAGGAGAGCACGAGGTAGGGGGCGCTCCTACCCCCACGGGGCGCGCCCTCCACCCTCGTGGGGCCCACGTTGCTCCACCGACCTTCTTCTTCCTCCTATATATACCTACGTACCCCCAAACCATCAGGGGCATCCACGAAAACCTAATTCCACCGCCGCAACCTTCTGTACCCGTGAGATCCCATCTTGGGGCCTTTTCCGGCGTCTTGCCGGAGGGGGCATTGATCACGGAGGGCTTCTACATCAACACCATAGCCTCTCCGATGATGTGTGAATAGTTTACCTCAGACCTTCGGGTCCATAGTTATTAGCTAGATGGCTTCTTCTCTCTCTTTAGATCTCAATACAAAGTTCTCCTTGATTCTCTTGGAGATCTATTCGATGTAATCTTCTTTTGCTGTGTGTTTGTCGGGACCGATGAATTGTGGGTTTATGATCAAGATTATCTATGAACAATATTTGAATCTTCTCTGAATTCTTTTATGTATGATTGGTTATCTTTGCAAGTCTCTTCGAATTATCAGTTTGGTTTGGCCTACTAGATTGATCTTTCTTGCAATGGGAGAAGTGCTTAACTTTGGGTTCAATCTTGCGGTGTCCTTTCCCTATGACAGCAGGGGAAGCAAGGCACGTATTGTATTGTTGCCATCAAGGATAACAAGATGGGGTTTATATCATATTGCATGAGTTTATCCCTCTACATCATGTCATCATACTTAAAGCATTACTCTGTTCTTTTGAACTTAATACTCTAGATGCATGCTGGATAGCCGTCGATGTGTGGAGTAATAGTAGTAGATGCAGGCAGGAGTCGGTCTACTTGTCACGGACGTGATGCCTATATACATGATCATACCTAGATATTCTCATAACTATGCTCAATTCTATCAATTGCTCGACAGTAATTCGTTCACCCACCGTAATACTTGTGCTCTTAAGAGATGCCACTAGTGAAACCTATGGCCCCCGGGTCTATTCTCTATCATATTAAACTTCCAACACTTAGCTATTTCTATTGCCTTTTATTTTACTTTGCATCTTTATTTCTCTTTACCATAAAAATACCAAAAATATTATCTTATCATATCTATGAGATCTCACTCTCGTAAGTGACCGTGAAGGGATTGACAACCGCTTTATCGCGTTGGTTGCGAGGTTCTTATTTGTTTGTGTAGGTGCAAGGGACTCGAGCGTAGCCTCCTACTGGATTGATACCTTGGTTCTAAAAAACCGAGGGAAATACTTACGCTACTTTGCTGCATCACCCTTTCCTCTTCAAGGGAAAACCAACGCAGTGCTCAAGAGGTAGCAGTCCCATGTATTATTAATCTTATCAATAGTCAAAGGCGGTCTTGAAAAACACATTAGGCCCTATATAGATGGAAGGAGGGAGTATCAAGAAAAGAAGCAAAGGAGGCTTAAAGACCATCACTTGACTGGCCAGATTTAAGGGGCATTTAAACATCATGTCCAATGTATGAACTAACATAAACATTGCATATTCTATATTCTACAATGGAATGCACACTGCGACAGAAGGCACCTTATCCCCCTCCCCTCCTCCCAGGCCGTGGCCTTGAGGTGCCGTTGAAGGATGAGCTCATCCAACAAGGTGAGGATCTCCTCTGATTTTTTGCCAAATTTTCATTTTGATCCACTATACGATGAATTGCTATGAGGTGCTTCTTCTGCTGCTATATGATGCATTGTTATGAACTGCTCCTGCTGCTGCTATATGATGAATTGCTATGAGTTGCTGCTGCTATATGATGAATTGCTATGAGCTGCTGCTGCTATATGATGAGTTGCTATAAGCTGCTCCTGCTGCTGCTATATGATGAATTGCTCCTGATGTTGCTATATGATGAATTGCTATGAGTTGTCCTGCTGCTGCTATATAATGAATTGCTATGAGCTGGTGGTGGTATATGATGAATTGCACACTGCTGCTGCTGCTGTATGATGAGTTGCTATGAGCTGCTGCTGCTATATGATGCTTTTAGGTGGTGCTGCTATATGATAATAACCAGCCATTTGGACCATCAAATTTCAATAAATAATTGGTCTTCATTTAAATGTGGGTCTTGTGTTCCTCGTTTAAATTAGGCAATGGGATCTCTATGGAAGACATTGACCAAAGTAGATTGTGCCAAGTAGATGGTACCTTTGTATTTGCATTTTGAACAAATAATGATGGTATGTTTTCCTATCATATTAATTACTGCACTGGGTTCAATTTCTGATGTTTGCAAGTCAAATTAATTTTCATATGGGCAGCAAAATGACAAAATATAATGCAACCTAGACTTTTCACTGATCATACCAAAGATAAGCTAAAAAGGAAGGCAATGAAAAGAATTGGTCGGCTTATTACCTGGAGCTTATATTCACAGGTGCTTATTTTCTTAGGATAACTCGTAAAAACTGTCCCTAAGAAACTTGGCCAATAGAACTGACATACAAATCACATGTCACGATGATTGCAATGGAGGAGTGACCTACCATAGCACACTGTATAGGCTCACCGCTACCTCTCCTTTTTTGCGATGTTCCATGAAATTGCCACATACATCTTGTACTTTTTCATTGTGTAAACCCATCTGCAAGTTGACACGGCTAATTTTAGACATCTCTACATGATAATACATTGCATATCCCTTGCGCATATTTAAACCACCAATTAACGATTGTGTGCGTAGCATAAACTAGCCATGACTATGTGTGCTGGACTAGCAGACACTCTAAGGGAGCCTAATGTAGTGCACTGGAATTCCTACATGCCACCTATGATTTTGTGTAATGTACTACCTCTGTTCCTAAATATATGTCTTTGTAGAGATTCCAGTATGGACCACATACAGATGTATATAGATGCATTTTCAAGTGTAGATTCACTCATTTTGCTCCGTATGTAGCCTATAGTGGAATCTCTAGAAAGACTTATATTTAGGAACAGAGGTACTAGGTAGTATCATGTATGACATATACATATCTAATTTAGCAGCCAGTAGTAGAAATCTTGTCTGCACAAAGGGATTACTGGTCGAAAATCCTAGCAAAGCACGCTGGGAGGCACACAACAATACAAGAGCGAGAGACGCACTTACAAGATCATAGCAATGCCTCAGTCCAGGATCTTGGTTGGCCAAGCTGTTAGATCTAGAAGAAACATCGTCCTTGTAGTTTTTGCCAGCTGCATAACAGGTAACAGCGACATGTTAGTATATTTGAAGTACATCGGGCAGGTGATGCTGGACGGGTTTAAAGGTGACAAGTACTTAGGCCGTGGCGGGTGCTTGGCATCTTGCCAGACGGTGGGAATCAGGTTAGAAACTTCAAGGGTGATGAAGCTGCGCTGGCTGTCGGGGTCCGGTAAGGAGATCTAGAACCGTTGAGTAGGGTGTTTGTGGAGCGGCTCCAGTAGGGTGGACTACGGTGTGGGCGAAGCGGATCTGTGGCCATGGACGAGGGCGTCGGTGAAGCTGCTCCAGTGGATGGGTTAAGGATGGTGTCGACGATGCGGATCTGCGGCCATGGACAGGGCGTCACAAGCTGCTCCGGTAGGTTGGATGAGGGTGCGACAAAGCGGATCTGAGGCCACGGACTTGTGATTTGCAAAGTGGCCCCGGTAGGGTTGAGAATGGTATAGGCGAAGCTACTACGGTAGGGTTGACGATGGTGTCGGTGAAGCGGCTCCGGTAGGTTTGAGGAAGGTGTCACCATAGAGGATCAGAGGCCGTCGACGGGGCCGTCGGTGGGGCGGATCCGGGAGGGGTGTGGACGAAGCGTCTCTGGTGGGGTGTACGAATGAGCCGCTGCAGATGCGCTGTGGTTGACGAAAGTACTGGCGAAGCAGATCCGGCGCCGTGGACAAGGTCGACACTGAATGGGCTGTGGTACAGTGGTGGATGAGCAGTCTACTTGTTTCTAGTGGAGGTGGGAGGGGTAGATGCGGCCGCAGAAGCAGATCCGCTGAGGTGGATGTCGCTGGCAGTGAATGGGCTCTGGTACGCCGGTGGATGGGCAGTCTAGGGTTTCGAGAGGGGAGGGGTAGAAAGGCCGATGAGTACGGACGGCGTGATGTAAGATGCTCTGGTGATATGGAGTTAGTCGTTTTTGCGGGAGGGGGAGATGAAATGGGGGTGCCGTGTGGTGGGGGGAACCGAAAGTTACCAAAGCAGCCCCGACCTATTATGTAGATGAGGGCCGTATTGTAACTGTTGTTCTCCGTCCGCCAAGAACAAAAGGGGAATTTCGCATGCTAAAGACTAGGTGGCGGAAATTTTAGAAGGAGGCGGGAGATTTTGCCGCCCGCGGGATCGTTCGTATCCGGTTTCAACTAATTTTGGACCGTGCTAGCGGGAAGGTCATGCGAGACTGTGTACACGGGGCACGCGTCAGCAGTTAATAACTGGTGTGAAGTCCACCCCATAAAAAAGACAATAACTTGGGATGATGCACCGATAACTTGGACGTTCACACGGGCGCGGCCAATCGTACGGGTGTAGAGGCGTTTTCACAAAAAGGGATCAAACGCTCAGCCTATGTATTTCTCGTATAAATAGATAATTTAGTGCCATTGGTTATTTACTTTAAACATAATGCATTGACGTGTTAGTGTAGAGGCGCACAAAAAGAAATGGATATTGTAGTCCCACAAAAGAAATGGATATTGTAGTCCTCTACTTAAAAGTGTTTCCTCATATGATTACATAGCCTCCATTTCATAAATTGCGTACCCGTTGAATTCATATATGAATATTACATATATTACTTCATAATAGAACCTTAAATCATCCAAGACTAATGAATTTGAATGCAAGAGTAACAATGGTGCATGTACATGATATCTACATTGGTTGTTTGAATAAACATCACAGTAACTTTGGCATGCACAATTGAAAAGGTTTATTTAGATAGAAAAAATGTGATATGTGAGTGTCCAATATTTATAGTGTTGAATCGATATTGTACCTTTGGCCACGATACGAAGTAGATATTGATTTATGTTCAAGCTATGCACGTCCACGATCGCTAGATAGTGATACGTGAATGAATTGTGCAATCTCTCTCACATGCATACATATCTCATTTCCCCGTGGGCATCGGAATCACACACACGCACTTCGTGTATTTCTCTCCCTCCGTCAAGGTTAGAATTCGAATTTCTACGCCGTCCTACAAGTCTCTTGCACAGAAACACACACGCTCTCTCTATCAAACACGCCCACCCCTTTAATTCCGCCCACCCACAACCACTAATGTCTCAAAGTATAATTATGTCTCTCACACATATGCCTAAGGTTAACTCGAGTTCCAGAACCATATGAATACATACAATGGGATTCCAATGGAGCACCTTTTGTTTTGAGATTTCGCTCTCTCACACACACACACCCACACACACACACGCGCGCGCGTGCGCGCACGCTTAGACATTGTTTCTCGCTTCATTTCTTCCAGCACTTGCATGCACACAGTTTGTTTATCTCCGTGATGCTTTAAGTATGCCTCACACATATGCTATCTACCTATCCCTTAATATAGATATGTGTCACACAAACTCCTTCCTACTAGCAAGATGCCCATGCGTTGCACGGAACATAAAGATGCATTTGTATGAGTAGTTTATCTTGTGGGAGAAACGGATGAATGAGGGAATGCCTTATTTGCAAATGTGGAGAGGGGTGTGGGTATCGTTTTGCAAAATTGCCATAGTTTCCTTCCTATCCGTTAGATATAAATCGGATGGCCTATATTGCAGGATGGCAGGAACACCATCATCACCAACTCTGTTTTTATAAGAGTAGAGATATGTAAGTGTCACTGCCCCCCACCCACACACACACACTTCCCGACACCAAAGGAGTAGGGTGATACCTCGATCTTGATACTAATCTATCGACTGGTTCTCTCTCAAACACACACACACACTACCCGACACCAAAGGAGTAGGGTGGCACCTCGATCTTGATAGTAATCTATCTACTCCTCTTTCAAACACACACACATACACACACACTCGCTAGTTGTGCCTCTGTGCCTACCGCGCACACTCTCGATACGTCTTTCTCTCCCTCTCCCTCCCCCCCAACCCCAACAATGACAACAGAAGGGTGACAACTCGATCTGATCTTAATCTGTCAATTGGTTTGTCTCTCAAACATTGTGTCTCTGTGCCTCACACATACACACTCGATACGTCTTTTTCTCTGTAGCCCCCTCGATATGTAGACTTCTCGCGCGCGCACAGCTGTAGCGACAATGACGCTGAACCCAGTGTGCCTTGTTTTTACCGGCCTCATGTGATTGTTTTCACCCTGTTTTCTGTTAATTAACAAGGCAACGTTTTCTTTGTTACTACTAGTGAATCTGAAATCATTCGGGGCAGACATAAAATATATCACTTCAACTCAATTGTCGCAATAACTATTTTAAAAGAAACTAGCTAGATGCCCGTGTGTTGCACGGAACATCAAGATGCATTTGTATGAGTAGTTTATCATGTGAGAGACTAGAAAGATGCCCATGCATTGCACAGAACATCAAGATGCATTTATATGAGGAGTTTATCTTGTGAGAGAAAAGGATGAACGAGGGAAGGCCTTATTTGCAAATGTGGAGAGGGGTGTGGGTATACTTTTGCAAAATTGCCATAATTTCCTTCCTATCCATCAGATATAAATCGGACGACCTATATTGCTGGATGGCAGGCACACCATCAACACCAACTCTGTTTTTTTATAAGAGTAGAGAAAAGGATGAACGAGGGAAGGCCTTATTTGCAAATGTGGAGAGGGGTGTGGGTATATTTTTGCAAAATTGCGATATTTTCCTTCCTATCTGTTAGATATAAATCCGACGGCCTATATTGTAGGATGGCACGCACACCATCATCACCAACTCTATTTTCTACTCCCTCTGTTCCTAAATATTTATGTTTTTAGAGATTTCAACAAGTGACTACGTACGGAGCAAAATGAGTGAATCTACACTCTAAAATATGTCTACATACACATCCGTATGTGGTAGTCCATTTGAAATCCGAAAAGGACAAATATTTAGGAACGGATGGAGTATAATATAAGAGTAGACATGGAGATATATCTCCAGCATGGTCTACAACAAAAATGTGCTGGACTGGTTAGCGTCGGATGCTCGCAACGCGATGACCTGAGTTCGAATTCTGTCTTTAACTTTAGATTTTTATATTATATATTACATATTTAATATATACTTATTTCGCTACTATACTGACAGTGGAACCCACAGAGTACTTAGAATACAAGATTAAGGATGGACTTGTTTCTTCTTAACTTTCTGTACGAAGTTGTAGCCACCCTGCAAGTCACGTGCACACTGTACATGCAATGAAGTTTTTATAGAGGGAGAATCATACACGCAATTAATTCAAATGGATTGGATGTGACTATATTATTTCCAGCATAAGAGCATCTCCAATGGTAGCCGGCAAATCTCCTCCCGCTTCCTTCCGCAGTGGACGACATCAAACGCCAGTGGCATACATTTTCAAAACTCTAACCAACCAGATGAAATTCGTGCAAACACGGACTGTTTTCATATAAGCATGAAGGATTTCATATAAAAAAGGCTGATTTTCATATAAACATGATGTATTTCATTACATTTACATGAACTAAGAGGTGCTAATCCGGCTCTCTTGGTATAATTAATACTCCCTCCGTCCGGAAATACTTGTCCTAGAAATGGATGTATCTAGACTTATTTTAGTTATAGATACATCCAATTTATCCATTCTTAGAACAAATATTTCCCGCCATCCGGAGAGGGAGTACCTAATCTAAATGGCCGCCTACGGATCCCTTTGTCTTCCTCATGTCCGGTAGACACTTGCGGGGTCGATGAAGGTCCTCGGAAGACGAAGCAGCAAAGAAACCACCTGAATGTGCAGTCGTCGCCTCGGCGGTGGCCTTCATGGGACCCAAGTGGCGGCGGCCTCCCGTGTTCTACTTCTCCTCGATGATGGCGGCAGACACGGAGAAGCTGGCCACCGACTCGTCGCTCTCCACGCACCCAGCTTCTGTCTCTGCCTGCATGGCACTGCCGCAGGCACGGGAGGCGCAGCCACCATAGACACTGGTGGCACGGTACGACGCGGCAGCGATGATGCCCGTACCGACGTGCTCGCCGCCGTGCCGGAATGGAGCAACTCGCCTCTCCTCATCGAGCTGAACTGGAGCGGCGAGTTGCTGAACCACGCGCCGGCTTGGGGCGGCAACTGGCTCTGTCGGGCCAAGCGAGGTTGGTGAAGCACCGAGCGGCCTTGCCCTATCCGCAGGGCTCGGTGGCCACCCAGGCGGGTAGTGTGCCGGAGACGGCTCCTCGTAAGCCATCGGAAGAGTGGAGAAAATGGTGAAGGAGGAGATGGGGGGCGGCAGAGGGGTGCATTTCTTGCCCGCTGTCTGTCTGGCCTCGTTTAAATAGAGGGAGGACGGTAGGAGCTTGGTTGGCGTATGGGCTCGTTTAAACTAAGGGCGGGCGGGAGGAGCTCGGCCGGTGTTGCGTTTAATTCCAGCCCGCTCATGAATGGACGTGTGGCCGGAGTAGGTTTCTCGGTTTGCATGCGGGTTTAACGGAGGGGTTTGATGGAGGCGAGGAGGCGTGTTCAGCCGGGCGTGCAGCGGGCGGTACAGTACTATTCGATTTGACAGCGGATGGCGTAGCTCCTGATACAACTTTAATGCAGACGAGGGAGGGGTAGCGGTTCCCGAAATGTTGAATGGCCAATGATGCATCCTCCTTCAATTAGCATCATGAATGCATGAGGGAAGTAATGGGAGGAGGACCAGGAAAAGAGGCTGCACGATGTGAATGCAACATAGTTTGCACTCATCTAAAGGCGCCCATCCATTCCAATGCATCTACCACATCGTATGCACCTAAGCATTTGCCTAAGCACCTACACTAACCGCAAAAGTCGTCACTCCGGACCCATGGCGGCGATGCGTGCGAGCGGCCAGCGGCTGTGCCAGATGGTCCACAATGCCGGCCTGCGGCATGGTGCCGAGGATCGTCTCCAGACGGTGTTGGCGACCGGCTGGTGGATGGCCGCCGTCGACGCCAACTATAGCTCTCAGTTGGACCAGATGATCGTTGCCACTACCAACAAGTTCAGCGTCCTCAAGAAGCTCGTGGACGACATCGCCGTACTCCTCCAGCCCGCGCGCCCGGGCTCCTCATTGCCTGCCACCCTAATCGGCCTCCATGGCTGGAACCTCTTTCAAGCACTGGTGGCCTTGCGACTGCCCGCCGATGCCATGAAGAATGTCCACCTGGAGGTCGCGCTCGCCACGAGGCGCCTTGCCCTGCAAGAATTCGTCGACCTACACATCCACGTGTATGAGCAAATCATGTACATAGGTATCTACAAGGCCAGTGAGGACGCTACAACGTTGGCCTTCCTCAACCGGCTGGAAGCCTTGGATGCCTTTGCTGAGAAGCACCTTGACCTCGCCACAAAAGCCGCCGCTCCTTAACCGCGGGTCGGTGGCCCGGCGCACTAAGTTGATGAGGAGGAGGTCGTACGTTGATGGATGCATCTTTCTTCTTGCCTCCTGTAACCACCACTGCGATCGCATCATCGTGGCCTTAATTCTTATTATGCTATTGCATTCTCGTTCTAGTCAATACCGACATGTGGGATCCCTTTTCTTAATTATATGCATCACTGTAACTAGTACTCCATCCGTCAATTTATAAGTTGTGCTTACCTTTTCCATCAACTTCGTGCAACCCACGGGCATCTTGCTAGAAACACTAGAACATGTCAGACCGCATGTGACCAAACTGACGATGCGCCAACCTAGCTACTACGTACCCTGCTTATCTAGTGGAAATAGCCCCGCCCTATTATTTCCAATCGTTATTTCTATCTATCGATCATGCCAAGGAGCAGAACCAAATGTTACAATTTATACATGTTTCTCTACTCCAACTCCTATAAAAGACTCAGTTGGTGATGGTGGTGTGTCTGCCATCCGTTGTTTCTAACCATTAGATCTGCATCTAACGGCTGTGAGGTAAGTTGTGGCATGTTTGCAATAATAGCCCACTTCTCTGCTCCAATTCGCAGAAAACCCATTATTATCTTGAAAGCAACCACATCCCTCCCTCACCTCATCAAAATAGGTTGAGAAATATATTTTTAGTGAAAAGTAATATATTAGGAGTATATCAAAACAAGAGTGATTTCTTTCAAGTTTGTGAACAAGTACTACTATTCTACTACTTTGGATCCGTCGCAACGCACGGGCACATTGCTAGTAAAAGGAAAAGGCCTGCCGCATTCGCGTCGCACCCCCACACGCCCGGGAATCGGGAGTACTCCACGGCCCGTCCGGCACGCCACATAGCTAGGGAAGGCGTGTTGCCTAGCATTTTCACTTTCATGTGGGACCGCCGTTGAGCAAACCGACTATTGGCAAACCGCACCCGCCCGCCGTCGGGTTGGAAAACTGAAAGGAGGGGAAGATCTAGCTGTAGCACGGAAGCCAAGAAATTTGGTGTCTGATGGGGCTCGTGGATAGAGTAGGTGCATTCCGTACTACTACTCCTACTAGTAAGAATTTTGTACTACAACTAGTACTACTACTATACAACTAGGTACGTGCACGGCACAACATCGTAGGAACAAAAAACGGGAAGATCTTGTTTTGGGTGATTTATCTTTTTTTTGGGGGGCATCCATGAAGCTTATGTGGCTCGGTTGTATGGCTACGAAAGGTTAGATAAAAATAAATAGGTAAGGCTCCGTGTACGTGTGTGTGCCTCGTACGTGGTTTTGCCCAGTTTTCCATGGCGCGCGTCCGGTTCCGTCCACGACGGGCGTCGGCCACTTTTTTCCCGTGTCCACGTACTGCCCGTTCACTGTGTTTAGAGTGCACTCCACTAAATAGATATACTTTGGATCCATTGCAACGCACGAGCCGATACATCTATAACCCTACTAGCAAGATGCCCATGCGTTGCACGGAACATCAAGATGCATTTCTATGAGTAGTTTATCTTGTGAGAGAAAAGGATGAACGAGGGAAGGCCTTATTTGAAAATGTGGAGAGGGGTGTGGGTATCTTTTTGCAAAATTGCCATAATTTCCTTTCTATCTGTTAGATATCAATCGGACGACCTATATTGCAGGATGGCAGGTACACCATCATCACCAACTCTGTTTTCTCTACTCTTATAAAAAACCGAGTTGGTGATGATGGTGTGCCTGCCATCTTGTAATATAGACCGTCCGATCTATATCTGACGGATAGAAAGCAAACCATGAGAATTTTACAAAAGATACCCGCACCTCTCTCCACATTTACAGATAAGGCCTTGCCTCGTTCACCCTTATCTCCCACAACCTCATTGTTGAGAAATTAAAAAAGGAAATCTCTGGAAGAATCTAGCATGGTGGCCGCTGCCACCTGCCGGCGCCGTCTATCCCCATGCCTCCGCCCAATCCGACCACCAGTCACCACCACGCTCCACTCCTCCTCGTGCATTGTGATACGTCTCCAACGTATCTATAATTTTGATTGTTCCATGCTATTATATTATCAACCTTGGATGTTTTATATGCATTTATATGCTATTTTATATGATTTTTGGGACTAACCTATTAACCCAGAGCCCAGTGCCAGTTTCTGTTTTTTTCCTTGTTTTTGAGTATCGCAGAAAATGAAAACCAAACGGAGTCCAATTGACCTGAAATTTCACGGAACATATTTTTGGACCAGAAGAAGGCCATGGAGTAAAAGAGTTGGGCCAGAAGAGTCCCGGGCTGCCCACGAGGGTGGGGGGCGCGCCCACCCCCCCGGGCGCGCCTGCCTACCTCGTGGACAGCCTGGAGACCCCCCTAACTTGTTCTCGATGCCAAAACCTCTTATATATATGGAAACTTCCAGAGAGAAACCTAGATCGGGAGTTCCACCGCAGCAAGCCTCTGTAGCCACCAAAAACCAATCGGGACCCTATTCCGGCACCCTGCCGGATGGGGGATCCATCACCGGTGGCCATCTTCATTATCCCGGCGCTCTCCGTGACAAGGAGGGAGTAGTTCACCCTCGGGGCTGAGGGTATGTACCAGTTGCTATATGTTTGATCTCTCTCTCTCTCTCTCTCGTGTTCTTGATTTGGCACGATCCTGATGTATCGCGAGCTTTGCTATTATAGTTGGATCTTATGATGTTTCTCCCCCTCTACTCTCTTGTAATGGATCGAGTTTTCCCTTTGAAGTTATCTTATCAGATTGAGTCTTTAAGGATTTGAGAACACTTTATGTATGTCTTGCATGTGCTTATCTGTGGTGACCATGGGATATCACGTGATTCACTTGATGTATGTTTTGGTGATCAACTTGCGGGTTCCGTGACCTCGTGAACTTATGCATAGGGGTTGGCACATGTTTTCGTCTTGAATCTCCGGTAGAAACTTTGGGGCACTCTTTGAAGTTCTTTGTGTTGGTTGAATAGATGAATCTGAGATTGTGTGATGCGTATAGTATAATCATACCTACGGATACTTGAGGTGACATTGGAGTATCTAGGTGACATTAGGGTTTTGGTTGATTTGTGTCTTAAGGTGTTATTCTAGTACGAACTCTATGATAGATCGAACGGAAAAAATAGCTGCGTGTTATTTTACTACGGACTCTTGAATAGATCGATCAGAAAGGATAACTTTGAGGTGGTTTCGTACCCTACAATAATCTCTTTGTTCGTTCTCCGCTATTAGTGACTTTGGAGTGACTCTTTGTTGCATGTTGAGGGATATTTATGTGATCCAATTATGTTATTATTGTTGAGAGAACTTGCACTAGTGAAAGTTTGAACCCTAGGCCTTGTTTCTACACATTGCAATACCGTTTAAGCTCACTTTTACCACTTGTTACCTTGCTGTTTTTATATTTTCAGATTACGAAAACCTATATCTACCATCCATATTGCACTTGTATCACCATCTCTTCGCCGAACTAGTGCACCTATATAATTTACCATTGTATTGGGTGTGTTGGGGACACAAGAGACTCTTTGTTATTTGGTTGCAGGGTTGCTTGAGAGAGACCATCTTCATCCTACGCCTCCCACGGATTGATAAACCTTAGGTCATCCACTTGAGGGAAATTTGCTACTGTGCTACAAACCTCTGCACTTGGAGGCCCAACAACGTCTAAGAGAAGAAGGTTGTGTAGTAGACATCACATTGCAAGATGCCCGTGCATTGTACGGAACATCAAAATGCATTTTTTTACAAAACACCTGTTGTGATTGACCCATGCAGGAGTAATCCCATGTGTAAAAACTAATGATATCTCAAGAATTTTATGAGAAAAATGGTATCTTGAGAATTTCATCAAAAAAATGATATCTCGAGAAAGATGAGAGATAAGGTGAGGAGGAGTGGGGCGTGGTGGTGACCGGCGGTCGGACTGGGCGGAGGCATGGGGATGGACGGCGCCGGCAGGCGGCCACCATGCCAGATTGTTCCAGAGACTTCCTTTTTTAATTGCTCAGCAATGAGGTTGCGGAAGATAAGGATGAACGAGGCAAGGCCTTATCTGTAAATGTGGAGAGAGGTGCGATTTTTTTGTAAAATTGTCATAGTTTGCTTTCTATCCGTCAGATATAGATCGGACGGTCTATATTACAAGATGGCAGGCACATCATCATCACCAACTCGGTTTTTTATAAGTAGAGAAGAGATAGTGTGTGAATAACTTTGAAAGTTGGTCGTTGGATGAAGCCAATCTGATAGTACAAAGATGGCAAATCCGAGCACTATTAGCCATTGGATATCATCTACATTCCACCAGATTCTGCCACATGTAGAATCTAGAAGACTCCATGGTTGAACTTAAGCATAATGCACAAACCTCAAAACACAAGCACTTCTCCTTTGTTCTAGAATCTTCCATATCTTAATTGCCCAAACTTATTTTTTTCAAAATGAATTGTCACTATTTGTTTTTAATTTATGCTTTACAATGCACAATTCCATGAATCTTAAAATAGATTTTTTGTAAAACTAATTGATTTTGAACTAGATGAACTATAAGAATTAAACGAACATCTACATCATGCATATATGACTCAAAGCATACATGCTATAGTGTGTTATTTATTCACAATTTGGTTACCAAATCTCATACGTGCAATGCACGTGTACCTTACTACTCCCTCCGTTCCTAAATATTTGTGTTTTTAGATATTTTAACAAGTGACTATATACGGAACAAAATGAGTGAATCTACACTCTAAAATAGGTCTACATACATCCATATGTGGCACTACTAGGAAAAGGGCTATAGATAATATGGACACTAATGGCGCACCACACATGTGGTGCGCCACTACTATATATTAATGGCGCACCATGTGTTGGTACGCCATTAGTGTCCAAATATTAATGGCGCAGCACATCCACGGTGCGCCACTACTAACAATTTTTTTTCAAAACTAGTAATGGAGCACCAGGGGATAGTGCGCCATTACTAGTTTAACTAGTAATGGCGCACCACATCCTCGGTGCGCCACTACTAACAATTTTTTTTATTTTTTTGTCAAAACTAGTAATGGCGCACCAGGGGACAGTGCGCCATTACTAGTTTTAACTAGTAATGGCGCACCACACCCTCGGTGCGCCACTACTAACAATTTTTTTATATTTTTTTCAAGTTAGTAATGGTGCACCGTGGGTGTGGTGCGCCATTACTAGTTAAACAAGTAATGGCGCACCACACCCACGGTGCGCCATTACTAACTTTGCCCAAAAATTCCACCGAATGCACCCCCCCTTGGACCGTCTTTTCAGTTTTAGAAAAAATAAAAGAAAATGATGGAAATGTCAAAAAATTAAAGAAAATAAGTTTCCCATGTGATATGTGGTCTAGTTGTTGGGAAAATTTGCAAATATGAATATCGACTTTATTTGCAAAATCTCTCTGGAATTTGTAAAATGGGCATAACTTTTGCATACGAACTCGGATTAAAAAGTTTTTTATATGAAAAATCATCTACTCGAATTGAACAGGAACCCCGTTCAACATCTTCAAAATCCCCAAAAACCTAACCGAACGAAAGATACGGGGCTTTTAAGATCTAGAGGGGGGGAAAATGAAAACAAATTGAAACTTACTAGTGGCGCACCATTTGCTAGGTGCGCCACTAGTAACAGGAAAAAAATTTGGTTTCAAAGAAACTTTTTTTTTGGAATTGTTTTTCAAAATACGTAATATGACTGAGAAGTTTGAAATATTTTTTCAAAATTTCATCACACTCATGAACATGAACAAAGTCCTAGACATCAACAAGGTTTAATAGGATTGATATGCTAGATATATCAACAAGTGCCTGTTAAGTGAGCTGGTGCTGGGGTTGGATAGAACTCTGAAGTTAAGCGTGCTTGGGCTGGAGTAGTGTAAGGATGGGTGACCTTTCAGGAAGTTTGACCACGGAGTGCGATTTGACCCGAGATTAAGCCATAGTGACCCGAGATTAAGAAAAAAACAAAAAAAATTGAAAAAAATATTTTTGAATTTTTTTGAAAAAAATGTTAGTAATGGCGCACTTCTATGTGGTGCGCCATTACTAAGTCAGATAGTAATGGCGCATCGTGTGATGTACTAATGGCGCACAGTAAAAAATTCTAATGGCGTGATGCTAGTGGCGCACCTGTAGTGCGCCATTAGTAGGCAAAACAGGTGCGCCACTAGCAGGCCTTTTCCTAGTAGTGTAGTAGCCATTTAATATGTCTAGAAAGACTTATATTTAGGAACGGAGGGAGTAGTTGGTAGTAGTAAGAAACAAATTCCGGGTTTGGCACGAGCTCGTACTGTGGGACCACCACAAGGCCTGCCGCAGGAGTTACATTTTCCCTCTTGGGGCCCACGGGACCGAGCTTCAGTGGCTTAGTGCAGTGGCCTATGAGTCAATGACATGCGGACCTTAAATGCGGCTGGCCCACATGTCATTCTCATGGTGGTGGCGTGGTTCGCGACTCACTCATTCGAGATGAACATGCCGGTGGTGGCGTGGCTGTGGCAAGGGTGCCACAGCTGGGCGTCGAGGCGTTACGAGGTGTAGATGGCCACACCGGCGGTACTACCTGTAGTGCATAAGTACTTCAGCTGAGCATTGATGCCCGGGACGAAATGTGTCACAACCGCTGGATGAAAATTCGATGGTGCGGGAGTACGGATCGGAGCAGGCAAACCGCGTCCAATCGGGTGTGGTTGTGGTAGAAAGTTGATGGTCGCCGCAGTTCAGCTGGCCTGCATGTCATGCACACAAAGGCAGAGGAGCGGTGGGGCCGAGAGGGATGAGGCGCACGTCGGGGGACGTCGTACCGTGGGTTGGAGCGGCGTCATGGGAATCGCGTGTGGGTGTGGCAGTTGTAGAAACAAGAAACGTGATGGTTGTCAGATCACGGGTTCCGGCAAAACCCTTAAGGTTTGAACTCTGGGGTGTGCGTGAAGTTCTTTCCCTCCTACCGATCCACGCCCTAGCTCGCTAAGATCTCGCGGACGAACTCGACGAACTCGCAACACAAAAAGACACGAGATTTATACTGGTTCGGGCCACCGTTGTGGTGTAATACCCTACTCCAGTGTGGTGGTGGTGGATTGCCTCTTGGGCTGATGATGAACAGTACAAGGGGAAGAACTGCCTCCTGAGGTTGAGGTGTTCTTGTGTTTGGTGTGTGGCTAGGGATCGGCTCTTGATCTGATGATCTGCCCCTACTGTGGTGGCTAGTTCTACTTATATAGGCCCTGGTCCTCTTCCCAAATATTGAGCGGGAAGGGAGCCAACAACGGCGGCCAATTTGAAAGGGGACAGCTAGTACAGCTTATCCTGACAAAAGTAGTCTTCGCCTGCGAAAGACTCTGGTGGTGACGCCGTCTTCGGCTCCACGGTGACCTCCGTCTTGCTGGCCTCATGGTCTTGGTCTCGTTGCACTGATATGGAAACCTTTGCTTGGCGCCTCGGTACTCCGCGCCTGCGCCTGCCTCCATAGCACCAAAGAGGAAACAAGGACGCTGCGCGCGCTGGCGCCCGCCTGGCGTCCGCCTGGTGTCAATCGTCATGGCTCACGTCACGAAGGCCTCGCGAGGTTTCCCTTGCCTTGATCTCTCCGCCCCTCGTGAGACCGCCGAGCGTGGCCGCTCCTGAGGAGGTCTTGGGTCGTCCGCCCCGCGAGGCTTGGCCCCTCGCGAGGGTCTTGAATGCCTTGTCGATGAAGATGGGCCGTACAGGCCTGCTCGCATAGCGACGCCGTGGGCCACAGGTACGCAAGTCTGGGGACCCCCGTTCCCAGAAAGCCGACATTAGCCCCCAGGCCCAAGGCGTGCTCGGGCTTGGCTTCGAGGCAAAGCCAAAGGTCAAGCGCGGAGCGCCACGGGCCCCGAAAGCCTGCGGTCTTGGTCGACGCGTGGCGGTTGATTGGACGTGGGCGTCTCCGCTTCCCCACGGTACCTTAGAATCCGCCTGGCTATGTGGCCCCCGCAACCTACACAGTTATTCCTCCGTCGCCCGCGCCTTGCTTCCCCAATCTCTCTGCTTCCTCGAGACTCTGCTTCTCCTCTCCAATCTGACCTGCCTCCTGCCCGCTTCATCGCCATGGCGCCGAAATAAGCAGACAAGGGGAAGAAGCCCCTGTCCACGCCGAGTGCGCGGCCGGCCGTCGAGCCGACAGTCGGTCGATCCTTGGTGCTGAACGATGAGGCCATGGACAAGGTGCATCCAATGCTCACTTCCAGCTTCAACAAGTGGGGGAAGACGGTGGCTTGGCCTGCGTCTCGCGCTCGCACTGCCTGGGCAGCCACCGAGGTCCCAATCTTTATCGATGCCCTTTGGGCTGGCCTGATTCCTCCCTTCTCCGCCTTCTTCAACGCGGTGCTTGAGCATTATCAGATCCACATGCTGCATCTCGACCCTCAATCCGTGACTCTCCTTGCCGTCTTCACCTATGTGTGTGAAGCCATGGTGGGCACTGCTCCTTCTGTGGCCCTCCTCCGCCATTTCTTCTTACTACATTTGATTGCCCCCCGGAAAAGCTCGGGGTGCGTGAGCTTCCAGGTCGTGGCCGCGACAACGGGTGCGGCGATCGACTTCGAGCTTCCTCCATCCACCAGCGAGTTTCAGACACGGTGGGTGTTTGTCGATTTCGGTGTGCTCAGCCCCCTGCTCGATGCCCCATCAGCGCATGACGTTTCCCACTCCGATTGGAGCCACGAGAGGCACACGAGCCCCCGTCTCGCTCCCGTTTGGTTCAGGTTGAGGAGGCTGAAGGACCGCGGCGTGACCGCACCTATGGTGGTGAAGGAATTCGTCAAGCGCCGGATCGCTCCGCTTCAGCGCCACTCTCGCCCGATGTGCACCTTGCTCAGCAGTCAGGACCATATGAGGTTTCAAGAGTCCGAGCTCCCCCTCAGGACGCGGCAAACAGTGCTCAAGGTCCTGACGGGTGTCCCTTTGCCGGATGACTTGCCTGGGAAGAACTGTTTGTTGTATCGCTGCAAGAACAAGGCTGAATTTGCAGGGAGCATGCCTCCCTTTGATGAGTGGGGGCTGCGTCCGGACGGCCTGGTGGGGTCCCACCGAGAACCCTGTCTGCGTGGTTCCCTTTCTCGCTGCTGGCGTCGAGCCCGCCCCGAACGTGGGTGCAGGGGGGCGAGCGCGGCAAGATGCTGGCGGCTCGAGTGCTGATGTGCGGACGCCGCCAGGGGCTCCTGGGGCGTCGTCCTCTGGAACCCGTGATTCTGGGACATTGGTCACCGAGGCAACACAGCACGCGGCTCCCGAGGCTGAAACTCCAGAGGCCTCGGGAGGTCACGGCGAGACGGCGCTCGGCTGTTCTCCACAGCCAAGCACTCCTGAAGTTGTTCTCTCGGGCGCTTCTCCGGCTGCACCTCGTACTGGCCGCCACGTTCAGTGCTTCGGCCGGCTTTGCATGGACTTCGAGGAACTCCGCAAGAGGAAAGGATCTCCGGGCGGCAGCGGTATCTTCAGGCCATTGAAGCGTCGAAAGTACATCGCCGTCGACGAGTAAGTACTACACCTTGTGGTTTCTTGATCGTTGCTTTCCTTCCTGACGCTGGCTCTTCAGGACCCCTTCTGCCAGGGCTGTTGAGCCCTCCGAGAAGCAATCCCCGCCTTCCTCGGCACTCCCATTGGCCTTGTGCACCCCGAGCCTGCATGCCGCGCCTGGAACCGGGCCGGTCGAGGGGGTGCGCTCGCCTTCATGGCGCCTCGAATCTGCGGCTTCGTTGCCCTTCCTTCACGGTCTGGCTTGGAGCCTGGCGGGCGTTCCCCGGATTCCTCCTCTGGTTTATGGACAACAGCTAGTCGGCTTCGGCCTTTAGCTCCTCCTCAAGCAGCGGGCCCCGTCCAGCTAGGGCCCCTCGTGAGGTCGGGCCAGCACCTGGAGCGGAACTAGCCCCCAGCCCCTTGCTGAGAGGGGGTGCATCGCTTAACTCCCCGCCTGTGGCCCCCGTGGCGGAGGACGAGGTGGGGCGTGCGTTGGAGTTGGAACGCGGGCGGAGCGTTGTTCGTCATGAGCTCTTCCAGAAGGCGATGAGCCGACTCGGTGAAGAACTCACAGGCGTCGACTCGCGCGTTGAGGCTGAAGGTCTTCGGCTGGTGGAGGAACGGCGTAAGCTAAGGGTGGCCATCAACCTTGGCCGCTACCAGTGTGATCTTGACAATGCGAAGGCCGAGGCGTCCCTCAAGATTTCCCGTGAAGCTCGCTCCCAGGCCTTGGAGGAGGCTCGCGAGGCTGACCGTCGTCGCGAGGCTACGGAGAAGCGCGCGTGGGAGCTCCAAGCTTGGAGCGCGTCCCTCGAGCGCCAGGTGGAGGCGCGTAGAGCCGCCCTTGCGTCGCTGAGGGGGACGCCCGCAGAGGAAGAGGAGGTACGGAGGTGCGAGGAGGCGCTGGCTCTGGAAGCCGTGGAGCGTAGCCTTGAGCTCGAGCAACTGGAGACGAGGGAGTGTCAAGTTGCTCAGACGGAAGATATCGTCGGGGCTCGCGAGGCCAAGGTCCAGGAGGAAGTCGACCGCCAGGTGGCCTAGGTTCGTGCAGATCTTCAAGGTCGGTACGACCTGAAACTGAAGCTTGCAGGAACTAAGGCGGCGGGCAGGACCGTCGCTCTCAGGCCCAGGTTAGACGAGGCGGAGAGACATGGGGAGGCCACGGCTGCCGCCTTGGCCACGGCGCAGGCGGACTTGGCCTCCGCCCGCGCCGAGCTGCTTTTGCTTCAGAAACGGGTTGATGACGCCGAGGCCGTCGCGCGGCAAAACAGGGAGGAAGTGCTGGAGAGGCGGACGCTGGAGCGCGTCCACGCTCCCATGCTTCAGGATCTTCGGAATAGGGCCAACACTTCCCTGGGCCATGTCTGTGACGCGAACGCCCCCCATCCTCAGGTGAATGACTACGCTAGTCACCTCCGCTTCTTCACCGACGTGGTGACACGCCTGGAGGCCCGATCCGACGAAGCTCACGGGCTCGTGGAAGAGAGGAGTCGCGGCCTGCTCGAGCATGCTTTCTCCCGTGTCTTCAGCCATCTCCTGAATGCCAACCCCAACTTCGATTTCGACGCCGCCATCGCCCCCGTACCTACGGTCGTCCGGGACGACCTGGCGCAGTGGGTAGAGGACAACGTGGATGCGTTGGTCAGGGCCTTCACTTCAGAGGATGACGCGGTGGTGGTCGCCGTAGACGGAGGCGACTTGGTCGATGATGGGGACGCTGGTGCTGGTGACGGTGGCGGCGGCGCCAACGATGGCGACAGCGACGCGAGCGGCGCGTCCGAAGACGACGCGGAGGACGCGGCGAGCGACATATCCGGCTAATTCCTCGTTCCTTTACTGCTTCACCCTGTATGCAAAAACTCGGGCGTGGCCCCTAAAGATTGTGAGAGCATTTTGGGAGGGGGAGCCCCTCATGTAAATAAATCATGATTTCTACTCCTTTGTGCCGAACCGAGGGTGCATTTTGGTCGGTCATGAGTCTGACGGCAAGTTTTGCCGCTGCAGCTTACCTTAGCGGGGGCGAGCCCTGAATCGGGTTGTAAGGTCGAGAGTCACCACGGGGCTCCTGAAGGGTCTGCCGACCCGCCCGAGGGGGCCTCACGAGGTTCCTGCGCTGATCGGTGCGCGTGGCGCGCTTGCTGTGCCCAGCCCCGCTCACGAGGGGCCCGCGAGGGGGAGGCGGCGAGCGTGAGCTCCAGAACAAGGCAATAACCAGATGGCAAGAAATCACTTGAACGTGAAAATACACCCCCCGCACGCATCGACAAAAGCTCGACTTCAACTTAAATCGAAATCCAAGAGGCAAGGCTACAGAAAAGAGATTCAAAGCAAATGGCCGCATCCGGCACCTAGTCTAGTCTTTGGGTCTTCGAGTCTTCTCACCAGCGCGGAGCTAAGTGCTGCCACTAGGCGTGGGAGGGAGCCCCAGGGCCTGAGGCCGGCACCCCTGAGACTCCGGGGCGTGTATAGCCCCACTCATTATTACGTGAGAGTGTCACGGGGCGGCGATCTTCACAGGCACTGGGCCTTCTTCACAGGTACCGGCCTTGCTTCATATCGCCAGATGAGGGTCCCGCCTTGCGCCACCCTCGACCACCCTTGAGCCGACCGGCAGCCAGGACGGCGCAAAGGGGGGAAAGGGGACGCCAGCGGCGCCCTCGGCGACCACGGGTCCTTTGCCGGGGGAAGGCTCGCCGACGCCTCCCCAATAGAGGGCCTACCTCCGGGTGTCGCCTGGCTTCACGCGACGTCGGGAACGGCCCTGCTCCTGGCTCCCTCCATGCAGCCCCCAGCGCGTTTCCCCTGGCGGAAGGGGTGTTGCTGCGCCGGGGTCGTCTTCCGAGCCTGTGACCTGGTTCACTGGCAGCCCATGGTTAGCGTAAGCTTGCTCCTGAGAGATTAGCGGTACCCTGTAGCTCTTGTTGCAGGCGCGGTTGTTGCTGTTCCCCGTCGGTTCCTGGAAGGCTTCAACTTCTAGCGCCCCTTCTTCCCAATCTTCTCCAAGGAACGAGCCAGGGTCGTCCTCCAGCGCGTACTCCTGATCCATCATGCGGGGCACGTAGGCTTCCGTGGCTGTTACCCCGAACACCTCGCCGTAGTGCCCCACACTCCATGTTGCCCGGCCCAGCGCGGCGTTCTGAGGATGGTGGCACGACATCTCACCGAGACAATGGGGGGCGACGCTTGCGCCCATGCTTGCCGCAGGCGGCACGAGGGCGACGAGGCCCTCGGCACCGCCGATAGTGCTGGTGTTGACGAAGCCCCCAGGCACACCTGAGGGCGTGTGGTTGCGGCGAGGCCCGCCGTGAGATCCCGTAGTGGCCTGAGAAGGAAGCTGATAGCAGAAGGGAGGTGCTCCTGATGCCGCCGCATCCAGCAGCTCAGCGACGCGTTCCAGTAGTGCATCCCGGCCGCTCTCCATCAGCCTGCACCTCAGCAGGTCTCGTGCCACCATGAGCGCGGCCCGCATGTTCGCCTGCTCCCGCCGTGTGTGCGGCGCCGTTGCTGCGGCGTGGCTTGCCGCCCTTGCAGCGGCTCGTGCTTGTCGTGGGGAGAGGGCGGACGGCGTCCCGCCACACCGGCCGCACCCCGCTGCGTTGGGCGGCGCTCGGGCCCCTTGGAGCGCGGGGCTGAGGTCTTCATGGGCAGGTGGCGCCGCCCGGGCTGGCCAGGCTGCCCAGCGGTCAGGGTCAGCCCTTGGGTCGCCGGACATCGTAGCCGCGGAGCGTCAGCAGGTCGATTGGCAGAGAAGAAGCTCCGGCGCACCCCTACCTGGCGCGCCAAATGTCGGATCACGGGTTCCGGCAAAACCCTTAAGGTTTGAACTCTGGGGTGCGCGCGAAGTTCTTTCCCTCCTATCAATCCACGCCCTAGCTCGCTAAGATCTCGCGGACGAACTCGACGAACTCGCCACACAAAAAGACACGAGATTTATACTGGTTCGGGCCACCGTTGTGGTATAATACCCTACTCCAGTGTGGTGGTGGTGGATTGCCTCTTGGGCTGATGATGAACATTAGAAGGGGAAGAACTGCCTCCTGAGGTTGAGGTGTTCTTGTGTTTGGTGTGTGGCTAGGGGTCGGCTCTGGATCTGATGATCTGCCCCTACTGTGGTGGCTAGTTCTACTTATATAGGCCCTGGTCCTCTTCCCAAATATTGAGCGGGAAGGGAGCCAACAACGGCGGCCAATTTGAAAGGGGATAGCTAGTACAGCTTATCCTGACAAAAGTAGTCTTCGCCTGCGAAAGACTCTGGTGGTGACGCCGTCTTGGGCTCCACGGTGACCTCCGTTTTGCTGGCCTCATGGTCTTGGTCTCATTGCACTGATATGGAAACCTTTGCTTGACGCCTCGGTACTCCACGCCTGCGCCTGCCTCCCTAGCACCAAAGAGGAAACAAGGACGCTGCACGCGCTGGCGCCCGCCTGGCGTCCGCTTGGTGTCGATTGTCGTGGCTCACGTCACGAATTCCTCGCGAGGTTTGCCTTGCCTTGATCTCTCCGCCCCTCGTGAGCCTGCCGAGCGTGGCTGCTCCTGAGGAGGTCTTGGGTCGTCCGTCCCGCGAGGCTTGGCCCCTCGTGAGGGTCTTGAATGCCTTGTCGATGAAGATGGGCCGTACAGGCCTGCTTGCATAGCCATGCCGTGGGCCGCAGGCAGGCAAGTCTGGGGACCCCCATTCCCAGAACGCCGACAATGGTCGTTGTGGTTCAACTTCCATGGACAAGCTGACATGTCTGCTGACACATGCATTGCATATTGCTCACTGCAAGGAGCAGTAGTAGAGTAAACTTGTTCCAAAGGTACCATTTTTGCGATAAAATTCTCGAGATATCATTAGTGTTTACACATGGGATTACTCGTGCAAGGGTCAATCGCAACAGGTGTTTTCTAAAAAAAATGCATCTTGATGTTCCCTGCAATGCACGGGCATCTTGCTAGTTATAGAAGAAGCCCACACGGGCATCTTACCGCAGGGTGTGCCACCGAACCAAACTCAATTTTTTTCAGCGCGGTGTGGCCATAGTTTGGCATACCCCTCTCCACATTTGCAAATAAGGCCTTCCCTCGTTCGTCCTTCTCTCTCACAAGATAAACTACTCATACAAATGCATCTTGATGTTCCGTGCAATGCACGAGGATGTTTCCTTGGGGGTCTCTCCAGCACGGCGTGGCCGTAGTTGCAAGTTGACACCCCTTGTGATGCCGACGTTGAGGGGCACTCGGATTTTGTCAGATGAGCAGGTAAGATGAGTTTGATCACGTAGTAAATGCATTCTAAAGACTACTTCCGTGTCCATTTCCTAATTCTCCCGTGCCCACTGTTTCACAGGTTAGGCTCGGTGCGAGTGGAGATTGGCTTGCATATGTACGGCAGGGTACCAACATCAATTTGCACAACATTTACAATGGTGACACCGTTTTCGTAGAACCTTTATCCAACATTGGGATCAGCCATGCAATAGGCCACCGCCTGAATTGGTAGAATGGAACCACGGTGAGATTGAAGAAGATAGCACGAACCTTGCACATGGCGGTCAAAGTTGGACCATGCTGTCTGCGGCCGATTTGTTGCCGTACGAGTATGAAGACGCTGTGCTCCTTTCTAACCGCATCTTCGCGGTGACAAACCAGGAGACTTGTTTCGTATGCGACACATCCTACGTTATACTCCCTCTCTCCCAGTTTATTTGTTTTGATTTTTTTCGTTTTATAAGTTTCAAATTCAAATTTAGAGCTCCCCATCACATGTTGAGATTGCAATGTCCATTAAATCGTTGCGTGCATTTATAGTAAAGAAACAAATCTTGAGTTTGGCACGAGTTCGTGCAGCGGTAGAACCACAAGGCCTGGCGCATGAGTTACATTTCCCTCTCGGGGCCCTCGGGACTGAGCTTCAGCGCCTTACTACACCTGCCTTTGAGTCAATAACATGTGGACCCGATAGGTGGCTGGTCCACATGTAATCCTCCCGAAGGCAGAGGGGCAGTGGGGCCGAGAGGGGTGAGCCGCAGGTCGGGGGACGTGTGGTGTCATGGGTTCGAGCGGCGTTGTGGGAATCGCGTGTGGCTGTGGTAGAAGATTGATGCTCGCCGCATTTCAGGTGGCCCACATGTCAAGCACACAAAGGCAGAGGGGCGGTGCGGCCGAGAGGGGTGAGGCGCACGTAGGGGGACGTGGTGCAGTGGGTTGGAGCGGTGTCGTGGGAATCGTGAGTGGCAGTGGATGAAATGTCATGGTCGCCATAGTTGAACTTCCATGGACAAGCTGTCATGTCTACGGACACATGCATTGCATAACGATCACTGGAAGGAGTAGTAGTAGAGAAATCTAGGGGGAATACTTGTTTCAAAGACATGCACACCATCGAAATAGTCCATCTATATAATATACACAGAGAGGGAATATTTTTTTTACAAGAGAGGAAATAGTTCATCCATCCATAATGCCCTGCTGCTGGTGCAGCTTCTTCTTCTTCTTCTTCTTCTTCTTCTTCTTCTTCTTCTTCTTCTTAACTCACACGGGCATCGAGGGCAGCATATTTTATCCGCTCGTACGTCAAGGGGTAATTCTCCCATCCAGATGACCTTAATGCCAGCGTTTCGTCACCCTTCTAAAGATTTGTTCCGAGCACAAAATTTGCTACGTCGAATAGGGATGGTGTCGATTTATCACAATCTTCTACAGGAATCTTTATTTCTGTTTGTACGTCAGCGATGCTTTTCAAATCAAGGTTGTACGGCTCCAACTTCTGTTTGTCCCCTGCGATGGCTGCCCCACAGAAGTATATGTCCTCCCGAGACAAGAAATCGTGAAGCTCACCTGGTATGGAGGGCGCATGTATGATGTGGTACACCAAAACATCATCTTCGAGGCACATATGAAGGACGGCGGCGCGTTGGATCTTCCCAGTGACATGCTCCGTGTACTCTGCGTCGAGACCGATGACCTTCATCTCCAACTTTTGGAGGGAGTTGGATACATTGTTGATCCACTTCCGAACAACCCTTGGGTGGTCGGTGACTGTAGAAACT
Source organism: Aegilops tauschii subsp. strangulata (assembly GCF_002575655.3). Classification (NCBI taxonomy): domain Eukaryota; kingdom Viridiplantae; phylum Streptophyta; class Magnoliopsida; order Poales; family Poaceae; genus Aegilops; species Aegilops tauschii. The sequence goes on from NC_053041.3 coordinate 125,345,983, forward strand.
ATGGTCAACGAGCCTTTGACGAGGACATGTTGGACGCTAAAAACTTGCATCTCGATCTCTTTCACCATTTGGAATCGCTGGACCGGAGGGCTATGGTTTGGAGAATTAGGATTAGATGGCTAGTCTAACTGAAGAAGATGATTATTTAAAGGGGCTTCAAAATTACTCCAGGAGGATGTGAAGAGGTTAAAACAATGTGAATGCAGTGTGGTTTGGATGCAAATGAAGATGAAGGAGTAGTGAAGAGGCCGAGGAAAATCGGTTCCCGATGGAGAAGTAAATGGGAGAAGTGGCCTCCACGCAGTTGATTAGACGGCTAGGTTGACTAAACGAAAAGGCTACGCGGGTAGACTGAGGAGTGGTACCTGTCCCTGTACGTGCCCATCCTTCTAGCGCTACATGTGCCACTTGCTAGTTGAGGTCACTCTTTCGAATCACCGTGGCGAGACATTTTATGATTCCTTTTTATTTCTGCACCCCTCCTGACAGGTGGGACCTATGCAAACGGATAAAAAAATGTGTCGCAGTTGGTTCAGATGGATATTGGCGCGTGCGTAGGAGACACACCATTCTCTAGTTAAGGAATATGTGGTTATCCTCAAAAGAGAAAAGTCCTTCTTCGCGCTTCCGCATGCACGAGAATTTGGTTCTGCTCGCAATATGGATGATACCTGGAGGATGAAGTGAACCCAGAGGCATGCCAGCACGGGAGTACTACTCATGTTCCTACTACTCCTACTACTACTAGTAGTAGGACAACTGTGGTACACTTGATGGTCAAAATACTATTATTCATCTGGTCCTCAAGTGAAGTGACAAGACCCTGTGCCCGAGGTGACACTAGTCCAGGCGGCATGTCCGAGTTACCAAAGTCAGCCTCACCTTGTGCACTGTGCAGTCACTATCACCGCCGCTATATAGCATGCCTCGCCTCATCTCCCTCTCCCCTAGCACCACTCCATCTCCATCTTTGTCTCGCCGGAGATCCTGAGGTCACTATTCATCATCTCATTGCGCCCCCGCGTACCCTCGCCTCGCTCGCCTACCCCAGTACCACTATTCCCTCACTAGCCGCTCCAGCACCGAGAGCCTTCTCCCCTGTAAATCAAGCCCCCCAAAACCCCACTTTCCAAACTCCACCATGGCCGAACGCGAACCGCGCGGCATCCATATGAGCCGCGATTGGAGCAATATCCGTAGTGACGTCCTCGACCACTGATGTTCGTGTATGGATATGTTGAGCGCCCTGGGACTAGCTGCATGCTCGAGGGGCATGCACACGGCCATCGTCGAAGCGAGGCCTAAGCTTTTCAATACACCCTGCTTGCTGCTATCTGGTCTTGCGAGGTTTTCTCACCATGATACGGAGGCGTACATGATGCCCCTCGACTTCAATCCGACCTCCATTAGCCGAAACTTCTTTGCAGGTATGTAGTGGGTCGCCGTACATCATTTCCCTCGACTTCGATCCGATCACCATCACCCGAAACTTCTTGCAGGTATGTACTGGGTTGGCATGAACTCCCACTGGATGGCTGCCGTCAGAGAAGATGGGAAAAAGTTTGTGCTCGTGAACTTACAGACCTCCCATGAGATTATCCTTCCTCCGTTGGATGATATAGAGTTTTACCGTCGCGGTCCAAGTCATCTAGATTACGTCATCAGTTGGATGCACCTTGTTTTGCAGAAGATTGTAATTTGCCAAGTGCCCACAAGACATGCGGATTACGCAGACTTCAAGCTAACTGCCTTGTTCGACAAGGGACTCGCCTATCTTTTCGCCGGTGCCTTCTTTAGCTGGAGACAGCTCAGCTCGCAGTGGATCATCGTCAAAGATGATACACATTTCTGTGATGCCATTGAACACAATGGCATCATCTACGCGATTGACAAAGCAGATGGCACCACGTATTGCTGGGACGGCGCGTGTAAGTTGTTTCCATCTGATGTTAATGATGACGCCACGACACTGTTTGAAATTTTTGTGATGATTGACATATCCCTGTTTGAGCAGAATTTCAGTAGAACTATGGCAATGTATTAGAGACGCCATAAATCAGCTATATTTGGAATGAGTTAATACATGCTATTGTGACCATGTCATTACAGCCAATTTGTACCCCTGAATAATCAAACGGTTAGGAAGATATTGATATTCTCCTTATTTTATAGTAATCTATATACTACTAAATATGAGTGTGTATCAATGGCCATGTTAGTTTCCTCATTTTCATGATGTAGAAACATGCATCACACTGTTGGTTTCATCTAACCATACATTAGGGAAGTAAATGTGCATATGGAGAACTCTATATTTGGAAGTAGTGAAATCATGTAATGCTTACCATGTGTACATACCTATGTTCGCCCTTCAGCAATCAATGGCTAGAATAATATGCTCACAAAATTTTTGCCCACAGAACATGAGTATATAACAATGCATGGTTTGTTAGTTTCCTTGAAGAATTTGTTTGTGAGGACAGAACATGATTACATAACATGCATGACATGGTAGTTTCCCGTGAAGAATCGATTGTGAGATAACATGAGTATAACCATGCATGGCACTTCTATATTTTCGAACCCAGTATACATTTCCCTGTATTTTCCTCCCAGTTCCAACAGGGACATATCAATGTTGTTTCTTGCATTATCGTACTCATACTCTGAACAATGCCGATCTTACATTAACAATGCCTGTCCTTTTTGATATGATGCAGTGTCCCTACAGTTACTGCCCTTTGTAATCACACTACCTTTGCCAAAAACAGGGAAGCACAACTGGTTCCTCACTCGATCAGACGACGGCAAAAGACTGATGATCATTCGGACACATGAGCCGGAAAACTTATATTGCAAAAACCCCACTGTATGCAACCACCGTGAAATACGTGAGTATGCGGACAGTGGTTGTTACGTCTATGAGCAGGATACCAGCTTGTTGGGGCCTTCAGGATTTTTGAGTTGGAGGCGGGTAAACAGCCTTGGTTCACACTCTCTGTTTCTCGGACTCAATTATCCGATTAACCAGGAGATCACCGTTGGAAAGGACCTTGATGGCAGAGAGGCTCTGTTTGCTATGGAAAACGGTGTCTACACGGCGAGCCCTAGGAGTTCAGGAGCAAACTCCCCTAATTGTCAATGATACTGCCTGCATCCAAAAGGAGGTGAGAATGACAAAGGCATCTGGATTAACTTTGATCCTTGGATGTGTCGAGTCTCATAGGCAGTGATGTGGTTCAAGCCTTCAGGTTGATAGGTAATTAGGTTGTTGCATCGAAAGGGTGGAGTACTGGTGTCTCCGGATCATTGGTGGCTGAACCGGGGCTGCAAATTATGATGGTGTTGGATCATCCCTCTTCAAATGACTTGTTGTCTTTGCTGCTTGTTCTGGATGGGTAGTTCTCTCTTTTGTTGTGCATATTCCTTGTCATTTGGTCATCCTTGTCTATGTCACTCTTACTATGTAATAGTTGCCTCTATTCAGAATGTCATTCTCGTGTGGATCACGAGAGTCTGAGCGCTGCAGATGGGTGCGTTTTGGTGGTGTAGCAAGACTTCTTATGAACTATCATGTCTTGTTGTTTATGTCAGTAGTAGTCAGTGTTTGAATGTTGTACATATCGTTGTTTCAAACTGTTTACTGTCTTGAACTGCTGGTGGGCTAAATGAGGGCATCACCATTCTACTGTGTTCAGAGTATATCTCCTTTTTTCAAGTTACTAACAAGATGCCTGTGTGTTGCACGGAACATCACTAGTGCAGAACCGGGCTTTAGCCGGTTCGTAAGGGCCTTTAGTGCCGGTTCTGCAACCGGCACGAAAGAGTGGAGACTAAAGGCCCCCCCCCTTAGTACCGGTTCATCACGAACCGGCGCTAAAGTGCCACCACGTGGCACAAGCCAGGCCCGGGTGCGTGAAGGACATTAGTACCGGTTGGTAACACCAACCGGTACTAAATGTTTGGGTGTGTTTTGGTATTATTTTTTATTTTTCCTTTAGTGATTATTTTAGTTGTTAAATCATTAGGTGAAAGTACCACAGATTAGTTTCTACTGGATGCATGTGGATCCTAGCTAAGTGATCAAGTATATGCCATATCCATATTATACTTGATCACCTATAATTAAGTGATGAAGTATAATATGGATATGGCATATACTTGATCACTTAGCTAGGATCCATCCAGTTGAAACTCATCTGCGGTTTCTTTTATAAATGATATAATAACTCATCACCATCAGCATCATCATCATCATCATCATCATATTAATATAAAAACTCCTGCATCATATCATCAACAACAGTAAATTAGCTAGCTAAAAATCATCATAGTCGTCATTACCACTGTTTAATCATCATAGTCATTACCGCTATCTAATCAGCACCAACACTAGCTTAAAGAAAAAAACATTCACTTGTACCAGAAGCAAAGATATCATTGAGTTCAACATGGTCATCATATTATAAGCGTTCATAACACCACAAAAGCCAATCATCCTTTGAGATTAAGTTCAGGACGAAGAACACGGACATGAGAGGACAAAAGTACTAAGAGCATGAACTAGCTAAATCACTCCTGCTGCTCTCTCAGGTAAAATAGCATAGAACATGTATAGCTCTCCTGATTCATCATACTGGAGCATGCAGATGAACCTGTCTCCTAATCATGGGCTGCGCTTCTCATTGCTGCCCCCTAGTACTTCTCTGCGATTGTTAACAATTTTGCTCCAATCTTTCACTATTAAGCATTCATCGCTTTTAGAAATCCTGAATGCACTCATGTGCAATATAGGATATCTTGGCCGTAAGCTAACCATTGACATGTGACCATTAGTCTCGATCCACTGAGGCACAACTGTCATCGGGAGTCCCTGTTGAAGAACATCGTATAGTAATTAATATACTTAGCAATGAAAGTTTAGCAAAAAAATAATGTATGCAAAAGATGCACTGAGGACAAATAGTAAAAATCTTACCATCTTTCGTAAATAGATGTGACCGTAGTTCAATATGATCACTATTGGTCGCACGTTTTGAGTACTAACATTTCTAAGTGCAGGAAGAAAATTTGTCTTAACAGTATGAAGATCCTCAAGCCATTAAACATAATGCTTATCTCCTCGCAGTTTAGTTCAGCTCTGGGACAGTAGTAGGTCCTGTCTACCAAGCGACGGACATGTTTGCTTGAATGGAAATAAGCTGTCAATAGAAATTAGTTGTCAACTATTTTTGAATAAACAATATCAAAGACATAAATATGGTTGAGAAACTCACATAATGGTAGAACTGGAGGCGTCTGCACATCGACCCAGATGTCTCTATTACCTTCAATATCATCTTCCGGACGAATATCAAAGGTGATAACCATATCAGGCTCAAATGCATAAGCCTTGCATAGTGCTTGCCAAGTTTTGCATTCAAAATAGGTGTACGTGTCTGCATTGTATAATTTGACGTTGAAAGTATAACCATGCTCGGTCTTCAGGTAAACTCTCTTTACCTCCATAGTTTCCATAGCACTAAAACCTATCTTATCCAAGACAAAAATTCTTGCATGGCAGGGGATGCGCTAGTAGAATAGTGAAAATTTAAAATTATAAGTTGAAGCAAATGAAGCATATATAAGTCATGCTTAATTACGAAAAAAAGACTTGTTGTTGTGACTTACTGTATCCACTTCGAAGGTCTCATCCAGCTTGATGCTGAACCGCCTATCATCAGCAAGGAAATTTCTGTCGCACAGGCCGCGCTGGTCTTCACAGTATTCACACTTAATGAAATCTTTTTCGTCGTCAGACGACATTTGTTATGTTCATATAGGTGAAACATTAAACACTTACTAGTTCTATTAATTCAACTAATTCAACTACTTCTACTAGTTCAACTAGTTCTATTAATTCAACTAATTCAACTAAGCATTTAATAAAAATAAACTTGTTCTATTAATTTTCTTACTAAAATAAAGTAGCTAGTTCTATATAGTAATATTTTAATTAGATCATCAAATCTCAGATATCTAAATTTTCTTACTAAAAATAAACTAGTTCTATTAATTCAACTAAGATTTTACTAAAAATATACTAGTTCTATTAATTTTCTTACTAAAAATAAACTAGTTCTACTAATTCAACTAGTTCAACTAAGCATTTACTAAAAATAAACTAGTTATATTAATTCAACTAGTTCAAATAATCTCATATACCTAAATTTTCTTACTAAAAATAAACTTGTTCTATTAATTTTCATACTAAAAATAAACTAGTTATATTAATTCAACTAGTTCAACTAGGCATTTACTAAAAATAAACTAGTTATATTAATTCAACTAGTTCAAATAATCTCATATACCTAAATTTTCTTACTAAAAATAAACTTCTATTAATTTTCTTACTAAAAATAAACTAGTTATATTAACTCAACTAGTTCAAATCTCATATATATACCTAATTAATATCTAGCTAATTCATCTAAAATTGACATTAATATTTAATATCTTTTCCATATAATTCATCTAACATTCTTATCTACATAATTCATCTAACATTAATCTAAACAACAGAAAACAGAAAATAAGTAAAAAAATATGTGTGTGTGTATGTGTGTGTATGTGTGTGTATGAGCGGGGGGCGGCGGCGTACGGGCGGCAGCGCGAGACGGCGATGCGACGGGGACGGCGCGACGACGGGCGGCGGGCCGGGGGCGACGGCGCGATCGAGACGCGACGTAGTATGGGGCGGCGGTGACGCGCGGCGGCGGCGACGGTGCGCGGCGGGGGCGGCGGGGCCTGCGAGGGTGGCGCACGATGGGCGGCGGTGCAGCGGCGGCGACGATGTCGCGCGAAGAAGTTGGAGAAGAAGTGGGTCGATGAAACTGATTTTTTCGTAAGTGCCACCAACCGGTTCTAAAGGCCAATTTTCGTCAGGTCAAGCGGCGGGAAACGGCCCCCTTTAGTACCGGTTCGTGGCTTGAACCGGTACTAAAGGCCCACGCATTAGTACCAATTGGAGCCACCAACCGGTACTAATGGTTGTGCGCTGCCACAAGCGGTGCACAATGTTTAGTCCCACCTCGCCGAGCGAAGGGCAGCCGCACTGGTTTATAAACCCAGCCGCGGCTGCTCCTTCGAACTTCTCTATATAGCAGGCTTCAGGGCCAAACTTTGGCGCGCTGCCCTGTGAGCCTGCTGGCCCTTCTGGGCCTGTGTTTGCAAACCCTAGGTCTGGCAGGCCCACTGGGCAACGCCCCAACAATTTTTTATATAATTTTCTTCTATTTATTTTTGAGTAGTTTTTTTGCTGTATTTAGTTTCTTTGTGAATATAACAATTTTTTATATAGTTTTTTCTTTTCTTCTTTATTTATTTTCTGCTATTTATTTTTTAGTAGTTTTTTATATAGTTTTTTCAGCAAATGATGTCAGAACGTGTTGGCAATTGATGACGTCGCTTTGAATGATGCATACTGAACGCAAAAATAGGCCGGAGTTCAAATAAGTTTTAAAAACATTGAAGTGCCCGTGTAACAGATGAGTTCTCGTGCCAAACCCTGATACTCCGAAAGAGATTGTCCAGTTTGTACACGAGGTGCGTCCAGTTTTCGCCGTGACCCTCTCTACTCTTTTGCACATGCTATGCGGGTGAAATGATGATACCATGCCAAGTTCCAACATTTTCAGAGTACATTTTGTAGTGATTTTCAATTTCACCGTCGTTTAGCTCTCTAAACAAATCGGTAAATGAGTGAAAAACAGCAAATGATGTCAGAACGTGTTGGAAATTGATGACGTCGCTTTGAATGATGCATACTGAACGCAAAAATAGGCTGGAGTTCAAATAAGTTTAAAAAACATTGAAGTGCCCGTGTAACAGATGAGTTCTCGTCCGGAACCGTGATACTCCGAAAGAGATTGTCCAGTTTGTACACGAGGTGCGTCCAGTTTTTGCCGTGACCCTCTCTACTCTTTTGCAGATGCTATGTGGGTGAAATGATGATACCATGCCAAGTTCCAACATTTTCAGAGTTCATTTTGTAGTGATTTTCAATTTCACCATCATTTAGCTCTCTAAACAAATCGGTAAATGACTGAAAAATAGCAAATCATGTCAGAACGTGTTGGAAATTGATGACGTCGCTTTGATTGATGCATACTGAACGCAGAAATAGGCTGGAGTTTAAATAAGTTTAAAAAACATTGAAGTGCCCGTGTAACAGATGAGTTCTCGTCCGAAACCGTGATACTCCGAAAGAGATTGTCCAGTTTGTACACGAGGTGCGTTCAGTTTTCGCCGTGACCCTCTCTACTCTTTTGCACATGCTATGCGGGTGAAATGATGATACCATGCCAAGTTCCAACATTTTCAGAGATCATTTTGTAGTGATTTTCAATTTCAGCGTCATTTAGCTCTCTAAACAAATCGGCAAATGACTGAAAAACAGCAAATGATGTCAGAACGTGTTGGAAATTGATGACGTCGCTTTGAATGATGCATACTGAACGCAAAAATAGGCTGGAGTTCAAATAAGTTTAAAAAACATTGAAGTGCCCGTGTAACCGATGAGTTCTCGTCCGAAACCCTGATACTCCAAAAGAGATTGTCCAGTTTGTACACGAGGTGCGTCCAGTTTTCGCCGTGACCCACTCTACTCTTTTGCACATGCTATGCGGGTGAAATGATGATACCATGCCAAGTTCCAACATTTTTAGAGTACATTTTGTAGTGATTTTCAATTTCACCGTCATTTTGCTCTCTAAACAAATCGGTAAATAAGTGAAAAACAACAAATGACGTCAGAACGTGTTGGAAATTGATGACGTCGCTTTGAATGATGCATGCTGAACGCAAAAATAGGCTGGAGTTCAAATAAGTTTAAAAAACATTGAAGTGCCCATGTAACAGATGAGTTCTCGTCCGAAACCCTGATACTCCGAAAGAGATTGTCCAGTTTGTACACGAGGTGCGTCCAGTTTTCTCCGTGACCCTCTGTACTCTTTTGCACATGCTATGCGGGTGAAATGATGATACCATGCCAAGTTCCAACATTTTCAGAGTACATTTTGTAGTGATTTTCAATTTCACCGTCATTTAGCTCTCTAAACAAATCGGTAAATAAGTGAAAAACAACAAATGATGTCAGAACGTGTTGGAAATTGATGACGTCGCTTTGAATGATGCACACTGAACGCAAAAATAGGCTGGAGATCAAATAAGTTTAAAAAACATTGAAGTGCCCGTGTAACAGATGAGTTCTCGTGCGAAACCCTGATACTCCGAAAGAGATTGTCCAGTTTGTACACGAGGTGCGTCCAGTTTTCGCCGTGACCCTCTCTACTCTTTTGCACATGCTATGCGGGTGAAATGATGATACCATGCCAAGTTCCAACATTTTCAGAGTACATTTTCTAGTGATTTTCAATTTCACCGTCATTTAGCTCTCTAAACAAATCGGTAAATGAGTGAAAAACAGCAAATGATGTTAGAACGTATTGGAAATTGATGACGTCGCTTTGTATGATGCATACTGAACGCAAAAATAGGCTGGAGTTCAAATAAGTTTAAAAAACATTGAAGTGCTCGTGTAACAGATGAGTTCTCGTCCGGAACCGTGATACTCCGAAAGAGATTGTCTAGTTTGTACACGAGGTGCGTCCAGTTTTCGCCGTGACCCTCTCTACTCTTTTGCACATGCGATGCGGGTGAAATGATGATACCATGCCAAGTTCCAACATTTTCAGAGTTCATTTTGTAGTGATTTTCAATTTCACCATCATTTAGCTCTCTAAACAAATCGGTAAATGACTGAAAAACAGCAAACGATGTCAGAACGTGTTGGAAATTGATGACGTCGCTTTGGATGATGCATAATGAACGCAGAAATAGGCTGGAGTTCAAATAAGTTTAAAAAACATTGAAGTGCCCATGTAACAGATGAGTTCTCGTCCAAAACCCTGATACTACGAAAGAGATTGTCCAGTTTGTACACGAGGTTCGTCCAGTTTTCGCCGTGACCCTCTCTACTCTTTTGCACATGCTATGCGGGTGAAATGATGATACCATGCCAAGTTCCAACATTTTCAGAGTTCATTTTGTAGTGATTTTAAATTTCACCGTCATTTAGCTCTTTAAACAAATCGGTAAATGACTGAAAAACAGCAAATGATGTCAGAACGTGTTGGAAATTGATGACGTCGCTTTGAATGACGCATACTGAATGCAAAAATAGGCTGGAGTTCAAATAAGTTTAAAAAACATTGAAGTGCCCGTGTAACAGATGAGTTCTCGTCCGAAACCCTGATACTCCGAAAGAGATTGTCCAGTTTGTACACGAGGTGCATCCAGTTTTTGCCGTGACCCTCTCTACTCTTTTGCACATGCTATGCGGGTGTAATAATGATACCATGCCAAGTTCCAACATTTTTAGAGTTCATTTTGTAGTGATTTTAAATTTCACCGTCATTTAGGTCTCTAAACAAATCGGTAAATGACTTAAAAACAGCAAATGATGTCAGAACGTGTTGGAAATTGATGATGTCGCTTTGAATGATGCATACTGAACGCAAAAATAGGATGGAGTTCAAATAAGTTTAAAAAACATTGAAGTGCCTGTGTAACACATGAGTTCTCGTCCGAAACCCTGATACCTCGAAAGAGATTGTCCAGTTTGTACATGAGGTGCGTCCAGTTTTCGCCGTGACCCTCTCTACTCTTTTGCACATGCTATGTGGGTGAAATGATGATACCATGCCATGTTCCAACATTTTCAGAGTTCATTTTGTAGTGATTTTCAATTTCACCATCATTTAGCTCTCTAAACAAATCGGTAAATGACTGAAAAATAGCAAATCATGTCAGAACGTGTTGGAAATTGATGACGTCGCTTTGATTGATGCATACTGAACGCAGAAATAGGCTGGAGTTCAAATAAGTTAAAAAAACATTGAAGTGCCCGTGTAACAGATGAGTTCTCGTCCGAAACCCTGATACTCCGAAAGAGATTGTCCAGTTTGTACACGAGGTGCGTCCAGTTTTCGCCGTGACCCTCTCTACTCTTTTGCACGTGCTATGCGGGTGAAATGATGATACCATGCCAAGTTCCAACATTTTCAGAGTTCATTTTGTAGTGATTTTCAATTTCACCGTCATTTAGCTCTCTAAACAAATCGATAAATGACTGAAAAACAGCAAATGATGTCAGAACGTGTTGGAAATTGATGACATCGCTTTGAATGATGCATACTGAACGCAAAAATAGGCTGGAGTTCAATTAAGTTTGAAAAACATTGAAGTGCCCGTGTAACAGATGAGTTCTCGTCCGAAACCGTGATACTCCGAAAGAGATTGTCCAGTTTGTACACGAGGTGCGTCCAGTTTTCGCCGTGACCCTCTCTACTCTTTTGCACATGCTCTGCGGGTGAAATGATGATACCATGCCAAGTTCCAACATTTTCAGAGATCATTTTGTAGTGATTTTCAATTTCAGCGTCATTTAGCTCTCTAAACAAATCGGCAAATGACTGAAAACAGCAAATGATGCCAGAACGTGTTGGAAATTCATGACGTCGCTTTGAATGATGCATTCTAAACGCAAAAATAGGTTGGAGTTCAAATAAGTTTAAAAAACATTGAAGTGCCCGTGTAACAGATGAGTTCTCGTCCGAAACCCTGATACTCCGAAAGAGATTGTCCAGTTTGTACACGAGGTGCGTCCAGTTTTCGCCGTGACCCACTCTACTCTTTTGCACATGCTATGCGGGTGAAATGATGATACCATGCCAAGTTCCAACATTTTTAGAGTACATTTTGTAGTGATTTTCAATTTCACCGTCATTTTGCTCTCTAAACAAATCGGTAAATAAGTGAAAAACAACAAATGATGTCAGAACGTGTTGGAAATTGATGACGTCGCTTTGAATGATGCATGCTGAACGCAAAAATAGGCTGGAGTTCAGATAAGTTTAAAAAACATTGAAGTGCCCATGTAATAGATGAGTTCTCGTCCGAAACCCTGATACTCCGAAAGAGATTGTCCAGTTTGTACACGAGGTGCGTCCAGTTTTCTCCGTGACCCTCTGTACTCTTTTGCACATGCTATGCGGGTGAAATGATGATACCATGCCAAGTTCCAACATTTTCAGAGTACATTTTGTAGTGATTTTCAATTTCACCGTCATTTAGCTCTCTAAACAAATCGGTAAATAAGTGAAAAACAACAAATGATGTCAGAACGTGTTGGAAATTGATGACGTCGCTTTGAATGATGCACACTGAACGCAAAAATAGGCTGGAGATCAAATAAGTTTAAAAAACATTGAAGTGCCCGTGTAACAGATGAGTTCTCGTCCGAAACCCTGATACTCCGAAAGAGATTGTCCAGTTTGTACACGAGGTGCGTCCAGTTTTCGCCGTGACCCACTCTACTCTTTTGCACATGCTATGCGGGTGAAATGATGATACCATGCCAAGTTCCAACATTTTTAGAGTACATTTTGTAGTGATTTTCAATTTCACCGTCATTTTGCTCTCTAAACAAATCGGTAAATAAGTGAAAAACAACAAATGATGTCAGAACGTGTTGGAAATTGATGACGTCGCTTTGAATGATGCATGCTGAACGCAAAAATAGGCTGGAGTTCAGATAAGTTTAAAAAACATTGAAGTGCCCATGTAATAGATGAGTTCTCGTCCGAAACCCTGATACTCCGAAAGAGATTGTCCAGTTTGTACACGAGGTGCGTCCTGTTTTCTCCGTGACCCTCTGTACTCTTTTGCACATGCTATGCGGGTGAAATGATGATACCATGCCAAGTTCCAACATTTTCAGAGTACATTTTGTAGTGATTTTCAATTTCACCGTCATTTAGCTCTCTAAACAAATCGGTAAATAAGTGAAAAACAACAAATGATGTCAGAACGTGTTGGAAATTGATGACGTCGCTTTGAATGATGCACACTGAACGCAAAAATAGGCTGGAGATCAAATAAGTTTAAAAAACATTGAAGTGCCCGTGTAACAGATGAGTTCTCGTGCGAAACCCTGATACTCCGAAAGAGATTGTCCAGTTTGTACACGAGGTGCGTCCAGTTTTCGCCGTGACCCTCTCTACTCTTTTGCACATGCTATGCGGGTGAAATGATGATACCATGCCAAGTTCCAACATTTTCAGAGTACATTTTCTAGTGATTTTCAATTTCACCGTCATTTAGCTCTCTAAACAAATCGGTAAATGAGTGAAAAACAGCAAATGATGTTAGAACGTATTGGAAATTGATGACGACGCTTTGAATGATGCATACTGAACGCAAAAATAGGCTGGAGTTCAAATAAGTTTAAAAAACATTGAAGTGCCCGTGTAACAGATGAGTTCTCGTCCGGAACCGTGATACTCCGAAAGAGATTGTCTAGTTTGTACACGAGGTGCGTCCAGTTTTCGCCGTGACCCTCTCTACTCTTTTGCACATGCGATGCGCGTGAAATGATGATACCATGCCAAGTTCCAACATTTTCAGAGTTCATTTTGTAGTGATTTTCAATTTCACCATCATTTAGCTCTCTAAACAAATCGGTAAATGACTGAAAAACAACAAATGATGTCAGAACGTGTTGGAAATTGATGACGTCGCTTTGAATGACGCATACTGAATGCAAAAATAGGCTGGAGTTCAAATAGGTTTAAAAAACATTGAAGTGCCCGTGTAACAGATGAGTTCTCGTCCGAAACCCTGATACTCCGAAAGAGATTGTCCAGTTTGTACACGAGGTGCATCCAGTTTTTGCCGTGACCCTCTCTACTCTTTTGCACATGCTATGCGGGTGTAATAATGATACCATGCCAAGTTCCAACATTTTTAGAGTTCATTTTGTAGTGATTTTAAATTTCACCATCATTTAGGTCTCTAAACAAATCGGTAAATGACTTAAAAACAGCAAATGATGTCAGAACGTGTTGGAAATTGATGATGTCGCTTTGAATGATGCATACTGAACGCAAAAATAGGATGGAGTTCAAATAAGTTTAAAAAACATTGAAGTGCCTGTGTAACACATGAGTTCTCGTCCGAAACCCTGATACTCCGAAAGAGATTGTCCAGTTTGTACATGAGGTGCGTCCAGTTTTCGCCGTGACCTTCTCTACTCTTTTGCAAATGCTATGCGGGTGAACTAATGATACCATGCCAAGTTCCAACATTTTCAGAGTTCATTTTGTAGTGATTTTCAATTTCACCGTGATGTAGCTCTCTAAACAAATCGGTAAATGAGTGAAAACAGCACATGATGTCAGAACGTGTTGGAAATTGATGACGTCGCTTCGAATGATGCATACTGAACGCAAAAATAGACTGGAGTTCAAATAAGTTTAAAAAACATTGACGTGCCCGTGTAACAGATGATTTCTCGTGCGAAACCCTGATACTTCGAAAGAGATTGTCCAGTCTGTACACGAGGTGCGTCCAGTTTTTGCCGTGACCCTCTCTACTCTTTTGCACATGCTATGCGGGTGAAATGATGATACCATGCCAAGTTCCAACATTTTCAGAGTACATTTGTTAGTGATTTTCAATTTCATCGTCATTTAGCTCTCTAAACAAATCGGTAAATGAGTGAAAAACAGCAAATGATGTCAGAACATGTTGGAAATTGATGACGTCGCTTTGAATGATGCATACTGAACGCAAAAATAGGCTGGAGTTCAAATATGTTTAAAAAACATTGAAGTGCCCGTGTAACAGATGAGTTCTCGTCCGAAACGCTGATACTCCGAAAGAGATTGTCCAGTTTGTACACGAGGTTCATCCAGTTTTCGCCGTGACCCTCTCTACTCTTTTGCACATGCTATGCGTGTGAAATAATGATACCATGCCAAGTTCCAACATTTTCAGAGATCATTTTGTAGTGATTTTCAATTTCACCGTTATTTAGCTCTCTAAACAAATCGGCAAATGACTGAAAAACAGCAAATGATCTCAGAACGTGTTGGAAATTGATGACGTCGCTTTGAATGATGCATACTGAACGCAAAAATAGGCTGGAGTTCAAATAAGTTTAAAAAACAATGAAGTGCCCGTGTAACAGATGAGTTCTTGTCCGAAACCCTGATACTCCGAAAGAGATTGTCCAGTTTGTACACGAGGTGCGTCCAGTTTTTGCCGTGACCCTCTCTACTCTTTTGCACATGCTATGCGGGTGAAATGATGATACCATGCCAAGTTCCATCATTTTTAGAGTACACTTTGTAGTGATTTTCAATTTCACCGTCATTTAGCTTTCTAAACAAATCGGTAAATAAGTGAAAAACAAGAAATGATGTCAGAACGTGTTGGAAATTGATGACGTCGCTTTGAATGATGCATACTTAACGCAAAAATAGGCTGTAGTTCAAATAAGTTTAAAAACCATTGAAGTGCCCGTGTAACAGATCAGTTCTCGTCCGAAACCCTGATACTCCGAAAGAGATTGTCCAGTTTGTACACGAGGTGCGTCCAATTTTCGCCGTGACCCTCTGTACTCTTTTGCACATGCTATGCGGGTGAAATGATGATACCATGCCAAGTTCCAACATTTTCAGAGTACATTTTGTAGTGATTTTGAATTTCACCGTCATTTAGCTCTCTAAACAAATCGGTAAATAAGTGAAAAACAACAAATGATGTCAGAACGTCTTGGAAATTGATGACGTCGCTTTGAATGATGCATACTGAACGCAAAAATAGGCTGGAGTTCAAATAAGTTTAAAAACATTGAAGTGCCCGTGTAACAGATGAGTTCTCGTCCGAAACCCTGATACTCCGAAAGATATTGTCCAGTTTGTACACAAGGTGCGTCCAGTTTTCGCCGTGACCCTCTCTACTCTTTTGCACATGCTATTCGGGTCAACTGATGATACCATGCCAAGTTCCAACATTTTTAGAGTACATTTTGTAGTGATTTTCAATTTCACCGTCATTTTGCTCTCTAAAGAAATCGGTAAATAAGTGAAAAACAACAAATGATGTCAGAACGTGTTGGAAATTGATGACGTCGCTTTGAATGATGCATGCTGAACGCAAAAATAGGCTGGAGTTCAAATAAGTTAAAAAAACATTGAAGTGCCCATGTAACAGATGAGTTCTCGTCCGAAACCCTGATACTCCGAAAGAGATTGTCCAGTTTGTACACGAGGTGCGTCCAGTTTTCTCCGTGACCCTCTGTACTCTTTTGCACATGCTATGCGGGTGAAATGATGATACCATGCCAAGTTCCAACATTTTCAGAGTACATTTTGTAGTGATTTTCAATTTCACCGTCATTTAGCTCTCTAAACAAATCGGTAAATAAGTGAAAAACAACAAATGATGTCAGAATGTGTTGGAAATTGATGACGTCGCTTTGAATGATGCACACTGAACGCAAAAATAGGCTGGAGATCAAATAAGTTTAAAAAACATTGAAGTGCCCGTGTAACAGATGAGTTCTCGTGCGAAACCCTGATACTCCGAAAGAGATTGTCCAGTTTGTACACGAGGTGCGTCTAGTTTTCGCCGTGACCCTCTCTACTCTTTTGCACATGCTATGCGGGTGAAATGATGATACCATGCCAAGTTCCAACATTTTCAGAGTACATTTTCTAGTGATTTTCAATTTCACCGTCATTTAGCTCTCTAAACAAATCGGTAAATGAGTGAAAAACAGCAAATGATGTTAGAACGTATTGGAAATTGATGAGGACGCTTTGAATGATGCATACTGAACGCAAAAATAGGCTGGAGTTCAAATAAGTTTAAAAAACATTGAAGTGCCCGTGTAACAGATGAGTTCTCGTCCGGAACCGGGATACTCCGAAAAAGATTGTCTAGTTTGTACACGAGGTGCGTCCAGTTTTCGCCGTGACCCTCTCTACTCTTTTGCACATGCGATGCGGGTGAAATGATGATACCATGCCAAGTTCCAACATTTTCAGAGTTCATTTTGTAGTGATTTTCAATTTCACCATCATTGAGCTCTCTAAACAAATCGGTAAATGACTGAAAAACAACAAATGATGTCAGAACGTGTTGGAAATTGATGACGTCGCTTTGAATGATGCATAATGAACGCAGAAATAGGCTGGAGTTCAAATAAGTTTAAAAAACATTGAAGTGCCCATGTAACAGCTGAGTTCTCGTCCAAAACCCTGATACTCCGAAAGAGATTGTCCAGTTTGTACACGAGGTTCGTCCAGTTTTCGCCGTGACCCTCTCTACTCTTTTGCACATGCTATGCGGGTAAAATGATGATACCATGCCAAGTTCCAACATTTTCAGAGTTCATTTTGTAGTGATTTTAAATTTCACCGTCATTTAGCTCTTTAAACAAATCGGTAAATGACTGAAAAACAGCAAATGATGTCAGAACGTGTTGGAAATTGATGACGTCGCTTTGAATGACGCATACTGAATGCAAAAATAGGCTGGAGTTCAAATAAGTTTAAAAAACATTGAAGTGCCCGTGTAACAGATGAGTTCTCGTCCGAAACCCTGATACTCCGAAAGAGATTGTCCAGTTTGTACACGAGGTGCATCCAGTTTTTGCCGTGACCCTCTCTACTCTTTTGCACATGCTATGCGGGTGTAATAATGATACCATGCCAAGTTCCAACATTTTTAGAGTTCATTTTGTAGTGATTTTAAATTTCACCGTCATTTAGGTCTCTAAACAAATCGGTAAATGACTTAAAAACAGCAAATGATGTCAGAACGTGTTGGAAATTGATGATGTCGCTTTGAATGATGCATACTGAACGCAAAAATAGGATGGAGTTCAAATAAGTTTAAAAAACATTGAAGTGCCTGTGTAACACATGAGTTCTCGTCCGAAACACTGATACTCCGAAAGAGATTGTCCAGTTTGTACATGAGGTGCGTCCAGTTTTCGCCGTGACCTTCTCTACTCGTTTGCAAATGCTATGCGGGTGAACTAATGATACCATGCCAAGTTCCAACATTTTCAGAGTTCATTTTGTAGTGATTTTCAATTTCACCGTGATGTAGCTCTCTAAACAAATCGGTAAATGAGTGAAAACAGCACATGATGTCAGAACGTGTTGGAAATTGATGACGTCGCTTCGAATGATGCATACTGAACGCAAAAATAGACTGGAGTTCAAATAAGTTTAAAAAACATTGACGTGCCCGTGTAACAGATGATTTCTCGTGCGAAACCCTGATACTTCGAAAGAGATTGTCCAGTCTGTACACGAGGTGCGTCCAGTTTTTGCCGTGACCCTCTCTACTCTTTTGCACATGCTATGCGGGTGAAATGATGATACCATGCCATGTTCCAACATTTTCAGAGTACATTTGTTAGTGATTTTCAATTTCATCGTCATTTAGCTCTCTAAACAAATCGGTAAATGAGTGAAAAACAGCAAATGATGTCAGAACATGTTGGAAATTAATGACGTCGCTTTGAATGATGCATACTGAACGCAAAAATAGGCTGGAGTTCAAATATGTTTAAAAAACATTGAAGTGCCCGTGTAACAGATGAGTTCTCGTCCGAAACCCTGATACTCCGAAAGAGATTGTCCAGTTTGTACACGAGGTGCGTCCAGTTTTCGCCGTGACCCTCTCTACTCTTTTGCACATGCTATGCGAGTGAAATAATGATACCATGCCAAGTTCGAACATTTTCAGAGATCATTTTGTAGTGATTTTCAATTTCACCGTTATTTAGCTCTCTAAACAAATCGGCAAATGACTGAAAAACAGCAAATGATGTCAGAACGTGTTGGAAATTGATGACGTCGCTTTGAATGATGCATACTGAACGCAAAAATAGGCTGGAGTTCAAATAAGTTTAAAAAACATTGAAGTGCCCGTGTAACAGATGAGTTCTCGTCCGAAACCCTGATACTCCGAAAGAGATTGTCCAGTTTGTACAAGAGGTGCGTCCAGTTTTTGCCGTGACCCTCTCTACTCTTTTGCACATGCTATGCGGGTGAAATGATGATACCATGCCAAGTTCCATCATTTTTAGAGTACAATTTGTAGTGATTTTCAATTTCACCGTCATTTAGCTTTCTAAACAAATCGGTAAATAAGTGAAAAACAAGAAATGATGTCAGAACGTGTTGGAAATTGATGACGTTGCTTTGAATGATGCATACTTAACGCAAAAATAGGCTGGAGTTCAAATAAGTTTAAAAACCATTGAAGTGCCCGTGTAACAGATCAGTTCTCGTCCGAAACCCTGATACTCCGAAAGAGATTGTCCAGTTTGTACACGAGGTGCGTCCAATTTTCGCCGTGACCCTCTGTACTCTTTTGCACATGCTATGCGGGTGAAATGATGATACCATGCCAAGTTCCAACATTTTCAGAGTACATTTTGTAGTGATTTTGAATTTCACCGTCATTTAGCTCTCTAAACAAATCGGTAAATAAGTGAAAAACAACAAATGATGTCAGAACGTCTTGGAAATTGATGACGTCGCTTTGAATGATGCATACTGAACGCAAAAATAGGCTGGAGTTCAAATAAGTTTAAAAACATTGAAGTGCCCGTGTAACAGATGAGTTCTCGTCCGAAACCCTGATACTCCGAAAGATATTGTCCAGTTTGTACACAAGGTGCGTCCAGTTTTCGCCGTGACCCTCTCTACTCTTTTGCACATGCTACTCGGGTCAAATGATGATACCATGCCAAGTTCCAACATTTTCAGAGTTCATTTTGTAGTGATTTTCAATTTCACCGTCATTTAGCTCTCTAAACAAATCGGTAAATGACTGAAAAACAGCAAATGATGTCAGAACGTGTTGGAAATTGATGACGTCGCTTCGAATGATGCATACTGAACACAAAAATAGGCTGGAGTTCAAATAAGTTTAAAAAACATTGAAGTGCCCATGTAACAGATGAGTTCTCGTTCAAAACCCTCATACTACGAAAGAGATTGTCCAGTTTGTACACGAGGTGTGTCCAGTTTTCGCCGTGACCCTCTCTACTCTTTTGCACATGCTATGCGGGTGAAATGATGATACAATGCCAGGTTCCAACATTTTCAGAGTGCATTTTGTAGTGATTTTCAATTTCACCGTCATTTAGCTCTCTAAACAAATCGGTAAATGACTGAAAAACAGCAAATGATGTCAGAACGTGTTGGAAATTGATGACGTCGCTTTGAATGATGCATACTGAACGCAGAAATAGGCTGGAGTTCAAAGAAGTTTAAAAAACATTGAAGTGGCCATGTAACAGATGAGTTCTCGTCCGAAACCCTGATACTCCGACAGAGATTGTCCAGTTTGTACACGAGGTGCGTCTAGTTTTCGCCGTGACCCTCTCTACTCTCTTGCACATGCTATGCGGGTGAAATGATGATACCATGCCAAGTTCCAACATTTTCAGAGTTCATTTTGTAGTGATTTTCAATATCACCGTCATTTAGCTCTCTAAACAAATCGATAAATGACTGAAAAACAGCAAACGATGTCAGAACGTGTTGGAAATTGATGACGTCGCTTTCAATGATGCATACTAAACACAAAAATAGGCTGGAGTTCAAATAAGTTTAAAAAACATTGAAGTGCTCGTGTAACAGATGAGTTCTCGTCCGAAACCCTGATACTTCGAAAGAGATTGTCCAGTTTGTACACGAGGTGCGTCCAGTTTTCGCCGTGACCCTCTCTACTCTTTTGCACATGCAATGCGGGTGAAATGATGATACCATGCCAAGTTCCAACATTTTTAGAGTTCATTTTGTAGTGATTTTCAATTTCACCGTCATTTAGCTCTCTAAACAAATCGGTAAATGACTGAAAAACAGCAAACGATGTCAGAACGTGTTGGAAATTGATGACGTCGCTTTGAATGATGCATACTGAACGCAAAAATAGGCTAGAGTTCAAATAAGTTTTGACAACATTGAGGTGCCCGTGTAACAGATGAGTTCTCGTCCGAAACCCTAATACTCCGAAAGAGATTGTCCAGTTTGTACACGAGGTGCGTCCAGTTTTCGCCGTGAACCTCTCTACTCTTTTGCACATGCTATGCGGGTGAAATGATGATACCATGCCAAGTTCCAACATTTTCAGAGAACATTTTGTAGTGATTTTCAATTTCACCGTCATTTAGCTCTCTAAACAAATCGGTAAATGAGTGAAAAACAACAAATGATGTCAGAACGTGTTGGAAATTGATGACGTCGCTTTGAATGATGCATACTGAACGCAAAAATAGGCTGGAGTTCAAATATGTTTAAAAACATTGAAGTGCCTGTGTAACAGTTGAGTTCTCGTCCGAAACCCTGATACTCCGAAAGAGATTGTCCAGTTTGTACACGAGGTGCGTCCAGTTTTCGCCGTGACCCTCTCTACTCTTTTGCACATGCTATGTGGGTGAAATGATGATACCATGCCAAGTTCCAACATTTCCAGAGTTCATTTTGTAGTGATTTTCAATTTCACCGTCATTTAGCTCTCTAAACAAATCGGTAAATGACTGAAAAAAAGCAAATGATGTCAGAACGTGTTGGAAGTTGATGACGTCGCTTTGAATGATGCATAATGAACGCAAAAATAGGCTGGAGTTCAAATAAGTTTAAAAAACATTGAAGTGCCCGTGTAACAGATGAGTTCTCCCCCGAAACCCTGATACTCCGAAAGAGGTTGTCCAGTTTGTACACGAGGTGCGTCCAGCTTTCGCCGTGACCCTCTCTACTCTTTTGCACATGCTATGTGGGTGAAATGATGATACCATGCCAAGTTCCAACATTTTCAGAGTTCATTTTGTAGTGATTTTCAATATCCGTCATTTAGCTCTCTAAACAAATCGATAAATAACTGAAAACAGCAAATGATGTCAGAACGTGTTGGAAATTGATGACGTCGCTTTCAATGATGCATACTAAACACAAAAATAGGCTGGAGTTCAAATAAGTTTAAAAACATTGAAGTGCTTGTGTAACAGATGAGTTCTCGTCCGAAACCCTGATACTTCGAAAGAGATTGTCCAGTTTGTACACGAGGTGCGTCCAGTTTTCGCCGTGACCCTCTCTACTCTTTTGCACATGCTATGCGGGTGAAATGATGATACCATGCCAAGTTCCAACATTTTCAGAGTTCATTTTGTAGTGATTTTCAATTTCACCGTCATTTAGCTCTCTAAACAAATCGGTAAATGACTGAAAAACAGCAAATGATGTCAGAACGTGTTGGAAATTGATGACGTCGCTTTGAATGATGCATACTGAACGCAAAAATAGGCTAGAGTTCAAATAAGTTTAGACAACATTGAGGTGCCCGTGTAACAGATGAGTTCTCGTCCGAAACCCTAATACTCTGAAAGAGATTGTCTAGTTTGTAATCGAGGTGCGTCCAGTTTTCGCCGTGAACCTCTCTACTCTTTTGCACATGCTATGCGGGTGAAATGATGATACCATGCCAAGTTCCAACATTTTCAGAGTACATTTTGTAGTGATTTTCAATTTCACCGTCATTTAGCTCTCTAAACAAATCGGTAAATGAGTGAAAAACAGCAAATGAGGTCAGAACGTGTTGGAAATTGATGACGTCGCTTTGAATGATGCATACTGAACGCAAAAATAGGCTGGAGTTCAAATATGTTCAAAAACATTGAAGTGCCCGTGTAACAGATGAGTTCTCGTCCGAAACCCTGATACTCCGAAAGAGATTGTCCAGTTTGTACACGAGGTGCGTCCAGTTTTCGCCGTGACCCTCTCTACTCTTTTGCACATGCTATGCGGGTGAAATGATGATACCATGCCAAGTTCCAACATTTTCAGAGTTCATTTTGTAGTGATTTTCAATTTCACAGTCATTTAGCTCTCTAAAAAATTCGGTAAATGACTGAAAAAAAGCAAATGATGTCAGAACGTGTTGGAAATTGATGACGTCGCTTTGAATGATGCATACTGAACGCAAAAATAGGCTGGAGTTCAAATAAGTTGAAAAAACATTGAAGTGCCCGTGTAACAGATGAGTTCTCGTCCGAAATCCTGATACTTCGAAAGAGGTTGTCCAGTTTGTACACGAGGTGCATCCAGTTTTCGCCGTGACCCTCTCTACTCTCTTGCACATGCTATGCGGGTGAAATGATGATACCATGCCAAGTTCCAACATTTTCAGAGTTCATTTTGTACTGATTTTCAATTTCACCGTCATTTAGCTCTCTAAACAAATCGGTAAATGACTGAAAAACAGCAAATGATGTCAGAACGTGTTGGAAATTGATGACGTCGCTTTGAATGATGCATACTGAACGCAAAAATAGGCTGGAGTTCAAATAAGTTTAAAAAACATTGAAGTGCCCGTGTAACAGATGAGTTCTCGCCCGAAACCCTGATACTCCGAAAGAGGTTGTGCAGTTTGCACACGAGGTGCGTCCAGTTTTGGCCGTGACCCTCTCTACTCTTTTGCACATGCTATGCGGGTGAAATGATGATACCATGCCAAGTTGCAACATTTTCAGAGTTCATTTTGTAGTGATTTGCAATTTCACCGTCATTTAGCTCTCTAAACAAATCGGTAAATGACTGAAAAAAAGCAAATGATGTCAGAACGTGTTGGAAATTGATGACGTCGCTTTGAATGATGCATACGGAACGCAAAAATAGGCTGGAGTTCAAATAAGTTTAAAAAACATTGAAGTGCCCGTGTAACAGATGAGTTCTCGTCCGAAACCCTGATACTCCGAAAGAGGTTGTCCAGTTTGTACACGAGGTGCGTCCAGTTTTCGCCGTGACCCTCTCTACTCTCTTGCACATGCTATGCGGGTGAAATGATGATACCATGCCATGTTCCAACATTTTCAGAGTTCATTTTGTAGTGATTTTCAATTTCACCGTCATTTAGCTCTCTAAACAAATCGGTAAATGACTGAAAAACAGCAAATGATGTCAGAACGTGTCGGAAATTGATGACGTCGCTTTGAATGATGCATACTGAACGCAAAAATAGGCTGGAGTTCAAATAAGTTTAAAAAACATTGAAGTGCCCGTGTAACAGATGAGTTCTCGCCCGAAACCCTGATACTCCGAAAGAGGTTGTGCAGTTTGTACACGAGGTGCGTCCAGTTTTGGCCGTGACCCTCTCTACTCTTTTGCACATGCTATGCGGGTGAAATGATGATACCATGCCAAGTTGCAACATTTTCAGAGTTCATTTTGTAGTGATTTGCAATTTCACCGTCATTTAGCTCTCTAAACAAATCGGTAAATGACTGAAAAAAAGCAAATGATGTCAGAACGTGTTGGAAATTGATGACGTTGCTTTGAATGATGCATACTGAACGCAAAAATAGGCTGGAGTTCAAATAAGTTTAAAAAACATTGAAGTGCCCGTGTAACAGATGAGTTCTCGTCCGAAACCCTGATACTCCGAAAGAGGTTGTCCAGTTTGTACACGAGGTGCGTCCAGTTTTCGCCGTGACCCTCTCTACTCTCTTGCACATGCTATGCGGGTGAAATGATGATACCATGCCAAGTTCCAACATTTTCAGAGTTCATTTTGTAGTGATGTTCAATATCACCGTCATTTAGCTCTCTAAACAAATCGGTAAATGACTGAAAACAGCAAATGATGTCAGAACGTGTTGGAAATTGATGACGTCGCTTTGAATGATGCATACTAAACACAAAAATAGGCTGGAGTTCAAATAAGTTTAAAAAACATTGAAGTGCTCGTGTAACAGATGAGTTCTCGTCCGAAACCCTGATACTTCGAAAGAGATTGTCCAGTTTGTACACGCGGTGCGTCCAGTTTTCGCCGTGACCCTCTCTACTCTTTTGCACATGCTATGTGGGTGAAATGATGATACCATGCCAAGTTCCAACATTTTCAGAGTTCATTTTGTAGTGATTTTCAATTTCACTGTCATTTAGATCTCTAAACAAATCGTTAAATGACTGAAAAACAGCAAATGATGTCAGAACGTGTTGGAAATTGATGACGTCGCTTTGAATGATGCATACTGAACGCAAAAATAGGCTGGAGTTCAAATAAGTTTAAAAAACATTGAGGTGCCCGTGTAACAGATGAGTTCTCGCCCGAAACCCTGATACTCCGAAAGAGGTTGTCCAGTTTGTACACGAGGTGCGTCCAGTTTTCGCCGTGACCCTCTCTACTCTTTTGCACATGCTATGTGGGTGAAATGATGATACCATGCCAAGTTCCATCATTTTCAGAGTTCATTTTGTAGTGATGTTCAATATCACCGTCATTTAGCTCTCTAAACAAATCGGTAAATGACTGAAAAACAGCAAATGATGTCAGAACGTGTTGGAAGTTGATGACGTCGCTTTGAATGATGCATAATGAACGCAAAAATAGGCTGGAGTTCAAATAAGTTTAAAAAACATTGAAGTGCCCGTGTAACAGATGAGTTCTCCCCCGAAACCCTGATACTCCGAAAGAGGTTGTCCAGTTTGTACACGAGGTGCGTCCAGCTTTCGCCGTGACCCTCTCTACTCTTTTGCACATGCTATGTGGGTGAAATGATGATACCATGCCAAGTTCCAACATTTCCAGAGTTCATTTTGTAGTGATTTTCAATTTCACCGTCATTTAGCTCTCTAAACAAATCGGTAAATGACTGAAAAAAAGCAAATGATGTCAGAACGTGTTGGAAGTTGATGACGTCGCTTTGAATGATGCATAATGAACGCAAAAATAGGCTGGAGTTCAAATAAGTTTAAAAAACATTGAAGTGCCCGTGTAACAGATGAGTTCTCCCCCGAAACCCTGATACTCCGAAAGAGGTTGTCCAGTTTGTACACGAGGTGCGTCCAGCTTTCGCCGTGACCCTCTCTACTCTTTTGCACATGCTATGTGGGTGAAATGATGATACCATGCCAAGTTCCAACATTTTCAGAGTTCATTTTGTAGTGATTTTCAATATCCGTCATTTAGCTCTCTAAACAAATCGATAAATAACTGAAAACAGCAAATGATGTCAGAACGTGTTGGAAATTGATGACGTCGCTTTCAATGATGCATACTAAACACAAAAATAGGCTGGAGTTCAAATAAGTTTAAAAACATTGAAGTGCTTGTGTAACAGATGAGTTCTCGTCCGAAACCCTGATACTTCGAAAGAGATTGTCCAGTTTGTACACGAGGTGCGTCCAGTTTTCGCCGTGACCCTCTCTACTCTTTTGCACATGCTATGCGGGTGAAATGATGATACCATGCCAAGTTCCAACATTTTCAGAGTTCATTTTGTAGTGATTTTCAATTTCACCGTCATTTAGCTCTCTAAACAAATCGGTAAATGAGTGAAAAACAGCAAATGATGTCAGAACGTGTTGGAAATTGATGACGTCGCTTTGAATGATGCATACTGAACGCAAAAATAGGCTAGAGTTCAAATAAGTTTAGACAACATTGAGGTGCCCGTGTAACAGATGAGTTCTCGTCCGAAACCCTAATACTCTGAAAGAGATTGTCTAGTTTGTAATCGAGGTGCGTCCAGTTTTCGCCGTGAACCTCTCTACTCTTTTGCACATGCTATGCGGGTGAAATGATGATACCATGCCAAGTTCCAACATTTTCAGAGTACATTTTGTAGTGATTTTCAATTTCACCGTCATTTAGCTCTCTAAACAAATCGGTAAATGAGTGAAAAACAGCAAATGATGTCAGAACGTGTTGGAAATTGATGACGTCGCTTTGAATGATGCATACTGAACGCAAAAATAGGCTGGAGTTCAAATATGTTCAAAAACATTGAAGTGCCCGTGTAACAGATGAGTTCTCGTCCGAAACCTTGATACTCCGAAAGAGATTGTCCAGTTTGTACACGAGGTGCGTCCAGTTTTCGCCGTGACCCTCTCTACTCTTTTGCACATGCTATGCGGGTGAAATGATGATACCATGCCAAGTTCCAACATTTTCAGAGTTCATTTTGTAGTGATTTTCAATTTCACAGTCATTTAGCTCTCTAAAAAATTCGGTAAATGACTGAAAAAAAGCAAATGATGTCAGAACGTGTTGGAAATTGATGACGTCGCTTTGAATGATGCATACTGAACGCAAAAATAGGCTGGAGTTCAAATAAGTTGAAAAAACATTGAAGTGCCCGTGTAACAGATGAGTTCTCGTCCGAAATCCTGATACTTCGAAAGAGGTTGTCCAGTTTGTACACGAGGTGCATCCAGTTTTCGCCGTGACCCTCTCTACTCTCTTGCACATGCTATGCGGGTGAAATGATGATACCATGCCAAGTTCCAACATTTTCAGAGTTCATTTTGTACTGATTTTCAATTTCACCGTCATTTAGCTCTCTAAACAAATCGGTAAATGACTGAAAAACAGCAAATGATGTCAGAACGTGTTGGAAATTGATGACGTCGCTTTGAATGATGCATACTGAACGCAAAAATAGGCTGGAGTTCAAATAAGTTTAAAAAACATTGAAGTGCCCGTGTAACAGATGAGTTCTCGCCCGAAACCCTGATACTCCGAAAGAGGTTGTGCAGTTTGTACACGAGGTGCGTCCAGTTTTGGCCGTGACCCTCTCTACTCTTTTGCACATGCTATGCGGGTGAAATGATGATACCATGCCAAGTTGCAACATTTTCAGAGTTCATTTTGTAGTGATTTGCAATTTCACCGTCATTTAGCTCTCTAAACAAATCGGTAAATGACTGAAAAAAAGCAAATGATGTCAGAACGTGTTGGAAATTGATGACGTCGCTTTGAATGATGCATACTGAACGCAAAAATAGGCTGGAGTTCAAATAAGTTTAAAAAACATTGAAGTGCCCGTGTAACAGATGAGTTCTCGTCCGAAACCCTGATACTCCGAAAGAGGTTGTCCAGTTTGTACACGAGGTGCGTCCAGTTTTCGCCGTGACCCTCTCTACTCTCTTGCACATGCTATGCGGGTGAAATGATGATACCATGCCATGTTCCAACATTTTCAGAGTTCATTTTGTAGTGATTTTCAATTTCACCGTCATTTAGCTCTCTAAACAAATCGGTAAATGACTGAAAAACAGCAAATGATGTCAGAACGTGTCGGAAATTGATGACGTCGCTTTGAATGATGCATACTGAACGCAAAAATAGGCTGGAGTTCAAATAAGTTTAAAAAACATTGAAGTGCCCGTGTAACAGATGAGTTCTCGCCCGAAACCCTGATACTCCGAAAGAGGTTGTGCAGTTTGTACACGAGGTGCGTCCAGTTTTGGCCGTGACCCTCTCTACTCTTTTGCACATGCTATGCGGGTGAAATGATGATACCATGCCATGTTCCAACATTTTCAGAGTTCATTTTGTAGTGATTTTCAATTTCACCGTCATTTAGCTCTCTAAACAAATCGGTAAATGACTGAAAAACAGCAAATGATGTCAGAACGTGTCGGAAATTGATGACGTCGCTTTGAATGATGCATACTGAACGCAAAAATAGGCTGGAGTTCAAATAAGTTTAAAAAACATTGAAGTGCCCGTGTAACAGATGAGTTCTCGCCCGAAACCCTGATACTCCGAAAGAGGTTGTGCAGTTTGTACACGAGGTGCGTCCAGTTTTCGCCGTGACCCTCTCTACTCTTTTGCACATGCTATGCGGGTGAAATGATGATACCATGCCAAGTTGCAACATTTTCAGAGTTCATTTTGTAGTGATTTGCAATTTCACCGTCATTTAGCTCTCTAAACAAATCGGTAAATGACTGAAAAAAAGCAAATGATGTCAGAACGTGTTGGAAATTGATGACGTCGCTTTGAATGATGCATACTGAACGCAAAAATAGGCTGGAGTTCAAATAAGTTTAAAAAACATTGAAGTGCCCGTGTAACAGATGAGTTCTCGTCCGAAACCCTGATACTCCGAAAGAGGTTGTCCAGTTTGTACACGAGGTGCGTCCAGTTTTCGCCGTGACCCTCTCTACTCTTTTGCACATGCTATGTGGGTGAAATGATGATACCATGCCAAGTTCCAACATTTTCAGAGTTCATTTTGTAGTGATTTTCAATTTCACTGTCATTTAGATCTCTAAACAAATCGTTAAATGACTGAAAAACAGCAAATGATGTCAGAACGTGTTGGAAATTGATGACGTCGCTTTGAATGATGCATACTGAACGCAAAAATAGGCTGGAGTTCAAATAAGTTTAAAAAACATTGAGGTGCCCGTGTAACAGATGAGTTCTCGCCCGAAACCCTGATACTCCGAAAGAGGTTGTCCAGTTTGTACACGAGGTGCGTCCAGTTTTCGCCGTGACCCTCTCTACTCTTTTGCACATGCTATGTGGGTGAAATGATGATACCATGCCAAGTTCCATCATTTTCAGAGTTCATTTTGTAGTGATGTTCAATATCACCGTCATTTAGCTCTCTAAACAAATCGGTAAATGACTGAAAACAGCAAATGATGTCAGAACGTGTTGGAAATTGATGACGTCGCTTTGAATGATGCATACTAAACACAAAAATAGGCTGGAGTTCAAATAAGTTTAAAAAACATTGAAGTGCTCGTGTAACAGATGAGTTCTCGTCCGAAACCCTGATACTTCGAAAGAGATTGTCCAGTTTGTACACGAGGTGCGTCCAGTTTTCGCCGTGACCCTCTCTACTCTTTTGCACATGCTATGCGGGTGAAATGATGATACCATGCCAAGTTCCAACATTTTCAGAGTTCATTTTGTAGTGATTTTCAATTTCACCGTCATTTAGCTCTCTAAACAAATCGGTAAATGATTGAAAAACAGCAAATGATGTCAGAACGTGTTGGAAATTGATGACGTCGCTTTGAATGATGCATACTGAACGCAAAAATAGGCTAGAGTTCAAATAATTTTAGACAACATTGAGGTGCCCGTGTAACAGATGAGTTCTCGTCCGAAACCCTAATACTCTGAAAGAGATTGTCCAGTTTGTACACGAGGTGCGTCCAGTTTTCGCCGTGAACCTCTCTACTCTTTTGCACATGCTATGCGGGTGAAATGATGATACCATGCCAAGTTCCAACATTTTCAGAGTACATTTTGTAGTGATTTTCAATTTCACCGTCATTTAGCTCTCTAAACAAATCGGTAAATGAGTGAAAAACAGCAAATGATGTCAGAACGTGTTGGAAATTGATGACGTCGCTTTGAATGATGCATACTGAACGCAAAAATAGGCTGGAGTTCAAATATGTTCAAAAACATTGAAGTGCCCGTGTAACAGATGAGTTCTTGTCCGAAACCCTGATACTCCGAAAGAGATTGTCCAGTTTGTACACGAGGTGCGTCCAGTTTTCGCTGTGACCCTCTCTACTCTTTTGCACATGCTATGCGGGTGAAATGATGATACCATGCCAAGTTCCAACATTTTCAGAGTTCATTTTGTAGTGATTTTCAATTTCACTGTCATTTAGCTCTCTAAAAAAATCGGTAAATGACTGAAAAAAAGCAAATGATGTCAGAACGTGTTGGAAATTGATGACGTCGCTTTGAATGATGCATACTGAACGCAAAAATAGGCTGGAGTTCAAAGAAGTTGAAAAAACATTGAGGTGCCCGTGTAACAGATGAGTTCTCGTCCGAAACCCTGATACTCCGAAAGAGGTTGTCCAGTTTGTACACGAGGTGCGTCCAGTTTTCGCCGTGACCCTCTCTACTCTCTTGCACATGCTATGCGGGTGAAATGATGATACCATGCCAAGTTCCAACATTTTCAGAGTTCATTTTGTAGTGATTTTCAATTTCACCGTCATTTAGCTCTCTAAACAAATCGGTAAATGACTGAAAAACAGCAAATGACGTCAGAACGTGTTGGAAATTGATGACGTCGCTTTGAATGATGCATACTGAACGCAAAAATAGGCTGGAGTTCAAATAAGTTTAAAAAACATTGAAGTGCTCGTGTAACAGATGAGTTCTCGTCCGAAACCCTGATACTTCGAAAGAGATTGTCCAGTTTGTACACGAGGTGCGTCCAGTTTTCGCCGTGACCCTCTCTACTCTTTTGCACATGCTATGCGGGTGAAATGATGATACCATGCCAAGTTCCAACATTTTCAGAGTTCATTTTGTAGTGATTTTCAATTTCACCGTCATTTAGCTCTCTAAACAAATCGGTAAATGATTGAAAAACAGCAAATGATGTCAGAACGTGTTGGAAATTAATGACGTCGCTTTGAATGATGCATACTGAACGCAAAAATAGGCTCGAGTTCAAATAAGTTTAGACAACATTGAGGTGCCCGTGTAACAGATGAGTTCTCGTCCGAAACCCTAATACTCCGAAAGAGATTGTCCAGTTTGTACACGAGGTGCTTCCAGTTTTCGCCGTGAACCTCTCTACTCTTTTGCACATGCTATGCGGGTGAAATGATGATACCATGCCAAGTTCCAACATTTTCAGAGTACATTTTGTAGTGATTTTCAATTTCACCGTCATTTAGCTCTCTAAACAAATCGGTAAATGACTGAAAAACAGCAAACGATGTCAGAACGTGTTGGAAATTGATGACGTCACTTTGAATGATGCATACTGAACGCAAAAATAGGATAGAGTTCAAATAAGTTTAGACAACATTGAGGTGCCCGTGTAACAGATGAGTTCTCGTCCGAAACCCTAATACTCCGAAAGAGATTGTCCAGTTTGTACACGAGGTGCGTCCAGTTTTCGCCGTGAACCTCTCTACTCTTTTGCACATGCTATGCGGGTGAAATGATGATACCATGCCAAGTTCCAACATTTTCAGAGTTCATTTTGTAGTGATTTTCAATTTCACCGTCATTTAGCTCTCTAAACAAATCGGTAAATGAGTGAAAAACAGCAAATGATGTCGGAACGTGTTGGAAATTGATGACGTCGCTTTGAATGATGCATACTGAACGCAAAAATAGGTTGGAGTTCAAATATGTTCAAAAACATTGAAGTGCCCGTGTAACAGATGAGTTCTTGTCCGAAACCCTGATACTCCGAAAGAGATTGTCCAGTTTGTACACGAGGTGCGTCCAGTTTTCGCCGTGACCCTCTCTACTCTTTTGCACATGCTATGCGGGTGAAATGATGATACCATGCCAAGTTCCAACATTTTCAGAGTTCATTTTGTAGTGATTTTCAATTTCACAGTCATTTAGCTCTCTAAAAAAATCGGTAAATGACTGAAAAAAGCAAATGATGTCAGAACGTGTTGGAAATTGATGACGTCGCTTTGAATGATGCATACTGAACGCAAAAATAGGCTGGAGTTCAAATAAGTTGAAAAAACATTGAAGTGCCCGTGTAACAGATGAGTTCTCGTCCGAAACCCTGATACTTCGAAAGAGGTTGTCCAGTTTGTACACGAGGTGCGTCCAGTTTTCGCCGTGACCCTCTCTACTCTCTTGCACATGCTATGCGGGTGAAATGATGATACCATGCCAAGTTCCAACATTTTCAGAGTTCATTTTGTAGTGATTTTCAATTTCACCGTCATTTAGCTCTCTAAACAAATCGGTAAATGACTGAAAAACAGCAAATGACGTCAGAACGTGTTGGAAATTGATGACGTCGCTTTGAATGATGCATACTGAACGCAAAAATAGGCTGGAGTTCAAATAAGTTTAATAAACATTGAAGTGCCCGTGTAACAGATGAGTTCTCGCCCGAAACCCTGATACTCCGAAAGAGGTTGTCCAGTTTCTACACGAGGTGCGTCCAGTTTTGGCCGTGACCCTCTCTACTCTTTTGCACATGCTATGCGGGTGAAATGATGATACCATGCCAAGTTGCAACATTTTCAGAGTTCATTTTGTAGTGATTTGCAATTTCACCGTCATTTAGCTCTCTAAACAAATCGGTAAATGACTGAAAAAAAGCAAATGATGTCAGAACGTGTTGGAAATTGATGACGTCGCTTTGAATGATGCATACTGAACGCAAAAATAGGCTGGAGTTCAAATAAGTTTAAAAAAACATTGAAGTGCCCGTGTAACAGATGAGTTCTCGCCCGAAACCCTGATACTCCGAAAGAGGTTGTCCAGTTTTCGCCGTGACCCTCTCTACTCTTTTGCACATGCTATGTGGGTGAAATGATAATACCATGCCAAGTTCCAACATTTTCAGAGTTCATTTTGTAGTGATGTTCAATATCACCGTCATTTAGCTCTCTAAACAAATCGGTAAATGACTGAAAACAGCAAATGATGTCAGAACGTGTTGGAAATTGATGACGTCGCTCTGAATGATGCATACTAAACACAAAAATAGGCTGGAGTTCAAATAAGTTCAAAAAACATTGAAGTGCTCGTGTAACAGATGAGTTCTCGTCCGAAACCCTGATACTTCGAAAGAGATTGTCCAGTTTGTACACGAGGTGCGTCCAGTTTTCGCCGTGACCCTCTCTACTCTTTTGCACATGCTATGCGGGTGAAATGATGATACCATGCCAAGTTCCAACATTTTCAGAGTTCATTTTGTAGTGATTTTCAATTTCACCGTCATTTAGCTCTCTAAACAAATCTGTAAATGATTGAAAAACAGCAAATTATGTCAGAACGTGTTGGAAATTAATGACGTCGCTTTGAATGATGCATACTGAACGCAAAAATAGGCTCGAGTTCAAATAAGTTTAGACAACATTGAGGTGCCCGTGTAACAGATGAGTTCTCGTCCGAAACCCTAATACTCCGAAAGAGATTGTCCAGTTTGTACACGAGGTGCGTCCAGTTTTCGCCGTGAACCTCTCTACTCTTTTGCACATGCTATGCGGGTGAAATGATGATACCATGCCAAGTTCCAACATTTTCAGAGTTCATTTTGTAGTGATTTTCAATTTCACCGTCATTTAGCTCTCTAAACAAATCGGTAAATGACTGAAAAACAGCAAACGATGTCAGAACGTGTTGGAAATTGATGACGTCACTTTGAATGATGCATACTGAACGCAAAAATAGGCTAGAGTTCAAATAAGTTTAGACAACATTGAGGTGCCCGTGTAACAGATGAGTTCTCGTCCGAAACCCTAATACTCCGAAAGAGATTGTCCAGTTTGTACACGAGGTGCGTCCAGTTTTCGCCGTGAACCTCTCTACTCTTTTGCACATGCTATGCGGGTGAAATGATGATACCATGCCAAGTTCCAACATTTTCAGAGTTCATTTTGTAGTGATTTTCAATTTCACCGTCATTTAGCTCTCTAAACAAATCGGTAAATGAGTGAAAAACAACAAATGACGTCGGAACGTGTTGGAAATTGATGACGTCGCTTTGAATGATGCATACTGAACGCAAAAATAGGCTGGAGTTCAAATATGTTCAAAAACATTGAAGTGCCCGTGTAACAGATGAGTTCTCGTCCGAAACCCTGATACTCCGAAAGAGATTGTCCAGTTTGTACACGAGGTGCGTCCAGTTTTCGCCGTGACCCTCTCTACTCTTTTGCACATGCTATGCGGGTGAAATGATGATACCATGCCAAGTTCAAACATTTTCAGAGTTCATTTTGTAGTGATTTTCAATTTCACAGTCATTTAGCTCTCTAAAAAAATCGGTAAATGACTGAAAAAAAGCAAATGATGTCAGAACGTGTTGGAAATTGATGACGTCGCTTTGAATGATGCATACTGAACGCAAAAATAGGCTGGAGTTCAAATAAGTTGAAAAAACATTGAAGTGCCCGTGTAACAGATGAGTTCTCGTCCGAAACCCTGCTACTTCGAAAGAGGTTGTCCAGTTTGTACACGAGGTGCGTCCAGTTTTCGCCGTGACCCTCTCTTCTCTCTTGCACATGCTATGCGGGTGAAATGATGATACCATGCCAAGTTCCAACATTTTCAGAGTTCATTTTGTAGTGATTTTCAATTTCACCGTCATTTAGCTCTCTAAACAAATCGGTAACTGACTGAAAAACAGCAAATGATGTCAGAACGTGTTGGAAATTGATGACGTCGCTTTGAATGATGCATACTGAACGCAAAAATAGGCTGGAGTTCAAATAAGTTTAAAAAACATTGAAGTGCCCGTGTAACAGATGAGTTCTCGCCCGAAACCCTGATACTCCGAAAGAGGTTGTCCAGTTTGTACACGAGGTGCGTCCAGTTTTGGCCGTGACCCTCTCTACTCTTTTGCACATGCTATGCGGGTGAAATGATGATACCATGCCAAGTTGCAACATTTTCAGAGTTCATTTTGTAGTGATTTGCAATTTCACCGTCATTTAGCTCTCTAAACAAATCGGTAAATGACTGAAAAAAAGCAAATGATGTCAGAACGTGTTGGAAATTGATGACGTCGCTTTGAATGATGCATACTGAACGCAAAAATAGGCTGGAGTTCAAATAAGTTTAAAAAACATTGAAGTGCCCGTGTAACAGATGAGTTCTCGCCCGAAACCCTGATACTCCGAAAGAGGTTGTCCAGTTTGTACACGAGGTGTGTCCAGTTTTCGCCGTGACCCTCTCTACTCTTTTGCACATGCTATGTGGGTGAAATGATAATACCATGCCAAGTTCCAACATTTTCAGAGTTCATTTTGTAGTGATGTTCAATATCACCGTCATTTAGCTCTCTAAACAAATCGGTAAATGACTGAAAACAGCAAATGATGTCAGAACGTGTTGGAAATTGATGACGTCGCTCTGAATGATGCATACTAAACACAAAAATAGGCTGGAGTTCAAATAAGTTT
Source organism: Aegilops tauschii subsp. strangulata (assembly GCF_002575655.3). Taxonomy (NCBI): domain Eukaryota; kingdom Viridiplantae; phylum Streptophyta; class Magnoliopsida; order Poales; family Poaceae; genus Aegilops; species Aegilops tauschii. Next base: position 125,381,562 of record NC_053041.3, read on the forward strand.
AAAAAACATTGAAGTGCTCGTGTAACAGATGAGTTCTCGTCCGAAACCCTGATACTTCGAAAGAGATTGTCCAGTTTGTCCACGAGGTGCGTCCAGTTTTCGCCGTGACCCTCTCTACTCTTTTGCACATGCTATGCGGGTGAAATGATGATACAATGCCAAGTTCCAACATTTTCAGAGTTCATTTTGTAGTGATTGTCAATTTCACCGTCATTTAGCTCTCTAAACAAATCGGTAAATGATTGAAAAACAGCAAATGATGTCAGAACGTGTTGGAAATTAATGACGTCGCTTTGAATGATGCATACTGAACGCAAAAATAGGCTCGAGTTCAAATAAGTTTAGGCAACATGGAGGTGCCCGGGTAACAGATGAGTTCTTGTCCGAAACCCTAATACTCCGAAAGAGATTGTCCAGTTTGTACACGAGGTGCGTCCAGTTTTTCGCCGTGAACCTCTCTACTCTTTTGCACATGCTATGCGGGTGAAATGATGATACCATGCCAAGTTCCAACATTTTCAGAGTACATTTTGTAGTGATTTTCAATTTCACCGTCATTTAGCTCTCTAAACAAATCGGTAAATGACTGAAAAACAGCAAACGATGTCAGAACGTGTTGGAAATTGATGACGTCACTTTGAATGATGCATACTGAACGCAAAAATAGGCTAGAGTTCAAATAAGTTTAGACAACATTGAGGTGCCCGTGTAACAGATGAGTTCTCGTCCGAAACCCTAATACTCCGAAAGAGATTGTCCAGTTTGTACACGAGGTGCGTCCAGTTTTCGCCGTGAACCTCTCTACTCTTTTGCACATGCTATGCGGGTGAAATGATGATACCATGCCAAGTTCCAACATTTTCAGAGTTCATTTTGTAGTGATTTGCAATTTCACCGTCATTTAGCTCTCTAAACAAATCGGTAACTGAGTGAAAAACAGCAAATGATGTCAGAACGTGTTGGAAATTGATGACGTCGCTTTGAATGATGCATACTGAACGCAAAAATAGGCTGGAGTTCAAATATGTTCAAAAACATTGAAGTGCCCGTGTAACAGATGAGTTCTCGTCCGAAACCCTGATACTCCGAAAGAGATTGTCCAGTTTGTACACGAGGTGCGTCCAGTTTTCGCCGTGACCCTCTCTACTCTTTTGCACATGCTATGCGGGTGAAATGATGATACCATGCCAAGTTCCAACATTTTCAGAGTTCATTTTGTAGTGATTTTCAATTTCACAGTCATTTAGCACTCTAAAAAAATCGGTAAATGACTGAAAAAAAGCAAATGATGTCAGAACGTGTTGGAAATTGATGACGTCGCTTTGAATGATGCATACTGAACGCAAAAATAGGCTGGAGTTCAAATAAGTTGAAAAAACATTGAAGTGCCCGTGTAACAGATGAGTTCTCGTCCGAAACCCTGATACTTCGAAAGAGGTTGTCCAGTTTGTACACGAGGTGCGTCCAGTTTTCGCCGTGACCCTCTCTACTCTCTTGCACATGCTATGCGGGTGAAATGATGATACCATGCCAAGTTCCAACATTTTCAGAGTTCATTTTGTAGTGATTTTCAATTTCACCGTCATTTAGCTCTCTAAACAAATCGGTAAATGACTGAAAAACAGCAAATGATGTCAGAACGTGTTGGAAATTGATGACGTCGCTTTGAATGATGCATACTGAACGCAAAAATAGGCTGGAGTTCAAATAAGTTTAAAAAACATTGAAGTGCCCGTGTAACAGATGAGTTCTCCCCCGAAACCCTGATAATCCGAAAGAGGTTGTCCAGTTTGTACACGAGGTGCGTCCAGTTTTGGCCGTGACCCTCTCTACTCTTTTGCACATGCTATGCGAGTGAAATGATGATACCATGCCAAGTTGCAACATTTTCAGAGTTCATTTTGTAGTGATTTGCAATTTCACCGTCATTTAGCTCTCTAAACAAATCGGTAAATGACTGAAAAAAAGCAAATGATGTCAAAACGTGTTGGAAATTGATGACGTCGCTTTGAATGATGCATACTGAACGCAAAAATAGGCTGGAGTTCAAATAAGTTTAAAAAACATTGAAGTGCCCGTGTAACAGATGAGTTCTCGCCCGAAACCCTGATACTCCGAAAGAGGTTGTCCAGTTTGTACACGAGGTGCGTCCAGTTTTCGCCGTGACCCTCTCTACTCTTTTGCACATGCTATGTGGGTGAAATGATGATACCATGCCAAGTTCCAACATTTTCAGAGTTCATTTTGTTGTGATTTTCAATATCACCGTCATTTAGCTCTCTAAACAAATCGGTAAATGACTGAAAACAGCAAATGATGTCAGAACGTGTTGGAAATTGATGACGTCCCTTTGAATGATGCATACTAAACACAAAAATAGGCTGGAGTTCAAATAAGTTTAAAAAACATTGAAGTGCTCGTGTAACAGATGAGTTCTCGTCCGAAACCCTGATACTTCGAAAGAGATTGTCCAGTTTGTACACGAGGTGCGTCCAGTTTTCGCCGTGAACCTCTCTACTCTTTTGCACATGCTATGCGGGTGAAATGATGATACCATGCCAAGTTCCAACATTTTCAGAGTTCATTTTGTAGTGATTTTCAATTTCACCGTCATTTAGCTCTCTAAACAAATCGGTAAATGAGTGAAAAACAGCAAATGATGTCAGAACGTGTTGGAAATTGATGACGTCGCTTTGAATGATGCATACTGAACGCAAAAATAGGCTGGAGTTCAAATATGTTCAAAAACATTGAAGTGCCCGTGTAACAGATGAGTTCTCGTCCGAAACCCTGATACTCCGAAAGAGATTGTCCAGTTTGTACACGAGGTGCGTCCAGTTTTCGCCGTGACCCTCTCTACTCTTTTGCACATGCTATGCGGGTGAAATGATGATACCATGCCAAGTTCCAACATTTTCAGAGTTCATTTTGTAGTGATTTTCAATTTCACCGTCATTTAGCTCTCTAAACAAATCGGTAAATGACTGAAAAACAACGAATGATGTCAGAACGTGTTGGAAATTGATGACATCGCTTGGAATGATGCATACTGAACGCAAAAATAGGCTGCAGTTCAAATAAGTTTAAAAAACATTGAAGTGCCCGTGTAACAGATGAGTTCTCGCCCGAAACCCTGATACTCCGAAAGTGGTTGTCCAGTTTGTACACGAGGTGCGTCCAGTTTTCCCCGTGACCCTCTCTACTCTTTTGCACATGCTATGCGGGTGAAATGATGATACCATGCCAAGTTCCAACATTTTCAGAGTTCATTTTGTAGTGATTTTCAATTTCACCGTCATTTAGCTCTCTAAACAAATCGGTAAATGACTGAAAAACAGCAAATGATGTCAGAACGTGTTGGAAATTGATGACGTCGCTTTGAATGATGCATACTGAACAGAAAAATAGGCTGGACTTCAAATAAGTTTAGAAAACATTGAAGTGCTCGTGTAACAGATGAGTTCTCGTCCGAAACCCTGATACTCCGAAAGAGATTGTCCAGTTTGTACACGAGGTGCGTCTAGTTTTCGCCGTGACCCTCTCTACTCTTTTGCACATGCTATGCGGGTGAAATGATGATACCATGCCAGGTTCCAACATTTTCAGAGTACATTTTGTAGTGATTTTCAATTTCACCGTCATTTAGCTCTCTAAACAAATTGGTAAATGACTGAAAAACAGCAAATGATGTTAGAACGTGTTGGAAATTGATGACGTCGCTTTGAATGATGCATACTGAACGCAAAAATAGGCTGGAGTTCAAATAAGTTTAAAAAACATTAAAGTGCCCGTGTAACAGATGAGTTCTCGCCCGAAACACTGATACTCCGAAAGAGGTTGTCCAGTTTGTACACGAGGTGCGTCCAGTTTTTGCCGTGACCCTCTCTACTCTTTTGCACATGCTATGCGGGTGAAATGATGATACCATGCCAGGTTCCAACATTTTCAGAGTTCATTTTGTAGTGATTTTCAATTTCACCGTCATTTAGCTCTCTAAAAAAATCGGTAAATGACTGAAAAAAAGCAAATGATGTCAGAACGTGTTGGAAATTGATGACGTCGCTTTGAATGATGCATACTGAACGCAAAAAGAGGATGGAGTTCAAATAAGTTGAAAAAACATTGAAGTGCCCGTGTAACAGATCAGTTCTCGCCCGAAACCCTAATACTCCGAAAGAGGTTGTCCAGTTTGTACACGAGGTGCGTCCAGTTTTCGCCGTGACCCTCTCTACTCTTTTGCACATGCTATGTGGGTGAAATGATGATACCATGCCAGGTTCCAACATTTTCAGAGTTCATTTTGTAGTGATCTTCAATATCACCGTCATTTAGCTCTCTAAACAAATCGGTAAATGACTGAAAACAGCAAATGATGTCAGAACGTGTTGGAAATTGATGACGTTGCTTTGAATGATGCATACTAAACACAAAAATAGGCTGGAGTTCAAATAAGTTTAAAAAACATTGAAGTGCTCGTGTAACAGATGAGTTCTCGTCCGAAACCCTGATACTCCGAAAGAGACTGTCCAATTTGTACACGAGGTGCGTCCAGTTTTCGCCGTGACCCTCTCTACTCTTTTGCACATGCTATGCGGGTGAAATGATGATACCATGCCAGTTCCAACATTTTCAGAGTTCATTTTGTAGTGATTTTCAATTTCACCGTCATTTAGCTCTCTAAACAAATCGGTACATGACTGAAAAAAAGCAAACGATGTCAGAACGTGTTGGAAATTGATGACGTCGCTTTGAATGATGCATACTGAACGCAAAAATAGGCTGGAGTTCAAATAAGTTTAAAAAACATTGAAGTGCCCGTGTAACAGATGAGTTCTCGTCCGAAACCCTGATACTCCGAAAGAGATTGTCCAGTTTGTACACGAGGTGCGTCCAGTTTTCGCCGTGACCCTCTCTACTCTTTTGCACATGCTATGCGGGTGAAATGATGATACCATGACAAGTTCCAACATTTTCAGAGTTCATTTTGTAGTGATTTTCAATTTCACCGTCATTTAGCTCTCTAAACAAATCGGTAAATGACTGAAAAACAACGAATGATGTCAGAACGTGTTGGAAATTGATGACATCGCTTGGAATGATGCATACTGAACGCAAAAATAGGCTGCAGTTCAAATAAGTTTAAAAAACATTGAAGTGCCCGTGTAACAGATGAGTTCTCGCCCGAAACCCTGATACTCCGAAAGTGGTTGTCCAGTTTGTACACGAGGTGCGTCCAGTTTTTCCCGTGACCCTCTCTACTCTTTTGCACATGCTATGCGGGTGAAATGATGATACCATGCCAGGTTCCAACATTTTCAGAGTTCATTTTGTAGTGATTTTCAATTTCACCGTCATTTAGCTCTCTAAAAAAATCGGTAAATGACTGAAAAAAAGCAAATGATGTCAGAACGTGTTGGAAATTGATGACGTCGCTTTGAATGATGCATACTGAACGCAAAAAGAGGCTGGAGTTCAAATAAGTTGAAAAAACATTGAAGTGCCCGTGTAACAGATCAGTTTTCGCCCGAAACCCTAATACTCCGAAAGAGGTTGTCCAGTTTGTACACGAGGTGCGTCCAGTTTTCGCCGTGACCCTCTCTACTCTTTTGCACATGCTATGTGGGTGAAATGATGATACCATGCCAGGTTCCAACATTTTTAGAGTTCATTTTGTAGTGATCTTCAATATCACCGTCATTTAGCTCTCTAAACAAATCGGTAAATGACTGAAAACAGCAAATGATGTCAGAACGTGTTGGAAATTGATGACGTTGCTTTGAATGATGCATACTAAACACAAAAATAGGCTGGAGTTCAAATAAGTTTAAAAAACATTGAAGTGCTCGTGTAACAGATGAGTTCTCGTCCGAAACCCTGATACTCCGAAAGAGACTGTCCAATTTGTACACGAGGTGCGTCCAGTTTTCGCCGTGACCCTCTCTACTCTTTTGCACATGCTATGCGGGTGAAATGATGATACCATGCCAGTTCCAACATTTTCAGAGTTCATTTTGTAGTGATTTTCAATTCACCGTCATTTAGCTCTCTAAACAAATCGGTAAATGACTGAAAACAGCAAATGATGTCAGAACGTGTTGGAAATTGATGACGTTGCTTTGAATGATGCATACTGAATGCAAAAAGAGGCTGGAGTTCAAATAAGTTGAAAAAACATTGAAGTGCCCGTGTAACAGATCAGTTCTCGCCCGAAACCCTAATACTCCGAAAGAGATTGTCCAATTTGTACACGAGGTGCGTCCAGTTTTCGCCGTGACCCTCTCTACTCTTTTGCACATGCTATGTGGGTGAAATGATGATACCATGCCAGGTTCCAACATTTTCAGAGTTCATTTTGTAGTGATCTTCAATATCACCGTCATTTAGCTCTCTAAACAAATCGGTAAATGACTGAAAACAGCAAATGATGTCAGAACGTGTTGGAAATTGATGACGTTGCTTTGAATGATGCATACTAAACACAAAAATAGGCTGGAGTTCAAATAAGTTTAAAAAACATTGAAGTGCTCGTGTAACAGATGAGTTCTCGTCCGAAACCCTGATACTCCGAAAGAGACTGTCCAATTTGTACACGAGGTGCGTCCAGTTTTCGCCGTGACCCTCTCTACTCTTTTGCACATGCTATGCGGGTGAAATGATGATACCATGCCAGTTCCAACATTTTCAGAGTTCATTTTGTAGTGATTTTCAATTTCACCGTCATTTAGCTCTCTAAACAAATCGGTAAATGACTGAAAACAGCAAATGATGTCAGAACGTGTTGGAAATTGATGACGTTGCTTTGAATGATGCATACTAAACACAAAAATAGGCTGGAGTTCAAATAAGTTTAAAAAACATTGAAGTGCTCGTGTAACAGATGAGTTCTCGTCCGAAACCCTGATACTCCGAAAGAGATTGTCCAATTTGTACACGAGGTGCGTCCAGTTTTCGCCGTGACCCTCTCTACTCTTTTGCACATGCTATGCGGGTGAAATGATGATACCATGCCAGGTTCCAACATTTTCAGAGTTCATTTTGTAGTGATCTTCAATATCAACGTCATTTAGCTCTCTAAACAAATCGGTAAATGACTGAAAACAGCAAATGATGTCAGAACGTGTTGGAAATTGATGACGTTGCTTTGAATGATGCATACTAAACACAAAAATAGGCTGGAGTTCAAATAAGTTTAAAAAACATTGAAGTGCTCGTGTAACAGATGAGTTCTCGTCCGAAACCCTGATACTCCGAAAGAGACTGTCCAATTTGTACACGAGGTGCGTCCAGTTTTCGCCGTGACCCTCTCTACTCTTTTGCACATGCTATGCGGGTGAAATGATGATACCATGCCAGTTCCAACATTTTCAGAGTTCATTTTGTAGTGATTTTCAATTTCACCGTCATTTAGCTCTCTAAACAAATCGGTAAATGACTGAAAACAGCAAATGATGTCAGAACGTGTTGGAAATTGATGACGTTGCTTTCAATGATGCATACTAAACACAAAAATAGGCTGGAGTTCAAATAAGTTTAAAAAACATTGAAGTGCTCGTGTAACAGATGAGTTCTCGTCCAAAACCCTGATACTCCGAAAGAGATTGTCCATTTTGTACACGAGGTGCGTCCAGTTTTCGCCGTGACCCTCTCTACTCTTTTGCACATGCTATGCGGGTGAAATGATGATACCATGCCAGTTCCAACATTTTCAGAGTTCATTTTGTAGTGATTTTCAATTTCACCGTCATTTAGCTCTCTAAACAAATCGGTACATGACTGAAAAAAAGCAAACGATGTCAGAACGTGTTGGAAATTGATGACGTCGCTTTGAATGATGCATACTGAACGCAAAAATAGGCTGGAGTTCAAATAAGTTTAAAAAACATTGAAGTGCCCGTGTAACAGATGAGTTCTCGTCCGAAACCCTGATACTCCGAAAGAGATTGTCCAGTTTGTACACGAGGTGCGTCCAGTTTTCGCCGTGACCCTCTCTACTCTTTTGCACATGCTATGCGGGTGAAATGATGATACCATGCCAAGTTCCAACATTTTCAGAGTTCATTTTGTAGTGATTTTCAATTTCACCGTCATTTAGCTCTCTAAACAAATCGGTAAATGACTGAAAAACAACGAATGATGTCAGAACGTGTTGGAAATTGATGACATCGCTTGGAATGATGCATACTGAACGCAAAAATAGGCTGCAGTTCAAATAAGTTTAAAAAACATTGAAGTGCCCGTGTAACAGATGAGTTCTCGCCCGAAACCCTGATACTCCGAAAGTGGTTGTCCAGTTTGTACACGAGGTGCGTCCAGTTTTTCCCGTGACCCTCTCTACTCTTTTGCACATGCTATGCGGGTGAAATGATGATACCATGCCAAGTTCCAACATTTTCAGAGTTCATTTTGTAGTGATTTTCAATTTCACCGTCATTTAGCTCTCTAAACAAATCGGTAAATGACTGAAAAACAGCAAATGATGTCAGAACGTGTTGGAAATTGATGACGTCGCTTTGAATGATGCATACTGAACAGAAAAATAGGCTGGACTTCAAATAAGTTTAGAAAACATTGAAGTGCTCGTGTAACAGATGAGTTCTCGTCCGAAACCCTGATACTCCGAAAGAGATTGTCCAGTTTGTACACGAGGTGCGTCTAGTTTTCGCCGTGACCCTCTCTACTCTTTTGCACATGCTATGCGGGTGAAATGATGATACCATGCCAGGTTCCAACATTTTCAGAGTACATTTTGTAGTGATTTTCAATTTCACCGTCATTTAGCTCTCTAAACAAATTGGTAAATGACTGAAAAACAGCAAATGATGTTAGAACGTGTTGGAAATTGATGACGTCGCTTTGAATGATGCATACTGAACGCAAAAATAGGCTGGAGTTCAAATAAGTTTAAAAAACATTGAAGTGCCCGTGTAACAGATGAGTTCTCGCCCGAAACACTGATACTCCGAAAGAGGTTGTCCAGTTTGTACACGAGGTGCGTCCAGTTTTTGCCGTGACCCTCTCTACTCTTTTGCACATGCTATGCGGGTGAAATGATGATACCATGCCAGGTTCCAACATTTTCAGAGTTCATTTTGTAGTGATTTTCAATTTCACCGTCATTTAGCTCTCTAAAAAAATCGGTAAATGACTGAAAAAAAGCAAATGATGTCAGAACGTGTTGGAAATTGATGACGTCGCTTTGAATGATGCATACTGAACGCAAAAAGAGGCTGGAGTTCAAATAAGTTGAAAAAACATTGAAGTGCCCGTGTAACAGATCAGTTCTCGCCCGAAACCCTAATACTCCGAAAGAGGTTGTCCAGTTTGTACACGAGGTGCGTCCAGTTTTCGCCGTGACCCTCTCTACTCTTTTGCACATGCTATGTGGGTGAAATGATGATACCATGCCAGGTTCCAACATTTTCAGAGTTCATTTTGTAGTGATCTTCAATATCACCGTCATTTAGCTCTCTAAACAAATCGGTAAATGACTGAAAACAGCAAATGATGTCAGAACGTGTTGGAAATTGATGACGTTGCTTTGAATGATGCATACTAAACACAAAAATAGGCTGGAGTTCAAATAAGTTTAAAAAACATTGAAGTGCTCGTGTAACAGATGAGTTCTCGTCCGAAACCCTGATACTCCGAAAGAGATTGTCCAATTTGTACACGAGGTGCGTCCAGTTTTCGCCGTGACCCTCTCTACTCTTTTGCACATGCTATGCGGGTGAAATGATGATACCATGCCAGTTCCAACATTTTCAGAGTTCATTTTGTAGTGATTTTCAATTTCACCGTCATTTAGCTCTCTAAACAAATCGGTAAATGACTGGAAAAAGCAAATGATGTCAGAACGTGTTGGAAATTGATGACGTCGCTTTGAATGATGCATACTGAACGCAAAAATAGGCTGGAGTTCAAATAAGTTTAAAAAACATTGAAGTGCCCGTGTAACAGGTGAGTTCTCGTCCGAAACCCTGATACTCCGAAAGAGGTTGTCCAGTTGGTACACGAGGTCCGTCCAGTTTTCGCCGTGACCCTCTCTACTCTCTTGCACATGCTATGCGGGTGAAATGATGATACCATGCCACGTTCCAACATTTCCAGAGTTCATTTTGTAGTGATTTTCAATTTCACCGTCATTTAGCTCTCTAAACAAATCGGTAAATGACTGAAAAACAGCAAATGATGTCAGAACGTGTTAGAAATTGATGACGTCGCTTTGAATGATGCATACTGAACGCAAAAATAGGCTGGAGTTCAAATAAGTTTAAAAAACATTAAAGTGCCCGTGTAACAGATGAGTTCTCGTCCGAAACCCTGATACTCCGAAGGAGATTGTCCAGTTTGTACACGAGGTGCGTCCAGTTTTCGCCGTGAACCTCTCTACTCTTTTGCACATGCTATGCGGATGAAATGATGATACCATGCCAGGTTCCAACATTTTCAGAGTACATTTTGTAGTGATTTTCAATTTCACCGTCATTTAGCTCTCTAAACAAATTGGTAAATGACTGAAAAACAGCAAATGATGTTAGAACGTGTTGGAAATTGATGACGTCGCTTTGAATGATGCGTACTGAACGCAAAAATAGGCTGGAGTTCAAATAAGTTTAAAAAACATTGAAGTGCCCGTGTAACAGATGAGTTCTCGCCCGAAACCCTGATACTCCGAAAGAGGTTGTCCAGTTTGTACACGAGGTGCGTCCAGTTTTTGCCGTGACCCTCTCTACTCTTTTGCACATGCTATGCGGGTGAAATGATGATACCATGCCAGGTTCCAACATTTTCAGAGTTCATTTTGTAGTGATTTTCAATTTCACCGTCATTTAGCTCTCTAAAAAAACCGGTAAATGACTGAATAAAGCAAATGATGTCAGAACGTGTTGGAAATTGATGACGTCGCTTTGAATGATGCATACTGAACGCAAAAAGAGGCTGGAGTTCAAATAAGTTGAAAAAACATTGAAGTGCCCGTGTAACAGATCAGTTCTCGCCCGAAACCCTGATACTCCGAAAGAGGTTGTCCAGTTTGTACACGAGGTGCGTCCAGTTTTCGCCGTGACCCTCTCTACTCTTTTGCACATGCTATGTGGGTGAAATGATGATACCATGCCAGGTTCCAACATTTTCAGAGTTCATTTTGTAGTGATTTTCAATATCACCGTCATTTAGCTCTCTAAACAAATCGGTAAATGACTGAAAACAGCAAATGATGTCAGAACGTGTTGGAAATTGATGACGTCGCTTTGAATGATGCATACTAAACACAAAAATAGGCTGGAGTTCAAATAAGTTTAAAAAACATTGAAGTGCTCGTGTAACAGATGAGTTCTCGTCCAAAACCCTGATACTCCGAAAGAGATTGTCCAATTTGTACACGAGGTGCGTCCAGTTTTCGCCGTGACCCTCTCTACTCTTTTGCACATGCTATGCGGGTGAAATGATGATACCATGCCAAGTTCCAACATTTTCAGAGTTCATTTTGTAGTGATTTTCAATTTCACCGTCATTTAGCTCTCTAAACAAATCGGTAAATGACTGAAAAAAAGCAAACGATGTTAGAACGTGTTGGAAATTGATGACGTCGCTTTGAATGATGCATACTGAACGCAAAAATAGGCTGGAGTTCAAATAAGTTTAAAAAACATTGAAGTGCCCGTGTAACCGATGAGTTCTCGTCCGAAACCCTGATACTCCGAAAGAGATTGTCCAGTTTGTACACGAGGTGCGTCCAGTTTTCGCCGTGACCCTCTCTACTCTCTTGCACATGCTATGCGGGTGAAATGACGATACCATGCCAAGTTCCAACATTTTCAGAGTTCATTTTGTAGTGATTTTCAATTTCACCGTCATTTAGCTCTCTAAACAAATCGGTAAATGACTGAAAAAAGCAAATGATGTCAGAACGTGTTGGAAATTGATGACGTCGCTTTGAATGATGCATACTGAACGCAAAAATAGGCTGGAGTTCAAATAAGTTTAAAAAACATTGAAGTGCCCGTGTAACAGATGAGTTTTCGTCCGAAACCCTGATCCTCCGAAAGAGGTTGTCCAGTTTGTACACGAGGTGCGTCCAGTTTTCGCCGTGACCCTCTCTACTCTCTTGCACATGCTATGCAGGTGAAATGATGATACCATGCCACGTTCCAACATTTTCAGAGTTCATTTTGTAGTGATTTTCAATTTCACCGTCATTTAGCTCTCTAAACAAATCGGTAAATGACTGAAAAACAACAAATGATGTCAGAACGTGTTGGAAATTGATGACGTCGCTTTGAATGATGCATACTGAACGCAAAAATAGGCTGGAGTTCAAATAAGTTTAAAAAACATTAAAGTGCCCGTGTAACAGATGAGTTCTCGTCCGAAACCCTGATACTCCGAAAGAGATTGTCCAGTTTGTACACGAGGTGCGTCCAGTTTTCGCCGTGAACCTCTCTACTCTTTTGCACATGCTATGCGGGTGAAATGATGATACCATGCCAAGTTCCAACATTTTCAGAGTTCATTCTAGTGATTTTCAATTTCACCGTCATTTAGCTCTCTAAAAAAATTGGTAAATGACTGAAAAAAAGCAAATGATGTCAGAACGTGTTGGAAATTGATGACGTCGCTTTGAATGATGCATACTGAACGCAAAAAGAGGCTGGAGTTCAAATAAGTTGAAAAAACATTGAAGTGCCCGTGTAACAGATCAGTTCTCGCCCGAAACCCTGATACTCCGAAAGAGGTTGTCCAGTTTGTACACGAGGTGCGTCCAGTTTTCGCCGTGACCCTCTCTACTCTTTTGCACATGCTATGTGGGTGAAATGATGATACCATGCCAGGTTCCAACATTTTCAGAGTTCATTTTGTAGTGATTTTCAATATCACCGTCATTTAGCTCTCTAAACAAATCGGTAAATGACTGAAAACAGCAAATGATGTCAGAACGTGTTGGAAATTGATGACGTCGCTTTGAATGATGCATACTAAACACAAAAATAGGCTGGAGTTCAAATAAGTTTAAAAAACATTGAAGTGCTCGTGTAACAGATGAGTTCTCGTCCAAAACCCTGATACTCCGAAAGAGATTGTCCAATTTGTACACGAGGTGCGTCCAGTTTTCGCCGTGACCCTCTCTACTCTTTTGCACATGCTATGCGGGTGAAATGATGATACCATGCCAGTTCCAACATTTTCAGAGTTCATTTTGTAGTGATTTTCAATTTCACCGTCATTTAGCTCTCTAAACAAATCGGTACATGACTGAAAAAAAGCAAACGATGTCAGAACGTGTTGGAAATTGATGACGTCGCTTTGAATGATGCATACTGAACGCAAAAATAGGCTGGAGTTCAAATAAGTTTAAAAAACATTGAAGTGCCCGTGTAACAGATGAGTTCTCGTCCGAAACCCTGATACTCCGAAAGAGATTGTCCAGTTTGTACACGAGGTGCGTCCAGTTTTCGCCGTGACCCTCTCTACTCTTTTGCACATGCTATGCGGGTGAAATGATGATACCATGCCAAGTTCCAACATTTTCAGAGTTCATTTTGTAGTGATTTTCAATTTCACCGTCATTTAGCTCTCTAAACAAATCGGTAAATGACTGAAAAACAACGAATGATGTCAGAACGTGTTGGAAATTGATGACATCGCTTGGAATGATGCATACTGAACGCAAAAATAGGCTGCAGTTCAAATAAGTTTAAAAAACATTGAAGTGCCCGTGTAACAGATGAGTTCTCGCCCGAAACCCTGATACTCCGAAAGTGGTTGTCCAGTTTGTACACGAGGTGCGTCCAGTTTTTCCCGTGACCCTCTCTACTCTTTTGCACATGCTATGCGGGTGAAATGATGATACCATGCCAAGTTCCAACATTTTCAGAGTTCATTTTGTAGTGATTTTCAATTTCACCGTCATTTAGCTCTCTAAACAAATCGGTAAATGACTGAAAAACAGCAAATGATGTCAGAACGTGTTGGAAATTGATGACGTCGCTTTGAATGATGCATACTGAACAGAAAAATAGGCTGGACTTCAAATAAGTTTAGAAAACATTGAAGTGCTCGTGTAACAGATGAGTTCTCGTCCGAAACCCTGATACTCCGAAAGAGATTGTCCAGTTTGTACACGAGGTGCGTCTAGTTTTCGCCGTGACCCTCTCTACTCTTTTGCACATGCTATGCGGGTGAAATGATGATACCATGCCAGGTTCCAACATTTTCAGAGTACATTTTGTAGTGATTTTCAATTTCACCGTCATTTAGCTCTCTAAACAAATTGGTAAATGACTGAAAAACAGCAAATGATGTTAGAACGTGTTGGAAATTGATGACGTCGCTTTGAATGATGCATACTGAACGCAAAAATAGGCTGGAGTTCAAATAAGTTTAAAAAACATTGAAGTGCCCGTGTAACAGATGAGTTCTCGCCCGAAACACTGATACTCCGAAAGAGGTTGTCCAGTTTGTACACGAGGTGCGTCCAGTTTTTGCCGTGACCCTCTCTACTCTTTTGCACATGCTATGCGGGTGAAATGATGATACCATGCCAGGTTCCAACATTTTCAGAGTTCATTTTGTAGTGATTTTCAATTTCACCGTCATTTAGCTCTCTAAAAAAATCGGTAAATGACTGAAAAAAAGCAAATGATGTCAGAACGTGTTGGAAATTGATGACGTCGCTTTGAATGATGCATACTGAACGCAAAAAGAGGCTGGAGTTCAAATAAGTTGAAAAAACATTGAAGTGCCCGTGTAACAGATCAGTTCTCGCCCGAAACCCTAATACTCCGAAAGAGGTTGTCCAGTTTGTACACGAGGTGCGTCCAGTTTTCGCCGTGACCCTCTCTACTCTTTTGCACATGCTATGTGGGTGAAATGATGATACCATGCCAGGTTCCAACATTTTCAGAGTTCATTTTGTAGTGATCTTCAATATCACCGTCATTTAGCTCTCTAAACAAATCGGTAAATGACTGAAAACAGCAAATGATGTCAGAACGTGTTGGAAATTGATGACGTTGCTTTGAATGATGCATACTAAACACAAAAATAGGCTGGAGTTCAAATAAGTTTAAAAAACATTGAAGTGCTCGTGTAACAGATGAGTTCTCGTCCGAAACCCTGATACTCCGAAAGAGATTGTCCAATTTGTACACGAGGTGCGTCCAGTTTTCGCCGTGACCCTCTCTACTCTTTTGCACATGCTATGCGGGTGAAATGATGATACCATGCCAGTTCCAACATTTTCAGAGTTCATTTTGTAGTGATTTTCAATTTCACCGTCATTTAGCTCTCTAAACAAATCGGTAAATGACTGGAAAAAGCAAATGATGTCAGAACGTGTTGGAAATTGATGACGTCGCTTTGAATGATGCATACTGAACGCAAAAATAGGCTGGAGTTCAAATAAGTTTAAAAAACATTGAAGTGCCCGTGTAACAGGTGAGTTCTCGTCCGAAACCCTGATACTCCGAAAGAGGTTGTCCAGTTGGTACACGAGGTCCGTCCAGTTTTCGCCGTGACCCTCTCTACTCTCTTGCACATGCTATGCGGGTGAAATGATGATACCATGCCACGTTCCAACATTTCCAGAGTTCATTTTGTAGTGATTTTCAATTTCACCGTCATTTAGCTCTCTAAACAAATCGGTAAATGACTGAAAAACAGCAAATGATGTCAGAACGTGTTAGAAATTGATGACGTCGCTTTGAATGATGCATACTGAACGCAAAAATAGGCTGGAGTTCAAATAAGTTTAAAAAACATTAAAGTGCCCGTGTAACAGATGAGTTCTCGTCCGAAACCCTGATACTCCGAAGGAGATTGTCCAGTTTGTACACGAGGTGCGTCCAGTTTTCGCCGTGAACCTCTCTACTCTTTTGCACATGCTATGCGGATGAAA
Organism: Aegilops tauschii subsp. strangulata; assembly: GCF_002575655.3. Classification (NCBI taxonomy): domain Eukaryota; kingdom Viridiplantae; phylum Streptophyta; class Magnoliopsida; order Poales; family Poaceae; genus Aegilops; species Aegilops tauschii. The sequence continues at coordinate 125,397,457 of NC_053041.3, forward strand.
TGATGATACCATGCCAGGTTCCAACATTTTCAGAGTACATTTTGTAGTGATTTTCAATTTCACCGTCATTTAGCTCTCTAAACAAATTGGTAAATGACTGAAAAACAGCAAATGATGTTAGAACGTGTTGGAAATTGATGACGTCGCTTTGAATGATGCGTACTGAACGCAAAAATAGGCTGGAGTTCAAATAAGTTTAAAAAACATTGAAGTGCCCGTGTAACAGATGAGTTCTCGCCCGAAACCCTGATACTCCGAAAGAGGTTGTCCAGTTTGTACACGAGGTGCGTCCAGTTTTTGCCGTGACCCTCTCTACTCTTTTGCACATGCTATGCGGGTGAAATGATGATACCATGCCAGGTTCCAACATTTTCAGAGTTCATTTTGTAGTGATTTTCAATTTCACCGTCATTTAGCTCTCTAAAAAAACCGGTAAATGACTGAATAAAGCAAATGATGTCAGAACGTGTTGGAAATTGATGACGTCGCTTTGAATGATGCATACTGAACGCAAAAAGAGGCTGGAGTTCAAATAAGTTGAAAAAACATTGAAGTGCCCGTGTAACAGATCAGTTCTCGCCCGAAACCCTGAGACTCCGAAAGAGGTTGTCCAGTTTGTACACGAGGTGCGTCCAGTTTTCGCCGTGACCCTCTCTACTCTTTTGCACATGCTATGTGGGTGAAATGATGATACCATGCCAGGTTCCAACATTTTCAGAGTTCATTTTGTAGTGATTTTCAATATCACCGTCATTTAGCTCTCTAAACAAATCGGTAAATGACTGAAAACAGCAAATGATGTCAGAACGTGTTGGAAATTGATGACGTCGCTTTGAATGATGCATACTAAACACAAAAATAGGCTGGAGTTCAAATAAGTTTAAAAAACATTGAAGTGCTCGTGTAACAGATGAGTTCTCGTCCAAAACCCTGATACTCCGAAAGAGATTGTCCAATTTGTACACGAGGTGCGTCCAGTTTTCGCCGTGACCCTCTCTACTCTTTTGCACATGCTATGCGGGTGAAATGATGATACCATGCCAAGTTCCAACATTTTCAGAGTTCATTTTGTAGTGATTTTCAATTTCACCGTCATTTAGCTCTCTAAACAAATCGGTAAATGACTGAAAAAAAGCAAACGATGTTAGAACGTGTTGGAAATTGATGACGTCGCTTTGAATGATGCATACTGAACGCAAAAATAGGCTGGAGTTCAAATAAGTTTAAAAAACATTGAAGTGCCCGTGTAACCGATGAGTTCTCGTCCGAAACCCTGATACTCCGAAAGAGATTGTCCAGTTTGTACACGAGGTGCGTCCAGTTTTCGCCGTGACCCTCTCTACTCTCTTGCACATGCTATGCGGGTGAAATGATGATACCATGCCAAGTTCCAACATTTTCAGAGTTCATTTTGTAGTGATTTTCAATTTCACCGTCATTTAGCTCTCTAAACAAATCGGTAAATGACTGAAAAAAGCAAATGATGTCAGAACGTGTTGGAAATTGATGACGTCGCTTTGAATGATGCATACTGAACGCAAAAATAGGCTGGAGTTCAAATAAGTTTAAAAAACATTGAAGTGCCCGTGTAACAGATGAGTTTTCGTCCGAAACCCTGATACTCCGAAAGAGGTTGTCCAGTTTGTACACGAGGTGCGTCCAGTTTTCGCCGTGACCCTCTCTACTCTCTTGCACATGCTATGCGGGTGAAATGATGATACCATGCCACGTTCCAACATTTTCAGAGTTCATTTTGTAGTGATTTTCAATTTCACCGTCATTTAGCTCTCTAAACAAATCGGTAAATGACTGAAAAACAACAAATGATGTCAGAACGTGTTGGAAATTGATGACGTCGCTTTGAATGATGCATACTGAACGCAAAAATAGGCTGGAGTTCAAATAAGTTTAAAAAACATTAAAGTGCCCGTGTAACAGATGAGTTCTCGTCCGAAACCCTGATACTCCGAAAGAGATTGTCCAGTTTGTACACGAGGTGCGTCCAGTTTTCGCCGTGAACCTCTCTACTCTTTTGCACATGCTATGCGGGTGAAATGATGATACCATGCCAAGTTCCAACATTTTCAGAGTTCATTCTAGTGATTTTCAATTTCACCGTCATTTAGCTCTCTAAAAAAATTGGTAAATGACTGAAAAAAAGCAAATGATGTCAGAACGTGTTGGAAATTGATGACGTCGCTTTGAATGATGCATACTGAACGCAAAAATAGGCTGCAGTTCAAATAAGTTTAAAAAATATTGAAGTGCCCGTGTAACAGATGAGTTCTCGTCCGAAACCCTGATACTCCGAAAGAGATTGTCCAGTTTGTACATGAGGTGCATCCAGTTTTCGCCGTGACCCTCTCTACTCTCTTGCACATGCTATGCGGGTGAAATGATGATACCATTCCAAGTTCCAACATTTTCAGACTTCATTTTGTAGTGATTTTCAATTTCACCGTCATTTAGCTCTCTAAACAAATCGGTAAATGACTGAAAAACAGCAAACGATGTCAGAACGTGTTGGAAATTGATGACGTCGCTTTGAATGATGCATACTGAACGCAAAAATAGGCTGGAGTTCAAATAAGTTTAGAAAACATTGCGGTGCCCGTGTAACAGATGAGTTCTCGCCCGAAACCCTGATACTCCGAAAGAGGTTGTCCAGTTTGTACACGAGGTGCGTCCAGTTTTCGCCGTGAACCTCTCTACTCTTTTGCACATGCTATGCGGGTGAAATGATGATACCATGCCAGGTTCCAACATTTTCAGAGTTAATTTTGTAGTGATTTTCAATTCCACCGTCATTTAGCTCTCTAAACAAATCGGTAAATGACTGAAAACAGCAAATGATGTCAGAACGTGTTGGAAATTGATGACGTCGCTTTGAATGATGCATACTAAACACAAAAATAGGCTGGAGTTCAAATAAGTTTAAAAAACATTGAAGTGCTCGTGTAACAGATGAGTTCTCGTTCGAAACCCTGATACTCTGAAAGAGATTGTCCAGTTTGTACACGAGGTGCGTCCAGTTTTCGCCATGACCCTCTCTACTCTTTTGCACACGCTATGCGGGTGAAATGATGATACCATGCCAAGTTCCAACATTTTCAGAGTTCATTTTGTAGTGATTTTCAATTTCATCGTCATTTATCTGTCTAAACAAATCGGTAAATGACTGAAAAACAGCAAATGATGTCAGAACGTGTTGGAAATTGATGACGTCGCTTTGAATGATGCATACTGAACGCAAAAATAGGCTGGAATTCAAATAAGTTTAAAAAGCATTGAAGTGCCCGTGTAACAGATGAGTTCTCGTCCGAAACCCTGATACTCCGAAAGAGGTTGTCCTGTTTGTACACGAGGTGCGTCCAGTTTTCGCCGTGAACCTCTCTACTCTTTTGCACATGCTATGCGGGGGAAATGATGATACCATGCCAAGTTCCAACATTTTCAGAGTACATTTTGTAGTGATTTACAATTTCACCGTCATTTAGCTCTCTAAACAAATCGGTAAATGAGTGAAAAACATCAAATGATGTCAGAACTTGTTGGAAATTGATGACGTCGCTTTGAATGATGCATACTGAACGCAAAAATAGGGTGGAGTTCAAATAAGTTTAGAAAACATTGAAGTGCTCGTGTAACAGATGAGTTCTCGTCCGAAACCCTGATACTCCGAAAGAGATTGTCCAGTTTGTACACGAGGTGCGTCCAATTTTCGCCGTGACCCTCTCTACTCTTTTGCACATGCTATGCGGGTGAAGTGATGATACCATGCCAGGTTCCAACATTTTCAGAGTACATTTTGTAGTGATTTTCAATTTCACCGTCATTTAGCTCTCTAAACAAATTGGTAAATGACTGAAAAACAGCAAATGATGTTAGAACGTGTTGGAAATTGATGACGTCGCTTTGAATGATTCATACTGAATGCAAAAATAGGCTGGAGTTCAAATAAGTTTAAAAAACATTGAACTGCCCGTGTAACAGATGAGTTCTCGCCCGAAACCCTGATACTCCGAAAGAGGTTGTCGAGTTTGTACACGAGGTGTGTCCAGTTTTTGCCGTGACCCTCTCTACTCTTTTGCACATGCTATGCGGGTGAAATGATGATACCATGCCAGGTTCCAACATTTTCAGAGTTCATTTTGTAGTGATTTTCAATTTCACCGTCATTTAGCTCTCTAAAAAAAATCGGTAAATGACTGAAAAAAGCAAATGATGTCAGAATGTGTTGGAAATTGATGACGTCGCTTTGAATGATGCATACTGAACGCAAAAATAGGCTGGAGTTCAAATAAGTTGAAAAAACATTGAAGTGCCCGTGTAACAGATCAGTTCTCGCCCGAAACCCTGATACTCCGAAAGAGGTTGTCCAGTTTGTACACGAGGTGCGTCCAGTTTTCGCCGTGACCCTCTCTACTCTTTCGCACATGCTATGTGGGTGAAATGATGATACCATGCCAGGTTCCAACATTTTCAGAGTTCATTTTGTAGTGATTTTCAATATCACCGTCATTTAGCTCTCTAAACAAATCGGTAAATGACTGAAAACAGCAAATGATGTCAGAACGTGTTGCAAATTGATGACGTCGCTTTGAATGATGCATACTAAACACAAAAATAGGCTGGAGTTCAAATAAGTTTAAAAAACATTGAAGTGCTCGTGTAACAGATGAGTTCTCGTCCGAAACCCTGATACTCCGAAAGAGATTGTCCAATTTGTACACGAGGTGCGTCCAGTTTTCGCCGTGACCCTCTCTACTCTTTTGCACATGCTATGCGGGTGAAATGATGATACCATGCCAAGTTCCAACATTTTCAGAGTTCATTTTGTAGTGATTTTCAATTTCACCGTCATTTAGCTCTCTAAACAAATCGGTATATGACTGAAAAAAAGCAAACGATGTCAGAACGTGTTGGAAATTGATGACGTCGCTTTGAATGATGCATACTGAACGCAAAAATAGGCTGGAGTTCAAATAAGTTTAAAAAATATTGAAGTGCCCGTGTAACAGATGAGTTCTCGTCCGAAACCCTGATACTCCGAAAGAGATTGTCCAGTTTGTACACGAGGTGCGTCCAGTTTTCGCCGTGACCCTCTCTACTCTCTTGCACATGCTATGCGGGTGAAATGATGATACCATGCCAGGTTCCAACATTTTCAGAGTTCATTTTGTAGTGATTATCAATTTCACCGTCATTTAGCTCTCTAAACAAATCGGTAAATGACTGAAAAACAGCAAACGATGTCAGAACGTGTTGGAAATTGATGACGTCGCTTTGAATGATGCATACTTAACGCAAAAATAGGCTGGAGTTCAAATAAGTTTAAAAAACATTGAAGTGCTCGTGTAACAGATGAGTTCTCGTCCGAAACCCTGATACTCCGAAAGAGATTGTCCAGTTTGTACACGAGGTGCGTCCAGTTTTCGCCGTGACCCTCTCTACTCTCTTGCACATGCTATGCGGGTGAAATGATGATACCATGCCAGGTTCCAACATTTTCAGAGTTCATTTTGTAGTGATTATCAATTTCACCGTCATTTAGCTCTCTAAACAAATCGGTAAATGACTGAAAAACAGCAAACGATGTCAGAACGTGTTGGAAATTGATGACGTCGCTTTGAATGATGCATACTAAACACAAAAATAGGCTGGAGTTCAAATAAGTTTAAAAAACATTGAAGTGCTCGTGTAACAGATGAGTTCTCGTCCGAAACCCTGATACTCCGAAAGAGATTGTCCAATTTGTACACGAGGTGCGTCCAGTTTTCGCCGTGACCCTCTCTACTCTTTTGCACATGCTATGCGGGTGAAATGATGATACCATGCCAAGTTCCAACATTTTCAGAGTTCATTTTGTAGTGATTTTCAATTTCACCGTCATTTAGCTCTCTAAACAAATCGGTATATGACTGAAAAAAAGCAAACGATGTCAGAACGTGTTGGAAATTGATGACGTCGCTTTGAATGATGCATACTGAACGCAAAAATAGGCTGGAGTTCAAATAAGTTTAAAAAATATTGAAGTGCCCGTGTAACAGATGAGTTCTCGTCCGAAACCCTGATACTCCGAAAGAGATTGTCCAGTTTGTACACGAGGTGCGTCCAGTTTTCGCCGTGACCCTCTCTACTCTCTTGCACATGCTATGCGGGTGAAATGATGATACCATGCCAGGTTCCAACATTTTCAGAGTTCATTTTGTAGTGATTATCAATTTCACCGTCATTTAGCTCTCTAAACAAATCGGTAAATGACTGAAAAACAGCAAACGATGTCAGAACGTGTTGGAAATTGATGACGTCGCTTTGAATGATGCATACTTAACGCAAAAATAGGCTGGAGTTCAAATAAGTTTAGAAAACATTGAGGTGCCCGTGTAACAGACGAGTTCTCGCCCGAAACCCTGATACTCCGAAAGAGGTTGTCCAGTTTGTACACGAGGTGCGTCCAGTTTTCGCCGTGAACCTCTCTACTCTTTTGCACATGCTATGCGGGTGAAATGATGATACCATGCCAGGTTCCAACATTTTCAGAGTTAATTTTGTAGTGATTTTCAATTTCACCGTCATTTAGCTCTCTAAACAAATCGGTAAATGACTGAAAACAGCAAATGATGTCAGAACGTGTTGGAAATTGATGACGTCGCTTTGAATGATGCATACTAAACACAAAAATAGGCTGGAGTTCAAATAAGTTTAAAAAACATTGAAGTGCTCGTGTAACAGATGAGTTCTCGTCCGAAACCGAGATACTCTGAAAGAGATTGTCCAGTTTGTACACGAGGTGCGTCCAGTTTTCGCCATGACCCTCTCTACTCTTTTGCACACGCTATGCGGGTGAAATGATGATACCATGCCAAGTTCCAACATTTTCAGAGTTCATTTTGTAGTGATTTTCAATTTCACCGTCAATTAGCTGTCTAAACAAATCGGTAAATGACTGAAAAACAGCAAATGATGTCAGAACGTGTTGGAAATTGATGACGTCGCTTTGAATGATGCATACTGAACGCAAAAATAGGCTGGAATTCAAATAAGTTTAAAAAACATTGAAGTGCCTGTGTAACAGATGAGTTCTCGTCCGAAACCCTGATACTCCGAAAGAGGTTGTCCAGTTTGTACACGAGGTGCGTCCAGTTTTCGCCGTGAACCTCTCTACTCTTTTGCACATGCTATGCGGGGGAAATGATGATACCATGCCAAGTTCCAACATTTTCAGAGTACATTTTGTAGTGATTTACAATTTCACCGTCATTTAGCTCTCTAAACAAATCGGTAAATGAGTGAAAAACATCAAATGATGTCATAACTTGTTGGAAATTGATGACGTCGCTTTGAATGATGCATACTGAACGCAAAAATAGGGTGGAGTTCAAATAAGTTTAGAAAACATTGAAGTGCTCGTGTAACAGATGAGTTCTCGTCCGAAACCCTGATACTCCGAAAGAGATTGTCCAGTTTGTACACGAGGTGCGTCCAATTTTCGCCGTGACCCTCTCTACTCTTTTGCACATGCTATGCGGGTGAAATGATGATACCATGCCAGGTTCCAACATTTTCAGAGTACATTTTGTAGTGATTTTCAATTTCACCGTCATTTAGCTCTCTAAACAAATTGGTAAATGACTGAAAAACAGCAAATGATGTTAGAACGTGTTGGAAATTGATGACGTCGCTTTGAATGATGCATACTGAATGCAAAAATAGGCTGGAGTTCAAATAAGTTTAAAAAACATTGAAGTGCCCGTGTAACAGATGAGTTCTCGCCCGAAACCCTGATACTCCGAAAGAGGTTGTCCAGTTTGTACACGAGGTGTGTCCAGTTTTTGCCGTGACCCTCTCTACTCTTTTGCACATGCTATGCGGGTGAAATGATGATACCATGCCAGGTTCCAACATTTTCAGAGTTCATTTTGTAGTGATTTTCAATTTCACCGTCATTTAGCTCTCTAAAAAAATCGGTAAATGACTGAAAAAAAGCAAATGATGTCAGAACGTGTTGGAAATTGATGACGTCGCTTTGAATGATGCATACAGAACGCAAAAATAGGCTGGAGTTCAAATAAGTTGAAAAAACATTGAAGTGCCCGTGTAACAGATCAGTTCTCGCCCGAAACCCTGATACTCCGAAAGAGGTTGTCCAGTTTGTACACGAGGTGCGTCCAGTTTTCGCCGTGACCCTCTCTACTCTTTTGCACATGCTATGTGGGTGAAATGATGATACCATGCCAGGTTCCAACATTTTCAGAGTTCATTTTGTAGTGATTTTCAATATCACCGTCATTTAGCTCTCTAAACAAATCGGTAAATGACTGAAAACAGCAAATGATGTCAGAACGTGTTGCAAATTGATGACGTCGCTTTGAATGATGCATACTAAACACAAAAATAGGCTGGAGTTCAAATAATTTTAAAAAACATTGAAGTGCTCGTGTAACAGATGAGTTCTCGTCCGAAACCCTGATACTCCGAAAGAGATTGTCCAATTTGTACACGAGGTGCGTCCAGTTTTCGCCGTGACCCTCTCTACTCTTTTGCACATGCTATGCGGGTGAAATGATGATACCATGCCAAGTTCCAACATTTTCAGAGTTCATTTTGTAGTGATTTTCAATTTCACCGTCATTTAGCTCTCTAAACAAATCGGTATATGACTGAAAAAAAGCAAACGATGTCAGAACGTGTTGGAAATTGATGACGTCGCTTTGAATGATGCATGCTGAACGCAAAAATAGGCTGGAGTTCAAATAAGTTTAAAAAATATTGAAGTGCCCGTGTAACAGATGAGTTCTCGTCCGAAACCTTGATACTCCGAAAGAGATTGTCCAGTTTGTACACGAGGTGCGTCCAGTTTTTGCCGTGACCCTCTCTACTCTCTTGCACATGCTATGCGGGTGAAATGATGATACCATGCCAGGTTCCAACATTTTCAGAGTTCATTTTGTAGTGATTATCAATTTCACCGTCATTTAGCTCTCTAAACAAATCGGTAAATGACTGAAAAACAGCAAACGATGTCAGAACGTGTTGGAAATTGATGACGTCGCTTTGAATGATGCATACTTAACGCAAAAATAGGCTGGAGTTCAAATAAGTTTAGAAAACATTGAGGTGCCCGTGTAACAGACGAGTTCTCGCCCGAAACCCTGATACTCCGAAAGAGGTTGTCCAGTTTGTACACGAGGTGCGTCCAGTTTTCGCCGTGAACCTCTCTACTCTTTTGCACATGCTATGCGGGTGAAATGATGATACCATGCCAGGTTCCAACATTTTCAGAGTTAATTTTGTAGTGATTTTCAATTTCACCGTCATTTAGCTCTCTAAACAAATCGGTAAATGACTGAAAACAGCAAATGATGTCAGAACGTGTTGGAAATTGATGACGTCGCTTTGAATGATGCATACTAAACACAAAAATAGGCTGGAGTTCAAATAAGTTTAAAAAACATTGAAGTGCTCGTGTAACAGATGAGTTCTCGTCCGAAACCGAGATACTCTGAAAGAGATTGTCCAGTTTGTACACGAGGTGCTTCCAGTTTTCGCCATGACCCTCTCTACTCTTTTGCACACGCTATGCGGGTGAAATGATGATACCATGCCAAGTTCCAACATTCTCAGAGTTCATTTTGTAGTGATTTTCAATTTCACCGTCAATTAGCTGTCTAAACAAATCGGTAAATGACTGAAAAACAGCAAATGATGTCAGAACGTGTTGGAAATTGATGACGTCGCTTTGAATGATGCATACTGAACGCAAAAATAGGCTGGAATTCAAATAAGTTTAAAAAACATTGAAGTGCCTGTGTAACAGATGAGTTCTCGTCCGAAACCCTGATACTCCGAAAGAGGTTGTCCAGTTTGTACACGAGGTGCGTCCAGTTTTCGCCGTGAACCTCTCTACTCTTTTGCACATGCTATGCGGGGGAAATGATGATACCATGCCAAGTTCCAACATTTTCAGAGTACATTTTGTAGTGATTTACAATTTCACCGTCATTTAGCTCTCTAAACAAATCGGTAAATGAGTGAAAAACATCAAATGATGTCATAACTTGTTGGAAATTGATGACGTCGCTTTGAATGATGCATACTGAACGCAAAAATAGGGTGGAGTTCAAATAAGTTTAGAAAACATTGAAGTGCTCGTGTAACAGATGAGTTCTCGTCCGAAACCCTGATACTCCGAAAGAGATTGTCCAGTTTGTACACGAGGTGCGTCCAATTTTCGCCGTGACCCTCTCTACTCTTTTGCACATGCTATGCGGGTGAAATGATGATACCATGCCAGGTTCCAACATTTTCAGAGTACATTTTGTAGTGATTTTCAATTTCACCGTCATTTAGCTCTCTAAACAAATTGGTAAATGACTGAAAAACAGCAAATGATGTTAGAACGTGTTGGAAATTGATGACGTCGCTTTGAATGATGCATACTGAATGCAAAAATAGGCTGGAGTTCAAATAAGTTTAAAAAACATTGAAGTGCCCGTGTAACAGATGAGTTCTCGCCCGAAACCCTGATACTCCGAAAGAGGTTGTCCAGTTTGTACACGAGGTGTGTCCAGTTTTTGCCGTGACCCTCTCTACTCTTTTGCACATGCTATGCGGGTGAAATGATGATACCATGCCAGGTTCCAACATTTTCAGAGTTCATTTTGTAGTGATTTTCAATTTCACCGTCATTTAGCTCTCTAAAAAAATCGGTAAATGACTGAAAAAAGCAAATGATGTCAGAACGTGTTGGAAATTGATGACGTCGCTTTGAATGATGCATACTGAACGCAAAAATAGGCTGGAGTTCAAATAAGTTGAAAAAACATTGAAGTGCCCGTGTAACAGATGAGTTCTCGCCCGAAACCCTGATACTCCGAAAGAGGTTGTCCAGTTTGTACACGAGGTGCGTCCAGTTTTCGCCGTGACCCTCTCTACTCTTTTGCACATGCTATGTGGGTGAAATGATGATACCATGCCAGGTTCCAACATTTTCAGAGTTCATTTTGTAGTGATTTTCAATATCACCGTCATTTAGCTCTCTAAACAAATCGGTAAATGACTGAAAACAGCAAATGATGTCAGAATGTGTTGCAAATTGATGACGTCGCTTTGAATGATGCATACTAAACACAAAAATAGGCTGGAGTTCAAATAAGTTTAAAAAACATTGAAGTGCTCGTGTAACAGATGAGTTCTCGTCCGAAACCCTGATACTCCGAAAGAGATTGTCCAATTTGTACACGAGGTGCGTCCAGTTTTCGCCGTGACCCTCTCTACTCTTTTGCACATGCTATGCGGGTGAAATGATGATACCATGCCAAGTTCCAACATTTTCAGAGTTCATTTTGTAGTGATTTTCAATTTCACCGTCATTTAGCTCTCTAAACAAATCGGTATATGACTGAAAAAAAGCAAACGATGTCAGAACGTGTTGGAAATTGATGACGTCGCTTTGAATGATGCATACTGAACGCAAAAATAGGCTGGAGTTCAAATAAGTTTAAAAAACATTGAAGTGCCCGTGTAACAGATGAGTTCTCGTCCGAAACCCTGATACTCCGAAAGAGATTGTCCAGTTTGTACACGAGGTGCGTCCAGTTTTCGCCGTGACCCTCTCTACTCTCTTGCACATGCTATGCGGGTGAAATGATGATACCATGCCAAGTTCCAACATTTTCAGAGTTCATTTTGTAGTGATTTTCAATTTCACCGTCATTTAGCTCTCTAAACAAATCGGTAAATGACTGAAAAACAGCAAACGATGTCAGAACGTGTTGGAAATTGATGACGTCGCTTTGAATGATGCATACTGAACGCAAAAATAGGCTGGAGTTCAAATAAGTTTAGAAAACATTGAGGTGCCCGTGTAACAGATGAGTTCTCGCCCGAAACCCTGATACTCCGAAAGAGGTTGTCCAGTTTGTACACGAGGTGCGTCCAGTTTTCGCCGTGAACCTCTCTACTCTTTTGCACATGCTATGCGGGTGAAATGATGATACCATGCCAGGTTCCAACATTTTCAGAGTTAATTTTGTAGTGATTTTCAATTTCACCGTCATTTAGCTCTCTAAACAAATCGGTAAATGACTGAAAACAGCAAATGATGTCAGAACGTGTTGGAAATTGATGACGTCGCTTTGAATGATGCATACTAAACACAAAAATAGGCTGGAGTTCAAATAAGTTTAAAAAACATTGAAGTGCTCGTGTAACAGATGAGTTCTCGTCCGAAACCCTGATACTCTGAAATAGATTGTCCAGTTTGTACACGAGGTGCGTCCAGTTTTCGCCATGACCCTCTCTAGTCTTTTGCACACGCTATGCGGGTGAAATGATGATACCATGCCAAGTTCCAACATTTTCAGAGTTCATTTTGTAGTGATTTTCAATTTCACCGTCATTTAGCTGTCTAAACAAATCGGTAAATGACTGAAAAACAGCAAATGATGTCAGAACGTGTTGGAAATTGATGACGTCGCTTTGAATGATGCATACTGAACGCAAAACTAGGCTGGAATTCAAATAAGTTTAAAAAACATTGAAGTGCCCGTGTAACAGATGAGTTCTCGTCCGAAACCCTGATACTCCGAAAGAGGTTGTCCAGTTTGTACACGAGGTGCGTCCAGTTTTCGCCGTGAACCTCTCTACTCTTTTGCACATGCTATGCGGGGGAAATGATGATACCATGCCAAGTTCCAACATTTTCAGAGTACATTTTGTAGTGATTTACAATTTCACCGTCATTTAGCTCTCTAAACAAATCGGTAAATGAGTGAAAAACATCAAATGATGTCAGAACTTGTTGGAAATTGATGACGTCGCTTTGAATGATGCATACTGAACGCAAAAATAGGGTGGAGTTCAAATAAGTTTAGAAAACATTGAAGTGCTCGTGTAACAGATGAGTTCTCCTCCGAAACCCTGATACTCCGAAAGAGATTGTCCAGCTTGTACACGAGGTGCGTCCAATTTTCGCCGTGACCCTCTCTACTCTTTTGCACATGCTATGCGGGTGAAATGATGATACCATGCCAGGTTCCAACATTTTCAGAGTACATTTTGTAGTGATTTTCAATTTCACCGTCATTTAGCTCTCTAAACAAATTGGTAAATGACTGAAAAACAGCAAATGATGTTAGAACGTGTTGGAAATTGATGACGTCGCTTTGAATGATGCATACTGAACGCAAAAATAGGCTGGAGTTCAAATAAGTTTAAAAAACATTGAAGTGCCCGTGTAACAGATGAGTTCTCGCCCGAAACCCTGATACTCCGAAAGAGGTTGTCCAGTTTGTACACGAGGTGCGTCCAGTTTTTGCCGTGACCCTCTCTACTCTTCTGCGCATGCTATGCGGGTGAAATGATGATACCATGCCAGGTTCCAACATTTTCAGAGTTAATTTGTAGTGATTTTCAATTTCACCGTCATTTAGCTCTCTAAAAAAACGGTAAATGACTGAAAAAAGCAAATGATGTCAGAATGTGTTGGAAATTGATGACGTCGCTCTGAATGATGCATACTGAACGCAAAAATAGGCTGGAGTTCAAATAAGTTTAAAAAACATTGAAGTGCCCGTGTAACAGATCAGTTCTCGCCCGAAACCCTGATACTCCGAAAGAGGTTGTCCAGTTTGTACACGAGGTGCGTCCAGTTTTCGCCGTGACCCTCTCTACTCTTTTGCACATGCTATGTGGGTGAAATGATGATACCATGCCAGGTTCCAACATTTTCAGAGTTCATTTTGTAGTGATTTTCAATATCACCGTCATTTAGCTCTCTAAACAAATCGGTAAATGACTGAAAACAGCAAATGATGTCAGAACGTGTTGCAAATTGATGACGTCGCTTCGAATGATGCATACTAAACACAAAAATAGGCTGGAGTTCAAATAAGTTTAAAAAACATTGAAGTGCTCGTGTAACGGATGAGTTCTCGTCCGAAACCCTGATACTCCGAAAGAGATTGTCCAATTTGTACACGAGGTGCGTCCAGTTTTCGCCCTGACCCTCTCTACTCTTTTGCAGATGCTATGCGGGTGAAATGATGATACCATGCCAAGTTCCAACATTTTCAGAGTTCATTTTGTAGTGATTTTCAATTTCACCGTCATTTAGCTCTCTAAACAAATCGGTATATGACTGAAAAAAGCAAACAATGTCAGAACGTGTTGGAAATTGATGACGTCGCTTTGAATGATGCATACTGAACGCAAAAATAGGCTGGAGTTCAAATAAGTTTAAAAAACATTGAAGTGCCCGTGTAACAGATGAGTTCTCGTCCGAAACCCTGATACTCCGAAAGAGATTGTCCAGTTTGTACACGAGGTGCGTCCAGTTTTCGCCGTGACCCTCTCTACTCTCTTGCACATGCTATGCGGGTGAAATGATGATACCATGCCAAGTTCCAACATTTTCAGAGTTCATTTTGTAGTGATTTTCAATTTCACCGTCATTTAGCTCTCTAAACAAATCGGTATATGACTGAAAAAAAGCAAACGATGTCAGAACGTGTTGGAAATTGATGACGTCGCTTTGAATGATGCATACTGAACGCAAAAATAGGCTGGAGTTCAAATAAGTTTACAAAACATTGAGGTGCCCGTGTAACAGATGAGTTCTCGCCCGAAACCCTGATACTCCGAAAGAGGTTGTCCAGTTTGTACACGAGGTGCGTCTAGTTTTCGCCGTGAACCTCTCTACTCTTTTGCACATGCTATGCGGGTGAAATGATGATACCATGTCAGGTTCCAACATTTTCAGAGTTCATTTTGTAGTGATTTTCAATTTCACCGTCATTTAGCTCTCTAAACAAATCGGTAAATGACTGAAAACAGCAAATGATGTCAGAACGTGTTGGAAATTGATGACGTCGCTTTGAATGATGCATACTAAACACAAAAATAGGCTGGAGTTCAAATAAGTTTAAAAAACATTGAAGTGCTCGTGTAACAGATGAGTTCTCGTCCGAAACCCTGATACTCTGAAAGAGATTGTCCAGTTTGTACACGAGGTGCGTCCAGTTTTCGCCGTGACCCTCTCTACTCTTTTGCACATGCTACGCGGGTGAAATGATGATACCATGCCAAGTTCCAACATTTTCAGAGTTCTTTTTGTAGTGATTTTCAATTTCACCGTCATTTAGCTGTCTAAACAAATCTGTAAATGACTGAAAAACAGCAAATGATGTCAGAACGTGTTGGAAATTGATGACGTCGCTTTGAATGATGCATACTAAACGCAAAAATAGGCTGGAATTCAAATAAGTTTAAAAAACATTGAAGTGCCCGTGTAACAGATGAGTTCTCGTCCGAAACCCTGATACTCCGAAAGAGGTTGTCCAGTTTGTACACGAGGTGCGTCCAGTTTTCGCCGTGAACCTCTCTACTCTTTAGCACATGCTATGCGGGGGAAATGATGATACCATGCCAAGTTCCAACATTTTCAGAGTACATTTTGTAGTGATTTTCAATTTCACCGTCATTGAGCTCTAAACAAATCGGTAAATGAGTGAAAAACATCAAATGATGTCAGAACTTGTTGGAAATTGATGACGTAGCTTTGAATGATGCATACTGAACGCAAAAATAGGGTGGAGTTCAAATAAGTTTAGAAAACATTGAAGTGCTCGTGTAACAGATGAGTTCTCGTCCGAAACCCTGATACTCCGAAAGAGATTGTCCAATTTGTACACGAGGTGCGTCCAGTTTTCGCCCTGACCCTCTCTACTCTTTTGCAGATGCTATGCGGGTGAAATGATGATACCATGCCAAGTTCCAACATTTTCAGAGTTCATTTTGTAGTGATTTTCAATTTCACCGTCATTTAGCTCTCTAAACAAATCGGTAAACGACTGAAAAAAAGCAAACAATGTCAGAACGTGTTGGAAATTGATGACGTCGCTTTGAATGATGCATACTGAACGCAAAAATAGGCTGGAGTTCAAATAAGTTTAAAAAACATTGAAGTGCCCGTGTAACAGATGAGTTCTCGTCCGAAACCCTGATACTCCGAAAGAGATTGTCCAGTTTGTACACGAGGTGCGTCCAGTTTTTGCCGTGACCCTCTCTACTCTCTTGCACATGCTATGCGGGTGAAATGATGATACCATGCCAAGTTCCAACATTTTCAGAGTTCATTTTGTAGTGATTTTCAATTTCACCGTCATTTAGCTCTCTAAACAAATCGGTAAATGACTGAAAAACAGCAAACGATGTCAGAACGTGTTGGAAATTGATGACGTCGCTTTGAATGATGCATACTGAACGCAAAAATAGGCTGGAGTTCAAATAAGTTTAGAAAACATTGAGGTGCCCGTGTAACAGATGAGTTCTCGCCCGAAACCCTGATACTCCGAAAGAGGTTGTCCAGTTTGTACACGAGGTGCGTCCAGTTTTCGCCGTGAACCTCTCTACTCTTTTGCACATGCTATGCGGGTGAAATGATGATACCATGCCAGGTTCCAACATTTTCAGAGTTAATTTTGTAGTGATTTTCAATTTCACCGTCATTTAGCTCTCTAAACAAATCGGTAAATGACTGAAAAACAGCAAACGATGTCAGAACGTGTTGGAAACTGATGACGTCGCTTTGAATAATGCATACTGAACGCAAAAATAGGCTGGAGTTCAAATAAGTTTACAAAACATTGAGGTGCCCGTGTAACAGATGAGTTCTCGCCCGAAACCCTGATACTCCGAAAGAGGTTGTCCAGTTTGTACACGAGGTGCGTCTAGTTTTCGCCGTGAACCTCTCTACTCTTTTGCACATGCTATGCGGGTGAAATGATGATACCATGTCAGGTTCCAACATTTTCAGAGTTAATTTTGTAGTGATTTTCAATTTCACCGTCATTTAGCTCTCTAAACAAATCGGTAAATGACTGAAAACAGCAAATGATGTCAGAACATGTTGGAAATTGATGACGTCGCTTTGAATGATGCATACTAAACACAAAAATAGGCTGGAGTTCAAATAAGTTTAAAAAACATTGAAGTGCTCGTGTAACAGATGAGTTCTCGTCCGAAACCCTGATACTCTGAAAGAGATTGTCCAGTTTGTACACGAGGTGCGTCCAGTTTTCGCCGTGAACCTCTCTACTCTTTTGCACATGCTATGCGGGTGAAATGATGATACCATGCCAAGTTCCAACATTTTCAGAGTTCATTTTGTAGTGATTTTCAATTTCACCGTCATTTAGCTGTCTAAACAAATCTGTAAATGACTGAAAAACAGCAAATGATGTCAGAACGTGTTGGAAATTGATGACGTCGCTTTGAATGATGCATACTAAATTCAAAAATAGGCTGGAATTCAAATAAGTTTAAAAAACATTGAAGTGCCCGTGTAACAGATGAGTTCTCGTCCGAAACCCTGATACTCCGAAAGAGGTTGTCCAGTTTGTACACGAGGTGCGTCCAGTTTTCGCCGTGAACCTCTCTACTCTTTAGCACATGCTATGCGGGGGAAATGATGATACCATGCCAAGTTCCAACATTTTCAGAGCACATTTTGTAGTGATTTTCAATTTCACCGTCATTTAGCTCTCTAAACAAATCGGTAAATGAGTGAAAAACATCAAATGATGTCAGAACTTGTTGGAAATTGATGACGTAGCTTTGAATGATGCATACTGAACGCAAAAATAGGGTGGAGTTCAAATAAGTTTAGAAAACATTGAAGTGCTCGTGTAACAGATGAGTTCTCGTCCGAAACCCTGATACTCCGAAAGAGATTGTCCAGTTTGTACACGAGGTGCGTCCAATTTTCGCCGTGACCCTCTCTACTCTTTTGCACATGCTATGCGGGTGAAATGATGATACCATGCCAGGTTCCAACATTTTCAGAGTACATTTTGTAGTGATTTTCAATTTCACCGTCATTTAGCTCTCTAAACAAATTGGTAAATGACTGAAAAACAGCAAATGATGTTAGAACGTGTTGGAAATTGATGACGTCGCTTTGAATGATGCATACTGAACGCAAAAATAGGCTGGAGTTCAAATAAGTTTAAAAAACATTGAAGTGCCCGTGTAACAGATCAGTTCTCGCCCGAAACCCTGATACTCCGAAAGAGGTTGTCCAGTTTGTACACGAGGTGCGTCCAGTTTTCGCCGTGACCCTCTCTACTCTTTTGCACATGCTATGTGGGTGAAATGATGATACCATGCCAGGTTCCAACATTTTCAGAGTACATTTTGTAGTGATTTTCAATTTCACCGTCATTTAGCTCTCTAAACAAATCGGTAAATGACTGAAAAAAAGCAAACGATGTCAGAACATGTTGGAAATTGATGACGTCGCTTTGAATGATGCATACTGGACGCAAAAATAGGCTGGAGTTCAAATAAGTTTAAAAAATATTGAAGTGCCTGTGTAACAGATGAGTTCTCGTCCGAAACCCTGATACTCCGAAAGAGATTGTCCAGTTTGTACACGAGGTGCGTCCAGTTTTCGCCGTGACCCTCTCTACTCTCTTGCACATGCTATGCGGGTGAAATGATGATACCATGCCAAGTTTCAACATTTTCAGAGTTCATTTTGTAGTGATTTTCAATTTCACCGTCATTTAGCTCTCTAAACAAATCGGTAAATGACTGAAAAAAGCAAATGATGTCAGAACGTGTTGGAAATTGATGACGTCGCTTTGAATGATGCATACTGAACGCAAAAATAGGCTGGAGTTCAAATAAGTTTAAAAAACATTGAAGTGCCCGTGTAACAGATGAGTTCTCGTCCGAAACCCTGATACTCCGAAAGAGGTTGTCCAGTTTGTACACGAGGTGTGTCCAGTTTTCGCCGTGACCCTCTCTACTCTCTTGCACATGCTATGCGGGTGAAATGATGATACCATGCCACGTTCCAACATTTTCAGAGTTCATTTTGTAGTGATTTTCAATTTCACCGTCATTTAGCTCTCTAAACAAATCGGTAAATGACTAAAAAACAGCAAATGATGGCAGAACGTGTTGGAAATTGATGACGTCGCTTTGAATGATGCATACTGAACGCAAAAATAGGCTGGAGTTCAGATAAGTTTAAAAAACATTAAAGTGCCCGTGTAACAGATGAGTTCTCGTCCGAAACCCTGATACTCCGAAAGAGATTGTCCAGTTTGTACACGAGGTGCGTCCAGCTTTCGCCGTGAACCTCTCTACTCTTTTGCACATGCTATGCGGGTGAAATGATGATACCATGCCAAGTTCCAACATTTTCAGAGTTCATTTTGTAGTGATTTTCAATTTCACCGTCATTTAGCTCTCTAAACAAATCGGTAAATGACTGAAAAAAGCAAATGATGTCAGAACGTGTTGGAAATTGATGACGTCGCTTTGAATGATGCATACTGAACGCAAAAATAGGCTGGAGTTCAAATAAGTTTAAAAAACATTGAAGTGCCCGTGTAACAGATGAGTTCTCGTCCGAAACCCTGATACTCCGAAAGAGGTTGTCCAGTTTGTACACGAGGTGCGTCCAGTTTTCGCCGTGACCCTCTCTACTCTCTTGCACATGCTATGCGGGTGAAATGATGATACCATGCCACGTTCCAACATTTTCAGAGTTCATTTTGTAGTGATTTTCAATTTCACCGTCATTTAGCTCTCTAAACAAATCGGTGAATGACTGAAAAACAGCAAATGATGGCAGAACGTGTTGGAAATTGATGACGTCGCTTTGAATGATGCATACTGAACGCAAAAATAGGCTGGGGTTCAAATAAGTTTAAAAAAATTTAAAGTGCCCGTTTAACAGATGAGTTCTCGTCCGAAACCCTGATACTCCGAAAGAGATTGTCCAGTTTGTACACGAGGTGCGTCCAGTTTTCGCCGTGAACCTCTCTACTCTTTTGCACATGCTATGCGGGTGAAATGATGATACCATGCCAAGTTCCAACATTTTCAGAGTTCATTTTGTAGTGATTTCAATTTCACCGTCATTTAGCTCTCTAAACAAATCGGTAAATGACTGAAAAAAGCAAATGATGTCAGAACGTGTTGGAAATTGATGACGTCGCTTTGAATGATGCATACTAAACACAAAAATAGGCTGGAGTTCAAATAAGTTTAAAAAACATTGAAGTGCCCATGTAACAGATGAGTTCTCGTCCGAAACCCTGATACTCCGAAAGAGATTGTCCAATTTGTACACGAGGTGCGTCCAGTTTTCGCCGTGACCCTCTCTACTCTTTTGCACATGCTATGCGGGTGAAATGATGATACCATGCCAAGTTCCAACATTTTCAGAGTTCATTTTGTAGTGATTTTCAATTTCACCGTCATTTAGCTCTCTAAACAAATCGGTAAATGACTGAAAAACAGCAAATGATGTTAGAACGTGTTGGAAATTGATGACATCGCTTTGAATGATGCATACTGAACGCAAAAATAGGCTGGAGTTCAAATAAGTTTAAAAAACATTGAAGTGCCCGTGTAACAGATGAGTTCTCGTCCGAAACCCTGATACTCCGAAAGAGGTTGTCCAGTTTGTACACGAGGTGCGTCCAGTTTTCGCCGTGACCCTCTGTACTCTTTTGCACATGCTATGCGGGTGAAATGATGATACCATGCCAAGTTCCAACATTTTCAGTGTTCATTTTGTAGTGATTTTCAATTTCACCGTCATTTAACTCTCTAAATGTGACACCCAAGTTTTTATATGGATTTTTCAAAAGATTTTTTTATTTGACTTGAGGGGAGTGATTTAAAATTTTCCTTTAAGAGAACTCTCCCTCTCAAATATTTTTTTTATGGCAAAAGTTTTATTTGGATTCACCCAAGATCTGTCTTTGTCTTGGAGGTTCTTGCTTTTCATTTGGGCTCAAGACCAAATGTTTTTCTTTTGGGGAAAACAACTTTTAAAAATCTTTTTGGGAATGCAATATGGCTTTTGGAAAACTCCTTTTCCACTTTCAACAATTCCTTCTTGCCATGGCCTTAGTGCAAATCCTCTCTCCTAACCCTGCCCTCACCTTTGGATCATGATCTGCATCAAATCCAGCAAGTTGGACCTCCCCATGTGATCATTTCCATTTGAATCTTATTCAAACAAATTTCTGTCTTCTATCCTACTACTTGGAGATTTACAAAGGAACTCCATTTTCTGTTTTGCTTTTTGCCCCCAAACCAACTCTCCTCCCTAGTCCTTTGAACCCTCAACCAAGATCCATGAAGATCCACTGGTCTTCAGTTCAAAATTTTCAAACCACACTTGCTGCAAGTTTGGACCAGATTTGTCAAATTTGGTGAAATTCATTCAAAACCTTCTCCAAAAATTCCAAGTAAAATCAGGCAGCCTCTGGGTGCATTGAGTGGTCATCTCACCAAGTTACAGCTCCAAAAAATTCAACTCATTGCAAAATCTCTCTGTCGAACACCTGCAGTGCATGGTCATGTCAAGTTCAGAAAGTTCAGAGATTCAGTCAGTGGCCTGCTGTCGTTTTCTTTAGAGCAGGACGTCGATCTCGCCAGTGCCTCTGCGTCGCCTTGCTCCTCGTCCCCTCCCCCTTGTTCCTGCACCGCACGAACGCCTGGCGCCTTGCGGGCGTCGGCGACGAGCAGCAGAAGGTGCGCCGCCCCGTGACCGACGCCGGCGGCGGCTTTGCGGACGCCAGCGGGAGACACGGCGCCGACGACGCCACCCAGCGCCACCCAAACCACCGGAGCTCGCCGCGTGGCCTTCCACTCCCCCGAACGCGCTGACCACCCTCGTCGTGAACCGCAGGGCGCGGAGCGCGCTCTCTGCCGCCGTCGAGCCTGTGCGGTCACCACACCGTGGACCGACGCCTTTACGCCAAGACCATCTCCGTTTAGCTGTAAAACGACTCCAGTAACCTCCACTGATGCTGCCTGGCCGCTCAAAGCCCCTGCCAATCCACTGCTCCGCCGTAATCGCTCGCCGGAGATTCTCCGTTCACGGCCACCCCGTCGATCCGCCTATAAATAGAGGCCCCGAGCTTCAACTCGAGCGCCCACCAGCCCTGCACTCCCCCTAGAGCACGCCTAGCCACTAGAAGAGCCCCGAGCAGGTCTCCTTCCTCGACTCCGGCCGCCGCGACCCGCCACGGGATCCAGCCCGATTCGCCCCCGTGTGTGCTCCTCCGCCTCCATGCTCTTACCAGTAGCTTCACCATGCATCCCTCTTTCTGACCCGCACTTCAATTTGAAGCTTGCAGCCCTCCACCGGAGTTCCCCATCCTCACCCGAGCCGCCGTCCGCCGGAGAAAGTGTCGCCGTCGACGTGGTGCTCCCCGTTGGACGAGTCCACCACCCACCGACGCGGAAGAAGACGCTGAAGCTCTTGGTACCCTCCGTTTCTCCTAACTCGCCCTGGTTCGACGCCGGCGTCCACCGCAGTCTTCGGGCGCCGGCGAGCTTTTCAAACCTGACATGTGGACCCCGCATGTCAGCCTCTGTTTTATTCCACCTCGAACCGTTTTCTGTTGACGCCTTCGGGCAAATACGTTTTCTCCTTTGCGCTTGCGCATTCCCAATCGAACCGTTTTCTGTTTTCTCAGTTAAAACCCTGGAACTTTTCTGTTTCATTACAGATAAGTCCCTGGACAGAAACCTTTATAACTTTTTAATAAAAAGGAATTTTTGAGTGATTCTTTTTCTGACATTCTTCAAATTTTGTCTAGTTTTTATGGGATTTATTTGAAAAATATTTGGAAAAGTTTCTGTGCACCCATTGGTTTTCACGTTAGTACCCGTTTCGTGATTGCCGTAGGTTCCGGAAGAGGTGACGGAGCCGCGAACTTCGCCGAGCTAGACTCCGACTTCTCCGAACCAGGCAAGCATGTGTTGAACATTTGATATGACAGGTGTTTTGCATGTTTGCGTGAAAGTTTGTGCGTGGCATAGGAGTGTCGGTAAATACCTCGTTGCTTGTAAGGCAACGACCCGGTTGTTCCAAAGTTGGGATGACCCCTGATGAGAGGTGGCCTAATCATGTGGTGACATGAAGGGCAGCAAGGTGGTACTGTTGTAGCATACCAGCCTTGCGTCATCCGACTTTCTTCGACGTTAACGTGGTTGGAGCCACGTTATCGTTCTTTTCCCGCATGTTCCAAAGTTGCGATGATCTCTGATGAGAGATGGCCTAATCATGTGGTGACATGAAGGGCAGCAAGGTGGTACTGTTGTAGCATACCAGCCTTGCGTCATCCGACTTTCTCCGATGTTAACGTGGATAGACCCACGTTATCGTTCTTTCCCCCTTCCGTGCTACCACATGTCTCATTGCCAGGATGCGGTTTAGTAAGTTGGAAACCTCTTTCCGTGTACACACCAAACAGAGAGGCCGGGATGATGGTACCTTGGCCCAGGATTAAAGCCAGTCATCCAGTCAGGGGGCATGGGTGTTTCCGGTTGGGACCGAGAGGGGGGGCACCCCCTTAGAGCGCGCGTATAGAAATTTGATCCCATGCTACGCGAGGTTGTAGCCTCCCCGTCTCAAGGTTTTTCTTGAACGTTGCCAAGGGTGATCCCTGGCTTCGGATGGTTGAATTGGGTGTGTACTGGTTAGACGTGTTTCTTCCAAAACACCGTAGACGGA
This sequence comes from Aegilops tauschii subsp. strangulata, assembly GCF_002575655.3. NCBI lineage: Eukaryota > Viridiplantae > Streptophyta > Magnoliopsida > Poales > Poaceae > Aegilops > Aegilops tauschii. Next base: position 125,421,011 of record NC_053041.3, read on the forward strand.
ACTAGTCCCCGTGACTACCGAAATCCGTTGGCTGTGGTTAAGTACAAACTCTGCAGAGTCAATTCTTTCCAAATCATCGTATCCATGACCAAGTAATGAAAACATTATATCCATATCTATCCGCGTGGAAGAAACTTGTCCCCGGTGAACAATCTCAAGTGGTAAATCCAGTTTTATTGTTATTCCTGTGGATGGACTAACTGTATTTTTGTCTCATGCTTGTGATAATTTATGTTCCCGAACTGTTGTATTATTGAGTTGTGATATAAGCCCTTTATGTGACGTCGCGCAGACGTCCGACTGCGGCGTGTTCTTGTTCTTTACTTTAAATATAAGCCCTTTTTGTGATGTCGCTCAGACGTCCGACTGTGGCGTGCACTGTATTTATTTTCTGTTATAAGCCCTTTATGTGGTGTCGCCCCGACGCCCGACTGTGGCATTATTATTCCGCATTTTCCGCTCGAGGAGTCTTTCAGACACTCGTTTGGCACCAGTATTACTACTTTGCATTTTCCGCTCGAGGAGTCTTTCAGACACTCGTTTGGCACCAGTATTACTACTTTGCATTTTCCGCTCGAGGAGTCTTTCAGACACTCGTTTGGCACCAGTATTACTACTTTGCATTTTCCGCTCGAGGAGTCTTTCAGACACTCGTTTGGCACCTGTATTATTATTCTGCATTTTCCGCTCGAGGAGTCGTTCAGACACTCGTTTGGCACCTGTATTAGTATTCTGCATTTTCCGCTCGAGGAGTCTTTCAGACACTCGTTTGGCACCTGTATTAGTATTCTGCATTTTCCGCTCGAGGAGTCTTTCAGACACTCGTTTGGCACCAGTATTACTACTTTGCATTTTCCGCTCGAGGAGTCTTTCAGACACTCGTTTGGCACCAGTATTACTATTCTGCAGTTTCCGCTCGAGGCGTCATTCAGACCCTCGCTTGGCACCCAGTATTTATTACCTCTATGTCTGATCGCACCGGTTAACTTGTTCATGTGCTTCATGTTTACATTTGTTATATCTTATGTCCGAACTGTCTTGCGAGTACTTTCATAGTACTCACCTGGCTTGTTGATTTGGCCAGATGTTGACGAAGGCGATCTCTTGGATGAAGAGTTTGATAGCGCGTCCGATGCCTAGAGGAGTCCCAGTCAGTCCTGCACGATCCCGGATATTGGTCACTTGTATTGTATACGCTTCCGCCACCCGCAATAAGTCTCCTCGAGCCTCACTCCGACGCTCGAAGAGCTGTAGTCTTCTGGAATCATATCACTCACTTCGCGGTGATATTTCCACCACCGTTATTATCGTGAGTTAGTAGTTGCCACCCTATCCGCCGTATTGTTTTAGCGGCGTGCATGTAATAAATTGTTGGGCAGTCTCTGCTCAACCTTGTATTATATTTAGTACTCCTGGTATTTTTTCTTCTGTGACCAAGATATTGTCTACCAGTGAGAAGGAATTCTTCCTCGCTGGTCCGTAAAAGGGATTGGTCTCTCAATAATTATTTTATTGAAAAACCGGTCGTGACACTAAACAAATCGGTAAAAGACTGAAAAAAAGCAAATGATGTCAGAACGTGTTGGAAATTGATGACGTCGCTTTGATTGATGCATACTGAACGCAAAAATAGGCTAGAGTTCAAATAAGTTTAAAAAACATTGAAGTGCCCGTGTAACAGATGAGTTCTCGTCCGAAACCCTGATACTCCGAAAGAGGTTGTCCAGTTTGTACACGAGGTGCGTCCAGTTTTCGCCGTGACCATCTCTACTCTTTTGCACATGCTATGTGGGTGAAATGATGATACCATGCCAAGTTCCAACATTTTCAGAGTTCATTTTGTAGTGATTTTCAATTTCATCGTCATTTAGCTCTCTAAACAAATCGGTAAATGACTGAAAACAGCAAATGATGTCAGAACGTGTTGGAAATTGATGACGTCGCTTTGAATGATGCATACTGAACACAAAAATAGGCTGGAGTTCAAATAAGTTTAAAAAACATTGAAGTGCTCGTCTAACAGATGAGTTCTCGTCTGAAACCCTGATACTCCGAAAGAGATTGTCCAGTTTGTACACGAGGTGCGTCCAGTTTTCGCCGTGACCCTCTCTACTCTTTTGCACATGCTATGCGGGTGAAATGATGAAACCATGCCAAGTTCCAACATTTTCAGAGTTCATTTTGTAGTGATTTTCAATTTCACCATCATTTAGCTCTCTAAACGAATCAGTAAATGACTGAAAAATAGCAAATGATGTCAGAACGTGTTGGAAATTGATGACGTCGCTTTGAATGATGCATACTGAACGCAAAAATAGGCTGGAGTTCAAATAAGTTTAAAAAACATTGAAGTGCCCGTGTAACAGATGAGTTCTCGTCCGAAACCCTGATACTCCGAAAGAGATTGTCCAGTTTGTACACGAGGTGCATCTAGTTTTAGCCGTGACCCTCTCTACTCTTTTGCACATGCTATGCGGGTGAAATGATGATACCATGCCAAGTTCCAACATTTTCAGAGTTCATTTTGTAGTGATTTTCAATTTCACCGTCATTTAGATCTCTAAACAAATCGGTAAATGACTGAAAAATAGCAAATGATGTCAGAACGTGTTGGAAATTGATGACGTCGCTTTGAATGATGCATACTGAACGCAAAAATAGGCTGGAGTTCAAATAAGTTTAAAAAACATTGAAGTGCCCGTGTAACAGATGAGTTCTCGTCCGATACCCTGATACTCCGAAAGAGATTTTCCAGTTTGTACACGAGGTGCGTCAAGTTTTCGCCGTGACCCTCTCTACTCTTTTGCACATGCTATGCGGGTGAAATGATGATACCATGCCAAGTTCCAACATTTTCAGAGTTCATTTTGTAGTGATTTTCAATTTCACCGTCATTTAGCTCTCTAAACAAATCGGTAAATGACTGAAAAACAGCAAATGATGTCAGAACGTGTTGGAAATTGATGATGTCGCTTTGAATGATGCATACTGAACGCAAAAATAGGCTGGAGTGCAAATAAGTTTAAAAAACATTGAAGTGCCCGTGTAACAGATGAGTTCTCGTCTGAAACCCTGATACTCCGAAAGAGATTGTCCAGTTTGTACACGAGGTGCGTCCAGTTTTCGCCGTGACCCTCTCTACTCTTTTGCACATGCTATGCGGGTGAAATGATGATACCATGCCAAGTTCCAACATTTTCAGAGTTTATTTTGTAGTGATTTTCAATTTCACCGTCATTTAGCTCTCTAAACAAATCGGTAAATGACTGAAAAAAGCAAATGATGTCAGAACGTGTTGGAAACTGATGATGTCGCTTTGAATGATGCATACTATACGCAAAAATATGCTGGAGTTCAAATAAGTTTAAAAAACATTGAACTGCCCGTGTAACAGATGAGTTCTTGTCCGAAACCCTGATACTCCGAAAGAGGTTGTCCAGTTTGTACACGAGGTGCGTCCAGTTTTCGCCGTGACCCTCTCTACTCTTTTGCACATGCTATGTGGGTGAAATGATGATACCATGCCAAGTTCCAACATTTTCAGAGTTCATTTTGTAGTGATTTTCAATTTCACCGTCATTTAGCTCTCTAAACAAATCGGTAAATGACTGAAAAACAGCAAATGATGTCAGAACGTGTTGGAAATTGATGACATCGCTTTGAATGATGCATACTGAATGCAAAAATAGGCTGGAGTTCAAATAAGTTTAAAAACATGAAGTGCCCGTGTAACAGATGAGTTCTCGTCCGAAACCCTGATACTCCGAAAGAGATTGTCCAGTTTTACACGAGGTGCGTCCAGTTTTTGCCGTGACCCTCTCTACTCTTTTGCACATGCTATGCGGGTGAAATGATGATGCCATGCGAAGTTCCAACATTTTCAGAGTTCATTTTGTAGTGATTTTCAATTTCACCGTCATTTAGCTCTCTAAACAAATCAGTAAATGACTGAAAAACAGCAAATGATGTCAGAACGTGTTGGAAATTGATGACGTCGCTTTGAATGATGCATACTGAACGCAAAAATAGGCTGGAGTTCAAATAAGTTTAAAAAACATTGAAGTGCCCGTGTAACAGATGAGTTCTCGTCCGAAACCCTGATACTCCGAAAGATATTGTCCAGTTTGTACACGAGGTGCGTCCAGTTTTCGCCGTGACCCTCTCTACTCTTTTGCACATGCTATGCGGGTGAAATGATGATACCATGCCATGTTCCCGCATTTTCAGAGTTCATTTTGTAGTGATTTTCAATTTCACCGTCATTTAGCTCTCTAAACAAATCGGTAAATGAGTGAGAAACAGCAAATGATGTCAGAACGTGTTGGAAATTGATGACGTCGCTTTGAATGATGCATACTGAACGTAAAAAGAGGGTGGAGTTCAAATATGTTTAAAAAACATTGAAGTGCCCGTGTAACAGATGAGTTCACGTCCGAAACCCTGATACTCCGAAAGAGATTGTCTAGTTTGTACACGAGGTGCGTCCAATTTTCGCCGTGACCCTCTCTACTCTTTTGCACATGCTATGCGGGTGAAATGATGATACCATGCCAAGTTCCAACATTTTCAGAGTTCATTTTGTAGTGATTTTCAGTTTCACCGTCATTTAGCTCTCTAAACAAATCTGTAAATGACTGAAAAACAGCAAATGATGTCAGAACGTGTTGGAAATTGATGGCGTCACTTCGAATGATGCATACTGAACGCAAAAATAGGCTGGAGTTCAAATAAGTTTAAAAAACATTGAAGTGCCCATGTAACAGATGAGTTCTCGTCCGAAACCCTGATACTCCGAAAGAGGTTGTCCAGTTTGTACAGGAGGTGCGTCCAGTTTTCGCCATGACCCTCTGTACTCTTTTGCACATGCTATGCGGGTGAAATGATGATACCATGCCAAGTTCCAACATTTTCAGAGTTCATTTTGTAGTGATTTTCAATTTCACAGTCATTTAGCTCTCTAAACAAATCGGTAAATGACTGAAAAAAAGCAAATAATGTCAGAACGTGTTGGAAATTGATGACGTCGCTTTGATTGATGCATACTGAACGCAAAAATAGGCTAGAGTTCAAATAAGTTTAAAAAACATTGAAGTGCCCGTGTAACAGATGAGTTCTCGTCCGAAACCCTGATACTCCGAAAGAGGTTGTCCAGTTTGTACACGAGGTGCATCCAGTTTTCGCCGTGACCCTCTCTACTCTTTTGCACATGCTATGTGGGTGAAATGATGATACCATGCCAAGTTCCAACATTTTCAGAGTTCATTTTGTAGTGATTTTCAATTTCACCGTCATTTAGCTCTCTAAACAAATCGGTAAATGACTGAAAACAACAAATGATGGCAGAACGTGTTGGAAATTGATGACGTCGCTTTGAATGATGCATACTGAACACAAAAATAGGCTGGAGTTCAAATAAGTTTCAAAAACATTGAAGTGCTCGTGTAACAGATGAGTTCTCGTCCGAAACCCTGATACTCCGAAAGAGATTGTCCAATTTGTACACGAGGTGCGTCCAGTTTTCGCCGTGACCCTCTCTACTCTTTTGCACATGCTATGCGGGTGAAATGATGATACCATGCCAAGTTCCAACATTTTCAGAGTTCATTTTGTAGTGATTTTCAATTTCACCGTCATTTAGCTCTCTAAACGAATCAGTAAATGACTGAAAAACAGCAAATGATGTCAGAACGTGTTGGAAATTGATGACGTCGCTTTGAATGATGCATACTGAACGCAAAAATAGGCTGGAGTTCAAATAAGTTTAAAAAACATTGAAGTGCTCGTGTAACAGATGAGTTCTCGTCCGAAACCCTGATACTCCGAAAGAGATTGTCCAATTTGTACACGAGGTGCGTCCAGTTTTCTCCGTGACCCTCTCTACTCTTTTGCACATGCTATGTGGGTGAAATGATGATACCATGCCAAGTTCCAACATTTTCAGAGTTCATTTTGTAGTGATTTTCAATTTCACCGTCATTTAGCTCTCTAAACAAATCGGTAAATGACTGAAAAACAGCAAATGATGTCAGAACGTGTTGGAAATTGATGACATCGCTTTGAATGATGCATACTGAATGCAAAAATAGGCTGGAGTTCAAATAAGTTTAAAAACATGAAGTGCCCGTGTAACAGATGAGTTCTCGTCCGAAACCCTGATACTCCGAAAGAGATTGTCCAGTTTGTACACGAGGTGCGTCCAGTTTTCGCCGTGACCCTCTGTACTCTTTTGCAAATGCTATGCGGGTGAAATGATGATACCATGCCAAGTTCCAACATTTTCAGAGTTCATTTTGTAGTGATTTTCAATCTCACCGTCATTTAGCTCTCTAAACAAATCGGTAAATGACTGAAAAAAGCAAATGATGTCAGAACGTGTTGGAAATTGATGACGTCGCTTTGATTGATGCATACTGAATGCAAAAATAGGCTGGAGTTCAAATGAGTTTAAAAAACATTGAAGTGCCCGTGTAACAGATGAGTTCTCGTCCGAAACCCTGATACTCCGAAAGAGGTTGTCCAGTTTGTACACGAGCTGCGTCCAGTTTTCGCCGTGACCCTCTCTACACTTTTGCACATGCTATGTGGGTGAAATGATGATACCATGCCAAGTTCCAACATTTTCAGAGTTCATTTTGTAGTGATTTTCAATTTCACCGTCATTTAGCTCTCTAAACAAATCGGTAAATGACTGAAAACAGCAAATGATGTCAGAACGTGTTGGAAATTGATGACGTCGCTTTGAATGATGCATACTGAACACAAAATAGGCTGGAGTTCAAAAAAGTTTAAAAAACATTGAAGTGCTCGTGTAACAGATGAGTTCTCGTCCGAAACCCGGATACTCTGAAAGAGATTGTCCAGTTTGTACACGAGGTGCGTCCAGTTTTCGCCGTGACCCTCTCTACTCTTTTGCACATGCTATGCGGGTGAAATGATGATACCATGCCAAGGTCCAACATTTTCAGAGTTCATTTTGTAGTGATTTTCAATTTCACCGTCATTTAGCTCTCTAAACAAATCGGTAAATGACTGAAAAACAGCAAATGATGTCAGAACGTGTTGGAAATTGATGACGTCGCTTTGAATGATGCATACTGAACGCAAAAATAGGGTGGAGTTCAAATAAGTTTAAAAAACATTGAAGTGCCCGTGTAACAGATGAGTTCTCGTCCGAAACCCTGATACTCCGAAAGAGATTGTCCAGTTTGTACACGAGGTGCGTCCAGTCTTCGCCGTGACCCTCTCTACTATTTTGCAAATGCTATGCGGGTGACATGATGATACCATGCCGAGTTCCAACATTTTCAGAGTTCATTTTGTAGTGATTTTCAATTTCACCGTCATTTAGCTCTCTAAACAAATCGGTAAATGACTGAAAAACAGCAAATGATGTCAGAACGTGTTGGAAATTGATGACGTCGCTTTGAATGATGCATACTGAACGCAAAAATAGGCTGGAGTTCAAATAAGTTTAAAAAACATTGAAGTGCCCGTGTAAAAGATGAGTTCTCGTCTGAAACCCTGATACTCCGAAAGAGATTGTCCAGTTTGTACACGAGGTGCGTCCAGTTTTCGCCGTGACCCTCTCTACTCTTTTGCACATGCTATGTGGGTGAAATGATGATACCATGCCAAGTTCCAACATTTTCAGAGTTCATTTTGTAGTGATTTTCAATTTCACCGTCATTTAGCTCTCTAAACAAATCGGTAAATAACTGAAAAAACCAAATGATGTCAGAACGTGTTGGAAATTGATGATGTCGCTTTGAATGATGCATACTGAACGCAAAAATAGGCTGGAGTTCAAATAAGTTTAAAATACATTGAAGTGCCCGTGTAACAGAGGAGTTCTCGTCCGAAACCCTGATACTCCGAAAGAGGTTGTCCAGTTTGTACACGAGGTGCGTCCAGTTTTCGCCGTGACCATCTCTACTCTTTTGCACATGCTATGTGGGTGAAATGATGATACCATGCCAGGTTCCAACATTTTCAGAGTTCATTTTGTAGTGATTTTCAGTTTCACCGTCATTTAGCTCTCTAAACAAATCGGTAAATGACTGAAAAACAGCAAATGATGTCAGAACGTGTTGGAAATTGATGACATCGCTTTGAATGATACATACTGAACGCAAAAATAGGCTGGAGTTCAAATAAGTTTAAAAAACATTGAAGTGCCCGTGTAACAGATGAGTTCTCGTCCGAAACCCTGATACTCCGAAAGAGATTGTCCAGTTTGTACAGGAGGTGCGTCTAGTTTTCGCCGTGACCCTCTCTACTCTTTTGCACATGCTATGTGGGTGAAATGATGATACCATGCCAAGTTCCAACATTTTCAGAGTTCATTTTGTAGTGATTTTCAATTTCACCATCATTTAGCTCTCTAAACAAATCGGTAAATGACTGAAAAAAGCAAATGATGTCAGAACGTGTTGGAAATTGATGACGTCGCTTTGATTGATGCATACTGAATGGTAAAATACGCTGGAGTTCAAATAAGTTTAAAAAACATTGAAGTGCCCGTGTAACAGATGAGTTCTCGTCCGAAACCCTGATACTCCGAAAGAGGTTGTCAAGTTTGTACACGAGCTGCGTCTAGTTTTCGCCGTGACCCTCTCTACTCTTTTGCACATGCTATGTGGGTGAAATGATGATACCATGCCAAGTTCCAACATTTTCAGAGTTCATTTTGTAGTGATTTTCAATTTCACCGTCATTTAGCTCTCTAAACAAATCGGTAAATGACTGAAAAACAACAAATGATGTCAGAACGTGTTGGAAATTGATGACGTCGCTTTGAATGATGCATACTGAACGCAAAAATAGGCTGGAGTTCAAATAAGTTTAAAAAACATTGAAGTGCACGTGTAACAGATGAGTTCTCATCCGAAACCCTGATACTCCGAAAGAGGTTGTCCAGTTTGTACAGGAGGTGCGTCCAGTTTTCGCCGTGACCCTCTGTACTCTTTTGCAAATGCTATGCAGGTGAAATGATGATACCATGCCAAGTTCCAACATTTTCAGAGTGCATTTTGTAGTGATTTTCAATCTCACCGTCATTTAGCTCTCTAAACAAATCGGTAAATGACTGAAAAAAGCAAATGATGTCAGAACGTGTTGGAAATTGATGACGTCGCTTTGATTGATGCATACTGAATGCAAAAATAGGCTGGAGTTCAAATGAGTTTAAAAAACATTGAAGTGCCCGTGTAACAGATGAGTTCTCGTCCGAAACCCTGATACTCCGAAAGAGGTTGTCCAGTTTGTACACGAGCTGCGTCCAGTTTTCGCCGTGACCCTCTCTACACTTTTGCACATGCTATGTGGGTGAAATGATGATACCATGCCAAGTTCCAACATTTTCAGAGTTCATTTTGTAGTGATTTTCAATTTCACCGTCATTTAGCTCTCTAAACAAATCGGTAAATGACTGAAAACAACAAATGATGTCAGAACGTGTTGGAAATTGATGACGTCGCTTTGAATGATGCATACTGAACACAAAATAGGCTGGAGTTCAAAAAAGTTTAAAAAACATTGAAGTGCTCGTGTAACAGATGAGTTCTCGTCCGAAACCCTGATACTCTGAAAGAGATTGTCCAGTTTGTACACGAGGTGCGTCCAGTTTTCGCCGTGACCCTCTCTACTCTTTTGCACATGCTATGCGGGTGAAATGATGATACCATGCCAAGTTCCAACATTTTCAGAGTTCATTTTGTAGTGATTTTCAATTTCACCGTCATTTAGCTCTCTAAACAAATCGGTAAATGACTGAAAAACAGCAAATGATGTCAGAACGTGTTGGAAATTGATGACGTCGCTTTGAATGATGCATACTGAACGCAAAAATAGGCTGGAGTTCAAATAAGTTTAAAAAACATTGAAGTGCCCGTGTAACAGATGAGTTCTCGTCCGAAACCCTGATACTCCGAAAGAGATTGTCCAGTTTGTACACGAGGTGCGTCCAGTCTTCGCCGTGACCCTCTCTACTATTTTGCACATGCTATGCGGGTGACATGATGATACCATGCCGAGTTCCAACATTTTCAGAGTTCATTTTGTAGTGATTTTCAATTTCACCGTCATTTAGATCTCTAAACAAATTGGTAAATGACTAAAAAACAGCAAATGATGTCAGAACGTGTTGGAAATTGATGACGTCGCTTTGAATGATGCATACTGAACGCAAAAATAGGCTGGAGTTCAAATAAGTTTAAAAAACATTGAAGTGCCCGTGTAACACATGAGTTCTCGTCCGAAACCCTGATACTCCGAAAGATATTGTCCAGTTTGTACACGAGGTGCGTCCAGTTTTCGCCGTGACCCTCTCTACTCTTTTGCACATGCTATGCGGGTGAAATGATGATACCATGCCATGTTCCAGCATTTTCAGAGTTCATTTTGTAGTGCTTTTCAATTTCACCGTCATTTAGCTCTCTAAACAAATCGGTAAATGAGTGAAAAACAGCAAATGATGTCAGAACGTGTTGGAAATTGATGACGTCGCTTTGAATGATGCATACTGAACGCAAAAATAGGGTGGAGTTCAAATATGTTTAAAAAACATTGAAGTGCCCGTGTAACAGATGAGTTCACGTCCGAAACCCTGATACTCCGAAAGAGATTGTCTAGTTTGTACACGAGGTGCGTCCAGTTTTCGCCGTGACCCTCTCTACTCTTTTGCACATGCTATGCGGGTGAAATGATGATACCATGCCAAGTTCCAACATTTTCAGAGTTCATTTTGTAGTGATTTTCAATTTCACCGTCATTTAGCTCTCTAAACAAATCGGTAAATGACTGAAAAACAGCAAATGATGTCAGAACGTGTTGGAAATTGATGACGTCGCTTTGAATGATGCATACTGAACGCAAAAATAGGCTGGAGTTCAAATAAGTTTAAAAAACATTGAAGTGCCCGTGTAACAGATGAGTTCTCGTCCGAAACCCTGATACTCCGAAAGATATTGTCCAGTTTGTACACGAGGTGCGTCCAGTTTTCGCCGTGACCCTCTCTACTCTTTTGCACATGCTATGTGGGTGAAATGATGATACCATGCCATGTTCCAGCATTTTCAGAGTTCATTTTGTAGTGATTTTCAATTTCACCGTCATTTAGCTCTCTAAACAAATTGGTAAATGAGTGAAAAACAGCAAATGATGTCAGAACGTGTTGGAAATTGATGACGTCGCTTTGAATGATGCATACTGAACGCAAAAATAGGCTGGAGTTCAAATAAGTTTAAAAAACATTGAAGTGCACGTGTAACAGATGAGTTCTCGTCCGAAACCCTGATACTCCGAAAGAGGTTGTCCAGTTTGTACAGGAGGTGCGTCCAGTTTTCGCCGTGACCCTCTGTACTCTTTTGCACATGCTATGCAGGTGAAATGATGATACCATGCCAAGTTCCAACATTTGAGTTCAATTTCACCGTCATTTAGCTCTCTAAACAAATCGGTAAATGACTGAAAAACAGCAAATGATGTCAGAACGTGTTGGAAATTGATGACGTAGCTTTGAATGATGCATACTGAACGCAAAAACAGGCTGGAGTTCAAATAAGTTTAAAAAACATTGAAGTGCCCGTGTAACAGATGAGTTCTCGTCCGAAACCCTGATACTCCGAAAGAGGTTGTCCAGTTTGTACAGGAGGTGCGTCCAGTTTTCGCCGTGACCCTCTGTACTCTTTTGCACATGCTATGCGGGTGAAATGATGATACCATGCCAAGTTCCAACAGTTTCAGAGTTCATTTTGTAGTGATTTTTAATTTCACCGTCATTTAGCTCTCTAAACAAATCGGTAAATGACTGAAAAAAAGCAAATGATGTTAGAACGTGTTGGAAATTGATGACGTCGCTTTGATTGATGCATACTGAATGCAAAAATAGGCTGGAGTTCAAATAAGTTTAAAAAACATTGAAGTGCCCGTGTAACAGATGAGTTCTCGTCCGAAACCCTGATACTCCGAAAGAGGTTGTCCAGTTTGTACACGAGCTACGTCCAGTTTTCGCCATGACCCTCTCTACTCTTTTGCACATGCTATGTGGGTGAAATGATGATACCATGCCAAGTTCCAACATTTTCAGAGTTCATTTTGTAGTGATTTTCAATTTCACCGTCATTTAGCTCTCTAAACAAATCGGTAAATGACTGAAAACAGCAAATGATGTCAGAACGTGTTGGAAATTGATGACGTCGCTTTGAATGATGCATACTGAACACAAAAATAGGCTGGAGTTCAAATAAGTTTAAAAAACATTGAAGTGCTCGTGTAACAGATGAGTTCTCGTCCGAAACCCTGATACTCCGAAAGAGATTGTCCAGTTTGTACACGAGGTGCGTCCAGTTTTCGCCGTGACCCTGTCTACTCTTTTGCACATGCTATGCGGGTGAAATGATGATACCATGCCAAGTTCCAACATTTTCAGAGTTCATTTTGTAGTGATTTTCAATTTCACCGTCATTTAGCTCTCTAAACAAATCGGTAAATGACTGAAAAACAGCAAATGATGTCAGAACATGTTGGAAATTGATGACGTCGCTTTGAATGATGCATACTGAACGCAAAAATAGGCTGGAGTTCAAATAAGTTTGAAAAACATTGAAGTGCCCGTGTAACAGATGAGTTCTCATCCGAAACCCTGATACTCCGAAAGAGATTGTCCAGTTTGTACACGAGGTGCGTCCAGTTTTCGCCGTGACACTCTCTACTCTTTGGCACATGCTATGCGGGTGAAATGATGATACCATGCGAACTTCCAACATTTTCAGAGTTCATTATGTAGTGAATTTAAATTTCACCGTCATTTAGCTCTCTAAACAAATCGGTAAATGACTGAAAAACAGCAAATGATGTCAGAACGTGTTGGAAATTGATGACGTCGCTTTGAATGATGCATACTGAACGCAAAAATAGGCTGGAGTTCAAATAAGTTTAAAAAACATTGAAGTGCCCATGTAACAGATGTGTTCTCGTCCGAAACCCTGATACTCCGAAAGAGATTGTCCAGTTTGTACACGAGGTGCGTCCAGTTTTCGCCGTGACCCTATCTACTCTTTTGCACATGCTATGCGGGTGAAATGATGATACCATGCCAAGTTCCAACATTTTCGGAGTTCATTTTGTAGTGATTTTCAATTTCACGGTCATTTAGATCTCTAAACAAATCGGTAAATGACTGAAAAAAGCAAATGATGTCAGCACGTGTTGGAAATTGATGACGTCGCTTTGAATGATGCATACTGAACGCAAAAATAGGCCGGAGTTCAAATAAGTTTAAAAAACATTGAAGTGCCCGTGTAACAGATGAGTTCTCGTCCGAAACCCTGATACTCCGAAAGAGATTGTCCAGTTTGTACACGAGGTGCGTCCAGTTTTCGCCGTGACACTCTCTACTCTTTGGCACATGCTATGCGGGTGAAATGATGATACCATGCGAACTTCCAACATTTTCAGAGTTCATTATGTAGTGAATTTAAATTTCACCGTCATTTAGCTCTCTAAACAAATCGGTAAATGACTGAAAAACAGCAAATGATGTCAGAACGTGTTGGAAATTGATGACGTCGCTTTGAATGATGCATACTGAACGCAAAAATAGGCTGGAGTTCAAATAAGTTTAAAAAACATTGAAGTGCCCATGTAACAGATGAGTTCTCGTCCGAAACCCTGATACTCCGAAAGAGATTGTCCAGTTTGTACACGAGGTGCGTCCAGTTTTCGCCGTGACCCTCTCTACTCTTTTGCACATGCTATGCGGGTGAAATGATGATACCATGCCAAGTTCCAACATTTTCGGAGTTCATTTTGTAGTGATTTTCAATTTCACGGTCATTTAGATCTCTAAACAAATCGGTAAATGACTGAAAAAAGCAAATGATGTCAGCACGTGTTGGAAATTGATGACGTCGCTTTGAATGATGCATACTGAACGCAAAAATAGGCCGGAGTTCAAATAAGTTTAAAAAACATTGAAGTGCCCGTGTAACAGATGAGTTCTCGTCCGAAACCCTGATACTCCAAAAGAGATTGTCCAGTTTGTACACGAGGTGCGTCCAGTTTTCGCCGTGACACTCTCAACTCTTTTGCACATGCTATGCGGGTGAAATGATGATACCATGCAAAGTTCCAACATTTTCAGAGTTCATTTTGTAGTGATTTTCAATTTCACCGTCATTTAGCTCTCTAAACAAATCGGTAAATGACTGAAAAACATCAAATGATGTCAGAACGTGTTGGAAATTGATGACGACGCTTTGAATGATGCATACTGAACGCAAAAATAGGCTGGAGTTCAAATAAGTTTAAAAAACATTGAAGTGCCCGTGTAACAGATGAGTTCTCGTCCGAAACCCTGATACTCCGAAAGAGATTGTCTAGTTTGTACACGAGGTGCGTCCAGTTTTCGCCGTGACCCTCTCTACTCTTTTGCACATGCTATGCGGGTGAAATGATGATACCATGCCAAGTTCCAACATTTTCAGAGTTCTTTTTGTAGTGATTTTCAATTTCACCGTCATTTAGCTCTCTAAACAAATCGGTAAATGACTGAAAAACAGCAAATGATGTCAGAACATGTTGGAAATTGATGACGTCGCTTTGAATGATGCATACTGAACGCAAAAATAGGCTGGAGTTCAAATAAGTTTGAAAAACATTGAAGTGCCCGTGTAACAGATGAGTTCTCATCCGAAACCCTGATACTCCGAAAAAGATTGTCCAGTTTGTACACGAGGTGCGTCCAGTTTTCGCCGTGACACTCTCTACTCTTTTGCACATGCTATGCGGGTGAAATGATGATACCATGCCAAGTTCCAACATTTTCAGAGTTCATTATGTAGTGATTTTCAATTTCACCGTCATTTAGCTCTCTAAACAAATCGGTAAATGACTGAAAAACAGAAAATGATGTCAGAACGTGTTGGAAATTGATGACGTCGCTTTGAATGATGCATACTGAACGCAAAAATAGGCTGGAGTTCAAATAAGTTTAAAAAACATTGAAGTGCCCGTGTAACAGATGAGTTCTCGTCCGAAACCCTGATACTCCGAAAGAGATTGTCCAGTTTGTACACGAGGTGCGTCCAGTTTTCGCTGTGACCCTCTCTACTCTTTTGCACATGCTATGCGGGTGAAATGATGATACCATGCCAAGTTCCAACATTTTCGGAGTTCATTTTGTAGTGATTTTCAATTTCACGGTCATTTAGATCTCTAAACAAATCGGTAAATGACTGAAAAAAGCAAATGATGTCAGAACGTGTTGGAAATTGATGACGTCGCTTTGAATGATGCATACTGAACGCAAAAATAGGCCGGAGTTCAAATAAGTTTAAAAAACATTGAAGTGCCCGTGTAACAGATGAGTTCTCGTCCGAAACCCTGATACTCCGAAAGAGGTTGTCCAGTTTGTACACGAGGTGCGTCCAGTTTTCGCCGTGACCCTCTCTACTCTTTTGCACATGCTATGCGGGTGAAATGATGATACCATGCCAAGTTCCAACATTTTCAGAGTTCATTTTGTAGTGATTTTCAATTTCACCGTCATTTAGCTCTCTAAACAAATCGGTAAATGACTGAAAAACAGCAAATGATGTCAGAACATGTTGGAAATTGATGACGTCGCTTTGAATGATGCATACTGAACGCAAAAATAGGCTGGAGTTCAAATAAGTTTGAAAAACATTGAAGTGCCCGTGTAACAGATGAGTTCTCATCCGAAACCCTGATACTCCGAAAGAGATTGTCCAGTTTGTACACGAGGTGCGTCCAGTTTTCGCCGTGACACTCTCTACTCTTTTGCACATGCTATGCGGGTGAAATGATGATACCATGCCAAGTTCCAACATTTTCAGAGTTCATTATGTAGTGATTTTCAATTTCACCGTCATTTAGCTCTCCAAACAAATCGGTAAATGACTGAAAAACAGCAAATGATGTCAGAACGTGTTGGAAATTGATGACGTCGCTTTGAATGATGCATACTGAACGCAAAAATAGGCTGGAGTTCAAATAAGTTTAAAAAACATTGAAGTGCCCGTGTAACAGATGAGTTGTCGTCCGAAACCCTGATACTCCGAAAGAGATTGTCCAGTTTGTACACGAGGTGCGTCCAGTTTTCGCCGTGACCCTCTCTACTCTTTTGCACATGCTATGCCGGTGAAATGATGATACCATGCCAAGTTCCAACATTTTCGGAGTTCATTTTGTAGTGATTTTCAATTTCACGGTCATTTAGATCTCTAAACAAATCGGTAAATGACTGAAAAAAGCAAATGATGTCAGAACGTGTTGGAAATTGATGACGTCGCTTTCAATGATGCATACTGAATGCAAAAATAGGCCGGAGTTCAAATAAGTTTAAAAAACATTGAAGTGCCCGTGTAACAGATGAGTTCTCGTCCGAAACCCTGATACTCCGAAAGAGATTGTCTATTTTGTACACGAGGTGCGTCCAGTTTTCGCCGTGACCCTCTCTACTCTTTTGCACATGCTATGCGGGTGAAATGATGATACCATGCCAAGTTCCAACATTTTCGGAGTTCATTTTGTAGTGATTTTCAATTTCACGGTCATTTAGATCTCTAAACAAATCGGTAAATGACTGAAAAAAGCAAATGATGTCAGAACGTGTTGGAAATTGATGACGTCGCTTTGAATGATGCATACTGAACGCAAAAATAGGCCGGAGTTCAAATAAGTTTAAAAAACATTGAAGTGCCCGTGTAACAGATGAGTTCTCGTCCGAAACCCTGATACTCCGAAAGAGATTGTCTAGTTTGTACACGAGGTGCGTCCAGTTTTCGCCGTGACCCTCTCTACTCTTTTGCACATGCTATGCGGGTGAAATGATGATACCATGCCAAGTTCCAACATTTTCAGAGTTCATTTTGTAGTGATTTTCAATTTCACCGTCATTTAGCTCTCTAAACAAATCGGTAAATGACTGAAAAAAAGCAAATGATGTCAGAACGTGTTGGAAATTGATGATGTCGCTTTGAATGATGCATACTGAACGCAAAAATAGGCCGGAGTTCAAATAAGTTTAAAAAACATTGAAGTGCCTGTGTAACAGATGAGTTCTCGTCCGAAACCCTGATACTCCGAAAGAGGTTGTCCAGTTTGTACACGAGGTGCGTCCAGTTTTCGCCGTGACCCTCTCTACTCTTTTGCACATGCTATGCGGGTGAAATGATGATACCATGCCAATTTCCAACATTTTCAGAGTTCATTTTGTAGTGATCTTCAATTTCACCGTCATTTCGCTCTATAAAAAAATCGGTAAATGACTGAAAAACAGCAAATGATGTCAGAACGTGTTGGAAATTGATGACGTCGCTTTGAATGATGCATACTGAACGCAAAAATAGGCTGGAGTTCAAATAAGTTTAAAAAACATTGAAGTGCCCGTGTAACAGATGAGTTCTCGTCCGAAACCCTGATACTCCGAAAGAGATTGTCCAGCTTGTACACGAGGTGCGTCCAGTTTTCGCCGTGACACTCTCTACTCTTTTGCACATGCTATGCGGGTGAAATGATGATACCATGCCAAGTTCCAACATTTTCAGAGTTTATTTTGTAGTGATTTTCAATTTCACCGTCATTTAGCTCTCTAAACAAATCGGTAAATGACTGAAAAACATCAAATGATGTCAGAACGTGTTGGCAATTGATGACGTCGCTTTGAATGATGCATACTGAATGCAAAAATAGGTTGGAGTTCAAATAAGTTTAAAAAACATTGAAGTGCCCGTGTAACAGATGAGTTCTCGTCCGAAACCCTGATACTCCGAAAGAGATTGTCTAGTTTGTACACGAGGTGCGTCCAGTTTTCGCCGTGACCCTCTCTACTCTTTTGCACATGCTATGCGGGTGAAATGATGATACCATGCCAAGTTCCAACATTTTCAGAGTTCATTTTGTAGTGATTTTCAATTTCACCGTCATTTAGCTCTCTAAACAAATCGGTAAATGACTGAAAAAAAGCAAATGTTGTCAGAACGTGTTGGAAATTGATGATGTCGCTTTGAATGATGCATACTGAACGCAAAAATAGGCCGGAGTTCAAATAAGTTTAAAAAACATTGAAGTGCCTGTGTAACAGATGAGTTCTCGTCCGAAACCCTGATACTCCGAAAGAGGTTGTCCAGTTTGTACACGAGGTGCGTCCAGTTTTCGCCGTGACCCTCTCTACTCTTTTGCACATGCTATGCGGGTGAAATGATGATACCATGCCAATTTCCAACATTTTCAGAGTTCATTTTGTAGTGATCTTCAATTTCACCGTCATTTCGCTCTATAAAAAAATCGGTAAATGACTGAAAAACAGCAAATGATGTCAGAACGTGTTGGAAATTGATGACGTCGCTTTGAATGATGCATACTGAACGCAAAAATAGGCTGGAGTTCAAATAAGTTTAAAAAACATTGAAGTGCCCGTGTAACAGATGAGTTCTCGTCCGAAACCCTGATACTCCGAAAGAGATTGTCCAGTTTGTACACGAGGTGCGTCCAGTTTTCGCCGTGACACTCTCTACTCTTTTGCACATGCTATGCGGGTGAAATGATGATACCATGCCAAGTTCCAACATTTTCAGAGTTCATTTTGTAGTGATTTTCAATTTCACCGTCATTTAGCTCTCTAAACAAATCGGTAAATGACTGAAAAACATCAAATGATGTCAGAACGTGTTGGCAATTGATGACGTCGCTTTGAATGATGCATACTGAATGCAAAAATAGGTTGGAGTTCAAATAAGTTTAAAAACATTGAAGTGCCCGTGTAACAGATGAGTTCTCGTCCGAAACCCTGATACTCCGAAAGAGATTGTCTAGTTTGTACACGAGGTGCGTCCAGTTTTCGCCGTGACCCTCTCTACTCTTTTGCACAT
Source organism: Aegilops tauschii subsp. strangulata (assembly GCF_002575655.3). NCBI lineage: Eukaryota > Viridiplantae > Streptophyta > Magnoliopsida > Poales > Poaceae > Aegilops > Aegilops tauschii. Next base: position 125,439,901 of record NC_053041.3, read on the forward strand.
GCTATGCGGGTGAAATGATGATACCATGCCAATTTCCAACATTTTCAGAGTTCATTTTGTAGTGATCTTCAATTTCACCGTCATTTCGCTCTCTAAAAAAATCGGTAAATGACTGAAAAACAGCAAATGATGTCAGAACGTGTTGGAAATTGATGACGTCGCTTTGAATGATGCATACTGAACGCAAAAATAGGCTGGAGTTCAAATAAGTTTAAAAAACATTGAAGTGCCCGTGTAACAGATGAGTTCTCGTCCGAAACCCTGATACTCCGAAAGTGATTGTCCAGTTTGTACACGAGGTGCGTCCAGTTTTCGCCGTGACCCTCTCTACTCTTTTGCACATGCTATGCGGGTGAAATGATGATACCATGCCAAGTTCCAACATTTTCAGAGTTCATTTTGTAGTGATCTTCAATTTCACCGTCATTTAGCTCTCTAAACAAATCGGTAAATGACTGAAAAACAGCAAATGATGTCAGAACGTGTTGGAAATTGATGACGTCGCTTTGAATGATGCATACTGAACGCAAAAATAGGCTGGAGTTCAAATAAGTTTAAAAAACATTGAAGTGCCCGTGTAACAGATGAGTTCTCGTCCGAAACCCTGATACTCCGAAAGAGATTGTCCAGTTTGTACACGAGGTGCGTCCAGTTTTCGCCGCGACCCTCTCTACTCTTTTGCACATGCTATGCTTGTGAAATGATGATACCATGCCAAGTTCCAACATTTTCAGAGTACATTTTGTAGTGATTTTCAATTTCACCATCATTTAGCTCTCTAAACAAATCGGTAAATGACTGAAAAACAGCAAATGATGTCAGAACGTGTTGGAAATTGATGACGTCGCTTTGAATGATGCATACTGAACGCAAAAATAGGCTGGAGTTCAAATAAGTTTAAAATACATTGAAGTGCCCCTGTAACACATGAGTTCTCGTCCGAAACCCTGATACTCCGAAAGAGATTGTCCAGTTTGTACACGAGGTGCGTCCAGTTTTCGCCGTGACACTCTCTACTCTTTTGCACATGCTATGCGGGTGAAATGATGATACCATGCCAAGTTCCAACATTTTCAGAGTTCATTTTGTAGTGATTTTCAATTTCACCGTCATTTAGCTCTCTAAACAAATCGGTAAATGACTGAAAAACAGCAAATGATGTCAGAACGTGTTGGAAATTGATGACGTCGCTTTGAATGATGCATACTGAACGCAAAAATAGGCTGGAGTTCAAATAAGTTTAAAAAACATTGAAGTGCCCGTGTAACAGATGAGTTCTCGTCTGAAACCCTGATACTCCGAAAGAGATTGTCTAGTTTGTACACGAGGTGCGTCCAGTTTTCGCCGTAACCCTCTCTACTCTTTTGCACATGCTATGCGGGTGAAATGATGATACCATGCCAAGTTCCAACATTTTCAGAGTTCATTTTGTAGTGATTTTCAATTTCACCGTCATTTAGCTCTCTAAACAAATCGGTAAATGACTGAAAAAAAGCAAATGATGTCAGAACGTGTTGGCAATTGATGATGTCGCTTTGAATGATGCATACTGAACGCAAAAATAGGCCGGAGTTCAAATAAGTTTAAAAAACATTGAAGTGCCCGTGTAACAGATGAGTTCTCGTCCGAAACCCTGATACTCCGAAAGAGGTTGTCCAGTTTGTACACGAGGTGCGTCCAGTTTTCGCCGTGACCCTCTCTACTCTTTTGCACATGCTATGCGGGTGAAATGATGATACCATGCCAAGTTCCAACATTTTCAGAGTTCATTTTGTAGTGATCTTCAATTTCACCGTCATTTCGCTCTCTAAAAAAATCGGTAAATGACTGAAAAACAGCAAATGATGTCAGAACGTGTTGGAAATTGATGACGTCGCTTTTGAATGATGCATACTGAACGCAAAAATAGGCTGGAGTTCAAATAAGTTAAAAACATTGAAGTGCCCGTGTAACAGATGAGTTCTCGTCCGAAACCCTGATACTCCGAAAGAGATTGTCCAGTTTGTACACGAGGTGCGTCCAGTTTTCGCCGTGACACTCTCTACTCTTTTGCACATGCTATGCGGGTGAAATGATGATACCATGCCAAGTTCCAACATTTTCAGAGTTCATTTTGTAGTGATTTTCAATTTCACCGTCATTTAGCTCTCTAAACAAATCGGTAAATGACTGAAAAACATCAAATGATGTCAGAACGTGTTGGCAATTGATGACGTCGCTTTGAATGATGCATACTGAATGCAAAAATAGGTTGGAGTTCAAATAAGTTTAAAAACATTGAAGTGCCCGTGTAACAGATGAGTTCTCGTCCGAAACCCTGATACTCCGAAAGAGATTGTCTAGTTTGTACACGAGGTGCGTCCAGTTTTCGCCGTGACCCTCTCTACTCTTTTGCACATGCTATGCGGGTGAAATGATGATACCATGCCAATTTCCAACATTTTCAGAGTTCATTTTGTAGTGATCTTCAATTTCACCGTCATTTCGCTCTCTAAAAAAATCGGTAAATGACTGAAAAACAGCAAATGATGTCAGAACGTGTTGGAAATTGATGACGTCGCTTTGAATGATGCATACTGAACGCAAAAATAGGCTGGAGTTCAAATAAGTTTAAAAAACATTGAAGTGCCCGTGTAACAGATGAGTTCTCGTCCGAAACCCTGATACTCCGAAAGTGATTGTCCAGTTTGTACACGAGGTGCGTCCAGTTTTCGCCGTGACCCTCTCTACTCTTTTGCACATGCTATGCGGGTGAAATGATGATACCATGCCAAGTTCCAACATTTTCAGAGTTCATTTTGTAGTGATCTTCAATTTCACCGTCATTTAGCTCTCTAAACAAATCGGTAAATGACTGAAAAACAGCAAATGATGTCAGAACGTGTTGGAAATTGATGACGTCGCTTTGAATGATGCATACTGAACGCAAAAATAGGCTGGAGTTCAAATAAGTTTAAAAAACATTGAAGTGCCCGTGTAACAGATGAGTTCTCGTCCGAAACCCTGATACTCCGAAAGAGATTGTCCAGTTTGTACACGAGGTGCGTCCAGTTTTCGCCGCAACCCTCTCTACTCTTTTGCACATGCTATGCTTGTGAAATGATGATACCATGCCAAGTTCCAACATTTTCAGAGTACATTTTGTAGTGATTTTCAATTTCACCATCATTTAGCTCTCTAAACAAATCGGTAAATGACTGAAAAACAGCAAATGATGTCAGAACGTGTTGGAAATTGATGACGTCGCTTTGAATGATGCATACTGAACGCAAAAATAGGCTGGAGTTCAAATAAGTTTAAAATACATTGAAGTGCCCCTGTAACACATGAGTTCTCGTCCGAAACCCTGATACTCCGAAAGAGATTGTCCAGTTTGTACACGAGGTGCGTCCAGTTTTCGCCGTGACACTCTCTACTCTTTTGCACATGCTATGCGGGTGAAATGATGATACCATGCCAAGTTCCAACATTTTCAGAGTTCATTTTGTAGTGATTTTCAATTTCACCGTCATTTAGCTCTCTAAACAAATCGGTAAATGACTGAAAAACAGCAAATGATGTCAGAACGTGTTGGAAATTGATGACGTCGCTTTGAATGATGCATACTGAACGCAAAAATAGGCTGGAGTTCAAATAAGTTTAAAAAACATTGAAGTGCCCGTGTAACAGATGAGTTCTCGTCTGAAACCCTGATACTCCGAAAGAGATTGTCTAGTTTGTACACGAGGTGCGTCCAGTTTTCGCCGTAACCCTCTCTACTCTTTTGCACATGCTATGCGGGTGAAATGATGATACCATGCCAAGTTCCAACATTTTCAGAGTTCATTTTGTAGTGATTTTCAATTTCACCGTCATTTAGCTCTCTAAACAAATCGGTAAATGACTGAAAAAAAGCAAATGATGTCAGAACGTGTTGGCAATTGATGATGTCGCTTTGAATGATGCATACTGAACGCAAAAATAGGCCGGAGTTCAAATAAGTTTAAAAAACATTGAAGTGCCCGTGTAACAGATGAGTTCTCGTCCGAAACCCTGATACTCCGAAAGAGGTTGTCCAGTTTGTACACGAGGTGCGTCCAGTTTTCGCCGTGACCCTCTCTACTCTTTTGCACATGCTATGCGGGTGAAATGATGATACCATGCCAAGTTCCAACATTTTCAGAGTTCATTTTGTAGTGATCTTCAATTTCACCGTCATTTCGCTCTCTAAAAAAATCGGTAAATGACTGAAAAACAGCAAATGATGTCAGAACGTGTTGGAAATTGATGACGTCGCTTTTGAATGATGCATACTGAACGCAAAAATAGGCTGGAGTTCAAATAAGTTAAAAACATTGAAGTGCCCGTGTAACAGATGAGTTCTCGTCCGAAACCCTGATACTCCGAAAGTGATTGTCCAGTTTGTACACGAGGTGCGTCCAGTTTTCGCCGTGACCCTCTCTACTCTTTTGCACATGCTATGCGGGTGAAATGATGATACCATGCCAAGTTCCAACATTTTCAGAGTTCATTTTGTAGTGATCTTCAATTTCACCGTCATTTAGCTCTCTAAAAAAATCGGTAAATGACTGAAAAACAGCAAATGATGTCAGAACGTGTTGGAAATTGATGACGTCGCTTTGAATGATGCATGCTGAACGCAAAAATAGGCTGGAGTTCAAATAAGTTTAAAAAACATTGAAGTGCCCGTGTAACAGATGAGTTCTCGTCCGAAACCCTGATACTCCGAAAGAGATTGTCCAGTTTGTACACGAGGTGCGTCCAGTTTTCGCCGCGACCCTCTCTACTCTTTTGCACATGCTATGCGGGTGAAATGATGATACCATGCTAAGTTCCAACATTTTCAGAGTACATTTTGTAGTGATTTTCAATTTCACCATCATTTAGCTCTCTAAACAAATCGGTAAATGACTGAAAAACAGCAAATGATGTCAGAACATGTTGGAAATTGATGACGTCGCTTTGAATGATGCATACTGAACGCAAAAATAGGCTGGAGCTCAAATAAGTTTAAAATACATTGAAGTGCCCCTGTAACAGATGAGTTCTCGTCCGAAACCCTGATACTCCGAAAGAGATTGTCCAGTTTGTACACGAGGTGCGTCCAGTTTTCGCCGTGACCCTCTCTACTCTTTTGCACATGCTATTCGGGTGAAATGATGATACCATGCCAAGTTCCAACATTTTCAGAGTTCATTTTGTAGTGATTTTCAATTTCACCGTCATTTAGCTCTCTAAACAGATCGGTAAATGACTGAAAAACAGCAAATGATGTCAGAACGTGTTGGAAATTGATGACGTCGCTTTGAATGATGCATACTGAACGCAAAAATAGGCTGGAGTTCAAATAAGTTTAAAAAACATTGAAGTGCCCGTGTAACAGATGAGTTCTCGTCCGAAACCCTAATACTCCGTAAGAGATTGTCCAGTTTGTACACGAGGTGCGTCCAATTTTCGCCGTGACCCTCTCTACTCTTTTGCACATGCTATGCGGGTGAAATGATGATACCATGCCAAGTTCCAACACTTTCAGAGTTCATTTTGTAGTGATTTTCAATTTCACCGTCATTTAGCTCTCTAAACAAATCGGTAAATGACTGAAAAAGAGCAAATGATGTCAGAACGTGTTGGAAATTGATGACGTCGCTTTGAATGATTGATGCTGAACGCAAAAATAGGCTGGAGTTCAAATAAGTTTAAAAAACATTGAAGTGCCCGTGTAACAGATGAGTTCTCGTCCGAAACCCTGATACTCCGAAAGAGATTGTCCAGTTTGTACACGAGGTGCGTCCAGTTTTCGCCGTGACCCTCTCTACTCTTTTGCACATGCTATGCGGGTGAAATGATGATACCATGCCAAGTTCCAACATTTTCGGAGTTCATTTTGTAGTGATTTTCAATTTCACCGTCATTTAGCTCTCTAAACAAATCGGTAAATGACTGAAAAACATCAAATGATGTCAGAACGTGTTGGAAATTGATGACGTCGCTTTGAATGATGCATACTGAACGCAAAAATAGGCTGGAGTTCAAATAAGTTTAAAAAACATTGAAGTGCCCGTGTAACAGATGAGTTCTCGTCCGAAACCCTGATACTCCGAAAGAGATTGTCTAGTTTGTACACGAGGTGCGTCCAGTTTTCGCCGTGACCCTCTCTACTCTTTTGCACATGCTATGCGGGTGAAATGATGATACCATGCCAAGTTCCAACATTTTCAGAGTTCATTTTGTAGTGATTTTCAATTTCACCGTCATTTAGCTCTCTAAACAAATCGGTAAATGACTGAAAAAAGCAAATGATGTCAGAACGTGTTGGAAATTGATGATGTCGCTTTGAATGATGCATACTGAACGCAAAAATAGGCCGGAGTTCAAATAAGTTTAAAAAACATTGAAGTGCCCGTGTAACAGATGAGTTCTCGTCCGAAACCCTGATACTCCGAAAGAGGTTGTCCAGTTTGTACACGAGGTGCGTCCAGTTTTCGCCGTGACCCTCTCTACTCTTTTGCACATGCTATGCGGGTGAAATGATGATACCATGCCAAGTTCCAACATTTTCAGAGTTCATTTTGTAGTGATCTTCAATTTCACCGTCATTTAGCTCTCTAAAAAAATCGGTAAATGACTGAAAAACAGCAAATGATGTCAGAACGTGTTGGAAATTGATGACGTCGCTTTGAATGATGCATACTGAACGCAAAAATAGGCCGGAGTTCAAATAAGTTTAAAAAACATTGAAGTGCCCGTGTAACAGATGAGTTCTCGTCCGAAACCCTGATACTCCGAAAGAGGTTGTCCAGTTTGTACACGAGGTGCGTCCAGTTTTCGCCGTGACCCTCTCTACTCTTTTGCACATGCTATGCGGGTGAAATGATGATACCATGCCAAGTTCCAACATTTTCAGAGTTCATTTTGTAGTGATCTTCAATTTCACCGTCATTTCGCTCTCTAAAAAAATCGGTAAATGACTGAAAAACAGCAAATGATGTCAGAACGTGTTGGAAATTGATGACGTCGCTTTGAATGATGCATACTGAACGCAAAAATAGGCTGGAGTTCAAATAAGTTTAAAAAACATTGAAGTGCCCGTGTAACAGATGAGTTCTCGTCCGAAACCCTGATACTCCGAAAGAGATTGTCCAGTTTGTACACGAGGTGCGTCCAGTTTTCGCCGTGACCCTCTCTACTCTTTTGCACATGCTATGCGGGTGAAATGATGATACCATGCCAAGTTCCAACATTTTCGGAGTTCATTTTGTAGTGATTTTCAATTTCACCGTCATTTAGCTCTCTAAACAAATCGGTAAATGACTGAAAAACATCAAATGATGTCAGAACGTGTTGGAAATTGATGACGTCGCTTTGAATGATGCATACTGAACGCAAAAATAGGCTGGAGTTCAAATAAGTTTAAAAAACATTGAAGTGCCCGTGTAACAGATGAGTTCTCGTCCGAAACCCTGATACTCCGAAAGAGATTGTCTAGTTTGTACACGAGGTGCGTCCAGTTTTCGCCGTGACCCTCTCTACTCTTTTGCACATGCTATGCGGGTGAAATGATGATACCATGCCAAGTTCCAACATTTTCAGAGTTCATTTTGTAGTGATTTTCAATTTCACCGTCATTTAGCTCTCTAAACAAATCGGTAAATGACTGAAAAAAGCAAATGATGTCAGAACGTGTTGGAAATTGATGATGTCGCTTTGAATGATGCATACTGAACGCAAAAATAGGCCGGAGTTCAAATAAGTTTAAAAAACATTGAAGTGCCCGTGTAACAGATGAGTTCTCGTCCGAAACCCTGATACTCCGAAAGAGGTTGTCCAGTTTGTACACGAGGTGCGTCCAGTTTTCGCCGTGACCCTCTCTACTCTTTTGCACATGCTATGCGGGTGAAATGATGATACCATGCCAAGTTCCAACATTTTCAGAGTTCATTTTGTAGTGATCTTCAATTTCACCGTCATTTAGCTCTCTAAAAAAATCGGTAAATGACTGAAAAACAGCAAATGATGTCAGAACGTGTTGGAAATTGATGACGTCGCTTTGAATGATGCATACTGAACGCAAAAATAGGCCGGAGTTCAAATAAGTTTAAAAAACATTGAAGTGCCCGTGTAACAGATGAGTTCTCGTCCGAAACCCTGATACTCCGAAAGAGGTTGTCCAGTTTGTACACGAGGTGCGTCCAGTTTTCGCCGTGACCCTCTCTACTCTTTTGCACATGCTATGCGGGTGAAATGATGATACCATGCCAAGTTCCAACATTTTCAGAGTTCATTTTGTAGTGATCTTCAATTTCACCGTCATTTCGCTCTCTAAAAAAATCGGTAAATGACTGAAAAACAGCAAATGATGTCAGAACGTGTTGGAAATTGATGACGTCGCTTTGAATGATGCATACTGAACGCAAAAATAGGCTGGAGTTCAAATAAGTTTAAAAAACATTGAAGTGCCCGTGTAACAGATGAGTTCTCGTCCGAAACCCTGATACTCCGAAAGAGATTGTCCAGTTTGTACACGAGGTGCGTCCAGTTTTCGCCGTGACCCTCTCTACTCTTTTGCACATGCTATGCGGGTGAAATGATGATACCATGCCAAGTTCCAACATTTTCAGAGTACATTTTGTAGTGATTTTCAATTTCACCGTCATTTAGCTCTCTAAACAAATCGGTAAATGACTGAAAAAAGCAAATGATGTCAGAACCTGTTGGAAATTGATGATGTCGCTTTGAATGATGCATACTGAACGCAAAAATAGGCCGGAGTTCAAATAAGTTTAAAAAACATTGAAGTGCCTGTGTAACAGATGAGTTCTCGTCCGAAACCCTGATACTCCGAAAGAGGTTGTCCAGTTTGTACACGAGGTGCGTCCAGTTTTCGCCGTGACCCTCTCTACTCTTTTGCACATGCTATGCGGGTGAAATGATGATACCATGCCAAGTTCCAACATTTTCGGAGTTCATTTTGTAGTGATTTTCAATTTCACGGTCATTTAGATCTCTAAACAAATCGGTAAATGACTGAAAAAAGCAAATGATGTCAGAACGTGTTGGAAATTGATGACGTCGCTTTGAATGATGCATACTGAACGCAAAAATAGGCCGGAGTTCAAATAAGTTTAAAAAACATTGAAGTGCCCGTGTAACAGATGAGTTCTCGTCCGAAACCCTGATACTCCGAAAGAGATTGTCTAGTTTGTACACGAGGTGCGTCCAGTTTTCGCCGTGACCCTCTCTACTCTTTTGCACATGCTATGCGGGTGAAATGATGATACCATGCCAAGTTCCAACATTTTCAGAGTTCATTTTGTAGTGATTTTCAATTTCACCGTCATTTAGCTCTCTAAACAAATCGGTAAATGACTGAAAAACAGCAAATGATGTCAGAACGTGTTGGAAATTGATGACGTCGCCTTGAATGATGCATACTGAATGCAAAAATAGGCTGGAGTTCAAATAAGTTTAAAAAACATTGAAGTGCCCGTGTAACAGATGAGTTCTCGTCCGAAACCCTAATACTCCGTAAGAGATTGTCCAGTTTGTACACGAGGTGCGTCCAGTTTTCGCCGTGACCCTCTCTACTCTTTTGCACATGCTATGCGGGTGAAATGAAGATACCATGCCAAGTTCCAACACTTTCAGAGTACATTTTGTAGTGATTTTCAATTTCACCGTCATTTAGCTCTCTAAACAAATCGGTAAATGACTGAAAAAGAGCAAATGATGTCAGAACGTGTTGGAAATTGATGACGTCGCTTTGAATGATGCATACTGAACGCAAAAATAGGCTGGAGTTCAAATAAGTTTAAAAAACATTGAAGTGCCCGTGTAACAGATGAGTTCTCGTCCGAAACCCTGATACTCCGAAAGAGATTGTCCAGTTTGTACACGAGGTGCGTCCAGTTTTCGCCGTGACCCTCTCTACTCTTTTGCACATGCTATGCGGGTGAAATGATGATACCATGCCAAGTTCCAACATTTTCGGAGTTCATTTTGTAGTGATTTTCAATTTCACGGTCATTTAGATCTCTAAACAAATCGGTAAATGACTGAAAAAAGCAAATGATGTCAGAACGTGTTGGAAATTGATGACGTCGCTTTGAATGATGCATACTGAACGCAAAAATAGGCCGGAGTTCAAATAAGTTTAAAAAACATTGAAGTGCCCGTGTAACAGATGAGTTCTCGTCCGAAACCCTGATACTCCGAAAGAGATTGTCCAGTTTGTACACGAGGTGCGTCCATTTTTCGCCGTGACACTCTCTACTCTTTTGCACATGCTATGCGGGTGAAATGATGATACCATGCCAAGTTCCAACATTTTCAGAGTTCATTTTGTAGTGATTTTCAATTTCACCGTCATTTAGCTCTCTAAACAAATCGGTAAATGACTGAAAAACAGCAAATGATGTCAGAACGTGTTGGAAATTGATGACGTCGCTTTGAATGATGCATACTGAACGCAAAAATAGGCTGGAGTTCAAATAAGTTTAAAAAACATTGAAGTGCCCGTGTAACAGATGAGTTCTCGTCCGAAACCCTGATACTCCGAAAGAGATTGTCTAGTTTGTACACGAGGTGCGTCCAGTTTTCGCCGTGACCCTCTCTACTCTTTTGCACATGCTATGCGGGTGAAATGATGATACCATGCCAAGTTCCAACATTTTCAGAGTTCATTTTGTAGTGATTTTCAATTTCACCGTCATTTAGCTCTCTAAACAAATCGGTAAATGACTGAAAAAAGCAAATGATGTCAGAACGTGTTGGAAATTGATGATGTCGCTTTGAATGATGCATACTGAACGCAAAAATAGGCCGGAGTTCAAATAAGTTTAAAAAACATTGAAGTTCCTGTGTAACAGATGAGTTCTCGTCCGAAACCCTGATACTCCGAAAGAGGTTGTCCAGTTTGTACACGAGGTGCGTCCAGTTTTCGCCGTGACCCTCTCTACTCTTTTGCACATGCTATGCGGGTGAAATGATGATACCATGCCAAGTTCCAACATTTTCAGAGTTCATTTTGTAGTGATCTTCAATTTCACCGTCATTTCGCTCTCTAAAAAAATCGGTAAATGACTGAAAAACAGCAAATGATGTCAGAACGTGTTGGAAATTGATGACGTCGCTTTGAATGATGCATACAGAACGCAAAAATAGGATGGAGTTCAAATAAGTTTAAAAAACATTGAAGTGCCCGTGTAACAGATGAGTTCTCGTCCGAAACCCTGATACTCCGAAAGTGATTGTCCAGTTTGTACACGAGGTGCGTCCAGTTTTCGCCGTGACCCTCTCTACTCTTTCGCACATGCTATGCGGGTGAAATGATAATACCATGCCAAGTTCCAACATTTTCAGAGTTCATTTTGTAGTGATCTTCAATTTCACCGTCATTTAGCTCTCTAAAAAAATCGGTAAATGACTGAAAAACAGCAAATGATGTCAGAACGTGTTGGAAATTGATGACGTCGCTTTGAATGATTGATGCTGAACGCAAAAATAGGCTGGAGTTCAAATAAGTTTAAAAAACATTGAAGTGCCCGTGTAACAGATGAGTTCTCGTCCGAAACCCTGATACTCCGAAAGAGATTGTCCAGTTTGTACACGAGGTGCGTCCAGTTTTCGCCGTGACCCTCTCTACTCTTTTGCACATGCTATGCGGGTGAAATGATGATACCATGCCAAGTTCCAACATTTTCAGAGTTCATTTTGTAGTGATTTTCAATTTCACCGTCATTTAGCTCTCTAAACAAATCGGTAAATGACTGAAAAACATCAAATGATGTCAGAACGTGTTGGAAATTGATGACGTCGCTTTGAATGATGCATACTGAACGCAAAAATAGGCTGGAGTTCAAATAAGTTTAAAAAACATTGAAGTGCCCGTGTAACAGATGAGTTCTCGTCCGAAACCCTGCTACTCCGAAAGAGATTGTCCAGTTTGTACACGAGGTGCGTCCAGTTTTCGCCGTGACCCTCTCTACTCTTTTGCACATGCTATGCGGGTGAAATGATGATACCATGCCAAGTTCCAACATTTTCAGAGTTCATTTTGTAGTGATTTTCAATTTCACCGTCATTTAGCTCTCTAAACAAATCGGTAAATGACTGAAAAACAGCAAATGATGTCAGAACGTGTTGGAAATTGATGACGTCGCTTTGAATGATGCATACTGAACGCAAAAATAGGCTGGAGTTCAAATAAGTTTAAAAAACATTGAAGTGCCCGTGTAACAGATGAGTTCTCGTCCGAAACCCTGATACTCCGAAAGAGATTGTCCAGTTTGTACACGAGGTGCGTCCAGTTTTCGCCGTGACCCTCTCTACTCTTTTGCACATGCTATGCGGGTGAAATGATGATACCATGCCAAGTTCCAACATTTTCAGAGTTCATTTTGTAGTGATTTTCAATTTCACCGTCATTTAGCTCTCTAAACAAATCGGTAACTGACTGAAAAAGAGCAAATGATGTCAGAACGTGTTGGAAATTGATGACGTCGCTTTGAATGATGCATACTGAACGCAAAAATAGGCTGGAGTTCAAATATGTTTAAAATACATTGAAGTGCCCGTGTAACAGATGAGTTCTCGTCCGAAACCCTGATACTCCGAAAGAGATTGTCCAATTTGTACACGAGGTGCGTCCAGTTTTCGCCGTGACCCTCTCTACTCTTTTGCACATGCTATGCGGGTGAAATGATGATACCATGCCAAGTTCCAACATTTTCAGAGTTCATTTTGTAGTGATTTTCAATTTCACCGTCATTTAGCTCTCTAAACAAATCGGTAAATGACTGAAAAACAGCAAATGATGTCAGAACGTGTTGGAAATTGATGACGTCGCTTTGAATGATGCATACTGAACGCAAAAATAGGCTGGAGTTCAAATAAGTTTAAAAAACATTGAAGTGCCCGTGTAACAGATGAGTTCTCGTCCGAAACCCTAATACTCCGAAAGAGATTGTCCAGTTTGTACACGAGGTGCGTCCAGTTTTCGCCGTGACCCTCTCTACTCTTTTGCACATGCTATGCGGGTGAAATGATGATACCATGCCAAGTTCCAACACTTTCAGAGTTCATTTTGTAGTGATTTCAATTTCACCGTCATTTAGCTCTCTAAACAAATCGGTAAATGACTGAAAAAGAGCAAATGATGTCAGAACGTGTTGGAAATTGATGACGTCGCTTTGAATGATGCATACTGAACGCAAAAATAGGCTGGAGTTCAAATAAGTTTAAAAAACATTGAAGTGCCCGTGTAACAGATGAGTTCTCGTCCGAAACCCTGCTACTCCGAAAGAGATTGTCCAGTTTGTACACGAGGTGCGTCCAGTTTTCGCCGTGACCCTCTCTACTCTTTTGCACATGCTATCCGGGTGAAATGATGATACCATGCCAAGTTCCAACATTTTCAGGGTTCATTTTGTAGTGATCTTCAATTTCACCGTCATTTAGCTCTCTAAAAAATCGGTAAATGACTGAAAAACAGCAAATGATGTCAGAACGTGTTGGAAATTGATGACGTCGCTTTGAATGATGCATACTGAACGCAAAAATAGGCTGGAGTTCAAATAAGTTTAAAAAACATTGAAGTGCCCGTGTAACAGATGAGTTCTCGTCCGAAACCCTGATACTCCGAAAGAGATTGTCCAGTTTGTACACGAGGTGCGTCCAGTTTTCGCCGCGACCCTCTCTACTCTTTTGCACATGCTATGCGGGTGAAATGATGATACCATGCCAAGTTCCAACATTTTCAGAGTTCATTTTGTAGTGATTTTCAATTTCACCGTCATTTAGCTCTCTAAACAAATCGGTAAATGACTGAAAAACAGCAAATGATGTCAGAACGTGTTGGAAATTGATGACGTCGCTTTGAATGATGCATACTGAACGCAAAAATAGGCTGGAGTTCAAATAAGTTTAAAAAACATTGAAGTGCCCGTGTAACAGATGAGTTCTCGTCCGAAACCCTGATACTCCGAAAGAGATTGTCCAGTTTGTACACGAGGTGCGTCCAGTTTTCGCCGTGACCCTCTCTACTCTTTTGCACATGCTATGCGGGTGAAATGATGATACCATGCCAAGTTCCAACATTTTCAGAGTTCATTTTGTAGTGATTTTCAATTTCACCGTCATTTAGCTCTCTAAACAAATCGGTAAATGACTGAAAAACAGCAAATGATGTCAGAACGTGTTGGAAATTGATGACGTCGCTTTGAATGATGCATACTGAACGCAAAAATAGGCTGGAGTTCAAATAAGTTTAAAAAACATTGAAGTGCCCGTGTAACAGATGAGTTCTCGTCCGAAACCCTGATACTCCGAAAGAGATTGTCCAGTTTGTACACGAGGTGCGTCCAGTTTTCGCCGTGACCCTCTCTACTCTTTTGCACATGCTATGCGGGTGAAATGATGATACCATGCCAAGTTCCAACATTTTCAGAGTTCATTTTGTAGTGATTTTCAATTTCACCGTCATTTAGCTCTCTAAACAAATCGGTAACTGACTGAAAAAGAGCAAATGATGTCAGAACGTGTTGGAAATTGATGACGTCGCTTTGAATGATGCATACTGAACGCAAAAATAGGCTGGAGTTCAAATATGTTTAAAATACATTGAAGTGCCCGTGTAACAGATGAGTTCTCGTCCGAAACCCTGATACTCCGAAAGAGATTGTCCAATTTGTACACGAGGTGCGTCCAGTTTTCGCCGTGACCCTCTCTACTCTTTTGCACATGCTATGCGGGTGAAATGATGATACCATGCCAAGTTCCAACATTTTCAGAGTTCATTTTGTAGTGATTTTCAATTTCACCGTCATTTAGCTCTCTAAACAAATCGGTAAATGACTGAAAAACAGCAAATGATGTCAGAACGTGTTGGAAATTGATGACGTCGCTTTGAATGATGCATACTGAACGCAAAAATAGGCTGGAGTTCAAATAAGTTTAAAAAACATTGAAGTGCCCGTGTAACAGATGAGTTCTCGTCCGAAACCCTAATACTCCGAAAGAGATTGTCCAGTTTGTACACGAGGTGCGTCCAGTTTTCGCCGTGACCCTCTCTACTCTTTTGCACATGCTATGCGGGTGAAATGATGATACCATGCCAAGTTCCAACACTTTCAGAGTTCATTTTGTAGTGATTTCAATTTCACCGTCATTTAGCTCTCTAAACAAATCGGTAAATGACTGAAAAAGAGCAAATGATGTCAGAACGTGTTGGAAATTGATGACGTCGCTTTGAATGATGCATACTGAACGCAAAAATAGGCTGGAGTTCAAATAAGTTTAAAAAACATTGAAGTGCCCGTGTAACAGATGAGTTCTCGTCCGAAACCCTGCTACTCCGAAAGAGATTGTCCAGTTTGTACACGAGGTGCGTCCAGTTTTCGCCGTGACCCTCTCTACTCTTTTGCACATGCTATCCGGGTGAAATGATGATACCATGCCAAGTTCCAACATTTTCAGGGTTCATTTTGTAGTGATCTTCAATTTCACCGTCATTTAGCTCTCTAAAAAATCGGTAAATGACTGAAAAACAGCAAATGATGTCAGAACGTGTTGGAAATTGATGACGTCGCTTTGAATGATGCATACTGAACGCAAAAATAGGCTGGAGTTCAAATAAGTTTAAAAAACATTGAAGTGCCCGTGTAACAGATGAGTTCTCGTCCGAAACCCTGATACTCCGAAAGAGATTGTCCAGTTTGTACACGAGGTGCGTCCAGTTTTCGCCGCGACCCTCTCTACTCTTTTGCACATGCTATGCGGGTGAAATGATGATACCATGCCAAGTTCCAACATTTTCAGAGTACATTTTGTAGTGATTTTCAATTTCACCATCATTTAGCTCTCTAAACAAATCGGTAAATGACTGAAAACAGCAAATGATGTCAGAACGTGTTGGAAATTGATGACGTCGCTTTGAATGATGCATACTGAACGCAAAAATAGGCTGGAGTTCAAATAAGTTTAAAATACATTGAAGTGCCCCTGTAACAGATGAGTTCTCGTCCGAAACCCTGATACTCCGAAAGAGATTGTCCAGTTTGTACACGAGGTGCGTCCAGTTTTCGCCGCGACCCTCTCTACTCTTTTGCACATTCTATGCGGGTGAAATGATGATACCATGCCAAGTTCCAACATTTTCAGAGTACATTTTGTAGTGATTTTCAATTTCACCGTCATTTAGCTCTCTAAACAAATCGGTAAATGACTGAAAAACAGCAAATGATGTCAGAACGTGTTGGAAATTGATGACGTCGCTTTGAATGATGCATACTGAACGCAAAAATAGGCTGGAGTTCAAATAAGTTTAAAAAACTTTGAAGTGCCCGTGTAACAGATGAGTTCTCGTCCGAAACCCTAATACTCCGAAAGAGATTGTCCAGTTTGTACACGAGGTGCGTCCAGTTTTCGCCGCGACCCTCTCTACTCTTTTGCACATGCTATGCGGGTGAAATGATGATACCATGCCAAGTTCCAACATTTTCAGAGTTCATTTTGTAGTGATTTTCAATTTCACCGTCATTTAGCTCTCTAAACAAATCGGTAACTGACTGAAAAAGAGCAAATGATGTCAGAACGTGTTGGAAATTGATGACGTCGCTTTGAATGATGCATACTGAACGCAAAAATAGGCTGGAGTTCAAATATGTTTAAAAAACATTGAAGTGCCCGTGTAACAGATGAGTTCTCGTCCGAAACCCTGATACTCCGAAAGAGATTGTCCAATTTGTACACGAGGTGCGTCCAGTTTTCGCCGTGACCCTCTCTACTCTTTTGCACATGCTATGCGGGTGAAATGATGATACCATGCCAAGTTCCAACATTTTCAGAGTTCATTTTGTAGTGATTTTCAATTTCACCGTCATTTAGCTCTCTAAACAAATCGGTAAATGACTGAAAAACAGCAAATGATGTCAGAACGTGTTGGAAATTGATGACGTCGCTTTGAATGATGCATACTGAACGCAAAAATAGGCTGGAGTTCAAATAAGTTTAAAAAACATTGAAGTGCCCGTGTAACAGATGAGTTCTCGTCCGAAACCCTGATACTCCGAAAGAGATTGTCCAGTTTGTACACGAGGTGCGTCCAGTTTTCGCCGTGACCCTCTCTACTCTTTTGCACATGCTATGCGGGTGAAATGATGATACCATGCCAAGTTCCAACATTTTCAGAGTTCATTTTGTAGTGATTTTCAATTTCACCGTCATTTAGCTCTCTAAACAAATCGGTAACTGACTGAAAAAGAGCAAATGATGTCAGAACGTGTTGGAAATTGATGACGTCGCTTTGAATGATGCATACTGAACGCAAAAATAGGCTGGAGTTCAAATATGTTTAAAATACATTGAAGTGCCCGTGTAACAGATGAGTTCTCGTCCGAAACCCTGATACTCCGAAAGAGATTGTCCAATTTGTACACGAGGTGCGTCCAGTTTTCGCCGTGACCCTCTCTACTCTTTTGCACATGCTATGCGGGTGAAATGATGATACCATGCCAAGTTCCAACATTTTCAGAGTTCATTTTGTAGTGATTTTCAATTTCACCGTCATTTAGCTCTCTAAACAAATCGGTAAATGACTGAAAAACAGCAAATGATGTCAGAACGTGTTGGAAATTGATGACGTCGCTTTGAATGATGCATACTGAACGCAAAAATAGGCTGGAGTTCAAATAAGTTTAAAAAACATTGAAGTGCCCGTGTAACAGATGAGTTCTCGTCCGAAACCCTAATACTCCGAAAGAGATTGTCCAGTTTGTACACGAGGTGCGTCCAGTTTTCGCCGTGACCCTCTCTACTCTTTTGCACATGCTATGCGGGTGAAATGATGATACCATGCCAAGTTCCAACACTTTCAGAGTTCATTTTGTAGTGATTTCAATTTCACCGTCATTTAGCTCTCTAAACAAATCGGTAAATGACTGAAAAAGAGCAAATGATGTCAGAACGTGTTGGAAATTGATGACGTCGCTTTGAATGATGCATACTGAACGCAAAAATAGGCTGGAGTTCAAATAAGTTTAAAAAACATTGAAGTGCCCGTGTAACAGATGAGTTCTCGTCCGAAACCCTGCTACTCCGAAAGAGATTGTCCAGTTTGTACACGAGGTGCGTCCAGTTTTCGCCGTGACCCTCTCTACTCTTTTGCACATGCTATCCGGGTGAAATGATGATACCATGCCAAGTTCCAACATTTTCAGGGTTCATTTTGTAGTGATCTTCAATTTCACCGTCATTTAGCTCTCTAAAAAATCGGTAAATGACTGAAAAACAGCAAATGATGTCAGAACGTGTTGGAAATTGATGACGTCGCTTTGAATGATGCATACTGAACGCAAAAATAGGCTGGAGTTCAAATAAGTTTAAAAAACATTGAAGTGCCCGTGTAACAGATGAGTTCTCGTCCGAAACCCTGATACTCCGAAAGAGATTGTCCAGTTTGTACACGAGGTGCGTCCAGTTTTCGCCGCGACCCTCTCTACTCTTTTGCACATGCTATGCGGGTGAAATGATGATACCATGCCAAGTTCCAACATTTTCAGAGTACATTTTGTAGTGATTTTCAATTTCACCATCATTTAGCTCTCTAAACAAATCGGTAAATGACTGAAAACAGCAAATGATGTCAGAACGTGTTGGAAATTGATGACGTCGCTTTGAATGATGCATACTGAACGCAAAAATAGGCTGGAGTTCAAATAAGTTTAAAATACATTGAAGTGCCCCTGTAACAGATGAGTTCTCGTCCGAAACCCTGATACTCCGAAAGAGATTGTCCAGTTTGTACACGAGGTGCGTCCAGTTTTCGCCGCGACCCTCTCTACTCTTTTGCACATTCTATGCGGGTGAAATGATGATACCATGCCAAGTTCCAACATTTTCAGAGTACATTTTGTAGTGATTTTCAATTTCACCGTCATTTAGCTCTCTAAACAAATCGGTAAATGACTGAAAAACAGCAAATGATGTCAGAACGTGTTGGAAATTGATGACGTCGCTTTGAATGATGCATACTGAACGCAAAAATAGGCTGGAGTTCAAATAAGTTTAAAAAACTTTGAAGTGCCCGTGTAACAGATGAGTTCTCGTCCGAAACCCTAATACTCCGAAAGAGATTGTCCAGTTTGTACACGAGGTGCGTCCAGTTTTCGCCGCGACCCTCTCTACTCTTTTGCACATGCTATGCGGGTGAAATGATGATACCATGCCAAGTTCCAACATTTTCAGAGTTCATTTTGTAGTGATTTTCAATTTCACCGTCATTTAGCTCTCTAAACAAATCGGTAACTGACTGAAAAAGAGCAAATGATGTCAGAACGTGTTGGAAATTGATGACGTCGCTTTGAATGATGCATACTGAACGCAAAAATAGGCTGGAGTTCAAATATGTTTAAAAAACATTGAAGTGCCCGTGTAACAGATGAGTTCTCGTCCGAAACCCTGATACTCCGAAAGAGATTGTCCAATTTGTACACGAGGTGCGTCCAGTTTTCGCCGTGACCCTCTCTACTCTTTTGCACATGCTATGCGGGTGAAATGATGATACCATGCCAAGTTCCAACATTTTCAGAGTTCATTTTGTAGTGATTTTCAATTTCACCGTCATTTAGCTCTCTAAACAAATCGGTAAATGACTGAAAAACAGCAAATGATGTCAGAACGTGTTGGAAATTGATGACGTCGCTTTGAATGATGCATACTGAACGCAAAAATAGGCTGGAGTTCAAATAAGTTTAAAAAACATTGAAGTGCCCGTGTAACAGATGAGTTCTCGTCCGAAACCCTAATACTCCGAAAGAGATTGTCCAGTTTGTACACGAGGTGCGTCCAGTTTTCGCCGTGACCCTCTCTACTCTTTTGCACATGCTATGCGGGTGAAATGATGATACCATGCCAAGTTCCAACACTTTCAGAGTTCATTTTGTAGTGATTTTCAATTTCACCGTCATTTAGCTCTCTAAACAAATCGGTAAATGACTGAAAAAGAGCAAATGATGTCAGAACGTGTTGGAAATTGATGACGTCGCTTTGAATGATGCATACTGAACGCAAAAATAGGCTGGAGTTCAAATAAGTTTAAAAAACATTGAAGTGCCCGTGTAACAGATGAGTTCTCGTCCGAAACCCTGCTACTCCGAAAGAGATTGTCCAGTTTGTACACGAGGTGCGTCCAGTTTTCGCCGTGACCCTCTCTACTCTTTTGCACATGCTATGCGGGTGAAATGATGATACCATGCCAAGTTCCAACATTTTCAGGGTTCATTTTGTAGTGATCTTCAATTTCACCGTCATTTAGCTCTCTAAAAAATCGGTAAATGACTGAAAAACAGCAAATGATGTCAGAACGTGTTGGAAATTGATGACGTCGCTTTGAATGATGCATACTGAACGCAAAAATAGGCTGGAGTTCAAATAAGTTTAAAAAACATTGAAGTGCCCGTGTAACAGATGAGTTCTCGTCCGAAACCCTGATACTCCGAAAGAGATTGTCCAGTTTGTACACGAGGTGCGTCCAGTTTTCGCCGCGACCCTCTCTACTCTTTTGCACATGCTATGCGGGTGAAATGATGATACCATGCCAAGTTCCAACATTTTCAGAGTACATTTTGTAGTGATTTTCAATTTCACCATCATTTAGCTCTCTAAACAAATCGGTAAATGACTGAAAACAGCAAATGATGTCAGAACGTGTTGGAAATTGATGACGTCGCTTTGAATGATGCATACTGAACGCAAAAATAGGCTGGAGTTCAAATAAGTTTAAAATACATTGAAGTGCCCCTGTAACAGATGAGTTCTCGTCCGAAACCCTGATACTCCGAAAGAGATTGTCCAGTTTGTACACGAGGTGCGTCCAGTTTTCGCCGCGACCCTCTCTACTCTTTTGCACATTCTATGCGGGTGAAATGATGATACCATGCCAAGTTCCAACATTTTCAGAGTACATTTTGTAGTGATTTTCAATTTCACCGTCATTTAGCTCTCTAAACAAATCGGTAAATGACTGAAAAACAGCAAATGATGTCAGAACGTGTTGGAAATTGATGACGTCGCTTTGAATGATGCATACTGAACGCAAAAATAGGCTGGAGTTCAAATAAGTTTAAAAAACTTTGAAGTGCCCGTGTAACAGATGAGTTCTCGTCCGAAACCCTAATACTCCGAAAGAGATTGTCCAGTTTGTACACGAGGTGCGTCCAGTTTTCGCCGTGACCCTCTCTACTCTTTTGCACATGCTATGCGGGTGAAATGATGATACCATGCCAAGTTCCAACATTTTCAGAGTTCATTTTGTAGTGATTTTCAATTTCACCGTCATTTAGCTGTCTAAACAAATCGGTAAATGACTGAAAAACAGCAAATGATGTCAGAACGTGTTGGAAATTGATGACGTCGCTTTGAATGATGCATACTGAACGCAAAAATAGGCTGGAGTTCAAATAAGTTTAAAAAACATTGAAGTGCCCGTGTAACAGATGAGTTCTCGTCCGAAACCCTGATACTCCGAAAGAGATTGTCCAGTTTGTACACGAGGTGCGTCCAGTTTTCGCCGTGACCCTCTCTACTCTTTTGCACATGCTATGCGGGTGAAATGATGATACCATGCCAAGTTCCAACATTTTCAGAGTTCATTTTGTAGTGATTTTCAATTTCACCGTCATTTAGCTCTCTAAACAAATCGGTAAATGACTGAAAAACAGCAAATGATGTCAGAACGTGTTGGAAATTGATGACGTCGCTTTGAATGATGCATACTGAACGCAAAAATAGGCTGGAGTTCAAATAAGTTTAAAAAACATTGAAGTGCCCGTGTAACAGATGAGTTCTCGTCCGAAACCCTGATACTCCGAAAGAGATTGTCCAGTTTGTACACGAGGTGCGTCCAGTTTTCGCCGTGACCCTCTCTACTCTTTTGCACATGCTATGCGGGTGAAATGATGATACCATGCCAAGTTCCAACATTTTCAGAGTTCATTTTGTAGTGATTTTCAATTTCACCGTCATTTAGCTCTCTAAACAAATCGGTAAATGACTGAAAAAGAGCAAATGATGTCAGAACGTGTTGGAAATTGATGACGTCGCTTTGAATGATGCATACTGAACGCAAAAATAGGCTGGAGTTCAAATAAGTTTAAAAAACATTGAAGTGCCCGTGTAACAGATGAGTTCTCGTCCGAAACCCTGCTACTCCGAAAGAGATTGTCCAGTTTGTACACGAGGTGCGTCCAGTTTTCGCCGTGACCCTCTCTACTCTTTTGCACATGCTATGCGGGTGAAATGATGATACCATGCCAAGTTCCAACATTTTCAGGGTTCATTTTGTAGTGATCTTCAATTTCACCGTCATTTAGCTCTCTAAAAAATCGGTAAATGACTGAAAAACAGCAAATGATGTCAGAACGTGTTGGAAATTGATGACGTCGCTTTGAATGATGCATACTGAACGCAAAAATAGGCTGGAGTTCAAATAAGTTTAAAAAACATTGAAGTGCCCGTGTAACAAATGAGTTCTCGTCCGAAACCCTGATACTCCGAAAGAGATTGTCCAGTTTGTACACGAGGTGCGTCCAGTTTTCGCCGCGACCCTCTCTACTCTTTTGCACATGCTATGCGGGTGAAATGATGATACCATGCCAAGTTCCAACATTTTCAGAGTACATTTTGTAGTGATTTTCAATTTCACCATCATTTAGCTCTCTAAACAAATCGGTAAATGACTGAAAACAGCAAATGATGTCAGAACGTGTTGGAAATTGATGACGTCGCTTTGAATGATGCATACTGAACGCAAAAATAGGCTGGAGTTCAAATAAGCTTAAAATACATTGAAGTGCCCCTGTAACAGATGAGTTCTCGTCCGAAACCCTGATACTCCGAAAGAGATTGTCCAGTTTGTACACGAGGTGCGTCCAGTTTTCGCCGTGACCCTCTCTACTCTTTTGCACATGCTATGCGGGTGAAATGATGATACAATGCCAAGTTCCAACATTTCCAGAGTTCATTTTGTAGTGATTTTCAATTTCACCGTCATTTAGCTCTCTAAACAAATCGGTAAATGACTGAAAAACAGCAAATGATGTCAGAACGTGTTGGAAATTGATGACGTCGCTTTGAATGATGCATACTGAACGCAAAAATAGGCTGGAGTTCAAATAAGTTTAAAAAACATTGAAGTGCCCGTGTAACAGATGAGTTCTCGTCCGAAACCCTGATACTCCGAAAGAGATTGTCCAGTTTGTACACGAGGTGCGTCCAGTTTTCGCCGTGACCCTCTCTACTCTTTTGCACATGCTATGCGGGTGAAATGATGATACCATGCCAAGTTCCAACATTTTCAGAGTTCATTTTGTAGTGATTTTCAATTTCACCGTCATTTAGCTCTCTAAACAAATCGGTAAATGACTGAAAAAGAGCAAATGATGTCAGAACGTGTTGGAAATTGATGACGTCGCTTTGAATGATGCATACTGAACGCAAAAATAGGCTGGAGTTCAAATAAGTTTAAAAAACATTGAAGTGCCCGTGTAACAGATGAGTTCTCGTCTGAAACCCTGCTACTCCGAAAGAGATTGTCCAGTTTGTACACGAGGTGCGTCCAGTTTTTGCCGTGACCCTCTCTACTCTTTTGCACATGCTATGCGGGTGAAATGATGATACCATGCCAAGTTCCAACATTTTCAGGGTTCATTTTGTAGTGATCTTCAATTTCACCGTCATTTAGCTCTCTAAAAAATCGGTAAATGACTGAAAAAGAGCAAATGATGTCAGAACGTGTTGGAAATTGATGACGTCGCTTTGAATGATGCATACTGAACGCAAAAATAGGCTGGAGTTCAAATAAGTTTAAAAAACATTGAAGTGCCCGTGTAACAGATGAGTTCTCGTCCGAAACCCTGATACTCCGAAAGAGATTGTCCAGTTTGTACACGAGGTGCGTCCAGTTTTCGCCGCGACCCTCTCTACTCTTTTGCACATGCTATGCGGGTGAAATGATGATACCATGCCAAGTTCCAACATTTTCAGAGTACATTTTGTAGTGATTTTCAATTTCACCATCATTTAGCTCTCTAAACAAATCGGTAAATGACTGAAAACAGCAAATGATGTCAGAACGTGTTGGAAATTGATGACGTCGCTTTGAATGATGCATACTGAACGCAAAAATAGGCTGGAGTTCAAATAAGTTTAAAATACATTGAAGTGCCCCTGTAACAGATGAGTTCTCGTCCGAAACCCTGATACTCCGAAAGAGATTGTCCAGTTTGTACACGAGGTGCGTCCAGTTTTCGCCGTGACCCTCTCTACTCTTTTGCACATGCTATGCGGGTGAAATGATGATACCATGCCAAGTTCCAACATTTTCAGAGTTCATTTTGTAGTGATTTTCAATTTCACCGTCATTTAGCTCTCTAAACAAATCGGTAAATGACTGAAAAACAGCAACTGATGTCAGAACGTGTTGGAAATTGATGACGTCGCTTTGAATGATGCATACTGAACGCAAAAATAGGCTGGAGTTCAAATAAGTTTAAAAAACATTGAAGTGCCCGTGTAACAGATGAGTTCTCGTCCGAAACCCTGATACTCCGAAAGAGATTGTCCAGTTTGTACACGAGGTGCGTCCAGTTTTCGCCGTGACCCTCTCTACTCTTTTGCACATGCTATGCGGGTGAAATGATGATACCATGCCAAGTTCCAACATTTTCAGAGTTCATTTTGTAGTGATTTTCAATTTCACCGTCATTTAGCTCTCTAAACAAATCGGTAAATGACTGAAAAAGAGCAAATGATGTCAGAACGTGTTGGAAATTGATGACGTCGCTTTGAATGATGCATACTGAACGCAAAAATAGGCTGGAGTTCAAATAAGTTTAAAAAACATTGAAGTGCCCGTGTAACAGATGAGTTCTCGTCCGAAACCCTGCTACTCCGAAAGAGATTGTCCAGTTTGTACACGAGGTGCGTCCAGTTTTCGCCGTGACCCTCTCTACTCTTTTGCACATGCTATGCGGGTGAAATGATGATACCATGCCAAGTTCCAACATTTTCAGGGTTCATTTTGTAGTGATCTTCAATTTCACCGTCATTTAGCTCTCTAAAAAATCGGTAAATGACTGAAAAAGAGCAAATGATGTCAGAACGTGTTGGAAATTGATGACGTCGCTTTGAATGATGCATACTGAACGCAAAAATAGGCTGGAGTTCAAATAAGTTTAAAAAACATTGAAGTGCCCGTGTAACAAATGAGTTCTCGTCCGAAACCCTGATACTCCGAAAGAGATTGTCCAGTTTGTACACGAGGTGCGTCCAGTTTTCGCCGCGACCCTCTCTACTCTTTTGCACATGCTATGCGGGTGAAATGATGATACCATGCCAAGTTCCAACATTTTCAGAGTACATTTTGTAGTGATTTTCAATTTCACCATCATTTAGCTCTCTAAACAAATCGGTAAATGACTGAAAACAGCAAATGATGTCAGAACGTGTTGGAAATTGATGACGTCGCTTTGAATGATGCATACTGAACGCAAAAATAGGCTGGAGTTCAAATAAGTTTAAAATACATTGAAGTGCCCCTGTAACAGATGAGTTCTCGTCCGAAACCCTGATACTCCGAAAGAGATTGTCCAGTTTGTACACGAGGTGCGTCCAGTTTTCGCCGTGACCCTCTCTACTCTTTTGCACATGCTATGCGGGTGAAATGATGATACCATGCCAAGTTCCAACATTTTCAGAGTTCATTTTGTAGTGATTTTCAATTTCACCGTCATTTAGCTCTCTAAACAAATCGGTAAATGACTGAAAAACAGCAAATGATGTCAGAACGTGTTGGAAATTGATGACGTCGCTTTGAATGATGCATACTGAACGCAAAAATAGGCTGGAGTTCAAATAAGTTTAAAAAACATTGAAGTGCCCGTGTAACAGATGAGTTCTCGTCCGAAACCCTGATACTCCGAAAGAGATTGTCCAGTTTGTACACGAGGTGCGTCCAGTTTTCGCCGTGACCCTCTCTACTCTTTTGCACATGCTATGCGGGTGAAATGATGATACCATGCCAAGTTCCAACATTTTCAGAGTTCATTTTGTAGTGATTTTCAATTTCACCGTCATTTAGCTCTCTAAACAAATCGGTAAATGACTGAAAAAGAGCAAATGATGTCAGAACGTGTTGGAAATTGATGACGTCGCTTTGAATGATGCATACTGAACGCAAAAATAGGCTGGAGTTCAAATAAGTTTAAAAAACATTGAAGTGCCCGTGTAACAGATGAGTTCTCGTCCGAAACCCTGCTACTCCGAAAGAGATTGTCCAGTTTGTACACGAGGTGCGTCCAGTTTTCGCCGTGACCCTCTCTACTCTTTTGCACATGCTATGCGGGTGAAATGATGATACCATGCCAAGTTCCAACATTTTCAGGGTTCATTTTGTAGTGATCTTCAATTTCACCGTCATTTAGCTCTCTAAAAAATCGGTAAATGACTGAAAAACAGCAAATGATGTCAGAACGTGTTGGAAATTGATGACGTCGCTTTGAATGATGCATACTGAACGCAAAAATAGGCTGGAGTTCAAATAAGTTTAAAAAACATTGAAGTGCCCGTGTAACAAATGAGTTCTCGTCCGAAACCCTGATACTCCGAAAGAGATTGTCCAGTTTGTACACGAGGTGCGTCCAGTTTTCGCCGCGACCCTCTCTACTCTTTTGCACATGCTATGCGGGTGAAATGATGATACCATGCCAAGTTCCAACATTTTCAGAGTACATTTTGTAGTGATTTTCAATTTCACCATCATTTAGCTCTCTAAACAAATCGGTAAATGACTGAAAACAGCAAATGATGTCAGAACGTGTTGGAAATTGATGACGTCGCTTTGAATGATGCATACTGAACGCAAAAATAGGCTGGAGTTCAAATAAGTTTAAAATACATTGAAGTGCCCCTGTAACAGATGAGTTCTCGTCCGAAACCCTGATACTCCGAAAGAGATTGTCCAGTTTGTACACGAGGTGCGTCCAGTTTTCGCCGTGACCCTCTCTACTCTTTTGCACATGCTATGCGGGTGAAATGATGATACCATGCCAAGTTCCAACATTTTCAGAGTTCATTTTGTAGTGATTTTCAATTTCACCGTCATTTAGCTCTCTAAACAAATCGGTAAATGACTGAAAAACAGCAAATGATGTCAGAACGTGTTGGAAATTGATGACGTCGCTTTGAATGATGCATACTGAACGCAAAAATAGGCTGGAGTTCAAATAAGTTTAAAAAACATTGAAGTGCCCGTGTAACAGATGAGTTCTCGTCTGAAACCCTGATACTCCGAAAGAGATTGTCCAGTTTGTACACGAGGTGCGTCCAGTTTTCGCCGTGACCCTCTCTACTCTTTTGCACATGCTATGCGGGTGAAATGATGATACCATGCCAAGTTCCAACATTTTCAGAGTTCATTTTGTAGTGATTTTCAATTTCACCGTCATTTAGCTCTCTAAACAAATCGGTAAATGACTGAAAAACAGCAAATGATGTCAGAACGTGTTGGAAATTGATGACGTCGCTTTGAATGATGCATACTGAACGCAAAAATAGGCTGGAGTTCAAATAAGTTTAAAAAACATTGAAGTGCCCGTGTAACAGATGAGTTCTCGTCCGAAACCCTGATACTCCGAAAGAGATTGTCCAGTTTGTACACGAGGTGCGTCCAGTTTTCGCCGTGACCCTCTCTACTCTTTTGCACATGCTATGCGGGTGAAATGATGATACCATGCCAAGTTCCAACATTTTCAGAGTTCATTTTGTAGTGATTTTCAATTTCACCGTCATTTAGCTCTCTAAACAAATCGGTAAATGACTGAAAAAGAGCAAATGATGTCAGAACGTGTTGGAAATTGATGACGTCGCTTTGAATGATGCATACTGAACGCAAAAATAGGCTGGAGTTCAAATAAGTTTAAAAAACATTGAAGTGCCCGTGTAACAGATGAGTTCTCGTCCGAAACCCTGCTACTCCGAAAGAGATTGTCCAGTTTGTACACGAGGTGCGTCCAGTTTTCGCCGTGACCCTCTCTACTCTTTTGCACATGCTATGCGGGTGAAATGATGATACCATGCCAAGTTCCAACATTTTCAGGGTTCATTTTGTAGTGATCTTCAATTTCACCGTCATTTAGCTCTCTAAAAAATCGGTAAATGACTGAAAAACAGCAAATGATGTCAGAACGTGTTGGAAATTGATGACGTCGCTTTGAATGATGCATACTGAACGCAAAAATAGGCTGGAGTTCAAATAAGTTTAAAAAACATTGAAGTGCCCGTGTAACAAATGAGTTCTCGTCCGAAACCCTGATACTCCGAAAGAGATTGTCCAGTTTGTACACGAGGTGCGTCCAGTTTTCGCCGCGACCCTCTCTACTCTTTTGCACATGCTATGCGGGTGAAATGATGATACCATGCCAAGTTCCAACATTTTCAGAGTACATTTTGTAGTGATTTTCAATTTCACCATCATTTAGCTCTCTAAACAAATCGGTAAATGACTGAAAACAGCAAATGATGTCAGAACGTGTTGGAAATTGATGACGTCGCTTTGAATGATGCATACTGAACGCAAAAATAGGCTGGAGTTCAAATAAGTTTAAAATACATTGAAGTGCCCCTGTAACAGATGAGTTCTCGTCCGAAACCCTGATACTCCGAAAGAGATTGTCCAGTTTGTACACGAGGTGCGTCCAGTTTTCGCCGTGACCCTCTCTACTCTTTTGCACATGCTATGCGGGTGAAATGATGATACCATGCCAAGTTCCAACATTTTCAGAGTTCATTTTGTAGTGATTTTCAATTTCACCGTCATTTAGCTCTCTAAACAAATCGGTAAATGACTGAAAAACAGCAAATGATGTCAGAACGTGTTGGAAATTGATGACGTCGCTTTGAATGATGCATACTGAACGCAAAAATAGGCTGGAGTTCAAATAAGTTTAAAAAACATTGAAGTGCCCGTGTAACAGATGAGTTCTCGTCCGAAACCCTGATACTCCGAAAGAGATTGTCCAGTTTGTACACGAGGTGCGTCCAGTTTTCGCCGTGACCCTCTCTACTCTTTTGCACATGCTATGCGGGTGAAATGATGATACCATGCCAAGTTCCAACATTTTCAGAGTTCATTTTGTAGTGATTTTCAATTTCACCGTCATTTAGCTCTCTAAACAAATCGGTAAATGACTGAAAAAGAGCAAATGATGTCAGAACGTGTTGGAAATTGATGACGTCGCTTTGAATGATGCATACTGAACGCAAAAATAGGCTGGAGTTCAAATAAGTTTAAAAAACATTGAAGTGCCCGTGTAACAGATGAGTTCTCGTCCGAAACCCTGCTACTCCGAAAGAGATTGTCCAGTTTGTACACGAGGTGCGTCCAGTTTTCGCCGTGACCCTCTCTACTCTTTTCCACATGCTATGCGGGTGAAATGATGATACCATGCCAAGTTCCAACATTTTCAGGGTTCATTTTGTAGTGATCTTCAATTTCACCGTCATTTAGCTCTCTAAAAAATCGGTAAATGACTGAAAAACAGCAAATGATGTCAGAACGTGTTGGAAATTGATGACGTCGCTTTGAATGATGCATACTGAACGCAAAAATAGGCTGGAGTTCAAATAAGTTTAAAAAACATTGAAGTGCCCATGTAACAGATGAGTTCTCGTCCGAAACCCTGATACTCCGAAAGAGATTGTCCAGTTTGTACACGAGGTGCGTCCAGTTTTCGCCGCGACCCTCTCTACTCTTTTGCACATGCTATGCGGGTGAAATGATGATACCATGCCAAGTTCCAACATTTTCAGAGTACATTTTGTAGTGATTTTCAATTTCACCATCATTTAGCTCTCTAAACAAATCGGTAAATGACTGAAAACAGCAAATGATGTCAGAACGTGTTGGAAATTGATGACGTCGCTTTGAATGATGCATACTGAACGCAAAAATAGGCTGGAGTTCAAATAAGTTTAAAAAACATTGAAGTGCCCCTGTAACAGATGAGTTCTCGTCCGAAACCCTGATACTCCGAAAGAGATTGTCCAGTTTGTACACGAGGTGCTTCCAGTTTTCGCCGTGACCCTCTCTACTCTTTTGCACATGCTATGCGGGTGAAATGATGATACCATGCCAAGTTCCAACATTTTCAGAGTTCATTTTGTAGTGATTTTCAATTTCACCGTCATTTAGCTCTCTAAACAAATCGGTAAATGACTGAAAAACAGCAAATGATGTCAGAACGTGTTGGAAATTGATGACGTCGCTTTGAATGATGCATACTGAACGCAAAAATAGGCTGGAGTTCAAATAAGTTTAAAAAACATTGAAGTGCCCGTGTAACAGATGAGTTCTCGTCCGAAACCCTGATACTCCGAAAGAGATTGTCCAGTTTGTACACGAGGTGCGTCCAGTTTTCGCCGTGACCCTCTCTACTCTTTGGCACATGCTATGCGGGTGAAATGATGATACCATGCCAAGTTCCAACATTTTCAGAGTTCATTTTGTAGTGATTTTCAATTTCACCGTCATTTAGCTCTCTAAACAAATCGGTAAATGACTGAAAAACAGCAAATGATGTCAGAACGTGTTGGAAATTGATGACATCGCTTTGAATGATGCATACTGAACGCAAAAATAGGCTGGAGTTCAAATAAGTTGAAAAAACATTGAAGTGCCCGTGTAACAGATGAGTTCTCGTCCGAAACCCTGATACTCCGAAAGAGATTGTCCAGTTTGTACACGAGGTGCGTCCAGTTTTCGCCGTGACCCTCTCTACTCTTTTGCACATGCTATGCGGGTGAAATGATGAAACCATGCCAAGTTCCAACATTTTCAGAGTTCATTTTGTAGTGATTTTCAATTTCACCGTCATTTAGCTCTCTAAACAAATCGGTAAATGACTGAAAAAGAGCAAATGATGTCAGAACGTGTTGGAAATTGATGACGTCGCTTTGAATGATGCATACTGAACGCAAAAATAGGCTGGAGTTCAAATAAGTTTAAAAAACATTGAAGTGCCCGTGTAACAGATGAGTTCTCGTCCGAAACCCTGCTACTCCGAAAGAGATTGTCCAGTTTGTACACGAGGTGCGTCCAGTTTTCGCCGTGACCCTCTCTACTCTTTTCCACATGCTATGCGGGTGAAATGATGATACCATGCCAAGTTCCAACATTTTCAGGGTTCATTTTGTAGTGATCTTCAATTTCACCGTCATTTAGCTCTCTAAAAAATCGGTAAATGACTGAAAAAGAGCAAATGATGTCAGAACGTGTTGGAAATTGATGACGTCGCTTTGAATGATGCATACTGAACGCAAAAATAGGCTGGAGTTCAAATAAGTTTAAAAAACATTGAAGTGCCCGTGTAACAGATGAGTTCTCGTCCGAAACCCTGATACTCCGAAAGAGATTGTCCAGTTTGTACACGAGGTGCGTCCAGTTTTCGCCGCGACCCTCTCTACTCTTTTCCACATGCTATGCGGGTGAAATGATGATACCATGCCAAGTTCCAACATTTTCAGGGTTCATTTTGTAGTGATCTTCAATTTCACCGTCATTTAGCTCTCTAAAAAATCGGTAAATGACTGAAAAAGAGCAAATGATGTCAGAACGTGTTGGAAATTGATGACGTCGCTTTGAATGATGCATACTGAACGCAAAAATAGGCTGGAGTTCAAATAAGTTTAAAAAACATTGAAGTGCCCGTGTAACAGATGAGTTCTCGTCCGAAACCCTGATACTCCGAAAGAGATTGTCCAGTTTGTACACGAGGTGCGTCCAGTTTTCGCCGCGACCCTCTCTACTCTTTTGCACATGCTATGCGGGTGAAATGATGATACCATGCCAAGTTCCAACATTTTCAGAGTACATTTTGTAGTGATTTTCAATTTCACCATCATTTAGCTCTCTAAACAAATCGGTAAATGACTGAAAACAGCAAATGATGTCAGAACGTGTTGGAAATTGATGACGTCGCTTTGAATGATGCATACTGAACGCAAAAATAGGCTGGAGTTCAAATAAGTTTAAAAAACATTGAAGTGCCCCTGTAACAGATGAGTTCTCGTCCGAAACCCTGATACTCCGAAAGAGATTGTCCAGTTTGTACACGAGGTGCTTCCAGTTTTCGCCGTGACCCTCTCTACTCTTTTGCACATGCTATGCGGGTGAAATGATGATACCATGCCAAGTTCCAACATTTTCAGAGTTCATTTTGTAGTGATTTTCAATTTCACCGTCATTTAGCTCTCTAAACAAATCGGTAAATGACTGAAAAACAGCAAATGATCTCAGAACGTGTTGGAAATTGATGACGTCGCTTTGAATGATGCATACTGAACGCAAAAATAGGCTGGAGTTCAAATAAGTTTAAAAAACATTGAAGTGCCCGTGTAACAGATGAGTTCTCGTCCGAAACCCTGATACTCCGAAAGAGATTGTCCAGTTTGTACACGAGGTGCGTCCAGTTTTCGCCGTGACCCTCTCTACTCTTTGGCACATGCTATGCGGGTGAAATGATGATACCATGCCAAGTTCCAACATTTTCAGAGTTCATTTTGTAGTGATTTTCAATTTCACCGTCATTTAGCTCTCTAAACAAATCGGTAAATGACTGAAAAACAGCAAATGATGTCAGAACGTGTTGGAAATTGATGACATCGCTTTGAATGATGCATACTGAACGCAAAAATAGGCTGGAGTTCAAATAAGTTGAAAAAACATTGAAGTGCCCGTGTAACAGATGAGTTCTCGTCCGAAACCCTGATACTCCGAAAGAGATTGTCCAGTTTGTACACGAGGTGCGTCCAGTTTTCGCCGTGACCCTCTCTACTCTTTTGCACATGCTATGCGGGTGAAATGATGATACCATGCCAAGTTCCAACATTTTCAGAGTTCATTTTGTAGTGATTTTCAATTTCACCGTCATTTAGCTCTCTAAACAAATCGGTAAATGACTGAAAAAGAGCAAATGATGTCAGAACGTGTTGGAAATTGATGACGTCGCTTTGAATGATGCATACTGAACGCAAAAATAGGCTGGAGTTCAAATAAGTTTAAAAAACATTGAAGTGCCCGTGTAACAGATGAGTTCTCGTCCGAAACCCTGCTACTCCGAAAGAGATTGTCCAGTTTGTACACGAGGTGCGTCCAGTTTTCGCCGTGACCCTCTCTACTCTTTTCCACATGCTATGCGGGTGAAATGATGATACCATGCCAAGTTCCAACATTTTCAGGGTTCATTTTGTAGTGATCTTCAATTTCACCGTCATTTAGCTCTCTAAAAAATCGGTAAATGACTGAAAAAGAGCAAATGATGTCAGAACGTTTTGGAAATTGATGACGTCGCTTTGAATGATGCATACTGAACGCAAAAATAGGCTGGAGTTCAAATAAGTTTAAAAAACATTGAAGTGCCCGTGTAACAGATGAGTTCTCGTCCGAAACCCTGATACTCCGAAAGAGATTGTCCAGTTTGTACACGAGGTGCGTCTAGTTTTCGCCGCGACCCTCTCTACTCTTTTGCACATGCTATGCGGGTGAAATGATGATACCATGCCAAGTTCCAACATTTTCAGAGTACATTTTGTAGTGATTTTCAATTTCACTGTCATTTAGCTCTCTAAACAAATCGGTAAATGACTGAAAACAGCAAATGATGTCAGAACGTCTTGGAAATTGATGACGTCGCTTTGAATGATGCATACTGAACGCAAAAATAGGCTGGAGTTCAAATAAGTTTAAAAAACATTGAAGTGCCCCTGTAACAGATGAGTTCTCGTCCGAAACCCTGATACTCCGAAAGAGATTGTCCAGTTTGTACACGAGGTGCTTCCAGTTTTCGCCGTGACCCTCTCTACTCTATTGCACATGCTATGCGGGTGAAATGATGATACCATGCCAAGTTCCAACATTTTCAGAGTTCATTTTGTAGTGATTTTCAATTTCACTGTCATTTAGCTCTCTAAACAAATCGGTAAATGACTGAAAAACAGCAAATGATGTCAGAACGTGTTGGAAATTGATGACGTCGCTTTGAATGATGCATACTGAACGCAAAAATAGGCTGGAGTTCAAATAAGTTTAAAAAACATTGAAGTGCCCGTGTAACAGATGAGTTCTCGTCCGAAACCCTGATACTCCGAAAGAGATTGTCCAGTTTGTACACGAGGTGCGTCCAGTTTTCGCCGTGACCCTCTCTACTCTTTGGCACATGCTATGCGGGTGAAATGATGATACCATGCCAAGTTCCAACATTTTCAGAGTTCATTTTGTAGTCGTTTTCAATTTCACCGTCATTTAGCTCTCTAAACAAATCGGTAAATGACTGAAAAACAGCAAATGATGTCAGAACGTGTTGGAAATTGATGACATCGCTTTGAATGATGCATACTGAACGCAAAAATAGGCTGGAGTTCAAATAAGTTGAAAAAACATTGAAGTGCCCGTGTAACAGATGAGTTCTCGTCCGAAACCCTGATACTCCGAAAGAGATTGTCCAGTTTGTACACGAGGTGCGTCCAGTTTTCGCCGTGACCCTCTCTACTCTTTTGCACATGCTATGCGGGTGAAATGATGATACCATGCCAAGTTCCAACATTTTCAGAGTTCATTTTGTAGTGATTTTCAATTTCACCGTCATTTAGCTCTCTAAACAAATCGGTAAATGACTGAAAAAGAGCAAATGATGTCAGAACGTGTTGGAAATTGATGACGTCGCTTTGAATGATGCATACTGAACGCAAAAATAGGCTGGAGTTCAAATAAGTTTAAAAAACATTGAAGTGCCCGTGTAACAGATGAGTTCTCGTCCGAAACCCTGCTACTCCGAAAGAGATTGTCCAGTTTGTACACGAGGTGCGTCCAGTTTTCGCCGTGACCCTCTCTACTCTTTTGCACATGCTATGCGGGTGAAATGATGATACCATGCCAAGTTCCAACATTTTCAGGGTTCATTTTGTAGTGATCTTCAATTTCACCGTCATTTAGCTCTCTAAAAAATCGGTAAATGACTGAAAAATAGCAAATGATGTCAGAACGTGTTGGAAATTGATGACGTCGCTTTGAATGATGCATACTGAACGCAAAAATAGGCTGGAGTTCAAATAAGTTTAAAAAACATTGAAGTGCCCGTGTAACAGATGAGTTCTCGTCCGAAACCCTGATACTTCGAAAGAGATTGTCCAGTTTGTACACGAGGTGCGTCCAGTTTTCGCCGCGACCCTCTCTACTCTTTTGCACATGCTATGCGGGTGAAATGATGATACCATGCCAAGTTCCAACATTTTCAGAGTACATTTTGTAGTGATTTTCAATTTCACCATCATTTAGCTCTCTAAACAAATCGGTAAATGACTGAAAACAGCAAATGATGTCAGAACGTGTTGGAAATTGATGACGTCGCTTTGAATGATGCATACTGAACGCAAAAATAGGCTGGAGTTCAAATAAGTTTAAAATACATTGAAGTGCCCCTGTAACAGATGAGTTCTCGTCCGAAACCCTGATACTCCGAAAGAGATTGTCCAGTTTGTACACGAGGTGCTTCCATTTTTCGCCGTGACCCTCTCTACTCTTTTGCACATGCTATGCGGGTGAAATGATGATACCATGCCAAGTTCCAACATTTTCAGAGTTCATTTTGTAGTGATTTTCAATTTCACCGTCATTTAGCTCTCTAAACAAATCGGTAAATGACTGAAAAAGAGCAAATGATGTCAGAACGTGTTGGAAATTGATGACGTCGCTTTGAATGATGCATACTGAACGCAAAAATAGGCTGGAGTTCAAATAAGTTTAAAAAACATTGAAGTGCCCGTGTAACAGATGAGTTCTCGTCCGAAACCCTGCTACTCCGAAAGAGATTGTCCAGTTTGTACACGAGGTGCGTCCAGTTTTCGCCGTGACCCTCTCTACTCTTTTGCACATGCTATGCGGGTGAAATGATGATACCATGCCAAGTTCCAACATTTTCAGGGTTCATTTTGTAGTGATCTTCAATTTCACCGTCATTTAGCTCTCTAAAAAATCGGTAAATGACTGAAAAACAGCAAATGATGTCAGAACGTGTTGGAAATTGATGACGTCGCTTTGAATGATGCATACTGAACGCAAAAATAGGCTGGAGTTCAAATAAGTTTAAAAAACATTGAAGTGCCCGTGTAACAGATGAGTTCTCGTCCGAAACCCTGATACTTCGAAAGAGATTGTCCAGTTTGTACACGAGGTGCGTCCAGTTTTCGCCGCGACCCTCTCTACTCTTTTGCACATGCTATGCGGGTGAAATGATGATACCATGCCAAGTTCCAACATTTTCAGAGTACATTTTGTAGTGATTTTCAATTTCACCATCATTTAGCTCTCTAAACAAATCGGTAAATGACTGAAAACAGCAAATGATGTCAGAACGTGTTGGAAATTGATGACGTCGCTTTGAATGATGCATACTGAACGCAAAAATAGGCTGGAGTTCAAATAAGTTTAAAATACATTGAAGTGCCCCTGTAACAGATGAGTTCTCGTCCGAAACCCTGATACTCCGAAAGAGATTGTCCAGTTTGTACACGAGGTGCTTCCAGTTTTCGCCGTGACCCTCTCTACTCTTTTGCACATGCTATGCGGGTGAAATGATGATACCATGCCAAGTTCCAACATTTTCAGAGTTCATTTTGTAGTGATTTTCAATTTCACCGTCATTTAGCTCTCTAAACAAATCGGTAAATGACTGAAAAACAGCAAATGATGTCAGAACGTGTTGGAAATTGATGACGTCGCTTTGAATGATGCATACTGAACGCAAAAATAGGCTGGAGTTCAAATAAGTTTAAAATACATTGAAGTGCCCCTGTAACAGATGAGTTCTCGTCCGAAACCCTGATACTCCGAAAGAGATTGTCCAGTTTGTACACGAGGTGCTTCCAGTTTTCGCCGTGACCCTCTCTACTCTTTTGCACATGCTATGCGGGTGAAATGATGATACCATGCCAAGTTCCAACATTTTCAGAGTTCATTTTGTAGTGATTTTCAATTTCACCGTCATTTAGCTCTCTAAACAAATCGGTAAATGACTGAAAAACAGCAAATGATGTCAGAACGTGTTGGAAATTGATGACGTCACTTTGAATGATGCATACTGAACGCAAAAATAGGCTGGAGTTCAAATAAGTTTAAAAAACATTAAAGTGCCCGTGTAACAGATGAGTTCTCGTCCGAAACCCTGATACTCCGAAAGAGATTGTCCAGTTTGTACACGAGGTGCGTCCAGTTTTCGCCGTGACCCTCTCTACACTTTTGCACATGCTATGCGGGTGAAATGATGATACCATGCCAAGTTCCAACATTTTCAGAGTTCATTTTGTAGTGATTTTCAATTTCACCGTCATTTAGCTCTCTAAACAAATCGGTAAATGACTGAAAAAGAGCAAATGATGTCAGAACGTGTTGGAAATTGATGACGTCGCTTTGAATGATGCATACTGAACGCAAAAATAGGCTGGAGTTCAAATAAGTTTAAAAAACATTGAAGTGCCCGTGTAACAGATGAGTTCTCGTCCGAAACCCTGCTACTCCGAAAGAGATTGTCCAGTTTGTACACGAGGTGCGTCCAGTTTTCGCCGTGACCCTCTCTACTCTTTTGCACATGCTATGCGGGTGAAATGATGATACCATGCCAAGTTCCAACATTTTCAGGGTTCATTTTGTAGTGATCTTCAATTTCACCGTCATTTAGCTCTCTAAAAAATCGGTAAATGACTGAAAAACAGCAAATGATGTCAGAACGTGTTGGAAATTGATGACGTCGCTTTGAATGATGCATACTGAACGCAAAAATAGGCTGGAGTTCAAATAAGTTTAAAAAACATTGAAGTGCCCGTGTAACAGATGAGTTCTCGTCCGAAACCCTGATACTTCGAAAGAGATTGTCCAGTTTGTACACGAGGTGCGTCCAGTTTTCGCCGCGACCCTCTCTACTCTTTTGCACATGCTATGCGGGTGAAATGATGATACCATGCCAAGTTCCAACATTTTCAGAGTACATTTTGTAGTGATTTTCAATTTCACCATCATTTAGCTCTCTAAACAAATCGGTAAATGACTGAAAACAGCAAATGATGTCAGAACGTGTTGGAAATTGATGACGTCGCTTTGAATGATGCATACTGAACGCAAAAATAGGCTGGAGTTCAAATAAGTTTAAAATACATTGAAGTGCCCCTGTAACAGATGAGTTCTCGTCCGAAACCCTGATACTCCGAAAGAGATTGTCCAGTTTGTACACGAGGTGCTTCCAGTTTTCGCCGTGACCCTCTCTACTCTTTTGCACATGCTATGCGGGTGAAATGATGATACCATGCCAAGTTCCAACATTTTCAGAGTTCATTTTGTAGTGATTTTCAATTTCACCGTCATTTAGCTCTCTAAACAAATCGGTAAATGACTGAAAAACAGCAAATGATGTCAGAACGTGTTGGAAATTGATGACGTCGCTTTGAATGATGCATACTGAACGCAAAAATAGGCTGGAGTTCAAATAAGTTTAAAAAACATTAAAGTGCCCGTGTAACAGATGAGTTCTCGTCCGAAACCCTGATACTCCGAAAGAGATTGTCCAGTTTGTACACGAGGTGCGTCCAGTTTTCGCCGTGACCCTCTCTACACTTTTGCACATGCTATGCGGGTGAAATGATGATACCATGCCAAGTTCCAACATTTTCAAAGTTCATTTTGTAGTGATTTTCAATTTCACCGTCATTTAGCTCTCTAAACAAATCGGTAAATGACTGAAAAACAGCAAATGATGTCAGAACGTGTTGGAAATTGATGACGTCGCTTTGAATGATGCATACTGAACGCAAAAATAGGCTGGAGTTCAAATAAGTTTAAAAAACATTGAAGTGGCCGTGTAACAGATGAGTTCTCGTCCGAAACCCTGATACTCCGAAAAAGATTGTCCAGTTTGTACACGAGGTGCGTCCAGTTTTTGCCGTGACCCTCTCTACTCTTTTGCACATGCTATGCGGGTGAAATGATGATACCATGCCAAGTTCCAACATTTTCAGAGTTCATTTTGTAGTGATTTTCAATTTCACCGTCATTTAGCTCTCTAAACAAATTGGTAAATGACTGAAAAACAGCAAATGATGTCAGAACGTGTTGGAAATTGATGACGTCGCTTTGAATGATGCATACTGAACGCAAAAATAGGCTGGAGTTCAAATAAGTTTAAAATACATTGAAGTGCCCCTGTAACAGATGAGTTCTCGTCCGAAACCCTGATACTCCGAAAGAGATTGTCCAGTTTGTACACGAGGTGCTTCCAGTTTTTGCCGTGACCATCTCTACTCTTTTGCACATGCTATGCGGGTGAAATGATGATACCATGCCAAGTTCCAACATTTTCAGAGTTCATTTTGTAGTGATTTTCAATTTCACCGTCATTTAGCTCTCTAAACAAATCGTTAAATGACTGAAAAACAGCAAATGATGTCAGAACGTGTTGGAAATTGATGACGTCGCTTTGAATGATGCATACTGAACGCAAAAATAGGCTGGAGTTCAAATAAGTTTAAAAAACATTGAAGTGCCCGTGTAACAGATGAGTTCTCGTCCGAAACCCTAATACTCCGAAAGAGATTGTCCAGTTTGTACACGAGGTGCGTCCAGTTTTCGCCGTGACCCTCTCTACTCTTTTGCACATGCTATGCGGGTGAAATGATGATACCATGCCAAGTTCCAACATTTTCAGAGTTCATTTTGTAGTGATTTTCAATTTCACCGTCATTTAGCTTTCTAAACAAATCGGTAAATGACTGAAAAACAGCAAATGATGTCAGAACGTGTTGGAAATTGATGACGTCGCTTTGAATGATGCATACTGAACGCAAAAATAGGCTGGAGTTCAAATAAGTTTAAAAAACATTGAAGTGCCCGTGTAACAGATGAGTTCTCGTCCGAAACCCTGATACTCCGAAAGAGATTGTCCAGTTTGTACACGAGGTGCGTCCAGCTTTCGCCGTGACCCTCTCTACTCTTTTGCACATGCTATGCGGGTGAAATGATGATACCATGCCAAGTTCCAACATTTTCAGAGTTCATTTTGTAGTGATTTTCAATTTCACCGTCATTTAGCTCTCTAAACAAATCGGTAAATGACTGAAAAACAGCAAATGATGTCAGAACGTGTTGGAAATTGATGACGTCGCTTTGAATGATGCATACTGAACGCAAAAATAGGCTGGAGTTCAAATAAGTTTAAAAAACATTAAAGTGCCCGTGTAACAGATGAGTTCTCGTCCGAAACCCTGATACTCCGAAAGAGATTGTCCAGTTTGTGCACGAGGTGCGTCCAGTTTTCGCCGTGACCCTCTCTACACTTTTGCACATGCTATGCGGGTGAAATGATGATACCATGCCAAGTTCCAACACTTTCAGAGTTCATTTTGTAGTGATTTTCAATTTCACCATCATTTAGCTCTCTAAACAAATCGGTAAATGACTGAAAAAAAGCAAATGATGTCAGAACGTGTTGGAAATTGATGACGTCGCTTTGAATGATGCATACTGAACGCAAAAATAGGCTGGAGTTCAAATAAGTTTAAAAAACATTGAAGTGCCCGTGTAACAGATGAGTTCTGATCCGAAACCCTGATACTCCGAAAGAGATTGTCCAGTTTGTACACGAGGTGCGTCCAGTTTTCGCCGTGACCCTCTCTACTCTTTTGCACATGCTATGCGGGTGAAATGATGATACCATGCCAAGTTCCAACATTTTCAAAGTTCATTTTGTAGTGATTTTCAATTTCACCGTCATTTAGCTCTATAAACAAATCGGTAAATGACTGAAAAACAGCAAATGATGTCAGAACGTGTTGGAAATTGATGACGTCGCTTTGAATGATGCATACTGAACGCAAAAATAGGCTGGAGTTCAAATAAGTTTAAAAAACATTGAAGTGCCCGTGTAACAGATGAGTTCTCGTCCGAAACCCTGATACTCCAAAAGAGATTGTCCAGTTTGTACACGAGGTGCGTCCAGTTTTCGCCGTGACCCTCTCTACTCTTTTGCACATGCTATGCGGGTGAAATGATGATACCATGCCAAGTTCCAACATTTTCAGAGTACATTTTGTAGTGATTTTCAATTTCACCGTCATTTAGCTCTCTAAACAAATCGGTAAATGACTGAAAAACAGCAAATGATGTCAGAACGTGTTGGAAATTGATGACGTCGCTTTGAATGATGCATACTGAACGTAAAAATAGGCTGGAGTTCAAATAAGTTTAAAAAACATTGAAGTGCCCGTGTAACAGATGAGTTCTCGTCCGAAACCCTGATACTCCAAAAGAGATTGTCCAGTTT
This sequence comes from Aegilops tauschii subsp. strangulata, assembly GCF_002575655.3. Classification (NCBI taxonomy): domain Eukaryota; kingdom Viridiplantae; phylum Streptophyta; class Magnoliopsida; order Poales; family Poaceae; genus Aegilops; species Aegilops tauschii. Next base: position 125,481,309 of record NC_053041.3, read on the forward strand.
GTACACGAGGTGCGTCCAGTTTTCGCCGTGACCCTCTCTACTCTTTTGCACATGCTATGCGGGTGAAATGATGATACCATGCAAAGTTCCAACATTTTCAGAGTACATTTTGTAGTGATTTTCAATTTCACCGTCATTTAGCTCTCTAAACAAATCGGTAAATGACTGAAAATCAGCAAATGATGTCAAAACGTGTTGGAAATTGATGACGTCGCTTTGAATGATGCATACTGAACGCAAAAATAGGCTGGAGTTCAAATAAGTTTAAAAAACATTGAAGTGCCCTTGTAACAGATGAGTTCTCGTCCGAAACCCTGATACTCCGAAAGAGATTGTCCAGTTTGTACACGAGGTGCGTCCAGTTTTCGCCGTGACCCTCTCTACTCTTTTGCACATGCTATGAGGGTGAAATGATGATACCATGCCAAGTTCCAACATTTTCAGAGTTCATTTTGTAGTGATTTTCAATTTCACCGTCATTTAGCTCTCTAAACAAATCGGTAAATGACTGAAAAACAGCAAATGATATCAGAACGTGTTGGAAATTGATGACGTCGCTTTGAATGATGCATACTGAAAGCAAAAATAGGCTGGAGTTCAAATAAGTTTAAAATACATTGAAGTGCCCCTGTAACAGATGAGTTCTCGTCCGAAACCCTGATACTCCGAAAGAGATTGTCCAGTTTGTACACGAGGTGCTTCCAGTTTTTGCCGTGACCATCTCTACTCTTTTGCACATGCTATGCGGGTGAAATGATGATACCATGCCAAGTTCCAACATTTTCAGAGTTCATTTTGTAGTGATTTTCAATTTCACCGTCATTTAGCTCTCTAAACAAATCGGTAAATGACTGAAAAACAGCAAATGATGTCAGAACGTGTTGGAAATTGATGACGTCGCTTTGAATGATGCATACTGAACGCAAAAATAGGCTGGAGTTCAAATATGTTTAAAAAACATTGAAGTGCCCGTGTAACAGATGAGTTCTCGTCCGAAACCCTAATACTCCGAAAGAGATTGTCCAGTTTGTACACGAGGTGCGTCCAGTTTTCGCCGTGACCCTCTCTACTCTTTTGCACATGCTATGCGGGTGAAATGATGATACCATGCCAAGTTCCAACATTTTCAAAGTTCATTTTGTAGTGATTTTCAATTTCACCGTCATTTAGCTCTCTAAACAAATCGGTAAATGACTGAAAAACAGCAAATGATGTCAGAACTTGTTGGAAATTGATGACGTCGCTTTGAATGATGCATACTGAACGCAAAAATAGGCTGGAGTTGAAATAAGTTTAAAAAACATTGAAGTGCCCGTGTAACAGATGAGTTCTCGTCCGAAACCCTGATACTCCAAAAGAGATTGTCCAGTTTGTACACGAGGTGCGTCCAGTTTTCGCCGTGACCCTCTCTACTCTTTTGCACATGCTATGCGGGTGAAATGATGATACCATGCAAAGTTCCAACATTTTCAGAGTACATTTTGTAGTGATTTTCAATTTCACCGTCATTTAGCTCTCTAAACAAATCGGTAAATGACTGAAAATCAGCAAATGATGTCAAAACGTGTTGGAAATTGATGACGTCGCTTTGAATGATGCATACTGAACGCAAAAATAGGCTGGAGTTCAAATAAGTTTAAAAAACATTGAAGTGCCCTTGTAACAGATGAGTTCTCGTCCGAAACCCTGATACTCCGAAAGAGATTGTCCAGTTTGTACACGAGGTGCGTCCAGTTTTCGCCGTGACCCTCTCTACTCTTTTGCACATGCTATGAGGGTGAAATGATGATACCATGCCAAGTTCCAACATTTTCAGAGTTCATTTTGTAGTGATTTTCAATTTCACCGTCATTTAGCTCTCTAAACAAATCGGTAAATGACTGAAAAACAGCAAATGATGTCAGAACGTGTTGGAAATTGATGACGTCGCTTTGAATGATGCATACTGAAAGCAAAAATAGGCTGGAGTTCAAATAAGTTTAAAATACATTGAAGTGCCCCTGTAACAGATGAGTTCTCGTCCGAAACCCTGATACTCCGAAAGAGATTGTCCAGTTTGTACACGAGGTGCTTCCAGTTTTTGCCGTGACCATCTCTACTCTTTTGCACATGCTATGCGGGTGAAATGATGATACCATGCCAAGTTCCAACATTTTCAGAGTTCATTTTGTAGTGATTTTCAATTTCACCGTCATTTAGCTCTCTAAACAAATCGGTAAATGACTGAAAAACAGCAAATGATGTCAGAACGTGTTGGAAATTGATGACGTCGCTTTGAATGATGCATACTGAACGCAAAAATAGGCTGGAGTTCAAATAAGTTTAAAAAACATTGAAGTGCCCGTGTAACAGATGAGTTCTCGTCCGAAACCCTAATACTCCGAAAGAGATTGTCCAGTTTGTACACGAGGTGCGTCCAGTTTTCGTCGTGACCCTCTCTACTCTTTTGCACATGCTATGCGGGTGAAATGATGATACCATGCCAAGTTCCAACATTTTCAGAGTTCATTTTGTAGTGATTTTCAATTTCACCGTCATTTAGCTCTCTAAACAAATTGGTAAATGACTGAAAAACAGCAAATGATGTCAGAACGTGTTGAAAATTGATGACGTCGCTTTGAATGATGCATACTGAACGCAAAAATAGGCTGGAGTTCAAATAAGTTTAAAATACATTGAAGTGCCCCTGTAACAGATGAGTTCTCGTCCGAAACCCTGATACTCCGAAAGAGATTGTCCAGTTTGTACACGAGGTGCGTCCAGTTTTCGCCGTGACCCTCTCTACTCTTTTGCACATGCTATGAGGGTGAAATGATGATACCATGCCAAGTTCCAACATTTTCAGAGTTCATTTTGTAGTGATTTTCAATTTCACCGTCATTTAGCTCTCTAAACAAATTGGTAAATGACTGAAAAACAGCAAATGATGTCAGAACGTGTTGAAAATTGATGACGTCGCTTTGAATGATGCATACTGAACGCAAAAATAGGCTGGAGTTCAAATAAGTTTAAAAAACATTGAAGTGCCCTTGTAACAGATGAGTTCTCGTCCGAAACCCTGATACTCCGAAAGAGATTGTCCAGTTTGTACACGAGGTGCGTCCAGTTTTCGCCGTGACCCTCTCTACTCTTTTGCACATGCTATGAGGTGAAATGATGATACCATGCCAAGTTCCAACATTTTCAGAGTTCATTTTGTAGTGATTTTCAATTTCACCGTCATTTAGCTCTCTAAACAAATCGGTAAATGACTGAAAAACAGCAAATGATGTCTGAACGTGTTGGAAATTGATGACGTCGCTTTGAATGATGCATACTGAAAGCAAAAATAGGCTGGAGTTCAAATAAGTTTAAAATACATTGAAGTGCCCCTGTAACAGATGAGTTCTCGTCCGAAACCCTGATACTCCGAAAGAGATTATCCAGTTTGTACACGAGGTGCTTCCAGTTTTTGCCGTGACCATCTCTACTCTTTTGCACATGCTATGCGGGTGAAATGATGATACCATGCCAAGTTCCAACATTTTCAGAGTTCATTTTGTAGTGATTTTCAATTTCACCGTCATTTAGCTCTCTAAACAAATCGGTAAATGACTGAAAAACAGCAAATGATGTCAGAACGTGTTGGAAATTGATGACGTCGCTTTGAATGATGCATACTGAACGCAAAAATAGGCTGGAGTTCAAATAAGTTTAAAAAACATTGAAGTGCCCGTGTAACAGATGAGTTCTCGTCCGAAACCCTAATACTCCGAAAGAGATTGTCCAGTTTGTACACGAGGTGCGTCCAGTTTTCGCCGTGACCCTCTCTACTCTTTTGCACATGCTATGCGGGTGAAATGATGATACCATGCCAAGTTCCAACATTTTCAAAGTTCATTTTGTAGTGATTTTCAATTTCACCGTCATTTAGCTCTCTAAACAAATCGGTAAATGACTGAAAAACAGCAAATGATGTCAGAACTTGTTGGAAATTGATGACGTCGCTTTGAATGATGCATACTGAACGCAAAAATAGGCTGGAGTTCAAATAAGTTTAAAAAACATTGAAGTGCCCGTGTAACAGATGAGTTCTCGTCCGAAACCCTGATACTCCAAAAGAGATTGTCCAGTTTGTACACGAGGTGCGTCCAGTTTTCGCCGTGACCCTCTCTACTCTTTTGCACATGCTATGCGGGTGAAATGATGATACCATGCAAAGTTCCAACATTTTCAGAGTACATTTTGTAGTGATTTTCAATTTCACCGTCATTTAGCTCTCTAAACAAATCGGTAAATGACTGAAAATCAGCAAATGATGTCAAAACGTGTTGGAAATTGATGACGTCGCTTTGAATGATGCATACTGAACGCAAAAATAGGCTGGAGTTCAAATAAGTTTAAAAAACATTGAAGTGCCCTTGTAACAGATGAGTTCTCGTCCGAAACCCTGATACTCCGAAAGAGATTGTCCAGTTTGTACACGAGGTGCGTCCAGTTTTCGCCGTGACCCTCTCTACTCTTTTGCACATGCTATGAGGGTGAAATGATGATACCATGCCAAGTTCCAACATTTTCAGAGTTCATTTTGTAGTGATTTTCAATTTCACCGTCATTTAGCTCTCTAAACAAATCGGTAAATGACTGAAAAACAGCAAATGATGTCAGAACGTGTTGGAAATTGATGACGTCGCTTTGAATGATGCATACTGAAAGCAAAAATAGGCTGGAGTTCAAATAAGTTTAAAATACATTGAAGTGCCCCTGTAACAGATGAGTTCTCGTCCGAAACCCTGATACTCCGAAAGAGATTGTCCAGTTTGTACACGAGGTGCTTCCAGTTTTTGCCGTGACCATCTCTACTCTTTTGCACATGCTATGCGGGTGAAATGATGATACCATGCCAAGTTCCAACATTTTCAGAGTTCATTTTGTAGTGATTTTCAATTTCACCGTCATTTAGCTCTATAAACAAATCGGTAAATGACTGAAAAACAGCAAATGATGTCAGAACGTGTTGGAAATTGATGACGTCGCTTTGAATGATGCATACTGAACGCAAAAATAGGCTGGAGATCAAATAAGTTTAAAAAACATTGAAGTGCCCGTGTAACAGATGAGTTCTCGTCCGAAACCCTAATACTCCGAAAGAGATTGTCCAGTTTGTACACGAGGTGCCTCCAGTTTTCGTCGTGACCCTCTCTACTCTTTTGCACATGCTATGCGGGTGAAATGATGATACCATGCCAAGTTCCAACATTTTCAGAGTTCATTTTGTAGTGATTTTCAATTTCACCGTCATTTAGCTCTCTAAACAAATTGGTAAATGACTGAAAAACAGCAAATGATGTCAGAACGTGTTGAAAATTGATGACGTCGCTTTGAATGATGCATACTGAACGCAAAAATAGGCTGGAGTTCAAATAAGTTTAAAATACATTGAAGTGCCCCTGTAACAGATGAGTTCTCGTCCGAAACCCTGATACTCTGAAAGAGATTGTCCAGTTTGTACACGAGGTGCTTCCAGTTTTTGCCGTGACCCTCTCTACTCTTTTGCACATGCTATGCGGGTGAAATGATGATACCATGCCAAGTTCCAACATTTTCAGAGTTCATTTTGTAGTGATTTTGAATTTCACCGTCATTTAGCTCTCTAAACAAATCGGTAAATGACTGAAAAACAGCAAATGATGTCAGAACGTGTTGGAAATTGATGACGTCGCTTTGAATGATGCATACTGAACGCAAAAATAGGCTGGAGTTCAAATAAGTTTAAAAAACATTGAAGTGCCCGTGTAACAGATGAGTTCTCGTCCGAAACCCTAATACTCCGAAAGAGATTGTCCAGTTTGTACACGAGGTGCGTCCAGTTTTCGCCATGACCCTCTCTACTCTTTTGCACATGCTATGCGGGTGAAATGATGATACCATGCCAAGTTCCAACATTTTCAGAGTTCATTTTGTAGTGATTTTCAATTTCACCGTCATTTAGCTCTCTAAACAAATCGGTAAATGACTGAAAAACAGCAAATGATGTCAGAACTTGTTGGAAATTGATGACGTCGCTTTGAATGATGCATACTGAACGCAAAAATAGGCTGGAGTTCAAATAAGTTTAAAAAACATTGAAGTGCCCGTGTAACAGATGAGTTCTCGTCCGAAACCCTGATACTCCAAAAGAGATTGTCCAGTTTGTACACGAGGTGCGTCCAGTTTTCGCCGTGACCCTCTCTACTCTTTTGCACATGCTATACGGGTGAAATGATGATACCATGCAAAGTTCCAACATTTTCAGAGTACATTTTGTAGTGATTTTCAATTTCACCGTCATTTAGCTCTCTAAACAAATCGGTAAATGACTGAAAATCAGCAAATGATGTCAAAACGTGTTGGAAATTGATGACGTCGCTTTGAATGATGCATACTGAACGCAAAAATAGGCTGGAGTTCAAATAAGTTTAAAAAACATTGAAGTGCCCTTGTAACAGATGAGTTCTCGTCCGAAACCCTGATACTCCGAAAGAGATTGTCCAGTTTGTACACGAGGTGCGTCCAGTTTTCGCCGTGACCCTCTCTACTCTTTTGCACATGCTATGAGGGTGAAATGATGATACCATGCCAAGTTCCAACATTTTCAGAGTTCATTTTGTAGTGATTTTCAATTTCACCGTCATTTAGCTCTCTAAACAAATCGGTAAATGACTGAAAAACAGCAAATGATGTCAGAACGTGTTGGAAATTGATGACGTCGCTTTGAATGATGCATACTGAAAGCAAAAATAGGCTGGAGTTCAAATAAGTTTAAAATACATTGAAGTGCCCCTGTAACAGATGAGTTCTCGTCCGAAACCCTGATACTCCGAAAGAGATTGTCCAGTTTGTACACGAGGTGCTTCCAGTTTTTGCCGTGACCATCTCTACTCTTTTGCACATGCTATGCGGGTGAAATGATGATACCATGCCAAGTTCCAACATTTTCAGAGTTCATTTTGTAGTGATTTTCAATTTCACCGTCATTTAGCTCTATAAACAAATCGGTAAATGACTGAAAAACAGCAAATGATGTCAGAACGTGTTGGAAATTGATGACGTCGCTTTGAATGATGCATACTGAACGCAAAAATAGGCTGGAGTTCAAATAAGTTTAAAATACATTGAAGTGCCCCTGTAACAGATGAGTTCTCGTCCGAAACCCTGATACTCCGAAAGAGATTGTCCAGTTTGTACACGAGGTGCTTCCAGTTTTTGCCGTGACCCTCTCTACTCTTTTGCACATGCTATGCGGGTGAAATGATGATACCATGCCAAGTTCCAACATTTTCAGAGTTCATTTTGTAGTGATTTTCAATTTCACCGTCATTTAGCTCTCTAAACAAATCGGTAAATGACTGAAAAACAGCAAATGATGTCAGAACGTGTTGGAAATTGATGACGTCGCTTCGAATGATGCATACTGAACGCAAAAATAGGCTGGAGTTCAAATAAGTTTAAAAAACATTGAAGTGCCCGTGTAACAGATGAGTTCTCGTCCGAAACCCTAATACTCCGAAAGAGATTGTCCAGTTTGTACACGAGGTGCGTCCAGTTTTCGCCATGACCCTCTCTACTCTTTTGCACATGCTATGCGGGTGAAATGATGATACCATGCCAAGTTCCAACATTTTCAGAGTTCATTTTGTAGTGATTTTCAATTTCACCGTCATTTAGCTCTCTAAACAAATCGGTAAATGACTGAAAAACAGCAAATGATGTCAGAACGTGTTGGAAATTGATGACGTCGCTTTGAATGATGCATACTGAACGCAAAAATAGGCTGGAGTTCAAATAAGTTTAAAAAACATTGAAGTGCCCGTGTAACAGATGAGTTCTCGTCCGAAACCCTGATACTCCAAAAGAGATTGTCCAGTTTGTACACGAGGTGCGTCCAGTTTTCGCCGTGACCCTCTCTACTCTTTTGCACATGCTATGCGGGTGAAATGATGATACCATGCCAAGTTCCAACATTTTCAGAGTTCATTTTGTAGTGATTTTCAATTTCACCGTCATTTAGCTCTCTAAACAAATCGGTAAATGACTGAAAAACAGGAAATGATGTCAGAACGTGTTGGAAATTGATGACGTCGCTTTGAATGATGCATACTGAACGCAAAAATAGGCTGGAGTTCAAATAAGTTTAAAAAACATTGAAGTGCCCGTGTAACAGATGAGTTCTCGTCCGAAACCCTAATACTCCGAAAGAGATTGTCCAGTTTGTACACGAGGTGCGTCCAGTTTTCGCCGTGACCCTCTCTACTCTTTTGCACATGCTATGCGGGTGAAATGATGATACCATGCCAAGTTCCAACATTTTCAGAGTTCATTTTGTGGTGATTTTCAATTTCACCGTCATTTAGCTCTCTAAACAAATCGGTAAATGACTGAAAAACAGCAAATGATGTCAGAACGTGTTGGAAATTGATGACGTCGCTTTGAATGATGCATACTGAACGCAAAAATAGGCTGGAGTTCAAATAAGTTTAAAAAACATTGAAGTGCCCGTGTAACAGATGAGTTCTCATCCGAAACCCTAATACTCCGAAAGAGATTGTCCAGTTTGTACACGAGGTGCGTCCAGTTTTCGCCATGACCCTCTCTACTCTTTTGCACATGCTATGCGGGTGAAATGATGATACCATGCCAAGTTCCAACATTTTCAGAGTTCATTTTGTAGTGATTTTCAATTTCACCGTCATTTAGCTCTCTAAACAAATCGGTAAATGACTGAAAAACAGCAAATGATGTCAGAACGTGTTGGAAATTGATGACGTCGCTTTGAATGATGCATACTGAACGCAAAAATAGGCTGGAGTTCAAATAAGTTTAAAAAACATTGAAGTGCCCGTGTAACAGATGAGTTCTCGTCCGAAACCCTGATACTCCAAAAGAGATTGTCCAGTTTGTACACGAGGTGCGTCCAGTTTTCGCCGTGACCCTCTCTACTCTTTTGCACATGCTATGCGGGTGAAATGATGATACCATGCCAAGTTCCAACATTTTCAAAGTTCATTTTGTAGTGATTTTCAATTTCACCGTCATTTAGCTCTCTAAACAAATCGGTAAATGACTGAAAAACAGGAAATGATGTCAGAACGTGTTGGAAATTGATGACGTCACTTTGAATGATGCATACTGAACGCAAAAATAGGCTGGAGTTCAAATAAGTTTAAAAAACATTGAAGTGCCCGTGTAACAGATGAGTTCTCGTCCGAAACCCTAATACTCCGAAAGAGATTGTCCAGTTTGTGCACGAGGTGCGTCCAGTTTTCGCCGTGACCCTCTCTACTCTTTTGCACATGCTATGCGGGTGAAATGATGATACCATGCCAAGTTCCAACATTTTCAGAGTTCATTTTGTAGTGATTTTCAATTTCACCGTCATTTAGCTCTCTAAACAAATTGGTAAATGACTGAAAAACAGCAAATGATGTCAGAACGTGTTGAAAATTGATGACGTCGCTTTGAATGATGCATACTGAACGCAAAAATAGGCTGGAGTTCAAATAAGTTTAAAAAACATTGAAGTGCCCGTGTAACAGATGAGTTCTCGTCCGAAACCCTAATACTCCGAAAGAGATTGTCCAGTTTGTGCACGAGGTGCGTCCAGTTTTCGCCGTGACCCTCTCTACTCTTTTGCACATGCTATGCGGGTGAAATGATGATACCATGCCAAGTTCCAACATTTTCAGAGTTCATTTTGTAGTGATTTTCAATTTCACCGTCATTTAGCTCTCTAAACAAATCGGTAAATGACTGAAAAACAGCAAATGATGTCAGAACGTGTTGGAAATTGATGACGTCGCTTCGAATGATGCATACTGAACGCAAAAATAGGCTGGAGTTCAAATAAGTTTAAAAAACATTGAAGTGCCCGTGTAACAGATGAGTTCTCGTCCGAAACCCTAATACTCCGAAAGAGATTGTCCAGTTTGTACACGAGGTGCGTCCAGTTTTCGCCATGACCCTCTCTACTCTTTTGCACATGCTATGCGGGTGAAATGATGATACCATGCCAAGTTCCAACATTTTCAGAGTTCATTTTGTAGTGATTTTCAATTTCACCGTCATTTAGCTCTCTAAACAAATCGGTAAATGACTGAAAAACAGCAAATGATGTCAGAACGTGTTGGAAATTGATGACGTCGCTTTGAATGATGCATACTGAACGCAAAAATAGGCTGGAGTTCAAATAAGTTTAAAAAACATTGAAGTGCCCGTGTAACAGATGAGTTCTCGTCCGAAACCCTGATACTCCAAAAGAGATTGTCCAGTTTGTACACGAGGTGCGTCCAGTTTTCGCCGTGACCCTCTCTACTCTTTTGCACATGCTATGCGGGTGAAATGATGATACCATGCCAAGTTCCAACATTTTCAGAGTTCATTTTGTAGTGATTTTCAATTTCACCGTCATTTAGCTCTCTAAACAAATCGGTAAATGACTGAAAAACAGGAAATGATGTCAGAACGTGTTGGAAATTGATGACGTCGCTTTGAATGATGCATACTGAACGCAAAAATAGGCTGGAGTTCAAATAAGTTTAAAAAACATTGAAGTGCCCGTGTAACAGATGAGTTCTCGTCCGAAACCCTAATACTCCGAAAGAGATTGTCCAGTTTGTACACGAGGTGCGTCCAGTTTTCGCCGTGACCCTCTCTACTCTTTTGCACATGCTATGCGGGTGAAATGATGATACCATGCCAAGTTCCAACATTTTCAGAGTTCATTTTGTGGTGATTTTCAATTTCACCGTCATTTAGCTCTCTAAACAAATCGGTAAATGACTGAAAAACAGCAAATGATGTCAGAACGTGTTGGAAATTGATGACGTCGCTTTGAATGATGCATACTGAACGCAAAAATAGGCTGGAGTTCAAATAAGTTTAAAAAACATTGAAGTGCCCGTGTAACAGATGAGTTCTCATCCGAAACCCTAATACTCCGAAAGAGATTGTCCAGTTTGTACACGAGGTGCGTCCAGTTTTCGCCATGACCCTCTCTACTCTTTTGCACATGCTATGCGGGTGAAATGATGATACCATGCCAAGTTCCAACATTTTCAGAGTTCATTTTGTAGTGATTTTCAATTTCACCGTCATTTAGCTCTCTAAACAAATCGGTAAATGACTGAAAAACAGCAAATGATGTCAGAACGTGTTGGAAATTGATGACGTCGCTTTGAATGATGCATACTGAACGCAAAAATAGGCTGGAGTTCAAATAAGTTTAAAAAACATTGAAGTGCCCGTGTAACAGATGAGTTCTCGTCCGAAACCCTGATACTCCAAAAGAGATTGTCCAGTTTGTACACGAGGTGCGTCCAGTTTTCGCCGTGACCCTCTCTACTCTTTTGCACATGCTATGCGGGTGAAATGATGATACCATGCCAAGTTCCAACATTTTCAAAGTTCATTTTGTAGTGATTTTCAATTTCACCGTCATTTAGCTCTCTAAACAAATCGGTAAATGACTGAAAAACAGGAAATGATGTCAGAACGTGTTGGAAATTGATGACGTCACTTTGAATGATGCATACTGAACGCAAAAATAGGCTGGAGTTCAAATAAGTTTAAAAAACATTGAAGTGCCCGTGTAACAGATGAGTTCTCGTCCGAAACCCTAATACTCCGAAAGAGATTGTCCAGTTTGTGCACGAGGTGCGTCCAGTTTTCGCCGTGACCCTCTCTACTCTTTTGCACATGCTATGCGGGTGAAATGATGATACCATGCCAAGTTCCAACATTTTCAGAGTTCATTTTGTAGTGATTTTCAATTTCACCGTCATTTAGCTCTCTAAACAAATTGGTAAATGACTGAAAAACAGCAAATGATGTCAGAACGTGTTGAAAATTGATGACGTCGCTTTGAATGATGCATACTGAACGCAAAAATAGGCTGGAGTTCAAATAAGTTTAAAATACATTGAAGTGCCCCTGTAACAGATGAGTTCTCGTCCGAAACCCTGATACTCCGAAAGAGATTGTCCAGTTTGTACACGAGGTGCTTCCAGTTTTTGCCGTGACCCTCTCTACTCTTTTGCACATGCTATGCGGGTGAAATGATGATACCATGCCAAGTTCCAACATTTTCAGAGTTCATTTTGTAGTGATTTTCAATTTCACCGTCATTTAGCTCTCTAAACAAATCGGTAAATGACTGAAAAACAGCAAATGATGTCAGAACGTGTTGGAAATTGATGACGTCGCTTTGAATGATGCATACTGAACGCAAAATAGGCTGGAGTTCAAATAAGTTTAAAAAACATTGAAGTGCCCGTGTAACAGATGAGTTCTCGTCCGAAACCCTAATACTCCGAAAGAGATTGTCCAGTTTGTACACGAGGTGCGTCCAGTTTTCGCCATGACCCTCTCTACTCTTTTGCACATGCTATGCGGGTGAAATGATGATACCATGCCAAGTTCCAACATTTTCAGAGTTCATTTTGTAGTGATTTTCAATTTCACCGTCATTTAGCTCTCTAAACAAATCGGTAAATGACTGAAAAACAGCAAATGATGTCAGAACGTGTTGGAAATTGATGACGTCGCTTTGAATGATGCATACTGAACGCAAAAATAGGCTGGAGTTCAAATAAGTTTAAAAAACATTGAAGTGCCCGTGTAACAGATGAGTTCTCGTCCGAAACCCTGATACTCCAAAAGAGATTGTCCAGTTTGTACACGAGGTGCGTCCAGTTTTCGCCGTGACCCTCTCTACTCTTTTGCACATGCTATGCGGGTGAAATGATGATACCATGCCAAGTTCCAACATTTTCAGAGTTCATTTTGTAGTGATTTTCAATTTCACCGTCATTTAGCTCTCTAAACAAATCGGTAAATGACTGAAAAACAGGAAATGATGTCAGAACGTGTTGGAAATTGATGACGTCGCTTTGAATGATGCATACTGAACGCAAAAATAGGCTGGAGTTCAAATAAGTTTAAAAAACATTGAAGTGCCCGTGTAACAGATGAGTTCTCGTCCGAAACCCTAATACTCCGAAAGAGATTGTCCAGTTTGTACACGAGGTGCGTCCAGTTTTCGCCGTGACCCTCTCTACTCTTTTGCACATGCTATGCGGGTGAAATGATGATACCATGCCAAGTTCCAACATTTTCAGAGTTCATTTTGTGGTGATTTTCAATTTCACCGTCATTTAGCTCTCTAAACAAATCGGTAAATGACTGAAAAACAGCAAATGATGTCAGAACGTGTTGGAAATTGATGACGTCGCTTTGAATGATGCATACTGAACGCAAAAATAGGCTGGAGTTCAAATAAGTTTAAAAAACATTGAAGTGCCCGTGTAACAGATGAGTTCTCGTCCGAAACCCTAATACTCCGAAAGAGATTGTCCAGTTTGTACACGAGGTGCGTCCAGTTTTCGCCATGACCCTCTCTACTCTTTTGCACATGCTATGCGGGTGAAATGATGATACCATGCCAAGTTCCAACATTTTCAGAGTTCATTTTGTAGTGATTTTCAATTTCACCGTCATTTAGCTCTCTAAACAAATCGGTAAATGACTGAAAAACAGCAAATGATGTCAGAACGTGTTGGAAATTGATGACGTCGCTTTGAATGATGCATACTGAACGCAAAAATAGGCTGGAGTTCAAATAAGTTTAAAAAACATTGAAGTGCCCGTGTAACAGATGAGTTCTCGTCCGAAACCCTGATACTCCAAAAGAGATTGTCCAGTTTGTACACGAGGTGCGTCCAGTTTTCGCCGTGACCCTCTCTACTCTTTTGCACATGCTATGCGGGTGAAATGATGATACCATGCCAAGTTCCAACATTTTCAAAGTTCATTTTGTAGTGATTTTCAATTTCACCGTCATTTAGCTCTCTAAACAAATCGGTAAATGACTGAAAAACAGGAAATGATGTCAGAACGTGTTGGAAATTGATGACGTCACTTTGAATGATGCATACTGAACGCAAAAATAGGCTGGAGTTCAAATAAGTTTAAAAAACATTGAAGTGCCCGTGTAACAGATGAGTTCTCGTCCGAAACCCTAATACTCCGAAAGAGATTGTCCAGTTTGTGCACGAGGTGCGTCCAGTTTTCGCCGTGACCCTCTCTACTCTTTTGCACATGCTATGCGGGTGAAATGATGATACCATGCCTAGTTCCAACATTTTCAGAGTTCATTTTGTAGTGATTTTCAATTTCACCGTCATTTAGCTCTCTAAACAAATTGGTAAATGACTGAAAAACAGCAAATGATGTCAGAACGTGTTGAAAATTGATGACGTCGCTTTGAATGATGCATACTGAACGCAAAAATAGGCTGGAGTTCAAATAAGTTTAAAATACATTGAAGTGCCCCTGTAACAGATGAGTTCTCGTCCGAAACCCTGATACTCCGAAAGAGATTGTCCAGTTTGTACACGAGGTGCTTCCAGTTTTTGCCGTGACCCTCTCTACTCTTTTGCACATGCTATGCGGGTGAAATGATGATACCATGCCAAGTTCCAACATTTTCAGAGTTCATTTTGTAGTGATTTTCAATTTCACCGTCATTTAGCTCTCTAAACAAATCGGTAAATGACTGAAAAACAGCAAATGATGTCAGAACGTGTTGGACATTGATGACGTCGCTTTGAATGATGCATACTGAACGCAAAAATAGGCTGGAGTTCAAATAAGTTTAAAAAACATTGAAGTGCCCGTGTAACAGATGAGTTCTCGTCCGAAACCCTAATACTCCGAAAGAGATTGTCCAGTTTGTACACGAGGTGCGTCCAGTTTTCGCCATGAGCCTCTCTACTCATTTGCACATGCTATGCGGGTGAAATGATGATACCATGCCAAGTTCCAACATTTTCAGAGTTCATTTTGTAGTGATTTTCAATTTCACCGTCATTTAGCTCTCTAAACAAATCGGTAAATGACTGAAAAACAGCAAATGATGTCAGAACGTGTTGGAAATTGATGACGTCCCTTTGAATGATGCATACTGAACGCAAAAATAGGCTGGAGTTCAAATAAGTTTAAAAAACATTGAAGTGCCCGTGTAACAGATGAGTTCTCGTCCGAAACGCTGATACTCCAAAAGAGATTGTCCAGTTTGTACACGAGGTGCGTCCAGTTTTCGCCGTGACCCTCTCTACTCTTTTGCACATGCTATGCGGGTGAAATGATGATACGATGCCAAGTTCCAACATTTTCAGAGTTCATTTTGTAGTGATTTTCAGTTTCACCGTCATTTAGCTCTCTAAACAAATCGGTAAATGACTGAAAAATAGGAAATGATGTCAGAACGTGTTGGAAATTGATGACGTCGCTTTGAATGATGCATACTGAACGCAAAAATAGGCTGGAGTTCAAATAAGTTTAAAAAACATTGAAGTGCCCTTGTAACAGATGAGTTCTCGTCCGAAACCCTGATACTCCGAAAGAGATTGTCCAGTTTGTACACGAGGTGCGTCCAGTTTTCGCCGTGACCCTCTCTACTCTTTTGCATATGCTATGCGGGTGAAATGATGATACCATGCCAAGTTCCAACATTTTCAGAGTTCATTTTGTAGTGATTTTCAATTTCACCGTCATTTAGCTCTCTAAACAAATCGGTAAATGACTGAAAAACAGCAAATGATGTCAGAACGTGTTGGAAATTGATGACGTCGCTTTGAATGATGCATACTGAACGCTATATAAGGCTGGAGTTCAAATAAGTTTAAAAAACATTAAAGTGCCCGTGTAACAGATGAGTTCTCGTCCGAAACCCTGATACTCCGAAAGAGATAGTCCAGTTTGTACACGAGGTGCGTCCAGTTTTCGCCGTGACCCTCTCTACACTTTTGCACATGCTATGCGGGTGAAATGATGATACCATGCCAAGTTCCAACACTTTTAGAGTTCATTTTGTAGTGATTTTCAATTTCACCATCATTTAGCTCTCTAAACAAATCGGTAAATGACTGAAAAAAAGCAAATGATGTCAGAACGTGTTGGAAATTGATGACGTCGCTTTGAATGATGCATACTGAATGCAAAAATAGGCTGGAGTTCAAATAAGTTTAAAAAACATTGAAGTGCCCGTGTAACAGATGAGTTCTCGTCCGAAACCCTGATACTCCGAAAGAGATTGTCCAGTTTGTACACGAGGTGCATCCAGTTTTCGCCGTGACCCTCTCTACTCTTTTGCACATGCTATGCGGGTGAAATGATGATACCATGCCAAGTTCCAACATTTTCAAAGTTCATTTTGTAGTGATTTTCAATTTCACCGTCATTTAGCTCTCTAAACAAATCGGTAAATGACTGAAAAACAGCAAATGATGTCAGAACGTGTTGGAAATTGATGACGTCGCTTTGAATGATGCATACTGAACGCAAAAATAGGCTGGAGTTCAAATAAGTTTAAAAAACATTGAAGTGCCCGTGTAACAGATGAGTTCTCGTCCGAAACCCTGATACTCCAAAAGAGATTGTCCAGTTTGTACACGAGGTGCGTCCAGTTTTCGCCGTGACCCTCTCTACTCTTTTGCACATGCTATGCGGGTGAAATGATGATACCATGCCAAGTTCCAACATTTTCAGAGTACATTTTGTAGTGATTTTCAATTTCACCGTCATTTAGCTCTCTAAACAAATCGGTAAATGACTGAAAAACAGCAAATGGTGTCAGAACGTGTTGGAAATTGATGACGTCGCTTTGAATGATGCATACTGAACGCAAAAATAGGCTGGAGTTCAAATAAGTTTAAAAAACATTGAAGTGCCCGTGTAACAGATGAGTTCTCGTCCGAAACCCTGATACTCCGAAAGAGATTGTCCAGTTTGTACACGAGGTGCGTCCAGTTTTCGCCGTGACCCTCTCTACACTTTTGCACATGCTATGCGGGTGAAATGATGATACCATGCCAAGTTCCAACATTTTCAAAGTTCATTTTGTAGTGATTTTCAATTTCACCGTCATTTAGCTCTCTAAACAAATCGGTAAATGACTGAAAAACAGCAAATGATGTCAGAACGTGTTGGAAATTGATGACGTCGCTTTGAATGATGCATACTGAACGCAAAAATAGGCTGGAGTTCAAATAAGTTTAAAAAACATTGAAGTGCCCGTGTAACAGATGAGTTCTCGTCCGAAACCCTGATACTCCAAAAGAGATTGTCCAGTTTGTACACGAGGTGCGTCTAGTTTTCGCCGCGACCCTCTCTACTCTTTTGCACATGCTATGCGGGTGAAATGATGATACCATGCCAAGTTCCAACATTTTCAGAGTACATTTTGTAGTGATTTTCAATTTCACCGTCATTTAGCTCTCTAAACAAATCGGTAAATGACTGAAAATCAGCAAATGATGTCAAAACGTGTTGGAAATTGATGACGTCACTTTGAATGATGCATACTGAACGCAAAAATAGGCTGGAGTTCAAATAAGTTTAAAAAACATTGAAGTGCCCTTGTAACAGATGAGTTCTCGTCCGAAACCCTGATACTCCGAAAGAGATTGTCCAGTTTGTACACGAGGTGCGTCCAGTTTTCGCCGTGACCCTCTCTACTCTTTTGCACATGCTATGAGGGTGAAATGATGATACCATGCCAAGTTCCAACATTTTCAGAGTTCATTTTGTAGTGATTTTCAATTTCACCGTCATTTAGCTCTCTAAACAAATCGGTAAATGACTGAAAAACTGCAAATGATGTCAGAACGTGTTGGAAATTGATGACGTCGCTTTGAATGATGCATACTGAACGCAAAAATAGGCTGGAGTTCAAATAAGTTTCAAAAACATTGAAGTGCCCTTGTAACAGATGAGTTCTCGTCCGAAACCCTGATACTCCGAAAGAGATTGTCCAGTTTGTACACGAGGTGCGTCCAGTTTTCGCCGTGACCCTCTCTACTCTTTTGCACATGCTATGCGGGTGAAATGATGATACCATGCCAAGTTCCAACATTTTCAGAGTACATTTTGTAGTGATTTTCAATTTCACCGTCATTTAGCTCTCTAAATAAATCGGTAAATGACTGAAAAACAACAAATGATGTCAGAATGTGTTGGAAATTGATGACGTCGCTTTGAATGATGCATATTGAACGCAAAAATAGGCTGGAGTTCAAATAAGTTTAAAAAACATTGAAGTGCCCCTGTAACAGATGAGTTCTCGTCCGAAACCCTGATACTCCGAAAGAGATTGTCCAGTTTGTACACGAGGTGCGTCCAGTTTTCGCCGTGACCCTCTCTACTCTTTTGCACATGCTATCCGGGTGAAATGATGATACCATGCCAAGTTCCAACATTTTCAGAGTTCATTTTGTAGTGATTTTCAATTTCACCGTCATTTAGCTCTCTAAACAAATCGGTAAATGACTGAAAAACAGCAAATGATGTCAGAACGTGTTGGAAATTGATGACGTCGCTTTGAATGATGCATACTGAACGCAAAAATAGGCTGGAGTTCAAATAAGTTTAAAAAACATTGATGTGCCCCTGTAACAGATGAGTTCTCGTCCGAAACCCTGATACTCCGAAAGAGATTGTCCAGTTTGTACACGAGGTGCGTCCAGTTTTCGCCGTGACCCTCTCTACACTTTTGCACATGCTATGCGGGTGAAATGATGATACCATGCCAAGTTCCAACACTTTCAGAGTTCATTTTGTAGTGATTTTCAATTTCACCGTCATTTAGCTCTCTAAACAAATCGGTAAATGACTGAAAAACAGCAAATGATGTCAGAACGTGTTGGAAATTGATGACGTCGCTTTGAATGATGCATACTGAACGCAAAAATAGGCTGGAGTTCAAATAAGTTTAAAAAACATTGAAGTGCCCTTGTAACAGATGAGTTCTCGTCCGAAACCCTGATACTCCGAAAGAGATTGTCCAGTTTGTACACGAGGTGCGTCCAGTTTTCGCCGTGACCCTCTCTACTCTTTTGCACATGCTATGCGGGTGAAATGATGATACCATGCCAAGTTCCAACATTTTCAGAGTTCATTTTGTAGTGATTTTCAATTTCACCGTCATTTAGCTCTCTAAACAAATCGGTAAATGACTGAAAAACAGGAAATGATGTCAGAACGTGTTGGAAATTGATGACGTCGCTTTGAATGATGCATACTGAACGCAAAAATAGGCTGGAGTTCAAATAAGTTTAAAAAACATTGAAGTGCCCGTGTAACAGATGAGTTCTCGTCCGAAACCCTAATACTCCGAAAGAGATTGTCCAGTTTGTACACGAGGTGCGTCCAGTTTTCGCCGTGACCCTCTCTACTCTTTTGCACATGCTATGCGGGTGAAATGATGATACCATGCCAAGTTCCAACATTTTCAGAGTTCATTTTGTAGTGATTTTCAATTTCACCGTCATTTAGCTCTCTAAACAAATCGGTAAATGACTGAAAAACAGCAAATGATGTCAGAACGTGTTGGAAATTGATGACGTCGCTTTGAATGATGCATACTGAACGCAAAAATAGGCTGGAGTTCAAATAAGTTTAAAAAACATTGATGTGCCCCTGTAACAGATGAGTTCTCGTCCGAAACCCTGATACTCCGAAAGAGATTGTCCAGTTTGTACACGAGGTGCGTCCAGTTTTCGCCGTGACCCTCTCTACACTTTTGCACATGCTATGCGGGTGAAATGATGATACCATGCCAAGTTCCAACACTTTCAGAGTTCATTTTGTAGTGATTTTCAATTTCACCGTCATTTAGCTCTCTAAACAAATCGGTAAATGACTGAAAAACAGCAAATGATGTCAGAACGTGTTGGAAATTGATGACGTCGCTTTGAATGATGCATACTGAACGCAAAAATAGGCTGGAGTTCAAATAAGTTTAAAAAACATTGAAGTGCCCTTGTAACAGATGAGTTCTCGTCCGAAACCCTGATACTCCGAAAGAGATTGTCCAATTTGTACACAAGGTGCGTCCAGTTTTCGCCGTGACCCTCTCTACTCTTTTGCACATGCTATGCGGGTGAAATGATGATACCATGCCAAGTTCCAACATTTTCAGAGTTCATTTTTTAGTGATTTTCAATTTCACCGTCATTTAGCTCTCTAAACAAATCGGTAAATGACTGAAAAACAGCAAATGATGTCAGAACGTGTTGGAAATTGATGACGTCGCTTTGAATGATGCATACTGAACGCAAAAATAGGCTGGAGTTCAAATAAGTTTAAAAAACATTGAAGTGCCCGTGTAACAGATGAGTTCTCGTCCGAAACCCTAATACTCCGAAAGAGATTGTCCAGTTTGTACACGAGGTGCGTCCAGTTTTCGCCGTGACCCTCTCTACTCTTTTGCACATGCTATGCGGGTGAAATGATGATACCATGCCAAGTTCCAACATTTTCAGAGTTCATTTTGTAGTGATTTTCAATTTCACCGTCATTTAGCTCTCTAAACAAATTGGTAAATGACTGAAAAACAGCAAATGATGTCAGAACGTGTTGAAAATTGATGACGTCGCTTTGAATGATGCATACTGAACGCAAAAATAGGCTGGAGTTCAAATAAGTTTAAAATACATTGAAGTGCCCCTGTAACAGATGAGTTCTCGTCCGAAACCCTGATACTCCGAAAGAGATTGTCCAGTTTGTACACGAGGTGCTTCCAGTTTTTACCGTGACCCTCTCTACTCTTTTGCACATGCTATGCTGGTGAAATGATGATACCATGCCAAGTTCCAACATTTTCAGAGTTCATTTTGTAGTGATTTTCAATTTCACCGTCATTTAGCTCTCTAAACAAATCGGTAAATGACTGAAAAACAGCAAATGATGTCAGAACGTGTTGGAAATTGATGACGTCGCTTTGAATGATGCATACTGAACGCAAAAATAGGCTGGAGTTCAAATAAGTTTAAAAAACATTGAAGTGCCCGTGTAACAGATGAGTTCTCGTCCGAAACCCTGATACTCCAAAAGAGATTGTCCAGTTTGTACACGAGGTGCGTCCAGTTTTCGCCGTGACCCTCTCTACTCTTTTGCACATGCTATGCGGGTGAAATGATGATACCATGCCAAGTTCCAACATTTTCAGAGTTCATTTTGTAGTGATTTTCAATTTCACCGTCATTTAGCTCTCTAAACAAATCGGTAAATGACTGAAAAACAGGAAATGATGTCAGAACGTGTTGGAAATTGATGACGTCGCTTTGAATGATGCATACTGAACGCAAAAATAGGCTGGAGTTCAAATAAGTTTAAAAAACATTGAAGTGCCCTTGTAACAGATGAGTTCTCGTCCGAAACCCTGATACTCCGAAAGAGATTGTCCAGTTTGTACACGAGGTGCGTCCAGTTTTCGCCGTGACCCTCTCTACTCTTTTGCACATGCTATGCGGGTGAAATGATGATACCATGCCAAGTTCCAACATTTTCAGAGTTCATTTTGTAGTGATTTTCAATTTCACCGTCATTTAGCTCTCTAAACAAATCGGTAAATGACTGAAAAACAGCAAATGATGTCAGAACGTGTTGGAAATTGATGACGTCGCTTTGAATGATGCATACTGAACGCTATAATAGGCTGGAGTTCAAATAAGTTTAAAAAACATTAAAGTGCCCGTGTAACAGATGAGTTCTCGTCCGAAACCCTGATACTCCGAAAGAGATTGTCCAGTTTGTACACGAGGTGCGTCCAGTTTTCGCCGTGACCCTCTCTACACTTTTGCACATGCTATGCGGGTGAAATGATGATACCATGCCAAGTTCCAACACTTTTAGAGTTCATTTTGTAGTGATTTTCAATTTCACCATCATTTAGCTCTCTAAACAAATCGGTAAATGACTGAAAAAAAGCAAATGATGTCAGAACGTGTTGGAAATTGATGACGTCGCTTTGAATGATGCATACTGAACGCAAAAATAGGCTGGAGTTCAAATAAGTTTGAAAAACATTGAAGTGCCCGTGTAACAGATGAGTTCTCGTCCGAAACCCTGATACTCCGAAAGAGATTGTCCAGTTTGTACACGAGGTGCATCCAGTTTTCGCCGTGACCCTCTCTACTCTTTTGAACATGCTATGCGGGTGAAATGATGATACCATGCCAAGTTCCAACATTTTCAAAGTTCATTTTGTAGTGATTTTCAATTTCACCGTCATTTAGCTCTCTAAACAAATCGATAAATGACTGGAAAACAGCAAATGATGTCAGAACGTGTTGGAAATTGATGACGTCGCTTTGAATGATGCATACTGAACGCAAAAATAGGCTGGAGTTCAAATAAGTTTAAAAAACATTGAAGTGCCCGTGTAACAGATGAGTTCTCGTCCGAAACCCTGATACTCCAAAAGAGATTGTCCAGTTTGTACACGAGGTGCGTCCAGTTTTCGCCGTGACCCTCTCTACTCTTTTGCACATGCTATGCGGGTGAAATGATGATACCATGCCAAGTTCCAACATTTTCAGAGTACATTTTGTAGTGATTTTCAATTTCACCGTCATTTAGCTCTCTAAACAAATCGGTAAATGACTGAAAAACAGCAAATGATGTCAGAACGTGTTGGAAATTGATGACGTCGCTTTGAATGATGCATACTGAACGCAAAAATAGGCTGGAGTTCAAATAAGTTTAAAAAACATTGAAGTGCCCGTCTAACAGATGAGTTCTCGTCCGAAACCCTGATACTCCGAAAGAGATTGTCCAGTTTGTACACGAGGTGCGTCCAGTTTTCGCCGTGACCCTCTCTACACTTTTGCACATGCTATGCGGGTGAAATGATGATACCATGCCAAGTTCCAACATTTTCAAAGTTCATTTTGTAGTGATTTTCAATTTCACCGTCATTTAGCTCTCCAAACAAATCGGTAAATGACTGAAAAACAGCAAATGATGTCAGAACGTGTTGGAAATTGATGACGTCGCTTTGAATGATGCATACTGAACGCAAAAATAGGCTGGAGTTCAAATAAGTTTAAAAAACATTGAAGTGCCCGTGTAACAGATGAGTTCTCGTCCGAAACCCTGATACTCCAAAAGAGATTGTCCAGTTTGTACACGAGGTGCGTCTAGTTTTCGCCGCGACCCTCTCTACTCTTTTGCACATGCTATGCGGGTGAAATGATGATACCATGCCAAGTTCCAACATTTTCAGAGTACATTTTGTAGTGATTTTCAATTTCACCGTCATTTAGCTCTCTAAACAAATCGGTAAATGACTGAAAATCAGCAAATGATGTCAAAACGTGTTGGAAATTGATGACGTCGCTTTGAATGATGCATACTGAACGCAAAAATAGGCTGGAGTTCAAATAAGTTTAAAAAACATTGAAGTGCCCTTGTAACAGATGAGTTCTCGTCCGAAACCCTGATACTCCGAAAGAGATTGTCCAGTTTGTACACGAGGTGCGTCCAGTTTTCGCCGTGACCCTCTCTACTCTTTTGCACATGCTATGAGGGTGAAATGATGATACCATGCCAAGTTCCAACATTTTCAGAGTTCATTTTGTAGTGATTTTCAATTTCACCGTCATTTAGCTCTCTAAACAAATCGGTAAATGACTGAAAAACAGCAAATGATGTCAGAACGTGTTGGAAATTGATGACGTCGCTTTGAATGATGCATACTGAACGCAAAAATAGGCTGGAGTTCAAATAAGTTTAAAAAACATTGAAGTGCCCTTGTAACAGATGAGTTCTCGTCCGAAACCCTGATACTCCGAAAGAGATTGTCCAGTTTGTACACGAGGTGCGTCCAGTTTTCGCCGTGACCCTCTCTACTCTTTTGCACATGCTATGCGGGTGAAATGATGATACCTTGCCAAGTTCCAACATTTTCAGAGTACATTTTGTAGTGATTTTCAATTTCACCGTCATTTAGCTCTCTAAATAAATCGGTAAATGACTGAAAAACAACAAATGATGTCAGAATGTGTTGGAAATTGATGACGTCGCTTTGAATGATGCATACTGAACGCAAAAATAGGCTGGAGTTCAAATAAGTTTAAAAAACATTGAAGTGCCCCTGTAACAGATGAGTTCTCGTCCGAAACCCTGATACTCCGAAAGAGATTGTCCAGTTTGTACACGAGGTGCGTCCAGTTTTCGCCGTGACCCTCTCTACTCTTTTGCACATGCTATCCGGGTGAAATGATGATACCATGCCAAGTTCCAACATTTTCAGAGTTCATTTTGTAGTGATTTTCAATTTCACCGTCATTTAGCTCTCTAAACAAATCGGTAAATGACTGAAAAACAGCAAATCATGTCAGAACGTGTTGGAAATTGATGACGTCGCTTTGAATGATGCATACTGAACGCAAAAATAGGCTGGAGTTCAAATAAGTTTAAAAAACATTGAAGTGCCCGTGTAACAGATGAGTTCTCGTCCGAAACCCTGATACTCCGAAAGAGATTGTCCAGTTTGTACACGAGGTGCGTCCAGTTTTCGCCGTGACCCTCTCTACACTTTTGCACATGCTATGCGGGTGAAATGATGATACCATGCCAAGTTCCAACACTTTCAGAGTTCATTTTGTAGTGATTTTCAATTTCACCGTCATTTAGCTCTCTAAACAAATCGGTAAATGACTGAAAAACAGCAAATGATGTCAGAACGTGTTGGAAATTGATGACGTCGCTTTGAATGATGCATACTGAACGCAAAAATAGGCTGGAGTTCAAATAAGTTTAAAAAACATTGAAGTGCCCTTGTAACAGATGAGTTCTCGTCCGAAACCCTGATACTCCGAAAGAGATTGTCCAGTTTGTACACGAGGTGCGTCCAATTTTCGCCGTGACCCTCTCTACTCTTTTGCACATGCTATGCGGGTGAAATGATGATACCATGCCAAGTTCCAACATTTTCAGAGTACATTTTGTAGTGATTTTCAATTTCACCGTCATTTAGCTCTCTAAATAAATCGGTAAATGACTGAAAAACAACAAATGATGTCAGAATGTGTTGGAAATTGATGACGTCGCTTTGAATGATGCATACTGAACGCAAAAATAGGCTGGAGTTCAAATAAGTTTAAAAAACATTGAAGTGCCCCTGTAACAGATGAGTTCTCGTCCGAAACCCTGATACTCCGAAAGAGATTGTCCAGTTTGTACACGAGGTGCGTCCAGTTTTCGCCGTGACCCTCTCTACTCTTTTGCACATGCTATCCGGGTGAAATGATGATACCATGCCAAGTTCCAACATTTTCAGAGTTCATTTTGTAGTGATTTTCAATTTCACCGTCATTTAGCTCTCTAAACAAATCGGTAAATGACTGAAAAACAGCAAATGATGTCAGAACGTGTTGGAAATTGATGACGTCGCTTTGAATGATGCATACTGAACGCAAAAATAGGCTAGAGTTCAAATAAGTTTAAAAAACATTGAAGTGCCCGTGTAACAGATGAGTTCTCGTCCGAAACCCTGATACTCCGAAAGAGATTGTCCATTTTGTACACGAGGTGCGTCCAGTTTTCGCCGTGACCCTCTCTACACTTTTGCACATGCTATGCGGGTGAAATGATGATACCATGCCAAGTTCCAACATTTTCAAAGTTCATTTTGTAGTGATTTTCAATTTCACCGTCATTTAGCTCTCTAAACAAATCGGTAAATGACTGAAAAACAGCAAATGATGTCAGAACGTGTTGGAAATTGATGACGTCGCTTTGAATGATGCATACTGAACGCAAAAATAGGCTGGAGTTCAAATAAGTTTAAAAAACATTGAAGTGCCCGTGTAACAGATGAGTTCTCGTCCGAAACCCTGATACTCCAAAAGAGATTGTCCAGTTTGTACACGAGGTGCGTCTAGTTTTCGCCGCGACCCTCTCTACTCTTTTGCACATGCTATGCGGGTGAAATGATGATACCATGCCAAGTTCCAACATTTTCAGAGTACATTTTGTAGTGATTTTCAATTTCACCGTCATTTAGCTCTCTAAACAAATCGGTAAATGACTGAAAATCAGCAAATGATGTCAAAACGTGTTGGAAATTGATGACGTCGCTTTGAATGATGCATACTGAACGCAAAAATAGGCTGGAGTTCAAATAAGTTTAAAAAACATTGAAGTGCCCTTGTAACAGATGAGTTCTCGTCCGAAACCCTGATACTCCGAAAGAGATTGTCCAGTTTGTACACGAGGTGCGTCCAGTTTTCGCCGTGACCCTCTCTACTCTTTTGCACATGCTATGAGGGTGAAATGATGATACCATGCCAAGTTCCAACATTTTCAGAGTTCATTTTGTAGTGATTTTCAATTTCACCGTCATTTAGCTCTCTAAACAAATCGGTAAATGACTGAAAAACAGGAAATGATGTCAGAACATGTTGGAAATTGATGACGTCGCTTTGAATGATGCATACTGAACGCAAAAATAGGCTGGAGTTCAAATAAGTTTAAAAAACATTGAAGTGCCCTTGTAACAGATGAGTTCTCGTCCGAAACCCTGATACTCCGAAAGAGATTGTCCAGTTTGTACACGAGGTGCGTCCAGTTTTCGCCGTGACCCTCTCTACTCTTTTGCACATGCTATGCGGGTGAAATGATGATACCTTGCCAAGTTCCAACATTTTCAGAGTACATTTTGTAGTGATTTTCAATTTCACCGTCATTTAGCTCTCTAAATAAATCGGTAAATGACTGAAAAACAACAAATGATGTCAGAATGTGTTGGAAATTGATGACGTCGCTTTGAATGATGCATACTGAACGCAAAAATAGGCTGGAGTTCAAATAAGTTTAAAAAACATTGAAGTGCCCCTGTAACAGATGAGTTCTCGTCCGAAACCCTGATACTCCGAAAGAGATTGTCCAGTTTGTACACGAGGTGCGTCCAGTTTTCGCCGTGACCCTCTCTACTCTTTTGCACATGCTATCCGGGTGAAATGATGATACCATGCCAAGTTCCAACATTTTCAGAGTTCATTTTGTAGTGATTTTCAATTTCACCGTCATTTAGCTCTCTAAACAAATCGGTAAATGACTGAAAAACAGCAAATCATGTCAGAACGTGTTGGAAATTGATGACGTCGCTTTGAATGATGCATACTGAACGCAAAAATAGGCTGGAGTTCAAATAAGTTTAAAAAACATTGAAGTGCCCGTGTAACAGATGAGTTCTCGTCCGAAACCCTGATACTCCGAAAGAGATTGTCCAGTTTGTACACGAGGTGCGTCCAGTTTTCGCCGTGACCCTCTCTACACTTTTGCACATGCTATGCGGGTGAAATGATGATACCATGCCAAGTTCCAACACTTTCAGAGTTCATTTTGTAGTGATTTTCAATTTCACCGTCATTTAGCTCTCTAAACAAATCGGTAAATGACTGAAAAACAGCAAATGATGTCAGAACGTGTTGGAAATTGATGACGTCGCTTTGAATGATGCATACTGAACGCAAAAATAGGCTGGAGTTCAAATAAGTTTAAAAAACATTGAAGTGCCCTTGTAACAGATGAGTTCTCGTCCGAAACCCTGATACTCCGAAAGAGATTGTCCAGTTTGTACACGAGGTGCGTCCAATTTTCGCCGTGACCCTCTCTACTCTTTTGCACATGCTATGCGGGTGAAATGATGATACCATGCCAAGTTCCAACATTTTCAGAGTACATTTTGTAGTGATTTTCAATTTCACCGTCATTTAGCTCTCTAAATAAATCGGTAAATGACTGAAAAACAACAAATGATGTCAGAATGTGTTGGAAATTGATGACGTCGCTTTGAATGATGCATACTGAACGCAAAAATAGGCTGGAGTTCAAATAAGTTTAAAAAACATTGAAGTGCCCCTGTAACAGATGAGTTCTCGTCCGAAACCCTGATACTCCGAAAGAGATTGTCCAGTTTGTACACGAGGTGCGTCCAGTTTTCGCCGTGACCCTCTCTACTCTTTTGCACATGCTATCCGGGTGAAATGATGATACCATGCCAAGTTCCAACATTTTCAGAGTTCATTTTGTAGTGATTTTCAATTTCACCGTCATTTAGCTCTCTAAACAAATCGGTAAATGACTGAAAAACAGCAAATGATGTCAGAACGTGTTGGAAATTGATGACGTCGCTTTGAATGATGCATACTGAACGCAAAAATAGGCTAGAGTTCAAATAAGTTTAAAAAACATTGAAGTGCCCGTGTAACAGATGAGTTCTCGTCCGAAACCCTGATACTCCGAAAGAGATTGTCCATTTTGTACACGAGGTGCGTCCAGTTTTCGCCGTGACCCTCTCTACACTTTTGCACATGCTATGCGGGTGAAATGATGATACCATGCCAAGTTCCAACATTTTCAAAGTTCATTTTGTAGTGATTTTCAATTTCACCGTCATTTAGCTCTCTAAACAAATCGGTAAATGACTGAAAAACAGCAAATGATGTCAGAACGTGTTGGAAATTGATGACGTCGCTTTGAATGATGCATACTGAACGCAAAAATAGGCTGGAGTTCAAATAAGTTTAAAAAACATTGAAGTGCCCGTGTAACAGATGAGTTCTCGTCCGAAACCCTGATACTCCAAAAGAGATTGTCCAGTTTGTACACGAGGTGCGTCTAGTTTTCGCCGCGACCCTCTCTACTCTTTTGCACATGCTATGCGGGTGAAATGATGATACCATGCCAAGTTCCAACATTTTCAGAGTACATTTTGTAGTGATTTTCAATTTCACCGTCATTTAGCTCTCTAAACAAATCGGTAAATGACTGAAAATCAGCAAATGATGTCAAAACGTGTTGGAAATTGATGACGTCGCTTTGAATGATGCATACTGAACGCAAAAATAGGCTGGAGTTCAAATAAGTTTAAAAAACATTGAAGTGCCCTTGTAACAGATGAGTTCTCGTCCGAAACCCTGATACTCCGAAAGAGATTGTCCAGTTTGTACACGAGGTGCGTCCAGTTTTCGCCGTGACCCTCTCTACTCTTTTGCACATGCTATGAGGGTGAAATGATGATACCATGCCAAGTTCCAACATTTTCAGAGTTCATTTTGTAGTGATTTTCAATTTCACCGTCATTTAGCTCTCTAAACAAATCGGTAAATGACTGAAAAACAGGAAATGATGTCAGAACATGTTGGAAATTGATGACGTCGCTTTGAATGATGCATACTGAACGCAAAAATAGGCTGGAGTTCAAATAAGTTTAAAAAACATTGAAGTGCCCTTGTAACAGATGAGTTCTCGTCCGAAACCCTGATACTCCGAAAGAGATTGTCCAGTTTGTACACGAGGTGCGTCCAGTTTTCGCCGTGACCCTCTCTACTCTTTTGCACATGCTATGCGGGTGAAATGATGATACCATGCCAAGTTCCAACATTTTCAGAGTTCATTTTGTAGTGATTTTCAATTTCACCGTCATTTAGCTCTCTAAACAAATCGGTAAATGACTGAAAAACAGCAAATGATGTCAGAACGTGTTGGAAATTGATGACGTCGCTTTGAATGATGCATACTGAACGCAAAAATAGGCTGGAGTTCAAATAAGTTTAAAAAACATTAAAGTGCCCGTGTAACAGATGAGTTCTCGTCCGAAACCCTGATACTCCGAAAGAGATTGTCCAGTTTGTACACGAGGTGCGTCCAGTTTTCGCCGTGACCCTCTCTACGCTTTTGCACATGCTATGCGGGTGAAATGATGATACCATGCCAAGTTCCAACACTTTTAGAGTTCATTTTGTAGTGATTTTCAATTTCACCATCATTTAGCTCTCTAAACAAATCGGTAAATGACTGAAAAAAAGCAAATGATGTCAGAACGTGTTGGAAATTGATGACGTCGCTTTGAATGATGCATACTGAACGCAAAAATAGGCTGGAGTTCAAATAAGTTTAAAAAACATTGAAGTGCCCGTGTAACAGATGAGTTCTCGTCCGAAACCCTGATACTCCGAAAGAGATTGTCCAGTTTGTACACGAGGTGCATCCAGTTTTCGCCGTGACCCTCTCTACTCTTTTGCACATGCTATGCGGGTGAAATGATGATACCATGCCAAGTTCCAACATTTTCAAAGTTCATTTTGTAGTGATTTTCAATTTCACCGTCATTTAGCTCTCTAAACAAATCGGTAAATGACTGAAAAACAGCAAATGATGTCAGAACGTGTTGGAAATTGATGACGTCGCTTTGAATGATGCATACTGAACGCAAAAATAGGCTGGAGTTCAAATAAGTTTAAAAAACATTGAAGTGCCCGTGTAACAGATGAGTTCTCGTCCGAAACCCTGATACTCCAAAAGAGATTGTCCAGTTTGTACACGAGGTGCGTCCAGTTTTCGCCGTGACCCTCTCTACTCTTTTGCACATGCTATGCGGGTGAAATGATGATACCATGCCAAGTTCCAACATTTTCAGAGTACATTTTGTAGTGATTTTCAATTTCACCATCATTTAGCTCTCTAAACAAATCGGTAAATGACTGAAAAACAGCAAATGATGTCAGAACGTGTTGGAAATTGATGACGTCGCTTTGAATGATGCATACTGAACGCAAAAATAGGCTGGAGTTCAAATAAGTTTAAAAAACATTGATGTGCCCGTGTAACAGATGAGTTCTCATCCGAAACCCTGATACTCCAAAAGAGATTGTCCAGTTTGTACACGAGGTGCGTCTAGTTTTCGCCGCGACCCTCTCTACTCTTTTGCACATGCTATGCGGGTGAAATGATGATACCATGCCAAGTTCCAACATTTTCAGAGTACATTTTGTAGTGATTTTCAATTTCACCGTCATTTAGATCTCTAAACAAATCGGTAAATGACTGAAAATCAGCAAATGATGTCAAAACGTGTTGGAAATTGATGACGTCGCTTTGAATGATGCATACTGAACGCAAAAATAGGCTGGAGTTCAAATAAGTTTAAAAAACATTGAAGTGCCCTTGTAACAGATGAGTTCTCGTCCGAAACCCTGATACTCCGAAAGAGATTGTCCAGTTTGTACACGAGGTGCGTCCAGTTTTCGCCGTGACCCTCTCTACTCTTTTGCACATGCTATGAGGGTGAAATGATGATACCATGCCAAGTTCCAACATTTTCAGAGTTCATTTTGTAGTGATTTTCAATTTCACCGTCATTTAGCTCTCTAAACAAATCGGTAAATGACTGAAAAACAGCAAATGATGTCAGAACGTGTTGGAAATTGATGACGTCGCTTTGAATGATGCATACTGAACGCAAAAATAGGCTGGAGTTCAAATAAGTTTAAAAAACATTGAAGTGCCCTTGTAACAGATGAGTTCTCGTCCGAAACCCTGATACTCCGAAAGAGATTGTCCAGTTTGTACACGAGGTGCGTCCAGTTTTCGCCGTGACCCTCTCTACTCTTTTGCACATGCTATGCGGGTGAAATGATGATACCATGCCAAGTTCCAACATTTTTAGAGTACATTTTGTAGTGATTTTCAATTTCACCGTCATTTAGCTCTCTAAATAAATCGGTAAATGACTGAAAAACAACAAATGATGTCAGAATGTGTTGGAAATTGATGACGTCGCTTTGAATGATGCATACTGAACGCAAAAATAGGCTGGAGTTCAAATAAGTTTAAAAAACATTGAAGTGCCCCTGTAACAGATGAGTTCTCGTCCGAAACCCTGATACTCCGAAAGAGATTGTCCAGTTTGTACACGAGGTGCGTCCAGTTTTCGCCGTGACCCTCTCTACTCTTTTGCACATGCTATCCGGGTGAAATGATGATACCATGCCAAGTTCCAACATTTTCAGAGTTCATTTTGTAGTGATTTTCAATTTCACCATCATTTAGCTCTCTAAACAAATCGGTAAATGACTGAAAAACAGCAAATGATGTCAGAACGTGTTGGAAATTGATGACGTCGCTTTGAATGATGCATACTGAACGCAAAAATAGGCTGGAGTTCAAATAAGTTTAAAAAACATTGAAGTGCCCCTGTAACAGATGATATCTCGTCCGAAACCCTGATACTCCGAAAGAGATTGTCCAGTTTGTACACGAGGTGCGTCCAGTTTTCGCCGTGACCCTCTCTACACTTTTGCACATGCTATGCGGGTGAAATGATGATACCATGCCAAGTTCCAACACTTTCAGAGTTCATTTTGTAGTGATTTTCAATTTCACCGTCATTTAGCTCTCTAAACAAATCGGTAAATGACTGAAAAAAGCAAATGATGTCAGAACGTGTTGGAAATTGATGACGTCGCTTTGAATGATGCATACTGAACGCAAAAATAGGCTGGAGTTCAAATAAGTTTAAAAAACATTGAAGTGCCCGTGTAACAGATGAGTTCTCGTCCGAAACCCTGATACTCCGAAAGAGATTGTCCAGTTTGTACACGAGGTGCGTCCAGTTTTCGCCGTGACCCTCTCTACTCTTTTGCACATGCTATCCGGGTGAAATGATGATACCATGCCAAGGTCCAACATTTTCAGAGTACATTTTGTAGTGATTTTCAATTTCACCGTCATTTAGCTCTCTAAACAAATCGGTAAATGACTGAAAAACAGCAAATGATGTCAGAACGTGTTGGAAATTGATGACGTCGCTTTGAATGATGCATACTGAACGCAAAAATAGGCTGGAGTTCAAATAAGTTTAAAAAACATTGAAGTGCCCCTGTAACAGATGAGTTCTCGTCCGAAACCCTGATACTCCGAAAGAGATTGTCCAGTTTATACACGAGGTGCGTCCAGTTTTCGCCGTGACCCTCTCTACACTTTTGCACATGCTATGCGGGTGAAATCATGATACCATGCCAAGATCCAACACTTTCAGAGTTCATTTTGTACTGATTTTCAATTTCACCGTCATTTAGCTCTCTAAACAAATCGGTAAATGACTGAAAAACAGCAAATGATGTCAGAACGTGTTGGAAATTGATGACGTCGCTTGGAATGATGCATACTGAACGCAAAAATAGGCTGGAGTTCAAAAAGTTTAAAAAACATTGAGGTGCCCATGTGACAGTTGAGTTTTCGTCCGAAACCCTGATACTCCGAAAGAGATTGTCCAGTTTGTACACGAGGTGCGTCCAGTTTTCGCCGTGACCCTCTCTACTCTTTTGCACATGCTATGCGGGTGAAATGATGATACCATGCCAAGTTCCAACACTTTCAGAGTTCATTTTGTAGTGATTTTCAATTTCACCGTCATTTAGCTCTCTAAAAAAATCGGTAAATGACTGAAAAACAGCAAATGATGTCAGAACGTGTTGGAAATTGATGACGTCGCTTTGAATGATGCATACTGAACGCAGAAATATGCTGGAGTTCAAATAAGTTTAAAAAACATTGAAGTGCTCTTGTAACAGATGAGTTCTCGTCCGAAACCCTGATACTCCGAAAGAGATTGTCCAGTTTGTACACGAGGTGCATCCAGTTTTCGCTGTGACCCTCTCTACTCTTTTGCACATGCTATGAGGGTGAAATGATGATACCATGCCAAGTTCCAACATTTTCAGAGTTCATTTTGTAGTGATTTTCAATTTCACCGTCATTTAGCTCTCTAAACAAATCGGTAAATGACTGAAAAACAGCAAATGATGTCAGAACGTGTTGGAAATAGATGACGTCGCTTTGAATGATGCATACTGAACGCAAAAATAGGCTGGAGTTCAAATAAGTTTAAAAAACATTGAAGTGCCCTTGTAACAGATGAGTTCTCGTCCGAAACCCTGATACTCCGAAAGAGATTGTCCAGTTTGTACACGAGGTGCGTCCAGTTTTCGCCGTGACCCTCTCTACACTTTTGCACATGCTATGCGGGTGAAATGATGATACCATGCCAAGTTCCAACACTTTCAGAGTTCATTTTGTAGTGATTTTCAATTTCACCGTCATTTAGCTCTCTAAACAAATCGGTAAATGACTAAAAAAAAGCAAATGATGTCAGAACGTGTTGGAAATTGATGACGTCGCTTTGAATGATGCATACTGAATGCAAAAATAGGCTGGAGTTCAAATAAGTTTAAAAAACATTGAAGTGCCCGTGTAACAGATGAGTTCTCGTCCGAAACCCTGATACTCCGAAAGAGATTGTCCAGTTTATACACGAGGTGCGTCCAGTTTTCGCCGTGACCCTCTCTACTCTTTTGCACATGCTATGCGGGTGAAATCATGATACCATGCCAAGATCCAACACTTTCAGAGTTCATTTTGTAGTGATTTTCAATTTCACCGTCATTTAGCTCTCTAAACAAATCGGTAAATGACTGAAAAATAGCAAATGATGTCAGAACGTGTTGGAAATTGATGACGTCGCTTTGAATGATGCATACTGAACGCAGAAATATGCTGGAGTTCAAATAAGTTTAAAAAACATTGAAGTGCCCTTGTAACAGATGAGTTCTCGTCCGAAACCCTGATACTCCGAAAGAGATTGTCCAGTTTGTACACGAGGTGCGTCCAGTTTTCGCTGTGACCCTCTCTACTCTTTTGCACATGCTATGAGGGTGAAATGATGATACCATGCCAAGTTCCAACATTTTCAGAGTTCATTTTGTAGTGATTTTCAATTTCACCGTCATTTAGCTCTCTAAACAAATCGGTAAATGACTGAAAAACAGCAAATGATGTCAGAACGTGTTGGAAATTGATGACGTCGCTTTGAATGATGCATACTGAACGCAAAAATAGGCTGGAGTTCAAATAAGTTTAAAAAACATTGAAGTGCCCTTGTAACAGATGAGTTCTCGTCCGAAACCCTGATACTCCGAAAGAGATTGTCCAGTTTGTACACGAGGTGCGTCCAGTTTTCGCCGTGACCCTCTCTACACTTTTGCACATGCTATGCGGGTGAAATCATGATACCATGCCAAGATCCAACACTTTCAGAGTTCATTTTGTAGTGATTTTCAATTTCACCGTCATTTAGCTCTCTAAACAAATCGGTAAATGACTGAAAAACTGCAAATGATGTCAGAACGTGTTGGAAATTGATGACGTCGCTTGGAATGATGCATACTGAACGCAAAAATAGGCTGGAGTTCAAAAAGTTTAAAAAACATTGAGGTGCCCGTGTGACAGTTGAGGTCTCGTCCGAAACCCTGATACTCCGAAAGAGATTGTCCAGTTTGTACACGAGGTGCGTCCAGTTTTCGCCGTGACCCTCTCTACTCTTTTGCACATGCTATGCGGGTGAAATGATGATACCATGCCAAGTTCCATCACTTTCAGAGTTCATTTTGTAGTGATTTTCAATTGAACCGTCATTTAGCTCTCTAAACAAATCGGTAAATGACTGAAAAACAGCAAATGATGTCAGAACGTGTTGGAAATTGATGACGTCGCTTTGAATGATGCATACTGAACGCAAAAATAGGCTGGAGTTCAAATAAGTTTAAAAAACATTGAAGTGCCCCTGTAACAGATGAGTTCTCGTCCGAAACCCTGATACTCTGAAAGAGATTGTCTAGTTTGTACACGAGGTGCGTCCAGTTTTCGCCGTGACCCTCTCTACTGTTTTGCACATGCTATGCGGGTGAAATGATGATACCATGCCAAGTTCCAACATTTTCAGAGTACATTTTGTAGTGATTTTCAATTTCACCGTCATTTAGCTCTCTAAACAAATCGGTAAATGACTGAAAAACAGCAAATGATGTCAGAACGTGTTGGAAATTGATGACGTCGCTTTGAATGATGCATACTGAACGCAAAAATAGGCTGGAGTTCAAATAAGTTTAAAAAACATTGAAGTGCCCGTGTAACAGATGAGTTCTCGTCCGAAACCCTGATACTCCAAAAGAGATTGTCCAGTTTGTACACGAGGTGCGTCCAGTTTTCGCCGTGACCCTCTCTACTCTTTTGCACATGCTATGCGGGTGAAATGATGATACCATGCCAAGTTCCAACATTTTCAGAGTACATTTTGTAGTGATTTTCAATTTCACCGTCATTTAGCTCTCTAAACAAATCGGTAAATGACTGAAAAACAGCAAATGATGTCAGAACGTGTTGGAAATTGATGACGTCGCTTTGAATGATGCATACTGAACGCAAAAATAGGCTGGAGTTCAAATAAGTTTAAAAAACATTGAAGTGCCCGTGTAACAGATGAGTTCTCGTCCGAAACCCTGATACTCCGAAAGAGATTGTCCAGTTTGTACACGAGGTGCGTCCAGTTTTCGCCGTGACCCTCTCTACACTTTTGCACATGCTATGCGGGTGAAATCATGATACCATGCCAAGATCCAACACTTTCAGAGTTCATTTTGTAGTGATTTTCAATTTCACCGTCATTTAGCTCTCTAAACAAATCGGTAAATGACTGAAAAACAGCAAATGATGTCAGAACGTGTTGGAAATTGATGACGTCGCTTGGAATGATGCATACTGAACGCAAAAATAGGCTGGAGTTCAAAAAGTTTAAAAAACATTGAGGTGCCCGTGTGACAGTTGAGTTCTCGTCCGAAACCCTGATACTCCGAAAGAGATTGTCCAGTTTGTACACGAGGTGCGTCCAGTTTTCGCCGTGACCCTCTCTACTCTTTTGCACATCCTATGCGGGTGAAATGATGATACCATGCCAAGTTCCAACACTTTCAGAGTTCATTTTGTAGTGATTTTCAATTTCACCGTCATTTAGCTCTCTAAACAAATCGGTAAATGACTGAAAAACAGCAAATGATGTCAGAACGTGTTGGAAATTGATGACGTCGCTTTGAATGATGCATACTGAACGCAAAAATAGGCTGGAGTTCAAATAAGTTTAAAAAACATTGAAGTGCCCCTGTAACAGATGAGTTCTCGTCCGAAACCCTGATACTCTGAAAGAGATTGTCTAGTTTGTACACGAGGTGCGTCCAATTTTCGCCGTGACCCTCTCTACTGTTTTGCACATGCTATGCGGGTGAAATGATGATACCATGCCAAGTTCCAACATTTTCAGAGTACATTTTGTAGTGATTTTCAATTCACCGTCAATTAGCTCTCTAAACAAATCGGTAAATGACTGAAAAACAGCAAATGATGTCAGAACGTGTTGGAAATTGATGACGTCGCTTTGAATGATGCATACTGAACGCAAAAATAGGCTGGAGTTCAAATAAGTTTAAAAAACATTGAAGTGCCCGTGTAACAGATGAGTTCTCGTCCGAAACCCTGATACTCCAAAAGAGATTGTCCAGTTTGTACACGAGGTGCGTCCAGTTTTCGCCGTGACCCTCTCTACTCTTTTGCACATGCTATGCGGGTGAAATGATGATACCATGCCAAGTTCCAACATTTTCAGAGTACATTTTGTAGTGATTTTCAATTTCACCGTCATTTAGCTCTCTAAACAAATCGGTAAATGACTGAAAATTAGCAAATGATGTCACAACGTGTTGGAAATTGATGACGTCGCTTTGAATGATGCATACTGAACGCAAAAATAGGCTGGAGTTCAAATAAGTTTAAAAAACATTGAAGTGCCCGTGTAACAGATGAGTTCTCGTCCGAAACCCTGATACTCCGAAAGAGATTGTCCAGTTTGTACACGAGGTGCGTCCAGTTTTCGCCGTGACCCTCTCTACACTTTTGCACATGCTATGCGGGTGAAATCATGATACCATGCCAAGATCCAACACTTTCAGAGTTCATTTTGTAGTGATTTTCAGTTTCACCGTCATTTAGCTCTCTAAACAAATCGGTAAATGACTGAAAAACAGCAAATGATGTCAGAACGTGTTGGAAATTGATGACGTCGCTTGGAATGATGCATACTGAACGCAAAAATAGGCTGGAGTTCAAAAAGTTTAAAAAACATTGAGGTGCCCGTGTGACAGTTGAGTTCTCGTCCGAAACCCTGATACTCCGAAAGAGATTGTCCAGTTTGTACACGAGGTGCGTCCAGTTTTCGCCGTGACCCTCTCTACTCTTTTGCACATGCTATGCGGGTGAAATGATGATACCATGCCAAGTTCCAACACTTTCAGAGTTCATTTTGTAGTGATTTTCAATTTCACCGTCATTTAGCTCTCTAAACAAATCGGTAAATGACTGAAAAACAGCAAATGATGTCAGAACGTGTTGGAAATTGATGACGCCGCTTTGAATGATGTATACTGAACGCAAAAATAGGCTGGAGTTCAAATAAGTTTAAAAAACATTGAAGTGCCCGTGTAACAGATGAGTTCTCGTCCGAAACCCTGATACTCCAAAAGAGATTGTCCAGTTTGTACACGAGGTGCGTCCAGTTTTCACCGTGACCCTCTCTACTCTTTTGCACATGCTATGCGGGTGAAATGCTGATACCATGCCAAGTTCCAACATTTTCAGAGTACATTTTGTAGTGATTTTCAATTTCACCGTCATTTAGCTCTCTAAACAAATCGGTAAATGACTGAAAAACAGCAAATGATGTCAGAACGTGTTGGAAATTGATGACGTCGCTTTGAATGATGCATACTGAACGCAAAAATAGGCTGGAGTTCAAATAAGTTTAAAAAACATTGAAGTGCCCGTGTAACAGATGAGTTCTCGTCCGAAACCCTGATACTCCAAAAGAGATTGTCCAGTTTGTACACGAGGTGCGTCCAGTTTTCGCCGTGACCCTCTCTACTCTTTTGCACATGCTATGCGGGTGAAATGATGATACCATGCCAAGTTCCAACATTTTCAGAGTACATTTTGTAGTGATTTTCAATTTCACCGTCATTTAGCTCTCTAAACAAATCGGTAAATGACTGAAAAACAGCAAATGATGTCAGAACGTGTTGGAAATTGATGACGTCGCTTTGAATGATGCATACTGAACGCAAAAATAGGCTGGAGTTCAAATAAGTTTAAAAAACATTGAAGTGCCCGTGTAACAGATGAGTTCTCGTCCGAAACCCTGATACTCCGAAAGAGATTGTCCAGTTTGTACACGAGGTGCGTCAAGTTTTCGCCGTGACCCTCTCTACACTTTTGCACATGCTATGCGGGTGAAATCATGATACCATGCCAAGATCCAACACTTTCAGAGTTCATTTTGTAGTGATTTTCAATTTCACCGTCATTTAGCTCTCTAAACAAATCGGTAAATGACTGAAAAACAGCAAATGATGTCAGAACGTGTTGGAAATTGATGACGTCGCTTGGAATGATGCATACTGAACGCAAAAATAGGCTGGAGTTCAAAAAGTTTAAAAAACATTGAGGTGCCCGTGTGACAGTTGAGTTCTCGTCCGAAACCCTGATACTCCGAAAGAGATTGTCCAGTTTGTACACGAGGTGCGTCCAGTTTTCGCCGTGACCCTCTCTACTCTTTTGCACATCCTATGCGGGTGAAATGATGATACCATGCCAAGTTCCAACACTTTCAGAGTTCATTTTGTAGTGATTTTCAATTTCACCGTCATTTAGCTCTCTAAACAAATCGGTAAATGACTGAAAAACAGCAAATGATGTCAGAACGTGTTGGAAATTGATGACGTCGCTTTGAATGATGCATACTGAACGCAAAAATAGGCTGGAGTTCAAATAAGTTTAAAAAACATTGAAGTGCCCCTGTAACAGATGAGTTCTCGTCCGAAACCCTGATACTCTGAAAGAGATTGTCTAGTTTGTACACGAGGTGCGTCCAATTTTCGCCGTGACCCTCTCTACTGTTTTGCACATGCTATGCGGGTGAAATGATGATACCATGCCAAGTTCCAACATTTTCAGAGTACATTTTGTAGTGATTTTCAATTTCACCGTCAATTAGCTCTCTAAACAAATCGGTAAATGACTGAAAAACAGCAAATGATGTCAGAACGTGTTGGAAATTGATGACGTCGCTTTGAATGATGCATACTGAACGCAAAAATAGGCTGGAGTTCAAATAAGTTTAAAAAACATTGAAGTGCCCGTGTAACAGATGAGTTCTCGTCCGAAACCCTGATACTCCAAAAGAGATTGTCCAGTTTGTACACGAGGTGCGTCCAGTTTTCGCCGTGACCCTCTCTACTCTTTTGCACATGCTATGCGGGTGAAATGATGATACCATGCCAAGTTCCAACATTTTCAGAGTACATTTTGTAGTGATTTTCAATTTCACCGTCATTTAGCTCTCTAAACAAATCGGTAAATGACTGAAAATTAGCAAATGATGTCAGAACGTGTTGGAAATTGATGACGTCGCTTTGAATGATGCATACTGAACGCAAAAATAGGCTGGAGTTCAAATAAGTTTAAAAAACATTGAAGTGCCCGTGTAACAGATGAGTTCTCGTCCGAAACCCTGATACTCCGAAAGAGATTGTCCAGTTTGTACACGAGGTGCGTCCAGTTTTCGCCGTGACCCTCTCTACACTTTTGCACATGCTATGCGGGTGAAATCATGATACCATGCCAAGATCCAACACTTTCAGAGTTCATTTTGTAGTGATTTTCAGTTTCACCGTCATTTAGCTCTCTAAACAAATCGGTAAATGACTGAAAAACAGCAAATGATGTCAGAACGTGTTGGAAATTGATGACGTCGCTTGGAATGATGCATACTGAACGCAAAAATAGGCTGGAGTTCAAAAAGTTTAAAAAACATTGAGGTGCCCGTGTGACAGTTGAGTTCTCGTCCGAAACCCTGATACTCCGAAAGAGATTGTCCAGTTTGTACACGAGGTGCGTCCAGTTTTCGCCGTGACCCTCTCTACTCTTTTGCACATGCTATGCGGGTGAAATGATGATACCATGCCAAGTTCCAACACTTTCAGAGTTCATTTTGTAGTGATTTTCAATTTCACCGTCATTTAGCTCTCTAAACAAATCGGTAAATGACTGAAAAACAGCAAATGATGTCAGAACGTGTTGGAAATTGATGACGTCGCTTTGAATGATGCATACTGAACGCAAAAATAGGCTGGAGTTCAAATAAGTTTAAAAAACATTGAAGTGCCCGTGTAATAGATGAGTTCTCGTCCGAAACCCTGATACTCCAAAAGAGATTGTCCAGTTTGTACACGAGGTGCGTCCAGTTTTCACCGTGACCCTCTCTACTCTTTTGCACATGCTATGCGGGTGAAATGCTGATACCATGCCAAGTTCCAACATTTTCAGAGTACATTTTGTAGTGATTTTCAATTTCACCGTCATTTAGCTCTCTAAACAAATCGGTAAATGACTGAAAAACAGCAAATGATGTCAGAACGTGTTGGAAATTGATGACGTCGCTTTGAGTGATGCATACTGAACGCAAAAATAGGCTGGAGTTCAAATAAGTTTAAAAAACATTGAAGTGCCCTTGTAACAGATGAGTTCTCGTCCGAAACCCTGATACTCCGAAAGAGATTGTCCAGTTTGTACACGAGGTGCGTCCAGTTTTCGCCGTGACCCTCTCTACTCTATTGCACATGCTATGCGGGTGAAATGATGATACCATGCCAAGTTCCAACATTTTCAGAGTTCATTTTGTAGTGATTTTCAATTTCACCGTCATTTAGCTCTCTAAACAAATCGGTAAATGACTGAAAATTAGCAAATGATGTCAGAACGTGTTGGAAATTGATGACGTCGCTTTGAATGATGCATACTGAACGCAAAAATAGGCTGGAGTTCAAATAAGTTTAAAAAACATTGAAGTGCCCGTGTAACAGATGAGTTCTCGTCCGAAACCCTGATACTCCGAAAGAGATTGTCCAGTTTGTACACGAGGTGCGTCCAGTTTTCGCCGTGACCCTCTCTACACTTTTGCACATGCTATGCGGGTGAAATCATGATACCATGCCAAGATCCAACACTTTCAGAGTTCATTTTGTAGTGATTTTCAGTTTCATCGTCATTTAGCTCTCTAAACAAATCGGTAAATGACTGAAAAACAGCAAATGATGTCAGAACGTGTTGGAAATTGATGACGTCGCTTGGAATGATGCATACTGAACGCAAAAATAGGCTGGAGTTCAAAAAGTTTAAAAAACATTGAGGTGCCCGTGTGACAGTTGAGGTCTCGTCCGAAACCCTGATACTCCGAAAGAGATTGTCCAGTTTGTACACGAGGTGCGTCCAGTTTTCGCCGTGACCCTCTCTACTCTTTTGCACATGCTATGCGGGTGAAATGATGATACCATGCCAAGTTCCAACACTTTCAGAGTTCATTTTGTAGTGATTTTCAATTTCACCGTCATTTAGCTCTCTAAACAAATCGGTAAATGACTGAAAAACAGCAAATGATGTCAGAACGTGTTGGAAATTGATGACGTTGCTTTGAATGATGCATACTGAACGCAAAAATAGGCTGGAGTTCAAATAAGTTTAAAAAACATTGAAGTGCCCCTGTAACAGATGAGTTCTCGTCCGAAACCCTGATACTCTGAAAGAGATTGTCTAGTTTGTACACGAGGTGCGTCCAGTTTTCGCCGTGACCCTCTCTACTGTTTTGCACATGCTATGCGGGTGAAATGATGATACCATGCCAAGTTCCAACATTTTCAGAGTACATTTTGTAGTGATTTTCAATTTCACCGTCATTTAGCTCTCTAAACAAATCGGTAAATGACTGAAAAACAGCAAATGATGTCAGAACGTGTTGGAAATTGATGACGTCGCTTTGAATGATGCATACTGAACGCAAAAATAGGCTGGAGTTCAAATAAGTTTAAAAAACATTGAAGTGCCCGTGTAACAGATGAGTTCTCGTCCGAAACCCTGATACTCCGAAAGAGATTGTCCAGTTTGTACACGAGGTGCGTCCAGTT
Source organism: Aegilops tauschii subsp. strangulata (assembly GCF_002575655.3). NCBI lineage: Eukaryota > Viridiplantae > Streptophyta > Magnoliopsida > Poales > Poaceae > Aegilops > Aegilops tauschii. Next base: position 125,523,851 of record NC_053041.3, read on the forward strand.
TTCGCCGTGACCCTCTCTACACTTTTGCACATGCTATGCGGGTGAAATCATGATACCATGCCAAGATCCAACACTTTCAGAGTTCATTTTGTAGTGATTTTCAATTTCACCGTCATTTAGCTCTCTAAACAAATCGGTAAATGACTGAAAAACAGCAAATGATGTCAGAACGTGTTGGAAATTGATGACGTCGCTTGGAATGATGCATACTGAACGCAAAAATAGGCTGGAGTTCAAAAAGTTTAAAAAACATTGAGGTGCCCGTGTGACAGTTGAGTTCTCGTCCGAAACCCTGATACTCCGAAAGAGATTGTCCAGTTTGTACACGAGGTGCGTCCAGTTTTCGCCGTGACCCTCTTTACTCTTTTGCACATGCTATGCGGGTGAAATGATGATACCATGCCAAGTTCCAACACTTTCAGAGTTCATTTTGTAGTGATTTTCAATTTCACCGTCATTTAGCTCTCTAAACAAATCGGTAAATGACTGAAAAACAGCAAATGATGTCAGAACGTGTTGGAAATTGATGACGTCGCTTTGAATGATGCATACTGAACGCAAAAATAGGCTGGAGTTCAAATAAGTTTAAAAAACATTGAAGTGCCCCTGTAACAGATGAGTTCTCGTCCGAAACCCTGATACTCTGAAAGAGATTGTCTAGTTTGTACACGAGGTGCGTCCAATTTTCGCCGTGACCCTCTCTACTAATTTGCACATGCTATGCGGGTGAAATGATGATACCATGCCAAGTTCCAACATTTTCAGAGTACATTTTGTAGTGATTTTCAATTTCACCGTCAATTAGCTCTCTAAACAAATCGGTAAATGACTGAAAAACAGCAAATGATGTCAGAACGTGTTGGAAATTGATGACGTCGCTTTGAATGATGCATACTGAACGCAAAAATAGGCTGGAGTTCAAATAAGTTTAAAAAACATTGAAGTGCCCGTGTAACAGATGAGTTCTCGTCCGAAACCCTGATACTCCAAAAGAGATTGTCCAGTTTGTACACGAGGTGCGTCCAGTTTTCGCCGTGACCCTCTCTACTCTTTTGCACATGCTATGCGGGTGAAATGATGATACCATGCCAAGTTCCAACATTTTCAGAGTACATTTTGTAGTGATTTTCAATTTCACCGTCATTTAGCTCTCTAAACAAATCGGTAAATGACTGAAAATTACCAAATGATGTCAGAACGTGTTGGAAATTGATGACGTCGCTTTGAATGATGCATACTGAACGCAAAAATAGGCTGGAGTTCAAATAAGTTTAAAAAACATTGAAGTGCCCGTGTAACAGATGAGTTCTCGTCCGAAACCCTGATACTCCGAAAGAGATTGTCCAGTTTGTACACGAGGTGCGTCCAGTTTTCGCCGTGACCCTCTCTACACTTTTGCACATGCTATGCGGGTGAAATCATGATACCATGCCAAGATCCAACACTTTCAGAGTTCATTTTGTAGTGATTTTCAGTTTCACCGTCATTTAGCTCTCTAAACAAATCGGTAAATGACTGAAAAACAGCAAATGATGTCAGAACGTGTTGGAAATTGATGACGTCGCTTGGAATGATGCATACTGAACGCAAAAATAGGCTGGAGTTCAAAAAGTTTCAAAAACATTGAGGTGCCCGTGTGACAGTTGAGTTCTCGTCCGAAACCCTGATACTCCGAAAGAGATTGTCCAGTTTGTACACGAGGTGCGTCCAGTTTTCGCCGTGACCCTCTCTACTCTTTTGCACATGCTATGCGGGTGAAATGATGATACCATGCCAAGTTCCAACACTTTCAGAGTTCATTTTGTAGTGATTTTCAATTTCACCGTCATTTAGCTCTCTAAACAAATCGGTAAATGACTGAAAAACAGCAAATGATGTCAGAACGTGTTGGAAATTGATGACGTCGCTTTGAATGATGCATACTGAACGCAAAAATAGGCTGGAGTTCAAATAAGTTTAAAAAACATTGAAGTGCCCGTGTAACAGATGAGTTCTCGTCCGAAACCCTGATACTCCAAAAGAGATTGTCCAGTTTGTACACGAGGTGCGTCCAGTTTTCACCGTGACCCTCTCTACTCTTTTGCACATGCTATGCGGGTGAAATGCTGATACCATGCCAAGTTCCAACATTTTCAGAGTACATTTTGTAGTGATTTTCAATTTCACCGTCATTTAGCTCTCTAAACAAATCGGTAAATGACTGAAAAACAGCAAATGATGTCAGAACGTGTTGGAAATTGATGACGTCGCTTTGAATGATGCATACTGAACGCAAAAATAGGCTGGAGTTCAAATAAGTTTAAAAAACATTGAAGTGCCCTTGTAACAGATGAGTTCTCGTCCGAAACCCTGATACTCCGAAAGAGATTGTCCAGTTTGTACACGAGGTGCGTCCAGTTTTCGCCGTGACCCTCTCTACTCTATTGCACATGCTATGCGGGTGAAATGATGATACCATGCCAAGTTCCAACATTTTCAGAGTTCATTTTGTAGTGATTTTCAATTTCACCGTCATTTAGCTCTCTAAACAAATCGGTAAATGACTGAAAATTAGCAAATGATGTCAGAACGTGTTGGAAATTGATGACGTCGCTTTGAATGATGCATACTGAACGCAAAAATAGGCTGGAGTTCAAATAAGTTTAAAAAACATTGAAGTGCCCGTGTAACAGATGAGTTCTCGTCCGAAACCCTGATACTCCGAAAGAGATTGTCCAGTTTGTACACGAGGTGCGTCCAGTTTTCGCCGTGACCCTCTCTACACTTTTGCACATGCTATGCGGGTGAAATCATGATACCATGCCAAGATCCAACACTTTCAGAGTTCATTTTGTAGTGATTTTCAGTTTCACCGTCATTTAGCTCTCTAAACAAATCGGTAAATGACTGAAAAACAGCAAATGATGTCAGAACGTGTTGGAAATTGATGACGTCGCTTGGAATGATGCATACTGAACGCAAAAATAGGCTGGAGTTCAAAAAGTTTAAAAAACATTGAGGTGCCCGTGTGACAGTTGAGTTCTCGTCCGAAGCCCTGATACTCCGAAAGAGATTGTCCAGTTTGTACACGAGGTGCGTCCAGTTTTCGCCGTGACCCTCTCTACTCTTTTGCACATGCTATGCGGGTGAAATGATGATACCATGCCAAGTTCCAACACTTTCAGAGTTCATTTTGTAGTGATTTTCAATTTCACCGTCATTTAGCTCTCTAAACAAATCGGTAAATGACTGAAAAACAACAAATGATGTCAGAACGTGTTGGAAATTGATGACGTCGCTTTGAATGATGCATACTGAACGCAAAAATAGGCTGGAGTTCAAATAAGTTTAAAAAACATTGAAGTGCCCGTGTAACAGATGAGTTCTCGTCCGAAACCCTGATACTCCAAAAGAGATTGTCCAGTTTGTACACGAGGTGCGTCCAGTTTTCACCGTGACCCTCTCTACTCTTTTGCACATGCTATGCGGGTGAAATGCTGATACCATGCCAAGTTCCAACATTTTCAGAGTACATTTTGTAGTGATTTTCAATTTCACCGTCATTTAGCTCTCTAAACAAATCGGTAAATGACTGAAAAACAGCAAATGATGTCAGAACGTGTTGGAAATTGATGACGTCGCTTTGAATGATGCATACTGAACGCAAAAATAGGCTGGAGTTCAAATAAGTTTAAAAAACATTGAAGTGCCCTTGTAACAGATGAGTTCTCGTCCGAAACCCTGATACTCCGAAAGAGATTGTCCAGTTTGTACACGAGGTGCGTCCAGTTTTCGCCGTGACCCTCTCTACTCTATTGCACATGCTATGCGGGTGAAATGATGATACCATGCCAAGTTCCAACATTTTCAGAGTTCATTTTGTAGTGATTTTCAATTTCACCGTCATTTAGCTCTCTAAACAAATCGGTAAATGACTGAAAAACAGCAAATGATGTCAGAACGTGTTGGAAATTGATGACGTCGCTTTGAATGATGCATACTGAACGCAAAAATAGGCTGGAGTTCAAATAAGTTTAAAAAACATTGAAGTGCCCTTGTAACAGATGAGTTCTCGTCCGAAACCCTGATACTCCGAAAGAGATTGTCCAGTTTGTACACGAGGTGCGTCCAGTTTTCGCCGTGACCCTCTCTACTCTTTTGCACATGCTATGCGGGTGAAATGATGATACCATGCCAAGTTCCAACATTTTCAGAGTACATTTTGTAGTGATTTTCAATTTCACCGTCATTTAGCTCTCTAAACAAATCGGTAAATGACTGAAAAACAGCAAATGATGTCAGAACGTGTTGGAAATTGATGACGTCGCTTTGAATGATGCATACTGAACGCAAAAATAGGCTGGAGTTCAAATAAGTTTAAAAAACATTGAAGTGCCCGTGTAACAGATGAGTTCTCGTCCGAAACCCTGATACTCCGAAAGAGATTGTCCAGTTTGTACACGAGGTGCGTCCAGTTTTCGCCGTGACCCTCTCTACACTTTTGCACATGCTATGCGGGTGAAATCATGATACCATGCCAAGATCCAACACTTTCAGAGTTCATTTTGTAGTGATTTTCAGTTTCACCGTCATTTAGCTCTCTAAACAAATCGGTAAATGACTGAAAAACAGCAAATGATGTCAGAACGTGTTGGAAATTGATGACGTCGCTTGGAATGATGCATACTGAACGCAAAAATAGGCTGGAGTTCAAAAAGTTTAAAAAACATTGAGGTGCCCGTGTGACAGTTGAGTTCTCGTCCGAAACCCTGATACTCCGAAAGAGATTGTCCAGTTTGTACACGAGGTGCGTCCAGTTTTCGCCGTGACCCTCTCTACTCTTTTGCACATGCTATGCGGGTGAAATGCTGATACCATGCCAAGTTCCAACATTTTCAGAGTACATTTTGTAGTGATTTTCAATTTCACCGTCATTTAGCTCTCTAAACAAATCGGTAAATGACTGAAAAACAGCAAATGATGTCAGAACGTGTTGGAAATTGATGACGTCGCTTTGAATGATGCATACTGAACGCAAAAATAGGCTGGAGTTCAAATAAGTTTAAAAAACATTGAAGTGCCCTTGTAACAGATGAGTTCTCGTCCGAAACCCTGATACTCCGAAAGAGATTGTCCAGTTTGTACACGAGGTGCGTCCAGTTTTCGCCGTGACCCTCTCTACTCTATTGCACATGCTATGCGGGTGAAATGATGATACCATGCCAAGTTCCAACATTTTCAGAGTTCATTTTGTAGTGATTTTCAATTTCACCGTCATTTAGCTCTCTAAACAAATCGGTAAATGACTGAAAATTAGCAAATGATGTCAGAACGTGTTGGAAATTGATGACGTCGCTTTGAATGATGCATACTGAACGCAAAAATAGGCTGGAGTTCAAATAAGTTTAAAAAACATTGAAGTGCCCGTGTAACAGATGAGTTCTCGTCCGAAACCCTGATACTCCGAAAGAGATTGTCCAGTTTGTACACGAGGTGCGTCCAGTTTTCGCCGTGACCCTCTCTACACTTTTGCACATGCTATGCGGGTGAAATCATGATACCATGCCAAGATCCAACACTTTCAGAGTTCATTTTGTAGTGATTTTCAGTTTCACCGTCATTTAGCTCTCTAAACAAATCGGTAAATGACTGAAAAACAGCAAATGATGTCAGAACGTGTTGGAAATTGATGACGTCGCTTGGAATGATGCATACTGAACGCAAAAATAGGCTGGAGTTCAAAAAGTTTAAAAAACATTGAGGTGCCCGTGTGACAGTTGAGTTCTCGTCCGAAGCCCTGATACTCCGAAAGAGATTGTCCAGTTTGTACACGAGGTGCGTCCAGTTTTCGCCGTGACCCTCTCTACTCTTTTGCACATGCTATGCGGGTGAAATGATGATACCATGCCAAGTTCCAACACTTTCAGAGTTCATTTTGTAGTGATTTTCAATTTCACCGTCATTTAGCTCTCTAAACAAATCGGTAAATGACTGAAAAACAACAAATGATGTCAGAACGTGTTGGAAATTGATGACGTCGCTTTGAATGATGCATACTGAACGCAAAAATAGGCTGGAGTTCAAATAAGTTTAAAAAACATTGAAGTGCCCGTGTAACAGATGAGTTCTCGTCCGAAACCCTGATACTCCAAAAGAGATTGTCCAGTTTGTACACGAGGTGCGTCCAGTTTTCACCGTGACCCTCTCTACTCTTTTGCACATGCTATGCGGGTGAAATGCTGATACCATGCCAAGTTCCAACATTTTCAGAGTACATTTTGTAGTGATTTTCAATTTCACCGTCATTTAGCTCTCTAAACAAATCGGTAAATGACTGAAAAACAGCAAATGATGTCAGAACGTGTTGGAAATTGATGACGTCGCTTTGAATGATGCATACTGAACGCAAAAATAGGCTGGAGTTCAAATAAGTTTAAAAAACATTGAAGTGCCCTTGTAACAGATGAGTTCTCGTCCGAAACCCTGATACTCCGAAAGAGATTGTCCAGTTTGTACACGAGGTGCGTCCAGTTTTCGCCGTGACCCTCTCTACTCTATTGCACATGCTATGCGGGTGAAATGATGATACCATGCCAAGTTCCAACATTTTCAGAGTTCATTTTGTAGTGATTTTCAATTTCACCGTCATTTAGCTCTCTAAACAAATCGGTAAATGACTGAAAAACAGCAAATGATGTCAGAACGTGTTGGAAATTGATGACGTCGCTTTGAATGATGCATACTGAACGCAAAAATAGGCTGGAGTTCAAATAAGTTTAAAAAACATTGAAGTGCCCTTGTAACAGATGAGTTCTCGTCCGAAACCCTGATACTCCGAAAGAGATTGTCCAGTTTGTACACGAGGTGCGTCCAGTTTTCGCCGTGACCCTCTCTACTCTTTTGCACATGCTATGCGGGTGAAATGATGATACCATGCCAAGTTCCAACATTTTCAGAGTACATTTTGTAGTGATTTTCAATTTCACCGTCATTTAGCTCTCTAAACAAATCGGTAAATGACTGAAAAACAGCAAATGATGTCAGAACGTGTTGGAAATTGATGACGTCGCTTTGAATGATGCATACTGAACGCAAAAATAGGCTGGAGTTCAAATAAGTTTAAAAAACATTGAAGTGCCCGTGTAACAGATGAGTTCTCGTCCGAAACCCTGATACTCCGAAAGAGATTGTCCAGTTTGTACACGAGGTGCGTCCAGTTTTCGCCGTGACCCTCTCTACACTTTTGCACATGCTATGCGGGTGAAATCATGATACCATGCCAAGATCCAACACTTTCAGAGTTCATTTTGTAGTGATTTTCAGTTTCACCGTCATTTAGCTCTCTAAACAAATCGGTAAATGACTGAAAAACAGCAAATGATGTCAGAACGTGTTGGAAATTGATGACGTCGCTTGGAATGATGCATACTGAACGCAAAAATAGGCTGGAGTTCAAAAAGTTTAAAAAACATTGAGGTGCCCGTGTGACAGTTGAGTTCTCGTCCGAAACCCTGATACTCCGAAAGAGATTGTCCAGTTTGTACACGAGGTGCGTCCAGTTTTCGCCGTGACCCTCTCTACTCTTTTGCACATGCTATGCGGGTGAAATGATGATACCATGCCAAGTTCCAACACTTTCAGAGTTCATTTTGTAGTGATTTTCAATTTCACCGTCATTTAGCTCTCTAAACAAATCGGTAAATGACTGAAAAACAGCAAATGATGTCAGAACGTGTTGGAAATTGATGACGTCGCTTTGAATGATGCATACTGAACGCAAAAATAGGCTGGAGTTCAAATAAGTTTAAAAAACATTGAAGTGCCCGTGTAACAGATGAGTTCTCGTCCGAAACCCTGATACTCCAAAAGAGATTGTCCAGTTTGTACACGAGGTGCGTCCAGTTTTCACCGTGACCCTCTCTACTCTTTTGCACATGCTATGCGGGTGAAATGCTGATACCATGCCAAGTTCCAACATTTTCAGAGTACATTTTGTAGTGATTTTCAATTTCACCGTCATTTAGCTCTCTAAACAAATCGGTAAATGACTGAAAAACAGCAAATGATGTCAGAACGTGTTGGAAATTGATGACGTCGCTTTGAATGATGCATACTGAACGCAAAAATAGGCTGGAGTTCAAATAAGTTTAAAAAACATTGAAGTGCCCTTGTAACAGATGAGTTCTCGTCCGAAACCCTGATACTCCGAAAGAGATTGTCCAGTTTGTACACGAGGTGCGTCCAGTTTTCGCCGTGACCCTCTCTACTCTATTGCACATGCCATGCGGGTGAAATGATGATACCATGCCAAGTTCCAACATTTTCAGAGTTCATTTTGTAGTGATTTTCAATTTCACCGTCATTTAGCTCTCTAAACAAATCGGTAAATGACTGAAAAACAGCAAATGATGTCAGAACGTGTTGGAAATTGATGACGTCGCTTTGAATGATGCATACTGAACGCAAAAATAGGCTGGAGTTCAAATAAGTTTAAAAAACATTGAAGTGCCCTTGTAACAGATGAGTTCTCGTCCGAAACCCTGATACTCCGAAAGAGATTGTCCAGTTTGTACACGAGGAGCGTCCAGTTTTCGCCGTGACCCTCTCTACTCTTTTGCACATGCTATGCGGGTGAAATGATGATACCATGCCAAGTTCCAACATTTTCAGAGTACATTTTGTAGTGATTTTCAATTTCACCGTCATTTAGCTCTCTAAACAAATCGGTAAATGACTGCAAAACAACAAATGATGTTAGAACGTGTTGGAAATTGATGACGTCGCTTGGAATGATGCATACTGAACGCAAAAATAGGCTGGAGTTCAAATAAGTTTAAAAAACATTGAAGTGCCCGTGTGACAGTTGAGTTCTCGTCCGAAACCCTGATACTCCGAAAGAGCTTGTCCAGTTTGTACACGAGGTGCGTCCAGTTTTCGCCGTGACCCTCTCTACTCTTTTGCACATGCTATGCGGGTGAAATGATGATACCATGCCAAGTTCCAACATTTTCAGAGTTCATTTTGTAGTGATTTTCAATTTCACCGTCATTTAGCTCTCTAAACAAATCGGTAAATGACTGAAAAACAGCAAATGATGTCAGAACGTGTTGGAAATTGATGACGTCGCTTTGAATGATGCATACTGAATGCAAAAATAGGCTGGAGTTCAAATAAGTTTAAAAAACATTGAAGTGCCCTTGTAACAGATGAGTTCTCGTCCGAAACCCTGATACTCCAAAAGAGATTGTCCAGTTTGTACACGAGGTGCGTCCAGTTTTCGCCGTGACCCTCTCTACTCTTTTGCACATGCTATGCGGGTGAAATGATGATACCATGCCAAGTTCCAACATTTTCAGAGTACATTTTGTAGTGATTTTCAATTTCACCGTCATTTAGCTCTCTAAACAAATCGGTAAATGACTGAAAAACAACAAATGATGTCAGAACGTGTTGGAAATTGATGACGTCGCTTGGAATGATGCATACTGAACGCAAAAATAGGCTGGAGTTCAAATAAGTTTAAAAAACATTGAAGTGCCCGTGTGACAGTTGAGTTCTCGTCCGAAACCCTGATACTCCGAAAGAGCTTGTCCAGTTTGTACACGAGGTGCGTCCAGTTTTCGCCGTGACCCTCTCTACTCTTTTGCACATGCTATGCGGGTAAAATGATGATACCATGCCAAGTTCCAACAGTTTCAAAGTTCATTTTGTAGTGATTTTCAATTTCACCGTCATTTAGCTCTCTAAACAAATCGGTAAATGACTGAAAAACAGCAAATGATGTCAGAACGTGTTGGAAATTGATGACGTCGCTTTGAATGATGCATACTGAATGCAAAAATAGGCTGGAGTTCAAATAAGTTTAAAAAACATTGAAGTGCCCGTGTAACAGATGAGTTCTCGTCCGAAACCCTGATACTCCAAAAGAGATTGTCCAGTTTGTACACGAGGTGCGTCCAGTTTTCGCCGTGACCCTCTCTACTCTTTTGCACATGCTATGCGGGTGAAATGATGATACCATGCCAAGTTCCAACATTTTCAGAGTACATTTTGTAGTGATTTTCAATTTCACCGTCATTTAGCTCTCTAAACAAATCGGTAAATGACTGAAAAACAGCAAATGATGTCAGAACGTGTTGGAAATTGATGACGTCGCTTTGAATGATGCAAACTGAACGCAAAAATAGGCTGGAGTTCAAATAAGTTTTAAAAACATTGAAGTGCCCTTGTAACAGATGAGTTCTCGTCCGAAACCCTGATACTCCGAAAGAGATTGTCCAGTTTGTACACGAGGTGCGTCCAGTTTTCGCCGTGACCCTCTCTACTCTTTTGCACATGCTATCCGGGTGAAATGATGATACCATGCCAAGTTCCAACATTTTCAGAGTTCATTTTGTAGTGATTTTCAATTTCACCGTCATTTAGCTCTCTAAACAAATCGGTAAATGACTGAAAAACAGCAAATGATGTCAGAACGTGTTGGAAATTGATGACGTCGCTTTGAATGATGCATACTGAACGCAAAAATAGGCTGGAGTTCAAATACGTTTAAAAAACATTGGTGCCCGTGTAACAGATGAGTTCTCGTCCGAAACCCTGATACTCCAAAAGAGATTGTCCAGTTTGTACACGAGGTGCGTCCAGTTTTCGCCGTGACCCTCTCTACTCTTTTGCACATGCTATGCGGGTGAAATGATGATACCATGCCAAGTTCCAACATTTTCAGAGTACATTTTGTAGTGATTTTCAATTTCACCGTCATTTAGCTCTCTAAACAAATCGGTAAATGACTGAAAAACAGCAAATGATGTCAGAACGTGTTGGAAATTGATGACGTCGCTTTGAATGATGCATACTGAACGCAAAAATAGGCTGGAGTTCAAATAAGTTTAAGAAACATTGAAGTGCCCGTGTAACAGATGAGTTCTCGTCCGAAACCCTGATACTCCAAAAGAGATTGTCCAGTTTGTACACGAGGTGCGTCCAGTTTTCGCCGTGACCCTCTCTACTCTTTTGCACATGCTATGCGGGTGAAATGATGATACCATGCCAAGTTCCAACATTTTCAGAGTACATTTTGTAGTGATTTTCAATTTCACCGACATTTAGCTCTCTAAACAAATCGGTAAATGACTGAAAAACAGCAAATGATGTCAGAACGTGTTGGAAATTGATGACGTCGCTTTGAATGATGCATACTGAACGCAAAAATAGGCTGGAGTTCAAATAAGTTTAAAAAACATTGAAGTGCCCTTGTAACAGATGAGTTCTCGTCCGAAACCCTGATACTCCGAAAGAGATTGTCCAGTTTGTACACGAGGTGCGTCCAGTTTTCGCCGTGACCCTCTCTACTCTATTGCACATGCTATGCGGGTGAAATGATGATACCATGCCAAGTTCCAACATTTTCAGAGTTCATTTTGTAGTGATTTTCAATTTCACCGTCATTTAGCTCTCTAAACAAATCGGTAAATGACTGAAAAACAGCAAATGATGTCAGAACGTGTTGGAAATTGATGACGTCGCTTTGAATGATGCATACTGAACGCAAAAATAGGCTGGAGTTCAAATAAGTTTAAAAAACATTGAAGTGCCCTTGTAACAGATGAGTTCTCGTCCGAAACCCTGATACTCCGAAAGAGATTGTCCAGTTTGTACACGAGGAGCGTCCAGTTTTCGCCGTGACCCTCTCTACTCTTTTGCACATGCTATGCGGGTGAAATGATGATACCATGCCAAGTTCCAACATTTTCAGAGTACATTTTGTAGTGATTTTCAATTTCACCGTCATTTAGCTCTCTAAACAAATCGGTAAATGACTGCAAAACAACAAATGATGTCAGAACGTGTTGGAAATTGATGACGTCGCTTGGAATGATGCATACTGAACGCAAAAATAGGCTGGAGTTCAAATAAGTTTAAAAAACATTGAAGTGCCCGTGTGACAGTTGAGTTCTCGTCCGAAACCCTGATACTCCGAAAGAGCTTGTCCAGTTTGTACACGAGGTGCGTCCAGTTTTCGCCGTGACCCTCTCTACTCTTTTGCACATGCTATGCGGGTGAAATGATGATACCATGCCAAGTTCCAACATTTTCAGAGTTCATTTTGTAGTGATTTTCAATTTCACCGTCATTTAGCTCTCTAAACAAATCGGTAAATGACTGAAAAACAGCAAATGATGTCAGAACGTGTTGGAAATTGATGACGTCGCTTTGAATGATGCATACTGAATGCAAAAATAGGCTGGAGTTCAAATAAGTTTAAAAAACATTGAAGTGCCCTTGTAACAGATGAGTTCTCGTCCGAAACCCTGATACTCCAAAAGAGATTGTCCAGTTTGTACACGAGGTGCGTCCAGTTTTCGCCGTGACCCTCTCTACTCTTTTGCACATGCTATGCGGGTGAAATGATGATACCATGCCAAGTTCCAACATTTTCAGAGTACATTTTGTAGTGATTTTCAATTTCACCGTCATTTAGCTCTCTAAACAAATCGGTAAATGACTGAAAAACAACAAATGATGTCAGAACGTGTTGGAAATTGATGACGTCGCTTGGAATGATGCATACTGAACGCAAAAATAGGCTGGAGTTCAAATAAGTTTAAAAAACATTGAAGTGCCCGTGTGACAGTTGAGTTCTCGTCCGAAACCCTGATACTCCGAAAGAGCTTGTCCAGTTTGTACACGAGGTGCGTCCAGTTTTCGCCGTGACCCTCTCTACTCTTTTGCACATGCTATGCGGGTAAAATGATGATACCATGCCAAGTTCCAACAGTTTCAAAGTTCATTTTGTAGTGATTTTCAATTTCACCGTCATTTAGCTCTCTAAACAAATCGGTAAATGACTGAAAAACAGCAAATGATGTCAGAACGTGTTGGAAATTGATGACGTCGCTTTGAATGATGCATACTGAATGCAAAAATAGGCTGGAGTTCAAATAAGTTTAAAAAACATTGAAGTGCCCGTGTAACAGATGAGTTCTCGTCCGAAACCCTGATACTCCAAAAGAGATTGTCCAGTTTGTACACGAGGTGCGTCCAGTTTTCGCCGTGACCCTCTCTACTCTTTTGCACATGCTATGCGGGTGAAATGATGATACCATGCCAAGTTCCAACATTTTCAGAGTTCATTTTGTAGTGATTTTCAATTTCACCGTCATTTAGCTCTCTAAACAAATCGGTAAATGACTAAAAAACAGCAAATGATGTCAGAACGTGTTGGAAATTGATGACGTCGCTTTGAATGATGCAAACTGAACGCAAAAATAGGCTGGAGTTCAAATAAGTTTTAAAAACATTGAAGTGCCCTTGTAACAGATGAGTTCTCGTCCGAAACCCTGATACTCCGAAAGAGATTGTCCAGTTTGTACACGAGGTGCGTCCAGTTTTCGCCGTGACCCTCTCTACTCTTTTGCACATGCTATCCGGGTGAAATGATGATACCATGCCAAGTTCCAACATTTTCAGAGTTCATTTTGTAGTGATTTTCAATTTCACCGTCATTTAGCTCTCTAAACAAATCGGTAAATGACTGAAAAACAGCAAATGATGTCAGAACGTGTTGGAAATTGATGACGTCGCTTTGAATGATGCATACTGAACGCAAAAATAGGCTGGAGTTCAAATACGTTTAAAAAACATTGGTGCCCGTGTAACAGATGAGTTCTCGTCCGAAACCCTGATACTCCAAAAGAGATTGTCCAGTTTGTACACGAGGTGCGTCCAGTTTTCGCCGTGACCCTCTCTACTCTTTTGCACATGCTATGCGGGTGAAATGATGATACCATGCCAAGTTCCAACATTTTCAGAGTACATTTTGTAGTGATTTTCAATTTCACCGTCATTTAGCTCTCTAAACAAATCGGTAAATGACTGAAAAACAGCAAATGATGTCAGAACGTGTTGGAAATTGATGACGTCGCTTTGAATGATGCATACTGAACGCAAAAATAGGCTGGAGTTCAAATAAGTTTAAGAAACATTGAAGTGCCCGTGTAACAGATGAGTTCTCGTCCGAAACCCTGATACTCCAAAAGAGATTGTCCAGTTTGTACACGAGGTGCGTCCAGTTTTCGCCGTGACCCTCTCTACTCTTTTGCACATGCTATGCGGGTGAAATGATGATACCATGCCAAGTTCCAACATTTTCAGAGTACATTTTGTAGTGATTTTCAATTTCACCGACATTTAGCTCTCTAAACAAATCGGTAAATGACTGAAAAACAGCAAATGATGTCAGAACGTGTTGGAAATTGATGACGTCGCTTTGAATGATGCATACTGAACGCAAAAATAGGCTGGAGTTCAAATAAGTTTAAAAAACATTGAAGTGCCCTTGTAACAGATGAGTTCTCGTCCGAAACCCTGATACTCCGAAAGAGATTGTCCAGTTTGTACACGAGGTGCGTCCAGTTTTCGCCGTGACCCTCTCTACTCTTTTGCACATGCTATGCGGGTGAAATGATGATACCATGCCAAGTTCCAACATTTTCAAAGTTCATTTTGTAGTGATTTTCAATTTCACCGTCATTTAGCTCTCTAAACAAATCGGTAAATGACTGAAAAACAGCAAATGATGTCAGAACGTGTTGGAAATTGATGACGTCGCTTTGAATGATGCATACTGAACGCAAAAATAGGCTGGAGTTCAAATAAGTTTAAGAAACATTGAAGTGCCCGTGTAACAGATGAGTTCTCGTCCGAAACCCTGATACTCCAAAAGAGATTGTCCAGTTTGTACACGAGGTGCGTCCAGTTTTCGCCGTGACCCTCTCTACTCTTTTGCACATGCTATGCGGGTGAAATGATGATACCATGCCAAGTTCCAACATTTTCAGAGTACATTTTGTAGTGATTTTCAATTTCACCGACATTTAGCTCTCTAAACAAATCGGTAAATGACTGAAAAACAGCAAATGATGTCAGAACGTGTTGGAAATTGATGACGTCGCTTTGAATGATGCATACTGAACGCAAAAATAGGCTGGAGTTCAAATAAGTTTAAAAAACATTGAAGTGCCCTTGTAACAGATGAGTTCTCGTCCGAAACCCTGATACTCCGAAAGAGATTGTCCAGTTTGTACACGAGGTGCGTCCAGTTTTCGCCGTGACCCTCTCTACTCTTTTGCACATGCTATCCGGGTGAAATGATGATACCATGCCAAGTTCCAACATTTTCAGAGTTCATTTTGTAGTGATTTTCAATTTCACCGTCATTTAGCTCTCTAAACAAATCGGTAAATGACTGAAAAACAGCAAATGATGTCAGAACGTGTTGGAAATTGATGACGTCGCTTTGAATGATGCATACTGAACGCAAAAATAGGCTGGAGTTCAAATAAGTTTAAAAAACATTGAAGTGCCCGTGTAACAGATGAGTTCTCGTCCGAAACCCTGATACTCCAAAAGAGATTGTCCAGTTTGTACACGAGGTGCGTCCAGTTTTCGCCGTGACCCTCTCTACTCTTTTGCACATGCTATGCGGGTGAAATGATGATACCATGCCAAGTTCCAACATTTTCAGAGTACATTTTGTAGTGATTTTCAATTTCACCGTCATTTAGCTCTCTAAACAAATCGGTAAATGACTGAAAAACAGCAAATGATGTCAGAACGTGTTGGAAATTGATGACGTCGCTTTGAATGATGCATACCGAACGCAAAAATAGGCTGAAGTTCAAATAAGTTTAAAAACATTGAAGTGCCCTTGTAACAGATGAGTTCTCGTCCGAAACCCTGATACTCCGAAAGAGATTGTCCAGTTTGTACACGAGGTGCGTCCAGTTTTCGCCGTGACCCTCTCTTCTCTATTGCACGTGCTATGCGGGTGAAATGATGATACCATGCCAAGTTCCAACATTTTCAGAGTTCATTTTGTAGTGATTTTCAATTTCACCGTCATTTAGCTCTCTAAACAAATCGGTAAATGACTGAAAAACAGCAAATGATGTCAGAACGTGTTGGAAATTGATGACGTCGCTTTGAATGATGCATACTGAACGCAAAAATAGGCTGGAGTTCAAATAAGTTTAAAAAACATTGAAGTGCCCTTGTAACAGATGAGTTCTCGTCCGAAACCCTGATACTCCGAAAGAGATTGTCCAGTTTGAACACGAGGTGCGTCCAGTTTTCGCCGTGACCCTCTCTACTCTTTTGCACATGCTATGCGGGTGAAATGATGATACCATGCCAAGTTCCAACATTTTCAGAGTACATTTTGTAGTGATTTTCAATTTCACCGTCATTTAGCTCTCTAAACAAATCGGTAAATGACTGAAAAACAACAAATGATGTCAGAACGTGTTGGAAATTGATGACGTCACTTTGAATGATGCATACTGAACGCAAAAATAGGCTGGAGTTCAAATAACTTTAAAAAACATTGAAGTGCCCTTGTAACAGATGAGTTCTCGTCCGAAACCCTGATACTCCGAAAGAGATTGTCCAGTTTGTACACGAGGTGCGTCCAGTTTTCGCCGTGACCCTCTCTACTCTTTTGCACATGCTATCCGGGTGAAATGATGATACCATGCCAAGTTCCAACATTTTCAGAGTTCATTTTGTAGTGATTTTCAATTTCACCGTCATTTAGCTCTCTAAACAAATCGGTAAATGACTGAAAAACAGCAAATGATGTCAGAACGTGTTGGAAATTGATGACGTCGCTTTGAATGATGCATACTGAACGCAAAAATAGGCTGGAGTTCAAATAAGTTTAAAAAACATTGAAGTGCCCGTGTAACAGATGAGTTCTTGTCCGAAACCCTGATACTCCAAAAGAGATTGTCCAGTTTGTACACGAGGTGCGTCCAGTTTTCGCCGTGACCCTCTCTACTCTTTTGCACATGCTATGCGGGTGAAATGATGATACCATGCCAAGTTCCAACATTTTCAGAGTTCATTTTGTAGTGATTTTCAATTTCACCGTCATTTAGCTCTCTAAACAAATCGGTAAATGACTGAAAAACAGCAAATGATGTCAGAACGTGTTGGAAATTGATGACGTTGCTTTGAATGATGCATACTGAACGCAAAAATAGGCTGGAGTTCAAATAAGTTTAAAAAACATTGAAGTGCCCGTGTAACAGATGAGTTCTCGTCCGAAACCCTGATACTCCGAAAGAGATTGTCCAGTTTGTACACGAGGTGCGTCCAGTTTTCGCCGTGACCCTCTCTACACTTTTGCACATGCTATGCGGGTGAAATCATGATACCATGCCAAGATCCAACACTTTCAGAGTTCATTTTGTAGTGATTTTCAATTTCACCGTCATTTAGCTCTCTAAACAAATCGGTAAATGACTGAAAAACAGCAAATGATGTCAGAACGTGTTGGAAATTGATGACGTCGCTTGGAATGATGCATACTGAACGCAAAAATAGGCTGGAGTTCAAAAAGTTTAAAAAACATTGAGGTGCCCGTGTGACAGTTGAGTTCTCGTCCGAAACCCTGATACTCCGAAAGAGATTGTCCAGTTTGTACACGAGGTGCGTCCAGTTTTCGCCGTGACCCTCTCTACTCTTTTGCACATGCTATGCGGGTGAAATGATGATACCATGCCAAGTTCCAACACTTTCAGAGTTCATTTTGTAGTGATTTTCAATTTCACCGTCATTTAGCTCTCTAAACAAATCGGTAAATGACTGAAAAACAGCAAATGATGTCAGAACGTGTTGGAAATTGATGACGTCGCTTTGAATGATGCATACTGAACGCAAAAATAGGCTGGAGTTCAAATAAGTTTAAAAAACATTGAAGTGCCCATGTAACAGATGAGTTCTCGTCCGAAACCCTAATACTCTGAAAGAGATTGTCTAGTTTGTACATCAGGTGCGTCCAGTTTTCGCCGTGACCCTCTCTACTGTTTTGCACATGCTATGCGGGTGAAATGATGATACCATGCCAAGTTCCAACATTTTCAGAGTACATTTTGTAGTGATTTTCAATTTCACCGTCATTTAGCTCTCTAAACAAATCGGTAAATGAGTGAAAAACAGCAAATGATGTCAGAACGTGTTGGAAATTGATGACGTCGCTTGGAATGATGCATACTGAACGCAAAAATAGGCTGGAGTTCAAATAAGTTTAAAAAACATTGAAGTGCCCGTGTGGCAGTTGAGTTCTCGTCCGAAACCCTGATACTCCGAAAGAGCTTGTCCAGTTTGTACACGAGGTGCGTCCAGTTTTCGCCGTGACCCTCTCTACTCTTTTGCACATGCTATGCGGGTGAAATGATGATACCATGCCAAGTTCCAACATTTTCAAAGTTCATTTTGTAGTGATTTTCAATTTCACCGTCATTTAGCTCTCTAAACAAATCGGTAAATGACTGAAAAACAGCAAATGATGTCAGAACGTGTTGGAAATTGATGACGTCGCTTTGAATGATGCATACTGAATGCAAAAATAGGCTGGAGTTCAAATAAGTTTAAAAAACATTGAAGTGCCCGTGTAAAAGATGAGTTCTCGTCCGAAACCCTGATACTCCAAAAGAGATTGTCCAGTTTGTACACGAGGTGCGTCCAGTTTTCGCCGTGACCCTCTCTACTCTTTTGCACATGCTATGCGGGTGAAATGATGATACCATGCCAAGTTCCAACATTTTCAGAGTACATTTTGTAGTGATTTTCAATTTCACCGTCATTTAGCTCTCTAAACAAATCGGTAAATGACTGAAAAAAAGCAAATGATGTCAGAACGTGTTGGAAATTGATGACGTCGCTTTGAATGATGCATACTGAACGCAAAAATAGGCCGGAGTTCAAATAAGTTTAAAAAACATTGAAGTGCCCGTGTAACAGATGAGTTCTCGTCCGAAACCCTGATACTCCGAAAGAGATTGTCCAGTTTGTACACGAGGTGCGTCCAGTTTTCGCCGTGACCCTCTCTACTCTTTTGCACATGCTATGCGGGTGAAATGATGATACCATGCCAAGTTCCAACATTTTCAGAGTTCATTTTGTAGTGATTTTCAATTTCACCGTCATTTAGCTCTCTAAACAAATCGGTAAATGACTGAAAAACAGCAAATGATGTCAGAACGTGTTGGAAATTGATGACGTCGCTTTGAATGATGCATACTGAACGCAAAAATAGGCTGGAGTTCAAATAAGTTTAAAAAACATTGAAGTGCCCTTGTAACAGATGAGTTCTCGTCCGAAACCCTGATACTCCGAAAGAGATTGTCCAGTTTGTACACGAGGTGCGTCCAGTTTTCGCCGTGACCCTCTCTACTCTTTTGCACATGCTATGCGGGTGAAATGATGATACCATGCCAAGTTCCAACATTTTCAGAGTACATTTTGTAGTGATTTTCAATTTCACCGTCATTTAGCTCTCTAAACAAATCGGTAAATGACTGAAAAAAAGCAAATGATGTCAGAACGTGTTGGAAATTGATGACGTCGCTTTGAATGATGCATACTGAACGCAAAAATAGGCTGGAGTTCAAATAAGTTTTAAAAACATTGAAGTGCCCCTGTAACAGACGAGTTCTCGTCCGAAACCCTGATACTCCGAAAGAGATTGTCCAGTTTGTACACGAGGTGCGTCCAGTTTTCGCCGTGACCCTCTCTACACTTTTGCACATGCTATGCGGGTGAAATGATGATACCATGCCAAGATCCAACACTTTCAGAGTTCATTTTGTAGTAATTTTCAATTTCACCGTCATTTAGCTCTCTAAACAAATCGGTAAATGACTGAAAAACAGCAAATGATGTCAGAACGTGTTGGAACTTGATGACGTCGCTTGGAATGATGCATACTGAACGCAAAAATAGGCTGGAGTTCAAAAAGTTTAAAAAACATTGAGGTGCCCGTGTGACAGATGAATTCTCGTCCGAAACCCTGATACTCCGAAAGAGATTGTCTAGTTTGCACACGAGGTGCGTCCAGTTTTCGCCGTGACCCTCTCTACTGTTTTGCACAAGCTATGCGGGTGAAATGATGATACCAAGCCAAGTTCCAACATTTTCAGAGTACATTTTGTAGTGATTTTCAATTGCACCGTCATTTAGCTCTCTAAACAAATCGGTAAATGAGTGAAAAACAGCAAATGATGTCAGAACGTGTTGGAAATTGATGACGTCGCTTGGAATGATGCATACTGAACGCAAAAATAGGCTGGAGTTCAAATAAGTTTAAAAAACATTGAAGTGCCCGTTTGACAGTTGAGTTCTCGTCCGAAACCCTGATACTCCGAAAGAGCTTGTCCAGTTTGTACACGAGGTGCGTCCAGTTTTCGCCGTGACCCTCTCTACTCTTTTGCACATTCTATGCGGGTGAAATGATGATACCATGCCAAGTTCCAACATTTTCAAAGTTCATTTTTTAGTGATTTTCAATTTCACCGTCATTTAGCTCTCTAAACAAATCGGTAAATGACTGAAAACAGCAAATGATGTCAGAACGTGTTGGAAATTGATGACGTCGCTTTGAATGATGCATACTGAACGCAAAAATAGGCTGGAGTTCAAATAAGTTTAAAAAACATTGAAGTGCCCGTGTAACAGATGAGTTCTCGTCCGAAACCCTGATACTCCAAAAGAGAATGTCCAGTTTGTACACGAGGTGCGTCCAGTTTTCGCCGTGACCCTCTCTACTCTTTTGCACATGCTATGCGGGTGAAATGATGATACCATGCCAAGTTCCAACATTTTCAAAGTACATTTTGTAGTGATTTTCAATTTCACCGTCATTTAGCTCTCTAAACAAATCGGTAAATGACTGAAAAACAACAAATGATGTCAGAACGTGTTGGAAATTGATGACGTCGCTTTGAATGATGCATACTGAATGCAAAAATAGGCTGGAGTTCAAATAAGTTTAAAAAACATTGAAGTGCCCTTGTAACAGATGAGTTCTCGTCCGAAACCCTGATACTCCGAAAGAGATTGTCCAGTTTGTACACGAGGTGCGTTCAGTTTTCGCCGTGACCCTCTCTACTCTATTGCACATGCTATGCGGGTGAAATGATGATACCATGCCAAGTTCCAACATTTTCAGAGTTCATTTTGTAGTGATTTTCAATTTCACCGTCATTTAGCTCTCTAAACAAATCGGTAAATGACTGAAAAACAGCAAATGATGTCAGAACGTGTTGGAAATTGATGACGTCGCTTTGAATGATGCATACTGAACGCAAAAATAGGCTGGAGTTCAAATAAGTTTAAAAAACATTGAAGTGCCCTTGTAACAGATGAGTTCTCGTCCGAAACCCTGATACTCCGAAAGAGATTGTCCAGTTTGTACACGAGGTGCGTCCAGTTTTTGCCGTGACCCTCTCTACTCTTTTGCACATGCTATGCGGGTGAAATGATGATACCATGCCAAGTTCCAACATTTTCAGAGTACATTTTGTAGTGATTTTCAATTTCACCGTCATTTAGCTCTCTAAACAAATCGGTAAATGACTGAAAAACAACAAATGATGTCAGAACGTGTTGCAAATTGATGACGTCGCTTTGAATGATGCATACTGAACGCAAAAATAGGCCGGAGTTCAAATAAGTTTAAAAAACATTGAAGTGCCCCTGTAACATATGAGTTCTCGTCCGAAACCCTGATATTCCGAAAGAGATTGTCCAGTTTGTACACGAGGTGCGTCCAGTTTTTGCCGTGACCCTCTCTACTCTTTTGCACATGCTATGCGGGTGAAATGATGATACCATGCCAAGTTCCAACATTTTCAGAGTACATTTTGTAGTGATTTTCAATTTCACTGTCATTTAGCTCTCTAAACAAATCGGTAAATGACTGAAAAAAAGCAAATGATGTCAGAACGTGTTGGAAATTGATGACGTCGCTTTGAATGATGCATACTGAACGCAAAAATAGGCCGGAGTTCAAATAAGTTTAAAAACATTGAAGTGCCCGTGTAACAGATGAGTTCTCGTCCGAAACCCTGATACTCCGAAAGAGATTGTCCAGTTTGTACACGAGGTGCGTCCAGTTTTCGCCGTGACCCTCTCTACTCTTTTGCACATGCTATGCGGGTGAAATGATGATACCATGCCAAGTTCCAACATTTTCAGAGTTCATTTTGTAGTGATTTTCAATTTCACCGTCATTTAGCTCTCTAAACAAATCGGTAAATGACTGAAAAACAGCAAATGATGTCAGAACGTGTTGGAAATTGATGACGTCGCTTTGAATGATGCATACTGAACGCAAAAATAGGCTGGAGTTCAAATAAGTTTAAAAAACATTGAAGTGCCCTTGTAACAGATGAGTTCTCGTCCGAAACCCTGATACTCCGAAAGAGATTGTCCAGTTTGTACACGAGGTGCGTCCAGTTTTCGCCGTGACCCTCTCTACTCTTTTGCACATGCTATGCGGGTGAAATGATGATACCATGCCAAGTTCCAACATTTTCAGAGTACATTTTGTAGTGATTTTCAATTTCACCGTCATTTAGCTCTCTAAACAAATCGGTAAATGACTGAAAAAAAGCAAATGATGTCAGAACGTGTTGGAAATTGATGACGTCGCTTTGAATGATGCATACTGAACGCAAAAATAGGCTGGAGTTCAAATAAGTTTTAAAAACATTGAAGTGCCCCTGTAACAGACGAGTTCTCGTCCGAAACCCTGATACTCCGAAAGAGATTGTCCAGTTTGTACACGAGGTGCGTCCAGTTTTCGCCGTGACCCTCTCTACACTTTTGCACATGCTATGCGGGTGAAATGATGATACCATGCCAAGATCCAACACTTTCAGAGTTCATTTTGTAGTAATTTTCAATTTCACCGTCATTTAGCTCTCTAAACAAATCGGTAAATGACTGAAAAACAGCAAATGATGTCAGAACGTGTTGGAACTTGATGACGTCGCTTGGAATGATGCATACTAAACGCAAAAATAGGCTGGAGTTCAAAAAGTTTAAAAAACATTGAGGTGCCCGTGTGACAGATGAGTTCTCGTCCGAAACCCTGATATTCCGAAAGAGATTGTCCAGTTTGTACACGAGGTGCGTCCAGTTTTCGCCGTGACCCTCTCTACTCTTTTGCACATGCTATGCGGGTGAAATGATGATACCATGCCAAGTTCCAACATTTTCAGAGTACATTTTGTAGTGATTTTCAATTTCACTGTCATTTAGCTCTCTAAACAAATCGGTAAATGACTGAAAAAAAGCAAATGATGTCAGAACGTGTTGGAAATTGATGACGTCGCTTTGAATGATGCATACTGAACGCAAAAATAGGCCGGAGTTCAAATAAGTTTAAAAACATTGAAGTGCCCGTGTAACAGATGAGTTCTCGTCCGAAACCCTGATACTCCGAAAGAGATTGTCCAGTTTGTACACGAGGTGCGTCCAGTTTTCGCCGTGACCCTCTCTACTCTTTTGCACATGCTATGCGGGTGAAATGATGATACCATGCCAAGTTCCAACATTTTCAGAGTTCATTTTGTAGTGATTTTCAATTTCACCGTCATTTAGCTCTCTAAACAAATCGGTAAATGACTGAAAAACAGCAAATGATGTCAGAACGTGTTGGAAATTGATGACGTCGCTTTGAATGATGCATACTGAACGCAAAAATAGGCTGGAGTTCAAATAAGTTTAAAAAACATTGAAGTGCCCTTGTAACAGATGAGTTCTCGTCCGAAACCCTGATACTCCGAAAGAGATTGTCCAGTTTGTACACGAGGTGCGTCCAGTTTTCGCCGTGACCCTCTCTACTCTTTTGCACATGCTATGCGGGTGAAATGATGATACCATGCCAAGTTCCAACATTTTCAGAGTACATTTTGTAGTGATTTTCAATTTCACCGTCATTTAGCTCTCTAAACAAATCGGTAAATGACTGAAAAAAAGCAAATGATGTCAGAACGTGTTGGAAATTGATGACGTCGCTTTGAATGATGCATACTGAACGCAAAAATAGGCTGGAGTTCAAATAAGTTTTAAAAACATTGAAGTGCCCCTGTAACAGACGAGTTCTCGTCCGAAACCCTGATACTCCGAAAGAGATTGTCCAGTTTGTACACGAGGTGCGTCCAGTTTTCGCCGTGACCCTCTCTACACTTTTGCACATGCTATGCGGGTGAAATGATGATACCATGCCAAGATCCAACACTTTCAGAGTTCATTTTGTAGTAATTTTCAATTTCACCGTCATTTAGCTCTCTAAACAAATCGGTAAATGACTGAAAAACAGCAAATGATGTCAGAACGTGTTGGAACTTGATGACGTCGCTTGGAATGATGCATACTGAACGCAAAAATAGGCTGGAGTTCAAAAAGTTTAAAAAACATTGAGGTGCCCGTGTGACAGATGAGTTCTCGTCCGAAACCCTGATACTCCGAAAGAGATTGTCTAGTTTGTACACGAGGTGCGTCCAGTTTTCGCCGTGACCCTCTCTACTGTTTTGCACAAGCTATGCGGGTGAAATGATGATACCAAGCCAAGTTCCAACATTTTCAGAGTACATTTTGTAGTGATTTTCAATTGCACCGTCATTTAGCTCTCTAAACAAATCGGTAAATGAGTGAAAAACAGCAAATGATGTCAGAACGTGTTGGAAATTGATGACGTCGCTTGGAATGATGCATACTGAACGCAAAAATAGGCTGGAGTTCAAATAAGTTTAAAAAACATTGAAGTGCCCGTTTGACAGTTGAGTTCTCGTCCGAAACCCTGATACTCCGAAAGAGCTTGTCCAGTTTGTACACGAGGTGCGTCCAGTTTTCGCCGTGACCCTCTCTACTCTTTTGCACATTCTATGCGGGTGAAATGATGATACCATGCCAAGTTCCAACATTTTCAAAGTTCATTTTTTAGTGATTTTCAATTTCACCGTCATTTAGCTCTCTAAACAAATCGGTAAATGACTGAAAACAGCAAATGATGTCAGAACGTGTTGGAAATTGATGACGTCGCTTTGAATGATGCATACTGAACGCAAAAATAGGCTGGAGTTCAAATAAGTTTAAAAAACATTGAAGTGCCCGTGTAACAGATGAGTTCTCGTCCGAAACCCTGATACTCCAAAAGAGATTGTCCAGTTTGTACACGAGGTGCGTCCAGTTTTCGCCGTGACCCTCTCTACTCTTTTGCACATGCTATGCGGGTGAAATGATGATAGCATGCCAAGTTCCAACATTTTCAAAGTACATTTTGTAGTGATTTTCAATTTCACCGTCATTTAGCTCTCTAAACAAATCGGTAAATGACTGAGAAACAACAAATGATGTCAGAACGTGTTGGAAATTGATGACGTCGCTTTGAATGATGCATACTGAATGCAAAAATAGGCTGGAGTTCAAATAAGTTTAAAAAACATTGAAGTGCCCTTGTAACAGATGAGTTCTCGTCCGAAACCCTGATACTCCGAAAGAGATTGTCCAGTTTGTAGACGAGGTGCGTTCAGTTTTCGCCGTGACCCTCTCTACTCTATTGCACATGCTATGCGGGTGAAATGATGATACCATGCCAAGTTCCAACATTTTCAGAGTTCATTTTGTAGTGATTTTCAATTTCACCGTCATTTAGCTCTCTAAACAAATCGGTAAATGACTGAAAACAGCAAATGATGTCAGAACGTGTTGGAAATTGATGACGTCGCTTTGAATGATGCATACTGAACGCAAAAATAGGCTGGAGTTCAAATAAGTTTAAAAAACATTGAAGTGCCCGTGTAACAGATGAGTTCTCGTCCGAAACCCTGATACTCCAAAAGAGATTGTCCAGTTTGTACACGAGGTGCGTCCAGTTTTCGCCGTGACCCTCTCTACTCTTTTGCACATGCTATGCGGGTGAAATGATGATACCATGCCAAGTTCCAACTTTTCAAAGTACATTTTGTAGTGATTTTCAATTTCACCGTCATTTAGCTCTCTAAACAAATCGGTAAATGACTGAAAAACAACAAATGATGTCAGAACGTGTTGGAAATTGATGACGTCGCTTTGAATGATGCATACTGAACGCAAAAATAGGCTGGAGTTCAAATAAGTTTAAAAAACATTGAAGTGCCCTTGTAACAGATGAGTTCTCGTCCGAAACCCTGATACTCCGAAAGAGATTGTCCAGTTTGTACACGAGGTGCGTTCAGTTTTCGCCGTGACCCTCTCTACTCTATTGCACATGCTATGCGGGTGAAATGATGATACCATGCCAAGTTCCAACATTTTTAGAGTACATTTTGTAGTGATTTTCAATTTCACCGTCATTTAGCTCACTAAACAAATCGGTAAATGACTGAAAAACAACAAATGATGTCAGAACGTGTTGCAAATTGATGACGTCGCTTTGAATGATGCATACTGAACGCAAAAATAGGCCGGAGTTCAAATAAGTTTAAAAAACATTGAAGTGCCCCTGTAACATATGAGTTCTCGTCCGAAACCCTGATACTCCGAAAGAGATTGTCCAGTTTGTACACGAGGTGCGTCCAGTTTTCGCCGTGACCCTCTCTACTCTTTTGCACATGCTATCCGGGTGAAATGATGATACCATGCCAAGTTCCAACATTTTCAGAGTTCATTTTGTAGTGATTTTCAATTTCACCGTCATTTACCTCTCTAAACAAATCGGTAAATGACTGAAAAACAGCAAATGATGTCAGAACGTGTTGGAAATTGATGACGTCGCTTTGAATGATGCATACTGAACGCAAAAATAGGCTGGAGTTCAAATAAGTTTAAAAAACATTAAAGTGCCCGTGTAACAGATGAGTTCTCGTCCGAAACCCTAATACTCCGAAAGAGATTGTCCAGTTTGTACACGAGGTGCGTCCAGTTTTCGCCGTGACCCTCTCTACACTTTTGCACATGCTATGCGGGTGAAATAATGATACCATGCCAAGTTCCAACACTTTCAGAGTTCATTTTGTAGTGATTTTCAATTTCACCATCATTTAGCTCTCTAAACAAATCGGTAAATGACTGAAAAAAAGCAAATGATGTCAGAACGTGTTGGAAATTGATGACGTCGCTTTGAATGATGCATACTGAACGCAAAAATAGGCTGGAGTTCAAATAAGTTTAAAAAACATTGAAGTGCCCGTGTAACAGATGAGTTCTCGTCCGAAACCCTAATACTCCGAAAGAGATTGTCCAGTTTGTACACGAGGTGCATCCAGTTTTCGCCGTGACCCTCTCTACACTTTTGCACATGCTATGCGGGTGAAATGATGATAGCATGCCAACTTCCAACACTTTCAGAGTTCATTTTGTAGTGATTTTCAATTTCACCGTCATTTAGCTCTCTAAACAAATCGGTAAATGACTGAAAAAAAGCAAATGATGTCAGAACGTGTTGGAAATTGATGACGTCGCTTTGAATGATGCATACTGAACGCAAAAATAGGCCGGAGTTCAAGTAAGTTTAAAAAACATTGAAGTGCCCGTGTAACAGATGAGTTCTCGTCCGAAACCCTGATACTCCGAAAGAGATTGTCCAGTTTGTACACGAGGTGCGTCCAGTTTTCGCCGTGACCCTCTCTACTCTTTTGCACATGCTATGCGGGTGAAATGATGATACCATGCCAAGTTCCAACATTTTCAGAGTTCATTTTGTAGTGATTTTCAATTTCACCGTCATTTAGCTCTCTAAACAAATCGGTAAATGACTGAAAAACAGCAAATGATGTCAGAACGTGTTGGAAATTGATGACGTCGCTTTGAATGATTCATACTGAACGCAAAAATAGGCTGGAGTTCAAATAAGTTTAAAAAACATTGAAGTGCCCTTGTAACAGATGAGTTCTCGTCCGAAACCCTGATACTCCGAAAGAGATTGTCCAGTTTGTACACGAGGTGCGTCCAGTTTTCGCCGTGACCCTCTCTACTCTTTTGCACATGCTATGCGGGTGAAATGATGATACCATGCCAAGTTCCAACATTTTCAGAGTACATTTTGTAGTGATTTTCAATTTCACCGTCATTTAGCTCTCTAAACAAATCGGTAAATGACTGAAAAACAACAAATGATGTCAGAACGTGTTGCAAATTGATGACGTCGCTTTGAATGATGCATACTGAACGCAAAAATAGGCCGGAGTTCAAATAAGTTTAAAAAACATTGAAGTGCCCCTGTAACATATGAGTTCTCGTCCGAAACCCTGATACTCCGAAAGAGATTGTCCAGTTTGTACACGAGGTGCGTCCAGTTTTCGCCGTGACCCTCTCTACTCTTTTGCACATGCTATCCGGGTGAAATGATGATACCATGCCAAGTTCCAACATTTTCAGAGTTCATTTTGTAGTGATTTTCAATTTCACCGTCATTTAGCTCTCTAAACAAATCGGTAAATGACTGAAAAACAGCAAATGATGTCAGAACGTGTTGGAAATTGATGACGTCCCTTTGAATGATGCATACTGAACGCAAAAATAGGCTCGAGTTCAAATAAGTTTAAAAAACATTAAAGTGCCCGTGTAACAGATGAGTTCTCGTCCGAAACCCTAATACTCCGAAAGAGATTGTCTAGTTTGTACACGAGGTGCGTCCAGTTTTCGCCGTGACCCTCTCTACACTTTTGCACATGCTATGCGGGTGAAATGATGATACCATGCCAAGTTCCAACATTTTCAGAGTACATTTTGTAGTGATTTTCAATTTCACCGTCATTTAGCTCTCTAAACAAATCGGTAAATGACTGAAAAAAAGCAAATGATGTCAGAACGTGTTGGAAATTGATGACGTCGCTTTGAATGATGCATACTGAACGCAAAAATAGGCCGGAGTTCAAATAAGTTTAAAAAACATTGAAGTGCCCCTGTAACATATGAGTTCTCGTCCGAAACCCTGATACTCCGAAAGAGATTGTCCAGTTTGTACACGAGGTGCGTCCAGTTTTCGCCGTGACCCTCTCTACTCTTTTGCACATGCTATCCGGGTGAAATGATGATACCATGCCAAGTTCCAACATTTTCAGAGTTCATTTTGTAGTGATTTTCAATTTCACCGTCATTTAGCTCTCTAAACAAATCGGTAAATGACTGAAAAACAGCAAATGATGTCAGAACGTGTTGGAAATTGATGACGTCGCTTTGAATGATGCATACTGAACGCAAAAATAGGCTGGAGTTCAAATAAGTTTAAAAAACATTAAAGTGCCCGTGTAACAGATGAGTTCTCGTCCGAAACCCTAATACTCCGAAAGAGATTGTCCAGTTTGTACACGAGGTGCGTCCAGTTTTCGCCGTGACCCTCTCTACACTTTTGCACATGCTATGCGGGTGAAATGATGATACCATGCCAAGTTCCAACACTTTCAGAGTTCATTTTGTAGTGATTTTCAATTTCACCATCATTTAGCTCTCTAAACAAATCGGTAAATGACTGAAAAAAAGCAAATGATGTCAGAACGTGTTGGAAATTGATGACGTCGCTTTGAATGATGCATACTGAACGCAAAAATAGGCTGGAGTTCAAATAAGTTTAAAAAACATTGAAGTGCCCGTGTAACAGATGAGTTCTCGTCCGAAACCCTAATACTCCGAAAGAGATTGTCCAGTTTGTACACGAGGTGCATCCAGTTTTCGCCGTGACCCTCTCTACACTTTTGCACATGCTATGCGGGTGAAATGATGATAGCATGCCAACTTCCAACACTTTCAGAGTTCATTTTGTAGTGATTTTCAATTCACCGTCGTTTAGCTCTCTAAACAAATCGGTAAATGACTGAAAAAAAGCAAATGATGTCAGAACGTGTTGGAAATTGATGACGTCGCTTTGAATGATGCATACTGAACGCAAAAATAGGCCGGAGTTCAAATAAGTTTAAAAAACATTGAAGTGCCCGTGTAACAGATGAGTTCTCGTCCGAAACCCTGATACTCCGAAAGAGATTGTCCAGTTTGTACACGAGGTGCGTCCAGTTTTCGCCGTGACCCTCTCTACTCTTTTGCACATGCTATGCGGGTGAAATGATGATACCATGCCAAGTTCCAACATTTCAGAGTACATTTTGTAGTGATTTTCAATTGCACCGTCATTTAGCTCTCTAAACAAATCGGTAAATGAGTGAAAAACAGCAAATGATGTCAGAACGTGTTGGAAATTGATGACGTCGCTTGGAATGATGCATACTGAACGCAAAAATAGGCTGGAGTTCAAATAAGTTTAAAAAACATTGAAGTGCCCGTGTGACAGTTGAGTTCTCGTCCGAAACCCTGATACTCCGAAAGAGCTTGTCCAGTTTGTACACGAGGTGCGTCCAGTTTTCGCCGTGACCCTCTCTACTCTTTTGCACATGCTATGCGGGTGAAATGATGATACCATGCCAAGTTCCAACATTTTCAGAGTTCATTTTGTAGTGATTTTCAATTTCACCGTCATTTAGCTCTCTAAACAAATCGGTAAATGACTGAAAAACAGCAAATGATGTCAGAACGTGTTGGAAATTGATGACGTCGCTTTGAATGATGCATACTGAACGCAAAAATAGGCTGGAGTTCAAATAAGTTTAAAAAACATTGAAGTGCCCTTGTAACAGATGAGTTCTCGTCCGAAACCCTGATACTCCGAAAGAGATTGTCCAGTTTGTACACGAGGTGCGTCCAGTTTTCGCCGTGACCCTCTCTACTCTTTTGCACATGCTATGCAGGTGAAATGATGATACCATGCCAAGTTCCAACATTTTCAGAGTACATTTTGTAGTGATTTTCAATTTCACCGTCATTTAGCTCTCTAAACAAATCGGTAAATGACTGAAAAAAAGCAAATGATGTCAGAACGTGTTGGAAATTGATGACGTCGCTTTGAATGATGCATACTGAACGCAAAAATAGGCCGGAGTTCAAATAAGTTTAAAAAACATTGAAGTGCCCCTGTAACATATGAGTTCTCGTCCGAAACCCTGATACTCCGAAAGAGATTGTCCAGTTTGTACACGAGGTGCGTCCAGTTTTCGCCGTGACCCTCTCTACTCTTTTGCACATGCTATCCGGGTGAAATGATGATACCATGCCAAGTTCCAACATTTTCAGAGTTCATTTTGTAGTGATTTTCAATTTCACCGTCATTTAGCTCTCTAAACAAATCGGTAAATGACTGAAAAACAGCAAATGATGTCAGAACGTGTTGGAAATTGATGACGTCGCTTTGAATGATGCATACTGAACGCAAAAATAGGCTGGAGTTCAAATAAGTTTAAAAAACATTAAAGTGCCCGTGTAACAGATGAGTTCTCGTCCGAAACCCTAATACTCCGAAAGAGATTGTCCAGTTTGTACACGAGGTGCGTCCAGTTTTCGCCGTGACCCTCTCTACACTTTTGCACATGCTATGCGGGTGAAATGATGATACCATGCCAAGTTCCAACACTTTCAGAGTTCATTTTGTAGTGATTTTCAATTTCACCATCATTTAGCTCTCTAAACAAATCGGTAAATGACTGAAAAAAAGCAAATGATGTCAGAACGTGTTGGAAATTGATGACGTCGCTTTGAATGATGCATACTGAACGCAAAAATAGGCTGGAGTTCAAATAAGTTTAAAAAACATTGAAGTGCCCGTGTAACAGATGAGTTCTCGTCCGAAACCCTAATACTCCGAAAGAGATTGTCCAGTTTGTACACGAGGTGCATCCAGTTTTCGCCGTGACCCTCTCTACACTTTTGCACATGCTATGCGGGTGAAATGATGATAGCATGCCAACTTCCAACACTTTCAGAGTTCATTTTGTAGTGATTTTCAATTCACCGTCGTTTAGCTCTCTAAACAAATCGGTAAATGACTGAAAAAAAGCAAATGATGTCAGAACGTGTTGGAAATTGATGACGTCGCTTTGAATGATGCATACTGAACGCAAAAATAGGCCGGAGTTCAAATAAGTTTAAAAAACATTGAAGTGCCCGTGTAACAGATGAGTTCTCGTCCGAAACCCTGATACTCCGAAAGAGATTGTCCAGTTTGTACACGAGGTGCGTCCAGTTTTCGCCGTGACCCTCTCTACTCTTTTGCACATGCTATGCGGGTGAAATGATGATACCATGCCAAGTTCCAACATTTCAGAGTACATTTTGTAGTGATTTTCAATTGCACCGTCATTTAGCTCTCTAAACAAATCGGTAAATGAGTGAAAAACAGCAAATGATGTCAGAACGTGTTGGAAATTGATGACGTCGCTTGGAATGATGCATACTGAACGCAAAAATAGGCTGGAGTTCAAATAAGTTTAAAAAACATTGAAGTGCCCGTGTGACAGTTGAGTTCTCGTCCGAAACCCTGATACTCCGAAAGAGCTTGTCCAGTTTGTACACGAGGTGCGTCCAGTTTTCGCCGTGACCCTCTCTACTCTTTTGCACATGCTATGCGGGTGAAATGATGATACCATGCCAAGTTCCAACATTTTCAGAGTTCATTTTGTAGTGATTTTCAATTTCACCGTCATTTAGCTCTCTAAACAAATCGGTAAATGACTGAAAAACAGCAAATGATGTCAGAACGTGTTGGAAATTGATGACGTCGCTTTGAATGATGCATACTGAACGCAAAAATAGGCTGGAGTTCAAATAAGTTTAAAAAACATTGAAGTGCCCTTGTAACAGATGAGTTCTCGTCCGAAACCCTGATACTCCGAAAGAGATTGTCCAGTTTGTACACGAGGTGCGTCCAGTTTTCGCCGTGACCCTCTCTACTCTTTTGCACATGCTATGCAGGTGAAATGATGATACCATGCCAAGTTCCAACATTTTCAGAGTACATTTTGTAGTGATTTTCAATTTCACCGTCATTTAGCTCTCTAAACAAATCGGTAAATGACTGAAACACAACAAATGATGTCAGAACGTGTTGCAAATTGATGACGTCGCTTTGAATGATGCATACTGAACGCAAAAATAGGCTGGAGTTCAAATAAGTTTAAAAAACATTGAAGTGCCCCTGTAACAGATGAGTTCTCGTCCGAAACCCTGATACTCCGAAAGAGATTGTCCAGTTTGTACACGAGGTGCGTCCAGTTTTTGCCGTGACCCTCTCTACTCTTTTGCACATGCTATCCGGGTGAAATGATGATACCATGCCAAGTTCCAACATTTTCAGAGTTCATTTTGTAGTGATTTTCAATTTCACCGTCATTTAGCTCTCTAAACAAATCGGTAAATGACTGAAAAACAGCAAATGATGTCAGAACGTGTTGGAAATTGATGACGTCGCTTTGAATGATGCATACTGAACGCAAAAATAGGCTGGAGTTCAAATAAGTTTAAAAAACATTAAAGTGCCCGTGTAACAGATGAGTTCTCGTCCGAAACCCTGATACTCCGAAAGAGATTGTCCAGTTTGTACACGAGGTGCGTCCAGTTTTCGCCGTGACCCTCTCTACACTTTTGCACATGCTATGCGGGTGAAATGATGATACCATGCCAAGTTCCAACACTTTCAGAGTTCATTTTGTAGTGATTTTCAATTTCACCATCATTTAGCTCTCTAAACAAATCGGTAGATGACTGAAAAAAAGCAAATGATGTCAGAACGTGTTGGAAATTGATGACGTCGCTTTGAATGATGCATACTGAACGCAAAAATAGGCTGGAGTTCAAAAAGTTTAAAAAACATTGAGGTGCCCGTGTGACAGATGAGTTCTCGTCCGAAACCCTGATACTCCGAAAGAGATTGTCTAGTTTGTACACGAGGTTCGTCCAGTTTTCGCCGTGACCCTCTCTACTGTTTTGCACATGCTATGCGGGTGAAATGATGATACCATGCCAAGTTCCAACACTTTCAGAGTTCATTTTGTAGTGATTTTCAATTGCACCCTCATTTAGCTCTCTAAACAAATCGGTAAATGACTGAAAAACAGCAAATGATGTCAGAACGTGTTGGAAATTGATGACGTCGCTTGGAATGATGCATACTGAACGCAAAAATAGGCTGGAGTTCAAATAAGTTTAAAAAACATTGAAGTGCCCGTGTAACAGATGAGTTCTCGTCCGAAACCCTGATACTCCGAAAGAGCTTGTCCAGTTTGTACACGAGGTGCGTCCAGTTTTCGCCGTGACCCTCTCTACACTTTTGCACATGCTATGCGGGTGAAATGATGATACCATGCCAAGATCCAACACTTTCAGAGTTCATTTTGTAGTGATTTTCAATTTCACCGTCATTTAGCTCTCTAAACAAATCGGTAAATGAGTGAAAAACAGCAAATGATGTCAGAACGTGTTGGAAATTGATGACGTCGCTTTGAATGATGCATACTGAACGCAAAAATAGGCTGGAGTTCAAAAAGTTTAAAAAACATTGAGGTGCCCGTGTGACAGTTGAGTTCTCGTCCGAAACCCTGATACTCCGAAAGAGCTTGTCCAGCTTGTACACGAGGTGCGTCCAGTTTTCGCCGTGACCCTCTCTACTCTTTTGCACATGCTATGCGGGTGAAATGATGATACTATGCCAAGTTCCAACATTTTCAAAGTACATTTTGTAGTGATTTTCAATTTCACCGTCATTTAGCTCTCTAAACAAATCGGTAAATGACTGAAAAACAGCAAATGATGTCAGAACGTGTTGGAAATTGATGACGTCGCTTTGAATGATGCATACTGAACGCAAAAATAGGCTGGAGTTCAAATAAGTTTAAAAAACATTGAAGTGCCCCTGTAACAGATGAGTTCTCGTCCGAAACCCTGATACTCTGAAAGAGATTGTCTAGTTTGTACACGAGGTGCGTCCAGTTTTCGCCGTGACCCTCTCTACTGTTTTGCACATGCTATGCGGGTGAAATGATAATACCATGCCAAGTTCCAACATTTTCAGAGTACATTTTGTAGTGATTTCAATTGCACCGTCATTTAGCTCTCTAAACAAATCGGTAAATGAGTGAAAAACAGCAAATGATGTCAGAACGTGTTGGAAATTGATGACGTCGCTTGGAATGATGCATACTGAACGCAAAAATAGGCTGGAGTTCAAATAAGTTTAAAAAACATTGAAGTGCCCGTGTGACAGTTGAGTTCTCGTCCGAAACCCTGATACTCCGAAAGAGCTTGTCCAGTTTGTACACGAGGTGCGTCCAGTTTTCGCCGTGACCCTCTCTACTCTTTTGCACATGCTATGCGGGTGAAATGATGATACCATGCCAAGTTCCAACATTTTCAGAGTTCATTTTGTAGTGATTTTCAATTTCACCGTCATTTAGCTCTCTAAACAAATCGGTAAATGACTGAAAAACAGCAAATGATGTCAGAACGTGTTGGAAATTGATGACGTCGCTTTGA
The DNA here is from genome assembly GCF_002575655.3 of Aegilops tauschii subsp. strangulata. Lineage (NCBI taxonomy): Eukaryota > Viridiplantae > Streptophyta > Magnoliopsida > Poales > Poaceae > Aegilops > Aegilops tauschii. The sequence continues at coordinate 125,559,008 of NC_053041.3, forward strand.
ATGATGCATACTGAACGCAAAAATAGGCTGGAGTTCAAATAAGTTTAAAAAACATTGAAGTGCCCTTGTAACAGATGAGTTCTCGTCCGAAACCCCGATACTCCGAAAGAGATTGTCCAGTTTGTACACGAGGTGCGTCCAGTTTTCGCCGTGACCCTCTCTACTCTTTTGCACATGCTATGCGGGTGAAATGATGATACCATGCCAAGTTCCAACATTTTCAGAGTACATTTTGTAGTGATTTTCAATTTCACCGTCATTTAGCTCTCTAAACAAATCGGTAAATGACTGAAAAACAACAAATGATGTCAGAACATGTTGGAAATTGATGACGTCGCTTTGAATGATGCATACTGAACGCAAAAATAGGCTGGAGTTCAAATAAGTTTAAAAAACATTGAAGTGCCCCTGTAACAGATGAGTTCTCGTCCGAAACACTGATACTCCGAAAGAGATTGTCCAGTTTGTAAACGAGGTGCGTCCAGTTTTCGCCGTGACCCTCTCTACTCTTTTGCACATGCTATCCGGGTGAAATGATGATACCATGCCAAGTTCCAACATTTTCTGAGTTCATTTTGTAGTGATTTTCAATTTCACCGTCATTTAGCTCTCTAAACAAATCGGTAAATGACTGAAAAAAGCAAATGATGTCAGAACGTGTTGGAAATTGATGACGTCGCTTTGAATGATGCATACTGAACGCAAAAATAGGCTGGAGTTCAAATAAGTTTAAAAAACATTGAAGTGCCCCTGTAACAGATGAGTTCTCGTCCGAAACCCTGATACTCCGAAAGAGATTGTCTAGTTTGTACACGAGGTGCGTCCAGTTTTCGCCGTGACCCTCTCTACTGTTTTGCACATGCTACGCGGGTGAAATGATGATACCATGCCAAGTTCCAACATTTTCAGAGTACATTTTGTAGTGATTTTCAATTGCACCGTCATTTAGCTCTCTAAACAAATCGGTAAATTAGTGAAAAACAGCAAATGATGTCAGAACGTGTTGGAAATTGATGACGTCGCTTGGAATGATGCATACTGAACGCAAAAATAGGCTGGAGTTCAAATAAGTTTAAAAAACATTGAAGTGCCCGTGTGACAGTTGAGTTCTCGTCCGAAACCCTGATACTCCGAAAGAGCTTGTCCAGTTTGTACACGAGGTGCGTCCAGTTTTCGCCGTGACCCTCTCTACTCTTTTGCACATGCTATGCGGGTGAAATGATGATACCATGCCAAGTATGAACATTTTCAAAGTTCATTTTGTAGTGATTTTCAATTTCACCGTCATTTAGCTCTCTAAACAAATCGGTAAATGACTGAAAAACAGCAAATGATGTAAGAACGTGTTGGAAATTGATGACGTCGCTTTGAATGATGCATACTGAACGCAAAAATAGGCTGGAGTTCAAATAAGTTTAAAAAACATTGAAGTGCCCGTGTAACAGATGAGTTCTCGTCCGAAACCCTGATACTCCAAAAGAGATTGTCCAGTTTGTACACGAGGTGCGTCCAGTTTTCGCCGTGACCCTCTCTACTCTTTTGCACATGCTATGCGGGTGAAATGATGATACCATGCCAAGTTCCAACATTTTCAAAGTACATTTTGTAGTGATTTTCAATTTCACCGTCATTTAGCTCTCTAAACAAATCGGTAAATGAGTGAAAAACAGCAAATGATGTCAGAACGTGTTGGAAATTGATGACGTCGCTTGGAATGATGCATACTGAACGCAAAAATAGGCTAGAGTTCAAATAAGTTTAAAAAACATTGAAGTGCCCGTGTGACAGTTGAGTTCTCGTCCGAAACCCTGATACTCCGAAAGAGCTTGTCCAGTTTGTACACGAGGTGCGTCCAGTTTTCGCCGTGACCCTCTCTACTCTTTTGCACATGCTATGCGGGTGAAATGATGATACCATGCCATGTTTCAACATTTTCAAAGTTCATTTTGTAGTGATTTTCAATTTCACCGTCATTTAGCTCTCTAAACAAATCGGTAAATGACTGAAAAACAGCAAATGATGTCAGAACGTGTTGGAAATTGATGACGTCTCTTTGAATGATGCATACTGAACGCAAAAATAGGCCGGAGTTCAAATAAGTTTAAAAAACATTGAAGTGCCCGTGTAACAGATGAGTTCTCGTCCGAAACCCTGATACTCCGAAAGACATTGTCCAGTTTGTACACGAGGTGCGTCCAGTTTTCGCCGTGACCCTCTCTACTCTTTTGCACATGCTATGCGGGTGAAATGATGATACCATGCCAAGTTCCAACATTTTCAGAGTTCATTTTGTAGTGATTTTCAATTTCACCGTCATTTAGCTCTCTAAACAAATCGGTAAATGACTGAAAAACAGCAAATGATGTCAGAACGTGTTGGAAATTGATGACGTCGCTTTGAATGATGCATACTGAATGCAAAAATAGGCTGGAGTTCAAATAAGTTTAAAAAACATTGAAGTGCCCTTGTAACAGATGAGTTCTCGTCCGAAACCCTGATACTCCGAAAGAGATTGTCCAGTTTGTACACGAGGTGCGTCCAGTTTTCGCCGTGACCCTCTCTACTCTTTTGCACATGCTATGCGGGTGAAATGATGATACCATGCCAAGTTCCAACATTTTCAAAGTTCATTTTGTAGTGATTTTCAATTTCACCGTCATTTAGCTCTCTAAACAAATCGGTAAATGACTGAAAAACAGCAAATGATGTAAGAACGTGTTGGAAATTGATGACGTCGCTTTGAATGATGCATACTGAACGCAAAAATAGGCTGGAGTTCAAATAAGTTTAAAAAACATTGAAGTGCCCGTGTAACAGATGAGTTCTCGTCCGAAACCCTGATACTCCAAAAGAGATTGTCCAGTTTGTACACGAGGTGCGTCCAGATTTCGCCGTGACCCTCTCTACTCTTTTGCACATGCTATGCGGGTGAAATGATGATACCATGCCAAGTTCCAACATTTTCAGAGTACATTTTGTACTGATTTTCAATTTCACCGTCATTTAGCTCTCTAAACAAATCGGTAAATGAGTGAAAAACAGCAAATGATGTCAGAACGTGTTGGAAATTGATGACGTCGCTTGGAATGATGCATACTGAACGCAAAAATAGGCTGGAGTTCAAATAAGTTTAAAAAACATTGAAGTGCCCGTGTGACAGTTGAGTTCTCGTCCGAAACCCTGATACTCCGAAAGAGCTTGTCCAGTTTGTACACGAGGTGCGTCCAGTTTTCGCCGTGACCCTCTCTACTCTTTTGCACATGCTATGCGGGTGAAATGATGATACCATGCCAAGTTCCAACATTTTCAAAGTTCATTTTGTAGTGATTTTCAATTTCACCGTCATTTAGCTCTCTAAACAAATCGGTAAATGATTGAAAAACAGCAAATGATGTCAGAACGTGTTGGAAATTGATGACGTCGCTTTGAATGATGCATACTGAACGCAAAAATAGGCCGGAGTTCAAATAAGTTTAAAAAACATTGAAGTGCCCGTGTAACAGATGAGTTCTCGTCCGAAACCCTGATACTCCGAAAGAGATTGTCCAGTTTGTACACGAGGTGCGTCCAGTTTTCGCCGTGACCCTCTCTACTCTTTTGCACATGCTATGCGGGTGAAATGATGATACCATGCCAAGTTCCAACATTTTCAGAGTTCATTTTGTAGTGATTTTCAATTTCACCGTCATTTAGCTCTCTAAACAAATCGGTAAATGACTGAAAAACAGCAAATGATGTCAGAACGTGTTGGAAATTGATGACGTCGCTTTGAATGATGCATACTGAACGCAAAAATAGGCTGGAGTTCAAATAAGTTTAAAAAACATTGAAGTGCCCTTGTAACAGATGAGTTCTCTTCCGAAACCCTGATACTCCGAAAGAGATTGTCCAGTTTGTACACGAGGTGCGTCTAGTTTTCGCCGTGACCCTCTCTACTCTTTTGCACATGCTATGCGGGTGAAATGATGATACCATGCCAAGTTCCAACATTTTCAGAGTTCATTTTGTAGTGATTTTCAATTTCACCGTCATTTAGCTCTCTAAACAAATCGGTAAATGACTGAAAAACAGCAAATGATGTCAGAACGTGTTGGAAATTGATAACGTCGCTTTGAATGATTCATACTGAACGCAAAAATAGGCTGGAGTACAAATAAGTTTAAAAAACATTGAAGTGCCCTTGTAACAGATGAGTTCTCGTCCGAAACCCTGATACTCCGAAAGAGATTGTCCAGTTTGTACACGAGGTGCGTCCAGTTTTCGCCGTGACCCTCTCTACTCTTTTGCACATGCTATGCGGGTGAAATGATGATACCATGCCAAGTTCCAACATTTTCAGAGTACATTTTGTATTGATTTTCAATTTCACCGTCATTTAGCTCTCTAAACAAATCGGTAAATGACTGAAAAACAACAAATGATGTGAGAACGTGTTGGAAATTGATGACGTCGCTTTGAATGATGCATACTGAACGCAAAAATAGGCTGGAGTTCAAATAAGTTTAAAAAACATTGAAGTGCCCGTGTAACAGATGAGTTCTCGTCCGAAACCCTGATACTCCAAAAGAGATTGTCCAGTTTGTACACGAGGTGCGTCCAGTTTTCGCCGTGACCCTCTCTACTCTTTTGCACATGCTATGCGGGTGAAATGATGATACCATGCCAAGTTCCAACATTTTCAGAGTACATTTTGTAGTGATTTTCAATTTCACCGTCATTTAGCTCTCTAAACAAATCGGTAAATGACTGAAAAACAGCAAATGATGTCAGAACGTGTTGGAAATTGATGACGTCGCTTTGAATGATGCATACTGAACGCAAAAATAGGCTGGAGTTCAAATAAGTTTAAAAAACATTGAAGTGCCCTTGTAACAGATGAGTTCTCGTCCGAAACCCTGATACTCCGAAAGAGATTGTCCAGTTTGTACACGAGGTGCGTCCAGTTTTCGCCGTGACCCTCTCTACTCTTTTGCACATGCTATGCGGGTGAAATGATGATACCATGCCAAGTTCCAACATTTTCAGAGTTCATTTTGTAGTGATTTTCAATTTCACCGTCATTTAGCTCTCTAAACAAATCGGTAAATGACTGAAAAACAGCAAATGATGTCAGAACATGTTGGAAATTGATGACGTCGCTTTGAATGATGCATACTGAACGCAAAAATAGGCTGGAGTTCAAATAAGTTTAAAAAACATTGAAGTACCCTTGTAACAGATGAGTTCTCGTCCGAAACCCTGATACTCCGAAAGAGATTGTCCAGTTTGTACACGAGGTGCGTCCAGTTTTCGCCGTGACCCTCTCTACTCTTTTGCACATGCAATGCGGGTGAAATGATGATACCATGCCAAGTTCCAACATTTTTAGAGTTCATTTTGTAGTGATTTTCAATTTCACCGTCATTTAGCTCTCTAAACAAATCTGTAAATGACTGAAAAACAACAAATGATGTCAGAACGTGTTGGAAATTGATGACGTCGCTTTGAATGATGCATACTGAACGCAAAAATAGGCTGGAGTTCAAATAAGTTTAAAAAACATTGAAGTGCCCCTGTAACAGATGAGTTCTCGTCCGAAACCCTGATACTCCGAAAGAGATTGTCCAGTTTGTACACGAGGTGCGTCCAGTTTTCGCCGTGACCCTCTCTACTCTTTTGCACACGCTATCCGGGTGAAATGATGATACCATGCCAAGTTCCAACATTTTCAGAGTTCATTTTGTAGTGATTTTCAATTTCACCGTCATTTAGCTCTCTAAACAAATCGGTAAATGACTGAAAAAAGCAAATGATGTCAGAACGTGTTGGAAATTGATGACGTCGCTTTGAATGATGCATACTGAACGCAAAAATAGGCTGGAGTTCAAATAAGTTTAAAAAACATTGAAGTGCCCGTGTAACAGATGAGTTCTCGTCCGAAACCCTGATACTCCGAAAGAGATTGTCCAGTTTGTACACGAGGTGCGTCTAGTTTTCGCCGTGATCCTCTCTACTCTTTTGCACATGCTATGCGGGTGAAATGATGATACCATGCCAAGTTCCAACATTTTCAAAGTTCATTTTGTAGTGATTTTCAATTTCACAGTCATTTAGCTCTCAAAACAAATCGGTAAATGACTGAAAAACAACAAATGATGTCAGAACATGTTGGAAATTGATGACGTCGCTTTGAATGATGCATACTGAACGCAAAAATAGGCTGGAGTTCAAATAAGTTTAACAAACATTGAAGTGCCCGTGTAACAGATGAGTTCTCGTCCGAAACCCTAATACTCCGAAAGAGATTGTCCAGTTTGTACACGAGGTGCGTCCAGTTTTCGCCGTGACCCTCTCTTCTCTTTTGCACATGCTATGCGGGTGAAATGATGATACCATGCCAAGATCGAACACTTTCAGAGTTCATTTTGTAGTGATTTTCAATTTCACCGTCATTTAGCTCTCTAAGCAAATCGGTAAATGACTGAAAAACAGCAAATGATGTCAGAACGTGTTGGAAATTGATGATGTCGCTTGGAATGATGCATACTGAACGCAAAAATAGGCTGGAGTTCAAATAAGTTTAAAAAACATTGAGGTGCCCGTGTGACAGTTGAGTTCTCGTCCGAAACCCTGATACTCCGAAAGAGATTGTCCAGTTTGTACACGAGGTGCGTCCAGTTTTCGCCGTGACCCTCTCTACTCTTTTGCACATGCTATGCGGGTGAAATGATGATACCATGCCAAGTTCCAACATTTTCAGAGTTCATTTTGTAGTGATTTTCAATTTCACCGTCATTTAGCTCTCTAAACAAATCGGTAAATGACTGAAAAACAGCAAATGATGTCAGAACGTGTTGGAAATTGATGACGTCACTTTGAATGATGCATACTGAACGCAAAAATAGTCTGGAGTTCAAATAAGTTTAAAAAACATTGAAGTGCCCCTGTAACAGATGAGTTCTCGTCCGAAACCCTAATACTCCGAAAGAGATTGTCCAGTTTGTACACGAGGTCCGTCCAGTTTTCGCGTGACCCTCTCTACTGTTTTGCACATGCTATGCGGGTGAAATGATGATACCATGCCAAGTTCCAACATTTTCAGAGTACATTTTGTAGTGATTTTCAATTTCACCGTCATTTAGCTCTCTAAACAAATCGGTAAATGAGTGAAAAACAGCAAATGATGTCAGAACGTGTTGGAAATTGATGACGTCGCTTGGAATGATGCATACTGAACGCAAAAATAGGCTGGAGTTCAAATAAGTTTAAAAAACATTGAAGTGCCCGTGTGACAGTTGAGTTCTCGTCCGAAACCCTGATACTCCGAAAGAGCTTGTCCAGTTTGTACACGAGGTGCGTCCAGTTTCCGCCGTGACCCTCTCTACTCTTTTGCACATGCTATACAAGTGAAATGATGATACCATGCCAAGTTCCAACATTTTCAGAGTTCATTTTGTAGTGATTTTCAATTTCACCGTCATTTAGCTCTCTAAACAAATCGGTAAATGACTGAAAAACAGCAAATGATGTCAGAACATGTTGGAAATTGATGACGTCGCTTTGAATGATGCATACTGAACGCAAAAATAGGCTAGAGTTCAAATAAGTTTAAAATACATTGAAGTGCCCCTGTAACAGATGAGTTCTCGTCCGAAACCCTGATACTCCAAAAGAGATTGTCCAGTTTGTACACGAGGTGCGTCTAGTTTTCGCCGTGACCCTCTCTACTCTTTTGCACATGCTATGCGGGTGAAATGATGATACCATGCCAAGTTCCAACATTTTCAGAGTTCATTTTGTAGTGATTTTCAATTTCACGGTCATTTAGCTCTCTAAACAAATCGGTAAATGACTGAAAAACAGCACATGATGTCAGAACATGTTGGAAATTGATGACATCGCTTTGAACGATGCATACTGAACGCAAAAATAGGCTGGAGTTCAAATAAGTTTAAAAAACATTGAAGTGCCCGTGTAACAGTTGAGTTCTCGTCCGAAACCCTAATACTCCGAAAGAGATTGTCCAGTTTGTACACGAGGTGCGTCCAGTTTTCGCCGTGACCCTCTCTACTCTTTTGCACATGCTATGCGGGTGAAATGATGATACCATGCCAAGATCCAACACTTTCAGAGTTCATTTTGTAGTGATTTTCAATTTCACCATCATTTAGCTCTCTAAACAAATCGGTAAATGACTGAAAAACAGCAAATGATGTCAGAACGTGTTGCAAATTGATGACGTCGCTTGGAATGATGCATACTGAACGCAAAAATAGGCTGGAGTTCAAATAAGTTTAAAAAACATTGAGGTGCCCGTGTGACAGTTGAGTTCTCGTCCGAAACCCTAATACTCTGAAAGAGATTGTCCAGTTTGTACACGAGGTGCGTCCAGTTTTCGCCGTGACACTCTCTACTCTTTTGCACATGCTATACGGGTGAAATGATGATACCATGCCAAGTTCCAACATTTTCAGAGTTCATTTTGTAGTGATTTTCAATTTCACCGTCATTTAGCTCTCAAAACAAATCGGTAAATGACTGAAAAACAGCACATGATGTCAGAACGTGTTGGAAATTGATGACATCACTTTGAATGATGCATACTGAACGCAAAAATAGGCTGGAGTTCCAATAAGTTTAAAAAACATTGAAGTGCCCGTGTAACAGATGAGTTCTCGTCCGAAACCCTGATACTCCGAAAGAGATTGTCCAGTTTGTACACGAGGTGCGTCCAGTTTTCGCAGTGACCCTCTCTACTCTTTTGCACATGCTATGCGGGTGAAATGATGATACCATGCCAAGTTCCAACATTTTCAGAGTACATTTTGTAGTGATTTTCAATTTCACCGTCATTTAGCTCTCTAAACAAATCGGTAAATGACTGAAAAAAAGCAAATGATGTCAGAACGTGTTGGAAATTGATGACGTCGCTTTGAATGATGCATACTGAACGCAAAAATAGGCCGGAGTTCAAATAAGTTTAAAAAACATTGAAGTGCCCGCGTAACAGATGAGTTCTCATCCGAAACCCTGATACTCCGAAAGAGATTGTCCAGTTTGTACACGAGGTGCGTCCAGTTTTCGCCGTGACACTCTCTACTCTTTTGCACATGCTATGCGGGTGAAATGATGATACCATGCCAAGTTCCAACATTTTCAGAGTTCATTTTGTAGTGATTTTCAATTGCACCGTGATTTAGCTCTCTAAACAAATCGGTAAATGACTGAAAAACAGCAAATGATGTCAGAACGTGTTGGAAATTGATGACGTCGCTTTGAATGATGCATACTGAACGCAAAAATAGGCTGTAGTTCAAATAAGTTTAAAAAACATTGAAGTGCCCCTGTAACAGATGAGTTCTCGTCCGAAGCCCTGATACTCCGAAAGAGATTGTCCAGTTTGTACACGAGGTGCGTCCAGTTTTCGCTGTGACCCTCTCTAATATTTTGCACATGCTATGCGGGTGAAATGATGATACCATGCCAAGTTCCAACATTTTCACAGTTCATTTTGTAGTGATTTTCAATTTCACCATCATTTAGCTCTCTAAACAAATCGGTAAATGACTGAAAAAAAGCAAATGATGTTAGAACGTGTTGGAAATTGATGACATCGCTTTGAATAATGCATACTGAACGCAAAAATAGGCCGGAGTTCAAATAAGTTTAAAAAACATTGAAGTGCCCGTGTAACAGATGAGTTCTCGTCCGAAACCCTGATACTCCAAAAGAGATTGTCCATTTTGTACACGAGGTGCGTCCAGTTTTCGCCGTGACCCTCTCTACTCTTTTGCACATGCTATGCGGGTGAAATGATGATACCATGCCAAGTTCCAACATTTTCAGAGTTCATTTTGTAGTGATTTTCAATTTCACCGTCATTTAGCTCGCTAAACAAATCGGTAAATGACTGAAAAACAGCAAATGATGTCAGAACATGTTGGAAATTGATGACGTCGCTTTGAATGATGCATACTGAACGCAAAAATAGGCTGGAGTTCAAATAAGTTTAAAAAATATTGAAGTGCCCGTGTAACAGATGAGTTCTCATCCGAAACCCTGATACTCCGAAAGAGATTGTCCAGTTTGTACATGTGGTGCGTCCAGTTTTCGCCGTGACACTCTCTACTCTTTTGCACATGCTATGCGGGTGAAATGATGATACCATGCCAAGTTCCAACATTTTCAGAGTTCATTTTGTAGTGATTTTCAATTTCACCGTCATTTAGCTCTCAAAACAAATCGGTAAATGACTGAAAAACAGCACATGATGTCAGAACGTGTTGGAAATTGATGACATCACTTTGAATGATGCATACTGAACGCAAAAATAGGCTGGAGTTCAAATAAGTTTAAAAAACATTGAAGTGCCCGTGTAACAGATGAGTTCTCGTCCGAAACCCTGATACTCCGAAAGAGATTGTCCAGTTTGTACACGAGGTGCGTCCAGTTTTCGCCGTGACCCTCTCTACTCTTTTGCACATGCTATGCGGGTGAAATGATGATACCATGCCAAGTTCCAACATTTTCAGAGTACATTTTGTAGTGATTTTCAATTTCACCGTCATTTAGCTCTCTAAACAAATCGGTAAATGACTGAAAAAAAGCAAACGATGTCAGAACGTGTTGGAAATTGATGACCTCGCTTTGAATGATGCATACTGAACGCAAAAATAGGCCGGAGTTCAAATAAGTTTAAAAAACATTGAAGTGCCCGTGTAACAGATGAGTTCTCATCCGAAACCCTGATACTCCGAAAGAGATTGTCCAGTTTGTACACGAGGTGCGTCCAGTTTTCGCCGTGACACTCTCTACTCTTTTGCACATGCTATGCGGGTGAAATGATGATACCATGCCAAGTTCCAACATTTTCAGAGTTCATTTTGTAGTGATTTTCAATTGCACCATCATTTAGCTCTCTAAACAAATCGGTAAATGACTGAAAAACAGCAAATGATGTCAGAACGTGTTGGAAATTGATGACGTCGCTTTGAATGATGCATACTGAACGCAAAAATAGGCTGGAGTTCAAATAAGTTTAAAAAACATTGAAGTGCCCCTGTAACAGATGAGTTCTCGTCCGAAACCCTGATACTCCGAAAGAGATTGTCCAGTTTGTACACGAGGTGCGTCCAGTTTTCGCCGTGACCCTCTCTACTCTTTTGCACATGCTATGCGGGTGAAATGATGATACCATGCCAAGTTCCAACATTTTCAGAGTTCATTTTGTAGTGATTTTCAATTTCACCATCATTTCGCTCTCTAAACAAATCGGTAAATGACTGAAAAAAAGCAAATGATGTCAGAACGTGTTGGAAATTGATGATGTCGCTTTGAATAATGCATACTGAACGCAAAAATAGGCCGGAGTTCAAATAAGTTTAAAAAACATTGAAGTGCCCGTGTAACAGATGAGTTCTCGTCCGAAACCCTGATACTCCGAAAGAGGTTGTCCAGTTTGTACACGAGGTGCGTCCAGTTTTCGCCGTGACCCTCTCTACTCTTTTGCACATGCTATGCGGGTGAAATGATGATACCATGCCAAGTTCCAACATTTTCAGAGTTCATTTTGTAGTGATCTTCAATTTCACCGTCATTTAGCTCTCTAAAAAAATCGGTAAATGACTGAAAAACAGCAAATGATGTCAGAACGTGTTGGAAATTGATGACGTCGCTTTGAATGATGCATACTGAACGCAAAAATAGGCTGGAGTTCAAATAAGTTTAAAAAACATTGAAGTGCCCGTGTAACAGATGAGTTCTCGTCCGAAACCCTGATACTCCGAAAGAGATTGTCCAGTTTGTACACGAGGTGCGTCCAGTTTTCGCCGTGACCCTCTCTACTCTTTTGCACATGCTATGCGGGTGAAATGATGATACCATGCCAAGTTCCAACATTTTCAGAGTTCATTTTGTAGTGATTTTCAATTTCACCGTCATTTAGCTCTCTAAACAAATCGGTAAATGACTGAAAAACAGCAAATGATGTCAGAACGTGTTGGAAATTGATGACGTCGCTTTGAATGATGCATACTGAACGCAAAAATAGGCTGGAGTTCAAATAAGTTTAAAAAACATTGAAGTGCCCGTGTAACAGATGAGTTCTCGTCCGAAACCATGATACTCCGAAAGAGATTGTCCAGTTTGTACACGAGGTGCGTCCAGTTTTCGCCGCGACCCTCTCTACTCTTTTGCACATGCTATGCGGGTGAAATGATGATACCATGCCAAGTTCCAACATTTTCAGAGTACATTTTGTAGTGACTTTCAATTTCACCATCATTTAGCTCTCTAAACAAATCGGTAAATGACTGAAAAACAGCAAATGATGTCAGAACGTGTTGGAAATTGATGACGTCGCTTTGAATGATGCATACTGAACGCAAAAATAGGCTGGAGTTCAAATAAGTTTAAAAAACATTGAAGTGCCCGTGTAACAGATGAGTTCTCGTCCGAAACCCTGATACTCCGAAAGAGATTGTCCAGTTTGTACACGAGGTGCGTCCAGTTTTCGCCGTGACCCTCTCTACTCTTTTGCACATGCTATGCGGGTGAAATGATGATACCATGCCAAGTTCCAACATTTTCAGAGTACATTCTGTAGTGATTTTCAATTTCACCGTCATTTAGCTCTCTAAACAAATCGGTAAATGACTGAAAAAAAGCAAACGATGTCAGAACGTGTTGGAAATTGATGACGTCGCTTTGAATGATGCATACTGAACGCAAAAATAGGCCGGAGTTCAAATAAGTTTAAAAAACATTGAAGTGCCCGTGTAACAGATGAGTTCTCATCCGAAACCCTGATACTCCGAAAGAGATTGTCCAGTTTGTACACGAGGTGCGTCCAGTTTTCGCCGTGACACTCTCTACTCTTTTGCACATGCTATGCGGGTGAAATGATGATACCATGCCAAGTTCCAACATTTTCAGAGTTCATTTTGTAGTGATTTTCAATTGCACCATCATTTAGCTCTCTAAACAAATCGGTAAATGACTGAAAAACAGCAAATGATGTCAGAACGTGTTGGAAATTGATGACGTCGCTTTGAATGATGCATACTGAACGCAAAAATAGGCTGGAGTTCAAATAAGTTTAAAAAACATTGAAGTGCCCCTGTAACAGATGAGTTCTCGTCCGAAACCCTGATACTCCGAAAGAGATTGTCCAGTTTGTACACGAGGTGCGTCCAGTTTTCGCCGTGACCCTCTCTACTCTTTTGCACATGCTATGCGGGTGAAATGATGATACCATGCCAAGTTCCAACATTTTCAGAGTTCATTTTGTAGTGATTTTCAATTTCACCATCATTTAGCTCTCTAAACAAATCGGTAAATGACTGAAAAAAAGCAAATGATGTCAGAACGTGTTGGAAATTGATGATGTCGCTTTGAATAATGCATACTGAACGCAAAAATAGGCCGGAGTTCAAATAAGTTTAAAAAACATTGAAGTGCCCGTGTAACAGATGAGTTCTCGTCCGAAACCCTGATACTCCGAAAGAGGTTGTCCAGTTTGTACACGATGTGCGTCCAGTTTTCGCCGTGACCCTCTCTACTCTTTTGCACATGCTATGCGGGTGAAATGATGATACCATGCCAAGTTCCAACATTTTCAGAGTTCATTTTGTAGTGATCTTCAATTTCACCCTCATTTAGCTCTCTAAAAAAATCGGTAAATGACTGAAAAACAGCAAATGATGTCAGAACGTGTTGGAAATTGATGACGTCGCTTCGAATGATGCATACTGAACGCAAAAATAGGCTGGAGTTCAAATAAGTTTAAAAAACATTGAAGTGCCCGTGTAACAGATGAGTTCTCGTCCGAAACCCTGATACTCCGAAAGAGATTGTCCAGTTTGTACACGAGGTGCGTCCAGTTTTCGCCGTGACCCTCTCTACTCTTTTGCACATGCTATGCGGGTGAAATGATGATACCATGCCAAGTTCCAACATTTTCAGAGTTCATTTTGTAGTGATTTTCAATTTCACCGTCATTTAGCTCTCTAAACAAATCGGTAAATGACTGAAAAACAGCAAATGATGTCAGAACGTGTTGGAAATTGATGACGTCGCTTTGAATGATGCATACTGAACGCAAAAATAGGCTGGAGTTCAAATAAGTTTAAAAAACATTGAAGTGCCCGTGTAACAGATGAGTTCTCGTCCGAAACCCTGATACTCCGAAAGAGATTGTCCAGTTTGTACACGAGGTGCGTCCAGTTTTCGCCGTGACCCTCTCTACTCTTTTGCACATGCTATGCGGGTGAAATGATGATACCATGCCAAGTTCCAACATTTTCAGAGTTCATTTTGTAGTGATTTTCAATTTCACCGTCATTTAGCTCTCTAAACAAATCGGTAAATGACTGAAAAACAGCAAATGATGTCAGAACGTGTTGGAAATTGATGACGTCGCTTTGAATGATGCATACTGAACGCAAAAATAGGCTGGAGTTCAAATAAGTTTAAAAAACATTGAAGTGCCCGTGTAACAGATGAGTTCTCGTCCGAAACCATGATACTCCGAAAGAGATTGTCCAGTTTGTACACGAGGTGCGTCCAGTTTTCGCCGCGACCCTCTCTACTCTTTTGCACATGCTATGCGGGTGAAATGATGATACCATGCCAAGTTCCAACATTTTCAGAGTACATTTTGTAGTGACTTTCAATTTCACCATCATTTAGCTCTCTAAACAAATCGGTAAATGACTGAAAAACAGCAAATGATGTCAGAACGTGTTGGAAATTGATGACGTCGCTTTGAATGATGCATACTGAACGCAAAAATAGGCTGGAGTTCAAATAAGTTTAAAAAACATTGAAGTGCCCGTGTAACAGATGAGTTCTCGTCCGAAACCCTGATACTCCGAAAGAGATTGTCCAGTTTGTACACGAGGTGCGTCCAGTTTTCGCCGTGACCCTCTCTAATCTTTTGCACATGCTATGCGGGTGAAATGATGATACCATGCCAAGTTCCAACATTTTCAGAGTACATTCTGTAGTGATTTTCAATTTCACCGTCATTTAGCTCTCTAAACAAATCGGTAAATGACTGAAAAAAAGCAAACGATGTCAGAACGTGTTGGAAATTGATGACGTCGCTTTGAATGATGCATACTGAACGCAAAAATAGGCCGGAGTTCAAATAAGTTTAAAAAACATTGAAGTGCCCGTGTAACAGATGAGTTCTCATCCGAAACCCTGATACTCCGAAAGAGATTGTCCAGTTTGTACACGAGGTGCGTCCAGTTTTCGCCGTGACACTCTCTACTCTTTTGCACATGCTATGCGGGTGAAATGATGATACCATGCCAAGTTCCAACATTTTCAGAGTTCATTTTGTAGTGATTTTCAATTGCACCATCATTTAGCTCTCTAAACAAATCGGTAAATGACTGAAAAACAGCAAATGATGTCAGAACGTGTTGGAAATTGATGACGTCGCTTTGAATGATGCATACTGAACGCAAAAATAGGCTGGAGTTCAAATAAGTTTAAAAAACATTGAAGTGCCCCTGTAACAGATGAGTTCTCGTCCGAAACCCTGATACTCCGAAAGAGATTGTCCAGTTTGTACACGAGGTGCGTCCAGTTTTCGCCGTGACCCTCTCTACTCTTTTGCACATGCTATGCGGGTGAAATGATGATACCATGCCAAGTTCCAACATTTTCAGAGTTCATTTTGTAGTGATTTTCAATTTCACCATCATTTAGCTCTCTAAACAAATCGGTAAATGACTGAAAAAAAGCAAATGATG
Organism: Aegilops tauschii subsp. strangulata; assembly: GCF_002575655.3. Classification (NCBI taxonomy): domain Eukaryota; kingdom Viridiplantae; phylum Streptophyta; class Magnoliopsida; order Poales; family Poaceae; genus Aegilops; species Aegilops tauschii. The sequence continues at coordinate 125,574,748 of NC_053041.3, forward strand.
TCAGAACGTGTTGGAAATTGATGATGTCGCTTTGAATAATGCATACTGAACGCAAAAATAGGCCGGAGTTCAAATAAGTTTAAAAAACATTGAAGTGCCCGTGTAACAGATGAGTTCTCGTCCGAAACCCTGATACTCCGAAAGAGGTTGTCCAGTTTGTACACGATGTGCGTCCAGTTTTCGCCGTGACCCTCTCTACTCTTTTGCACATGCTATGCGGGTGAAATGATGATACCATGCCAAGTTCCAACATTTTCAGAGTTCATTTTGTAGTGATCTTCAATTTCACCCTCATTTAGCTCTCTAAAAAAATCGGTAAATGACTGAAAAACAGCAAATGATGTCAGAACGTGTTGGAAATTGATGACGTCGCTTCGAATGATGCATACTGAACGCAAAAATAGGCTGGAGTTCAAATAAGTTTAAAAAACATTGAAGTGCCCGTGTAACAGATGAGTTCTCGTCCGAAACCCTGATACTCCGAAAGAGATTGTCCAGTTTGTACACGAGGTGCGTCCAGTTTTCGCCGTGACCCTCTCTACTCTTTTGCACATGCTATGCGGGTGAAATGATGATACCATGCCAAGTTCCAACATTTTCAGAGTTCATTTTGTAGTGATTTTCAATTTCACCGTCATTTAGCTCTCTAAACAAATCGGTAAATGACTGAAAAACAGCAAATGATGTCAGAACGTGTTGGAAATTGATGACGTCGCTTTGAATGATGCATACTGAACGCAAAAATAGGCTGGAGTTCAAATAAGTTTAAAAAACATTGAAGTGCCCGTGTAACAGATGAGTTCTCGTCCGAAACCATGATACTCCGAAAGAGATTGTCCAGTTTGTACACGAGGTGCGTCCAGTTTTCGCCGCGACCCTCTCTACTCTTTTGCACATGCTATGCGGGTGAAATGATGATACCATGCCAAGTTCCAACATTTTCAGAGTACATTTTGTAGTGACTTTCAATTTCACCATCATTTAGCTCTCTAAACAAATCGGTAAATGACTGAAAAACAGCAAATGATGTCAGAACGTGTTGGAAATTGATGACGTCGCTTTGAATGATGCATACTGAACGCAAAAATAGGCTGGAGTTCAAATAAGTTTAAAATACATTGAAGTGCCCCTGTAACAGATGAGTTCTCGTCCGAAACCCTGATACTCCGAAAGAGATTGTCCAGTTTGTACACGAGGTACGTCCAGTTTTCGCCGTGACCCTCTCTACTCTTTTGCACATGCTATGCGGGTGAAATGATGATACCATGCCAAGTTCCAACATTTTCAGAGTGCATTTTGTAGTGATTTTCAATTTCACCATCATTTAGCTCTCTAAACAAATCGGTAAATGGCAAAAAACAGCAAATGATGTCAGAACGTGTTGGAAATTGATGACGTCGCTTTGAATGATGCATAATGAAGGCAAAAATAGGCTAGAGTTCAAATAAGTTTAAAAAACATTGAAGTGCCCGTGTAACAGTTGAGTTCTCGTCCGAAACCCTGATACCCCGAAAGAGATTGTCCAGTTTGTACATGAGGTGCGTCCAGTTTTCGCCGTGACCCTCTCTAGTCTTTTGCACATGCTATGCGGGTGAAATGATGATACCATGCCAAGTTCCAACATTTGCAGATTACATTTTGTAGTGATTTTCATTTTCAAGCTCATTTAGCTCTCAAAACAAATCGGTAAATGACTGAAAAACAGCACATGATGTCAGAACATGTTGGAAATTGATGACGTCGCTTTGAATGATGCATACTGAACGCAAAAATAGGCTGGAGTTCAAATAAGTTTAAAAAACATTGAAGTGCCCGTGTAACAGTTGAGTTCTCGTCCGAAACCCTGATAATCCGAAAGAGATTGTCCAGTTTGTACATGAGGTGCGTCCAGTTTTCGCCGTGACCCTCTCTACTCTTTTGCACATGCTATGCGGGTGAAATGATGATACCATGCCAAGTTCCAACATTTTCAGAGTTCATTTTGTAGTGATTTTCAATTTCACCGTCATTTAGCTCTCTAAACAAATCGGTAAATGACTGAAAAACAGCAAATGATGTCAGAACGTGTTGGAAATTGATGACGTCGCTTTGAATGATGCATACTGAACGCAAAAATAGGCTGGAGTTCAAATAAGTTTAAAAAACATTGAAGTGCCCTTGTAACAGATGAGTTCTCGTCCGAAACCCTGATACTCCGAAAGAGATTGTCCAGTTTGTACACGAGGTGCGTCCAGTTTTCGCCGTGACCCTCTCTACTCTTTTGCACATGCTATGCGTGTGAAATGATGATACCATGCCAAGTTCCAACATTTTCAGAGTACATTTTGTAGTGATTTTCAATTTCACCGTCATTTAGCTCTCTAAACAAATCGGTAAATGACTGAAAAACAGCAAATGATGTCAGAACGTGTTGGAAATTGATGACGTCGCTTTGAATGATGCATACTGAACGCAAAAATAGGCTGGAGTTCAAATAAGTTTAAAAAACATTGAAGTGCCCTTGTAACAGATGAGTTCTCGTCCGAAACCCTGATACTCCGAAAGAGATTGTCCAGTTTGTACACGAGGTGCGTCCAGTTTTCGCCGTGACCCTCTCTACTCTTTTGCACATGCTATGCGGGTGAAATGATGATACCATGCCAAGTTCCAACATTTTCAGAGTTCATTTTGTAGTGATTTTCAATTTCACCGTCATTTAGCTCTCTAAACAAATCGGTAAATGGCAAAAAACAGCAAATGATGTCAGAACGTGTTGGAAATTGATGACGTCGCTTTGAATGATGCATAATGAAGGCAAAAATAGGCTAGAGTTCAAATAAGTTTAAAAAACATTGAAGTGCCCGTGTAACAGTTGAGTTCTCGTCCGAAACCCTGATACCCCGAAAGAGATTGTCCAGTTTGTACATGAGGTGCGTCCAGTTTTCGCCGTGACCCTCTCTAGTCTTTTGCACATGCTATGCGGGTGAAATGATGATACCATGCCAAGTTCCAACATTTGCAGATTACATTTTGTAGTGATTTTCATTTTCAAGCTCATTTAGCTCTCAAAACAAATCGGTAAATGACTGAAAAACAGCACATGATGTCAGAACATGTTGGAAATTGATGACGTCGCTTTGAATGATGCATACTGAACGCAAAAATAGGCTGGAGTTCAAATAAGTTTAAAAAACATTGAAGTGCCCCTGTAACAGATGAGTTCTCGTCCGAAACCCTGATACTCCGAAAGAGATTGTCCAGTTTGTACACGAGGTGCGTCCAGTTTTCGCCGTGACCCTCTCTACTCTTTTGCACATGCTATGCGGGTGAAATGATGATACCATGCCAAGTTCCAACATTTTCAGAGTTCATTTTGTAGTGATTTTCTATTTCACCATCATTTAGCTCTCTAAACAAATCGGTAAATGACTGAAAAAAAGCAAATGATGTCAGAACGTGTTGGAAATTGATGATGTCGCTTTGAATAATGCATACTGAACGCAAAAATAGGCCGGAGTTCAAATAAGTTTAAAAAACATTGAAGTGCCCGTGTAACAGATGAGTTCTCGTCCGAAACCCTGATACTCCGAAAGAGGTTGTCCAGTTTGTACACGATGTGCGTCCAGTTTTCGCCGTGACCCTCTCTACTCTTTTGCACATGCTATGCGGGTGAAATGATGATACCATGCCAAGTTCCAACATTTTCAGAGTTCATTTTGTAGTGATTTTCAATTGCACCATCATTTAGCTCTCTAAACAAATCGGTAAATGACTGAAAAACAGCAAATGATGTCAGAACGTGTTGGAAATTGATGACGTCGCTTTGAATGATGCATACTGAACGCAAAAATAGGCTGGAGTTCAAATAAGTTTAAAAAACATTGAAGTGCCCCTGTAACAGATGAGTTCTCGTCCGAAACCCTGATACTCCGAAAGAGATTGTCCAGTTTGTACACGAGGTGCGTCCAGTTTTCGCCGTGACCCTCTCTACTCTTTTGCACATGCTATGCGGGTGAAATGATGATACCATGCCAAGTTCCAACATTTTCAGAGTTCATTTTGTAGTGATTTTCAATTTCACCATCATTTAGCTCTCTAAACAAATCGGTAAATGACTGAAAAAAAGCAAATGATGTCAGAACGTGTTGGAAATTGATGATGTCGCTTTGAATAATGCATACTGAACGCAAAAATAGGCCGGAGTTCAAATAAGTTTAAAAAACATTGAAGTGCCCGTGTAACAGATGAGTTCTCGTCCGAAACCCTGATACTCCGAAAGAGGTTGTCCAGTTTGTACACGATGTGCGTCCAGTTTTCGCCGTGACCCTCTCTACTCTTTTGCACATGCTATGCGGGTGAAATGATGATACCATGCCAAGTTCCAACATTTTCAGAGTTCATTTTGTAGTGATCTTCAATTTCACCCTCATTTAGCTCTCTAAAAAAATCGGTAAATGACTGAAAAACAGCAAATGATGTCAGAACGTGTTGGAAATTGATGACGTCGCTTCGAATGATGCATACTGAACGCAAAAATAGGCTGGAGTTCAAATAAGTTTAAAAAACATTGAAGTGCCCGTGTAACAGATGAGTTCTCGTCCGAAACCCTGATACTCCGAAAGAGATTGTCCAGTTTGTACACGAGGTGCGTCCAGTTTTCGCCGTGACCCTCTCTACTCTTTTGCACATGCTATGCGGGTGAAATGATGATACCATGCCAAGTTCCAACATTTTCAGAGTTCATTTTGTAGTGATTTTCAATTTCACCGTCATTTAGCTCTCTAAACAAATCGGTAAATGACTGAAAAACAGCAAATGATGTCAGAACGTGTTGGAAATTGATGACGTCGCTTTGAATGATGCATACTGAACGCAAAAATAGGCTGGAGTTCAAATAAGTTTAAAAAACATTGAAGTGCCCGTGTAACAGATGAGTTCTCGTCCGAAACCATGATACTCCGAAAGAGATTGTCCAGTTTGTACACGAGGTGCGTCCAGTTTTCGCCGCGACCCTCTCTACTCTTTTGCACATGCTATGCGGGTGAAATGATGATACCATGCCAAGTTCCAACATTTTCAGAGTACATTTTGTAGTGACTTTCAATTTCACCATCATTTAGCTCTCTAAACAAATCGGTAAATGACTGAAAAACAGCAAATGATGTCAGAACGTGTTGGAAATTGATGACGTCGCTTTGAATGATGCATACTGAACGCAAAAATAGGCTGGAGTTCAAATAAGTTTAAAATACATTGAAGTGCCCCTGTAACAGATGAGTTCTCGTCCGAAACCCTGATACTCCGAAAGAGATTGTCCAGTTTGTACACGAGGTACGTCCAGTTTTCGCCGTGACCCTCTCTACTCTTTTGCACATGCTATGCGGGTGAAATGATGATACCATGCCAAGTTCCAACATTTTCAGAGTGCATTTTGTAGTGATTTTCAATTTCACCATCATTTAGCTCTCTAAACAAATCGGTAAATGGCAAAAAACAGCAAATGATGTCAGAACGTGTTGGAAATTGATGACGTCGCTTTGAATGATGCATAATGAAGGCAAAAATAGGCTAGAGTTCAAATAAGTTTAAAAAACATTGAAGTGCCCGTGTAACAGTTGAGTTCTCGTCCGAAACCCTGATACCCCGAAAGAGATTGTCCAGTTTGTACATGAGGTGCGTCCAGTTTTCGCCGTGACCCTCTCTAGTCTTTTGCACATGCTATGCGGGTGAAATGATGATACCATGCCAAGTTCCAACATTTGCAGATTACATTTTGTAGTGATTTTCATTTTCAAGCTCATTTAGCTCTCAAAACAAATCGGTAAATGACTGAAAAACAGCACATGATGTCAGAACATGTTGGAAATTGATGACGTCGCTTTGAATGATGCATACTGAACGCAAAAATAGGCTGGAGTTCAAATAAGTTTAAAAAACATTGAAGTGCCCGTGTAACAGTTGAGTTCTCGTCCGAAACCCTGATAATCCGAAAGAGATTGTCCAGTTTGTACATGAGGTGCGTCCAGTTTTCGCCGTGACCCTCTCTACTCTTTTGCACATGCTATGCGGGTGAAATGATGATACCATGCCAAGTTCCAACATTTTCAGAGTTCATTTTGTAGTGATTTTCAATTTCACCGTCATTTAGCTCTCTAAACAAATCGGTAAATGACTGAAAAACAGCAAATGATGTCAGAACGTGTTGGAAATTGATGACGTCGCTTTGAATGATGCATACTGAACGCAAAAATAGGCTGGAGTTCAAATAAGTTTAAAAAACATTGAAGTGCCCTTGTAACAGATGAGTTCTCGTCCGAAACCCTGATACTCCGAAAGAGATTGTCCAGTTTGTACACGAGGTGCGTCCAGTTTTCGCCGTGACCCTCTCTACTCTTTTGCACATGCTATGCGTGTGAAATGATGATACCATGCCAAGTTCCAACATTTTCAGAGTACATTTTGTAGTGATTTTCAATTTCACCGTCATTTAGCTCTCTAAACAAATCGGTAAATGACTGAAAAACAGCAAATGATGTCAGAACGTGTTGGAAATTGATGACGTCGCTTTGAATGATGCATACTGAACGCAAAAATAGGCTGGAGTTCAAATAAGTTTAAAAAACATTGAAGTGCCCTTGTAACAGATGAGTTCTCGTCCGAAACCCTGATACTCCGAAAGAGATTGTCCAGTTTGTACACGAGGTGCGTCCAGTTTTCGCCGTGACCCTCTCTACTCTTTTGCACATGCTATGCGGGTGAAATGATGATACCATGCCAAGTTCCAACATTTTCAGAGTTCATTTTGTAGTGATTTTCAATTTCACCGTCATTTAGCTCTCTAAACAAATCGGTAAATGGCAAAAAACAGCAAATGATGTCAGAACGTGTTGGAAATTGATGACGTCGCTTTGAATGATGCATAATGAAGGCAAAAATAGGCTAGAGTTCAAATAAGTTTAAAAAACATTGAAGTGCCCGTGTAACAGTTGAGTTCTCGTCCGAAACCCTGATACCCCGAAAGAGATTGTCCAGTTTGTACATGAGGTGCGTCCAGTTTTCGCCGTGACCCTCTCTAGTCTTTTGCACATGCTATGCGGGTGAAATGATGATACCATGCCAAGTTCCAACATTTGCAGATTACATTTTGTAGTGATTTTCATTTTCAAGCTCATTTAGCTCTCAAAACAAATCGGTAAATGACTGAAAAACAGCACATGATGTCAGAACATGTTGGAAATTGATGACGTCGCTTTGAATGATGCATACTGAACGCAAAAATAGGCTGGAGTTCAAATAAGTTTAAAAAACATTGAAGTGCCCGTGTAACAGTTGAGTTCTCGTCCGAAACCCTGATAATCCGAAAGAGATTGTCCAGTTTGTACATGAGGTGCGTCCAGTTTTCGCCGTGACCCTCTCTACTCTTTTGCACATGCTATGCGGGTGAAATGATGATACCATGCCAAGTTCCAACATTTTCAGAGTTCATTTTGTAGTGATTTTCAATTTCACCGTCATTTAGCTCTCTAAACAAATCGGTAAATGACTGAAAAACAGCAAATGATGTCAGAACGTGTTGGAAATTGATGACGTCGCTTTGAATGATGCATACTGAACGCAAAAATAGGCTGGAGTTCAAATAAGTTTAAAAAACATTGAAGTGCCCTTGTAACAGATGAGTTCTCGTCCGAAACCCTGATACTCCGAAAGAGATTGTCCAGTTTGTACACGAGGTGCGTCCAGTTTTCGCCGTGACCCTCTCTACTCTTTTGCACATGCTATGCGTGTGAAATGATGATACCATGCCAAGTTCCAACATTTTCAGAGTACATTTTGTAGTGATTTTCAATTTCACCGTCATTTAGCTCTCTAAACAAATCGGTAAATGACTGAAAAACAGCAAATGATGTCAGAACGTGTTGGAAATTGATGACGTCGCTTTGAATGATGCATACTGAACGCAAAAATAGGCTGGAGTTCAAATAAGTTTAAAAAACATTGAAGTGCCCTTGTAACAGATGAGTTCTCGTCCGAAACCCTGATACTCCGAAAGAGATTGTCCAGTTTGTACACGAGGTGCGTCCAGTTTTCGCCGTGACCCTCTCTACTCTTTTGCACATGCTATGCGGGTGAAATGATGATACCATGCCAAGTTCCAACATTTTCAGAGTTCATTTTGTAGTGATTTTCAATTTCACCGTCATTTAGCTCTCTAAACAAATCGGTAAATGACAGAAAAACAGCAAATGATGTCAGAACGTGTTGGAAATTGATGACGTCGCTTTGAATGATGCATACTGAACGCAAAAATAGGCTGGAGTTCAAATAAGTTTAAAAAACATTGAAGTGCCCATGTAACAGATGAGTTCTCATCCGAAACCCTGATACTCCGAAAGAGATTGTCCAGTTTGTACACGAGGTGCGTCCAGTTTTCGCCGTGACCCTCTCTACTCTTTTGCACATGCTATGCGGGTGAAATGATTGTACCATGCCAAGTTCCAACATTTTCAGAGTTCATTTTGTAGTGATTTTCAATTTCACCGTCATTTAGCTCTCTAAACAAATCGGTAAATGACTGAAAAACAGCAAATGATGTCAGAACGTGTTGGAAATTGATGACGTCGCTTTGAATGATGCATACTGAACGCAAAAATAGGCTGGAGTTCAAATAAGTTTAAAAAACATTAAAGTGCCCGTATAACAGATGAGTTCTCGTCCGAAACCCTAATACTCCGAAAGAGATTGTCCAGTTTGTACACGAGGTGCGTCCAGTTTTCGCCGTGACCCTCTCTACACTTTTGCACATGCTATGCGGGTGAAATGATGATACCATGCCAAGTTCCAACATTTTCAGAGTTGATTTTGTAGTGATTTTCAATTTCACGGTCATTTAGCTCTCTAAACAAATCGGTAAATGACTGAAAAACAGCACATGATGTCAGAACGTGTTGGAAATTGATGACGTCGCTTTGAATGATGCATACTGAACGCAAAAATAGGCTGGAGTTCAAATAAGTTTAAAAAACATTGAAGTGCCCGTGTAATAGTTGAGTTCTCGTCCGAAACCCTGATACTCCGAAAGAGATTGTCCAGTTTGTACATGAGGTGCGTCCAGTTTTTGCCGTGACCCTCTCTAGTCTTTTGCACATGCTATGCGGGTGAAATGATGATACCATGCCAAATTCCAACATTTTCAGAGTTCATTTTGTAGTGATTTTCAATTTCACCATCATTTAGCTCTCTAAACAAATCGGTAAATGGCAAAAAACAGCAAATGATGTCAGAACGTGTTGGAAATTGATGACGTCGCTTTGAATGATGCATAATGAAGGCAAAAATAGGCTAGAGTTCAAATAAGTTTAAAAAACATTGAAGTGCCCGTGTAACAGTTGAGTTCTCGTCCGAAACCCTGATACCCCGAAAGAGATTGTCCAGTTTGTACATGAGGTGCGTCCAGTTTTCGCCGTGACCCTCTCTAGTCTTTTGCACATGCTATGCGGGTGAAATGATGATACCATGCCAAGTTCCAACATTTGCAGATTACATTTTGTAGTGATTTTCATTTTCAAGCTCATTTAGCTCTCAAAACAAATCGGTAAATGACTGAAAAACAGCACATGATGTCAGAACATGTTGGAAATTGATGACGTCGCTTTGAATGATGCATACTGAACGCAAAAATAGGCTGGAGTTCAAATAAGTTTAAAAAACATTGAAGTGCCCGTGTAACAGTAGAGTTCTCGTCCGAAACCCTGATAATCCGAAAGAGATTGTCCAGTTTGTACATGAGGTGCGTCCTGTTTTCGCCGTGACCCTCTCTACTCTTTTGCACATGCTATGCGGGTGAAATGATGATACCATGCCAAGTTCCAACATTTTCAGAGTTCATTTTGTAGTCATTTTCAATTTCACCGTCATTTAGCTCTCTAAACAAATCGGTAAATGACTGAAAAACAGCAAATGATGTCAGAACGTGTTGGAAATTGATGACGTCGCTTTGAATGATGCATACTGAACGCAAAAATAGGCTGGAGTTCAAATAAGTTTAAAAAACATTGAAGTGCCCTTGTAACAAATGAGTTCTCGTCCGAAACCCTGATACTCCGAAAGAGATTGTCCAGTTTGTACACGAGGTGCGTCCAGTTTTCGCCGTGACACTCTCTACTCTTTTGCACATGCTATGCGGGTGAAATGATGATACCATGCCAAGTTCCAACATTTTCAGAGTTCATTTTGTAGTGATTTTCAATTGCACCGTCATTTAGCTCTCTAAACAAATCGGTAAATGACTGAAAAACAGCAAATGATGTCAGAACATGTTGGAAATTGATGACGTCGCTTTGAATGATGCATACTGAACGCAAAAATAGGCTGGAGTTCAAATAAGTTTAAAAAACATTGAAGTGCCCCTGTAACAGATGAGTTCTCGTCCGAAACCCTGATACTCCGAAAGAGATTGTCCAGTTTGTACACGAGGTGCGTCCAGTTTTCGCCGTGACCCTCTCTACTCTTTTGCACATGCTATGCGGGTGAAATGATGATACCATGCCAAGTTCCAACATTTTCAGAGTTCATTTTGTAGTGATTTTCAATTTCACCATCATTTAGCTCTCTAAACAAATCGGTAAATGACTGAAAAACAGCACATGATGTCAGAACATGTTGGAAATTGATGATGTCGCTTTGAATGATGCATACTGAACGCAAAAATAGGCCGGAGTTCAAATAAGTTTAAAAAACATTGAAGTTCCCGTGTAACAGATGAGTTCTCGTCCGAAACCCTAATACTCCGAAAGAGGTTGTCCAGTTTGTACACGAGGTGCGTCCAGTTTTCGCCGTGACCCTCTCTACTCGGGTGAAATGATGATACCATGCCAAGTTCCAACATTTTCAGAGTTCATTTTGTAGTGATCTTCAATTTCACCGTCATTTAGCTCTCTAAACAAATCGGTAAATGACTGAAAAACAGCACATGATGTCAGAACGTGTTGGAAATTGATGACATCGCTTTGAATGATGCATACTGAACGCAAAAATAGGCTGGAGTTCAAATAAGTTTAAAAAACATTGAAGTGCCCGTGTAACAGATGAGTTCTCGTCCGAAACCCTGATACTCCGAAAGAGATTGTCCAGTTTGTACATGAGGTGCGTCCAGTTTTTGCCGTGACCCTCTCTAGTCTTTTGCACATGCTATGCGGGTGAAATGATGATACCATGCCAAGTTCCAACATTTTCAGAGTTCATTTTGTAGTGATTTTCAATTTCACCATCATTTAGCTCTCTAAACAAATCGGTAAATGGCTAAAAACAGCAAATGATGTCAGAACGTGTTGGAAATTGATGACGTCGCTTTGAATGATGCATACTGAACGCAAAAATAGGCTGGAGTTCAAATAAGTTTAAAAAACATTGAAGTGCCCTTGTAACAGATAAGTTCTCGTCCGAAACCCTGATACTCCGAAAGAGATTGTCCAGTTTGTACACGAGGTGCGTCCAGTTTTCGCCGTGACACTCTCTACTCTTTTGCACATGCTATGCGGGTGAAATGATGATACCATGCCAAGTTCCAACATTTTCAGAGTTCATTTTGTAGTGATTTTCAATTGCACCGTCATTTAGCTCTCTAAACAAATCGGTAAATGACTGAAAAACAGCAAATGATGTCAGAACGTGTTGGAAATTGATGATGTCGCTTTGAATGATGCATACTGAACGCAAAAATAGGCTGGAGTTCAAATAAGTTTAAAAAACATTGAAGTGCCCCTGTAACAGATGAGTTCTCGTCCGAAACCCTGATACTCCGAAAGAGATTGTCCAGTTTGTACACGAGGTGCGTCCAGTTTTCGCCGTGACCCTCTCTACTCTTTTGCACATGCTATGCGGGTGAAATGATGATACCATGCCAAGTTCCAACATTTTCAGAGTTCATTTTGTAGTGATTTTCAATTTCACCATCATTTAGCTCTCTAAACAAATCGGTAAATGACTGAAAAAAAGCAAATGATGTCAGAACGTGTTGGAAATTGATGATGTCGCTTTGAATGATGCATACTGAACGCAAAAATAGGCCGGAGTTCAAATAAGTTTAAAAAACATTGAAGTGCCCGTGTAACAGATGAGTTCTCGTCCGAAACCCTAATACTCCAAAAGAGGTTGTCCAGTTTGTACACGAGGTGGGTCCAGTTTTCGCCGTGACCCTCTCTACTCTTTTGCACATGCTATGCGGGTCAAATGATGATACCATGCCAAGTTCCAACATTTTCAGAGTTCATTTTGTAGTGATCTTCAATTTCACCGTCATTTAGCTCTCTAAAAAAATCGGTAAATGACTGAAAAACAGCAAATGATGTCAGAACGTGTTGGAAATTGATGACGTCGCTTTGAATGATGCATACTGAACGCAAAAATAGGCTGGAGTTCAAATAAGTTTAAAAAACATTGAAGTGCCCGTGTAACAGATGAGTTCTCGTCCGAAACCCTGATACTCCGAAAGAGATTGTCCAGTTTGTACACGAGGTGCGTCCAGTTTTCGCCGTGACCCTCTCTACAATTTTGCACATGCTATGCGGGTCAAATGATGATACCATGCCAAGTTCCAACATTTTCAGAGTTCATTTTGTAGTGATTTTCAATTTCACCGTCATTTAGCTCTCTAAACAAATCAGTAAATGACTGAAAACAGCAACTGATGTCAGAACGTGTTGGAAATTGATGACGTCGCTTTGAATGATGCATACTGAACGCAAAAATAGGCTGGAGTTCAAATAAGTTTAAAAAACATTGAAGTGCCCGTGTAACAGATGAGTTCTCGTCCGAAACCCTGATACTCCGAAAGAGATTGTCCAGTTTGTACACGAGGTGCGTCCAGTTTTCGCCGCGACCCTCTCTACTCTTTTGCACATGCTATGCGGGTGAAATGATGATACCATGCCAAGTTCCAACATTTTCAGAGTACATTTTGTAGTGATTTTCAATTTCACCATCATTTAGCTCTCTAAACAAATCGGTAAATGACTGAAAAACAGCAAATGATGTCAGAACGTGTTGGAAATTGATGACGTCGCTTTGAATGATGCATACTGAACGCAAAAATAGGCTGGAGTTCAAATAAGTTTAAAATACATTGAAGTGCCCCTGTAACAGATGAGTTCTCGTCCGAAACCCTCATACTCCGAAAGAGATTGTCCAGTTTGTACACGAGGTGCGTCCAGTTTTCGCCGTGACCCTCTCTACTCTTTTGCACATGCTATGCGGGTGAAATGATGATACCATGCCAAGTTCGAACATTTTCAGAGTTCATTTTGTAGTGATTTTCAATTTCACCGTCATTTAGCTCTCTAAACAAATCGGTAAATGACTGAAAAACAGCAAATGATGTCAGAACGTGTTGGAAATTGATGACGTCGCTTTGAATGATGCATACTGAACGCAAAAATAGGCTGGAGTTCAAATAAGTTTAAAAAACATTGAAGTGCCCGTGTAACAGATGAGTTCTCGTCCGAAACCCTAATACTCCGAAAGAGATTGTCCAGTTTGTACACGAGGTGTGTCCAGTTTTCGCCGTGACCCTCTCTACTCTTTTGCACATGCTATGCGGGTGAAATGATGATACCATGCCAAGTTCCAACACTTTCAGAGTTCATTTTGTAGTGATTTTCAATTTCACCGTCATTTAGCTCTCTAAACAAATCGGTAAATGACTGAAAAACAGCAAATGATGTCAGAACGTGTTGGAAATTGATGACGTCGCTTTGAATGATGCATACTGAACGCAAAAATAGGCTGGAGTTCAAATAAGTTTAAAAAACATTGAAGTTCCCGTGTAACAGATGAGTTCTCGTCCGAAACCCTGATACTCCGAAAGAGATTGTCCAGTTTGTACACGAGGTGCGTCCAGTTTTCGCCGTGACCCTCTCTACTCTTTTGCACATGCTATGCAGTCGAAATGATGATACCATGCCAAGTTCCAACATTTTCAGAGTACATTTTGTAGTGATTTTCAATTTCACCGTCATTTAGCTCTCTAAACAAATCAGTAAATGACTGAAACACAGCAAATGATGTCAGAACGTGTTGGAAATTGATGACGTCGCTTTGAATGATGCATACTGAACGCAAAAATAGGCTGGAGTTCAAATTAGTTTAAAATACATTGAAGTGCCCCTGTAACAGATGAGTTCTCGTCCGAAACCCTGATACTCCGAAAGAGATTGTCCAGTTTGTACACGAGGTACGTCCAGTTTTCGCCGTGACCCTCTCTACTCTTTTGCACATGCTATGCGGGTGAAATGATGATACCATGCCAAGTTCCAACATTTTCGGAGTTCATTTTGTAGTGATGTTCAATTTCACCGTCATTTAGCTCTCTAAACAAATCGGTAAATGACTGAAAAACAGCAAATGATGTCAGAAAGTGTTGGAAATTGATGACGTCGCTTTGAATGATGCATACTGAACGCAAAAATGGGCTGGAGTTCAAATAAGTTTAAAAAACATTGAAGTGCCCTTGTAACAGATGAGTTCTCGTCCGAAACCCTGATACTCCGAAAGAGATTGTCCAGTTTGTACACGAGGTGCGTCCAGTTTTTGCCGTGACCCTCTCTACTCTTTTGCACATGCTATGCGGGTGAAATGATGATACCATGCCAAGTTCCAACATTTTCAGAGTACATTTTGTAGTGATTTTCAATTTCACCGTCATTTAGCTCTCTAAACAAATCGGTAAATGACTGAAAAAAAGCAAATGATGTCAGAACGTGTTGGAAATTGATGATGTCGCTTTGAATGATGCATACTGAACGCAAAAATAGGCCGGAGTTCAAATAAGTTTAAAAAACATTGAAGTGCCCGTGTAACAGATGACTTCTCGTCCGAAACCCTGATACTCCGAAAGAGATTGTCCAGTTTGTACACGAGGTGCGTCCAGTTTTCGCCGTGACCCTCTCTACTCTTTTGCACATGCTATGCGGGTGAAATGATGATACCATGCCAAGTTCCAACATTTTCAGAGTTCATTTTGTAGTGATCTTCAATTTCACCGTCATTTAGCTCTCTAAAAAAATCGGTAAATGACTGAAAAACAGCAAATGATGTCAGAACGTGTTGGAAATTGATGACGTCGCTTTGAATGATGCATACTGAACGCAAAAATAGGCTGGAGTTCAAATAAGTTTAAAAAACATTGAAGTGCCCGTGTAACAGATGAGTTCTCGTCCGAAACCCTGATACTCCGAAAGAGATTGTCCAGTTTGTACACGAGGTGCATCCAGTTTTCGCCGTGACCCTCTCTACTCTTTTGCACATGCTATGCGGGTGAAATGATGATACCATGCCAAGTTCCAACATTTTCAGAGTTCATTTTGTAGTGATTTTCAATTTCACCGTCATTTAGCTCTCTAAACAAATCGGTAAATGACTGAAAAACAACAAATGATGTCAGAACGTGTTGGAAATTGATGACGTCGCTTTGAATGATGCATACTGAACGCAAAAATAGGCTGGAGTTCAAATAAGTTTAAAAAACATTGAAGTGCCCGTGTAACAGATGAGTTCTCGTCCGAATCCCTGATACTCCGAAAGAGATTGTCCAGTTTGTACACGAGGTGCGTCCAGTTTTCGCCGCGACCCTCTCTACTCTTTGGCACATGCTATGCGGGTGAAATGATGATACCATGCCAAGTTCCAACATTTTCAAAGTACATTTTGTAGTGATTTTCAATTTCACCATCATTTAGCTCTCTAAACAAATCGGTAAATGACTGAAAAACAGCAAATGATGTCAGAACGTGTTGGAAATTGATGACGTCGCTTTGAATGATGCATACTGAACGCAAAAATAGGCTGGAGTTCAAATAAGTTTAAAAAACATTGAAGTGCCCCTGTAACAGATGAGTTCTCGTCCGAAACCCTGATACTCCGAAAGAGATTGTCCAGTTTGTACACGAGGTGCGTCCAGTTTTTGCCGTGACCCTCTCTACTCTTTTGCACATGCTATGCGGGTGAAATGATGATACCATGCCAAGTTCCAACATTTTCAGAGTTCATTTTGTAGAGATTTTCAATTTCACCGTCATTTAGCTCTCTAAACAAATCGGTAAATGACTGAAAAACAGCAAATGATGTCAGAACGTGTTGGAAATTGATGACGTCGCTTTGAATGATGCATACTGAACGCAAAAATAGGCTGGAGTTCAAATAAGTTTAAAAAACATTGAAGTGCCCGTGTAACAGATGAGTTCTCGTCCGAAACCCTAATACTCCGAAAGAGATTGTCCAGTTTGTACACGAGGTGCGTCCAGTTTTCGCCGTGACCCTCTCTACTCTTTTGCACATGCTATGCGGGTGAAATGATGATACCATGCCAAGTTCCAACACTTTCAGAGTTCATTTTGTAGTGATTTTCAATTTCACCGTCATTTAGCTCTCTAAACAAATCGGTAAATGACTGAAAAACAGGAAATGATGTCAGAACGTGTTGGAAATTGATGACGTCGCTTTGAATGATGCATACTGAACGCAAAAATAGGCTGGAGTTCAAATAAGTTTAAAAAACATTGAAGTTCCCGTGTAACAGATGAGTTCTCGTCCGAAACCCTGATACTCCGAAAGAGATTGTCCAGTTTGTACACGAGGTGCGTCCAGTTTTCGCCGTGACCCTCTCTACTCTTTTGCACATGCTATGCAGTCGAAATGATGATACCATGCCAAGTTCCAACATTTTCAGAGTACATTTTGTAGTGATTTTCAATTTCACCGTCATTTAGCTCTCTAAACAAATCGGTAAATGACTGAAACACAGCAAATGATGTCAGAACGTGTTGGAAATTGATGACGTCGCTTTGAATGATGCATACTGAACGCAAAAATAAGCTGGAGTTCAATTAAGTTTAAAAAACATTGAAGTGCCCGTGTAACAGATGAGTTCTCGTCCGAAACCCTGATACTCCGAAAGAGATTATCCAGTTTGTACACGAGGTGCGTCCAGTTTTCGCCGTGACCCTCTCTACTCTTTTGCACATGCTATGCGGGTGAAATGATGATACCATGCCAAGTTCCAACATTTTCAGAGTTCATTTTGTAGTGATTTTCAATTTCACCGTCATTTAGCTCTCTAAACAAATCGGTAAATGACTGAAAAACAGCAAATGATGTCAGAACGTGTTGGAAATTGATGACGTCGCTTTGAATGATGCATACTGAACGCAAAAATAGGCTGGAGTTCAAATAAGTTTAAAAAACATTGAAGTGCCCGTGTAACAGATGAGTTCTCGTCCGAAACCCTAATACTCCGAAAGAGATTGTCCAGTTTGTACACGAGGTGCGTCCAGTTTTCGCCGTGACCCTCTCTACTCTTTTGCACATGCTATGCGGGTGAAATGATGATACCATGCCAAGTTCCAACACTTTCAGAGTTCATTTTGTAGTGATTTTCAATTTCACCGTCATTTAGCTCTCTAAACAAATCGGTAAATGACTGAAAAACAGGAAATGATGTCAGAACGTGTTGGAAATTGATGACGTCGCTTTGAATGATGCATACTGAACGCAAAAATAGGCTGGAGTTCAAATAAGTTTAAAAAACATTGAAGTTCCCGTGTAACAGATGAGTTCTCGTCCGAAACCCTGATACTCCGAAAGAGATTGTCCAGTTTGTACACGAGGTGCGTCCAGTTTTCGCCGTGACCCTCTCTACTCTTTTGCACATGCTATGCAGTCGAAATGATGATACCATGCCAAGTTCCAACATTTTCAGAGTACATTTTGTAGTGATTTTCAATTTCACCGTCATTTAGCTCTCTAAACAAATCGGTAAATGACTGAAACACAGCAAATGATGTCAGAACGTGTTGGAAATTGATGACGTCGCTTTGAATGATGCATACTGAACGCAAAAATAAGCTGGAGTTCAATTAAGTTTAAAAAACATTGAAGTGCCCGTGTAACAGATGAGTTCTCGTCCGAAACCCTGATACTCCGAAAGAGATTATCCAGTTTGTACACGAGGTGCGTCCAGTTTTCGCCGTGACCCTCTCTACTCTTTTGCACATCCTATGCGGGTGAAATGATGATACCATGCCAAGTTCCAACATTTTCAGAGTTCATTTTGTAGTGATTTTCAATTTCACCGTCATTTAGCTCTCTAAACAAATCGGTAAATGACTGAAAAACAACAAATGATGTCAGAACGTGTTGGAAATTGATGACGTCGCTTTGAATGATGCATACTGAACGCAAAAATAGGCTGGAGTTCAAATAAGTTTAAAAAACATTGAAGTTCCCGTGTAACAGATGAGTTCTCGTCCGAAACCCTGATACTCCGAAAGAGATTGTCCAGTTTGTACACGAGGTGCGTCCAGTTTTCGCCGTGACCCTCTCTACTCTTTTGCACATGCTATGCAGTCGAAATGATGATACCATGCCAAGTTCCAACATTTTCAGAGTACATTTTGTAGTGATTTTCAATTTCACCGTCATTTAGCTCTCTAAACAAATCGGTAAATGACTGAAACACAGCAAATGATGTCAGAACGTGTTGGAAATTGATGACGTCGCTTTGAATGATGCATACTGAATGCAAAAATAGGCCGGAGTTCAAATAAGTTTAAAAAACATTGAAGTGCCCGTGTAACAGATGAGTTCTCGTCCGAAACCCTGATACTCTGAAAGAGATTGTCCAGTTTGTACACGAGGTGCGTCCAGTTTTCGCCGTGACCCTCTCTACTCTTTTGCACATCCTATGCGGGTGAAATGATGATACCATGCCAAGTTCCAACATTTTCAGAGTTCATTTTGTAGTGATTTTCAATTTCACCGTCATTTAGCTCTCTAAACAAATCGGTAAATGACTGAAAAACAGCAAATGATGTCAGAACGTGTTGGAAATTGATGACGTCGCTTTGAATGATGCATACTGAACGCAAAAATAGGCTGGAGTTCAAATAAGTTTAAAAAACATTGAAGTGCCCGTGTAACAGATGAGTTCTCGTCCGAAACCCTAATACTCCGAAAGAGATTGTCCAGTTTGTACACGAGGTGCGTCCAGTTTTCGCCGTGACCCTCTCTACTCTTTTGCACATGCTATGCGGGTGAAATGATGATACCATGCCAAGTTCCAACACTTTCAGAGTTCATTTTGTAGTGATTTTCAATTTCACCGTCATTTAGCTCTCTAAACAAATCGGTAAATGACTGAAAAACAGGAAATGATGTCAGAACGTGTTGGAAATTGATGACGTCGCTTTGAATGATGCATACTGAACGCAAAAATAGGCTGGAGTTCAAATAAGTTTAAAAAACATTGAAGTTCCCGTGTAACAGATGAGTTCTCGTCCGAAACCCTGATACTCCGAAAGAGATTGTCCAGTTTGTACACGAGGTGCGTCCAGTTTTCGCCGTGACCCTCTCTACTCTTTTGCACATGCTATGCAGTCGAAATGATGATACCATGCCAAGTTCCAACATTTTCAGAGTACATTTTGTAGTGATTTTCAATTTCACCGTCATTTAGCTCTCTAAACAAATCGGTAAATGACTGAAACACAGCAAATGATGTCAGAACGTGTTGGAAATTGATGACGTCGCTTTGAATGATGCATACTGAACGCAAAAATAGGCTGGAGTTCAATTAAGTTTAAAAAACATTGAAGTGCCCGTGTAACAGATGAGTTCTCGTCCGAAACCCTGATACTCCGAAAGAGATTATCCAGTTTGTACACGAGGTGCGTCCAGTTTTCGCCGTGACCCTCTCTACTCTTTTGCACATCCTATGCGGGTGAAATGATGATACCATGCCAAGTTCCAACATTTTCAGAGTTCATTTTGTAGTGATTTTCAATTTCACCGTCATTTAGCTCTCTAAACAAATCGGTAAATGACTGAAAAACAACAAATGATGTCAGAACGTGTTGGAAATTGATGACGTCGCTTTGAATGATGCATACTGAACGCAAAAATAGGCTGGAGTTCAAATAAGTTTAAAAAACATTGAAGTTCCCGTGTAACAGATGAGTTCTCGTCCGAAACCCTGATACTCCGAAAGAGATTGTCCAGTTTGTACACGAGGTGCGTCCAGTTTTCGCCGTGACCCTCTCTACTCTTTTGCACATGCTATGCAGTCGAAATGATGATACCATGCCAAGTTCCAACATTTTCAGAGTACATTTTGTAGTGATTTTCAATTTCACCGTCATTTAGCTCTCTAAACAAATCGGTAAATGACTGAAACACAGCAAATGATGTCAGAACGTGTTGGAAATTGATGACGTCGCTTTGAATGATGCATACTGAATGCAAAAATAGGCCGGAGTTCAAATAAGTTTAAAAAACATTGAAGTGCCCGTGTAACAGATGAGTTCTCGTCCGAAACCCTGATACTCTGAAAGAGATTGTCCAGTTTGTACACGAGGTGCGTCCAGTTTTCGCCGTGACCCTCTCTACTCTTTTGCACATCCTATGCGGGTGAAATGATGATACCATGCCAAGTTCCAACATTTTCAGAGTTCATTTTGTAGTGATTTTCAATTTCACCGTCATTTAGCTCTCTAAACAAATCGGTAAATGACTGAAAAACAACAAATGATGTCAGAACGTGTTGGAAATTGATGACGTCGCTTTGAATGATGCATACTGAAAGCAAAAATAGGCTGGAGTTCAAATAAGTTTAAAAAACATTGAAGTGCCCGTGTAACAGATGAGTTCTCGTCCGAAACCCTGATACTCCGAAAGAGATTGTCCAGTTTGTACACGAGGTGCGTCCAGTTTTCGCCGCGACCCTCTCTACTCTTTTGCACATGCAATGCGGGTGAAATGATGATACCATGCCAAGTTCCAACATTTTCAGAGTACATTTTGTAGTGATTTTCAATTTCACCATCATTTAGCTCTCTAAACAAATCGGTAAATGACTGAAAAACAGCAAATGATGTCAGAACGTGTTGGAAATTGATGACGTCGCTTTGAATGATGCATACTGAACGCAAAAATAGGCTGGAGTTCAAATAAGTTTAAAAAACATTGAAGTGCCCTTGTAACAGATGAGTTCTCGTCCGAAACCTTGATACTCCGAAAGAGATTGTCCAGTTTGTACACGAGGTGCGTCCAGTTTTCGCCGTGACCCTCTCTACTCTTTTGCACATGCTATGCGGGTGAAATGATGATACCATGCCAAGTTCCAACATTTTCAGAGTTCATTTTGTAGTGATTTTCAATTTCACCGTCATTTAGCTCTTTAAACAAATCGGTAAATGACTGAAAAACAGCAAATGATGTCAGAACGTGTTGGAAATTGATGACGTCGCTTTGAATGATGCATACTGAACGCAAAAATAGGCTGGAGTTCAAATAAGTTTAAAAAACATTGAAGTGCCCGTGTAACAGATGAGTTCTCGTCCGAAACCCTAATACTCCGAAAGAGATTGTCCAGTTTGTACACGAGGTGCGTCCAGTTTTCGCCGTGACCCTCTCTACTCTTTTGCACATGCTATGCGGGTGAAATGATGATACCATGCCAAGTTCCAACACTTTCAGAGTTCATTTTGTAGTGATTTTCAATTTCACCGTCATTTAGCTCTCTAAACAAATCGGTAAATGACTGAAAAACAGCAAATGATGTCAGAACGTGTTGGAAATTGATGACGTCGCTTTGAATGATGCATACTGAACGCAAAAATAGGCTGGAGTTCAAATAAGTTTAAAAAACATTGAAGTTCCCGTGTAACAGATGAGTTCTCGTCCGAAACCCTGATACTCCGAAAGAGATTGTCCAGTTTGTACACGAGGTGCGTCCAGTTTTCGCCGTGACCCTCTCTACTCTTTTGCACATGCTATGCAGTCGAAATGATGATACCATGCCAAGTTCCAACATTTTCAGAGTACATTTTGTAGTGATTTTCAATTTCACCGTCATTTAGCTCTCTAAACAAATCGGTAAATGACTGAAACACAACAAATGATGTCAGAACGTGTTGGAAATTGATGACGTCGCTTTGAATGATGCATACTGAATGCAAAAATAGGCCGGAGTTCAAATAAGTTTAAAAAACATTGAAGTGCCCGTGTAACAGATGAGTTCTCGTCCGAAACCCTGATACTCTGAAAGAGATTGTCCAGTTTGTACACGAGGTGCGTCCAGTTTTCGCCGTGACTCTCTCTACTCTTTTGCACATCCTATGCGGGTGAAATGATGATACCATGCCAAGTTCCAACATTTTCAGAGTTCATTTTGTAGTGATTTTCAATTTCACCGTCATTTAGCTCTCTAAACAAATCGGTAAATGACTGAAAAACAACAAATGATGTCAGAACGTGTTGGAAATTGATGACGTCGCTTTGAATGATGCATACTGAAAGCAAAAATAGGCTGGAGTTCAAATAAGTTTAAAAAACATTGAAGTGCCCGTGTAACAGATGAGTTCTCGTCCGAAACCCTGATACTCCGAAAGAGATTGTCCAGTTTGTACACGAGGTGCGTCCAGTTTTCGCCGTGACCCTCTCTACTCTTTTGCACATGCTATGCGGGTGAAATGATGATACCATGCCAAGTTCCAACATTTTCAGAGTTCATTTTGTGGTGATTTTCAATTTCACCGTCATTTAGCTCTCTAAACAAATCGGTAAATGACTGAAAAACAGCAAATGATGTCAGAACGTGTTGGAAATTGATGACGTCGCTTTGAATGATGCATACTGAATGCAAAAATAGGCTGGAGTTCAAATAAGTTTAAAAAACATTGAAGTGCCCTTGTAACAGATGAGTTCTCGTCCGAAACCCTGATACTCCGAAAGAGATTGTCCAGTTTGTACACGAGGTGCGTCCAGTTTTCGCCGTGACCCTCTCTACTCTTTTGCACATGCTATGCGGGTGAAATGATGATACCATGCCAAGTTCCAACATTTTCAGAGTACATTTTGTAGTGATTTTCAATTTCACCGTCATTTAGCTCTCTAAACAAATCGGTAAATGACTGAAAAAAAAGCAAATGATGTCAGAACGTGTTGGAAATTGATGATGTCGCTTTGAATGATGCATACTGAACGCAAAAATAGGCCGGAGTTCAAATAAGTTTAAAAAACATTGAAGTGCCCGTGTAACAGATGACTTCTCGTCCGAAACCCTGATACTCCGAAAGAGATTGTCCAGTTTGTACACGAGGTGCGTCCAGTTTTCGCCGTGACCCTCTCTACTCTTTTGCACATGCTATGCGGGTGAAATGATGATACCATGCCAAGTTCCAACATTTTCAGAGTTCATTTTGTAGTGATCTTCAATTTCACCGTCATTTAGCTCTCTAAAAAAATCGGTAAATGACTGAAAAACAGCAAATGATGTCAGAACGTGTTGGAAATTGATGACGTCGCTTTGAATGATGCATACCGAACGCAAAAATAGGCTGGAGTTCAAATAAGTTTAAAAAACATTGAAGTGCCCGTGTAACAGATGAGTTCTCGTCCGAAACCCTGATACTCCGAAAGAGATTGTCCAGTTTGTACACGAGGTGCGTCCAGTTTTCGCCGTGACCCTCTCTACTCTTTTGCACATGCTATGCGGGTGAAATGTTGATACCATGCCAAGTTCCAATATTTTCAGAGTTCATTTTGTAGTGATTTTCAATTTCACCGTCATTTAGCTCTCTAAACAAATCGGTAAATGACTGAAAAACAACAAATGATGTCAGAACGTGTTGGAAATTGATGACGTCGCTTTGAATGATGCATACTGAACGCAAAAATAGGCTGGAGTTCGTATAAGTTTAAAAAACATTGAAGTGCCCGTGTAATAGATGAGTTCTCGTCCGAAACCCTGATACTCCGAAAGAGATTGTCCAGTTTGTACACGAGGTGCGTCCAGTTTTCGCCGCGACCCTCTCTACTCTTTTGCACATGCTATGCGGGTGAAATGATGATACCATGCCAAGTTCCAACATTTTCAGAGTACATTTTGTAGTGATTTTCAATTTCACCATCATTTAGCTCTCTAAACAAATCGGTAAATGACTGAAAAACAGCAAATGATGTCAGAACGTGTTGGAAATTGATGACGTCGCTTTGAATGATGCATACTGAACGCAAAAATAGGCTGGAGTTCAAATAAGTTTAAAAAACATTGAAGTTCCCGTGTAACAGATGAGTTCTCGTCCGAAACCCTGATACTCCGAAAGAGATTGTCCAGTTTGTACACGAGGTGCGTCCAGTTTTCGCCGTGACCCTCTCTACTCTTTTGCACATGCTATGAGGGTGAAATGATGATACCATGCCAAGTTCCAACATTTTCAGAGTTCATTTTGTAGTGATTTTCAATTTCACCGTCATTTAGCTCTCTAAACAAATCGGTAAATGACTGAAAAACAGCAAATGATGTCAGAACGTGTTGGAAATTGATGACGTCGCTTTGAATGATGCATACTGAACGCAAAAATAGGCTGGAGTTCAAATAAGTTTAAAAAACATTGAAGTGCCCTTGTAACAGATGAGTTCTCGTCCGAAACCCTGATACTCCGAAAGAGATTGTCCAGTTTGTACACGAGGTGCGTCCAGTTTTCGCCGTGACCCTCTCTACTCTTTCGCACATGCTATGCGGGTGAAATGATGATACCATGCCAAGTTCCAACATTTTCAGAGTACATTTTGTAGTGATTTTCAATTTCACCGTCATTTAGCTCTCTAAACAAATCGGTAAATGACTGAAAAACAGCAAATGATGTCAGAACGTGTTGGAAATTGATGACGTCGCTTTGAATGATGCATACTGAAAGCAAAAATAGGCTGGAGTTCAAATAAGTTTAAAATACATTGAAGTGCCCGTGTAACAGATGAGTTCTCGTCCGAAACCCTGATACTCCGAAAGAGATTGTCCAGTTTGTACACGAGGTGCGTCCAGTTTTCGCCGTGACCCTCTCTACTCTTTTGCACATGCTATGCGGGTGAAATGATGATACCATGCCAAGTTCCAACATTTTCAGAGTTCATTTTGTAGTGATTTTCAATTTCACCGTCATTTAGCTCTCTAAACAAATCGGTAAATGACTGAAAAACAACAAATGATGTCAGAACGTGTTGGAAATTGATGACGTCGCTTTGAATGATGCATACTGAACGCAAAAATAGGCTGGAGTTCAAATAAGTTTAAAAAACATTGAAGTGCCCTTGTAACAGATGAGTTCTCGTCCGAAACCCTGATACTCCGAAAGAGATTGTCCAGTTTGTACACGAGGTGCGTCCAGTTTTCGCCGTGACCCTCTCTACTCTTTTGCACATGCTATGCGGGTGAAATGATGATACCATGCCAAGTTCCAACATTTTCAGAGTTCATTTTGTAGTGATCTTCAATTTCACCGTCATTTAGCTCTCTAAAAAAATCGGTAAATGACTGAAAAACAGCAAATGATGTCAGAACGTGTTGGAAATTGATGACGTCGCTTTGAATGATGCATACCGAACGCAAAAATAGGCTGGAGTTCAAATAAGTTTAAAAAACATTGAAGTGCCCGTGTAACAGATGAGTTCTCGTCCGAAACCCTGATACTCCGAAAGAGATTGTCCAGTTTGTACACGAGGTGCGTCCAGTTTTCGCCGTGACCCTCTCTACTCTTTTGCACATGCTATGCGGGTGAAATGTTGATACCATGCCAAGTTCCAACATTTTCAGAGTTCATTTTGTAGTGATTTTCAATTTCACCGTCATTTAGCTCTCTAAACAAATCGGTAAATGACTGAAAAACAACAAATGATGTCAGAACGTGTTGGAAATTGATGACGTCGCTTTGAATGATGCATACTGAACGCAAAAATAGGCTGGAGTTCGTATAAGTTTAAAAAACATTGAAGTGCCCGTGTAACAGATGAGTTCTCGTCCGAAACCCTGATACTCCGAAAGAGATTGTCCAGTTTGTACACGAGGTGCGTCCAGTTTTCGCCGCGACCCTCTCTACTCTTTTGCACATGCTATGCGGGTGAAATGATGATACCATGCCAAGTTCCAACATTTTCAGAGTACATTTTGTAGTGATTTTCAATTTCACCATCATTTAGCTCTCTAAACAAATCGGTAAATGACTGAAAAACAGCAAATGATGTCAGAACGTGTTGGAAATTGATGACGTCGCTTTGAATGATGCATACTGAACGCAAAAATAGGCTGGAGTTCAAATAAGTTTAAAAAACATTGAAGTTCCCGTGTAACAGATGAGTTCTCGTCCGAAACCCTGATACTCCGAAAGAGATTGTCCAGTTTGTACACGAGGTGCGTCCAGTTTTCGCCGTGACCCTCTCTACTCTTTTGCACATGCTATGAGGGTGAAATGATGATACCATGCCAAGTTCCAACATTTTCAGAGTTCATTTTGTAGTGATTTTCAATTTCACCGTCATTTAGCTCTCTAAACAAATCGGTAAATGACTGAAAAACAGCAAATGATGTCAGAACGTGTTGGAAATTGATGACGTCGCTTTGAATGATGCATACTGAACGCAAAAATAGGCTGGAGTTCAAATAAGTTTAAAAAACATTGAAGTGCCCTTGTAACAGATGAGTTCTCGTCCGAAACCCTGATACTCCGAAAGAGATTGTCCAGTTTGTACACGAGGTGCGTCCAGTTTTCGCCGTGACCCTCTCTACTCTTTCGCACATGCTATGCGGGTGAAATGATGATACCATGCCAAGTTCCAACATTTTCAGAGTACATTTTGTAGTGATTTTCAATTTCACCGTCATTTAGCTCTCTAAACAAATCGGTAAATGACTGAAAAACAGCAAATGATGTCAGAACGTGTTGGAAATTGATGACGTCGCTTTGAATGATGCATACTGAAAGCAAAAATAGGCTGGAGTTCAAATAAGTTTAAAATACATTGAAGTGCCCCTGTAACAGATGAGTTCTCGTCTGAAACCCTGATACTCCGAAAGAGATTGTCCAGTTTGTACACGAGGTACGTCCAGTTTTCGCCGTGACCCTCTCTACTCTTTTGCACATGCTATGCGGGTGAAATGATGATACCATGCCAAGTTCCAACATTTTCAGAGTTCATTTTGTAGTGATTTTCAATTTCACCGTCATTTAGCTCTCTAAACAAATCGGTAAATGACTGAAAAACAGCAAATGATGTCAGAACGTGTTGGAAATTGATGACGTCGCTTTGAATGATGCATACCGAACGCAAAAATAGGCTGGAGTTCAAATAAGTTTAAAAAACATTGAAGTGCCCGTGTAACAGATGAGTTCTCGTCCGAAACCCTGATACTCCGAAAGAGATTGTCCAGTTTGTACACGAGGTGCGTCCAGTTTTCGCCGTGACCCTCTCTACTCTTTCGCACATGCTATGCGGGTGAAATGATGATACCATGCCAAGTTCCAACATTTTCAGAGTACATTTTGTAGTGATTTTCAATTTCACCGTCATTTAGCTCTCTAAACAAATCGGTAAATGACTGAAAAACAGCAAATGATGTCAGAACGTGTTGGAAATTGATGACGTCGCTTTGAATGATGCATACTGAACGCAAAAATAGGCTGGAGTTCAAATAAGTTTAAAAAACATTGAAGTGCCCTTGTAACAGATGACTTCTCGTCCGAAACCCTGATACTCCGAAAGAGATTGTCCAGTTTGTACACGAGGTGCGTCCAGTTTTCGCCGTGACCCTCTCTACTCTTTTGCACATGCTATGCGGGTGAAATGATGATACCATGCCAAGTTCCAACATTTTCAGAGTTCATTTTGTAGTGATTTTCAATTTCACCGTCATTTAGCTCTCTAAACAAATCGGTAAATGACTGAAAAACAACAAATGATGTCAGAACGTGTTGGAAATTGATGACGTCGCTTTGAATGATGCATACTGAACGCAAAAATAGGCTGGAGTTCAAATAAGTTTAAAAAACATTGAAGTGCCCTTGTAACAGATGAGTTCTCGTCCGAAACCCTGATACTCCGAAAGAGATTGTCCAGTTTGTACACGAGGTGCGTCCAGTTTTCGCCGTGACCCTCTCTACTCTTTTGCACATGCTATGCGGGTGAAATGATGATACCATGCCAAGTTCCAACATTTTCAGAGTTCATTTTGTAGTGATCTTCAATTTCACCGTCATTTAGCTCTCTAAAAAAATCGGTAAATGACTGAAAAACAGCAAATGATGTCAGAACGTGTTGGAAATTGATGACGTCGCTTTGAATGATGCATACCGAACGCAAAAATAGGCTGGAGTTCAAATAAGTTTAAAAAACATTGAAGTGCCCGTGTAACAGATGAGTTCTCGTCCGAAACCCTGATACTCCGAAAGAGATTGTCCAGTTTGTACACGAGGTGCGTCCAGTTTTCGCCGTGACCCTCTCTACTCTTTTGCACATGCTATGCGGGTGAAATGTTGATACCATGCCAAGTTCCAACATTTTCAGAGTTCATTTTGTAGTGATTTTCAATTTCACCGTCATTTAGCTCTCTAAACAAATCGGTAAATGACTGAAAAACAACAAATGATGTCAGAACGTGTTGGAAATTGATGACGTCGCTTTGAATGATGCATACTGAACGCAAAAATAGGCTGGAGTTCGTATAAGTTTAAAAAACATTGAAGTGCCCGTGTAACAGATGAGTTCTCGTCCGAAACCCTGATACTCCGAAAGAGATTGTCCAGTTTGTACACGAGGTGCGTCCAGTTTTCGCCGCGACCCTCTCTACTCTTTTGCACATGCTATGCGGGTGAAATGATGATACCATGCCAAGTTCCAACATTTTCAGAGTACATTTTGTAGTGATTTTCAATTTCACCATCATTTAGCTCTCTAAACAAATCGGTAAATGACTGAAAAACAGCAAATTATGTCAGAACGTGTTGGAAATTGATGACGTCGCTTTGAATGATGCATACTGAACGCAAAAATAGGCTGGAGTTCAAATAAGTTTAAAAAACATTGAAGTTCCCGTGTAACAGATGAGTTCTCGTCCGAAACCCTGATACTCCGAAAGAGATTGTCCAGTTTGTACACGAGGTGCGTCCAGTTTTCGCCGTGACCCTCTCTACTCTTTTGCACATGCTATGAGGGTGAAATGATGATACCATGCCAAGTTCCAACATTTTCAGAGTTCATTTTGTAGTGATTTTCAATTTCACCGTCATTTAGCTCTCTAAACAAATCGGTAAATGACTGAAAAACAGCAAATGATGTCAGAACGTGTTGGAAATTGATGACGTCGCTTTGAATGATGCATACTGAACGCAAAAATAGGCTGGAGTTCAAATAAGTTTAAAAAACATTGAAGTGCCCTTGTAACAGATGAGTTCTCGTCCGAAACCCTGATACTCCGAAAGAGATTGTCCAGTTTGTACACGAGGTGCGTCCAGTTTTCGCCGTGACCCTCTCTACCCTTTCGCACATGCTATGCGGGTGAAATGATGATACCATGCCAAGTTCCAACATTTTCAGAGTACATTTTGTAGTGATTTTCAATTTCACCGTCATTTAGCTCTCTAAACAAATCGGTAAATGACTGAAAAACAGCAAATGATGTCAGAACGTGTTGGAAATTGATGACGTCGCTTTGAATGATGCATACTGAAAGCAAAAATAGGCTGGAGTTCAAATAAGTTTAAAATACATTGAAGTGCCCCTGTAACAGATGAGTTCTCGTCTGAAACCCTGATACTCCGAAAGAGATTGTCCAGTTTGTACACGAGGTACGTCCAGTTTTCGCCGTGACCCTCTCTACTCTTTTGCACATGCTATGCGGGTGAAATGATGATACCATGCCAAGTTCCAACATTTTCAGAGTTCATTTTGTAGTGATTTTCAATTTCACCGTCATTTAGCTCTCTAAACAAATCGGTAAATGACTGAAAAACAGCAAATGATGTCAGAACGTGTTGGAAATTGATGACGTCGCTTTGAATGATGCATACTGAACGCAAAAATAGGCTGGAGTTCAAATAAGTTTAAAAAACATTGAAGTGCCCTTGTAACAGATGAGTTCTCGTCCGAAACCCTGATACTCCGAAAGAGATTGTCCAGTTTGTACACGAGGTGCGTCCAGTTTTCGCCGTGACCCTCTCTACTCTTTCGCACATGCTATGCGGGTGAAATGATGATACCATGCCAAGTTCCAACATTTTCAGAGTACATTTTGTAGTGATTTTCAATTTCACCGTCATTTAGCTCTCTAAACAAATCGGTAAATGACTGAAAAACAGCAAATGATGTCAGAACGTGTTGGAAATTGATGACGTCGCTTTGAATGATGCATACTGAATGCAAAAATAGGCTGGAGTTCAAATAAGTTTAAAAAACATTGAAGTGCCCTTGTAACAGATGACTTCTCGTCCGAAACCCTGATACTCCGAAAGAGATTGTCCAGTTTGTACACGAGGTGCGTCCAGTTTTCGCCGTGACCCTCTCTACTCTTTTGCACATGCTATGCGGGTGAAATGATGATACCATGCCAAGTTCCAACATTTTCAGAGTTCATTTTGTAGTGATTTTCAATTTCACCGTCATTTAGCTCTCTAAACAAATCGGTAAATGACTGAAAAACAACAAATGATGTCAGAACGTGTTGGAAATTGATGACGTCGCTTTGAATGATGCATACTGAACGCAAAAATAGGCTGGAGTTCAAATAAGTTTAAAAAACATTGAAGTGCCCTTGTAACAGATGAGTTCTCGTCCGAAACCCTGATACTCCGAAAGAGATTGTCCAGTTTGTACACGAGGTGCGTCCAGTTTTCGCCGTGACCCTCTCTACTCTTTTGCACATGCTATGCGGGTGAAATGATGATACCATGCCAAGTTCCAACATTTTCAGAGTTCATTTTGTAGTGATTTTCAATTTCACCGTCATTTACCTCTCTAAACAAATCGGTAAATGACTGAAAAACAACAAATGATGTCAGAACGTGTTGGAAATTGATGACGTCGCTTTGAATGATGCATACTGAACGCAAAAATAGGCTGGAGTTAAAATAAGTTTAAAAAACATTAAAGTGCCCGTGTAACAGATGAGTTCTCGTCCGAAACCCTAATACTCCGAAAGAGATCGTCTAGTTTGTACACGAGGTGCGTCCAGTTTTCGCCGTGACCCTCTCTACACTTTTGCACATGCTATGCGGATGAAATGATGATACCATGCCAAGTTCCAACACTTTCAGAGTTCATTTTGTAGTGATTTTCAATTTCACCATCATTTAGCTCTCTAAACAAATCGGTAAATGACTGAAAAAAGCAAATGATGTCAGAACGTGTTGGAAATTGATGACGTCGCTTTGAATGATGCATACTGAACGCAAAAATAGGCTGGAGTTCAAATAAGTTTAAAAAACATTGAAGTGCCCGTGTAACAGATGATTCTCGTCCGAAACCCTGATACTCCGAAAGTGATTGTCCAGTTTGTACACGAGGTGCGTCCAGTTTTCGCCGTGACCGTCTCTACTCTTTTGCACATGCTATGCGGGTGAAATGATGATACCATGCCAAGTTCCAACATTTTCAAAGTTCATTTTGTAGTGATTTTCAATTTCACCGTCATTTAGCTCTCTAAACAAATCGGTAAATGACTGAAAAACAACAAATGATGTCAGAACGTGTTGGAAATTGATGACGTCGCTTTGAATGATGCATACTGAACGCAAAAATAGGCGGGAGTTCAAATAAGTTTAAAAAACATTGAAGTGCCCTTGTAACAGATGAGTTCTCGTCCGAAACCCTGATACTCCGAAAGAGATTGTCCAGTTTGTACACGAGGTGCGTCCAGTTTTCGCCGTGACCCTCTCTACTCTTTTGCACATGCTATGCGGGTGAAATGATGATTCCATGCCAAGTTCCAACATTTTCAGAGTTCATTTTGTAGTGATTTTCAATTTCACCGTCATTTAGCTCTCTAAACAAATCGGTAAATGACTGAAAAACAACAAATGATGTCAGAACGTGTTGGAAATTGATGACGTCGCTTTGAATGATGCATACTGAACGCAAAAATAGGTTGGAGTTCAAATAAGTTTAAAAAACATTAAAGTGCCCGTGTAACAGATGAGTTCTTGTCCGAAACCCTAATACTCCGAAAGAGATTGTCCAGTTTGTACACGAGGTGCGTCCAGTTTTCGCCGTGACCCTCTCTACTCTTTTGCACATGCTATGCGGGTGAAATGATGATACCATGCCAAGTTCCAACATTTTCAGAGTTCATTTTGTAGTGATTTTCAATTTCACCGTCATTTAGCTCTCTAAACAAATCGGTAAATGACTGAAAAACAACAAATGATGTCAGAACGTGTTCGAAATTGATGACGTCGCTTTGAATGATGCATACTGAACGCAAAAATAGGCTGGAGTTCAAATAAGTTTAAAAAACATTAAAGTGCCCGTGTAACAGATGAGTTCTCGTCCGAAACCCTAATACTCCGAAAGAGATTGTCCAGTTTGTACACGAGGTGCGTCCAGTTTTCGCCGTGACCCTCTCTACACTTTTGCACATGCTATGCGGATGAAATGATGATACCATGCCAAGTTCCAACACTTTCAGAGTTCATTTTGTAGTGATTTTCACTTTCACCATCATTTAGCTCTCTAAACAAATCGGTAAATGACTGAAAAAAGCAAATGATGTCAGAACGTGTTGGAAATTGATGACGTCGCTTTGAATGATGCATACTGAACGCAAAAATAGGCTGGAGTTCAAATAAGTTTAAAAAACATTGAAGTGCCCGTGTAACAGATGATTCTCGTCCGAAACCCTGATACTCCGAAAGTGATTGTCCAGTTTGTACACGAGGTGCGTCCAGTTTTCGCCGTGACCCTCTCTACTCTTTTGCACATGCTATGCGGGTGAAATGATGATACCATGCCAAGTTCCAACATTTTCAGAGTACATTTTGTAGTGATTTTCAATTTCACCGTCATTTAGCTCTCTAAACAAATCGGTAAATGACTGAAAACAGCAAATGATGTCAGAACGTGTTGGAAATTGATGACGTCGCTTTGAATGATGCATACTGAACGCAAAAATAGGCTGGAGTTCAAATAAGTTTAAAAGACATTGAAGTGCCCTTGTAACAGATGAGTTCTCGTCCGAAACCCTGATACTCCGAAAGAGATTGTCCAGTTTGTACACGAGGTGCGTCCAGTTTTCGCCGTGACCCTCTCTACTCTTTTGCACATGCTATGCGGGTGAAATGATGATACCATGCCAAGTTCCAACATTTTCAGAGTTCATTTTGTAGTGATTTTCAATTTCACCGTCATTTAGCTCTCTAAACAAATCGGTAAATGACTGAAAAACAACAAATGATGTCAGAACGTGTTGGAAATTGATGACGTCGCTTTGAATGATGCATACTGAACGCAAAAATAGGCTGGAGTTCAAATAAGTTTAAAAAACATTAAAGTGCCCGTGTAACAGATGAGTTCTCGTCCGAAACCCTAATACTCCGAAAGAGATTGTCCAGTTTGTACACGAGGTGCGTCCAGTTTTCGCCGTGACCCTCTCTACTCTTTTGCACATGCTATGCGGGTGAAATGATGATACCATGCCAAGTTCCAACACTTTCAGAGTTCATTTTGTAGTGATTTTCAATCTCACCATCATTTAGCTCTCTAAACAAATCGGTAAATGACTGAAAAAAGCAAATGATGTCAGAACGTGTTGGAAATTGATGACGTCGCTTTGAATGATGCATACTGAACGCAAAAATAGGCTGGAGTTCAAATAAGTTTAAAAAACATTGAAGTGCCCGTGTAACAGATGATTCTCGTCCGAAACCCTGATACTCCGAAAGTGATTGTCCAGTTTGTACACGAGGTGCGTCCAGTTTTCGCCGTGACCCTCTCTACTCTTTTGCACATGCTATGCGGGTGAAATGATGATACCATGCCAAGTTCCAACATTTTCAAAGTTCATTTTGTAGTGATTTTCAATTTCACCGTCATTTAGCTCTCTAAACAAATCGGTAAATGACTGAAAAACAACAAATGATGTCAGAACGTGTTGGAAATTGATGACGTCGCTTTGAATGATGCATACTGAATGCAAAAATAGGCTGGAGTTCAAATAAGTTTAAAAAACATAGAAGTGCCCGTGTAACAGATGAGTTCTCATCCGAAACCCTAATACTCCAAAAGAGATTGTCCAGTTTGTACACGAGGTGCGTCCAGTTTTCGCCGTGACCCTCTCTACTCTTTTCCACATGCTATGCGGGTGAAATGATGATACCATGCCAAGATCCAACACTTTCAGAGTTCATTTTGTAGTGATTTTCAATTTCACCGTCATTTAGCTCTCCAAACAAATCGGTAAATGACTGAAAAACAGCAAATGATGTCAGAACGTGTTGGAAATTGATGACGTCGCTTGGAATGATGCATACTGAACGCAAAAATAGGCTGGAGTTCAAATAAGTTTAAAAAACATTGAGGTGCCCGTGTGACAGTTGAGTTCTCGTCCGAAACCCTCATACTCCGAAAGAGATTGTCCAGTTTGTACACGAGGTGCGTCCAGTTTTTGCCGTGACCCTCTCTACTCTTTTGCACATGCTATGCGGGTGAAATGAAGATACCATGCCAAGTTCCAACATTTTCAGAGTTCATTTTGTAGTGATTTTCAATTTCACCGTCATTTAGCTCTCTAAACAAATCGGTAAATGACTGAAAAACAACAAATGATGTCAGAACGTGTTGGAAATTGATGACGTTGCTTTTAATGATGCATACTGAACGCAAAAATAGGCTGGAGTTCAAATAAGTTTAAAAAACATTGAAGTGCCCCTGTAACAGATGAGTTCTCGTCCGAAACCCTGATACTCTGAAAGAGATTGTCTAGTTTGTACACGAGGTGCGTCCAGTTTTCGCCGTGACCCTCTCTACTGTTTTGCACATGCTATGCGGGTGAAATGATGATACCATGCCAAGTTCCAACATTTTCAGAGTACATTTTCTAGTGATTTTTAATTTCACCGTCATTTAGCTCTCTAAACAAATCGGTAAATGAGTGAAAAACAGCAAATGATGTCAGAACGTGTTGAAAATTGATGACGTCGCTTGGAATGATGCATACTGAACGCAAAAATAGGCTGGAGTTCAAATAAGTTTAAAAAACATTGAAGTGCCCGTGTGACAGTTGAGTTCTCGTCCGAAACCCTGATACTCCGAAAGAGCTCGTCCAGTTTGTACACGAGGTGCGTCCAGTTTTCGCCGTGACCCTCTCTACTCTTTTGCACATGCTATGCAGGCGAAATGATGATACCATGCCAAGTTCCAACATTTTCAGAGTTCATTTTGTAGTGATTTTCAATTTCACCGTCATTTAGCTCTCTAAACAAATCGGTAAATGACTGAAAAACAGCAAATGATGTCAGAACATGTTGGAAATTGATGATGTCGCTTTGAATGATGCACACTGAACGCAAAAATAGGCTGGAGTTCAAATAAGTTTAAAATACATTGAAGTGCCCCTGTAACAGATGAGTTCTCGTCCGAAACCCTGATACTCCAAAAGAGATTGTCCAGTTTGTACCCGAGGTGCGTCCAGTTTTCGCCGTGAGCCTCTCTACTCTTTTGCACATGCTATGCGGGTGAAATGATGATACCATGCAAAGTTCCAACATTTTCAGAGTTCATTTTGTAGTGATTTTCAATTTCACGGTCATTTAGCTCTCTAAACAAATCGGTAAATGACTGAAAAACAGCACATGATGTCAGAACGTGTTGGAAATTGATGACATCGCTTTGAATGATGCATACTGAACGCAAAAATAGGCTGGAGTTCAAATTAGTTTAAAAAACATTGAAGTGCCCGTGTAACAGTTGAGTTCTCGTCCGAAACCCTGATACTCCGAAAGAGATTGTCCAGTTTGTACATGAGGTGCGTCCAGTTTTTGCCGTGACCCTCTCTAGTCTTTTGCACATGCTATGCGGGTGAAATGATGATACCATGCCAAGTTCCAACATTTTCAGAGTTCATTTTGTAGTGATTTTCAATTTCACCATCATTTAGCTCTCTAAACAAATCGGTAAATGGCTAAAAACAGTAAATGATGTCAGAACGTGTAGGAAATTGATGACGTCGCTTTGAATGATGCATAATGAAGGCAAAAATAGGCTGGAGTTCAAATATGTTTCAAAAACATTGAGGTGCCCGTGTGACAGTTGAGTTCTCGTCCGAAACCCTAATACTCCGAAAGAGATTGTCCAGTTTGTACACGAGGTGCGTCCAGTTTTCGCCGTGACCCTCTCTACTCTTTTGCACATGCTATGCGGGTGAAATGATGATACCATGCCAGGTTCCAACATTTGCAGAGTTCATTTTGTAGTGATTTTCAATTTCACCGTCATTTAGCTCTCTAAACAAATCGGTAAATGACTGAAAAACAACAAATGATGTCTGAACGTGTTGGAAATTGATGACGTCGCTTTGAATGATGCATACTGAACGCAAAAATAGGCTGGAGTTCAAATAAGTTTAAAATACATTGAAGTGCCCCTGTAACAGATGAGTTCTCGTCCGAAACCCTGATACTCCGAAAGAGATTGTCCAGTTTGTACACGAGGCGCGTCCAGTTTTCGCCGTGACCCTCTCTACTCTTTTGCACATGCTATGCGGGTGAAATGATGATACCATGCCAAGTTCCAACATTTTCAGAGTTCATTTTGTAGTGATTTTCAATTTCACCGTCATTTAGCTCTCTAAACAAATCGGTAAATGACGGAAAAACAACAAATGATGTCAGAACGTGTTGGAAATTGATGACGTCGCTTTGAATGATGCATACTGAACTCAAAAATAGGCTGGAGTTCAAATAAGTTTAAAAAACATTGAAGTGCCCTTGTAACAGATGAGTTCTCGTCCGAAACCCTGATACTCCGAAAGAGATTGTCCAGTTTGTACACGAGGTGCGTCCAGTTTTCGCCGTGACCCTCTCTACTCTTTTGCACATGCTATGCGGGTGAAATGATGATACCATGCCAAGTTCCAACATTTTCAGAGTACATTTTGTAGTGATTTTCAATTTCACCGTCATTTAGCTCTCTAAACAAATCGGTAAATGACTGAAAAACAGCAAATGATGTCAGAACGTGTTGGAAATTGATGACGTCGCTTTGAATGATGCATACTGAACGCAAAAATAGGCTGGAGTTCAAATAAGTTTAAAAAACATTGAAGTGCCCTTGTAACAGATGACTTCTCGTCCGAAACCCTGATACTCCGAAAGAGATTGTCCAGTTTGTACACGAGGTGCGTCCAGTTTTCGCCGTGACCCTCTCTACTCTTTTGCACATGCTATGCGGGTGAAATGATGATACCATGCCAAGTTCCAACATTTTCAGAGTACATTTTGTAGTGATTTTCAATTTCACCGTCATTTAGCTCTCTAAACAAATCGGTAAATGACTGAAAAACAGCAAATGATGTCAGAACGTGTTGGAAATTGATGACGTCGCTTTGAATGATGCATACTGAACGCAAAAATAGGCTGGAGTTCAAATAAGTTTAAAAAACATTGAAGTGCCCCTGTAACAGATGAGTTCTCGTCCGAAACCCTGATACTCTGAAAGAGATTGTCTAGTTTGTACACGAGGTGCGTCCAGTTTTCGCCGTGACCCTCTCTACTGTTTTGCACATGCTATGCGGGTGAAATGATGATACCATGCCAAGTTCCAACATTTTCAGAGTACATTTTCTAGTGATTTTTAATTTCACCGTCATTTAGCTCTCTAAACAAATCGGTAAATGAGTGAAAAACAGCAAATGATGTCAGAACGTGTTGAAAATTGATGACGTCGCTTGGAATGATGCATACTGAACGCAAAAATAGGCTGGAGTTCAAATAAGTTTAAAAAACATTGAAGTGCCCGTGTGACAGTTGAGTTCTCGTCCGAAACCCTGATACTCCGAAAGAGCTCGTCCAGTTTGTACACGAGGTGCGTCCAGTTTTCGCCGTGACCCTCTCTACTCTTTTGCACATGCTATGCAGGCGAAATGATGATACCATGCCAAGTTCCAACATTTTCAGAGTTCATTTTGTAGTGATTTTCAATTTCACCGTCATTTAGCTCTCTAAACAAATCGGTAAATGACTGAAAAACAGCAAATGATGTCAGAACATGTTGGAAATTGATGATGTCGCTTTGAATGATGCACACTGAACGCAAAAATAGGCTGGAGTTCAAATAAGTTTAAAATACATTGAAGTGCCCCTGTAACAGATGAGTTCTCGTCCGAAACCCTGATACTCCAAAAGAGATTGTCCAGTTTGTACCCGAGGTGCGTCCAGTTTTCGCCGTGAGCCTCTCTACTCTTTTGCACATGCTATGCGGGTGAAATGATGATACCATGCAAAGTTCCAACATTTTCAGAGTTAATTTTGTAGTGATTTTCAATTTCACGTTCATTTAGCTCTCTAAACAAATCGGTAAATGACTGAAAAACAGCACATGATGTCAGAACGTGTTGGAAATTGATGACATCGCTTTGAATGATGCATACTGAACGCAAAAATAGGCTGGAGTTCAAATTAGTTTAAAAAACATTGAAGTGCCCGTGTAACAGTTGAGTTCTCGTCCGAAACCCTGATACTCCGAAAGAGATTGTCCAGTTTGTACATGAGGTGCGTCCAGTTTTTGCCGTGACCCTCTCTAGTCTTTTGCACATGCTATGCGGGTGAAATGATGATACCATGCCAAGTTCCAACATTTTCAGAGTTCATTTTGTAGTGATTTTCAATTTCACCATCATTTAGCTCTCTAAACAAATCGGTAAATGGCTAAAAACAGTAAATGATGTCAGAACGTGTAGGAAATTGATGACGTCGCTTTGAATGATGCATAATGAAGGCAAAAATAGGCTGGAGTTCAAATATGTTTCAAAAACATTGAGGTGCCCGTGTGACAGTTGAGTTCTCGTCCGAAACCCTAATACTCCGAAAGAGATTGTCCAGTTTGTACACGAGGTGCGTCCAGTTTTCGCCGTGACCCTCTCTACTCTTTTGCACATGCTATGCGGGTGAAATGATGATACCATGCCAGGTTCCAACATTTGCAGAGTTCATTTTGTAGTGATTTTCAATTTCACCGTCATTTAGCTCTCTAAACAAATCGGTAAATGACTGAAAAACAACAAATGATGTCTGAACGTGTTGGAAATTGATGACGTCGCTTTGAATGATGCATACTGAACGCAAAAATAGGCTGGAGTTCAAATAAGTTTAAAATACATTGAAGTGCCCCTGTAACAGATGAGTTCTCGTCCGAAACCCTGATACTCCGAAAGAGATTGTCCAGTTTGTACACGAGGCGCGTCCAGTTTTCGCCGTGACCCTCTCTACTCTTTTGCACATGCTATGCGGGTGAAATGATGATACCATGCCAAGTTCCAACATTTTCAGAGTTCATTTTGTAGTGATTTTCAATTTCACCGTCATTTAGCTCTCTAAACAAATCGGTAAATGATGGAAAAACAACAAATGATGTCAGAACGTGTTGGAAATTGATGACGTCGCTTTGAATGATGCATACTGAACTCAAAAATAGGCTGGAGTTCAAATAAGTTTAAAAAACATTGAAGTGCCCTTGTAACAGATGAGTTCTCGTCCGAAACCCTGATACTCCGAAAGAGATTGTCCAGTTTGTACACGAGGTGCGTCCAGTTTTCGCCGTGACCCTCTCTACTCTTTTGCACATGCTATGCGGGTGAAATGATGATACCATGCCAAGTTCCAACATTTTCAGAGTACATTTTGTAGTGATTTTCAATTTCACCGTCATTTAGCTCTCTAAACAAATCGGTAAATGACTGAAAAACAGCAAATGATGTCAGAACGTGTTGGAAATTGATGACGTCGCTTGGAATGATGCATACTGAACGCAAAAATAGGCTGGAGTTCAAATAAGTTTAAAAAACATTGAGGTGCCCGTGTGACAGTTGAGTTCTCGTCCGAAACCCTCATACTCCGAAAGAGATTGTCCAGTTTGTACACGAGGTGCGTCCAGTTTTTGCCGTGACCCTCTCTACTCTTTTGCACATGCTATGCGGGTGAAATGAAGATACCATGCCAAGTTCCAACATTTTCAGAGTTCATTTTGTAGTGATTTTCAATTTCACCGTCATTTAGCTCTCTAAACAAATCGGTAAATGACTGAAAAACAACAAATGATGTCAGAACGTGTTGGAAATTGATGACGTTGCTTTTAATGATGCATACTGAACGCAAAAATAGGCTGGAGTTCAAATAAGTTTAAAAAACATTGAAGTGCCCCTGTAACAGATGAGTTCTCGTCCGAAACCCTGATACTCTGAAAGAGATTGTCTAGTTTGTACACGAGGTGCGTCCAGATTTCGCCGTGACCCTCTCTACTGTTTTGCACATGCTATGCGGGTGAAATGATGATACCATGCCAAGTTCCAACATTTTCAGAGTACATTTTCTAGTGATTTTTAATTTCACCGTCATTTAGCTCTCTAAACAAATCGGTAAATGAGTGAAAAACAGCAAATGATGTCAGAACGTGTTGAAAATTGATGACGTCGCTTGGAATGATGCATACTGAACGCAAAAATAGGCTGGAGTTCAAATAAGTTTAAAAAACATTGAAGTGCCCGTGTGACAGTTGAGTTCTCGTCCGAAACCCTGATACTCCGAAAGAGCTCGTCCAGTTTGTACACGAGGTGCGTCCAGTTTTCGCCGTGACCCTCTCTACTCTTTTGCACATGCTATGCAGGCGAAATGATGATACCATGCCAAGTTCCAACATTTTCAGAGTTCATTTTGTAGTGATTTTCAATTTCACCGTCATTTAGCTCTCTAAACAAATCGGTAAATGACTGAAAAACAGCAAATGATGTCAGAACATGTTGGAAATTGATGATGTCGCTTTGAATGATGCACACTGAACGCAAAAATAGGCTGGAGTTCAAATAAGTTTAAAATACATTGAAGTGCCCCTGTAACAGATGAGTTCTCGTCCGAAACCCTGATACTCCAAAAGAGATTGTCCAGTTTGTACCCGAGGTGCGTCCAGTTTTCGCCGTGAGCCTCTCTACTCTTTTGCACATGCTATGCGGGTGAAATGATGATACCATGCAAAGTTCCAACATTTTCAGAGTTCATTTTGTAGTGATTTTCAATTTCACGGTCATTTAGCTCTCTAAACAAATCGGTAAATGACTGAAAAACAGCACATGATGTCAGAACGTGTTGGAAATTGATGACATCGCTTTGAATGATGCATACTGAACGCAAAAATAGGCTGGAGTTCAAATTAGTTTAAAAAACATTGAAGTGCCCGTGTAACAGTTGAGTTCTCGTCCGAAACCCTGATACTCCGAAAGAGATTGTCCAGTTTGTACATGAGGTGCGTCCAGTTTTTGCCGTGACCCTCTCTAGTCTTTTGCACATGCTATGCGGGTGAAATGATGATACCATGCCAAGTTCCAACATTTTCAGAGTTCATTTTGTAGTGATTTTCAATTTCACCATCATTTAGCTCTCTAAACAAATCGGTAAATGGCTAAAAACAGTAAATGATGTCAGAACGTGTAGGAAATTGATGACGTCGCTTTGAATGATGCATAATGAAGGCAAAAATAGGCTGGAGTTCAAATATGTTTCAAAAACATTGAGGTGCCCGTGTGACAGTTGAGTTCTCGTCCGAAACCCTAATACTCCGAAAGAGATTGTCCAGTTTGTACACGAGGTGCGTCCAGTTTTCGCCGTGACCCTCTCTACTCTTTTGCACATGCTATGCGGGTGAAATGATGATACCATGCCAGGTTCCAACATTTGCAGAGTTCATTTTGTAGTGATTTTCAATTTCACCGTCATTTAGCTCTCTAAACAAATCGGTAAATGACTGAAAAACAACAAATGATGTCTGAACGTGTTGGAAATTGATGACGTCGCTTTGAATGATGCATACTGAACGCAAAAATAGGCTGGAGTTCAAATAAGTTTAAAATACATTGAAGTGCCCCTGTAACAGATGAGTTCTCGTCCGAAACCCTGATACTCCGAAAGAGATTGTCCAGTTTGTACACGAGGCGCGTCCAGTTTTCGCCGTGACCCTCTCTACTCTTTTGCACATGCTATGCGGGTGAAATGATGATACCATGCCAAGTTCCAACATTTTCAGAGTTCATTTTGTAGTGATTTTCAATTTCACCGTCATTTAGCTCTCTAAACAAATCGGTAAATGACGGAAAAACAACAAATGATGTCAGAACGTGTTGGAAATTGATGACGTCGCTTTGAATGATGCATACTGAACTCAAAAATAGGCTGGAGTTCAAATAAGTTTAAAAAACATTGAAGTGCCCTTGTAACAGATGAGTTCTCGTCCGAAACCCTGATACTCCGAAAGAGATTGTCCAGTTTGTACACGAGGTGCGTCCAGTTTTCGCCGTGACCCTCTCTACTCTTTTGCACATGCTATGCGGGTGAAATGATGATACCATGCCAAGTTCCAACATTTTCAGAGTACATTTTGTAGTGATTTTCAATTTCACCGTCATTTAGCTCTCTAAACAAATCGGTAAATGACTGAAAAACAGCAAATGATGTCAGAACGTGTTGGAAATTGATGACGTCGCTTTGAATGATGCATACTGAACGCAAAAATAGGCTGGAGTTCAAATAAGTTTAAAAAACATTGAAGTGCCCTTGTAACAGATGACTTCTCGTCCGAAACCCTGATACTCCGAAAGAGATTGTCCAGTTTGTACACGAGGTGCGTCCAGTTTTCGCCGTGACCCTCTCTACTCTTTTGCACATGCTATGCGGGTGAAATGATGATACCATGCCAAGTTCCAACATTTTCAGAGTACATTTTGTAGTGATTTTCAATTTCACCGTCATTTAGCTCTCTAAACAAATCGGTAAATGACTGAAAAACAGCAAATGATGTCAGAACGTGTTGGAAATTGATGACGTCGCTTTGAATGATGCATACTGAACGCAAAAATAGGCTGGAGTTCAAATAAGTTTAAAAAACATTGAAGTGCCCTTGTAACAGATGAGTTCTCGTCCGAAACCCTGATACTCCGAAAGAGATTGTCCAGTTTGTACACGAGGCGCGTCCAGTTTTCGCCGTGACCCTCTCTACTCTTTTGCACATGCTATGCGGGTGAAATGATGATACCATGCCAAGTTCCAACATTTTCAGAGTTCATTTTGTAGTGATTTTCAATTTCACCGTCATTTAGCTCTCTAAACAAATCGGTAAATGACTGAAAAACAGCAAATGATGTCAGAACGTGTTGGAAATTGATGACGTCGCTTTGAATGATGCATACTGAACGCAAAAATAGGCTGGAGTTCAAATAAGTTTAAAAAACATTGAAGTGCCCTTGTAACAGATGACTTCTCGTCCGAAACCCTGATACTCCGAAAGAGATTGTCCAGTTTGTACACGAGGTGCGTCCAGTTTTCGCCGTGACCCTCTCTACTCTTTTGCACATGCTATGCGGGTGAAATGATGATACCATGCCAAGTTCCAACATTTTCAGAGTACATTTTGTAGTGATTTTCAATTTCACCGTCATTTAGCTCTCTAAACAAATCGGTAAATGACTGAAAAACAACAAATGATGTCAGAACGTGTTGGAAATTGATGACGTCGCTTTGAATGATGTATACTGAACGCAAAAATAGGCTGGAGTTCAAATAAGTTTAAAAAACATTAAAGTGCCCGTGTAACAGATGAGTTCTCGTCCGAAACCCTAATACTCCGAAAGAGATTGTCCAGTTTGTACACGAGGTGCGTCCAGTTTTCGCCGTGACCCTCTCTACTCTTTTGCACATGCTATGCGGGTGAAATGATGATACCATGCCAAGTTCCAACATTTGCAGAGTTCATTTTGTAGTGATTTTCAATTTCACCGTCATTTAGCTCTCTAAACAAATCGGTAAATGACTGAAAAACAACAAATGATGTCAGAACGTGTTGGAAATTGATGACGTCGCTTTGAATGATGCA
Organism: Aegilops tauschii subsp. strangulata; assembly: GCF_002575655.3. Taxonomy (NCBI): domain Eukaryota; kingdom Viridiplantae; phylum Streptophyta; class Magnoliopsida; order Poales; family Poaceae; genus Aegilops; species Aegilops tauschii. The sequence continues at coordinate 125,618,662 of NC_053041.3, forward strand.
TACTGAACGCAAAAATAGGCTGGAGTTCAAATAAGTTTAAAATACATTGAAGTGCCCCTGTAACAGATGAGTTCTCGTCCGAAACCCTGATACTCCGAAAGAGATTGTCCAGTTTGTACACGAGGTACGTCCAGTTTTCGCCGTGACCCTCTCTACTCTTTTGCACATGCTATGCGGGTGAAATGATGATACCATGCCAAGTTCCAACATTTTCAGAGTTCATTTTGTAGTGATTTTCAATTTCACCGTCATTTAGCTCTCTAAACAAATCGGTAAATGACTGAAAAACAGCAAATGATGTCAGAACATGTTGGAAATTGATGACGTCGCTTTGAATGATGCATACTAAACGCAAAAATAGGCTGGAGTTCAAATAAGTTTAAAAAACATTGAAGTGCCCTTGTAACAGATGAGTTCTCGTCCGAAACCCTGATACTCCGAAAGAGATTGTCCAGTTTGTACACGAGGTGCGTCCAGTTTTCGCCGTGACCCTCTCTACTCTTTTGCACATGCTATGCGGGTGAAATGATGATACCATGCCAAGTTCCAACATTTTCAGAGTACATTTTGTAGTGATTTTCAATTTCACCGTCATTTAGCTCTCTAAACAAATCGGTAAATGACTGAAAAACAGCAAATGATGTCAGAACGTGTTGGAAATTGATGACGTCGCTTTGAATGATGCATACTGAACGCAAAAATAGGCCGGAGTTCAAATAAGTTTAAAAAACATTGAAGTGCCCTTGTAACAGATGACTTCTCGTCCGAAACCCTGATACTCCGAAAGAGATTGTCCAGTTTGTACACGAGGTGCGTCCAGTTTTCGCCGTGACCCTCTCTACTCTTTGGCACATGCTATGCGGGTGAAATGATGATACCATGCCAAGTTCCAACATTTTCAGAGTACATTTTGTAGTGATTTTCAATTTCACCGTCATTTAGCTCTCTAAACAAATCGGTAAATGACTGAAAAACAGCAAATGATGTCAGAACGTGTTGGAAATTGATGACGTCGCTTTGAATGATGCATACTGAACGCAAAAATAGGCTGGAGTTCAAATAAGTTTAAAAAACATTGAAGTGCCCTTGTAACAGATGAGTTCTCGTCCGAAACCCTGATACTCCGAAAGAGATTGTCCAGTTTGTACACGAGGCGCGTCCAGTTTTCGCCGTGACCCTCTCTACTCTTTTGCACATGCTATGCGGGTGAAATGATGATACCATGCCAAGTTCCAACATTTTCAGAGTTCATTTTGTAGTGATTTTCAATTTCACCGTCATTTAGCTCTCTAAACAAATCGGTAAATGACGGAAAAACAACAAATGATGTCAGAACGTGTTGGAAATTGATGACATCGCTTTGAATGATGCATACTGAACGCAAAAATAGGCTGGAGTTCAAATAAGTTTAAAAAACATTAAAGTGCCCGTGTAACAGATGAGTTCTCGTCCGAAACCCTAATACTCCGAAAGAGATTGTCCAGTTTGTACACGAGGTGCGTCCAGTTTTCGCCGTGACCCTCTCTACACTTTTGCACATGCTATGCGGATGAAATGATGATACCATGCCAAGTTCCAACACTTTCAGAGTTCATTTTGTAGTGATTTTCAATTTCACCATCATTTAGCTCTCTAAACAAATCGGTAAATGACTGAAAAAAGCAAATGATGTCAGAACGTGTTGGAAATTGATGACGTCGCTTTGAATGATGCATACTGAACGCAAAAATAGGCTGGAGTTCAAATAAGTTTAAAAAACATTGAAGTGCCCGTGTAACAGATGATTCTCGTCCGAAACCCTGATACTCCGAAAGTGATTGTCCAGTTTGTACACGAGGTGCGACCAGTTTTCGCCGTGACCCTCTCTACTCTTTTGCACATGCTATGCGGGTGAAATGATGATACCATGCCAAGTTCCAACATTTTCAAAGTTCATTTTGTAGTGATTTTCAATTTCACCGTCATTTAGCTCTCTAAACAAATCGGTAAATGACTGAAAAACAACAAATGATGTCAGAACGTGTTGGAAATTGATGACGTCGCTTTGAATGATGCATACTGAATGCAAAAATAGGCTGGAGTTCAAATAAGTTTAAAAAACATTGAAGTGCCCGTGTAACAGATGAGTTCTCGTCCGAAACCCTAATACTCCGAAAGAGATTGTCCAGTTTGTACACGAGGTGCGTCCAGTTTTCGCCGTGACCCTCTCTACTCTTTTGCACATGCTATGCGGGTGAAATGATGATACCATGCTAAGATCCAACACTTTCAGAGTTCATTTTCTAGTGATTTTCAATTTCACCGTCATTTAGCTCTCTAAACAAATCGATAAATGACTGAAAACAGCAAATGATGTCAGAACGTGTTGGAAATTGATGACGTCGCTTTGAATGATGCATACTGAACGCAAAAATAGGCTGGAGTTCAAATAAGTTTAAAATACATTGAAGTGCCCCTGTAACAGATGAGTTCTCGTCCGAAACCCTGATACTCCGAAAGAGATTGTCCAGTTTGTACACGAGGTACGTCCAGTTTTCGCCGTGACCCTCTCTACTCTTTTGCACATGCTATGCGGGTGAAATGATGATACCATGCCAAGTTCCAACATTTTCAGAGTTCATTTTGTAGTGATTTTCAATTTCACCGTCATTTAGCTCTCTAAACAAATCGGTAAATGACTGAAAAACAGCAAATGATGTCAGAACGTGTTGGAAATTGATGACGTCGCTTTGAATGATGCATACTGAACGCAAAAATAGGCTGGAGTTCAAATAAGTTTAAAAAACATTGAAGTGCCCTTGTAACAGATGAGTTCTCGTCCGAAACCCTGATACTCCGAAAGAGATTGTCCAGTTTGTACACGAGGTGCGTCCAGTTTTCGCCGTGACCCTCTCTACTCTTTTGCACATGCTATGCGGGTGAAATGATGATACCATGCCAAGTTCCAACATTTTCAGAGTACATTTTGTAGTGATTTTCAATTTCACCGTCATTTAGCTCTCTAAACAAATCGGTAAATGACTGAAAAACAGCAAATGATGTCAGAACGTGTTGGAAATTGATGACGTCGCTTTGAATGATGCATACTGAACGCAAAAATAGGCCGGAGTTCAAATAAGTTTAAAAAACATTGAAGTGCCCTTGTAACAGATGACTTCTCGTCCGAAACCCTGATACTCCGAAAGAGATTGTCCAGTTTGTACACGAGGTGCGTCCAGTTTTCGCCGTGACCCTCTCTACTCTTTGGCACATGCTATGCGGGTGAAATGATGATACCATGCCAAGTTCCAACATTTTCAGAGTACATTTTGTAGTGATTTTCAATTTCACCGTCATTTAGCTCTCTAAACAAATCGGTAAATGACTGAAAAACAGCAAATGATGTCAGAACGTGTTGGAAATTGATGACGTCGCTTTGAATGATGCATACTGAACGCAAAAATAGGCTGGAGTTCAAATAAGTTTAAAAAACATTGAAGTGCCCTTGTAACAGATGAGTTCTCGTCCGAAACCCTGATACTCCGAAAGAGATTGTCCAGTTTGTACACGAGGCGCGTCCAGTTTTCGCCGTGACCCTCTCTACTCTTTTGCACATGCTATGCGGGTGAAATGATGATACCATGCCAAGTTCCAACATTTTCAGAGTTCATTTTGTAGTGATTTTCAATTTCACCGTCATTTAGCTCTCTAAACAAATCGGTAAATGACGGAAAAACAACAAATGATGTCAGAACGTGTTGGAAATTGATGACATCGCTTTGAATGATGCATACTGAACGCAAAAATAGGCTGGAGTTCAAATAAGTTTAAAAAACATTAAAGTGCCCGTGTAACAGATGAGTTCTCGTCCGAAACCCTAATACTCCGAAAGAGATTGTCCAGTTTGTACACGAGGTGCGTCCAGTTTTCGCCGTGACCCTCTCTACACTTTTGCACATGCTATGCGGATGAAATGATGATACCATGCCAAGTTCCAACACTTTCAGAGTTCATTTTGTAGTGATTTTCAATTTCACCATCATTTAGCTCTCTAAACAAATCGGTAAATGACTGAAAAAAGCAAATGATGTCAGAACGTGTTGGAAATTGATGACGTCGCTTTGAATGATGCATACTGAACGCAAAAATAGGCTGGAGTTCAAATAAGTTTAAAAAACATTGAAGTGCCCGTGTAACAGATGATTCTCGTCCGAAACCCTGATACTCCGAAAGTGATTGTCCAGTTTGTACACGAGGTGCGACCAGTTTTCGCCGTGACCCTCTCTACTCTTTTGCACATGCTATGCGGGTGAAATGATGATACCATGCCAAGTTCCAACATTTTCAAAGTTCATTTTGTAGTGATTTTCAATTTCACCGTCATTTAGCTCTCTAAACAAATCGGTAAATGACTGAAAAACAACAAATGATGTCAGAACGTGTTGGAAATTGATGACGTCGCTTTGAATGATGCATACTGAATGCAAAAATAGGCTGGAGTTCAAATAAGTTTAAAAAACATTGAAGTGCCCGTGTAACAGATGAGTTCTCGTCCGAAACCCTAATACTCCGAAAGAGATTGTCCAGTTTGTACACGAGGTGCGTCCAGTTTTCGCCGTGACCCTCTCTACTCTTTTGCACATGCTATGCGGGTGAAATGATGATACCATGCCAAGATCCAACACTTTCAGAGTTCATTTTCTAGTGATTTTCAATTTCACCGTCATTTAGCTCTCCAAACAAATCGGTAAATGACTGAAAAACAGCAAATGATGTCAGAACGTGTTGGAAATTGATGACGTCGCTTGGAATGATGCATACTGAACGCAAAAATAGGCTGGAGTTCAAATAAGTTTAAAAAACATTGAGGTGCCCGTGTGACAGTTGAGTTCTCGTCCGAAACCCTCATACTCCGAAAGAGATTGTCCAGTTTGTACACGAGGTGCGTCCAGTTTTCGCCGTGACCCTCTCTACTCTTTTGCACATGCTATGCGGGTGAAATGATGATACCATGCAAAGTTCCAACATTTTCAGAGTTCATTTTGTAGTGATTTTCAATTTCACGGTCATTTAGCTCTCTAAACAAATCGGTAAATGACTGAAAAACAGCAAATGATGTCAAAACGTGTTGGAAATTGATGACGTTGCTTTGAATGATGCATACTGAATGCAAAAATAGGCTGGAGTTCAAATAAGTTTAAAAAACATTGAAGTGCCCCTGTAACAGATGAGTTCTCGTCCGAAACCCTGATACTCTGAAAGAGATTGTCTAGTTTGTACACAAGGTGCGTCCAGTTTTCGCCGTGACCCTCTCTACTGTTTTGCACATGCTATGCGGGTGAAATGATGATACCATGCCAAGTTCCAACATTTTCAGAGTACATTTTGTAGTGATTTTTAATTTCACCGTCATTTAGCTCTCTAAACAAATCGGTAAATGAGTGAAAAAAAGCAAATGATGTCAGAACGTGTTGAAAATTGATGACGTCGCTTGGAATGATGCACACTGAACGCAAAAATAGGCTGGAGTTCAAATAAGTTTAAAAAACATTGAAGTGCCCGTGTGACAGTTGAGTTCTCGTCCGAAACCCTGATACTCCGAAAGAGCTTGTCCAGTTTGTACACGAGGTGCGTCCAGTTTTCGCCGTGACCCTCTCTACTCTTTTGCACATGCTATGCAGGCGAAATGCTGATACCATGCCAAGTTCCAACATTTTCAGAGTTCATTTTGTAGTGATTTTCAATTTCACCGTCATTTAGCTCTCTATACAAATCGGTAAATGACTGAAAAACAGCAAATGATGTCATAACATGTTGGAAATTGATGACGTCGCTTTGAATGATGCACACTGAACGCAAAAATAGGCTGGAGTTCAAATAAGTTTAAAATACATTGAAGTGCCCCTGTAACAGATGAGTTCTCGTCCGAAACCCTGATACTCCAAAAGAGATTGTCCAGTTTGTACACGAGGTGCGTCCAGTTTTCGCCGTGACCCTCTCTACTCTTTTGCACATGCTATGCGGGTGAAATGATGATACCAAGCAAAGTTCCAACATTTTCAGAGTTCATTTTGTAGTGATTTTCAATTTCACGGTCATTTAGCTCTCTAAACAAATCGGTAAATGACTGAAAAACAGCACATGATGTCAGAACGTGTTGGAAATTGATGACATCGCTTTGAATGATGCATACTGAACGCAAAAATAGGCTGGAGTTCAAATAAGTTTAAAAAACATTGAAGTGCCCGTGTAACAGTTGAGTTCTCGTCCGAAACCCTGATACTCCGAAAGAGATTGTCCAGTTTGTACATGAGGAGCGTCCAGTTTTTGCCGTGACCCTCTCTAGTCTTTTGCACATGCTATGCGGGTGAAATGATGATACCATGCCAAGTTCCAACATTTTCAGAGTTCATTTTGTAGTGATTTTCAATTTCACCATCATTTAGCTCTCTAAACAAATCGGTAAATGGCTAAAAACAGCAAATGATGTCAGAACGTGTTGGAAATTGATGACGTCGCTTTGAATGATGCATAATGAAGGCAAAAATAGGCTGGAGTTCAAATATGTTTCAAAGACATTGAGGTGCCCGTGTGACAGTTGAGTTCTCGTCCGAAACCCTAATACTCCGAAAGAGATTGTCCAGTTTGTACACGAGGTGCGTCCAGTTTTCGCCGTGACCCTCTCTACTCTTTTGCACATGCTATGCGGGTGAAATGATGATACCATGCCAAGTTCCAACATTTGCAGAGTTCATTCTGTAGTGATTTTCATTTTCAAGCTCATTTAGCTCTCAAAACAAATCAGTAAATGACTGAAAAACAGCACATGATGTCAGAACATGTTGGAAATTGATGATGTCGCTTTGAATGATGCATACTGAACGCAAAAATAGGCTGGAGTTCAAATAAGTTTAAAAAACATTGAAGTGCCCGTGTAACAGTTGAGTTCTCGTCCGAAACCTTGATAATCCGAAAGAGATTGTCCAGTTTGTACATGAGGTGCGTCCAGTTTTCGCCGTGACCCTCTGTACTCTTTTGCACATGCTATGCGGGTGAAATGATGATACAATGCCAAGTTCCAACATTTTCAGAGTTCATTTTGTAGTGATTTTCAATTTCACGGTCATTTAGCTCTTTAAACAAATCGGTAAATGACTGAAAAACAACACATGATGTCAGAACGTGTTGGAAATTGATGACATCGCTTTGAATGATGCATACTGAACGCAAAAATAGGCTGGAGTTCAAATAAGTTTAAAAAACATTGAAGTGCCCGTGTAACAGTTGAGTTCTCGTCCGAAACCATGATACTCCGAAAGAGATTGTCCAGTTTGTACCTGAGGTGCGTCTAGTTTTTGCCGTGACCCTCTCTAGTCTTTTGCACATGCTATGCGGGTGAAATGATGATACCATGACAAGTTCCAACATTTTCAGAGTTCATTTTGTAGTGATTTTCAATTTCACCATCATTTAGCTCTCTAAACAAATTGGTAAATGGCTAAAAACATCAAATGATGTCAGAACGTGTTGGAAATTGATGACGTCCCTTTGGATGATGCATAATGAACGCAAAAATAGGCTAGAGTTCAAATAAGTTTAAAAAACATTGAAGTGCCCGTGTAACAGTTGAGTTCTCGTCCGAAACCCTGATACTCCGAAAGAGATTGTCTAGTTTGTACATGAGGTGCGTCCAGTTTTCGCCGTGACCCTCTCTAGTCTTTTGCACATGCTATGCGGGTGAAATGATGATACCATGCCAAGTTCCAACATTTGCAGAGTTCATTTTGTAGTGGTTTTCATTTTCAAGCTCATTTAGCTCTCAAAACAAATCGGTAAATGACTGAAAAACAGCACATGATGTCAGAACATGTTGGAAATTGATGACGTCGCTTTGAATGATGCATACTGAACGCAAAAATAGGCTGGAGTTAAAATAAGTTTAATAAACATTGAAGTGCCCGTGTAACAGTTGAGTTCTCGTCCGAAACCCTGATACTCCGAAAGAGATTGTCCAGTTTGTACATGAGGTGCGTCCAGTTTTCGCCGTGACCCTCTCTACTCTTTTGCACATGCTATGCGGGTGAAATGATGATACCATGCCAAGTTCCAACATTTTCAGAGTTCATTTTGTAGTGATTTTCAATTTCACGGTCATTTAGCTCTCTAAACAAATCGGTAAATGACTGAAAAACAGCACATGATGTCAGAACGTGTAGGAAATTGATGACATCGCTTTGAATGATGCATACTGAACGCAAAAATAGGCTGGAGTTCAAATAAGTTTAAAAAACATTGAAGTGCCCGTGTAACAGTTGAGTTCTCGTCCGAAACCCTGATACTCCGAAAGAGATTGTCCAGTTTGTACATGAGGTGCGTCCAGTTTTCGCTGTGACCCTCTCTAGTCTTTTGCACATGCTATGCGGGTGAAATGATGATACCATGCCAAGTTCCAACATTTTCAGAGTTCTTTTTGTAGTGATTTTCAATTTCACCATCATTTAGCTCTCTAAACAAATCGGTAAATGACTAAAAACAGCAAATGATGTCAGAACGTGTTGGAAATTGATGACGTTGCTTTGAATGATGCATAATGAACGCAAAAATAGGCTAGAGTTCAAATAAGTTTAAAAAACATTGAAGTGCCCGTGTAACAGTTGAGTTCTCGTCCGAAACCCTGATACTCCGAAAGAGATTGTCCAGTTTGTACATGAGGTGCGTCTAGTTTTCGCCGTGACCCTCTCTAGTCTCTTGCACATGCTATGCGGGTGAAATGATGATACCATGCCAAGTTCCAACATTTGCAGAGTTCATTTTGTAGTGATTTTTATTTTCAAGGTCATTTAGCTCTCAAAACAAATCGGTAAATGACTGAAAAACAACACATGTTGTCAGAACATGTTGGAAATTGATGACGTCGCTTTGAATGATGCATACTGAACGCAAAAATAGGCTGGAGTTCAAATAAGTTTAATAAACATTGAAGTGCCCTTGTAACAGATGAGTTCTCGTCCGAAACCCTGATACTCCGAAAGAGATTGTCCAGTTTGTGCACGAGGTGCGTCCAGTTTTCGCCGTGACCCTCTCTACTCTTTTGCACATGCTATGTGGGTGAAATGATGATACCATGCCAAGTTCCAACATTTTCAAAGTTCATTTTGTAGTGATTTTCAATTTCACCGTCATTTAGCTCTCTAAACAAATCGGTAAATGACTGAAAACAGCAAATGATGTCAGAACGTCTTGGAAATTTATGACGTCGCTTTGAATGATGCATACTGAATGCAAAAATAGGCTGGAGTTCAAATAAGTTTAAAAAACATTGAGGTGCCCGTGTAACAGATGAGTTCTCGTCCGAAACCCTAATACTCCGAAAGAGATTGTCCAGTTTGTACATGAGGTGCGTCCAGTTTTCGCCGTGACCCTCTCTACTCTTTTGCACATGCTATGCGGGTGAAATGATGATACCATGCCAAGTTCCAACATTTTCAGAGTTCATTTTGTAGTGATTTTCAATTTCACCGTCATTTAGCTCTCTAAACAAATCGGTAAATGACTGAAAAACAGCAAATGATGTCAGAACGTGTTGGAAATTGATGACGTCGCTTTGAATGATGCATACTGAACGCAAAAATAGGCTGGAGTTCAAATAAGTTTAAAAAACATTGAAGTGCCCCTGTAACAGATGATTTCTCGTCCGAAACCCTGATACTCCGAAAAGATTGTCTAGTTTGTACACGAGGTGCGTCCAGTTTTCGCCGTGACCCTCTCTACTATTTTGCACATGCTATGCGGGTGAAATGATGATACCATGCCAAGTTCCAACATTTTCAGAGTACATTTTGTAGTGATTTTCAATTTCACCGTCATTTAGCTCTCTAAACAAATCGGTATATGAGTGAAAAACAGCAAATGATGTCAGAACGTGTTGGAAATTGATGACGTCGCTTGGAATGATGCATACTGAATTCAAAAATAGGCTGGAGTTCAAATAAGATTAAAAAACATTGAAGTGCCCGTGTAACAGTTGAGTTCTCGTCCGAAATCTTGATACTCCGAAAGAGATTGTCCAGTTTGTACATGTGGTGCGTCCAGTTTTCGCCGTGACCCTCTCTACTCTTTTGCACATGCTATGCGGGTGAAATGATGATACCATGCCAAGTTCCAACATTTTCAGAGTTCATTTTGTAGTGATTTTCAAATGCACGGTCAATTAGCTCTCTAAACAAATCGGTAAATGACTGAAAAACAGCACATGATGTCAGAACGTGTAGGAAATTGATGACATCGCTTTGAATGATGCATACTGAACGCAAAAATAGGCTGGAGTTCAAATAAGTTTAAAAAACATTGAAGTGCCCGTGTAACAGTTGAGTTGTCGTCCGAAACCCTGATACTCCGAAAGAGATTGTCCAGTTTGTACATGAGGTGCGTCCAGTTTTCGCCGTGACCCTCTCTAGTCTTTTGCACATGCTATGCGGGTGAAATGATGATACCATGCCAAGTTCCAACATTTTCAGAGTTCATTTTGTAGTGATTTTCAATTTCACCATCATTTAGCTCTCTAAACAAATCGGTAAATGACTAAAAACAGCAAATGATGTCAGAACGTGTTGGAAATTGATGACGTTGCTTTGAATGATCCATAATGAACGCAAAAATAGGCTAGAGTTCAAATAAGTTTAAAAAACATTGAAGTCCCGTGTAACAGTTGAGTTCTCGTCCGAAACCCTGATACTCCGAAAGAGATTGTCCAGTTTGTACATGAGGTGCGTCTAGTTTTCGCCGTGACCCTCTCTAGTTTCTTGCACATGCTATGCGGGTGAAATGATGATACCATGCCAAGTTCCAACATTTTCAGAGTACATTTTGTTGTGATTTTCAATTTCACCGTCATTTAGCTCTCTAAACAAATCGGTAAATGAGTGAAAAACAGCAAATGATGTCAGAACGTGTTGGAAATTGATGACGTCGCTTGGAATGATGCATACTGAATGCAAAAATAGGCTGGATTTCAAATAAGTTTAAAAAACATTGAAGTGCCCGTGTAACAGTTGAGTTCTCGTCCGAAACCCTGATACTCCGAAAGAGATTGTCCAGTTTGTACATGAGGTGCGTCCAGTTTTCGCCGTGACCCTCTCTACTCTTTTGCACATGCTATGCGGGTGAAATGATGATACCATGCCAAGTTCCAACATTTTCAGAGTTCATTTTTTAGTGATTTTCAATTTCACGGTCAATAGTCTAAACAAATCGGTAAATGACTGAAAAACAGCACATGATGTCAGAACGTGTAGGAAATTGATGACATCGCTTTGAATGATGCATACTGAACGCAAAAATAGGCTGGAGTTCAAATAAGTTTAAAAAACATTGAAGTGCCCGTGTAACAGTTGAGTTCTCGTCCGAAACCCTGATACTCCGAAAGAGATTGTCCAGTTTGTACATGAGGTGCGTCCAGTTTTCGCCGTGACCCTCTCTAGTCTTTTGCACATGCTATGAGGGTGAAATGATGATACCATGCCAAGTTCCAACATTTTCAGAGTTCATTTTGTAGTGATTTTCAATTTCACCATCATTTAGCTCTCTAAACAAATCGGTAAATGACTAAAACAGCAAATGATGTCAGAACGTGTTGGAAACTGATGACGTTGCTTTGAATGATCCATAATGAACGCAAAAATAGGCTAGAGTTCAAATAAGTTTAAAAAACATTGAAGTGCCCGTGTAACAGTTGAGTTCTCGTCCGAAACCCTGATACTCCGAAAGAGATTGTCCAGTTTGTACATGAGGTGCGTCTAGTTTTCGCCGTGACCCTCTCTAGTCTCTTGCACATGCTATGCGGGTGAAATGATAATACCATGCCAAGTTCCAACATTTGCAGAGTTCATTTGTAGTGATTTTCAATTTCAAGGTCATTTAGCTCTCAAAACAAATCGGTAAATGAGTGAAAAACAGCACATGATGTCAGAACATGTTGGAAATTGATGACGTCGCTTTGAATGATGCATACTGAACGCAAAAATAGGCTGGATTTCAAATAAGTTTAAAAAACATTGAAGTGCCTGTGTAACAGATGAGTTCTCGTCCGAAACCCTGATACTCCGAAAGAGATTGTCCAGTTTGTACATGAGGTGCGTCCAGTTTTCGCCGTGACCCTCTCTAGTCTTTTGCACATGCTATGCGGGTGAAATGATGATACCATGCCAAGTTCCAACATTTTCAGAGTTCATTTTGTAGTGATTTTCAATTTCACCATCATTTAGCTCTCTAAACAAATCGGTAAATGACTAAAAACAGCAAATGATGTCAGAACGTGTTGGAAATTGATGACGTTGCTTTGAATGATCCATAATGAACGCAAAAATAGGCTAGAGTTCAAATAAGTTTAAAAAACATTGAAGTGCCCGTGTAACAGTTGAGTTCTCGTCCGAAACCCTAATACTCCGAAAGAGATTGTCCAGTTTGTACATGAGGTGCGTCTAGTTTTCGCCGTGACCCTCTCTAGTCTCTTGCACATGCTATGCGGGTGAAATGATGATACCATGCCAAGTTCCAACATTTTCAGAGTACATTTTGTAGTGATTTTCAATTTCACCGTCATTTAGCTCTCTAAACAAATCGGTAAATGAGTGAAAAACAGCAAATGATGTCAGAACGTGTTGGAAATTGATGACGTCGCTTGGAATGATGCATACTGAATGCAAAAATAGGCTGGATTTCAAATAAGTTTAAAAAACATTGAAGTGCCCGTGTAACAGTTGAGTTCTCGTCCGAAACCCTGATACTCCGAAAGAGATTGTCCAGTTTGTACATGAGGTGCGTCCAGTTTTCGCCGTGACCCTCTCTACTCTTTTGCACATGCTATGTGGGTGAAATGATGATACCATGCCAAGTTCCAACATTTTCAGAGTTCATTTTGTAGTGATTTTCAATTTCACGGTCAATTAGCTCTCTAAACAAATCGGTAAATGACTGAAAAACAGCACATGATGTCAGAACGTGTAGGAAATTGATGACATCGCTTTGAATGATGCATACTGAACGCAAAAATAGGCTGGAGTTCAAATAAGTTTAAAAAACATTGAAGTGCCCGTGTAACAGTTGAGTTCTCGTCCGAAACCCTGATACTCCGAAAGAGATTGTCCAGTTTGTACATGAGGTGCGTCCAGTTTTCGCCGTGACCCTCTCTAGTCTTTTGCACATGCTATGTGGGTGAAATGATGATACCATGCCAAGTTCCAACATTTTCAGAGTTCATTTTGTAGTGATTTTCAATTTCACCATCATTTAGCTCTCTAAACAAATCGGTAAATGACTAAAAACAGCAAATGATGTCAGAACGTGTTGGAAATTGATGACGTTGCTTTGAATGATCCATAATGAACGCAAAAATAGGCTAGAGTTCAAATAAGTTTAAAAAACATTGAAGTGCCCGTGTAACAGTTGAGTTCTCGTCCGAAACCCTGATACTCCGAAAGAGATTGTCCAGTTCGTACATGAGGTGCGTCTAGTTTTCGCCGTGACCCTCTCTAGTCTCTTGCACATGCTATGCGGGTGAAATGATGATACCATGCCAAGTTCCAACATTTGCAGAGTTCATTTTGTAGTGATTTTCATTTTCAAGGTCATTTAGCTCTCAAAACAAATCGGTAAATGACTGAAAAACAGCACATGATGTCAGAACATGTTGGAAATTGATGACGTCGCTTTGAATGATGCATACTGAACGCAAAAATAGGCTGGAGTTCAAATAAGTTTAAAAAACATTGAAGTGCCCTTGTAACAGATGAGTTCTCGTCCGAAACCCTGATACTCTGAAAGAGATTGTCCAGTTTGTACACGAGGTGCGTCCAGTTTTCGCCGTGACCCTCTCTACTCTTTTGCACATGCTATGTGGGTGAAATGATGATACCATGCCAAGTTCCAACATTTTCAGAGTTCATTTTGTAGTGATTTTCAATTTCACCATCATTTAGCTCTCTAAACAAATCGGTAAAGACTGAAAACAGCAAATGATGTCAGAACATCTTGGAAATTTCTGACGTCGCTTTGAATGATGCATACTGAATGCAAAAATAGGCTCGAGTTCAAATAAGTTTAAAAACATTGAGGTGCCCGTGTAACAGATGAGTTCTCGTCCGAAACCCTGATATTCCGAAAGAGATTGTCCAGTTTGTACATGAGGTGCGTCCAGTTTTCGCCGTGACCCTCTCTACTCTTTTGCACATGCTATGCGGGTGAAATGATGATACCATGCCAAGTTCCAACATTTTCAGAGTTCATTTTGTAGTGATTTTCAATTTCACCGTCATTTAGCTCTCTAAACAAATCGGTAAATCACTGAAAAACAGCAAATGATGTCAGAACGTGTTGGAAATTGATGACGTCGCTTTGAATGATGCATACTGAACGCAAAAATAGGCTGGAGTTCAAATAAGTTTAAAAAACATTGAAGTGCCCCTGTAAGAGATGAGTTCTCGTCCGAAACCCTGATACTCCGAAAAGATTGTCTAGTTTGTACACGTGGTGCGTCCAGTTTTCGCCGTGACCCTCTCTACTGTTTTGCACATGCTATGCGGGTGAAATGATGATACCATGCCAAGTTCCAACATTTTCAGAGTACATTTTGTAGTGATTTTCAATTTCACCGTCATTTAGCTCTCTAAACAAATCGGTAAATGAGTGAAAAACAGCAAATGATGTCAGAACGTGATGGAAATTGATGACGTCGCTTGGAATGATGCATACTGAACGCAAAAATAGGCTGGAGTTCAAATAAGTTTAAAAAACATTGAAGTACCCGTGTGACAGTTGAGTTCTCGTCCGAAATCCTGATACTCCGAAAGAGATTGTCCAGTTTGTACACGAGGTGCGTCCAGTTTTCGCCGTGACCCTCTCTACTCTTTTGCACACGCTATGCAGGTGAAATGATGATACCATGCCAACTTCCAACATTTTCAGAATTCATTTTGTAGTGATTTTCAATTTCACCGTCATTTAGCTCTCTAAACAAATCGGTAAATGACTGAAAAACAGCAAATGATGTCAGAACATATTGGAAATTGATGACGTCGCTTTGAATGATGCATACTGAACGCAAAAATAGGCTGGAGTTCAAATAAGTTTAAAATACATTGAAGTGCCCCTGTAACAGATGAGTTCTCGTCCGAAACCCTGATACTCCAAAAGAGATTGTCCAGTTTGTACACGAGGTGCTTCCAGTTTTCGCCGTGACCCTCTCTACTCTTTTGCACATGCTATGCGGGTGAAATGATGATACCATGCCAAGTTCCAACATTTTCAGAGTTCATTTTGTAGTGATTTTCAATTTCACGGTCATTTAGCTCTCTAAACAAATCGGTAAATGACTGAAAAACAGCACATGATGTCAGAACATGTTGGAAATTGATGACATCGCTTTGAATGATGCATACCGAACGCAAAAATAGGCTGGAGTTCAAATAAGTTTAAAAAACATTGAAGTGCCCCTGTAACAGATGAGTTCTTGTCCGAAACCCTGATACTCCGAAAGAGGTTGTCCAGTTTGTACACGAGGTGCGTCCAGTTTTCGCCGTGACCCTCTCTACTCTTTTGCACATGCTATGCGGGTGAAATGATGATACCATGCCAAGTTCCAACATTTTCAGAGTTCATTTTGTAGTGATTTTCAATTTCACCGTCATTTAGCTCTCTAAACAAATCGGTAAATGACTGAAAAACAGCAAATGATGTCAGAACATGTTGGAAATTGATGACGTCGCTTTGAATGATGCATACTGAACGCAAAAATAGGCTAGAGTTCAAATAAGTTTAAAATACATTGAAGTGCCCCTGTAACAGATGAGTTCTCGTCCGAAACCCTGATACTCCAAAAGAGATTGTCCAGTTTGTACATGAGGTGCGTCCAGTTTTCGCCGTGACCCTCTCTACTCTTTTGCACATGCTATGCGGGTGAAATGATGATACCATGCCAAGTTCCAACATTTTCAGAGTTCATTTTGTAGTGATTTTCAATTTCACGGTCATTTAGCTCTCTAAACAAATCGGTAAATGACTGAAAAACAGCACATGATGTCAGAACGTGTTGGAAATTGATGACGTCGCTTTGAATGATGCATACTGAACGCAAAAATAGGCTGGAGTTCAAATAAGTTTAAAAAACATTGAAGTGCCCGTGTGACAGTTGAGTTCTCGTCCGAAATCCTGATACTCCGAAAGAGATTGTCCAGTTTGTACACGAGGTGCGTCCAGTTTTCGCCGTGACCCTCTCTACTCTTTTGCACACGCTATGCAGGTGAAATGATGATACCATGCCAAGTTCCAACATTTTCAGAATTCATTTTGTAGTGATTTTCAATTTCACCGTCATTTAGCTCTCTAAACAAATCGGTAAATGACTGAAAAACAGCAAATGATGTCAGAACATATTGGAAATTGATGACGTCGCTTTGAATGATGCATACTGAACGCAAAAATAGGCTGGAGTTCAAATAAGTTTAAAATACATTGAAGTGCCCCTGTAACAGATGAGTTCTCGTCCGAAACCCTGATACTAAAAAAGAGATTGTCCAGTTTGTACACGAGGTGCGTCCAGTTTTCGCCGTGACCCTCTCTACTCTTTTGCACATGCTATGCGGGTGAAATGATGATACCATGCCAAGTTCCAACATTTTCAGAGTTCATTTTGTAGTGATTTTCAATTTCACGGTCATTTAGCTCTCTAAACAAATCGGTAAATGACTGAAAACAGCACATGATGTCAGAACGTGTTGGAAATTGATGACATCGCTTTGAATGATGCATACCGAACGCAAAAATAGGCTGGAGTTCAAATAAGTTTAAAAAACATTGAAGTGCCCGTGTAACAGATGAGTTCTCGTCCGAAACCCTGATACTCCGAAAGAGGTTGTCCAGTTTGTACACGAGGTGCGTCCAGTTTTCGCCGTGACCCTCTCTACTCTTTTGCACATGCTATGCGGGTGAAATGATGATACCATGCCAAGTTCCAACATTTTCAGAGTTCGTTTTGTAGTGATTTTCAATTTCACCGTCATTTAGCTCTCTAAACAAATCGATAAATGACTGAAAAACAGCAAATGATGTCAGAACATGTTGGAAATTGATGACGTCGCTTTGAATGATGCATACTGAACGCAAAAATAGGCTAGAGTTCAAATAAGTTTAAAATACATTGAAGTGCCCTTGTAACAGATGAGTTCTCGTCCGAAACCCTGATACTCCAAAAGAGATTGTCCAGTTTGTACACGAGGTGCGTCCAGTTTTCGCCGTGACCCTCTCTACTCTTTTGCACATGCTATGCGGGTGAAATGATGATACCATGCCAAGTTCCAACATTTTCAGAGTTCATTTTGTAGTGATTTTCAATTTCACGGTCATTTAGCTCTCTAAACAAATCGGTAAATGACTGAAAAACAGCACATGATGTCAGAACGTGTTGGAAATTGATGACGTCGCTTTGAATGATGCATACTGAACGCAAAAATAGGCTGGAGTTCAAATAAGTTTAAAATACATTGAAGTGCCCCTGTAACAGATGAGTTCTCGTCCGAAACCCTGATACTCCAAAAGAGATTGTCCAGTTTGTACACGAGGTGCGTCCAGTTTTCGCCGTGACCCTCTCTACTCTTTTGCACATGCTATGCGGGTGAAATGATGATACCATGCCAAGTTCCAACATTTTCAGAGTTCATTTTGTAGTGATTTTCAATTTCACGGTCATTTAGCTCTCTAAACAAATCGGTAAATGACTGAAAAACAACACATGATGTCAGAACGTGTTGGAAATTGATGACGTCGCTTTGAATGATGCATAATGAACGCAAAAATAGGCTAGAGTTCAAATAAGTTTAAAAAACATTGAAGTGCCCGTGTAACAGTTGAGTTCTCGTCCGGAACCCTGATACTCCGAAAGAGATTGTCCAGTTTGTACATGAGGTGCGTCCAGTTTTCGCCGTGACCCTCTCTACTCTTTTGCACATGCTATGTGGGTGAAATGATGATACCATGCCAAGTTCCAACATTTTCAGAGTTCATTTTGTAGTGATTTTCAATTTCACCATCATTTAGCTCTCTAAACAAATCGGTAAAGACTGAAAACAGCAAATGATGTCAGAACATCTTGGAAATTTCTGACGTCGCTTTGAATGATGCATACTGAATGCAAAAATAGGCTCGAGTTCAAATAAGTTTAAAAACATTGAGGTGCCCGTGTAACAGATGAGTTCTCGTCCGAAACCCTGATATTCCGAAAGAGATTGTCCAGTTTGTACATGAGGTGCGTCCAGTTTTCGCCGTGACCCTCTCTACTCTTTTGCACATGCTATGCGGGTGAAATGATGATACCATGCCAAGTTCCAACATTTTCAGAGTTCATTTTGTAGTGATTTTCAATTTCACCGTCATTTAGCTCTCTAAACAAATCGGTAAATCACTGAAAAACAGCAAATGATGTCAGAACGTGTTGGAAATTGATGACGTCGCTTTGAATGATGCATACTGAACGCAAAAATAGGCTGGAGTTCAAATAAGTTTAAAAAACATTGAAGTGCCCCTGTAAGAGATGAGTTCTCGTCCGAAACCCTGATACTCCGAAAAGATTGTCTAGTTTGTACACGTGGTGCGTCCAGTTTTCGCCGTGACCCTCTCTACTGTTTTGCACATGCTATGCGGGTGAAATGATGATACCATGCCAAGTTCCAACATTTTCAGAGTACATTTTGTAGTGATTTTCAATTTCACCGTCATTTAGCTCTCTAAACAAATCGGTAAATGAGTGAAAAACAGCAAATGATGTCAGAACGTGATGGAAATTGATGACGTCGCTTGGAATGATGCATACTGAACGCAAAAATAGGCTGGAGTTCAAATAAGTTTAAAAAACATTGAAGTACCCGTGTGACAGTTGAGTTCTCGTCCGAAATCCTGATACTCCGAAAGAGATTGTCCAGTTTGTACACGAGGTGCGTCCAGTTTTCGCCGTGACCCTCTCTACTCTTTTGCACACGCTATGCAGGTGAAATGATGATACCATGCCAACTTCCAACATTTTCAGAATTCATTTTGTAGTGATTTTCAATTTCACCGTCATTTAGCTCTCTAAACAAATCGGTAAATGACTGAAAAACAGCAAATGATGTCAGAACATATTGGAAATTGATGACGTCGCTTTGAATGATGCATACTGAACGCAAAAATAGGCTGGAGTTCAAATAAGTTTAAAATACATTGAAGTGCCCCTGTAACAGATGAGTTCTCGTCCGAAACCCTGATACTCCAAAAGAGATTGTCCAGTTTGTACACGAGGTGCTTCCAGTTTTCGCCGTGACCCTCTCTACTCTTTTGCACATGCTATGCGGGTGAAATGATGATACCATGCCAAGTTCCAACATTTTCAGAGTTCATTTTGTAGTGATTTTCAATTTCACGGTCATTTAGCTCTCTAAACAAATCGGTAAATGACTGAAAAACAGCACATGATGTCAGAACATGTTGGAAATTGATGACATCGCTTTGAATGATGCATACCGAATGCAAAAATAGGCTGGAGTTCAAATAAGTTTAAAAAACATTGAAGTGCCCCTGTAACAGATGAGTTCTTGTCCGAAACCCTGATACTCCGAAAGAGGTTGTCCAGTTTGTACACGAGGTGCGTCCAGTTTTCGCCGTGACCCTCTCTACTCTTTTGCACATGCTATGCGGGTGAAATGATGATACCATGCCAAGTTCCAACATTTTCAGAGTTCATTTTGTAGTGATTTTCAATTTCACCGTCATTTAGCTCTCTAAACAAATCGGTAAATGACTGAAAAACAGCAAATGATGTCAGAACATGTTGGAAATTGATGACGTCGCTTTGAATGATGCATACTGAACGCAAAAATAGGCTAGAGTTCAAATAAGTTTAAAATACATTGAAGTGCCCCTGTAACAGATGAGTTCTCGTCCGAAACCCTGATACTCCAAAAGAGATTGTCCAGTTTGTACATGAGGTGCGTCCAGTTTTCGCCGTGACCCTCTCTACTCTTTTGCACATGCTATGCGGGTGAAATGATGATACCATGCCAAGTTCCAACATTTTCAGAGTTCATTTTGTAGTGATTTTCAATTTCACGGTCATTTAGCTCTCTAAACAAATCGGTAAATGACTGAAAAACAGCACATGATGTCAGAACGTGTTGGAAATTGATGACGTCGCTTTGAATGATGCATACTGAACGCAAAAATAGGCTGGAGTTCAAATAAGTTTAAAAAACATTGAAGTGCCCGTGTGACAGTTGAGTTCTCGTCCGAAATCCTGATACTCCGAAAGAGATTGTCCAGTTTGTACACGAGGTGCGTCCAGTTTTCGCCGTGACCCTCTCTACTCTTTTGCACACGCTATGCAGGTGAAATGATGATACCATGCCAAGTTCCAACATTTTCAGAATTCATTTTGTAGTGATTTTCAATTTCACCGTCATTTAGCTCTCTAAACAAATCGGTAAATGACTGAAAAACAGCAAATGATGTCAGAACATATTGGAAATTGATGACGTCGCTTTGAATGATGCATACTGAACGCAAAAATAGGCTGGAGTTCAAATAAGTTTAAAATACATTGAAGTGCCCCTGTAACAGATGAGTTCTCGTCCGAAACCCTGATACTAAAAAAGAGATTGTCCAGTTTGTACACGAGGTGCGTCCAGTTTTCGCCGTGACCCTCTCTACTCTTTTGCACATGCTATGCGGGTGAAATGATGATACCATGCCAAGTTCCAACATTTTCAGAGTTCATTTTGTAGTGATTTTCAATTTCACGGTCATTTAGCTCTCTAAACAAATCGGTAAATGACTGAAAACAGCACATGATGTCAGAACGTGTTGGAAATTGATGACATCGCTTTGAATGATGCATACCGAACGCAAAAATAGGCTGGAGTTCAAATAAGTTTAAAAAACATTGAAGTGCCCGTGTAACAGATGAGTTCTCGTCCGAAACCCTGATACTCCGAAAGAGGTTGTCCAGTTTGTACACGAGGTGCGTCCAGTTTTCGCCGTGACCCTCTCTACTCTTTTGCACATGCTATGCGGGTGAAATGATGATACCATGCCAAGTTCCAACATTTTCAGAGTTCGTTTTGTAGTGATTTTCAATTTCACCGTCATTTAGCTCTCTAAACAAATCGATAAATGACTGAAAAACAGCAAATGATGTCAGAACATGTTGGAAATTGATGACGTCGCTTTGAATGATGCATACTGAACGCAAAAATAGGCTAGAGTTCAAATAAGTTTAAAATACATTGAAGTGCCCTTGTAACAGATGAGTTCTCGTCCGAAACCCTGATACTCCAAAAGAGATTGTCCAGTTTGTACACGAGGTGCGTCCAGTTTTCGCCGTGACCCTCTCTACTCTTTTGCACATGCTATGCGGGTGAAATGATGATACCATGCCAAGTTCCAACATTTTCAGAGTTCATTTTGTAGTGATTTTCAATTTCACGGTCATTTAGCTCTCTAAACAAATCGGTAAATGACTGAAAAACAGCACATGATGTCAGAACGTGTTGGAAATTGATGACGTCGCTTTGAATGATGCATACTGAACGCAAAAATAGGCTGGAGTTCAAATAAGTTTAAAAAACATTGAAGTGCCCCTGTAAGAGATGAGTTCTCGTCCGAAACCCTGATACTCCGAAAAGATTGTCTAGTTTGTACACGTGGTGCGTCCAGTTTTCGCCGTGACCCTCTCTACTGTTTTGCACATGCTATGCGGGTGAAATGATGATACCATGCCAAGTTCCAACATTTTCAGAGTACATTTTGTAGTGATTTTCAATTTCACCGTCATTTAGCTCTCTAAACAAATCGGTAAATGAGTGAAAAACAGCAAATGATGTCAGAACGTGATGGAAATTGATGACGTCGCTTGGAATGATGCATACTGAACGCAAAAATAGGCTGGAGTTCAAATAAGTTTAAAAAACATTGAAGTACCCGTGTGACAGTTGAGTTCTCGTCCGAAATCCTGATACTCCGAAAGAGATTGTCCAGTTTGTACACGAGGTGCGTCCAGTTTTCGCCGTGACCCTCTCTACTCTTTTGCACACGCTATGCAGGTGAAATGATGATACCATGCCAACTTCCAACATTTTCAGAATTCATTTTGTAGTGATTTTCAATTTCACCGTCATTTAGCTCTCTAAACAAATCGGTAAATGACTGAAAAACAGCAAATGATGTCAGAACATATTGGAAATTGATGACGTCGCTTTGAATGATGCATACTGAACGCAAAAATAGGCTGGAGTTCAAATAAGTTTAAAATACATTGAAGTGCCCCTGTAACAGATGAGTTCTCGTCCGAAACCCTGATACTCCAAAAGAGATTGTCCAGTTTGTACACGAGGTGCTTCCAGTTTTCGCCGTGACCCTCTCTACTCTTTTGCACATGCTATGCGGGTGAAATGATGATACCATGCCAAGTTCCAACATTTTCAGAGTTCATTTTGTAGTGATTTTCAATTTCACGGTCATTTAGCTCTCTAAACAAATCGGTAAATGACTGAAAAACAGCACATGATGTCAGAACATGTTGGAAATTGATGACATCGCTTTGAATGATGCATACCGAACGCAAAAATAGGCTGGAGTTCAAATAAGTTTAAAAAACATTGAAGTGCCCCTGTAACAGATGAGTTCTTGTCCGAAACCCTGATACTCCGAAAGAGGTTGTCCAGTTTGTACACGAGGTGCGTCCAGTTTTCGCCGTGACCCTCTCTACTCTTTTGCACATGCTATGCGGGTGAAATGATGATACCATGCCAAGTTCCAACATTTTCAGAGTTCATTTTGTAGTGATTTTCAATTTCACCGTCATTTAGCTCTCTAAACAAATCGGTAAATGACTGAAAAACAGCAAATGATGTCAGAACATGTTGGAAATTGATGACGTCGCTTTGAATGATGCATACTGAACGCAAAAATAGGCTAGAGTTCAAATAAGTTTAAAATACATTGAAGTGCCCCTGTAACAGATGAGTTCTCGTCCGAAACCCTGATACTCCAAAAGAGATTGTCCAGTTTGTACATGAGGTGCGTCCAGTTTTCGCCGTGACCCTCTCTACTCTTTTGCACATGCTATGCGGGTGAAATGATGATACCATGCCAAGTTCCAACATTTTCAGAGTTCATTTTGTAGTGATTTTCAATTTCACGGTCATTTAGCTCTCTAAACAAATCGGTAAATGACTGAAAAACAGCACATGATGTCAGAACGTGTTGGAAATTGATGACGTCGCTTTGAATGATGCATACTGAACGCAAAAATAGGCTGGAGTTCAAATAAGTTTAAAAAACATTGAAGTGCCCGTGTGACAGTTGAGTTCTCGTCCGAAATCCTGATACTCCGAAAGAGATTGTCCAGTTTGTACACGAGGTGCGTCCAGTTTTCGCCGTGACCCTCTCTACTCTTTTGCACACGCTATGCAGGTGAAATGATGATACCATGCCAAGTTCCAACATTTTCAGAATTCATTTTGTAGTGATTTTCAATTTCACCGTCATTTAGCTCTCTAAACAAATCGGTAAATGACTGAAAAACAGCAAATGATGTCAGAACATATTGGAAATTGATGACGTCGCTTTGAATGATGCATACTGAACGCAAAAATAGGCTGGAGTTCAAATAAGTTTAAAATACATTGAAGTGCCCCTGTAACAGATGAGTTCTCGTCCGAAACCCTGATACTAAAAAAGAGATTGTCCAGTTTGTACACGAGGTGCGTCCAGTTTTCGCCGTGACCCTCTCTACTCTTTTGCACATGCTATGCGGGTGAAATGATGATACCATGCCAAGTTCCAACATTTTCAGAGTTCATTTTGTAGTGATTTTCAATTTCACGGTCATTTAGCTCTCTAAACAAATCGGTAAATGACTGAAAACAGCACATGATGTCAGAACGTGTTGGAAATTGATGACATCGCTTTGAATGATGCATACCGAACGCAAAAATAGGCTGGAGTTCAAATAAGTTTAAAAAACATTGAAGTGCCCGTGTAACAGATGAGTTCTCGTCCGAAACCCTGATACTCCGAAAGAGGTTGTCCAGTTTGTACACGAGGTGCGTCCAGTTTTCGCCGTGACCCTCTCTACTCTTTTGCACATGCTATGCGGGTGAAATGATGATACCATGCCAAGTTCCAACATTTTCAGAGTTCGTTTTGTAGTGATTTTCAATTTCACCGTCATTTAGCTCTCTAAACAAATCGATAAATGACTGAAAAACAGCAAATGATGTCAGAACATGTTGGAAATTGATGACGTCGCTTTGAATGATGCATACTGAACGCAAAAATAGGCTAGAGTTCAAATAAGTTTAAAATACATTGAAGTGCCCTTGTAACAGATGAG
This sequence comes from Aegilops tauschii subsp. strangulata, assembly GCF_002575655.3. Taxonomy (NCBI): domain Eukaryota; kingdom Viridiplantae; phylum Streptophyta; class Magnoliopsida; order Poales; family Poaceae; genus Aegilops; species Aegilops tauschii. Next base: position 125,643,053 of record NC_053041.3, read on the forward strand.
TTCTCGTCCGAAACCCTGATACTCCAAAAGAGATTGTCCAGTTTGTACACGAGGTGCGTCCAGTTTTCGCCGTGACCCTCTCTACTCTTTTGCACATGCTATGCGGGTGAAATGATGATACCATGCCAAGTTCCAACATTTTCAGAGTTCATTTTGTAGTGATTTTCAATTTCACGGTCATTTAGCTCTCTAAACAAATCGGTAAATGACTGAAAAACAGCACATGATGTCAGAACGTGTTGGAAATTGATGACGTCGCTTTGAATGATGCATACTGAACGCAAAAATAGGCTGGAGTTCAAATAAGTTTAAAATACATTGAAGTGCCCCTGTAACAGATGAGTTCTCGTCCGAAACCCTGATACTCCAAAAGAGATTGTCCAGTTTGTACACGAGGTGCGTCCAGTTTTCGCCGTGACCCTCTCTACTCTTTTGCACATGCTATGCGGGTGAAATGATGATACCATGCCAAGTTCCAACATTTTCAGAGTTCATTTTGTAGTGATTTTCAATTTCACGGTCATTTAGCTCTCTAAACAAATCGGTAAATGACTGAAAAACAACACATGATGTCAGAACGTGTTGGAAATTGATGACGTCGCTTTGAATGATGCATAATGAACGCAAAAATAGGCTAGAGTTCAAATAAGTTTAAAAAACATTGAAGTGCCCGTGTAACAGTTGAGTTCTCGTCCGGAACCCTGATACTCCGAAAGAGATTGTCCAGTTTGTACATGAGGTGCGTCCAGTTTTCGCCGTGACCCTCTCTAGTCTTTTGCACATGCTATGCGGGTGAAATGATGATACCATGCCAAGGTCCAACATTTTCAGAGTTCATTTTGTAGTGATTTTCAATTTCACCATCATTTAGCTCTCTAAACAAATCGGTAAATGACTAAAAACAGCAAATGATGTCAGAACGTGTTGGAAATTGATGACATCGCTTTGAATGATGCATAATGAACGCAAAAATAGGCTAGAGTTCAAATAAGTTTAGAAAACATTGTAGTGCCCGTGTAACAGTTGAGTTCTCGTCCGAAACCCTGATACTCCGAAAGAGATTGTCCAGTTTGTACATGAGGTGCGTCCAGTTTTCGCCGTGACCCTCTCTACTCTTTTGCACATGCTATGCGGGTGAAATGATGATACCATGCCAAGTTCCAACATTTGCAGAGTTCATTTTGTAGTGATTTTCATTTTCAAGCTCATTTAGCTCTCAAAACAAATCGGTAAATGACTGAAAAACAGCACATGATGTCAGAACATGTTGGAAATTGATGACGTCGCTTTGAATGATGCATACTGAATGCAAAAATAGGCTAGAGTTCAAATAAGTTTAAAAAACATTGAAGTGCCCGTGTAACAGTTGAGTTCTCGTCCGAAACCCTGATACTCCGAAAGAGATTGTCCAGTTTGTACATGATGTGCGTCAAGTTTTCGCCGTGACCCTCTCTACTCTTTTGCACATGCTATGCGGGTGAAATGATGATACCATGCCAAGTTCCAACATTTTCAGAGTTCATTTTGTAGTGATTTTCAATTTCACGGTCATTTAGCTCTCTAAACAAATCGGTAAATGACTGAAAAACAGCACATGATGTCAGAACGTGTTGGAAATTGATGACGTCTCTTTGAATGATGCATACCGAACGCAAAAGTAGGCTGGAGTTCAAATAAGTTTAAAAAACATTGAAGTGCCCGTGTAACAGTTGAGTTCTCGTCCGAAACCCTGATACTCCGAAAGAGATTGTCCAGTTTGTACACGAGGTGCGTCCAGTTTTCGCCGTGACCCTCTCTACTCTTTTGCACATGCTATGCGGGCGAAATGATGATACCATGCCAAGTTCCAACATTTTCAGAGTTCATTTTGTAGTGATTTTCAATTTCACCGTCATTTAGCTCTCTAAACAAATCGGTAAATGACTGAAAAACAGCACATGATGTCAGAACGTGTTGGAAATTGATGACATCGCTTTGAATGATGCATATTGAACGCAAAAATAGGCTAGAGTTCAAATAAGTTTAAAAAACATTGAAGTGCCCCTGTAACAGTTGAATTCTCGTCCGAAACCCTGATACTCCGGAAGAGATTGTCCAGTTTGTACATGAGGTGCGTCCAGTTTTCGCCGTGACCCTCTCTAGTCTTTTGCACATGCTATGCGGGTGAAATGATGATACCATGCCAAGTTCCAACATTTGCAGAGTTCATTTTGTAGTGATTTTCATTTTCAAGGTCATTTAGCTCTCAAAACAAATCAGTAAATGACTAAAAAATAGCAGATGATGTCAGAACATGTTGGAAATTGATGACGTCGCTTTGAATGATGCATACTGAACGCAAAAATAGGCTGGAGTTCAAATAAGTTTAAAAAACATTGAAGTGCCCGAGTAACAGATGAGTTCTCGTCCGAAACCCTGATACTCCGAAAGAGATTGTCCAGTTTGTACACGAGGTGCGTCCAGTTTTCGCCGTGACCCTCTCTACTCTTTTGCACATGCTATGTGGGTGAAATGATGATACCATGCCAAGTTCCAACATTTTCAGAGTTCATTTTGTAGTGATTTTCAATTTCACCGTCATTTAGCTCTATAAACAAATCGGTAAATGACTGAAAACAGCAAATGATGTCAGAACGTGTTGGAAATTTATGACGTCGCTTTGAATGATGCATACTGAACGCAAAAATAGGCTGGAGTTCAAATAAGTTTAAAAAACATTGAGGTGCCCGTGTAACAGATGAGTTCTCGTCCGAAACCCTGATACTCCGAAAGAGATTGTCCAGTTTGTACACGAGGTGCGTCCAGTTTTCGCCGTGACCCTCTCTACTCTTTTGCACATGCTATGCGCGTGGAATGATGATACCATGCCAAGTTCCAACATTTTCAGAGTACATTTTGTAGTGATTTTCAATTTCACCGTCATTTAGCTCTCTAAACAAATCGGTAAATGAGTGAAAAACAACAAATGATGCCAGAACGTGTTGGAAATTGATGACGTCGCTTTGAATGATGCATACTGAACGCAAAAATAGGCTAGAGTTCAAATAAGTTTAAAAAACATTGAAGTGCCCATGTGACAGTTGAGTTCTCGTCCGAAACCCTGATACTCCGAAAGAGATTGTCCAGTTTGTACATGAGGTGCGTCCAGTTTTCTCCATGACCCTCTCTAGTCTTTTGCACATGCTATGCGGGTTAACTGATGATACCATGCCAAGTTCCAATATTTTCAGAGTACATTTTGTAGTGATTTTCAATTTCACCGTCATTTAGCTCTCTAAACAAATCGGTAAATGAGTGAAAAACAGCAAATGATGTCATAACGTGTTGGAAATTGATGACGTCGCTTTGAATGATGCATACTGAACGCAAAAGTAGGCTGGAGTTCAAATAAGTTTAAAAAACATTGAAGTGCCCGTGTAACAGTTGAGTTCTCGTCCGAAACCCTGATACTCCGAAAGAGATTGTCCAGTTTGTACATGAGGTGCGTCCAGTTTTCGCCGTGACCCTCTCTAGTCTTTTGCACATGCTATGCGGGTTAAATGATGATACCATGCCAAGTTCCAACATTTTCAGAGTACATTTTGTAGTGATTTTCAATTTCACCGTCATTTAGCTCTCTAAACAAATCGGTAAATGAGTGAAAAACAGCAAATGATGTCATAACGTGTTGGAAATTGATGACGTCGCTTTGAATGATGCATACTGAACGCGAAAATAGGCTGGAGTTCAAATATGTTTAAAAAACATTGAAGTGCCCGTGTAACAGATGAGTTCTCGTCCGAAACCCTGATACTCCGAAAGAGATTGTCCAGTTTGTACATGAGGTGCGTCCAGTTTTCGCCGTGACCCTCTCTACTCTTTTGCACATGCTATGCGGGTGAAATGATGATACCATGCCAAGGTCCAACATTTTCAGAGTTCATTTTGTAGTGATTTTCAATTTCACCGTCATTTAGCTCTCTAAACAAATCGGTAAATGACTGAAAAACAGCACATGATGTCAGAACGTGTTGGAAATTGATGACATCGCTTTGAATGATGCATACTGAACGCAAAAATAGGCTAGAGTTCAAATAAGTTTAAAAAACATTGAAGTGCCCGTGTAACAGTTGAGTTCTCGTCCGAAACCCTGATACTCCGGAAGAGATTGTCCAGTGTTTACATGAGGTGCGTCCAGTTTTCGCCGTGACCCTCTCTAGTCTTTTGCACATGCTATGCGGGTGAAATGATGATACCATGCCAAGTTCCAACATTTGCAGAGTTCATTTTGTAGTGATTTTCATTTTCAAGGTCATTTAGCTCTCAAAACAAATCGGTAAATGACTGAAAAATAGCAGATGATGTCAGAACATGTTGGAAATTGATGACGTCGCTTTGAATGATGCATACTGAACGCAAAAATAGGCTGGAGTTCAAATAAGTTTAAAAAACATTGAAGTGCCCGAGTAACAGATGAGTTCTCGTCCGAAACCCTGATACTCCGAAAGAGATTGTCCAGTTTGTACACGAGGTGCGTCCAGTTTTCGCCGTGACCCTCTCTACTCTTTTGCACATGCTATGTGGGTGAAATGATGATACCATGCCAAGTTCCAACATTTTCAGAGTTCATTTTGTAGTGATTTTCAATTTCACCGTCATTTAGCTCTCTAAACAAATCGGTAAATGACTGAAAACAGCAAATGATGTCAGAACGTGTTGGAAATTTATGACGTCGCTTTGAATGATGCATACTGAACGCAAAAATAGGCTGGAGTTCAAATAAGTTTAAAAAACATTGAGGTGCCCGTGTAACAGATGAGTTCTCGTCCGAAACCCTGATACTCCGAAAGAGATTGTTCAGTTTGTACATGAGGTGCGTCCAGTTTTCGCCGTGACCCTCTCTACTCTTTTGCACATGCTATGCGGGTGAAATGATGATACCATGCCAAGTTCCAACATTTTCAGAGTTCATTTTGTAGTGATTTTCAATTTCACCGTCATTTAGCTCTCTAAACAAATCGGTAAATGACTGAAAAACAGCAAATGATGTCAGAACGTGTTGGAAATTGATGACGTCGCTTTGAATGATGCATACTGAACGCGAAAATAGGCTGGAGTTCAAATATGTTTAAAAAACATTGAAGTGCCCGTGTAACAGATGAGTTCTCGTCCGAAACCCTGATACTCCGAAAGAGATTGTCCAGTTTGTACACGAGGTGCGTCCAGTTTTCGCCGTGACCCTCTCTACTCTTTTGCACATGCTATGCGCGTGAAATGATGATACCATGCCAAGTTCCAACATTTTCAGAGTACATTTTGTAGTGATTTTCAATTTCACCGTCATTTAGCTCTCTAAACAAATCGGTAAATGAGTGGAAAACAGCAAATGATGCCAGAACGTGTTGGAAATTGATGACGTCGCTTTGAATGATGCATACTAAACGCAAAAATAGGCTAGAGTTCAAATAAGTTTAAAAAACATTGAAGTGCCCATGGGACAGTTGAGTTCTCGTCCGAAACCCTGATACTCCGAAAGAGATTGTCCAGTTTGTACATGAGGTGCGTCCAGTTTTCGCCGTGACCCTCTCTAGTCTTTTGCACATGCTATGCGGGTTAAATGATGATACCATGCCAAGTTCCAACATTTTCAGAGTACATTTTGTAGTGATTTTCAATTTCACCGTCATTTAGCTCTCTAAACAAATCGGTAAATGAGTGAAAAACAGCAAATGATGTCATAACGTGTTGGAAATTGATGACGTCGCTTTGAATGATGCATACTGAACGCAAAAGTAGGCTGGAGTTCAAATAAGTTTAAAAAACATTGAAGTGCCTGTGTAACAGTTGAGTTCTCGTCCGAAACCCTGATACTCCGAAAGAGATTGTCCAGTTTGTACATGAGGTGCGTCCAGTTTTCGCCGTGACCCTCTCTAGTCTTTTGCACATGCTATGCGGGTTAAATGATGATACCATGCCAAGTTCCAACATTTTCAGAGTACATTTTGTAGTGATTTTCAATTTCACCGTCATTTAGCTCTCTAAACAAATCGGTAAATGAGTGAAAAACAACAAATGATGTCATAACGTGTTGGAAATTGATGACGTCGCTTTGAATGATGCATACTGAACGTGAAAATAGGCTGGAGTTCAAATATGTTTAAAAAACATTGAAGTGCCCGTGTAACAGATGAGTTCTCGTCCGAAACCCTGATACTCCGAAAGAGATTGTCCAGTTTGTACACGAGGTGCGTCCAGTTTTCGCCGTGACCCTCTCTACTCTTTTGCACATGCTATGCGCGTGAAATGATGATACCATGCCAAGGTCCAACATTTTCAGAGTTCATTTTGTAGTGATTTTCAATTTCACCGTCATTTAGCTCTCTAAATAAATTCGTAAATGACTGAAAAACAGCAAATGATGTCAGAACGTGTTGGAAATTCATGACGTCGCTTTGAATGATGCATACTGAACGCAAAAATAGGCTGGAGTTCAAATAAGTTTAAAATACATTGAAGTGCCCCTGTAACAGATAAGTTCTCGTCCGATACCCTGATACTCCGAAAGAGATTGTCCAGTTTGTACACGAGGTGCGTCCAGTTTTCGCCGTGACCCTCTCTACTCTTTTGCACATGCTATGCGGGTGAAATGATGATACCATGCCAAGTTCCAACATTTTCAGAGTTCATTTTGTAGTGATTTTCAATTTCACGGTCATTTAGCACTCTAAACAAATCGGTAAATGACTTAAAAATAGCACATGATGTCAGAACGTGTTTGAAATTGACGACGTCTCTTTGAATGATGCATACTGAACGCAAAAATAGGCTGGAGTTCAAATAAGTTTAAAAAACATTGAGGTGCCCGTGCAACAGTTGAGTTCTCGTCCGAAACCCTGATACTCCAAAAGAGATTGTCCAGTTTGTACACGAGGTGCGTCCAGTTTTCGCCGTGAACCTCTCTACTCTTTTGCACATGCTATGCGGGTGAAATGATGATACCATGCCAAGTTCCAACATTTTCAGAGTTCATTTTGTAGTGATTTTCAATTTCATCGTCATTTAGCTCTCTAAACAAATCGGTAAATGACTAAAAAACAGCAAATGATGTCAGAACGTGTTGGAAATTGATGACATCGCTTTGAATGATGCATACTGAATGCAAAAATAGGCTGCAGTTTAAATAAGTTTAAAATACATTGAAGTGCCCCTGTAACAGATGAGTTCTCGTCCGAATCCCTGATACTCCGAAAGAGATTGTCCAGTTTGTACACGAGGTGCGTCCAGTTTTTGCCGTGACCCTCTCTACTCTTTTGCACATGCTATGCGGGTGAAATGATGATACCATGCCAAGTTCCAACATTTTCAGAGGTCATTTTGTAGTGATTTTCAATTTCACGGTCATTTAGCTCTCTAAACAAATCGGTAAATGACTGAAAAACAGCACATGATGTCAGAACGTGTTGGAAATTGATCACGTCGCTTTGAATGATGCATACTGAACGCAAAAATAGGCTGGAGTTCAAATAAGTTTAAAAAACATTGAAGTGCCCGTGTAACAGTTGAGTTCTCGTCCGAAACCCTGATACTCCGAAAGAGATTGTCCAGGTTGTACATGAGGTGCGTCCAGTTTTCGCCGTGACCCTCTCTACTCTTTTGCACATGCTATGCGGGTGAAATGATGATACCATACCAAGTTCCAACATTTTCAGAGTTCATTTTGTAGTGATTTTCAATTTCACCGTCATTTAGCTCTCTAAACAAATCGGTAAATGACTGAAAACAGCAAATGATGTCAGAACGTGTTGGAAATTTATGACGTCGCTTTGAATGATGCATACTGAATGCAAAAATAGGCTGGAGTTCAAATAAGTTTAAAAAACATTGAGGTGCCCGTGTAACAGATGAGTTCTCGTCCGAAACCCTGATACTCCGAAAGAGATTGTTCAGTTTGTACATGAGGTGCGTCCAGTTTTCGCCGTGACCCTCTCTACTCTTTTGCACATGCTATGCGGGTGAAATGATGATACCATGCCAAGTTCCAACATTTTCAGAGTTCATTTTGTAGTGATTTTCAATTTCACCGTCATTTAGCTCTCTAAACAAATCGGTAAATGACTGAAAAACAGCAAATGATGTCAGAACGTGTTGGAAATTGATGACGTCGCTTTGAATGATGCATACTGAACGCGAAAATAGGCTGGAGTTCAAATATGTTTAAAAAACATTGAAGTGCCCGTGTAACAGATGAGTTCTCGTCCGAAACCCTGATACTCCGAAAGAGATTGTCCAGTTTGTACACGAGGTGCGTCCAGTTTTCGCCGTGACCCTCTCTACTCTTTTGCACATGCTATGCGCGTGAAATGATGATACCATGCCAAGTTCCAACATTTTCAGAGTACATTTTGTAGTGATTTTCAATTTCACCGTCATTTAGCTCTCTAAACAAATCGGTAAATGAGTGGAAAACAGCAAATGATGCCAGAACGTGTTGGAAATTGATGACGTCGCTTTGAATGATGCATACTAAACGCAAAAATAGGCTAGAGTTCAAATAAGTTTAAAAAACATTGAAGTGCCCATGTGACAGTTGAGTTCTCGTCCGAAACCATGATACTCCGAAAGAGATTGTCCAGTTTGTACATGAGGTGCGTCCAGTTTTCGCCGTGACCCTCTCTAGTCTTTTGCACATGCTATGCGGGTTAAATGATGATACCATGCCAAGTTCCAACATTTTCAGAGTACATTTTGTAGTGATTTTCAATTTCACCGTCATTTAGCTCTCTAAACAAATCGGTAAATGAGTGAAAAACAGCAAATGATGTCATAACGTGTTGGAAATTGATGACGTCGCTTTGAATGATGCATACTGAACGCAAAAGTAGGCTGGAGTTCAAATAAGTTTAAAAAACATTGAAGTGCCCGTGTAACAGTTGAGTTCTCGTCCGAAACCCTGATACTCCGAAAGAGATTGTCCAGTTTGTACATGAGGTGCGTCCAGTTTTCGCCGTGACCCTCTCTAGTCTTTTGCACATGCTATGCGGGTTAAATGATGATACCATGCCAAGTTCCAACATTTTCAGAGTACATTTTGTAGTGATTTTCAATTTCACCGTCATTTAGCTCTCTAAACAAATCGGTAAATGAGTGAAAAACAGCAAATGATGTCATAACGTGTTGGAAATTGATGACGTCGCTTTGAATGATGCATACTGAACGCGAAAATAGGCTGGAGTTCAAATATGTTTAAAAAACATTGAAGTGCCCGTGTAACAGATGAGTTCTCGTCCGAAACCCTGATACTCCGAAAGAGATTGTCCAGTTTGTACACGAGGTGCGTCCAGTTTTCGCCGTGACCCTCTCTACTCTTTTGCACATGCTATGCGCGTGAAATGATGATACCATGCCAAGGTCCAACATTTTCAGAGTTCATTTTGTAGTGATTTTCAATTTCACCGTCATTTAGCTCTCTAAATAAATTCGTAAATGACTGAAAAACAGCAAATGATGTCAGAACGTGTTGGAAATTCATGACGTCCCTTTGAATGATGCATACTGAACGCAAAAATAGGCTGGAGTTCAAATAAGTTTAAAATACATTGAAGTGCCCCTGTAACAGATAAGTTCTCGTCCGATACCCTGATACTCCGAAAGAGATTGTCCAGTTTGTACACGAGGTGCGTCCAGTTTTCGCCGTGACCCTCTCTACTCTTTTGCACATGCTATGCGGGTGAAATGATGATACCATGCCAAGTTCCAACATTTTCAGAGTTCATTTTGTAGTGATTTTCAATTTCACGGTCATTTAGCACTCTAAACAAATCGGTAAATGACTTAAAAATAGCACATGATGTCAGAACGTGTTTGAAATTGACGACGTCTCTTTGAATGATGCATACTGAACACAAAAATAGGCTGGAGTTCAAATAAGTTTAAAAAACATTGAGGTGCCCGTGCAACAGTTGAGTTCTCGTCCGAAACCCTGATACTCCAAAAGAGATTGTCCAGTTTGTACACGAGGTGCGTCCAGTTTTCGCCGTGAACCTCTCTACTCTTTTGCACATGCTATGCGGGTGAAATGATGATACCATGCCAAGTTCCAACATTTTCAGAGTTCATTTTGTAGTGATTTTCAATTTCATCGTCATTTAGCTCTCTAAACAAATCGGTAAATGACTAAAAAACAGCAAATGATGTCAGAACGTGTTGGAAATTGATGACATCGCTTTGAATGATGCATACTGAATGCAAAAATAGGCTGCAGTTTAAATAAGTTTAAAATACATTGAAGTGCCCCTGTAACAGATGAGTTCTCGTCCGAATCCCTGATACTCCGAAAGAGATTGTCCAGTTTGTACACGAGGTGCGTCCAGTTTTTGCCGTGACCCTCTCTACTCTTTTGCACATGCTATGCGGGTGAAATGATGATACCATGCCAAGTTCCAACATTTTCAGAGGTCATTTTGTAGTGATTTTCAATTTCACGGTCATTTAGCTCTCTAAACAAATCGGTAAATGACTGAAAAACCGCACATGATGTCAGAACGTGTTGGAAATTGATCACGTCGCTTTGAATGATGCATACTGAACGCAAAAATAGGCTGGAGTTCAAATAAGTTTAAAAAACATTGAAGTGCCCGTGTAACAGTTGAGTTCTCGTCCGAAACCCTGATACTCCGAAAGAGATTGTCCAGGTTGTACATGAGGTGCGTCCAGTTTTCGCCGTGACCCTCTCTACTCTTTTGCACATGCTATGCGGGTGAAATGATGATACCATACCAAGTTCCAACATTTTCAGAGTTCATTTTGTAGTGATTTTCAATTTCACCGTCATTTAGCTCTCTAAACAAATCGGTAAATGACTGAAAAACAGCAAATGATGTCAGAACGTGTTGGAAATTGATGACGTTGCTTTGAATGATGCATACTGAATGCAAAAAAGGGCTGGAGTTCAAATAAGTTTAAAAAACATTGAAGTGCCCGTGTAAAAGATGAGTTCTCATCCGAAACCCAGATACTCCGAAAGAGATTGTCCAGTTTCTACACGAGGTGCGTCCAGTTTTCACCGTGACCCTCTCTACTCTTTTGCACATGCTATGCGGGTGAAATGATGATACCATGCCAAGTTCCAACATTTTTAGAGTATATTTTGTAGTGATTTTCAATTTCACCGTCATTTAGCTTTCTAAACAAATCGGTAAATGACTGAAAAATAGCAAATGATGTCAGAACGTGTTGGAAATTGATGACGTCGCTTTGAATGATGCATACTGAACGCAAAAATAGGCTGGACTTCAAATAAGTTTAAAAAACATTGAGGTGCCCGTGTAACAGACGAGTTCTCGTCCGAAACCCTGATCCTCCGAAAGAGATTGTCCAGTTTGTACACGAGGTGCGTCCAGTTTTCGCCGTGACCCTCTCTACTCTTTTGCACATGCTATGCGGGTGAAATGATGATACCATGCCAAGTGCCAACATTTTCAGAGTTCATTTTGTAGTGATTTTCAATTTCACCGTCATTTAGCTCTCTAAACAAATCGGTAAATGACTGAAAAACAGCAAATGATGTCAGAACGTGTTGCAAATTGATGACGTCGCTTTGAATGATGCATACTGAACGCAAAAATAGGCTGGAGTTCAAATAAGTTTAAAAAACATTGAAGTGCCCGTGTAACAGATGAGTTCTCGTCCGAAACCCTGATACTCCGAAAGAGATTGTCCAGTTTGTACACGAGGTGTGTCCAGTTTTCGCCGTGACCCTCTCTACTATTTTCACATGCTATGCGGGTGAAATGATGATACCATGCCAAGTTCCAACATTTTCAGAGTTCATTTTGTAGTGATTTTCAATTTCACCATCATTTAGCTCTCTAAACAAATCGGTAAATGACTGAAAAAAGCAAATGATGTCAGAACGTGTTGGAAATTGATGATGTCGCTTTGAATGATGCATACTGAACGCAAAAATAGGCTGGAGTTCAAATAAGTTTAAAAAACATTGAAGTGCCCGTGTAACAGATGAGTTCTCGTCCGAAACCCAGATACTTCGAAGAAGGTTGTCCAGTTTGTACACGAGGTGCGTCCAGTTTTCACCGTGACCCTCTCTACTCTTTTGCACATGCTATGCGGGTGAAATGATGATACCATGCCAAGTTCCAACATTTTCAGAGTATATTTTGTAGTGATTTTCAATTTCACCGTCATTTAGCTTTCTAAACAAATCGGTAAATGACTGAAAAATAGCAAATGATGTCAGACCGTGTTGGAAATTGATGACGTCGCTTTGAATGATGCATACTGAACGCAAAAATAGGCTGGAGTTCAAATAAGTTTAAAAAACATTGAGGTGCCCGTGTAACATATGAGTTCTCGTCCGAAACCCTGATCCTCCGAAAGAGATTGTCCAGTTTGTACACGAGGTGCGTCCAGTTTTCGCCGTGACCCTCTCTACTCTTTTGCACATGCTATGCGGGTGAAATGATGATACCATGCCAAGTGCCAACATTTTCAGAGTTCATTTTGTAGTGATTTTCAAATTCACCGTCATTTAGCTCTCTAAACAAATCGGTAAATGACTGAAAAACAGCAAATGATGTCAGAACGTGTTGCAAATTGATGACGTCGCTTTGAATGATGCATACTGAACGCAAAAATAGGCTGGACTTCAAATAAGTTTAAAAAACATTGAAGTGCCCGTGTAACAGATGAGTTCTCGTCCGAAACCCTGATACTCCGAAAGAGATTGTCCAGTTTGTACACGAGGTGTGTCCAGTTTTCGCCGTGACCCTCTCTACTATTTTTCACATGCTATGCGGGTGAAATGATGATACCATGCCAAGTTCCAACATTTTCAGAGTTCATTTTGTAGTGATTTTCAATTTCACCATCATTTAGCTCTCTAAACAAATCGGTAAATGACTGAAAAAAGCAAATGATGTCAGAACGTGTTGGAAATTGATGATGTCGCTTTGAATGATGCATACTGAACGCAAAAATAGGCTGCAGTTCAAATAAGTTTAAAATACATTGAAGTGCCCCTGTAACAGATAAGTTCTCGTCCGATACCCTGATACTCCGAAAGAGATTGTCCAGTTTGTACATGAGGTGCGTCCAGTTTTCGCCGTGACCCTCTCTACTCTTTTGCACATGCTATGCGGGTGAAATGATGATACCATGCCAAGTTCCAACATTTTCAAAGTTCATTCTGTAGTGATTTTCAATTTCACGGTCATTTAGCACTCTAAACAAATCGGTAAATGACTGAAAAATAGCACATGATGTCAGAACGTGTTTGAAATTGACGACGTCTCTTTGAATGATGCATACTGAACGCAAAAATAGGCTGGAGTTCAAATAAGTTTAAAAAACATTGAAGTGCCCGTGTAACAGTTGAGTTCTCGTCCGAAACCCTGATACTCCGAAAGAGATTGTCCAGGTTGTACATGAGGTGCGTCCAGTTTTCGCCGTGACCCTCTCTACTCTTTTGCACATGCTATGCGGGTGAAATGATGATACCATACCAAGTTCCAACATTTTCAGAGTTCATTTTGTAGTGATTTTCAATTTCACCGTCATTTAGCTCTCTAAACAAATCGGTAAATGACTGAAAAACAGCAAATGATGTCAGAACGTGTTGGAAATTGATGACGTTGCTTTGAATGATGCATACTGAATGCAAAAAAGGGCTGGAGTTCAAATAAGTTTAAAAAACATTGAAGTGCCCGTGTAAAAGATGAGTTCTCATCCGAAACCCAGATACTCCGAAAGAGATTGTCCAGTTTCTACACGAGGTGCGTCCAGTTTTCACCGTGACCCTCTCTACTCTTTTGCACATGCTATGCGGGTGAAATGATGATACCATGCCAAGTTCCAACATTTTTAGAGTATATTTTGTAGTGATTTTCAATTTCACCGTCATTTAGCTTTCTAAACAAATCGGTAAATGACTGAAAAATAGCAAATGATGTCAGAACGTGTTGGAAATTGATGACGTCGCTTTGAATGATGCATACTGAACGCAAAAATAGGCTGGACTTCAAATAAGTTTAAAAAACATTGAGGTGCCCGTGTAACAGACGAGTTCTCGTCCGAAACCCTGATCCTCCGAAAGAGATTGTCCAGTTTGTACACGAGGTGCGTCCAGTTTTCGCCGTGACCCTCTCTACTCTTTTGCACATGCTATGCGGGTGAAATGATGATACCATGCCAAGTGCCAACATTTTCAGAGTTCATTTTGTAGTGATTTTCAATTTCACCGTCATTTAGCTCTCTAAACAAATCGGTAAATGACTGAAAAACAGCAAATGATGTCAGAACGTGTTGCAAATTGATGACGTCGCTTTGAATGATGCATACTGAACGCAAAAATAGGCTGGAGTTCAAATAAGTTTAAAAAACATTGAAGTGCCCGTGTAACAGATGAGTTCTCGTCCGAAACCCTGATACTCCGAAAGAGATTGTCCAGTTTGTACACGAGGTGTGTCCAGTTTTCGCCGTGACCCTCTCTACTATTTTCACATGCTATGCGGGTGAAATGATGATACCATGCCAAGTTCCAACATTTTCAGAGTTCATTTTGTAGTGATTTTCAATTTCACCATCATTTAGCTCTCTAAACAAATCGGTAAATGACTGAAAAAAGCAAATGATGTCAGAACGTGTTGGAAATTGATGATGTCGCTTTGAATGATGCATACTGAACGCAAAAATAGGCTGGAGTTCAAATAAGTTTAAAAAACATTGAAGTGCCCGTGTAACAGATGAGTTCTCGTCCGAAACCCAGATACTTCGAAGAAGGTTGTCCAGTTTGTACACGAGGTGCGTCCAGTTTTCACCGTGACCCTCTCTACTCTTTTGCACATGCTATGCGGGTGAAATGATGATACCATGCCAAGTTCCAACATTTTCAGAGTATATTTTGTAGTGATTTTCAATTTCACCGTCATTTAGCTTTCTAAACAAATCGGTAAATGACTGAAAAATAGCAAATGATGTCAGACCGTGTTGGAAATTGATGACGTCGCTTTGAATGATGCATACTGAACGCAAAAATAGGCTGGAGTTCAAATAAGTTTAAAAAACATTGAGGTGCCCGTGTAACATATGAGTTCTCGTCCGAAACCCTGATCCTCCGAAAGAGATTGTCCAGTTTGTACACGAGGTGCGTCCAGTTTTCGCCGTGACCCTCTCTACTCTTTTGCACATGCTATGCGGGTGAAATGATGATACCATGCCAAGTGCCAACATTTTCAGAGTTCATTTTGTAGTGATTTTCAAATTCACCGTCATTTAGCTCTCTAAACAAATCGGTAAATGACTGAAAAACAGCAAATGATGTCAGAACGTGTTGCAAATTGATGACGTCGCTTTGAATGATGCATACTGAACGCAAAAATAGGCTGGACTTCAAATAAGTTTAAAAAACATTGAAGTGCCCGTGTAACAGATGAGTTCTCGTCCGAAACCCTGATACTCCGAAAGAGATTGTCCAGTTTGTACACGAGGTGTGTCCAGTTTTCGCCGTGACCCTCTCTACTATTTTCACATGCTATGCGGGTGAAATGATGATACCATGCCAAGTTCCAACATTTTCAGAGTTCATTTTGTAGTGATTTTCAATTTCACCATCATTTAGCTCTCTAAACAAATCGGTAAATGACTGAAAAAAGCAAAAGATGTCAGAACGTGTTGGAAATTGATGATGTCGCTTTGAATGATGCATACTGAACGCAAAAATAGGCTGCAGTTCAAATAAGTTTAAAATACATTGAAGTGCCCCTGTAACAGATAAGTTCTCGTCCGATACCCTGATACTCCGAAAGAGATTGTCCAGTTTGTACATGAGGTGCGTCCAGTTTTCGCCGTGACCCTCTCTACTCTTTTGCACATGCTATGCGGGTGAAATGATGATACCATGCCAAGTTCCAACATTTTCAAAGTTCATTCTGTAGTGATTTTCAATTTCACGGTCATTTAGCACTCTAAACAAATCGGTAAATGACTGAAAAATAGCACATGATGTCAGAACGTGTTTGAAATTGACGACGTCTCTTTGAATGATGCATACTGAACGCAAAAATAGGCTGGAGTTCAAATAAGTTTAAAAAACATTGAGGTGCCCGTGTAACAGTTGAGTTCTCGTCCGAAACCCTGATACTCCAAAAGAGATTGTCCAGTTTGTACACGAGGTGCGTCCAGTTTTCGCCGTGAACCTCTCTACTCTTTTGCACATGCTATGCGGGTGAAATGATGATACCATGCCAAGTTCCAACATTTTCAGAGTTCACTTTGTAGTGATTTTCAATTTCATCGTCATTTAGCTCTCTAAACAAATCGGTAAATGACTGAAAAACAACAAATGATGTCAGAACGTGTTGGAAATTGATGACATCGCTTTGAATGATGCATACTGAACGCAAAAATAGGCTGCAGTTTAAATAAGTTTAAAATACATTGAAGTGCCCCTGTAACAGATGAGTTCTCGTCCGAATCCCTGATACTCCGAAAGAGATTGTCCAGTTTGTACACGAGGTGCGTCCAGTTTTTGCCGTGACCCTCTCTACTCTTTTGCACATGCTATGCGGGTGAAATGATGATACCATGCCAAGTTCCAACATTTTCAGAGGTCATTTTGTAGTGATTTTCAATTTCACGGTCATTTAGCTCTCTAAACAAATCGGTAAATGACTGAAAAACAGCACATGATGTCAGAACGTGTTGGAAATTGATGACGTCGCTTTGAATGATGCATACTGAACGCAAAAATAGGCTGGAGTTCAAATAAGTTTAAAAAACATTGAAGTGCCCGTGTAACAGTTGAGTTCTCGTCCGAAACCCTGATACTCCGAAAGAGATTGTCCAGGTTGTACATGAGGTGCGTCCAGTTTTCGCCGTGACCCTCTCTACTCTTTTGCACATGCTATGCGGGTGAAATGATGATACCATGCCAAGTTCCAACATTTTCAGAGTTCATTTTGTAGTGATTTTCAATTTCACCATCATTTAGCTCTCTAAACAAATCGGTAAATGACTGAAAAAAGCAAATGATGTCAGAACGTGTTGGAAATTGATGATGTCGCTTTGAATGATGCATACTGAACGCAAAAATAGGCTGCAGTTCAAATAAGTTTAAAATACATTGAAGTGCCCCTGTAACAGATAAGTTCTCGTCCGATACCCTGATACTCCGAAAGAGATTGTCCAGTTTGTACATGAGGTGCGTCCAGTTTTCGCCGTGACCCTCTCTACTCTTTTGCACATGCTATGCGGGTGAAATGATGATACCATGCCAAGTTCCAACATTTTCAAAGTTCATTTTGCAGTGATTTTCAATTTCACGGTCATTTAGCACTCTAAACAAATCGGTAAATGACTGAAAAATAGCACATGATGTCAGAACGTGTTTGAAATTGACGACGTCTCTTTGAATGATGCATACTGAACGCAAAAATAGGCTGGAGTTCAAATAAGTTTAAAAAACATTGAGGTGCCCGTGTAACAGTTGAGTTCTCGTCCGAAACCCTGATACTCCAAAAGAGATTGTCCAGTTTGTACACGAGGTGCGTCCAGTTTTCGCCGTGAACCTCTCTACTCTTTTGCACATGCTATGCGGGTGAAATGATGATACCATGCCAAGTTCCAACATTTTCAGAGTTCACTTTGTAGTGATTTTCAATTTCATCGTCATTTAGCTCTCTAAACAAATCGGTAAATGACTGAAAAACAGCAAATGATGTCAGAACGTGTTGGAAATTGATGACATCGCTTTGAATGATGCATACTGAACGCAAAAATAGGCTGCAGTTTAAATAAGTTTAAAATACATTGAAGTGCCCCTGTAACAGATGAGTTCTCGTCCGAATCCCTGATACTCCGAAAGAGATTGTCCAGTTTGTACACGAGGTGCGTCCAGTTTTTGCCGTGACCCTCTCTACTCTTTTGCACATGCTATGCGGGTGAAATGATGATACCATGCCAAGTTCCAACATTTTCAGAGGTCATTTTGTAGTGATTTTCAATTTCACGGTCATTTAGCTCTCTAAACAAATCGGTAAATGACTGAAAAACAGCACATGATGTCAGAACGTGTTGGAAATTGATGACGTCGCTTTGAATGATGCATACTGAACGCAAAAATAGGCTGGAGTTCAAATAAGTTTAAAAAACATTGAAGTGCCCGTGTAACAGTTGAGTTCTCGTCCGAAACCCTGATACTCCGAAAGAGATTGTCCAGGTTGTACATGAGGTGCGTCCAGTTTTCGCCGTGACCCTCTCTACTCTTTTGCACATGCTATGCGGGTGAAATGATGATACCATACCAAGTTCCAACATTTTCAGAGTTCATTTTGTAGTGATTTTCAATTTCACCGTCATTTAGCTCTCTAAACAAATCGGTAAATGACTGAAAAACAGCAAATGATGTCAGAACGTGTTGGAAATTGATGACGTTGCTTTGAATGATGCATACTGAATGCAAAAAAGGGCTGGAGTTCAAATAAGTTTAAAAAACATTGAAGTGCCCGTGTAAAAGATGAGTTCTCGTCCGAAACCCAGATACTCCGAAAGAGATTGTCCAGTTTCTACACGAGGTGCGTCCAGTTTTCACCGTGACCCTCTCTACTCTTTTGCACATGCTATGCGGGTGAAATGATGATACCATGCCAAGTTCCAACATTTTCAGAGTATATTTTGTAGTGATTTTCAATTTCACCGTCATTTAGCTTTCTAAACAAATCGGTAAATGACTGAAAAATAGCAAATGATGTCAGAACGTGTTGGAAATTGATGACGTCGCTTTGAATGATGCATACTGAACGCAAAAATAGGCTGGAGTTCAAATAAGTTTAAAAAACATTGAGGTGCCCGTGTAACAGATGAGTTCTCGTCCAAAACCCTGATCCTCCGAAAGAGATTGTCCAGTTTGTACACGAGGTGCGTCCAGTTTTCGCCGTGACCCTCTCTACTCTTTTGCACATGCTATGCGGGTGAAATGATGGTACCATGCCAAGTGCCAACATTTTCAGAGTTCATTTTGTAGTGATTTTCAATTTCACCGTCATTTAGCTCTCTAAACAAATCGGTAAATGACTGAAAAACAGCAAATGATGTCAGAACGTGTTGCAAATTGATGACGTCGCTTTGAATGATGCATACTGAACGCAAAAATAGGCTGGAGTTCAAATAAGTTTAAAAAACATTGAAGTGCCCGTGTAACAGATGAGTTCTCGTCCGAAACCCTGATACTCCGAAAGAGATTGTCCAGTTTGTACACGAGGTGTGTCCAGTTTTCGCCGTGACCCTCTCTACTATTTTCACATGCTATGCGGGTGAAATGATGATACCATGCCAAGTTCCAACATTTTCAGAGTTCATTTTGTAGTGATTTTCAATTTCACCATCATTTAGCTCTCTAAACAAATCGGTAAATGACTGAAAAAAGCAAATGATGTCAGAACGTGTTGGAAATTGATGATGTCGCTTTGAATGATGCATACTGAACGCAAAAATAGGCTGGAGTTCAAATAAGTTTAAAAAACATTGAAGTGCCCGTGTAACAGATGAGTTCTCGTCCGAAACCCTAATAGTCCGAAAGAGGTTGTCCAGTTTGTACACGAGGTGCGTCCAGTTTTCGCCGTGACCCTCTCTACTATTTTGCACATGCTATGTGGGTGAAATGATGATACCATGCCAAGTTCCAACATTTTCAGAGTTCATTTTGTAGTGATTTTCAATTTTACCGTCATTTAGCTCTCTAAACAAATCGGTGAATGACTGAAAAACAGCAAATGATGTCAGAACGTGTTGGAAATTGATGACGTCGCTTTGACTGATGCATACTGAACGCAAAAATAGGCTGGAGTTCAAATAAGTTTAAAAAACATTGAAGTGCCCGTGTAACAGATGAGTTCTCGTCCGAAACCCAGATACTCCGAAAAAGATTGTCCAGTTTGTACACGAGGTGCGTCCAGTTTTCGCCTTGACCCTCTCTACTCTTTTCACATGCTATGCGGGTGAAATGATGATACTATGCCAAGTTCCAACATTTTCAGAGTACATTTTGTAGTGATTTTCAATTTCACCGTCATTTAGCTCTCTAAACAAATCGGTAAATGACTGAAAAATAGCAAATGATGTCAGAACGTGTTGGAAAATGATGACGTCGCTTTGAATGATGCATACTGAACACAAAATAGGCTGGAGTTCAAATAAGGTTAAAAAACATTGAGGTGCCCGTGTAACAGATGAGTTCTCGTCGGAAACCCTGATACTCCGAAAGAGATTGTCCAGTTTGTACACGAGGTGCGTCCAGTTTTCGCCGTGACCCTCTCTACTCTTTTGCACATGCTATGCGGGTGAAATAATGATTCCATGCCAAGTGCCAACATTTTCAGAGTTCATTTTGTAGTGATTTTCAATTTCACCGTCATTTAGCTCTCTAAACAAATCGGTAAATGACTGAAAAACAGCAAATGATGTCAGAACGTGTTGGAAATTGATGACGTCGCTTTGACTGATGCATACAGAACGCAAAAATAGGCTGGAGTTCAAATAAGTTTAAAAAACATTGAAGTGCCCGTGTAACAGATGAGTTCTCGTCCGAAACCCTGATACTCCGAAAAAGATTGTCCAGTTTGTACACGAGGTGCGTCCAGTTTTCGCCTTGACCCTCTCTACTCTTTTCACATGCTATGCGGGTGAAATGATGATACTATGCCAAGTTCCAACATTTTCAGAGTTCATTTTGTAGTGATTTTCAATTTCACCATCATTTAGCTCTCTAAACAAATCGGTAAATGACTGAAAAAAAGCAAATGATGTCAGAACGTGTTGGAAATTGATGATGTCGCTTTGAATGATGCATACTGAACGCAAAAATAGGCTGGAGTTCAAATAAGTTTAAAAAACGTTGAAGTGCCCGTGTAACAGATGAGTTCTCGTCCGAAACCCTAATACTCCGAAAGAGGTTGTCCAGTTTGTACACGAGGTGCGTCCAGTTTTCGCCGTGACCCTCTCTACTCTTTTGCACATGCTATGCGGGTGAAATGATGATACCATGCCAAATTCCAACATTTTCAGAGTTCATTTTGTAGTGATTTTCAATTTCACCGTCATTTAGCTCTCTAAACAAATCGGTAAATGACTGAAAAACAGCAAATGATGTCAGAACGTGTTGGAAATTGATGACGTCTCTTTGAATGATGCATACTGAATGCAAAAATAGGCTGGAGTTCAAATAAGTTTAAATAACATTGAAGTGCCCGTGTAACAGATAAGTTCTCGTCCGAAACCCAGATACTCCGAAAGAGATTGTCCAGTTTCTACACGAGGTGCGTCCAGTTTTCGCCGTGACCCTCTCTACTCTTTTGCACATGCTATGTGGGTGAAATGATGATACCATGCCAAGTTCCAACATTTTAAGAGTACATTTTGTAGTGATTTTTAATTTCACCGTCATTTAGCTCTCTAAACAAATCGGTAAATGACTAAAAAATAGCAAATGATGTCAGAACGTTTTGGAAATTGATGACGTCGCTTTGAATGATGCATACTGAACGCAAAAATAGGCTGGAGTTCAAATAAGTTTAAAAAACATTGAAGTGCCCGTGTAACAGATGAGTTCTCGTCCGAAACCCTGATACTCCGAAAAAGATTGTCCAGTTTGTACACGAGGTTCGTCCAGTTTTCGCCGTGACCCTCTCTACTCTTTTCACATGCTATGCGGGTGAAATGATGATACCATGCCAAGTTCCAACATTTTCATAGTTCATTTTGTAGTGATTTTCAATTTCACCATCATTTAGCTCTCTAAACAAATCGGGGAATGACTGAAAAAAGCAAATGATGTCAGAACGTGTTGGAAATTGATGATGTCGCTTTGAATGATGCATACTGAACGCAAAAATAGGCTGGAGTTCAAATAATTTTAAAAAACATTGAAGTGCCCGTGTAACAGATCAGTTCTCGTCCGAAACCCTAATACTCCGAAAGAGGTTGTCCAGTTTGTACACGAGGTGCGTCCAGTTTTCGCCGTGACCCTCTCTACTCTTTTGCACATGCTATGCGGGTGAAATGATGATACCATGCCAAGTTCCAACATTTTCAGAGTACATTTTGTAGTGATTTTCAATTTCACCGTCATTTAGCTCTCTAAACAAATCGGTAAATGACTGAAAAACAGCAAATGATGTCAGAACGTGTTGGAAATTGACGACGTCGCTTTGAATGATGCATACTGAACGCAAAAATAGGCTGGAGTTCAAATAAGTTTAAAATACATTGAAGTGCCCCTGTAACAGATGAGTTCTCGTCCGAATCCCTGATACTCCGAAAGAGATTGTCCAGTTTGTACACGAGGTGCGTCCAGTTTTTGCCATGACCATCTCTACTCTTTTGCACATGCTATGCGGGTGAAATGATGATACCATGCCAAGTTCCAACATTTTCAGATTTCATTTTGTAGTGATTTTCAATTTCACGGTCATTTAGCTCTCTAAACAAATCGGCAAATGACTGAAAAACAGCACATGATGTCAGAACGTGTTGGAAATTGATGACGTCGCTTTTAATGATGCATACTGAACGCAAAAATAGGCTGGAGTTCAAATAAGTTTAAAAAACATTGAAGTGCCCGTGTAACAGTTGAGTTTTCGTCCGAAACCAAGATACTCCGAAAGAGATTGTCCAGTTTGTACATGCGGTGCGTCCAGTTTTCGCCGTGACCCTCTCTACTCTTTTGCACATGCTATGCGGGTGAAATGATGATACCAGGCCAAGTTCCAACATTTTCAGAGTTCATTTTGTAGTGATTTTCAATTTCACCGTCATTTAGCTCTCTAAACAAATCGGCAAATGACTGAAAAACAGCACATTATGTCAGAACGTGTTGGAAATTGATGATGTCGCTTTGAATGATGCATACTGAACGCAAAAATAGGCTGGAGTTCAAATAAGTTTAAAAAACATTGAAGTGCCCGTGTAACAGTTGAGTTTTCGTCCGAAACCCTGATACTCCGAAAGAGATTGTCCAGTTTGTACATGAGGTGTGTCCAGTTTTCGTCGTGACCCTCTGTACTCTTTTGCACATGCTATGCGGGTGAAATGATGATACCATGCCAAGTTCCAACATTTTCAGAGTTCATTTTGTAGTGATTTTCAATTTCACCGTCATTTAGCTCTCTAAACAAATCGGTAAATGACTGAAAAACAGCAAATGATGTCAGAACGAGTTGGAATTGATGACATCGCTTTGAATGATGCATACTGAATGCAAAAATAGGCTAGAGTTCAAATAAGTTTAAAAAACATTGAGGTGCCCGTGTAACAGATGAGTTCTCGTCCGAAACCCTGATACTCCGAAAGAGATTGTCCAGTTTGTACACGAGGTGCGTCCAGTTTTCGCCGTGAACCTCTCTACTCTTTTGCACATGCTATGCGGGTGAAATGATGATACCATGCCAAGTTCCAACATTTTCAGAGTTCATTTTGTAGTGATTTTCAATTTCACCGTCATTTAGCCCTCTAAACAAATCGGTAAATGACTAAAAAATAGCAAATGATGTCAGAACGTGTTGGAAATTGATGACGTCGCTTTGAATGATGCATACTGAACGCAAAAATAGGCTGGAGTTCAAACAAGTTTAAAAAACATTGAAGTGCCCGTGTAACAGATGAGTTCTCGTCCGAAACCCTGATACTCTGAAAGAGATTGTCCAGTTTGTACACGAGGTGCGTCCAGTTTTCGCCGTGACCCTCTCTACTCTTTTCACATGCTATGCGGGTGAAATGATGATACAATGCCAAGTTCCAACATTTTCAGAGTTCATTTTGTAGTGCTTTTCAATTTCACCATCATTTAGCTCTCTAAAGAAATCGGTAAATGACTGAAAAAAAGCAAATGATGTCAGAACGTGTTGGAAATTGATGATGTCGCTTTGAATGATGCATACTGAACGCAAAAATAGGCTGGAGTTCAAATAAGTTTAAAAAACATTGAAGTGCCCGTGTAACAGATGAGTTCTCGTCCGAAACCCTGATACTCCGAAAGAGGTTGTCCAGTTTGTACACGAGGTGCGTCCAGTTTTCGCCGTGACCCTCTCTACTCTTTTGCACATGCTATGTGGGTGAAACGATGATACCAGATCAAGTTCCAACATTTTCAGAGTTCATTTTGTAGTGATTTTGAATTTCACCGTCATTTAGCTCTCTAAACAAATCGGTAAATGACTGAAAACAGCAAATGATGTCAGAACATGTTGGAAATTGATGACGTCGCTTTGAATGATGCATACAGAACACAAAAATAGGCTAGAGTTCAAATAAGTTTAAAAAACATTGAAGTGCCCGTGTAACAGATGAGTTCTCGTCCGACACCCTGATACTCCGAAAGAGATTGTCCAGTTTGTACACGAGGTGCGTCCAGTTTTCGCCGTGACCCTCTGTAATCTTTTGCACATGCTATGCGGGTGAAATGATGATACCATGCCAAGTTCCAACATTTTCAGAGTTCATTTTGTAGTGATTTTCAATTTCACCGTCATTTAGCTCTCTAAACAAATCGGTAAATGACTGAAAAACAGCAAATGATGTCAGAACATGTTGGAAATTGATGACGTCGCTTTGAATGATGCATACTGAACGCAAAAATAGGCTGGAGTTCAAATAAGTTTAAAAAACATTGAGGTGCCCGTGTATCAGATGAGTTCTCGTCTGAAACCCTGATACTCCGAAAGAGATTGTCCAGTTTGTACACGAGGTGCATCCAGTTTTCGCCGTGACCCTCTCTACTCTTTTGCACATGCTATGCGGGTGAAATGATGATACCATGCCAAGTTCCAACATTTTCAGAGTTCATTTTGTAGTGATTTTCAATTTCACCGTCATTTAGCTCTCTAAACAAATCGGTAAATGACTGAAAAACAGCAAATGATGTCAGAACGTGTTGGAAATTGATGACGTCGCTTTGAATGATGCATACTGAATGCAAAAATAGGCAGGAGTTCAAATAAGTTTAAAAAACATTGAGGTTCCTGTGTAACAGATGAGTTCTCGTCCGAAACCCTGATACTCCGAAAGAGATTGTCCAGTTTGTACACGTGGTGCGTCCAGTTTTCGCCGTGAACCTCTCTACTCTTTTGCACATGCTATGCGGGTGAAATGATGATACCATGCCAAGTTCCAACATTTTCAGAGTTCATTTTGTAGTGATTTTCAATTTCACCGTCATTTAGCTCTCTAAACAAATCGGTAAATGACTGAAAAACAGCAAATGATGTCAGAACGTGTTGGAAATTGATGACGTCGCTTTGAATTGCATACTGAACGCAAAAATAGGCAGGAGTTCAAATAAGATTAAAAAACATTGAAGTGCCCGTGTAACAGATGAGTTCTCGTCCGAAACCCTGATACTCCGAAAGAGATTGTCCAGTTTGTACACGAGGTGCGTCCAGTTTTTGCCGTGACCCTCTGTAATCTTTTGCACATGCTATGCGGGTGAAATGATGATACCATGCCAAGTTCCAACATTTTCAGACTTCATTTTGTAGTGATTTTCAATTTCACCGTCATTTAGCTCTCTAAACAAATCGGTAAATGACTGAAAAACAGCAAATGATGTCAGAACTTGTTGGAAATTGATGACGTCGCTTTGAATGATGCATACTGAATGCAAAAATAGGCTGGAGTTCAAATAAGTTTAAAAAACATTGAGGTTCCCGTGTAACAGATGAGTTCTCGTCCGAAACCCTGATACTCCGAAAGAGATTGTCCAGTTTGTACACGAGGTGCGTCCAGTTTTCGCCGTGAACCTCTCTACTCTTTTGCACATGCTATGCGGGTGAAATGATGATACCATGCCAAGTTCCAACATTTTCAGAGTTAATTCTGTAGTGATTTTCAATTTCACCGTCATTTAGCTCTCTAAACAAATCGATAAATGACTGAAAACAGCAAATGATGTCAGAACGTGTTGGAAATTGATGACGTTGCTTTGAATGATGCATACTGAACACAAAAATAGGCTGGAGTTCAAATAAGATTAAAAAACATTGAAGTGCCCGTGTATCAGATGAGTTCTCGTCCGAAACCCTGATACTCCGAAAGAGATTGTCCAGTTTGTACACGAGGTGCGTCCAGTTTTCGCCGTGACCCTCTCTACTCTTTTGCACATGCTATGCGGGTGAAATGATGATACCATGCCAAGTTCCAACATTTTCAGAGTTCATTTTGTAGTGATTTTCAATTTCACCGTCATTTAGCTCTCTAAACAAATCGGTAAATGACTGAAAACAACAAATGATGTCAGAACGTGTTGGAAATTGATGACGTCGCTTTGAATGATGCATACTGAACGCAAAAATAGGCTGGAGTTCAAATAAGTTTAAAAAACATTGAAGTGCCCGTGTAACAGATGAGTTCTCGTCCGAAACCCTGATACTCCGAAAGAGATTGTCCAGTTTGTACACGAGGTGCGTCCAGTTTTTGCCGTGACCCTCTCTACTCTTTTGCACAAGCTATGCGGGTGAAATGATCATACCATGCCAAGTTCCAACATTTTCAGAGTTCATTTTGTAGTGATTTTCAATTTCACCATCATTTAGCTCTCTAAACAAATCGGTAAATGACTGAAAAAAGCAAATGATGTCAGAACGTGTTGGAAATTGATGACGTCGCTTTGAATGATGCATACTGAACGCAAAAATAGGCTGGAGTTCAAATAAGTTTAAAAAACATTGAAGTGCCCGTGTAACAGATGAGTTCTCGTCCGAAACCCTGATACTCCGAAAGAGGTTGTCCAGTTTGTACACGAGGTGCGTCCAGTTTTCGCCGTGACCCTCTCTACTCTTTTGCACATGCTATGTGGGTGAAACGATGATACCAGATCAAGTTCCAACATTTTCAGAGTTCATTTTGTAGTGATTTTCAATTTCACCGTCATTTAGCTCTCTAAACAAATCGGTAAATGACTGAAAACAGCAAATGATGTCAGAACTTGTTGGAAATAGATGACGTCACTTTGAATGATCCATACAGAACACAAAAATAGGCTGGGGTTCAAATAAGTTTAAAAAACATTGAAGTGCCCGTGTAACAGATGAGTTCTTGTCCGAAACCCTGATACTCCGAAAGAGATTGTCCAGTTTGTACACGAGGTGCGTCCAGTTTTCGCCGTGACCCTCTGTAATCTTTTGCACATGCTATGCGGGTGAAATGATGATACCATGCCAAGTTCCAACATTTTCAGAGTTCATTTTGTAGTGATTTTCAATTTCACCGTCATTTAGCTCTCTAAACAAATCGGTAAATGACTGAAAAACAGCAAATGATGTCAGAACATGTTGGAAATTGATGACGTCGCTTTGAATGATGCATACTGAACGCAAAAATAGGCTGGAGTTCAAATAAGTTTAAAAAACATTGAGGTGCCCGTGTATCAGATGAGTTCTCGTTGGAAACCCTGATACTCCGAAAGAGATTGTCCAGTTTGTACACGAGGTGCATCCAGTTTTCGCCGTGACCCTCTCTACTCTTTTGCACATGCTATGCGGGTGAAATGATGATACCATGCCAAGTTCCAACATTTTCAGAGTTCATTTTGTAGTGATTTTCAATTTCACCGTCATTTAGCTCTCTAAACAAATCGGTAAATGACTGAAAAACAGCAAATGATGTCAGAACGTGTTGGAAATTGATGACGTCGCTTTGAATGATGCATACTGAATGCAAAAATAGGCAGGAGTTCAAATAAGTTTAAAAAACATTGAGGTTCCTGTGTAACAGATGAGTTCTCGTTCGAAACCCTGATACTCCGAAAGAGATTGTCCAGTTTGTACACGTGGTGCGTCCAGTTTTCGCCGTGAACCTCTCTACTCTTTTGCACATGCTATGCGGGTGAAATGATGATACCATGCCAAGTTCCAACATTTTCAGAGTTCATTTTGTAGTGATTTTCAATTTCACCGTCATTTAGCTCTCTAAACAAATCGGTAAATGACTGAAAAACAGCAAATGATGTCAGAACGTGTTGGAAATTGATGACGTCGCTTTGAATTGCATACTGAACGCAAAAATAGGCAGGAGTTCAAATAAGATTAAAAAACATTGAAGTGCCCGTGTAACAGATGAGTTCTCGTCCGAAACCCTGATACTCCGAAAGAGATTGTCCAGTTTGTACACGAGGTGCGTCCAGTTTTTGCCGTGACCCTCTGTAATCTTTTGCACATGCTATGCGGGTGAAATGATGATACCATGCCAAGTTCCAACATTTTCAGACTTCATTTTGTAGTGATTTTCAATTTCACCGTCATTTAGCTCTCTAAACAAATCGGTAAATGACTGAAAAACAGCAAATGATGTCAGAACTTGTTGGAAATTGATGACGTCGCTTTGAATGATGCATACTGAATGCAAAAATAGGCTGGAGTTCAAATAAGTTTAAAAAACATTGAGGTTCCCGTGTAACAGATGAGTTCTCGTCCGAAACCCTGATACTCCGAAAGAGATTGTCCAGTTTGTACACGAGGTGCGTCCAGTTTTCGCCGTGAACCTCTCTACTCTTTTGCACATGCTATGCGGGTGAAATGATGATAGCATGCCAAGTTCCAAAATTTTTAGAGTTAATTCTGTAGTGATTTTCAATTTCACCGTCATTTAGCTCTCTAAACAAATCGATAAATGACTGAAAACAGCAAATGATGTCAGAACGTGTTGGAAATTGATGACGTTGCTTTGAATGATGCATACTGAACACAAAAATAGGCTGGAGTTCAAATAAGATTAAAAAACATTGAAGTGCCCGTGTATCAGATGAGTTCTCGTCCGAAACCCTGATACTCCGAAAGAGATTGTCCAGTTTGTACACGAGGTGCGTCCAGTTTTCGCCGTGACCCTCTCTACTCTTTTGCACATGCTATGCGGGTGAAATGATGATACCATGCCAAGTTCCAACATTTTCAGAGTTCATTTTGTAGTGATTTTCAATTTCACCGTCATTTAGCTCTCTAAACAAATCGGTAAATGACTGAAAACAACAAATGATGTCAGAACGTGTTGGAAATTGATGACGTCGCTTTGAATGATGCATACTGAACGCAAAAATAGGCTGGAGTTCAAATAAGTTTAAAAAACATTGAAGTGCCCGTGTAACAGATGAGTTCTCGTCCGAAACCCTGATACTCCGAAAGAGATTGTCCAGTTTGTACACGAGGTGCGTCCAGTTTTTGCCGTGACCCTCTCTACTCTTTTGCACAAGCTATGCGGGTGAAATGATCATACCATGCCAAGTTCCAACATTTTCAGAGTTCATTTTGTAGTGATTTTCAATTTCACCATCATTTAGCTCTCTAAACAAATCGGTAAATGACTGAAAAAAGCAAATGATGTCAGAACGTGTTGGAAATTGATGACGTCGCTTTGAATGATGCATACTGAACGCAAAAATAGGCTGGAGTTCAAATAAGTTTAAAAAACATTGAAGTGCCCGTGTAACAGATGAGTTCTCGTCCGAAACCCTGATACTCCGAAAGAGGTTGTCCAGTTTGTACACGAGGTGCGTCCAGTTTTCGCCGTGACCCTCTCTACTCTTTTGCACATGCTATGTGGGTGAAACGATGATACCAGATCAAGTTCCAACATTTTCAGAGTTCATTTTGTAGTGATTTTCAATTTCACCGTCATTTAGCTCTCTAAACAAATCGGTAAATGACTGAAAACAGCAAATGATGTCAGAACTTGTTGGAAATAGATGACGTCACTTTGAATGATCCATACAGAACACAAAAATAGGCTGGGGTTCAAATAAGTTTAAAAAACATTGAAGTGCCCGTGTAACAGATGAGTTCTTGTCCGAAACCCTGATACTCCGAAAGAGATTGTCCAGTTTGTACACGAGGTGCGTCCAGTTTTCGCCGTGACCCTCTGTAATCTTTTGCACATGCTATGCGGGTGAAATGATGATACCATGCCAAGTTCCAACATTTTCAGAGTTCATTTTGTAGTGATTTTCAATTTCACCGTCATTTAGCTCTCTAAACAAATCGGTAAATGACTGAAAAACAGCAAATGATGTCAGAACATGTTGGAAATTGATGACGTTGCTTTGAATGATGCATACTGAATGCAAAAATAGGCTGGAGTTCAAATAAGTTTAAAAAACATTGAGGTTCCCGTGTAACAGATGAGTTCTCGTCCGAAACCCTGATACTCCGAAAGAGATTGTCCAGTTTGTACACGAGGTGCGTCCAGTTTTCGCCGTGAACCTCTCTACTCTTTTGCACATGCTATGCGGGTGAAATGATGATACCATGCCAAGTTCCAACATTTTCAGAGTTAATTCTGTAGTGATTTTCAATTTCACCGTCATTTAGCTCTCTAAACAAATCGATAAATGACTGAAAACAGCAAATGATGTCAGAACGTGTTGGAAATTGATGACGTTGCTTTGAATGATGCATACTGAACACAAAAATAGGCTGGAGTTCAAATAAGATTAAAAAACATTGAAGTGCCCGTGTATCAGATGAGTTCTCGTCCGAAACCCTGATACTCCGAAAGAGATTGTCCAGTTTGTACACGAGGTGCGTCCAGTTTTCGCCGTGACCCTCTCTACTCTTTTGCACATGCTATGCGGGTGAAATGATGATACCATGCCAAGTTCCAACATTTTCAGAGTTCATTTTGTAGTGATTTTCAATTTCACCGTCATTTAGCTCTCTAAACAAATCGGTAAATGACTGAAAACAACAAATGATGTCAGAACGTGTTGGAAATTGATGACGTCGCTTTGAATGATGCATACTGAACGCAAAAATAGGCTGGAGTTCAAATAAGTTTAAAAAACATTGAAGTGCCCGTGTAACAGATGAGTTCTCGTCCGAAACCCTGATACTCCGAAAGAGATTGTCCAGTTTGTACACGAGGTGCGTCCAGTTTTTGCCGTGACCCTCTCTACTCTTTTGCACAAGCTATGCGGGTGAAATGATCATACCATGCCAAGTTCCAACATTTTCAGAGTTCATTTTGTAGTGATTTTCAATTTCACCATCATTTAGCTCTCTAAACAAATCGGTAAATGACTGAAAAAAGCAAATGATGTCAGAACGTGTTGGAAATTGATGACGTCGCTTTGAATGATGCATACTGAACGCAAAAATAGGCTGGAGTTCAAATAAGTTTAAAAAACATTGAAGTGCCCGTGTAACAGATGAGTTCTCGTCCGAAACCCTGATACTCCGAAAGAGGTTGTCCAGTTTGTACACGAGGTGCGTCCAGTTTTCGCCGTGACCCTCTCTACTCTTTTGCACATGCTATGTGGGTGAAACGATGATACCAGATCAAGTTCCAACATTTTCAGAGTTCATTTTGTAGTGATTTTCAATTTCACCGTCATTTAGCTCTCTAAACAAATCGGTAAATGACTGAAAACAGCAAATGATGTCAGAACTTGTTGGAAATAGATGACGTCACTTTGAATGATCCATACAGAACACAAAAATAGGCTGGGGTTCAAATAAGTTTAAAAAACATTGAAGTGCCCGTGTAACAGATGAGTTCTTGTCCGAAACCCTGATACTCCGAAAGAGATTGTCCAGTTTGTACACGAGGTGCGTCCAGTTTTCGCCGTGACCCTCTGTAATCTTTTGCACATGCTATGCGGGTGAAATGATGATACCATGCCAAGTTCCAACATTTTCAGAGTTCATTTTGTAGTGATTTTCAATTTCACCGTCATTTAGCTCTCTAAACAAATCGGTAAATGACTGAAAAACAGCAAATGATGTCAGAACATGTTGGAAATTGATGACGTCGCTTTGAATGATGCATACTGAACGCAAAAATAGGCTGGAGTTCAAATAAGTTTAAAAAACATTGAGGTTCCCGTGTAACAGATGAGTTCTCGTCCGAAACCCTGATACTCCGAAAGAGATTGTCCAGTTTGTACACGAGGTGCGTCCAGTTTTCGCCGTGAACCTCTCTACTCTTTTGCACATGCTATGCGGGTGAAATGATGATACCATGCCAAGTTCCAACATTTTCAGAGTTCATTTTGTAGTGATTTTCAATTTCACCGTCATTTAGCTCTCTAAACAAATCGATAAATGACTGAAAACAGCAAATGATGTCAGAACGTGTTGGAAATTGATGACGTCGCTTTGAATGATGCATACTGAACACAAAAATAGGCTGGAGTTCAAATAAGTTTAAAAAACATTGAAGTGCCCGTGTATCAGATGAGTTCTCGTCCGAAACGCTGATACTCCGAAAGAGATTGTCTAGTTTGTACACGAGGTGCGTCCAGTTTTCGCCGTGACCC
Organism: Aegilops tauschii subsp. strangulata; assembly: GCF_002575655.3. Taxonomy (NCBI): domain Eukaryota; kingdom Viridiplantae; phylum Streptophyta; class Magnoliopsida; order Poales; family Poaceae; genus Aegilops; species Aegilops tauschii. The sequence continues at coordinate 125,675,334 of NC_053041.3, forward strand.
TCTCTACTCTTTTGCACATGCTATGCGGGTGAAATGATGATACCATGCCAAGTTCCAACATTTTTAGAGTTCCTTTTGTAGTGATTTTCAATTTCACCGTCATTTAGCTCTCTAAACAAATCGGTAAATGACTGAAAACAGCAAGTGATGTCAGAACGTGTTGGAAATTGATGACGTGGCTTTGAATGATGCATACTGAACGCAAAAATAGGCTGGAGTTCAGATAAGTTTAAAAAACATTGAAGTGCCCGTGTAACAGATGAGTTCTCGTCCGAAACCCTGATACTCCGAAAGAGATTGTCCAGTTTGTACACGAGGTGCGTCCAGTTTTCGCCGTGACCCTTTGTACTCTTTTGCACATGCTATGCAGGTGAAATGATGATACCATGCCAAGTTCCAACATTTTGAGAATTCATTTTGTAGTGATTTTCAATTTCACCGTCATTTAGCTCTCTAAACAAATCGGTAAATGACTGAAAAACAGCAAATGATGTCAGAACGTGTTGGAAATTGATGACGTCGCTTTGAATGATGCATACTGAATGCAAAAATAGGCTGGAGTTCAAATAAGTTTAAAAAACATTGAGGTGCCCGTGTAACAGATGAGTTCTCGTCCGAAACCCTGATACTCCGAAAGAGATTGTCCAGTTTGTACACGAGGTGCGTCCAGTTTTCGCCGTGAACCTCTCTACTCTTTTACACATGCTATGCGGGTGAAATGATGATACCATGCCAAGTTCCAACATTTCCAGAGTTCATTTTGTAGTGATTTTCAATTTCATCGTCATTTAGCTCTCTAAACAAATCGGTAAATGACTGAAAAATAGCAAATGATGTCAGAACGTGTTGGAAATTGATGACGTCGCTTTGAATGATGCATACTGAACGCAAAAATAGGCTGGAGTTCAAATAAGTTTAAAAAACATTGAAGTGCCCGTGTATCAGATGAGTTCTCGTCCGAAACCCTGATACTCCGAAAGAGATTGTCCAGTTTGTACACGAGGTGCGTCCAGTTTTCGCCGTGACCCTCTCTACTCTTTTGCACATCGGTAAATGACTGAAAAACAGCAAATGATGTCAGAACGTGTTGGAAATTGATGACGTCGCTTTGAATGATGCATACTGAACGCAAAAATAGGCTGGAGTTCAAATAAGTTTAAAAAACATTGAATTGCCCGTGTAACAGATGAGTTCTCGTCCGAAACCCTGATACTGCGAAAGAGGTTGTCCAGTTTGTACACGAGGTGCGTCCAGTTTTCGCCGTGACCCTCTCTACTCTTTTGCACATGCTATGTGGGTGAAACGATGATACCAGATCAAGTTCCAACATTTTCAGAGTCCATTTTGTAGTGATTTTCAATTTCACCGTCATTTAGCTCTCTAAACAAATTGGTAAATGACTGAAAACAGCAAATGATGTCAGAACGTGTTGGAAATTGATGACGTCGCTTTGAATGATGCATACAGAACACAAAAATAGGCTAGAGTTCAAATAAGTTTAAAAAACATTGAAGTGCCCGTGTAACAGATGAGTTCTCGTCCGAAACCCTGATACTCCGAAAGAGATTGTCCAGTTTGTACACGAGGTGCGTCCAGTTTTCGCCGTGACCCTCTGTAATCTTTTGCACATGCTATGCGGGTGAAATGATGATACCATGCCAAGTTCCAACATTTTCAGAGTTGATTTTGTAGTGATTTTCAATTTCACCGTCATTTAGCTCTCTAAACAAATCGGTAAATGACTGAAAAATAGCAAATGATGTCAGAACATGTTGGAAATTGATGACGTCGCTTTGAATGATGCATACTGAATGCAAAAATAGGCTGGAGTTCAAATAAGTTTAAAAAACATTGAGGTTCCCGTGTAACACATGAGTTCTCGTCCGAAACCCTGATACTCCGAAAGAGATTGTCCAGTTTGTACACGAGGTGCGTCCAGTTTTCGCCGTGAACCTCTCTACTCTTTTGCACATGCTATGCGGGTGAAATGATGATACCATGCCAAGTTCCAACATTGTCAGAGTTAATTTTGTAGTGATTTTCAATTTCACCGTCATTTAGCTCTCTAAACAAATCGATAAATGACTGAAAACAGCAAATGATGTCAGAACGTGTTGGAAATTGATGACGTCGCTTTGAATGATGCATACTGAACACAAAAATAGGCTGGAGTTCAAATAAGATTAAAAAACATTGAAGTGCCCGTGTATCAGATGAGTTCTCGTCCGAAACCCTGATACTCCGAAAGAGATTGTCCAGTTTGTACACGAGGTGCGTCCAGTTTTCGCCGTGGCCCTCTCTACTCTTTTGCACATGCTATGCGGGTGAAATGATGATACCATGCCAAGTTCCAACATTTTCAGAGTTCATTTTGTAGTGATTTTCAATTTCACCGTCATTTAGCTCTCTAAACAAATCGGTAAATGACTGAAAACAACAAATGATGTCAGAACGTGTTGGAAATTGATGACGTCGCTTTGAATGATGCATACTGAACGCAAAAATAGGCTGGAGTTCAAATAAGTTTAAAAAACATTGAAGTGCCCGTGTAACAGATGAGTTCTCGTCCGAAACCCTGATACTCCGAAAGAGGTTGTCCAGTTTGTACACGAGGTGCGTCCAGTTTTCGCCGTGACCCTCTCTACTCTTTTGCACATGCTATGTGGGTGAAACGATGATACCAGATCAAGTTCCAACATTTTCAGAGTTCATTTTGTAGTGATTTTCAATTTCACCGTCATTTAGCTCTCTAAACAAATCGGTAAATGACTGAAAACAGCAAATGATGTCAGAACGTGTTGGAAATAGATGACGTCACTTTGAATGATGCATACAGAACACAAAAATAGGCTGGAGTTCAAATAAGTTTTAAAAACATTGAAGTGCCCGTGTAACAGATGAGTTCTCGTCCGAAACCCTGATACTCCGAAAGAGATTGTCCAGTTTGTACACGAGGTGCGTCCAGTTTTCGCCGTGACCCTCTGTAATCTTTTGCACATGCTATGCGGGTGAAATGATGATACCATGCCAAGTTCCAACATTTTCAGAGTTCATTTTGTAGTGATTTTCAATTTCACCGTCATTTAGCTCTCTAAACAAATCGGTAAATGACTGAAAAACAGCAAATGATGTCAGAACGTGTTGGAAATTGATGACGTCGCTTTGAATGATGCATACTGAACGCAAAAATAGGCTGGAGTTCAAATAAGTTTAAAAAACATTGAAGTGCCCGTGTAACAGATGAGTTCTCGTCCGAAACCCTGATACTCCGAAAGAGGTTGTCCAGTTTGTACACGAGGTGCGTCCAGTTTTCGCCGTGAACCTCTCTACTCTTTTGCACATGCTATGCGGGTGAAATGATGATACCATGCCAAGTTCCAACATTTTCAGAGTTCATTTTGTAGTGATTTTCAATTTCACCGTCATTTAGCTCTCTAAACAAATCGATAAATGACTGAAAACAGCAAATGATGTCAGAACGTGTTGGAAATTGATGACGTCGCTTTGAATGATGCATACTGAACACAAAAAAAGCTGGAGTTCAAATAAGTTTAAAAAACATTGAAGTGCCCATGTATCAGATGAGTTCTCGTCCAAAACCCTGATACTCCGAAAGAGATTGTCCAGTTTGTGCACGAGGTGCGTCCAGTTTTCGCCGTGACCCTCTCTACTCTTTTGCACATGCTATGCGGGTGAAATGATGATACCATGCCAAGTTCCAACATTTTCAGAGTTCATTTTGTAGTGATTGTCAATTTCACCGTCATTTAGCTCTCTAAACAAATCGGTAAATGACTGAAAACAGCAAATGATGTCAGAACGTGTTGGAAATTGATGACGTCGCTTTGAATGATGCATACTGAACGCAAAAATAGGCTGGAGTTCAAATAAGTTTAAAAAACATTGAAGTGCCCGTCTAACAGATGAGTTCTCGTCCGAAACCCTGATACTCCGAAAGAGATTGTCCAGTTTGTACACGAGGTGCGTCCAGTTTTCGCCGTGACCCTCTCTACTCTTTTGCACATGCTATGCGGGTGAAATGATGATACCATGCCAAGTTCCAACATTTTCAGAGTTCATTTTGTAGTGATTTTCAATTTCACCGTCATTTAGCTCTCTAAACAAATCGGTAAATGACTGAAAAACAGCAAATGATGTCAGAACGTGTTGGAAATTGATGACGTCCCTTTGAATGATGCATACTGAACGCAAAAATAGGCTGGAGTTCAAATAAGTTTAAAAAACATTGAAGTGCCCGTGTAACAGATGAGTTCTCGTCCGAAACCCTGATACTCCGAAAGAGATTGTCCAGTTTGTACACGAGGTGCGTCCAGTTTTCGCCGTGACCCTCTGTACTCTTTTGCACATGCTATGCGGGTGAAATGATGATACCATGCCAAGTTCCAACATTTTCAGAGTTCATTTTGTAGTGATTTTCAATTTCACCATCATTTAGCTCTCTAAACAAATCGGTAAATGATTGAAAACAACAAATGATGTCAGAACGTGTTGGAAATTGATGACGTCGCTTTGAATGATGCATACTGAACGCAAAAATAGGCTGGAGTTCAAATAAGTTTAAAAAACATTGAGGTGCCCGTGTAACAGATGAGTTCTCGTCCGAAACCTTGATACTCCGAAAGAGATTGTCCAGTTTGTACACGAGGTGCGTCCAGTTTTCGCCGTGAACCTCTCTACTCTTTTACACATGCTATGCGGGTGAAATGATGATACCATGCCAAGTTCCAACATTTTCAGAGTTCATTTTGTAGTGATTTTCAATTTCATCGTCATTTAGCTCTCTAAACAAATCGGTAAATGACTGAAAAACAGCAAATGATGTCAGAACGTGTTGGAAATTGATGACGTCGCTTTGAATGATGCATACTGAACGCAAAAATAGGCTGGAGTTCAAATAAGTTTAAAAAACATTGAAGTGCCCGTGTAACAGATGAGTTCTCGTCCGAAACCCTGATACTCCGAAAGAGATTGTCCAGTTTGTACACGAGGTGCGTCCAGTTTTCGCCGTGACCCTCTCTACTCTTTTGCACATGCTATGCGGGTGAAATGATGATACCATGCCAAGTTCCAACATTTTCAGAGTTCATTTTGTAGTGATTTTCAATTTCACCGTCATTTAGCTCTCTAAACAAATCGGTAAATGACTGAAAAACAGCAAATGATGTCAGAACGTGTTGGAAATTGATGACGTCGCTTTGAATGATGCATACTGAACGCAAAAATAGGCTGGAGTTCAAATAAGTTTAAAAAACATTGAAGTGCCCGTGTAACAGATGAGTTCTCGTCCGAAACCCTGATACTCCGAAAGAGGTTGTCCAGTTTGTACACGAGGTGCGTCCAGTTTTCGCCGTGAACCTCTCTACTCTTTTGCACATGCTATGCGGGTGAAATGATGATACCATGCCAAGTTCCAACATTTTCAGAGTTCATTTTGTAGTGATTTTCAATTTCACCGTCATTTAGCTCTCTAAACAAATCGATAAATGACTGAAAACAGCAAATGATGTCAGAACGTGTTGGAAATTGATGACGTCGCTTTGAATGATGCATACTGAACACAAAAAAAGCTGGAGTTCAAATAAGTTTAAAAAACATTGAAGTGCCCATGTATCAGATGAGTTCTCGTCCAAAACCCTGATACTCCGAAAGAGATTGTCCAGTTTGTGCACGAGGTGCGTCCAGTTTTCGCCGTGACCCTCTCTACTCTTTTGCACATGCTATGCGGGTGAAATGATGATACCATGCCAAGTTCCAACATTTTCAGAGTTCATTTTGTAGTGATTGTCAATTTCACCGTCATTTAGCTCTCTAAACAAATCGGTAAATGACTGAAAACAGCAAATGATGTCAGAACGTGTTGGAAATTGATGACGTCGCTTTGAATGATGCATACTGAACGCAAAAATAGGCTGGAGTTCAAATAAGTTTAAAAAACATTGAAGTGCCCGTCTAACAGATGAGTTCTCGTCCGAAACCCTGATACTCCGAAAGAGATTGTCCAGTTTGTACACGAGGTGCGTCCAGTTTTCGCCGTGACCCTCTCTACTCTTTTGCACATGCTATGCGGGTGAAATGATGATACCATGCCAAGTTCCAACATTTTCAGAGTTCATTTTGTAGTGATTTTCAATTTCACCGTCATTTAGCTCTCTAAACAAATCGGTAAATGACTGAAAAACAGCAAATGATGTCAGAACGTGTTGGAAATTGATGACGTCCCTTTGAATGATGCATACTGAACGCAAAAATAGGCTGGAGTTCAAATAAGTTTAAAAAACATTGAAGTGCCCGTGTAACAGATGAGTTCTCGTCCGAAACCCTGATACTCCGAAAGAGATTGTCCAGTTTGTACACGAGGTGCGTCCAGTTTTCGCCGTGACCCTCTGTACTCTTTTGCACATGCTATGCGGGTGAAATGATGATACCATGCCAAGTTCCAACATTTTCAGAGTTCATTTTGTAGTGATTTTCAATTTCACCATCATTTAGCTCTCTAAACAAATCGGTAAATGATTGAAAACAACAAATGATGTCAGAACGTGTTGGAAATTGATGACGTCGCTTTGAATGATGCATACTGAACGCAAAAATAGGCTGGAGTTCAAATAAGTTTAAAAAACATTGAGGTGCCCGTGTAACAGATGAGTTCTCGTCCGAAACCTTGATACTCCGAAAGAGATTGTCCAGTTTGTACACGAGGTGCGTCCAGTTTTCGCCGTGAACCTCTCTACTCTTTTACACATGCTATGCGGGTGAAATGATGATACCATGCCAAGTTCCAACATTTTCAGAGTTCATTTTGTAGTGATTTTCAATTTCATCGTCATTTAGCTCTCTAAACAAATCGGTAAATGACTGAAAAACAGCAAATGATGTCAGAACGTGTTGGAAATTGATGACGTCGCTTTGAATGATGCATACTGAACGCAAAAATAGGCTGGAGTTCAAATAAGTTTAAAAAACATTGAAGTGCCCGTGTAACAGATGAGTTCTCGTCCGAAACCCTGATACTCCGAAAGAGATTGTCCAGTTTGTACACGAGGTGCGTCCAGTTTTCGCCGTGACCCTCTCTACTCTTTTGCACATGCTATGCGGGTGAAATGATGATACCATGCCAAGTTCCAACATTTTCAGAGTTCATTTTGTAGTGATTTTCAATTTCACCGTCATTTAGCTCTCTAAACAAATCGGTAAATGACTGAAAAACAGCAAATGATGTCAGAACGTGTTGGAAATTGATGACGTCGCTTTGAATGATGCATACTGAACGCAAAAATAGGCTGGAGTTCAAATAAGTTTAAAAAACATTGAAGTGCCCGTGTAACAGATGAGTTCTCGTCCGAAACCCTGATACTCCGAAAGAGGTTGTCCAGTTTGTACACGAGGTGCGTCCAGTTTTCGCCGTGAACCTCTCTACTCTTTTGCACATGCTATGCGGGTGAAATGATGATACCATGCCAAGTTCCAACATTTTCAGAGTTCATTTTGTAGTGATTTTCAATTTCACCGTCATTTAGCTCTCTAAACAAATCGATAAATGACTGAAAACAGCAAATGATGTCAGAACGTGTTGGAAATTGATGACGTCGCTTTGAATGATGCATACTGAACACAAAAAAAGCTGGAGTTCAAATAAGTTTAAAAAACATTGAAGTGCCCATGTATCAGATGAGTTCTCGTCCAAAACCCTGATACTCCGAAAGAGATTGTCCAGTTTGTGCACGAGGTGCGTCCAGTTTTCGCCGTGACCCTCTCTACTCTTTTGCACATGCTATGCGGGTGAAATGATGATACCATGCCAAGTTCCAACATTTTCAGAGTTCATTTTGTAGTGATTGTCAATTTCACCGTCATTTAGCTCTCTAAACAAATCGGTAAATGACTGAAAACAGCAAATGATGTCAGAACGTGTTGGAAATTGATGACGTCGCTTTGAATGATGCATACTGAACGCAAAAATAGGCTGGAGTTCAAATAAGTTTAAAAAACATTGAAGTGCCCGTCTAACAGATGAGTTCTCGTCCGAAACCCTGATACTCCGAAAGAGATTGTCCAGTTTGTACACGAGGTGCGTCCAGTTTTCGCCGTGACCCTCTCTACTCTTTTGCACATGCTATGCGGGTGAAATGATGATACCATGCCAAGTTCCAACATTTTCAGAGTTCATTTTGTAGTGATTTTCAATTTCACCGTCATTTAGCTCTCTAAACAAATCGGTAAATGACTGAAAAACAGCAAATGATGTCAGAACGTGTTGGAAATTGATGACGTCCCTTTGAATGATGCATACTGAACGCAAAAATAGGCTGGAGTTCAAATAAGTTTAAAAAACATTGAAGTGCCCGTGTAACAGATGAGTTCTCGTCCGAAACCCTGATACTCCGAAAGAGGTTGTCCAGTTTGTACACGAGGTGCGTCCAGTTTTCGCCGTGAACCTCTCTACTCTTTTGCACATGCTATGCGGGTGAAATGATGATACCATGCCAAGTTCCAACATTTTCAGAGTTCATTTTGTAGTGATTTTCAATTTCACCGTCATTTAGCTCTCTAAACAAATCGATAAATGACTGAAAACAGCAAATGATGTCAGAACGTGTTGGAAATTGATGACATCGCTTTGAATGATGCATACTGAACACAAAAAAAGCTGGAGTTCAAATAAGTTTAAAAAACATTGAAGTGCCCATGTATCAGATGAGTTCTCGTCCAAAACCCTGATACTCCGAAAGAGATTGTCCAGTTTGTGCACGAGGTGCGTCCAGTTTTCGCCGTGACCCTCTCTACTCTTTTGCACATGCTATGCGGGTGAAATGATGATACCATGCCAAGTTCCAACATTTTCAGAGTTCATTTTGTAGTGATTGTCAATTTCACCGTCATTTAGCTCTCTAAACAAATCGGTAAATGACTGAAAACAGCAAATGATGTCAGAACGTGTTGGAAATTGATGACGTCGCTTTGAATGATGCATACTGAACGCAAAAATAGGCTGGAGTTCAAATAAGTTTAAAAAACATTGAAGTGCCCGTCTAACAGATGAGTTCTCGTCCGAAACCCTGATACTCCGAAAGAGATTGTCCAGTTTGTACACGAGGTGCGTCCAGTTTTCGCCGTGACCCTCTCTACTCTTTTGCACATGCTATGCGGGTGAAATGATGATACCATGCCAAGTTCCAACATTTTCAGAGTTCATTTTGTAGTGATTTTCAATTTCACCGTCATTTAGCTCTCTAAACAAATCGGTAAATGACTGAAAAACAGCAAATGATGTCAGAACGTGTTGGAAATTGATGACGTCCCTTTGAATGATGCATACTGAACGCAAAAATAGGCTGGAGTTCAAATAAGTTTAAAAAACATTGAAGTGCCCGTGTAACAGATGAGTTCTCGTCCGAAACCCTGATACTCCGAAAGAGATTGTCCAGTTTGTACACGAGGTGCGTCCAGTTTTCGCCGTGACCCTCTGTACTCTTTTGCACATGCTATGCGGGTGAAATGATGATACCATGCCAAGTTCCAACATTTTCAGAGTTCATTTTGTAGTGATTTTCAATTTCACCATCATTTAGCTCTCTAAACAAATCGGTAAATGATTGAAAACAACAAATGATGTCAGAACGTGTTGGAAATTGATGACGTCGCTTTGAATGATGCATACTGAACGCAAAAATAGGCTGGAGTTCAAATAAGTTTAAAAAACATTGAGGTGCCCGTGTAACAGATGAGTTCTCGTCCGAAACCTTGATACTCCGAAAGAGATTGTCCAGTTTGTACACGAGGTGCGTCCAGTTTTCGCCGTGAACCTCTCTACTCTTTTACACATGCTATGCGGGTGAAATGATGATACCATGCCAAGTTCCAACATTTTCAGAGTTCATTTTGTAGTGATTTTCAATTTCATCGTCATTTAGCTCTCTAAACAAATCGGTAAATGACTGAAAAACAGCAAATGATGTCAGAACGTGTTGGAAATTGATGACGTCGCTTTGAATGATGCATACTGAACGCAAAAATAGGCTGGAGTTCAAATAAGTTTAAAAAACATTGAAGTGCCCGTGTAACAGATGAGTTCTCGTCCGAAACCCTGATACTACGAAAGAGATTGTCCAGTTTGTACACGAGGTGCGTCCAGTTTTCGCCGTGACCCTCTCTACTCTTTTGCACATGCTATGCGGGTGAAATGATGATACCATGCCAAGTTCCAACATTTTCAGAGTTCATTTTGTAGTGATTTTCAATTTCACCGTCATTTAGCTCTCTAAACAAATCGGTAAATGACTGAAAAACAGCAAATGATGTCAGAACGTGTTGGAAATTGATGACGTCGCTTTGAATGATGCATACTGAACGCAAAAATAGGCTGGAGTTCAAATAAGTTTAAAAAACATTGAAGTGCCCGTGTAACAGATGAGTTCTCGTCCGAAACCCTGATACTCCGAAAGAGGTTGTCCAGTTTGTACACGAGGTGCGTCCAGTTTTCGCCGTGACCCTCTGTACTCTTTTGCACATGCTATGCGGGTGAAATGATGATACCATGCCAAGTTCCAACATTTTCAGAGTTCATTTTGTAGTGATTTTCAATTTCACCGTCATTTAGCTCTCTAAACAAATCGGTAAATGACTGAAAAACAGCAAATGATGTCAGAACGTGTTGGAAATTGATGACGTCGCTTTGAATGATGCATACTGAATGCAAAAATAGGCTGGAGTTCAAATAAGTTTAAAAAACATTGAGGTGCCCGTGTAACAGATGAGTTCTCGTCCGAAACCTTGATACTCCGAAAGAGATTGTCCAGTTTGTACACGAGGTGCGTCCAGTTTTCGCCGTGAACCTCTCTACTCTTTTACACATGCTATGCGGGTGAAATGATGATACCATGCCAAGTTCCAACATTTTCAGAGTTCATTTTGTAGTGATTTTCAATTTCATCGTCATTTAGCTCTCTAAACAAATCGGTAAATGACTGAAAAACAGCAAATGATGTCAGAACGTGTTGGAAATTGATGACGTCGCTTTGAATGATGCATACTGAACGCAAAAATAGGCTGGAGTTCAAATAAGTTTAAAAAACATTGAAGTGCCCGTGTAACAGATGAGTTCTCGTCCGAAACCCTGATACTCCGAAAGAGATTGTCCAGTTTGTACACGAGGTGCGTCCAGTTTTCGCCGTGACCCTCTGTACTCTTTTGCACATGCTATGCGGGTGAAATGATGATACCATGCCAAGTTCCAACATTTTCAGAGTTCATTTTGTAGTGATTTTCAATTTCACCGTCATTTAGCTCTCTAAACAAATCGGTAAATGACTGAAAAACAGCAAATGATGTCAGAACGTGTTGGAAATTGATGACGTCGCTTTGAATGATGCATACTGAACGCAAGAGATTGAGGTGCCCGTGTAACAGATGAGTTCTCATCCGAAACCCTGATACTCCGAAAGAGATTGTCCAGTTTGTACACGAGGTGCGTCCAGTTTTCGCCGTGAACCTCTCTACTCTTTTACACATGCTATGCGGGTGAAATGATGATACCATGCCAAGTCCAACATTTTCAGAGTTCTGTTTGTAGTGATTTTCAATTTCACCGTCATTTAGCTCTCTATACAAATCGGTAAATGACTGAAAAATAGCAAATGATGTCAGAACGTGTTGGAAATTGATGACGTTGCTTTGAATGATGCATACTGAACGCAAAAATAGGCTGGAGTTCAAATAAGTTTAAAAAACATTGAAGTGCCCGTGTAACAGATGAGTTCTCGTCCGGAACCCTGATACTCCGAAAGAGATTGTCCAGTTTGTACACGAGGTGCGTCCAGTTTTCGCCGTGACCCTCTGTACTCTTTTGCACATGCTATGCGGGTGAAATGATGATACCATGCCAAGTTCCAACATTTTCAGAGTTCATTTTGTAGTGATTTTCAATTTCATCGTCATTTAGCTCTCTAAACAAATCGGTAAATGACTGAAAAACAGCAAATGATGTCAGAACGTGTTGGAAATTGATGACGTCGCTTTGAATGATGCATACTGAACGCAAAAATAGGCTGGAGTTCAAATAAGTTTAAAAAACATTGAAGTGCCCGTGTAACAGATGAGTTCTCGTCCGAAACACTGATACTCCGAAAGAGATTGTCCAGTTTGTACACGAGGTGCGTCCAGTTTTCGCCGTGACCCTCTGTACTCTTTTGCACATGCTATGCGGGTGAAATGATGATACCATGCCAAGTTCCAACATTTTCAGAGTTCATTTTGTAGTGATTTTCAATTTCACGGTCATTTAGCTCTCTAAACAAATCGGTAAATGACTGAAAAACAGCAAATGATGTCAGAACGTGTTGGAAATTGATGACGTCGCTTTGAATGATGCATACTGAACGCAAAAATAGGCTGGAGTTCAAATAAGTTTAAAAAACATTGAGGTGCCCGTGTAACAGATGAGTTCTCGTCCGAAACCCTGATACTCCGAAAGAGATTGTCCAGTTTGTACACGAGGTGCGTCCAGTTTTCGCCGTGAACCTCTCTACTCTTTTGCACATGCTATGCGGGTGAAATGATGATACCATGCCAAGTTCCAACATTTTCAGAGTACATTTTGTAGTGATTTTCAATTTCATCGTCATTTAGCTCTCTAAACAAATCGGTAAATGACTGAAAAACACCAAATGATGTCAGAACATGTTGGAAATTGATGACGTCGCTTTGAATGATGCATACTGAATGCAAAAATAGGCTGGAGTTCAAATAAGTTTAAAAAACATTGAGGTGCCCGTGTAACAGATGAGTTCTCGTCCGAAGCCCTGATACTCCGAAAGAGATTGTCCAGTTTGTACACGAGGTGCGTCCAGTTTTCGCCGTGAACCTCTCTACTCCTTTGCACATGCTATGCGGGTGAAATGATGATACCATGCCAAGTTCGAACATTTTCAGAGTTCATTTTGTAGTGATTTTCAATTTCACCGTCATTTAGCTCTCTAAACAAATCGGTAAATGACTGAAAAACAGCAAATGATGTCAGAACGTGTTGGAAATTGATGACGTCGCTTTGAATGATGCATACTGAATGCAAAAATAGGCTGGAGTTCAAATAAGTTTAAAAAACATTGAGGTGCCCGTGTAACAGATGAGTTCTCGTCCGAAGCCCTGATACTCCGAAAGAGATTGTCCAGTTTGTACACGAGGTGCGTCCAGTTTTCGCCGTGAACCTCTCTACTCCTTTGCACATGCTATGCGGGTGAAATGATGATACCATGCCAAGTTCCAACATTTTCAGAGTTCATTTTGTAGTGATTTTCAATTTCATCGTCATTTAGCTCTCTAAACAAATCGGTAAATGACTGAAAAACAGCAAATGATGTCAGAACGTGTTGGAAATTGATGACGTCGCTTTGAATGATGCATACTGAACGCAAAAATAGGCTGGAGTTCAAATAAGTTTGAAAAACATTGAAGTGCCCGTGTAACAGATGAGTTCTCGTCCGAAACACTGATACTCCGAAAGAGATTGTCCAGTTTGTACACGAGGTGCGTCCAGTTTTCGCCGTGACCCTCTGTACTCTTTTGCACATGCTATGCGGGTGAAATGATGATACCATGCCAAGTTCCAACATTTTCAGAGTTCATTTTGTAGTGATTTTCAATTTCACGGTCATTTAGCTCTCTAAACAAATCGGTAAATGACTGAAAAACAGCAAATGATGTCAGAACGTGTTGGAAATTGATGACGTCGCTTTGAATGATGCATACTGAACGCAAAAATAGGCTGGAGTTCAAATAAGTTTAAAAAACATTGAGGTGCCCGTGTAACAGATGAGTTCTCGTCCGAAACCCTGATACTCCGAAAGAGATTGTCCAGTTTGTACACGAGGTGCGTCCAGTTTTCGCCGTGAACCTCTCTACTCTTTTGCACATGCTATGCGGGTGAAATGATGATACCATGCCAAGTTCCAACATTTTCAGAGTACATTTTGTAGTGATTTTCAATTTCATCGTCATTTAGCTCTCTAAACAAATCGGTAAATGACTGAAAAACAGCAAATGATGTCAGAACATGTTGGAAATTGATGACGTCGCTTTGAATGATGCATACTGAATGCAAAAATAGGCTGGAGTTCAAATAAGTTTAAAAAACATTGAGGTGCCCGTGTAACAGATGAGTTCTCGTCCGAAGCCCTGATACTCCGAAAGAGATTGTCCAGTTTGTACACGAGGTGCGTCCAGTTTTCGCCGTGAACCTCTCTACTCCTTTGCACATGCTATGCGGGTGAAATGATGATACCATGCCAAGTTCGAACATTTTCAGAGTTCATTTTGTAGTGATTTTCAATATCACCGTTATTTAGCTCTCTAAACAAATCGGTAAATGACTGAAAAACAGCAAATGATGTCAGAACGTGTTGGAAATTGATGACATCGCTTTGAATGATGCATACTGAATGCAAAAATAGGCTGGAGTTCAAATAAGTTTAAAAAACATTGAGGTGCCCGTGTAACAGATGAGTTCTCGTCCGAAGCCCTGATACTCCGAAAGAGATTGTCCAGTTTGTACACGAGGTGCGTCCAGTTTTCGCCGTGAACCTCTCTACTCCTTTGCACATGCTATGCGGGTGAAATGATGATACCATGCCAAGTTCCAACATTTTCAGAGTTCATTTTGTTGTGATTTTCAATTTCACCGTCATTTAGCTCTCTAAACAAATCGGTAAATGACTGAAAAATAGCAAATGATGTCAGAACGTGTTGGAAATTGATGACGTCGCTTTGAATGATGCATACAGAACGCAAAAATAGGCTGGAGTTCAAATAAGTTTAAAAAACATTGAAGTGCCCGTGTAACAGATGAGTTCTCGTCCGAAACCCTGATACTCTGAAAGAGATTGTCCAGTTTGTACACGAGGTGCGTCCAGTTTTCGCCGTGACCCTATCTACTCTTTTGCACATGCTATGCGGGTGAAATGATGATACAATGCCAAATTCCAACATTTTCAGAGTTCATTTTGTAGTGATTTTCAATTTCACCGTCATTTAGCTCTCTAAACAAATCGGTAAATGACCGAAAAACAACAAATGATGTCAGAACGTGTTGGAAATTGATGACGTCACTTTGAATGATGCATACTGAACGCAAAAAGAGGCTGGAGTTCAAATAAGTTTAAAAAACATTGAAGTGCCCGTGTAACAGATGAGTTCTCGTCCGAAACCCTGATACTCCGAAATAGATTGTCCAGTTTGTACACGAGGTGCGTCCAGTTTTCGCCGCGACCCTCTCAACTCTTTTGCACATGCTATGCGGGTGAAATGATGATACCATGCCAAGTTCTAACATTTTCAGAGTTCATTTTGTAGTGATTTTCAATTTCACGGTCATTTAGCTCTCAAAACAAATCGGCAAATGACTGAAAAACAGCACATGATGTCAGAACGTGTTGGAAATTGATGACGTCGCTTTGAATGATGCATAGTGAACGCAAAAATAGGCTGGAGTTCAAATAAGTTTAAAAAACATTGAAGTGCCCGTGTAACAGTTGAGTTCTCGTCCAAAACCCTGATACTCCGAAAGAGATTGTCCAGTTTGTACATGAGGTGCGTCCAGTTTTCGCCGTGAACCACTCTACTCTTTTGCACATGCTATGCGGGTGAAATGATGATACCATGCCAAGTTCCAACATTTTCAGAGTTCATTTTGTAGTGATTTTCAATTTCACCGTCATTTAGCTCTCCAAACAAATCGGTAAATGACTGAAAAACAGCAAATGATGTCAGAACGTGTTGGAAATTGATGACGTCGCTTTGAATGATGCATACTGAACGCAAAAATAGGCTGGAGTTCAAATAAGTTTAAAAAACATTGAGGTGCCCGTGTAACAGATGAGTTCTCGTCCGAAACCCTGATACTCCGAAAGAGATTGTCCAGTTTGTACACGAGGTGCGTCCAGTTTTCGCCGTGAACCTCTCTACTCTTTTGCACATGCTATGCGGGTGAAATGATGATACCATGCCAAGTTCCAACATTTTCAGAGTACATTTTGTAGTGATTTTCAATTTCATCGTCATTTAGCTCTCTAAACAAATCGGTAAATGACTGAAAAACAGCAAATGATGTCAGAACGTGTTGGAAATTGATGACGTCGCTTTGAATGATGCATACTGAACGCAAAAATAGGCTGGAGTTCAAATAAGTTTAAAAAACATTGAAGTGCCCGTGTAACAGATGAGTTCTCGTCCGAAACCCTGATACTCCGAAAGAGATTGTCCAGTTTGTACACGAGGTGCGTCCAGTTTTCGCCGTGACCCTCTGTACTCTTTTGCACATGCTATGCGGGTGAAATGATGATACCATGCCAAGTTCCAACATTTTCAGAGTTCATTTTGTAGTGATTTTCAATTTCACCGTCATTTAGCTCTCTAAACAAATCGGTAAATGACTGAAAAACAGCAAATGATGTCAGAACGTGTTGGAAATTGATGACGTCGCTTTGAATGATGCATACTGAACGCAAAAATAGGCTGGAGTTCAAATAAGTTTAAAAAACATTGAGGTGCCCGTGTAACAGATGAGTTCTCGTCCGAAACCCTGATACTCCGAAAGAGATTGTCCAGTTTGTACACGAGGTGCGTCCAGTTTTCGCCGTGAACCTCTCTACTCTTTTGCACATGCTATGCGGGTGAAATGATGATACCATGCCAAGTTCCAACATTTTCAGAGTACACTTTGTAGTGATTTTCAATTTCATCGTCATTTAGCTCTCTAAACAAATCGGTAAATGACTGAAAAACAGCAAATGATGTCAGAACGTGTTGGAAATTGATGACGTCGCTTTGAATGATGCATACTGAATGCAAAAATAGCCTGGAGTTCAAATAAGTTTAAAAAACATTGAAGTGCCCGTGTAACAGATGAGTTCTCGTCCGAAACCCTGATACTCCGAAAGAGATTGTCCAGTTTGTACACGAGGTGCGTCCAGTTTTCGCCGTGACCCTCTGTACTCTTTTGCACATGCTATGCGTGTGAAATGATGATACCATGCCAAGTTCCAACATTTTCAGAGTTCATTTTGTAGTGATTTTCAATTTCACCGTCATTTAGCTCTCTAAACAAATCGGTAAATGACTGAAAAACAGCAAATGATGTCAGAACGTGTTGGAAATTGATGACGTCGCTTTGAATGATGCATACTGAATGCAAAAATAGGCTGGAGTTCAAATAAGTTTAAAAAACATTGAGGTGCCCGTGTAACAGATGAGTTCTCGTCCGAAACCCTGATACTCCGAAAGAGATTGTCCAGTTTGTACACGAGGTGCGTCCAGTTTTCGCCGTGAACCTCTCTACTCCTTTGCACATGCTATGCGGGTGAAATGATGATACCATGCCAAGTTCCAACATTTTCAGAGTTCATTTTGTTGTGATTTTCAATTTCACGGTCATTTAGCTCTCTAAACAAATCGGTAAATGACTGAAAAATAGCAAATGATGTCAGAACGTGTTGGAAATTGATGACGTCGCTTTGAATGATGCATACAGAACGCAAAAATAGGCTGGAGTTCAAATAAGTTTAAAAAACATTGAAGTGCCCGTGTAACAGATGAGTTCTCGTCCGAAACCCTGATACTCCGAAAGAGATTGTCCAGTTTGTACACGAGGTGCGTCCAGTTTTCGCCGTGACCCTATCTACTCTTTTGCACATGCTATGCGGGTGAAATGATGATACCATGCCAAATTCCAACATTTTCAGAGTTCATTTTGTAGTGATTTTCAATTTCACCGTCATTTAGCTCTCTAAACAAATCGGTAAATGACCGAAAAACAACAAATGATGTCAGAACGTGTTGGAAATTGATGACGTCACTTTGAATGATGCATACTGAACGCAAAAAGAGGCTGGAGTTCAAATAAGTTTAAAAAACATTGAAGTGCCCGTGTAACAGATGAGTTCTCGTCCGAAACCCTGATACTCCGAAATAGATTGTCCAGTTTGTACACGAGGTGCGTCCAGTTTTCGCCGCGACCCTCTCTACTCTTTTGCACATGCTATGCGGGTGAAATGATGATACCATGCCAAGTTCCAACATTTTCAGAGTTCATTTTGTAGTGATTTTCAATTTCACGGTCATTTAGCTCTCAAAACAAATCGGCAAATGACTGAAAAACAGCACATGATGTCAGAACGTGTTGGAAATTGATGACGTCGCTTTGAATGATGCATAGTGAACGCAAAAATAGGCTGGAGTTCAAATAAGTTTAAAAAACATTGAAGTGCCCGTGTAACAGTTGAGTTCTCGTCCGAAACCCTGATACTCCGAAAGAGATTGTCCAGTTTGTACATGAGGTGCGTCCAGTTTTCGCCGTGAACCTCTCTACTCTTTTGCACATGCTATGCGGGTGAAATGATGATACCATGCCAAGTTCCAACATTTTCAGAGTTCATTTTGTAGTGATTTTCAATTTCACGGTCATTTAGCTCTCTAAACAAATCGGTAAATGACTGAAAAACAGCAAATGATGTCAGAACGTGTTGGAAATTGATGACGTCGCTTTGAATGATGCATACTGAACGCAAAAATAGGCTGGAGTTCAAATAAGTTTAAAAAACATTGAGGTGCCCGTGTAACAGATGAGTTCTCGTCCGAAACCCTGATACTCCGAAAGAGATTGTCCAGTTTGTACACGAGGTGCGTCCAGTTTTCGCCGTGAACCTCTCTACTCTTTTGCACATGCTATGCGGGTGAAATGATCATACCATGCCAAGTTCCAACATTTTCAGAGTACATTTTGTAGTGATTTTCAATTTCATCGTCATTTAGCTCTCTAAACAAATCGGTAAATGACTGAAAAACAGCAAATGATGTCAGAACGTGTTGGAAATTGATGACGTCGCTTTGAATGATGCATACTGAACGCAAAAATAGGCTGGAGTTCAAATAAGTTTAAAAAACATTGAAGTGCCCGTGTAACAGATGAGTTCTCGTCCGAAACCCTGATACTCCGAAAGAGATTGTCCAGTTTGTACACGAGGTGCGTCCAGTTTTCGCCGTGACCCTCTGTACTCTTTTGCACATGCTATGCGGGTGAAATGATGATACCATGTCAAGTTCCAACATTTTCAGAGTTCATTTTGTAGTGATTTTCAATTTCACCGTCATTTAGCTCTCTAAACAAATCGGTAAATGACTGAAAAACAGCAAATGATGTCAGAACATGTTGGAAATTGATGACGTCGCTTTGAATGATGCATACAGAATGCAAAAATAGGCTGGAGTTCAAATAAGTTTAAAAAACATTGAGGTGCCCGTGTAACAGATGAGTTCTCGTCCGAAACCCTGATACTCCGAAAGAGATTGTCCAGTTTGTACACGAGGTGCGTCCAGTTTTCGCCGTGAACCTCTCTACTCCTTTGCACATGCTATGCGGGTGAAATGATGATACCATGCCAAGTTCCAACATTTTCAGAGTTCATTTTGTTGTGATTTTCAATTTCACGGTCATTTAGCTCTCTAAACAAATCGGTAAATGACTGAAAAATAGCAAATGATGTCAGAACGTGTTGGAAATTGATGACGTCGCTTTGAATGATGCATACAGAACGCAAAAATAGGCTGGAGTTCAAATAAGTTTAAAAAACATTGAAGTGCCCGTGTAACAGATGAGTTCTCGTCCGAAACCCTGATACTCCGAAAGAGATTGTCCAGTTTGTACACGAGGTGCGTCCAGTTTTCGCCGTGACCCTATCTACTCTTTTGCACATGCTATGCGGGTGAAATGATGATACCATGCCAAATTCCAACATTTTCAGAGTTCATTTTGTAGTGATTTTCAATTTCACCGTCATTTAGCTCTCTAAACAAATCGGTAAATGACCGAAAAACAACAAATGATGTCAGAACGTGTTGGAAATTGATGACGTCACTTTGAATGATGCATACTGAACGCAAAAAGAGGCTGGAGTTCAAATAAGTTTAAAAAACATTGAAGTGCCCGTGTAACAGATGAGTTCTCGTCCGAAACCCTGATACTCCGAAATAGATTGTCCAGTTTGTACACGAGGTGCGTCCAGTTTTCGCCGCGACCCTCTCTACTCTTTTGCACATGCTATGCGGGTGAAATGATGATACCATGCCAAGTTCCAACATTTTCAGAGTTCATTTTGTAGTGATTTTCAATTTCACGATCATTTAGCTCTCAAAACAAATCGGCAAATGACTGAAAAACAGCACATGATGTCAGAACGTGTTGGAAATTGATGACGTCGCTTTGAATGATGCATAGTGAACGCAAAAATAGGATGGAGTTCAAATAAGTTTAAAAAACATTGAAGTGCCCGTGTAACAGTTGAGTTCTCGTCCGAAACCCTGATACTCCGAAAGAGATTGTCCAGTTTGTACATGAGGTGCGTCCAGTTTTCGCCGTGAACCTCTCTACTCTTTTGCACATGCTATGCGGGTGAAATGATGATACCATGCCAAGTTCCAACATTTTCAGAGTTCATTTTGTAGTGATTTTCAATTTCACAGTCATTTAGCTCTCTAAACAAATCGGTAAATGACTGAAAAACAGCAAATGATGTCAGAACGTGTTGGAAATTGATGACGTCGCTTTGAATGATGCATACTGAACGCAAAAAAGGGCTGGAGTTCAAATAAGTTTAAAAAACATTGAGGTGCCCGTGTAACAGATGAGTTCTCGTCCGAAACCCTGATACTCCGAAAGAGATTGTCCAGTTTGTACACGAGGTGCGTCCAGTTTTCGCCGTGAACCTCTCTACTCTTTTGCACATGCTATGCGGGTGAAATGATGATACCATGCCAAGTTCCAACATTTTCAGAGTACATTTTGTAGTGATTTTCAATTTCATCGTCATTTAGCTCTCTAAACAAATCGGTAAATGACTGAAAAACAGCAAATGATGTCAGAACGTGTTGGAAATTGATGACGTCGCTTTGAATGATGCATACTGAACGCAAAAATAGGCTGGAGTTCAAATAAGTTTAAAAAACATTGAAGTGCCCGTGTAACAGATGAGTTCTCGTCCGAAACCCTGATACTCCGAAAGAGATTGTCCAGTTTGTACACGAGGTGCGTCCAGTTTTCGCCGTGACCCTCTGTACTCTTTTGCACATGCTATGCGGGTGAAATGATGATACCATGTCAAGTTCCAACATTTTCAGAGTTCATTTTGTAGTGATTTTCAATTTCACCGTCATTTAGCTCTCTAAACAAATCGGTAAATGACTGAAAAACAGCAAATGATGTCAGAACGTGTTGGAAATTGATGACGTCGCTTTGAATGATGCATACTGAATGCAAAAATAGGCTGGAGTTCAAATAAGTTTAAAAAACATTGAGGTGCCCGTGTAACAGATGAGTTCTCGTCCGAAACCCTGATACTCCGAAAGAGATTGTCCAGTTTGTACACGAGGTGCGTCCAGTTTTCGCCGTGAACCTCTCTACTCCTTTGCACATGCTATGCGGGTGAAATGATGATACCATGCCAAGTTCCAACATTTTCAGAGTTCATTTTGTTGTGATTTTCAATTTCACGGTCATTTAGCTCTCTAAACAAATCGGTAAATGACTGAAAAATAGCAAATGATGTCAGAACGTGTTGGAAATTGATGACGTCGCTTTGAATGATGCATACAGAACGCAAAAATAGGCTGGAGTTCAAATAAGTTTAAAAAACATTGAAGTGCCCGTGTAACAGATGAGTTCTCGTCCGAAACCCTGATACTCCGAAAGAGATTGTCCAGTTTGTACACGAGGTGCGTCCAGTTTTCGCCGTGACCCTATCTACTCTTTTGCACATGCTATGCGGGTGAAATGATGATACCATGCCAAATTCCAACATTTTCAGAGTTCATTTTGTAGTGATTTTCAATTTCACCGTCATTTAGCTCTCTAAACAAATCGGTAAATGACCGAAAAACAACAAATGATGTCAGAACGTGTTGGAAATTGATGACGTCACTTTGAATGATGCATACTGAACGCAAAAAGAGGCTGGAGTTCAAATAAGTTTAAAAAACATTGAAGTGCCCGTGTAACAGATGAGTTCTCGTCCGAAACCCTGATACTCCGAAATAGATTGTCCAGTTTGTACACGAGGTGCGTCCAGTTTTCGCCGCGACCCTCTCTACTCTTTTGCACATGCTATGCGGGTGAAATGATGATACCATGCCAAGTTCCAACATTTTCAGAGTTCATTTTGTAGTGATTTTCAATTTCACGATCATTTAGCTCTCAAAACAAATCGGCAAATGACTGAAAAACAGCACATGATGTCAGAACGTGTTGGAAATTGATGACGTCGCTTTGAATGATGCATAGTGAACGCAAAAATAGGATGGAGTTCAAATAAGTTTAAAAAACATTGAAGTGCCCGTGTAACAGTTGAGTTCTCGTCCGAAACCCTGATACTCCGAAAGAGATTGTCCAGTTTGTACATGAGGTGCGTCCAGTTTTCGCCGTGAACCTCTCTACTCTTTTGCACATGCTATGCGGGTGAAATGATGATACCATGCCAAGTTCCAACATTTTCAGAGTTCATTTTGTAGTGATTTTCAATTTCACAGTCATTTAGCTCTCTAAACAAATCGGTAAATGACTGAAAAACAGCAAATGATGTCAGAACGTGGTGGAAATTGATGACGTCGCTTTGAATGATGCATACTGAACGCAAAAATAGGCTGGAGTTCAAATAAGTTTAAAAAACATTGAGGTGCCCGTGTAACAGATAAGTTCTCGTCCGAAACCCTGATACTCCGAAAGAGATTGTCCAGTTTGTACACGAGGTGCGTCCAGTTTTCGCCGTGACCCTATCTACTCTTTTGCACATGCTATGCGGGTGAAATGATGATACCATGCCAAATTCCAACATTTTCAGAGTTCATTTTGTAGTGATTTTCAATTTCACCGTCATTTAGCTCTCTAAACAAATCGGTAAATGACCGAAAAACAACAAATGATGTCAGAACGTGTTGGAAATTGATGACGTCACTTTGAATGATGCATACTGAACGCAAAAAGAGGCTGGAGTTCAAATAAGTGTAAAAAACATTGAAGTGCCCGTGTAACAGATGAGTTCTCGTCCGAAACCCTGATACTCCGAAATAGATTGTCCAGTTTGTACACGAGGTGCGTCCAGTTTTCGCCGCGACCCTCTCTACTCTTTTGCACATGCTATGCGGGTGAAATGATGATACCATGCCAAGTTCCAACATTTTCAGAGTTCATTTTGTAGTGATTTTCAATTTCACGGTCATTTAGCTCTCAAAACAAATCGGCAAATGACTGAAAAACAGCACATGATGTCAGAACGTGTTGGAAATTGATGACGTCGCTTTGAATGATGCATAGTGAACGCAAAAATAGGCTGGAGTTCAAATAAGTTTAAAAAACATTGAAGTGCCCGTGTAACAGTTGAGTTCTCGTCCGAAACCCTGATACTCCGAAAGAGATTGTCCAGTTTGTACATGAGGTGCGTCCAGTTTTCGCCGTGAACCTCTCTACTCTTTTGCACATGCTATGCGGGTGAAATGATGATACCATGCCAAGTTCCAACATTTTCAGAGTTCATTTTGTAGTGATTTTCAATTTCACGGTCATTTAGCTCTCTAAACAAATCGGTAAATGACTGAAAAACAGCAAATGATGTCAGAACGTGTTGGAAATTGATGACGTCGCTTTGAATGATGCATACTGAACGCAAAAATAGGCTGGAGTTCAAATAAGTTTAAAAAACATTGAGGTGCCCGTGTAACAGATGAGTTCTCGTCCGAAACCCTGATACTCCGAAAGAGATTGTCCAGTTTGTACACGAGGTGCGTCCAGTTTTCGCCGTGAACCTCTCTACTCTTTTGCACATGCTATGCGGGTGAAATGATGATACCATGCCAAGTTCCAACATTTTCAGAGTACATTTTGTAGTGATTTTCAATTTCACGGTCATTTAGCTCTCTAAACAAATTGGTAAATGACTGAAAAACAGCAAATGATGTCAGAACGTGTTGGAAATTGATGACGTCGCTTTGAATGATGCATACTGAACGCAAAAATAGGCTGGAGTTCAAATAAGTTTAAAAAACATTGAGGTGCCCGTGTAACAGATGAGTTCTCGTCCGAAACCCTGATACTCTGAAAGAGATTGTCCAGTTTGTACACGAGGTGCGTCTAGTTTTCGCCGTGAACCTCTCTACTCTTTTGCACATGATATGCGGGTGAAATGATGATACCATGCCAAGTTCCAACATTTTCAGAGTACATTTTGTAGTGATTTTCAATTTCACCGTCATTTAGCTCTCTATTCAAATCGGTAAATGAGTGAAAACTGCAAATGATGTCAGAACGTGTTGGAAATTGATGACGTCGCTTTGAATGATGCATACTGAACGCAAAATATGGCTAGAGTTCAAATAAGTTTAAAAAACATTGAAGTGCCCGTGTAACAGTTGAGTTCTCGTCTGAAACCCTCATACTCCGAAAGAGATTGTCCAGTTTGTACATGAGGTGCGTCCAGTTTTCGCCGTGAACCTCTCTACTCTTTTGCACATGCTATGCGGGTGAAATGATGATACCATGCCAAGTTCCAACATTTTCAGAGTTCATTTTGTAGTGATTTTCAATTTCACGGTCATTTAGCTCTCTAAACAAATCGGTAAATGACTGAAAAACAGCAAATGATGTCAGAACGTGTTGGAAATTGATGACGTCGCTTTGAATGATGCATACTGAACGCAAAAATAGGCTGGAGTTCAAATAAGTTTAAAAAACATTGAGGTGCCCGTGTAACAGATGAGTTCTCGTCCGAAACCCTGATACTCCGAAAGAGATTGTCCAGTTTGTACACGAGGTGCATCCAGTTTTCGCCGTGAACCTCTCTACTCTTTTGCACATGCTATGCGGGTGAAATGATGATACCATGCCAAGTTCCAACATTTTAAGAGTTCATTTTGTAGTGATTTTCAATTTCACCGTCATTTAGCTCTCTAAACAAATCGGTAAATGAGTGAAAAACAGCAAATGATGTCAGAACGTGTTGGAAATTGATGACGTCGCTTTGAATGATGCATACTGAACGCAAAAATAGGCTGGAGTTCAAATATGTTTAAAAAACATTGAAGTGCCCGTGTAACAGATGAGTTATTGTCTGAAACCCTGATACTCCGAAAGAGATTGTCCAGTTTGTACACGAGGCGCGTCCAGTTTTCGCCGTGACCCTCTCTACTCTTTTGCACATGCTATGCGGGTGAAATGATGATACCATGCCAAGTTCCAACATTTTCAGATTTCATTTTGTAGTGATTTTCAATTTCACCGTCATTTAGCTCTCTAAACAAATCGGTAAATGACTGAAAGACAGCAAATGATGTCAGAACGTGTTGGAAATTGATGACGTCGCTTTGAATGATGCATACTGAACGCAAAAATAGGCTGGAGTACAAATAAGTTTAAAATACATTGAAGTGCCCCTGTAACAGATGAGTTCTCGTCCGAAACCCTGATACTCCGAAAGAGATTGTCCAGTTTGTACACGAGGTGCGTCCAGTTTTCGCCGTGACCCTCTCTACTCGTTTGCACATGCTATGCGGGTGAAATGATGATACCATGCAAAGTTCCAACATTTTCAGAGTTCATTTTGTAGTGATTTTCAATTTCACGGTCATTTAGCTCTCTAAACAAATCGGTAAATGACTGAAAAACAGCACATGATGTCAGAACGTGTTGGAAATTGATGACGTCTCTTTGAATGATGCATACTGAACGAAAAAATAGGCTGGAGTTCAAATAAGTTTAAAAAACATTGAGGTGCCCGTGTAACAGTTGAGTTCTCGTCCGAAACCCTGATACTCCGAAAGAGATTGTCGAGTTTGTACACGAGGTGCGTCCAGTTTTCGCCGTGACCCTCTCTACTCTTTTGCACATGCTATGCGGGTGAAATGATGATACCATGCCAAGTTCCAACATTTTCAGAGTTCATTTTGTAGTGATTTTCAATTTCACCGTCATTTAGCTCTCTAAACAAATCGGTAAATGACTGAAAAACAGCAAATGATGTCAGAACGTGTTGGAAATTGATGACGTCGCTTTGAATGATGCATACTGAACGCAAAAATAGGCTGGAGTTCAAATAAGTTTAAAAAACATTGAGGTGCCCGTGTAACAGTTGAGTTCTCGTCCGAAACCCTGATACTCCGAAAGAGATTGTCCAGTTTGTACACGAGGTGCGTCCAGTTTTCGCCGTGACCCTATCTACTCTTTTGCACATGCTATGCGGGTGAAATGATGATACCATGCCAAATTCCAACATTTTCAGAGTTCATTTTGTAGTGATTTTCAATTTCACCGTCATTTAGCTCTCTAAACAAATCGGTAAATGACTGAAAAACAACAAATGATGTGAGAACGTGTTGGAAATTGATGACGTCACTTTGAATGATGCATACTGAACGCAAAAGAGGCTGGAGTTCAAATAAGTTTAAAAAACATTGAAGTGCCCGTGTAACAGATGAGTTCTCGTCCGAAACCCTGATACTCCGAAAGAGATTGTCCAGTTTGTACACGAGGTGCGTCCAGTTTTCGCCGCGACCCTCTCTACTCTTTTGCACATGCTATGCGGGTGAAATGATGATACCATGCCAAGTTCCAACATTTTCAGAGTTCATTTTGTAGTGATTTTCTATTTCACGGTCATTTAGCTCTCAAAACAAATCGGCAAATGACTGAAAAACAGCACATGATGTTAGAACGTGTTGGAAATTGATGACGTCGCTTTGAATGATGCATACTGAATGCAAAAATAGGCTGGAGTTCAAATAAGTTTAAAAAACATTGAAGTGCCCGTGTAACAGTTGAGTTCTCGTCCGAAACCCTGATACTCCGAAAGAGATTGTCCAGTTTGTACATGAGGTGCGTCCAGTTTTTGCCGTGAACCTCTCTACTCTTTTGCACATGCTATGCGTGTGAAATGATGATACCATGCCAAGTTCCAACATTTTCAGAGTTCATTTTGTAGTGATTTTCAATTTCACGGTCATTTAGCTCTCTAAACAAATCGGTAAATGACTTCAAAATAGCAAATGATGTCAGAACGTGTTGGAAATTGATGACGTCGCTTTGAATGATGCATACTGAACGCAAAAATAGGCTGGAGTTCAAATAAGTTTAAAAAACATTGAGGTGCCCGTGTAACAGATGAGTTCTCGTCCGAAACCCTGATACTCCGAAAGAGATTGTCCAGTTTGTACACGAGGTGCGTCCAGTTTTCGCCGTGAACCCCTCTACTCTTTTGCACATGCTATGCGGGTGAAATGATGATACCATGCCAAGTTCCAACATTTTCAGAGTACATTTTCTAGTGATTTTCAATTTCACGGTCATTTAGCTCTCTAAACAAATCGGTAAATGACTGAAAAACAGCAAATGATGTCAGAACGTGTTGGAAATTGATGACGTCGCTTTGAATGATGCATACTGAACGCAAAAATAGGCTGGAGTTCAAATAAGTTTAAAAAACATTGAGGTGCCCGTGTAACAGATGAGTTCTCGTCCGAAACCCTGATACTCTGAAAGAGATTGTCCAGTTTGTACACGAGGTGCGTCTAGTTTTCGCCGTGAACCTCTCTACTCTTTTGCACATGCTATGCGGGTGAAATGATGATACCATGCCAAGTTCCAATATTTTCAGAGTACATTTTGTAGTGATTTTCAATTTCACCGCCATTTAGCTCTCTAAACAAATCGGTAAATGAGTGAAAACAGCAAATGATGTCAGAACGTGTTGGAAATTGATGACGTCGCTTTGAATGATGCATACTGAACGCAAAAATAGGCTAGAGTTCAAATAAGTTTAAAAAACATTGAAGTGCCCGTGTAACAGTTGAGTTCTCGTCTGAAACCCTCATACTCCGAAAGAGATTGTCCAGTTTGTACATGAGGTGCGTCCAGTTTTCACCGTGACCCTCTCTACTCTTTTGCACATGCTATGCGGGTGAAATGATGATACCATGCCAAGTTCCAACATTTTCAGAGTTCATTTTGTAGTGATTTTCAATTTCACCGTCATTTAGCTCTCTAAACAAATCGGTAAATGACTGAAAAACAGCAAATGATGGCAGAACGTGTTGGAAATTGATGACGTCGCTTTGAATGATGCATACTGAACGCAAAAATAGGCTGGAGTTCAAATAAGTTTAAAAAACATTGAGGTGCCCGTGTAACAGTTGAGTTATCGTCCGAAACCCTGATACTCCGAAAGAGATTGTCCAGTTTGTACACGAGGCGCGTCCAGTTTTCGCCGTGACCCTCTCTACTCTTTTGCACATGCTATATGGGTGAAATGATGATACCATGCCAAGTTCCAACATTTTCATAGTTCATTTTGTAGTTATTTTCAATTTCACCGTCATTTAGCTCTCTAAACAAATCGGTAAATGACTGAAAAACAGCAAATGATGTCAGAACGTGTTGGAAATTGATGACGTCACTTTGTATGATGCATACTGAACGCAAAAATAGGCTGGAGTACAAATAAGTTTAAAATACATTGAAGTGCCCCTGTAACAGATGAGTTCTCGTCCGAAACCCTGATACTCCGAAAGAGATTGTCCAGTTTGTACACGAGGTGCGTCGAGTTTTCGCCGTGACCCTCTCTACTCGTTTGCACATGCTATGAGGGTGAAATGATGATACCATGCCAAGTTCCAACATTTTCAGAGTTCATTTTGTTGTGATTTTCAATTTCACGGTCATTTAGCTCTCTAAACAAATAGGTAAATGACTGAAAAATAGCAAATGATGTCAGAACGTGTTGGAAATTGATGACGTCGCTTTGAATGATGCATACTGAACGCAAAAATAGGCTGGAGTTCAAATAAGTTTAAAAAACATTGAGGTGCCCCTGTAACAGATGAGTTCTCGTCCGAAACCCTGATACTCCGAAAGAGATTGTCCAGTTTGTACACGAGGTGCGTCCAGTTTTCGCCGTGACCCTCTCTACTCGTTTGCACATGCTATGCGGGTGAAATGATGATACCATGCCAAGTTCCAACATTTTCAGAGTTCATTTTGTAATGATTTTCAATTTCACCGTCATTTAGCTCTCTAAACAAATTTGTAAATGACTGAAAAACAGTAAATGATGGCAGAACGTGTTGGAAATTGATGACGTCGCTTTGAATGATGCATACTGAACGCAAAAATAGGCTGGAGTTCAAATAAGTTTAAAAAACATTGAGGTGCTAGTGTAACAGATGAGTTCTCGTCCGAAACCCTGATACTCCGAAAGAGATTGTCTAGTTTGTACACGAGGTGTGTCCAGTTTTCGCCGTGAACCTCTCTACTCTTTTGCACATGCTATGCGGGTGAAATGATGATACCATGCCAAGTTCCAACATTTTCAGAGTACATTTTGTAGTGATTTTCAATTTCACCGTCATTTAGCTCTCCAAACATATCGGTAAATGAGTGAAAAACAGCAAATGATGTCAGAACGTGTTGGAAATTGATGACGTCGCTTTGAATGATGCATACTGAACGCAAAAATAGGCTGGAGTTCAAATATGTTTAAAAAACATTGAAGTGCCCGTGTAACAGATGAGTTCTCGTCCGAAACCCTGATACTCCGAAAGAGATTGTCCAGTTTGTACACGAGGTGCGTCCAGTTTTCGCCGTGACCCTCTCTACTCTTTTGCACATGCTATGCGGGTGAAATGATGATACCATGCCAAGTTCCAACATTTTCAGAGTTCATTTTGTAGTGATTTTCAATTTCACCGTCATTTAGTTCTCTAAACAAATCGGTAAATGACTGAAAAACAGCACATGATGTCAGAACGTGTTGGAAATTGATGACGTCGCTTTGAATGATGCATACTGAACGCAAAAATAGGCTGGAGTACAAATAAGTTTAAAATACATTGAAGTGCCCCTGTAACAGATGAGTTCTCGTCCGAAACCCTGATACTCCGAAAGAGATTGTCCAGTTTGTACACGAGGTGCGTCCAGTTTTCGCCGTGACCCTCTCTACTCGTTTGCACATGCTATGCGGGTGAAATGATGATACCATGCCAAGTTCCAACATTTTCAGAGTTCATTTTGTAGTGATTTTCAATTTCACGGTCATTTAGTTCTCTAAACAAATCGGTAAATGACTGAAAAACAGCAAATGATGTCAGAACGTGTTGGAAATTGATGACGTCGCTTTGAATGATGCATACTGAACGCAAAAAAAGGCTGGAGTTCAAATAAGTTTAAAAAAACGTTGAGGTGCCCCTGTAACAGATGAGTTCTCGTCCGAAACCCTGATACTCTGAAAGAGATTGTCCAGTTTGTACACGAGGTGCGTCTAGTTTTCGCCGTGAACCTCTCTACTCTTTTGCACATGCTATGCGGGTGAAATGATGATACCATGCCAAGTTCCAACATTTTCAGAGTTCATTTTGTAGTGATTTTCAATTTCACGGTCATTTAGCTCTCTAAACAAATCGGTAAATGACTGAAAAACAGCAAATGATGTCAGAACGTGTTGGAAATTGATGACGTCGCTTTGAATGATGCATACTGAACGCAAAAATAGGCTAGAGTTCAAGTAAGTTTAAAAAACATTGAGGTGCCCGTGTAACAGTTGAGTTCTCGTCCGAAACCCTCACACTCCGAAAGAGATTGTCCAGTTTGTACACGAGGTGCGTCTAGTTTTCGCCGTGACCCTCTCTACTCTTTCGCACATGCTATGCGGGTGAAATGATGATACCATGCCAAGTTCCAACATTTTCAGAGTTCATTTTGTAGTGATTTTCAATTTCACCGTCATTTAGCTCTCTAAACAAATTTGTAAATGACTGAAAAACAGCAAATGATGGCAGAACGTGTTGGAAATTGATGACGTCGCTTTGAATGATGCATACTGAACGCAAAAATAGGCTGGAGTTCAAATAAGTTTAAAAAACATTGAGGTGCTAGTGTAACAGACGAGTTCTCGTCCGAAACACTGATACTCCGAAAGAGATTGTCCAGTTTGTACACGAGGTGCATCCAGTTTTCGCCGTGAACCTCTCTACTCTTTTGCACACGCTATGCGGGTGAAATGATGATACCATGCCAAGTTCCAACATTTTCAGAGTACATTTTGTAGTGATTTTCAATTTCACCGTCATTTAGCTCTCAAAACAAATCGGTAAATGAGTGAAAGCAGCAAATGATGTCGGAACGTCTTGGAAATTGATGACGTCGCTTTGAATGATGCATACTGAACGCAAAAAATAGGCTGGAGTTCAAATATGTTTAAAAAACATTGAAGTGCCCGTGTAACAGATGAGTTATCGTCCGAAACCCTGATACTCCGAAAGAGATTGTCCAGTTTGTACACGAGGTGCGTCCAGTTTTCGCCGTGACCCTCTCTACTCTTTTGCACATGCTATGCGGGTGAAATGATGATACCATGCCAAGTTCCAACATTTTCAGAGTTCATTTTGTAGTGATTTTCAATTTCACCGTCATTTAGCTCTCTAAACAAATCGGTAAATGACTGAAAAACAGCAAATGATGTCAGAACGTGTTGGAAATTGATGACGTCGCTTTGAATGATGCATACTGAACGCAAAAATAGGCTGGGTACTAATAAGTTTAAAATACATTGAAGTGCCCCTGTAACAGATGAGTTCTCGTCCGAAACCCTGATACTCCGAAAGAGATTGTCCAGTTTGTACACGAGGTGCGTCCAGTTTTCGCCGTGACCCTCTCTACTCTTTTGCACATGCTTTGCGGGTGAAATGATGATACCATGCCAAGTTCCAACATTTTCAGAGTTCATTTTGTAGTGATTTTCAATTTCACGGTCATTTAGCTCTCTAAACAAATCGGTAAATGACTGAAAATCAGCACATGATGTCAGAACGTGTTGGAAATTGATGACGTCGCTTTGAATGATGCATACTGAACGCAAAAATAGGCTGGAGTTCAAATAAGTTTAAAAAACATTGAGGTGCCCGTGTAACAGTTGAGTTCCCGTCCGAAACCTTGATACTCCGAAAGAGATTGTCCAGTTTGTACACGAGGTGCGTCCAGTTTTCACCGTAACCCTCTCTACTCTTTTGCGCATGCTAAGCGGGTGAAATGATGATACCATGCCAAGTTCCAACATTTTCAGAGTTCATTTTGTAGTGATTTTCAATTTCACCGTCATTTAGCTCTCTAAACAAATCGGTAAATGACTGAAAAACAGTAAATGATGTCAGAACGTGTTGGGATTGATGACGTCGCTTTGAATGATGCATACTGAACGCAAAAATTGGCTGGAGTTCAAATAAGTTTAAAATACATTGAAGTGCCCCTGTAACAGATGAGTTCTCGTCCGAAACCCTGATACTCCGAAAGAGATTGTCCAGTTTGTACACGAGGTGCGTCCAGTTTTCGCCGTGACCCTCTCTACTCTTTTGCACATGCTATGCGGGTGAAATGATGATACCATGCCAAGTTCCAACATTTTCAGAGTTCATTTTGTAGTGATTTTCAATTTCACCGTCATTTAGCTCTCTAAACAAATCGGTAAATGACTGAAAAACAGCAAATGATGTCAGAACGTGTTGGAAATTGATGACGTCGCTTTGAATGATGCATACTGAACGCAAAAATAGGCTGGGTACTAATAAGTTTAAAATACATTGAAGTGCCCCTGTAACAGATGAGTTCCCGTCCGAAACCCTGATACTCCGAAAGAGATTGTCCAGTTTGTACACGAGGTGCGTCCAGTTTTCGCCGTGACCCTCTCTACTCTTTTGCACATGCTATGCGGGTGAAATGATGATACCATGCCAAGTTCCAACATTTTCAGAGTTCATTTTGTAGTGATTTTCAATTTCACGGTCATTTAGCTCTCTAAACAAATCGGTAAATGACTGAAAATCAGCACATGATGTCAGAACGTGTTGGAAATTGATGACGTCGCTTTGAATGATGCATACTGAACGCAAAAATAGGCTGGAGTTCAAATAAGTTTAAAAAACATTGAGGTGCCCGTGTAACAGTTGAGTTCCCGTCCGAAACCTTGATACTCCGAAAGAGATTGTCCAGTTTGTACACGAGGTGCGTCCAGTTTTCACCGTAACCCTCTCTACTCTTTTGCGCATGCTAAGCGGGTGAAATGATGATACCATGCCAAGTTCCAACATTTTCAGAGTTCATTTTGTAGTGATTTTCAATTTCACCGTCATTTAGCTCTCTAAACAAATCGGTAAATGACTGAAAAACAGTAAATGATGTCAGAACGTGTTGGGATTGATGACGTCGCTTTGAATGATGCATACTGAACGCAAAAATTGGCTGGAGTTCAAATAAGTTTAAAATACATTGAAGTGCCCCTGTAACAGATGAGTTCTCGTCCGAAACCCTGATACTCCAAAAGAGATTGTCCAGTTTGTACACGAGGTGCGTCCAGTTTTCGCCGCGAACCTCTCTACTCGTTTGCACATGCTATGCGGGTGAAATGATGATACCATGCCAAGTTCCAACATTTTCAGAGTTCATTTTGTAGTGATTTTCAATTTGACCGTCATTTAGCTCTCTAAACAAATCGGTAAATGACTGAAAAACAGCAAATGATGTCAGAACGTGTTGGAAATTGATGACGTCGCTTTGAATGATGCATACTGAATGCAAAAATAGGCTGGAGTTCAAATAAGTTTAAAAAACATTGAGGTGCTAGTGTAACAGATGAGTTCTCGTCCGAAACCCTGATACTCCGAATGAGATTGTCCAGTTTGTACACGAGGTGCGTCCAGTTTTCGCCGTGAACCTCTCTACTCTTTTGCACATGCTATGCGGGTGAAATGATGATACCATGCCAAGTTCCAACATTTTCAGAGTACATTTTGTAGTGATTTTCAATTTCACGGTCATTTAGCTCTCTAAACAAATCAGTAAATGACTGAAAAACAGCACATGATGTCAGAACGTGTTGGAAATTGATGACGTCGCTTTGAATGATGCATACTGAACGCAAAAATAGGCTGGAGTTCAAATATGTTTAAAAAACATTGAAGTGCCTGTGTAACAGATGAGTTATCGTCCGAAACCCTGATACTCCGAAAGAGATTGTCCAGTTTGTACACGAGGTGCGTCCAGTTTTCGCCGTGACCCTCTCTACTCTTTTGCACATGCTATGCGGGTGAAATGATGATACCATGCCAAGTTCCAACATTTTCAGAGTTCATTTTGTAGTGATTTTCAATTTGACCGTCATTTAGCTCTCTAAACAAATCGGTAAATGACTGAAAAACAGCAAATGATGGCAGAACGTGTTGGAAATTGATGACGTCGCTTTGAATGATGCATACTGAATGCAAAAATAGGCTGGAGTTCAAATAAGTTTAAAAAACATTGAGGTGCTAGTGTAACAGATGAGTTCTCGTCCGAAACCCTGATACTTCGAATGAGATTGTCCAGTTTGTACACGAGGTGCGTCCAGTTTTCGCCGTGAACCTCTCTACTCTTTTGCACATGCTATGCAGGTGAAATGATGATACCATGCCAAGTTCCAACATTTTCAGAGTACATTTTGTTGTGATTTTCAACTTCACGGTCATTTAGCTCTCTAAACAAATCAGTAAATGACTGAAAAACAGCACATGATGTCAGAACGTGTTGGAAATTGATGACGTCGCTTTGAATGATGCATACTGAACGCAAAAATAGGCTGGAGTTCAAATATGTTTAAAAAACATTGAAGTGCCTGTGTAACAGATGAGTTATCGTCCGAAACCCTGACACTCCGAAAGAGATTGTCCAGTTTGTACACGAGGTGCGTCCAGTTTTCGCCGTGACCCTCTCTACTCTTTTGCACATGCTATGCGGGTGAAATGATGATACCATGCCAAGTTCCAACATTTTCAGAGTTCATTTTGTAGTGATTTTCAATTTCACCGTCATTTAGCTCTCTAAACAAATCGGTAAATGACTGAAAAACAGCAAATGATGGCAGAACGTGTTGGAAATTGATGACGTCGCTTTGAATGATGCATACTGAACGCAAAAATAGGCTGGAGTTCAAATAAGTTTAAAAAACATTGAGGTGCTAGTGTAACAGATGAGTTCTCGTCCGAAACCCTGATACTCCGAATGAGATTGTCCAGTTTGTACACGAGGTGCGTCCAGTTTTCGCCGTGAACCTCTCTACTCTTTTGCACATGCTATGCGGGTGAAATGATGATACCATGCCAAGTTCCAACATTTTCAGAGTACATTTTGTAGTGATTTTCAATTTCACCGTCATTTAGCTCTCTAAACAAATCGGTAAATGAGTGAAAAACAGCAAATGATGTCAGAACGTGTTGGAAATTGATGACGTCGCTTTGAATGATGCACACTGAACGCAAAAATAGGCTGGATTCAAATATGTGTAAAAAACGTTGAAGTGCCCGTGTAACAGATGAGTTATCGTCCGAAACCCTGATACTCCGAAAGAGATTGTCCAGTTTGTACACGAGGTGCTTCCAGTTTTCGCCGTGACCCTCTCTACTCTTTTGCACATGCTATGCGGGTGAAATGATGATACCATGCCAAGTTCCAACATTTTCAGAGTTCATTTTTAGTGATTTTCAATTTCACCGACATTTAGCTCTCTAAACAAATCGGTAAATGACTGAAAAGCAGCAAATGATGGCAGAACGTGTTGGAAATTGATGACGTCGCTTTGAATGATGCATACTGAACGCAAAAATAGGCTGGAGTTCAAATAAGTTTAAAAAACATTGAGGTGCTAGTGTAACAGATGAGTTCTCGTCCGAAACCCTGATACTCCGAATGAGATTGTCCAGTTTGTACACGAGGTGCGTCCAGTTTTCGCCGTGAACCTCTCTACTCTTTTGCACATGCTATGCGGGTGAAATGATGATACCATGCCAAGTTCCAACATTTTCAGAGTACATTTTGTAGTGATTTTCAATTTCACCGTCATTTAGCTCTCTAAACAAATCGGTAAATGAGTGAAAAACAGCAAATGATGTCAGAACGTGTTGGAAATTGATGACGTCGCTTTGAATGATGCACACTGAACGCAAAAATAGGCTGGATTCAAATATGTTTAAAAAACGTTGAAGTGCCCGTGTAACAGATGAGTTATCGTCCGAAACCCTGATACTCCGAAAGAGATTGTCCAGTTTGTACACGAGGTGCTTCCAGTTTTCGCCGTGACCCTCTCTACTCTTTTGCACATGCTATGCGGGTGAAATGATGATACCATGCCAAGTTCCAACATTTTCAGAGTTCATTTTTAGTGATTTTCAATTTCACCGTCATTTAGCTCTCTAAACAAATCGGTAAATGACTGAAAAGCAGCAAATGATGTCAGAACGTATTGGAAATTGATGACGTCGCTTTGAATGATGCATACTGAATGCAAAAATAGGTTGGAGTACAAATAAGTTTAAAATACATTGAAGTGCCCCTGTAACAGATGAGTTCTCGTCCGAAACCCTGATACTCCAAAAGAGATTGTCCAGTTTGTACACGAGGTGCGTCCAGTTTTCGCCGTGACCCTCTCTACTCGTTTGCACATGCTATGCGGGTGAAATGATGATACCATGCCAAGTTCCAACATTTTCAGAGTTCATTTTGTAGTGATTTTCAATTTGACCGTCATTTAGCTCTCTAAACAAATCGGTAAATGACTGAAAAACAGCACATGATGTCAGAACGTGTTGGAAATTGATGACGTCGCTTTGAATGATGCATACTGAACGCAAAAATAGGCTGGAGTTCAAATATGTTTAAAAACATTGAAGTGCCTGTGTAACAGATGAGTTATCGTCCGAAACCCTGATACTCCGAAAGAGATTGTCCAGTTTGTACACGAGGTGCGTCCAGTTTTCTCCGTGACCCTCTCTACTCTTTTGCACATCCTATGCGGGTGAAATGATGATACCATGCCATGTTCCAACATTTTCAGAGTTCATTTTTAGTGATTTTCAATTTCACCGTCATTTAGCTCTCTAAACAAATCGGTAAATGACTGAAAAGCAGCAAATGATGTCAGAACGTGTTGGAAATTGGTGACGTCGCTTTGAATGATGCATACTGAATGCAAAAATAGGTTGGAGTACAAATAAGTTTAAAATACATTGAAGTGCCCCTGTAACAGATGAGTTCTCGTCCGAAACCCTGATACTCCAAAAGAGATTGTCCAGTTTGTACACGAGGTGCGTCCAGTTTTCACCGTGACCCTCTCTACTCGTTTGCACATGCTATGCGGGTGAAATGATGATACCATGCCAAGTTCCAACATTTTCAGAGTTCATTTTGTAGTGATTTTCAATTTCACGGTCATTTAGCTCTCTAAACAAATCGGTAAATGACTGAAAAACAGCACATGATGTCAGAACGTGTTGGAAATTGATGACGTCGCTTTGAATGATGCATACTGAACGCAAAAATAGGCTAGAGTTCAAATATGTTTAAAAAACATTGAAGTGCCTGTGTAACAGATGGGTTATCGTCCGAAACCCTGATACTCCGAAAGAGATTGTCCAGTTTGTACACGAGGTGCGTCCAGTTTTCGCCGTGACCCTCTCTACTCTTTTGCACATGCTATGCGGGTGAAATGATGATACCATATCAAGTTCCAACATTTTCAGAGTTGATTTTGTAGTGATTTTCAATTTCACCGTCATTTAGCTCTCTAAACAAATCGGTAAATGACTGAAAAACAGCAAATGATGTCAGAACGTGTTGGAAATTGATGACGTCGCTTTGAATGATGCATACTGAACGCAAAAATAGGTTGGAGTACAAATAAGTTTAAAATACATTGAAGTGCCCCTGTAACAGATGAGTTCTCGTCCGAAATCCTGATACTCCGAAAGAGATTTTCCAGTTTGTACACGAGGTGCGTCCAGTTTTCGCCGTGACCCTCTCTACTCGTTTGCACATGCTATGCGGGTGAAATGATGATACCATGCCAAGTTCCAACATTTTCAAAGTTCATTTTGTAGTGATTTTCAATTTCACGGTCATTTAGCTCTCTAAACAAATCGGTAAATGACTGAAAAATAGCACATGATGTCAGAACGTGTTGGTTGATGACGTCGCTTTGAATGATGCATACTGAACTCAAAAATAGGCTGGAGTTCAAATAAGTTTAAAAAACATTGAGGTGCCCGTGTAACAGTTGAGTTCTCGTCCGAAACCCTGATACTCCGAAAGAGATTGTCCAGTTTGTACACGAGGTGCGTCCAGTTTTCACCGTGACCCTCTCTACTCTTTTGCACATGCTATGCGGGTGAAATGATGATACCATGCCAAGTTCCAACATTTTCAGAGTTCATTTTGTAGTGATTTTCAATTTCACCGTCATTTAGCTCTCTAAACAAATCGGTAAATGACTGAAAAACAGCAAATGATGTCAGAACGTGTTGGAAATTGATGACGTCGCTTTGAATGATGCATACTGAACGCAAAAATAGGCTGGAGTTCAAATAAGTTTGAAATACATTGAAGTGCACCTGTAACAGATGAGTTCTCGTCCGAAACCCTGATACTCCGAAAGAGATTGTCCAGTTTGTACACGAGGTGCGTCCAGTTTTCGCCGTGACCCTCTCTACTCTTTTGCACATGGTATGCGGGTGAAATGATGATACCATGCCAAGTTCCAACATTTTCAGAGTTCATTTTGTAGTGATTTTCAATTTCACGGTAATTTAGCTCTCTAAACAAATCGGTAAATGACTGAAAAACAGCACATGATGTCAGAACGTGTTGGAAATTGATGACGTCGCTTTGAATGATGCATACTGAACGCAAAAATAGGCTGGAGTTCAAATAAGTTTAAAAAACATTGAGGTGCTAGTGTAACAGATGAGTTCTCGTCCGAAACCCTGATACTCCGAATGAGATTGTCCAGTTTGTACACGAGGTGCGTCCAGTTTTCGCCGTGAACCTCTCTACTCTTTTGCACATGCTATGCGGGTGAAATGATGATACCATGCCAAGTTCCAACATTTTCAGAGTACATTTTGTAGTGATTTTCAATTTCACCGTCATTTAGCTCTCTAAACAAATCGGTAAATGAGTGAAAAACAGCAAATGATGTCAGAACGTGTTGGAAATTGATGACGTCGCTTTGAATGATGCACACTGAACGCAAAAATAGGCTGGATTCAAATATGTTTAAAAAACGTTGAAGTGCCCGTGTAACAGATGAGTTATCGTCCGAAACCCTGATACTCCGAAAGAGATTGTCCAGTTTGTACACGAGGTGCTTCCAGTTTTCGCCGTGACCCTCTCTACTCTTTTGCACATGCTATGCGGGTGAAATGATGATACCATGCCAAGTTCCAACATTTTCAGAGTTCATTTTTAGTGATTTTCAATTTCACCGTCATTTAGCTCTCTAAACAAATCGGTAAATGACTGAAAAGCAGCAAATGATGTCAGAACGTATTGGAAATTGATGACGTCGCTTTGAATGATGCATACTGAATGCAAAAATAGGTTGGAGTACAAATAAGTTTAAAATACATTGAAGTGCCCCTGTAACAGATGAGTTCTCGTCCGAAACCCTGATACTCCAAAAGAGATTGTCCAGTTTGTACACGAGGTGCGTCCAGTTTTCGCCGTGACCCTCTCTACTCGTTTGCACATGCTATGCGGGTGAAATGATGATACCATGCCAAGTTCCAACATTTTCAGAGTTCATTTTGTAGTGATTTTCAATTTGACCGTCATTTAGCTCTCTAAACAAATCGGTAAATGACTGAAAAACAGCACATGATGTCAGAACGTGTTGGAAATTGATGACGTCGCTTTGAATGATGCATACTGAACGCAAAAATAGGCTGGAGTTCAAATATGTTTAAAAACATTGAAGTGCCTGTGTAACAGATGAGTTATCGTCCGAAACCCTGATACTCCGAAAGAGATTGTCCAGTTTGTACACGAGGTGCGTCCAGTTTTCTCCGTGACCCTCTCTACTCTTTTGCACATCCTATGCGGGTGAAATGATGATACCATGCCATGTTCCAACATTTTCAGAGTTCATTTTTAGTGATTTTCAATTTCACCGTCATTTAGCTCTCTAAACAAATCGGTAAATGACTGAAAAGCAGCAAATGATGTCAGAACGTGTTGGAAATTGGTGACGTCGCTTTGAATGATGCATACTGAATGCAAAAATAGGTTGGAGTACAAATAAGTTTAAAATACATTGAAGTGCCCCTGTAACAGATGAGTTCTCGTCCGAAACCCTGATACTCCAAAAGAGATTGTCCAGTTTGTACACGAGGTGCGTCCAGTTTTCACCGTGACCCTCTCTACTCGTTTGCACATGCTATGCGGGTGAAATGATGATACCATGCCAAGTTCCAACATTTTCAGAGTTCATTTTGTAGTGATTTTCAATTTCACGGTCATTTAGCTCTCTAAACAAATCGGTAAATGACTGAAAAACAGCACATGATGTCAGAACGTGTTGGAAATTGATGACGTCGCTTTGAATGATGCATACTGAACGCAAAAATAGGCTAGAGTTCAAATATGTTTAAAAAACATTGAAGTGCCTGTGTAACAGATGGGTTATCGTCCGAAACCCTGATACTCCGAAAGAGATTGTCCAGTTTGTACACGAGGTGCGTCCAGTTTTCGCCGTGACCCTCTCTACTCTTTTGCACATGCTATGCGGGTGAAATGATGATACCATATCAAGTTCCAACATTTTCAGAGTTGATTTTGTAGTGATTTTCAATTTCACCGTCATTTAGCTCTCTAAACAAATCGGTAAATGACTGAAAAACAGCAAATGATGTCAGAACGTGTTGGAAATTGATGACGTCGCTTTGAATGATGCATACTGAACGCAAAAATAGGTTGGAGTACAAATAAGTTTAAAATACATTGAAGTGCCCCTGTAACAGATGAGTTCTCGTCCGAAATCCTGATACTCCGAAAGAGATTTTCCAGTTTGTACACGAGGTGCGTCCAGTTTTCGCCGTGACCCTCTCTACTCGTTTGCACATGCTATGCGGGTGAAATGATGATACCATGCCAAGTTCCAACATTTTCAAAGTTCATTTTGTAGTGATTTTCAATTTCACGGTCATTTAGCTCTCTAAACAAATCGGTAAATGACTGAAAAATAGCACATGATGTCAGAACGTGTTGGTTGATGACGTCGCTTTGAATGATGCATACTGAACTCAAAAATAGGCTGGAGTTCAAATAAGTTTAAAAAACATTGAGGTGCCCGTGTAACAGTTGAGTTCTCGTCCGAAACCCTGATACTCCGAAAGAGATTGTCCAGTTTGTACACGAGGTGCGTCCAGTTTTCACCGTGACCCTCTCTACTCTTTTGCACATGCTATGCGGGTGAAATGATGATACCATGCCAAGTTCCAACATTTTCAGAGTTCATTTTGTAGTGATTTTCAATTTCACCGTCATTTAGCTCTCTAAACAAATCGGTAAATGACTGAAAAACAGCAAATGATGTCAGAACGTGTTGGAAATTGATGACGTCGCTTTGAATGATGCATACTGAACGCAAAAATAGGCTGGAGTTCAAATAAGTTTGAAATACATTGAAGTGCACCTGTAACAGATGAGTTCTCGTCCGAAACCCTGATACTCCGAAAGAGATTGTCCAGTTTGTACACGAGGTGCGTCCAGTTTTCGCCGTGACCCTCTCTACTCTTTTGCACATGGTATGCGGGTGAAATGATGATACCATGCCAAGTTCCAACATTTTCAGAGTTCATTTTGTAGTGATTTTCAATTTCACGGTAATTTAGCTCTCTAAACAAATCGGTAAATGACTGAAAAACAGCACATGATGTCAGAACGTGTTGGAAATTGATGACGTCGCTTTGAATGATGCATACTGAACGCAAAAATAGGCTGGAGTTCAAATAAGTTTAAAAAACATTGAAGTGCCCGTGTAACAGATGAGTTCTCGTCCGAAACCCTGATACTCCGAAAGAGATTGTCCAGCTTGTACACGAGGTGTGTCCAGTTTTCGCCGTGACCCTCTGTACTCTTTTGCACATGCTATGCGGGTGAAATGATGATACCATGCCA
Organism: Aegilops tauschii subsp. strangulata; assembly: GCF_002575655.3. Taxonomy (NCBI): domain Eukaryota; kingdom Viridiplantae; phylum Streptophyta; class Magnoliopsida; order Poales; family Poaceae; genus Aegilops; species Aegilops tauschii. The sequence continues at coordinate 125,717,398 of NC_053041.3, forward strand.
AGTTCCAACATTTTCAGAGTTCATTTTTAGTGATTTTCAATTTCACCGTCATTTAGCTCTCTAAACAAATCGGTAAATGACTGAAAAACAGCAAATGATGTCAGAACGTGTTGGAAATTGATGACGTCGCTTTGAATGATGCATACTGAATGCAAAAATAGGTTGGAGTACAAATAAGTTTAAAATACATTGAAGTGCCCCTGTAACAGATGAGTTCTCGTCCGAAACCCTGATACTCCAAAAGAGATTGTCCAGTTTGTACACGAGGTGCGTCCAGTTTTCGCCGTGACCCTCTCTACTCGTTTGCACATGCTATGCGGGTGAAATGATGATACCATGCCAAGTTCCAACATTTTCAGAGTTCATTTTGTAGTGATTTTCAATTTCACGGTCATTTAGCTCTCTAAACAAATCGGTAAATGACTGAAAAATAGCACATGATGTCAGAACGTGTTGGAAATTGATGATGTCGCTTTGAATGATGCATACTGAACGCAAAAATAGGCTGGAGTTCAAATATGTTTAAAAAACATTGAAGTGCCTGTGTAACAGATGAGTTATCGTCCGAAACCCTGATACTCCGAAAGAGATTGTCCAGTTTGTACACGAGGTACGTCCAGTTTTCGCCGTGACCCTCTCTACTCTTTTGCACATGCTATGCGGGTGAAATGATGATACCATGCCAAGTTCCAATATTTTCAGAGTTCATTTTGTAGTGATTTTCAATTTCACCGTCATTTAGATCTCTAAACAAATCGGTAAATGACTGAAAAACAGCAAATGATGTCAGAACGTGTTGGAAATTGATGACATCGCTTTGAATGATGCATACTGAACGCAAAAATAGGTTGGAGTACAAATAAGTTTAAAATACATTGAAGTGCCCCTGTAACAGATTAGTTCTCGTCTGAAACCCTGATACTCCGAAAGAGATTGTCCAGTTTGTACACGAGGTGCGTCCAGTTTTCGCCGTGACCCTCTCTACTCGTTTGCACATGCTATGCGGGTGAAATGATGATACCATGCCAAGTTCCAACATTTTCAGAGTTCATTTTGTAGTGATTTTCGATTTCACGGTCATTTATCTCTCTAAACAAATCGGTAAATGACTGAAAAACAGCACATGATGTCAGAACGTGTTGGAAATTGATGACGTCGCTTTGAATGATGCATACTGAACGCAAAAATAGGCTGGAGTTCAAATAAGTTTAAAAAACATTGAGGTGCCCGTGTAACAGTTGAGTTCTCGTCCGAAACCCTGATACTCCGAAAGAGATTGTCCAGTTTGTACACGAGGTGCGTCCAGTTTTCGCCGTGACCCTCTCTACTCGTTTGCACATGCTATGCGGGTGAAATGATGATACCATGCCAAGTTCCAACATTTTCAGAGTTCATTTTGTAGTGATTTTCAATTTCACGGTCATTTATCTCTCTAAACAAATCGGTAAATGACTGAAAAAACAGCACATGATATCAGAACGTGTTGGAAATTGATGACGTCGCTTTGAATGATGCATCCTGAACGCAAAAATAGGCTGGAGTTCAAATAAGTTTAAAAAACATTGAGGTGCCCGTGTAACAGTTGAGTTCTCGTCCGAAACCCTGATACTCCGAAAGAGATTGTCCAGTTTGTACACGAGGTGCGTCCAGTTTTCACCGCGACCCTCTCTACTCTTTTGCACATGCTATGCGGGTGAAATGATGATACCATGCCAAGTTCCAACATTTTCAGAGTTCATTTTGTAGTGATTTTCAATTTCACCGTCATTTAGCTCTCTAAACAAATCGGTAAATGACTGAAAAACAGCAAATGATGTGAGAACGTGTTGGAAATTGATGACGTCGCTTTGAATGATGCATAATGAACGCAAAAATAGGCTGGAGTTCAAATAAGTTTAAAATACATTGAAGTGCCCCTGTAACAGATGAGTTCTCGTTCGAAACCCTGATACTCCGAAAGAGATTGTCCAGTTTGTACACGAGGTGCGTCCAGTTTTCGTCGTGACCCTCTCTACTCTTTTGCACATGCTATGCGGGTGAAATGATGATACCATGCCAAGTTCCAACATATTCAGAGTTCATTTTGTAGTGATTTTCAATTTCACGGTCATTTAGCTCTCTAAACAAATCGGTAAATGACTGAAAAACAGCACATGATGTCAGAACGTGTTGGAAATTGATGACGTCGCTTTGAATGATGCATACTGAACGCAAAAATAGGCTGGAGTTCAAATAAGTTTAAAAAACATTGAAGTGCCCGTGTAACAGATGAGTTCTCGTCCGAAACCCTGATACTCCGAAAGAGATTGTCCAGTTTGTACACGAGGTGCGTCCAGTTTTCGCCGTCACCCTCTGTACTCTTTTGCACATGCTATGCGGGTGAAATGATGATACCATGCCAAGTTCCAACATTTTTAGAGTTCATTTTGTAGTGATTTTCAATTTCACCATCATTTAGCTCTCTAAACAAATCGGTAAATGACTGAAAAACAGCAAATGATGTCAGAACGTGTTGGAAATTGATGAAGTCGCTTTGAATGATGCATACTGAACGCAAAAATAGGCTGGAGTTCAAATAAGTTTAAAAAACATTGAAGTGCCCGTGTAACAGATGATTCTCGTCCGAAACCCTGATACTCCGAAAGAGATTGTCCAGTTTGTACACGAGGTGCGTCCAGTTTTCGCCGTGACCCTCTCTACTCTTTTGCACATGCTATGCGGGTGAAATGATGATACCATGCCAAGTTCCAACATTTTCAGAGTTCATTTCGTAGTGATTTTCAATTGCACGGTCATTTAGCTCTCTAAACAAATCGGTAAATGACTGAAAAACAGCACATGATGTCAGAACGTGTTGGAAATTGATGACGTCGCTTTGAATGATGCATACTGAACGCAAAAATAGGCTGGAGTTCAAATAAGTTTAAAAAACATTGAAGTGCCCGTGTAACAGATGAGTTCTCGTCCGAAACCATGATACTCCGAAAGAGATTGTCCAGTTTGCACACGAGGTGCGTCCAGTTTTCGCCGTGACCCTCTCTACTCTTTTGCACATGCTATGCGGGTGAAATGATGATACCATGCCAAGTTCCAACATTTTCAGAGTTCATTTTGTAGTGATTTTCAATTTCACCGTCATTTAGCTCTCTAAACAAATCGGTAAATGACTGAAAAATAGCAAATGATGTCAGAACGTGTTGGAAATTGATGACGTCGCTTTGAATGATGCATACTGAACGCAAAAATAGGCAGGAGTTCAAATAAGTTTAAAATACATTGAAGTGCCCCTGTAACAGATGAGTTCTCGTCCGAAACACTAATACTCCGAAAGAGATTGTCCAGTTTGTACACGGGGTGCGTCCAGTTTTCGCCGTGACCCTCTCTACTCTTTTGCACATGCTATGCGGGTGAAATGATGATACCATGCCAAGTTCCAACATTTTCAGAGTTCATTTCGTAGTGATTTTCAATTTCACGGTCATTTAGCTCTCTAAACAAATCGGTAAATGACTGAAAAACAGCACATGATGTCAGTACGTGTTGGAAATTGATGACGTCACTTTGAATGATGCATACTGAACGCAAAAATAGGCTGGAGTTCAAATAAGTTTAAAAAACATTGAAGTGCTCGTGTAACAGATGAGTTCTCGTCCGAAACCCTGATACTCCGAAAGAGATTGTCCAGTTTGCACACGAGGTGCGTCCAGTTTTTGCCGTGACCCTCTCTACTCTTTTGCACATGCTATGCGGGTGAAATGATGATACCATGCCAAGTTCCAACATTTTCAGAGTTCATTTTGTAGTGATTTTCAATTTCACCGTCATTTAGCTCTCTAAACAAATCAGTAAATGACTGAAAAACAGCAAATGATGTCAGAACGTGTTGGAAATTGATGACGTCGCTTTGAATGATGCATACTGAACGCAAAAATAGGCAGGAGTTCAAATAAGTTTAAAATACATTGAAGTGCCCCTGTAACAGATGAGTTCTCGTCCGAAACCCTCATACTCCGAAAGAGATTGTCCAGTTTGTACACGGGGTGCGTCCAGTTTTCGCCGTGACCCTCTCTACTCTTTTGCACATGCTATGCGGGTGAAATGATGATACCATGCCAAGTTCCAACATTTTCAGAGTTCATTTCGTAGTGATTTTCAATTTCACGGTCATTTAGCTCTCTAAACAAATCGGTAAATGACTGAAAAACAGCATATGATGTCAGTACATGTTGGAAATTGATGACGTCACTTTGAATGATGCATACTGAACGCAAAAATAGGCTGGAGTTCAAATAAGTTTAAAAAACATTGAAGTGCCCGTGTAACAGATGAATTCTCGTCCGAAACCCTGATACTCCGAAAGAGATTGTCCAGTTTGTACACGAGGTGCGTCCAGTTTTCGCCGTCACCCTCTGTACTCTTTTGCACATGCTATGCGGGTGAAATGATGATACCATGCCAAGTTCCAACATTTTTAGAGTTCATTTTGTAGTGATTTTCAATTTCACCGTCATTTAGCTCTCTAAACAAATCGGTAAATGACTGAAAAACAGCAAATGATGTCAGAACGTGTTGGAAATTGATGAAGTCGCTTTGAATGATGCATACTGAACGCAAAAATAGGCTGGAGTTCAAATAAGTTTAAAAAACATTGAGGTGCCCGTGTAACATATGATTCTCGTCCGAAACCCTGATACTCCGAAAGAGATTGTCCAGTTTGTACACGAGGTGCGTCCAGTTTTCGCCGTGACCCTCTCTACTCTTTTGCACATGCTATGCGGGTGAAATGATGATACCATGCCAAGTTCCAACATTTTCAGAGTTCATTTTGTAGTGATTTTCAATTTCACCGTCATTTAGCTCTCTAAACAAAACGGTAAATGACTGAAAAACAGCAAATGATGTCAGAACGTGTTGGAAATTGATGACGTCGCTTTGAATGATGCATACTGAACGCAAAAATAGGTTGGAGTACAAATAAGTTTAAAATACATTGAAGTGCCCCTGTAACAGATGAGTTCTCGTCCGAAACCCTGATACTCCGAAAGAGATTGTCCAGTTTGTACACGAGGTGCGTCCAGTTTTCGCCGTGACCCTCTCTACTCGTTTGCACATGCTATGCGGGTGAAATGATGATACCATGCCAAGTTCCAACATTTTCAGAGTTCATTTTGTAGTGATTTTCAATTTCACGGTCATTTATCTCTCTAAACAAATCGGTAAATGACTGAAAAAACAGCACATGATGTCAGAACGTGTTGGAAATTGATGACGTCGCTTTGAATGATGCATACTGAACGCAAAAATAGGCTGGAGTTCAAATAAGTTTAAAAAACATTGAGGTGCCCGTGTAACAGATGAGTTCTCGTCCGAAACCCTGATACTCCGAAAGAGATTTTCCAGTTTGTACACGAGGTGCGTCCAGTTTTCGCCGTCACCCTCTGTACTCTTTTGCACATGCTATGCGGGTGAAATGATGATACCATGCCAAGTTCCAACATTTTTAGAGTTCATTTTGTAGTGATTTTCAATTTCACCATCATTTAGCTCTCTAAACAAATCGGTAAATGACTGAAAAACAGCAAATGATGTCAGAACGTGTTGGAAATTGATGAAGTCGCTTTGAATGATGCATACTGAACGCAAAAATAGGCTGGAGTTCAAATAAGTTTAAAAAACATTGAAGTGCCCGTGTAACAGATGATTCTCGTTCGAAACCCTGATACTCCGAAAGAGATTGTCCAGTTTGTACACGAGGTGCGTCCAGTTTTCGCCGTGACCCTCTCTATTCTTTTGCACATGCTATGCGGGTGAAATGATGATACCATGCCAAGTTCCAACATTTTCAGAGTTTATTTTGTAGTGATTTTCAATTTCACCGTCATTTAGCTCTCTAAACAAATCGGTAAATGACTGAAAAACAACAAATAATGTCAGAACGTGTTGGAAATTGATGACGTCGCTTTGAATGATGCATATTGAACGCAAAAATAGGCTGCAATTCAAATATGTTTAAAAAACATTGAAGTGCCCGTGTAACAGATGAGTTCTCGTCCGAAACCCTGATACTCCGAAAGAGATTGTTCAGTTTGCACACGAGGTGCGTCCAGTTTTCGCCGTGACCCTCTCTACTCTTTTGCACATGCTATGCGGGTGAAATGATGATACCATGCCAAGTTCCAATATTTTCAGAGTTCATTTTGTAGTGATTTTCAATTTCACCGTCATTTAGCTCTCTAAACAAATCGGTAAATGACTGAAAAACAGCAAATGATGTCAGAACGTGTTGGAAATTGATGACGTCGCTTTGAATGATGCATACTGAATGCAAAAATAGGCAGGAGTTCAAATAAGTTTAAAATACATTGAAGTGCCCCTGTAATAGATGAGTTCTCGTCCGAAACCCTAATACTCCGAAAGAGATTGTCCAGTTTGTACACGGGGTGCGTCCATTTTTCGCCGTGACCCTCTCTACTCTTTTGCACATGCTATGCGGGTGAAATGATGATACCATGCCAAGTTCCAACATTTTCAGAGTTCATTTTGTAGTGATTTTCAATTTCACGGTCATTTAGCTCTCTAAACAAATCGGTAAATGACTGAAAAACAGCACATGATGTCAGTACGTGTTGGAAATTGATGACGTCACTTTGAATGATGCATACTGAACGCAAAAATAGGCTGGAGTTCAAATAAGTTTAAAAAACATTGAAGTGCCCGTGTAACAGATGAGTTCTCGTCCGAAACCCTGATACTCCGAAAGAGATTGTCCAGTTTGTACACGAGGTGCGTCCAGTTTTCACCGTCACCCTCTGTACTCTTTTGCACATGCTATGCGGGTGAAATGATGATACCATGCCAAGTTCCAACATTTTTAGAGTTCATTTTGTAGTGATTTTCAATTTCACCGTCATTTAGCTCTCTAAACAAATCGGTAAATGACTGAAAAACAGCAAATGATGTCAGAACGTGTTGGAAATTGATGAAGTCGCTTTGAATGATGCATACTGAACGCAAAAATAGGCTGGAGTTCAAATAAGTTTAAAAAACATTGAAGTGCCCGTGTAACAGATGATTCTCGTTCGAAACCCTGATACTCCGAAAGAGATTGTCCAGTTTGTACACGAGGTGCGTCCAGTTTTCGCCGTGACCCTCTCTACTCTTTTGCACATGCTATGCGGGTGAAATGATGATACCATGCCAAGTTCCAACATTTTCAGAGTTCATTTTGTAGTGATTTTCAATTTCACCGTCATTTAGCTCTCTAAACAAATCGGTAAATGACTGAAAAACAACAAATAATGTCAGAACGTGTTGGAAATTGATGACGTCGCTTTGAATGATGCATACTGAACGCAAAAATAGGCTGCAATTCAAATATGTTTAAAAAACATTGAAGTGCCCGTGTAACAGATGAGTTCTCGTCCGAAACCCTGATACTCCGAAAGAGATTGTTCAGTTTGCACACGAGGTGCGTCCAGTTTTCGCCGTGACCCTCTCTACTCTTTTGCACATGCTATGCGGGTGAAATGATGATACCATGCCAAGTTCCAATATTTTCAGAGTTCATTTTGTAGTGATTTTCAATTTCACCGTCATTTAGCTCTCTAAACAAATCGGTAAATGACTGAAAAACAGCAAATGATGTCAGAACGTGTTGGAAATTGATGACGTCGCTTTGAATGATGCATACTGAATGCAAAAATAGGCAGGAGTTCAAATAAGTTTAAAATACATTGAAGTGCCCCTGTAACAGATGAGTTCTCGTCCGAAACCCTAATACTCCGAAAGAGATTGTCCAGTTTGTACACGGGGTGCGTCCAGTTTTCGCCGTGACCCTCTCTACTCTTTTGCACATGCTATGCGGGTGAAATGATGATACCATGCCAAGTTCCAACATTTTCAGAGTTCATTTTGTAGTGATTTTCAATTTCACGGTCATTTAGCTCTCTAAACAAATCGGTAAATGACTGAAAAACAGCACATGATGTCAGTACGTGTTGGAAATTGATGACGTCACTTTGAATGATGCATACTGAACGCAAAAATAGGCTGGAGTTCAAATAAGTTTAAAAAACATTGAAGTGCCCGTGTAACAGATGAGTTCTCGTCCGAAACCCTGATACTCCGAAAGAGATTGTCCAGTTTGTACACGAGGTGCGTCCAGTTTTCACCGTCACCCTCTGTACTCTTTTGCACATGCTATGCGGGTGAAATGATGATACCATGCCAAGTTCCAACATTTTTAGAGTTCATTTTGTAGTGATTTTCAATTTCACCGTCATTTAGCTCTCTAAACAAATCGGTAAGTGACTGAAAAACAGCAAATGATGTCAGAACGTGTTGGAAATTGATGAAGTCGCTTTGAATGATGCATACTGAACGCAAAAATAGGCTGGAGTTCAAATAAGTTTAAAAAACATTGAAGTGCCCGTGTAACAGATGATTCTCGTTCGAAACCCTGATACTCCGAAAGAGATTGTCCAGTTTGTACACGAGGTGCGTCCAGTTTTCGCCGTGACCCTCTCTACTCTTTTGCACATGCTATGCGGGTGAAATGATGATACCATGCCAAGTTCCAACATTTTCAGAGTTCATTTTGTAGTGATTTTCAATTTCACCGTCATTTAGCTCTCTAAACAAATCGGTAAATGACTGAAAAACAACAAATAATGTCAGAACGTGTTGGAAATTGATGACGTCGCTTTGAATGATGCATACTGAACGCAAAAATAGGCTGCAATTCAAATATGTTTAAAAAACATTGAAGTGCCCGTGTAACAGATGAGTTCTCGTCCGAAACCCTGATACTCCGAAAGAGATTGTTCAGTTTGCACACGAGGTGCGTCCAGTTTTCGCCGTGACCCTCTCTACTCTTTTGCACATGCTATGCGGGTGAAATGATGATACCATGCCAAGTTCTAATATTTTCAGAGTTCATTTTGTAGTGATTTTCAATTTCACCGTCATTTAGCTCTCTAAACAAATCGGTAAATGACTGAAAAACAGCAAATGATGTCAGAACGTGTTGGAAATTGATGACGTCGCTTTGAATGATGCATACTGAATGCAAAAATAGGCAGGAGTTCAAATAAGTTTAAAATACATTGAAGTGCCCCTGTAACAGATGAGTTCTCGTCCGAAACCCTAATACTCCGAAAGAGATTGTCCAGTTTGTACACGGGGTGCGTCCAGTTTTCGCCGTGACCCTCTCTACTCTTTTGCACATGCTATGCGGGTGAAATGATGATACCATGCCAAGTTCCAACATTTTCAGAGTTCATTTTGTAGTGATTTTCAATTTCACGGTCATTTAGCTCTCTAAACAAATCGGTAAATGACTGAAAAACAGCACATGATGTCAGTACGTGTTGGAAATTGATGACGTCACTTTGAATGATGCATACTGAACGCAAAAATAGGCTGGAGTTCAAATAAGTTTAAAAAACATTGAAGTGCCCGTGTAACAGATGAGTTCTCGTCCGAAACCCTGATACTCCGAAAGAGATTGTCCAGTTTGTACACGAGGTGCGTCCAGTTTTCACCGTCACCCTCTGTACTCTTTTGCACATGCTATGCGGGTGAAATGATGATACCATGCCAAGTTCCAACATTTTTAGAGTTCATTTTGTAGTGATTTTCAATTTCACCGTCATTTAGCTCTCTAAACAAATCGGTAAATGACTGAAAAACAGCAAATGATGTCAGAACGTGTTGGAAATTGATGAAGTCGCTTTGAATGATGCATACTGAACGCAAAAATAGGCTGGAGTTCAAATAAGTTTAAAAAACATTGAAGTGCCCGTGTAACATATGATTCTCGTCCGAAACCCTGATACTCCGAAAGAGATTGTCCAGTTTGTACACGAGGTGCGTCCAGTTTTCGCCGTGACCCTCTCTACTCTTTTGCACATGCTATGCGGGTGAAATGATGATACCATGCCAAGTTCCAACATTTTCAGAGTTCATTTTGTAGTGATTTTCAATTTCACCGTCATTTAGCTCTCTAAACAAATCGGTAAATGACTGGAAAACAACAAACGATGTCAGAACGTGTTGGAAATTGATGACGTCCCTTTGAATGATGCATACTGAACGCAAAAATAGGCTGGAGTTCAAATATGTTTAAAAAACATTGAAGTGCCCGTGTAACAGATGAGTTCTCGTCCGAAACCCTGATACTCCGAAAGAGATTGTCCAGTTTGCACACGAGGTGCGTCCAGTTTTCGCCGTGACCCTCTCTACTCTTTTGCACATGCTATGCGGATGAAATGATGATACCATGCCAAGTTCCAACATATTCAGAGTTCATTTTGTAGTGATTTTCAATTTCACCGTCATATAGCTCTCTAAACAAATCGGTAAATGACTGAAAAACAGCAAATGATGTCAGAACGTGTTGGAAATTGATGACGTCGCTTTGAATGATGCATACTGAACGCAAAAATAGGCAGGAGTTCAAATAAGTTTAAAATACATTGAAGTGCCCCTGTAACAGATGAGTTCTCGTCCGAAACCCTAATACTCCGAAAGAGATTGTCCAGTTTGTACACGGGGTGCGTCCAGTTTTCGCCGGGACCCTCTCTACTCTTTTACACATGCTATGCGGGTGAAATGATGGTACCATGCCAAGTTCCAACATTTTCAGAGTTCATTTTGTAGTGATTTTCAATTTCACGGTCATTTACCTCTCTAAACAAATCGGTAAATGACTGAAAAACAGCACATGATGTCAGTACGTGTTGGAAATTGATGACGTCGCTTTGAATGATGCATACTGAACGCAAAAATAGGCTCGAGTTCAAATAAGTTTAAAAAACATTGAAGTGCCCGTGTAACAGTTGAGTTCTTGTCCGAAACCCTGATACTCCGAAAGAGTTTGTCCAGTTTGTACATGAGGTGCGTCCAGTTTTCGCCGTGACCCTCTCTACTATTTTGCACATGCTATGCGGGCGAAATGATGATACCATGCCAAGTTCCAGCATTTCCAGAGAAAATTTTAGTGATTTTCAATTTCACCGTCATTTAGCTCTCTAAACAAATCGGTAAATGACTGAAAAACAGTAAATGATGTCAGAACGTGTTGGAAATTGATGACGTCACTTTGAATGATGCATACTGAACGCAAAAATAGGCTGGAGTTCAAATAAGTTTAAAAAACATTGAAGTGCCCGTGTAACAGATGAGTTCTCGTCCGAAACCCTGATACTCCGAAAGAGATTGTCCAGTTTGTACACGAGGTGCATCCAGTTTTCACTGTCACCCTCTGTACTCTTTTGCACATGCTATGCGGGTGAAATGATGATACCATGCCAAGTTCCAACATTTTCAGAGTTCATTTTGTAGTGATTTTCAATTTCACCGTCATTTAGCTCTCTAAACAAATCGGTAAATGAGTGAAAAACAGCAAATGATCTGAGAACGTGTTGGAAATTGATGACGTCGCTTTGAATGATGCATACTGAACGCACAAATAGGCTGCAGTTCAAATATGTTTAAAAAACATTGAAGTGCCCGTGTAACAGATGAGTTCTCGTCCGAAACCCTGATACTCCGAAAGAGATTGTCCAGTTTGTACACGAGGTGCGTCCAGTTTTCGCCGTGACCCTCTCTACTCTTTTGCACATGCAATGCGTGTGAAATGATGACACCATGCCAAGTTCCAACATTTTCAGAGTTCATTTTGTGGTGATTTTCAATTTCACCGTCATTTAGCTCTCTAAACAAATCGGTAAATGACTGAAAAACAGCAAATGATGTCAGAACGTGTAGGAAATTGATGACGTCGCTTTGAATGATGCATACTGAACGTAAAAATAGGCTGGAGTTCAAATAAGTTTAAAAAACATTGAAGTGCCCGTGTAACAGATGAGTTCTCGTCCGAAACCCTGATACTCCGAAAGAGATTGTCCAGTTTGTACACGAGGTGCGTCCAGTTTTCGCCGTGACCCTCTCTACTCTTTTGCACATGCTATGCGGGTGAAATGATGATACCGTGCCAAGTTCCAACATTTTCAGAGTTCATTTTGTAGTGATTTTCAATTTCACGGTCATTTAGCTCTCTAAACAAATCGGTAAATGACTGAAAAACAGCAAATGATGTTAGAACGTGTTGGAAATTGATGACGTCGCTTTGAATGATGCATACTGAACGCAAAAATAGGCTGGAGTACAAATAAGTTTAAAATACATTGAAGTGCCCCTGTAACAGATGAGTTCTCGTCCGAAACCCTAATACTCCGAAAGAGTTTGTCCAGTTTGTACACGGGGTGCGTCCAGTTTTCGCCGTGACCCTCTCTACTCTTTTGCACATGCTATGCGGGTGAAATGATGATACCATGCCAAGTTCCAACATTTTCAGAGTTCATTTTGTAGTGATTTTCAATTTCACGGTCATTTAGCTCTCTAAACAAATCGGTAAATGACTGAAAAACAGCACATGATGTCAGTACGTGTTGGAAATTGATGACGTCGCTTTGAATGATGCATACTGAACGCAAAAATAGGCTGGAGTTCAAATAAGTTTAAAAAACATTGAAGTGCCCGTGTAACAGTTGAGTTCTCATCCGAAACGCTGATACTCCGAAAGAGTTTGTCCAGTTTGTACATGAGGTGCGTCCAGTTTTCACCGTGACCCTCTCTACTATTTTGCACATGCTATGCGGGCGAAATGATGATACCATGCCAAGTTCCAGCATTTCCAGAGAAAATTTTAGTGATTTTCAATTTCCCCATCATTTAGCTCTCTAAACAAATCGGTAAATGACTGAGAAACAGCAAATGATGTCAGAACGTGTTGGAAATTGATGATGTCACTTTGAATGATGCATACTGAACGCAAAAATAGGCTGGAGTTCAAATAAGTTTAAAAAACATTGAGGTGCCCGTGTAACAGATGAGTTCTCGTCCGAAACCCTGATACTCCGAAAGAGATTGTCCAGTTTGTACACGAGGTGCGTCCAGTTTTCGCCGTGAACCTCTCTACTCTTTTGCACATGCTATGCGGGTGAAATGATAATACCATGCCAAGTTCCAACATTTTCAGAGTACATTTTGTAGTGATTTTCAATTTCACCGTCATTTAGCTCTCTAAACAAATCGGTAAATGAGTGAAAAACAGCAAATGATGTGAGAACGTGTTGGAAATTGATGACGTCGCTTTGAATGATGCATACTGAACGCAAAAATAGGCTGGAGTTCAAATATGTTTAAAAAACATTGAAGTGCCCGTGTAACAGATGAGTTCTCGTCCGAAACCCTGATACTCCGAAAGAGATTGTCCAGTTTGTACACGAGGTGCGTCCAGTTTTCGCCGTGACCCTCTCTACTCTTTTGCACATGCTATGCGGGTGAAATGATGACACCATGCCAAGTTCCAACATTTTCAGAGTACATTTTGTAGTGATTTTCAATTTCACCGTCATTTAGCTCTCTAAACAAATCGGTAAATGACTGAAAAACAGCAAATGATGTCAGAACGTGTAGGAAATTGATGACGTCGCTTTGAATGATGCATACTGAACGTAAAAATAGGCTGGAGTTCAAATAAGTTTAAAAAACGTTGAAGTGCCCGTGTAACAGATGAGTTCTCGTCCGAAACCCTGATACTCCGAAAGAGATTGTCCAGTTTGTACACGAGCTGCGTCCAGTTTTCGCCGTGACCCTCTCTACTCTTTTGCACATGCTATGCGGGTGAAATGATGACACCATGCCAAGTTCCAACATTTTCAGAGTACATTTTGTAGTGATTTTCAATTTCACCGTCATTTAGCTCTCTAAACAAATCGGTAAATGACTGAAAAACAGCAAATGATGTCAGAACGTGTAGGAAATTGATGACGTCGCTTTGAATGATGCATACTGAACGTAAAAATAGGCTGGAGTTCAAATAAGTTTAAAAAACGTTGAAGTGCCCGTGTAACAGATGAGTTCTCGTCCGAAACCCTGATACTCCGAAAGAGATTGTCCAGTTTGTACACGAGCTGCGTCCAGTTTTCGCCGTGACCCTCTCTACTCTTTTGCACATGCTATGCGGGTGAAATGATGACACCATGCCAAGTTCCAACATTTTCAGAGTTCATTTTGTAGTGATTTTCAATTTCACGGTCATTTAGCTCTCTAAACAAATCAGTAAATGACTGAAAAACAGCACATGATGTCAGTACGTGTTGGAAATCGATGACGTCGCTTTGAATGATGCATACCGAACGCAAAAATAGGCTGGAGTTCAAATAAGTTTAAAAAACATTGAGTGCCCGTGTAACAGTTGAGTTCTCGTCCGAAACCCTGATACTCCGAAAGAGTTTGTCCAGTTTGTACATGAGGTGCGTCCAGTTTTCGCCGTGACCCTCTCTACTATTTTGCACATGCTATGCGGGCGAAATGATGATACCATGCCAAGTTCCAGCATTTCCAGAGAAATTTTTAGTGATTTTCAATTTCACCGTCATTTAGCTCTCTAAACAAATCGGTAAATGACTGAAAAACAGCAAATGATGTCAGAACGTGTTGGAAATTGACGACGTCACTTTGAATGAAGCATACTGAACGCATAAATAGGCTGGAGTTCAAATAAGTTTAAAAAACATTGAGGTGCCCGTGTAACAGATGAGTTCTCGTCCGAAACCCTGATACTCCGAAAGAGATTGTCCAGTTTGTACACGAGGTGCGTCCAGTTTTCGCCGTGAACCTCTCTACTCTTTTGCACATGCTATGCGGGTGAAATGATAATACCATGCCAAGTTCCAACATTTTCAGAGTACATTTTGTAGTGATTTTCAATTTCACCGTCATTTAGCTCTCTAAACAAATCGGTAAATGAGTGAAAAACAGCAAATGATGTGAGAACGTGTTGGAAATTGATGACGTCGCTTTGAATGATGCATACTGAACGCAAAAATAGGCTGGAGTTCAAATATGTTTAAAAAACATTGAAGTGCCCGTGTAACAGATGAGTTCTCGTCCGAAACCTCATACTCCGAAGGAGATTGTCCAGTTTGTACACGAGGTGCGTCCAGTTTTCTCCGTGACCCTCTCTACTCTTTTGCACATGCTATGCGGGTGAAATGATGACACCATGCCAAGTTCCAACATTTTCAGAGTTCATTTTGTAGTGATTTTATATTTCACCGTCATTTAGCTCTCTAAACAAATCGGTAAATGACTGAAAAACAGCAAATGATGTCAGAACGTGTAGGAAATTGATGACGTCGCTTTGAATGATGCATACTGAACGTAAAAATAGGCTGGAGTTCAAATAAGTTTAAAAAACGTTGAAGTGCCCGTGTAACAGATGAGTTCTCGTCCGAAACCCTGATACTCCGAAAGAGATTGTCCAGTTTGTACACGAGGTGAGTCCAGTTTTCGCCGTGACCCTCTCTACTCTTTTGCCCATGCTATGCGGGTGAAATGATGATACGGTGCCAAGTTCCAACATTTTTAGAGTTCATTTTGTAGTGATTTTCAATTTCACCGTCATTTAGCTCTCTAAACAAATCGGTAAATGACTGAAAAATAGCAAATGATGTCAGAACGTGTTCGAAATTGATGACGTCGCTTTGAATGATGCATACTGAATGCAAAAATAGGCTGGAGTTTAAATAAGTTTAAAATACATTGAAGTGCCCCTGTAACAGATGAGTTCTCGTCCGAAACCCTGATACTCCGAAAGAGGTTGTCCAGTTTGTACACGAGGTGCGCCCAGTTTTCGCCGTGACCCTCTGTACTCTTTTGCACATGCTATGCGGGTGAAATGATGATACCATGCCAAGTTCCAACATTTTCAGAGTTCATTTTGTAGTGATTTTCAATTTCACGGTCATTTAGCTCTCTAAACAAATCGGTAAATGACTGAAAAACAGCACATGATGTCAGTACGTGTTGGAAATTGATGACGTCGCTTTGAATGATGCATACTGAACGCAAAAATAGGCTGGAGTTCAAATAAGTTTAAAAAACATTGAAGTGCCCGTGTAACAGTTGAGTTCTCGTCCGAAACCCTGATACTCCGAAAGAGATTGTCCAGTTTGTACATGAGGTGCGTCCAGTTTTCGCTGTGACCCTCTCTACTATTTTGCACATACTATGCGGGCGAAATGATGATACCATGCCAAGTTCCAGCATTTCTAGAGAAAATTTTAGTGATTTTCAATTTCACGATCATTTAGCTCTCTAAACAAATCGGTAAATGACTGAAAAACAGCAAATGATGTCAGAACGTGTTGGAAATTGATGACGTCGCTTTGAATGATGCATACTGAACGCAAAAATAGGCTGGAGTACAAATAAGTTTAAAATACATTGAAGTGCCCCTGTAACAGATGAGTTCTCGTCCGAAACCCTAATACTCCGAAAGAGATTGTCCAGTTTGTACACGGGGTGCGTCCAGTTTTCGCCGTGACCCTCTCTACTCTTTTGCACATGCTATGCGGGTGAAATGATGATACCATGCCAAGATCCAACATTTTCAGAGTACATTTTGTAGTGATTTTCAATTTCACCGTCATTTAGCTCTCTAAACAAATCGGTAAATGAGTGAAAAACAGCAAATGATCTGAGAACGTGTTGGAAATTGATGACGTCGCTTTGAATGATGCATACTGAACGCACAAATAGGCTGGAGTTCAAATATGTTTAAAAAACATTGAAGTGCCCGTGTAACAGATGAGTTCTCGTCCGAAACCCTGATACTCCGAAAGAGATTGTCCAGTTTGTACACGAGGTGCGTCCAGTTTTCGCCGTGACCCTCTCTACTCTTTTGCACATGCTATGCGGGTGAAATGATGACACCATGCCAAGTTCCAACATTTTCAGAGTACATTTTGTAGTGATTTTCAATTTCACCGTCATTTAGCTCTCTAAACAAATCGGTAAATGAGTGAAAAACAGCAAATGATCTGAGAACGTGTTGGAAATTGATGACGTCGCTTTGAATGATGCATACTGAACACACAAATAGGCTGGAGTTCAAATATGTTTAAAAAACATTGAAGTGCCCGTGTAACAGATGAGTTGTCGTCCGAAACCCTGATACTCCGAAAGAGATTGTCCAGTTTGTACACGAGGTGCGTCCAGTTTTCGCCGTGACCCTCTCTACTCTTTTGCACATGCTATGCGGGTGAAATGATGATACCATGCCAAGTTCCAACATTTTCAGAGTTCATTTTGTAGTGATTTTCAATTTCACCGTCATTTAGCTCTCTAAACAAATCGGTAAATGACTGAAAAACAGCAAATGATGTCAGAACGTGTTGGAAATTGATGACGTCGCTTTGAATGATGCATACTGAACGCAAAAATAGGCTGGAGTTCAAATAAGTTTAAAATACATTGAAGTGCCCCTGTAACAGATGAGTTCTCGTCCGAAACCCTAATACTCCGAAAGAGATTATCCAGTTTGTACACGAGGTGCGTCCAGTTTTCGCCTTGAACCTCTCTACTCTTTTGCACATGCTATGCGGGTGAAATGATGACACCATGCCACGTTCCAACATTTTCAGAGTACATTTTGTAGTGATTTTCAATTTCACCGCCATTTAGCTCTCTAAACAAATCGGTAAATGAGTGAAAAACAGCAAATGATGTGAGAACGTGTTGGAAATTGATGACGTCGCTTTGAATGATGCATACTGAACGCAAAAATAGGCTGGAGTTCAAATAAGTTTAAAAAACATTGAAGTGCCCATGTAACAGTTGAGTTCTCGTCCGAAACCCTGATACTCCGAAAGAGTTTGTCCAGTTTGTACATGAGGTGCGTCCAGTTTTCGCCGTGACCCTCTCTACTATTTTGCACATGCTATGCAGGCGAAATGATGATACCATGCCAAGTTCCAGCATTTCCAGAGAAAATTTTAGTGATTTTCAATTTCACCGTCATTTAGCTCTCTAAACAAATCGGTAAATGACTGAAAAACAGCAAATGATGTCAGAACGTGTTGGAAATTGATGACGTCACTTTGAATGATGCATACTGAACGCAAAAATAGGCTGGAGTTCAAATAAGTTTAAAAACATTGAGGTGCCCGTGTAACAGATGAGTTCTCGTCCGAAACCCTGATACTCCGAAAGAGATTGTCCAGTTTGTACACGAGGTGCGTCCAGTTTTCGCCGTGACCCTCTCTACTCTTTTGCACATGCTATGCGGGCGAAATGATGACACCATGCCAAGTTCCAACATTTTCAGAGTTCATTTTGTAGTGATTTTCAATTTCATCGTCATTTAGCTCTCTAAACAAATCGGTAAATGACTGAAAAACAGCAAATGATGTCAGAACGTGTAGGAAATTGATGACGTCGCTTTGAATGATGCATACTGAACGTAAAAATAGGCTGGAGTTCAAATAAGTTTAAAAAACGTTGAAGTGCCCGTGTAACAGATGAGTTCTCGTCCGAAACCCTGATACTCCGAAAGAGATTGTCCAGTTTGTACACGAGGTGCGTCCAGTATTCGCCGTGACCCTCTCTACTCTTTTGCACATGCTATGCGGGTGAAATGATGATACCGTGCCAAGTTCCAACATTTTCAGAGTTCATTTTGTAGTGATTTTCAATTTCACCGTCATTTAGCTCTCTAAACAAATCGGTAAATGACTGAAAAACAGCAAATGATGTCAGAACGTGTTGGAAATTGATGACGTCGCTTTGAATGATGCACACTGAACGCAAAAATAGGCTGGAGTTCAAATAAGTTTAAAATACATTGAAGTGTCCCTGTAACAGATGAGTTCTCGTCCGAAACCCTGATACTCCGAAAGAGATTGTCCAGTTTGTACACGGGGTGCGTCCAGTTTTCGCCGCGACCCTCTCTACTCTTTTGCGCATGCTATGAGGGTGAAATGATGATACCATGCCAAGTTCCAACATTTTCAGAGTTCATTTTGTAGTGATTTTCAATTTCACCGTCATTTAGCTCTCTAAACAAATCGGTAAATGACTGAAAAACAGCACATGATGTCAGTACGTGTTGGAAATTGATGACGTCGCTTTGAATGATGCATACTGAACGCAAAAATAGGCTGGAGTTCAAATAAGTTTAAAAAACATTGAAGTGCCCGTGTAACAGTTGAGTTCTCGTCCGAAACCCTGATACTCCAAAAGAGATTGTCCAGTTTGTACACGAGGTGCGTCCAGTTTTCGCCGTGACCCTCTGTACTCTTTTTGCACATGCTATGCGGGTGAAATGATGATACCATGCCAAGTTCCAGCATTTTCAGAGTTCATTTTGTAGTGATTTTCAATTTCACCGTCATTTAGCTCTCTAAACAAATCGGTAAATGAGTGAAAAACAGCAAATGATGTCAGAACGTGTTGGAAATTGATGACGTCGCTTTGAATGATGCATACTGAACGCAAAAATAGGCTGGAGTTCAAATAAGTTTAAAAAACATTGAGGTGCCCGTGTAACAGATGAGTTCTCGTCCGAAACCCTGATACTCCGAAAGAGATTGTCCAGTTTGTACACGAGGTGCGTCCAGTTTTCGCCGCGACCCTCTCTACTCTTTTGCGCATGCTATGCGGGTGAAATGATTATACCATGCCAAGTTCCAACATTTTCAGAGTTCACTTTGTAGTGATTTTCAATTTCACCGTCATTTAGCTCTCTAAACAAATCGGTAAATGAGTGAAAAACAGCAAATGATGTGAGAACGTGTTGGAAATTGATGACGTCGCTTTGAATGATGCATACTGAACGCAAAAATAGGCTGGAGTTCAAATAAGTTTAAAAAACATTGAGGTGCCCGTGTAACAGATGAGTTCTCGTCCGAAACCCTGATACTCCGAAAGAGATTGTCCAGTTTGTACACGAGGTGCGTCCAGTTTTCGCCGTGACCCTCTCTACTCTTTTGCACATGCTATGCGGGTGAAATGATAACACCATGCCAAGTTCCAACATTTTCAGAGTTCATTTTGTAGTGATTTTCAATTTCACCGTCATTTAGCTCTCTAAACAAATCGCTAAATGACTGAAAAACAGCAAATGATGTCAGAACGTGTAGGAAATTGATGACGTCGCTTTGAATGATGCATACTGAACGTAAAAATAGGCTGGAGTTCAAATAAGTTTAAAAAACGTTGAAGTGCCCGTGTAACAGATGAGTTCTCGTCCGAAACCCTGATACTCCGAAAGAGATTGTCCAGTTTGTACACGAGGTGCGTCCAGTATTCGCCGTGACCCTCTCTACTCTTTTGCACATGCTATGCGGGTGAAATGATGATACCGTGCCAAGTTCCAACATTTTCAGAGTTCATTTTGTAGTGATTTTCAATTTCACCGTCATTTAGCTCTCTAAACAAATCGGTAAATGACTGAAAAACAGCAAATGATGTCAGAACGTGTTGGAAATTGATGACGTCGCTTTGAATGATGCACACTGAACGCAAAAATAGGCTGGAGTTCAAATAAGTTTAAAATACATTGAAGTGTCCCTGTAACAGATGAGTTCTCGTCCGAAACCCTGATACTCCGAAAGAGATTGTCCAGTTTGTACACGGGGTGCGTCCAGTTTTCGCCGCGACCCTCTCTACTCTTTTGCGCATGCTATGAGGGTGAAATGATGATACCATGCCAAGTTCCAACATTTTCAGAGTTCATTTTGTAGTGATTTTCAATTTCACCGTCATTTAGCTCTCTAAACAAATCGGTAAATGACTGAAAAACAGCACATGATGTCAGTACGTGTTGGAAATTGATGACGTCGCTTTGAATGATGCATACTGAACGCAAAAATAGGCTGGAGTTCAAATAAGTTTAAAAAACATTGAAGTGCCCGTGTAACAGTTGAGTTCTCGTCCGAAACCCTGATACTCCAAAAGAGATTGTCCAGTTTGTACACGAGGTGCGTCCAGTTTTCGCCGTGACCCTCTGTACTCTTTTTGCACATGCTATGCGGGTGAAATGATAATACCATGCCAAGTTCCAGCATTTTCAGAGTTCATTTTGTAGTGATTTTCAATTTCACCGTCATTTAGCTCTCTAAACAAATCGGTAAATGAGTGAAAAACAGCAAATGATGTCAGAACGTGTTGGAAATTGATGACGTCGCTTTGAATGATGCATACTGAACGCAAAAATAGGCTGGAGTTCAAATAAGTTTAAAAAACATTGAGGTGCCCGTGTAACAGATGAGTTCTCGTCCGAAACCCTGATACTCCGAAAGAGATTGTCCAGTTTGTACACGAGGTGCGTCCAGTTTTCGCCGCGACCCTCTCTACTCTTTTGCGCATGCTATGCGGGTGAAATGATTATACCATGCCAAGTTCCAACATTTTCAGAGTTCACTTTGTAGTGATTTTCAATTTCACCGTCATTTAGCTCTCTAAACAAATCGGTAAATGAGTGAAAAACAGCAAATGATGTGAGAACGTGTTGGAAATTGATGACGTCGCTTTGAATGATGCATACTGAACGCAAAAATAGGCTGGAGTTCAAATAAGTTTAAAAAACATTGAGGTGCCCGTGTAACAGATGAGTTCTCATCCGAAACCCTGATACTCCGAAAGAGATTGTCCAGTTTGTACACGAGGTGCGTCCAGTTTTCGCCGTGACCCTCTCTACTCTTTTGCACATGCTATGCGGGTGAAATGATAACACCATGCCAAGTTCCAACATTTTCAGAGTTCATTTTGTAGTGATTTTCAATTTCACCGTCATTTAGCTCTCTAAACAAATCGGTAAATCACTGAAAAACAGCAAATGATGTCAGAACGTGTAGGAAATTGATGACGTCGCTTTGAATGATGCATACTGAACGCAAAAATAGGCTGGAGTTCAAATAAGTTTAAAAAACATTGAGGTGCCCGTGTAACAGATGAGTTCTCGTCCAAAACCCTGATACTCGGAAAGAGATTGTCCAGTTTGTACACGAGGTGCGTCCAGTTTTCGCCGTGAACCTCTCTACTCTTTTGCACATGCTATGCGGGTGAAATGATTATACCATGCCAAGTTCCAACATTTTCAGAGTACATTTTGTAGTGATTTTCAATTTCACCGTCATTTAGCTCTCTAAACAAATCGGTAAATGAGTGAAAAACAGCAAATGATGTGAGAACGTGTTGGAAATTGATGACGTCGCTTTGAATGATGCATACTGAACGCAAAAATAGGCTGGAGTTCAAATATGCTTAAAAAACATTGAAGTGCCCGTGTAACAGATGAGTTCTCGTCCGAAACCCTAATACTCCGAAAGAGATTGTCCAGTTTGTACACGAGGTGCGTCCAGTTTTCGCCGTGACCCTCTCTACTCTTTTGCACATGCTATGCGGGTGAAATGATGATACCGTGCCAAGTTCCAACATTTTCAGAGTTCATTTTGTAGTGATTTTCAATTTCACCGTCATTTAGCTCTCTAAACAAATCGGTAAATGAGTGAAAAACAGCAAATGATGTCAGAACGTGTTGGAAATTGATGACGTCGCTTTGAATGATGCATACTGAACGCAAAAATAGGCTGGAGTTCAAATAAGTTTAAAAAACATTGAGGTGCCCGTGTAACAGATGAGTTCTCGTCCGAAACCCTGATACTCCGAAAGAGATTGTCCAGTTTGTACACGAGGTGCGTCCAGTTTTCGCCGCGACCCTCTCTACTCTTTTGCGCATGCTATGCGGGTGAAATGATGATACCATGCCAAGTTCCAACATTTTCAGAGTTCATTTTGTAGTGATTTTCAATTTCACCGTCATTTAGCTCTCTAAACAAATCGATAAATGACTGAAAAACAGCAAATGATGTCAGAACGTGTTGGAAATTGATGACGTCGCTTTGAATGATGCATACTGAACGCAAAAATAGGCTGGAGTTCAAATAAGTTTAAAAAACATTGAGGTGCCCGTGTAACAGATGAGTTCTCGTCCGAAACCCTGATACTCCGAAAGAGATTGTCCAGTTTGTACACGAGGTGCGTCCAGTTTTCGCCGTG
Organism: Aegilops tauschii subsp. strangulata; assembly: GCF_002575655.3. Taxonomy (NCBI): domain Eukaryota; kingdom Viridiplantae; phylum Streptophyta; class Magnoliopsida; order Poales; family Poaceae; genus Aegilops; species Aegilops tauschii. Next base: position 125,740,309 of record NC_053041.3, read on the forward strand.
ACCCTCTCTACTCTTTTGCACATGCTATGCGGGTGAAATGATAACACCATGCCAAGTTCCAACATTTTCAGAGTTCATTTTGTAGTGATTTTCAATTTCACCGTCATTTAGCTCTCTAAACAAATCGGTAAATGACTGAAAAACAGCAAATGATGTCAGAACGTGTAGGAAATTGATGACGTCGCTTTGAATGATGCATACTGAACGCAAAAATAGGCTGGAGTTCAAATAAGTTTAAAAAACATTGAGGTGCCCGTGTAACAGATGAGTTCTCGTCCGAAACCCTGATACTCCGAAAGAGATTGTCCAGTTTGTACACGAGGTGCGTCCAGTTTTCGCCGCGACCCTCTCTACTCTTTTGCGCATGCTATGCGGGTGAAATGATGATACCATGCCAAGTTCCAACATTTTCAGAGTTCATTTTGTAGTGATTTTCAATTTCACCGTCATTTAGCTCTCTAAACAAATCGATAAATGACTGAAAAACAGCAAATGATGTCAGAACGTGTTGGAAATTGATGACGTCGCTTTGAATGATGCATACTGAACGCAAAAATAGGCTGGAGTTCAAATAAGTTTAAAAAACATTGAGGTGCCCGTGTAACAGATGAGTTCTCGTCCGAAACCCTGATACTCCGAAAGAGATTGTCCAGTTTGTACACGAGGTGCGTCCAGTTTTCGCCGTGACCCTCTCTACTCTTTTGCACATGCTATGCGGGTGAAATGATAACACCATGCCAAGTTCCAACATTTTCAGAGTTCATTTTGTAGTGATTTTCAATTTCACCGTCATTTAGCTCTCTAAACAAATCGGTAAATGACTGAAAAACAGCAAATGATGTCAGAACGTGTAGGAAATTGATGACGTCGCTTTGAATGATGCATACTGAACGCAAAAATAGGCTGGAGTTCAAATAAGTTTAAAAAACATTGAGGTGCCCGTGTAACAGATGAGTTCTCGTCCGAAACCCTGATACTCCGAAAGAGATTGTCCAGTTTGTACACGAGGTGCGTCCAGTTTTCGCCGTGAACCTCTCTACTCTTTTGCACATGCTATGCGGGTGAAATGATTATACCATGCCAAGTTCCAACATTTTCAGAGTACATTTTGTAGTGATTTTCAATTTCACCGTCATTTAGCTCTCTAAACAAATCGGTAAATGAGTGAAAAACAGCAAATGATGTGAGAACGTGTTGGAAATTGATGATGTCGCTTTGAATGATGCATACTGAACGCAAAAATAGGCTGGAGTTCAAATATGTTTAAAAAACATTGAAGTGCCCGTGTAACAGATGAGTTCTCGTCCGAAACCCTGATACTCCGAAAGAGATTGTCCAGTTTGTACACGAGGTGCGTCCAGTTTTCGCCGTGACCCTCTCTACTCTTTTGCACATGCTATGCGGGTGAAATGATGATACCGTGCCAAGTTCCAACATTTTCAGAGTTCATTTTGTAGTGATTTTCAATTTCACCGTCATTTAGCTCTCTAAACAAATCGGTAAATGACTGAAAAACAGCAAATGATGTCAGAACGTGTTGGAAATTGATGACGTCGCTTTGAATGATGCATACTGAACGCAAAAATAGGCTGGAGTTTAAATAAGTTTAAAAAACATTGAGGTGCCCCTGTAACAGATGAGTTCTCGTCCGAAACCCTGATACTCCGAAAGAGATTGTCCAGTTTGTACACGAGGTGCGTCCAGTTTTCGCCGTGACCCTCTGTACTCTTTTGCACATGCTATGCGGTTGAAATGATGATACCATGCCAAGTTCCAACATTTTCAGAGTTCATTTTGTATTGATTTTCAATTTCACGGTCATTTAGCTCTCTAAACAAATCGGTAAATGAGTGAAAAACAGCAAATGATGTGAGAACGTGTTGGAAATTGATGACGTCGCTTTGAATGATGCATACTGAACGCAAAAATAGGCTGGAGTTCAAATAAGTTTAAAAAACATTGAAGTGCCCGTGTAACAGATGAGTTCTCGTCCGAAACCCTGATACTCCGAAAGAGATTGTCTAGTTTGTACACGAGGTGCGTCCAGTTTTCGCCGTGACCCTCTCTACTCTTTTGCACATGCTATGCGGGTGAAATGATGACACCATGCCAAGTTCCAACATTTTCAGAGTTCATTTTGTAGTGATTTTCAATTTCACCGTCATTTAGCTCTCTAAACAAATCGGTAAATGACTGAAAAACAGCAAATGATGTCAGAACGTGTAGGAAATTGATGACGTCGCTTTGAATGATGCATACTGAACGCAAAACTAGGCTGGAGTTCAAATAAGTTTAAAAAACATTGAGGTGCCCGTGTAACAGATGAGTTCTCGTCCGAAACCCTGATACTCCAAAAGAGATTGTCCAGTTTGTACACGAGGTGCGTCCAGTTTTCGCCGAGAACCTCTCTACTCTTTTGCACATGCTATGCGGGTGAAATGATTATACCATGCCAAGTTCCAACATTTTCAGAGTACATTTTGTAGTGATTTTCAATTTCACCGTCATTTAGCTCTCTAAACAAATCGGTAAATGAGTGAAAAACAGCAAATGATGTGAGAACGTGTTGGAAATTGATGATGTCGCTTTGAATGATGCATACTGAACGCAAAAATAGGCTGGAGTTCAAATATGTTTAAAAAACATTGAAGTGCCCGTGTAACAGATGAGTTCTCGTCCGAAACCCTGATACTCCGAAAGAGATTGTCCAGTTTGTACACGAGGTGCGTCCAGTTTTCGCCGTGACCCTCTCTACTCTTTTGCACATGCTATGCGGGTGAAATGATGATACCGTGCCAAGTTCCAACATTTTCAGAGTTCATTTTGTAGTGATTTTCAATTTCACCGTCATTTAGCTCTCTAAACAAATCGGTAAATGACTGAAAAACAGCAAATGATGTCAGAACGTGTTGGAAATTGATGACGTCGCTTTGAATGATGCATACTGAACGCAAAAATAGGCTGGAGTTTAAATAAGTTTAAAAAACATTGAGGTGCCCCTGTAACAGATGAGTTCTCGTCCGAAACCCTGATACTCCGAAAGAGATTGTCCAGTTTGTACACGAGGTGCGTCCAGTTTTCGCCGTGACCCTCTGTACTCTTTTGCACATGCTATGCGGTTGAAATGATGATACCATGCCAAGTTCCAACATTTTCAGAGTTCATTTTGTATTGATTTTCAATTTCACGGTCATTTAGCTCTCTAAACAAATCGGTAAATGAGTGAAAAACAGCAAATGATGTGAGAACGTGTTGGAAATTGATGACGTCGCTTTGAATGATGCATACTGAACGCAAAAATAGGCTGGAGTTCAAATAAGTTTAAAAAACATTGAAGTGCCCGTGTAACAGATGAGTTCTCGTCCGAAACCCTGATACTCCGAAAGAGATTGTCTAGTTTGTACACGAGGTGCGTCCAGTTTTCGCCGTGACCCTCTCTACTCTTTTGCACATGCTATGCGGGTGAAATGATGACACCATGCCAAGTTCCAACATTTTCAGAGTTCATTTTGTAGTGATTTTCAATTTCACCGTCATTTAGCTCTCTAAACAAATCGGTAAATGACTGAAAAACAGCAAATGATGTCAGAACGTGTAGGAAATTGATGACGTCGCTTTGAATGATGCATACTGAACGCAAAACTAGGCTGGAGTTCAAATAAGTTTAAAAAACATTGAGGTGCCCGTGTAACAGATGAGTTCTCGTCCGAAACCCTGATACTCCAAAAGAGATTGTCCAGTTTGTACACGAGGTGCGTCCAGTTTTCGCCGAGAACCTCTCTACTCTTTTGCACATGCTATGCGGGTGAAATGATTATACCATGCCAAGTTCCAACATTTTCAGAGTACATTTTGTAGTGATTTTCAATTTCACCGTCATTTAGCTCTCTAAACAAATAGGTAAATGAGTGAAAAACAGCAAATGATGTGAGAACGTGTTGGAAATTGATGACGTCGCTTTGAATGATGCATACTGAACGCAAAAATAGGCTGGAGTTCAAATATGTTTAAAAAACATTGAAGTGCCCGTGTAACAGATGAGTTCTCGTCCGAAACCCTGATACTCCGAAAGAGATTGTCCAGTTTGTACACGAGGTACGTCCAGTTTTCGCCGTGACCCTCTCTACTCTTTTGCACATGCTATGCGGGTGAAATGATGATACCGTGCCAAGTTCCAACATTTTCAGAGTTCATTTTGTAGTGATTTTCAATTTCACCGTCATTTAGCTCTCTAAACAAATCGGTAAATGACTGAAAAACAGCAAATGATGTCAGAACGTGTTGGAAATTGATGACGTCGCTTTGAATGATGCATACTGAACGCAAAAATAGGCTGGAGTTTAAATAAGTTTAAAATACATTGAAGTGCCCGTGTAACAGATGAGTTCTCGTCCGAAACCCTGATACTCCGAAAGAGATTGTCTAGTTTGTACACGAGGTGCGTCCAGTTTTCGCCGTGACCCTCTGTACTCTTTTGCACATGCTATGCGGGTGAAATGATGATACCATGACAAGTTCCAACATTTTCAGAGTTCATTTTGTAGTGATTTTCAATTTCACGGTCATTTAGCTCTCTAAACAAATCGGTAAATGACTGAAAAACAGCACATGATGTCAGAACGTGTTGGAAATTGATGACGTCGCTTTGAATGATGCATACTGAACGCAAAAATAGGCTGGAGTTCAAATAAGTTTAAAAAACATTGAAGTGCCCGTGTAACAGTTGAGTTCTCGTCCGAAACCCTGATACTCCGAAAGAGATTGTCTAGTTTGTACACGAGGTGCGTCCAGTTTTCGCCGTGACCCTCTCTACTGTTTTGCACATGCTATGCGGGCGAAATGATGATACCATGCCAAGTTCCAACATTTTCAGAGTTCATTTTGTAGTGATTTTCAATTTCACCGTCATTTAGCTCTCTAAACAAATCGGTAAATGAGTGAAAAACAGCAAATGATGTCAGAACGTGTTGGAAATTGATGACGTCGCTTTGAATGATGCATACTGAACGCAAAAATAGGCTGGAGTTCAAATATGTTTAAAAAACATTGAAGTGCCCGTGTAACAGATGAGTTCTCGTCCGAAACCCTGATACTCCGAAAGAGATTGTCCATTTTGTACACGAGGTGCGTCCAGTTTTCGCCGTGACCCTCTCTACTCTTTTGCACATGCTATGCGGGTGAAATGATGATACCATGCCAAGTTCCAACATTTTCAGAGTACATTTTGTAGTGATTTTCAATTTCACCGTCATTTAGCTCTCTAAACAAATCGGTAAATGAGTGAAAAACAGCAAATGATGTGAGAACGTGTTGGAAATTGATGACGTCGCTTTGAATGATGCATACTGAACGCAAAAATAGGCTGGAGTTCAAATATGTTTAAAAACATTGAAGTGCCCGTGTAACAGATGAGTTCTCGTCCGAAACCCTGATACTCCGAAAGAGGTTGTCCAGTTTGTACACGAGGTGCGTCCAGTTTTCGCCGTGACCCTCTCTACTCTTTTGCACATGCTATGCGGGTGAAATGATGATACCGTGCCAAGTTCCAACATTTTCAGAGTTCATTTTGTAGTGATTTTCAATTTCACCGTCATTTAGCTCTCAAAACAAATCGGTAAATGACTGAAAAACAGCAAATGATGTCAGAACGTGTTGGAAATTGATGACGTCGCTTTGAATGATGCATACTGAACGCAAAAATAGGCTGGAGTTTAAATAAGTTTAAAATACATTGAAGTGCCCCTGTAACAGATGAGTTCTCGTCCGAAACCCTGATACTCCGAAAGAGATTGTCCAGTTTGTACACGAGGTGCGTCCAGTTTTCGCCGTGACCCTCTGTACTCTTTTGCACATGCTATGCGGGTGAAATGATGATACCATGCCAAGTTCCAACATTTTCAGAGTTCATTTTGTAGTGTTTTTCAATTTCACGGTCATTTAGCTCTCTAAACAAATCGGTAAATGACTGAAAAACAGCACATGATGTCAGAACGTGTTGGAAATTGATGACGTCGCTTTGAATGATGCATACTGAACGCAAAAATAGGCTGGAGTTCAAATAAGTTTAAAAAACATTGAAGTGCCCGTGTAAAAGTTGAGTTCTCGTCCGAAACCCTGATACTCCGAAAGAGATTGTCCAGTTTGTACACGAGGTGCGTCCAGTTTTCGCCGTGACCCTCTCTACTCTTTTGCACATGCTATGCGGGTGAAATGATGATACCGTGCCAAGTTCCAACATTTTCAGAGTTCATTTTGTAGTGATTTTCAATTTCACCGTCATTTAGCTCTCTAAACAAATCGGTAAATGACTGAAAAACAGCAAATGATGTCAGAACGTGTTGGAAATTGATGACGTCGCTTTGAATGATGCATACTGAACGCAAAAATAGGCTGGAGTTTAAATAAGTTTAAAATACATTGAAGTGCCCCTGTAACAGATGAGTTCTCGTCCGAAACCCTGATACTCCGAAAGAGATTGTCCAGTTTGTACACGAGGTGCGTCCAGTTTTCGCCGTGACCCTCTGTACTCTTTTGCACATGCTATGCGGGTGAAATGATGATACCATGCCAAGTTCCAACATTTTCAGAGTTCATTTTGTAGTGATTTTCAATTTCACGGTCATTTAGCTCTCTAAACAAATCGGTAAATGACTGAAAAACAGCACATGATGTCAGAACGTGTTGGAAATTGATGACGTCGCTTTGAATGATGCATACTGAACGCAAAAATAGGCTGGAGTTCAAATAAGTTTAAAAAACATTGAAGTGCCCGTGTAACAGTTGAGTTCTCGTCCGAAACCCTGATACTCCGAAAGAGATTGTCCAGTTTGTACACGAGGTGCGTCCAGTTTTCGCCGTGACCCTCTCTACTGTTTTGCAAATGCTATGCGGGCGAAATGATGATACCATGCCAAGTTCCAACATTTTCAGAGTTCATTTTGTAGTGATTTTCAATTTCACCGTCATTTAGCTCTCTAAACAAATCGGTAAATGAGTGAAAAACAGCAAATGATGTGAGAACGTGTTGGAAATTGATGACGTTGCTTTGAATGATGCATACTGAACGCAAAAATAGGCTGGAGTTCAAATAAGTTTAAAAAACATTGAAGTGCCCGTGTAACAGTTGAGTTCTCGTCCGAAACCCTGATACTCCGAAAGAGATTGTCCAGTTTGTACACGAGGTGCGTCCAGTTTTCGCCGTGACCCTCTCTACTCTTTTGCACATGCTATGCGGGTGAAATGATGATACCGTGCCAAGTTCCAACATTTTCAGAGTTCATTTTGTAGTGATTTTCAATTTCACCGTCATTTAGCTCTCTAAACAAATCGGTAAATGACTGAAAAACAGCAAATGATGTCAGAACGTGTTGGAAATTGATGACGTCGCTTTGAATGATGCATACTGAACGCAAAAATAGGCTGGAGTTTAAATAAGTTTAAAATACATTGAAGTGCCCCTGTAACAGATGAGTTCTCGTCCGAAACCCTGATACTCCGAAAGAGATTGTCCAGTTTGTACACGAGGTGCGTCCAGTTTTCGCCGTGACCCTCTGTACTCTTTTGCACATGCTATGCGGGTGAAATGATGATACCATGCCAAGTTCCAACATTTTCAGAGTTCATTTTGTAGTGTTTTTCAATTTCACGGTCATTTAGCTCTCTAAACAAATCGGTAAATGACTGAAAAACAGCACATGATGTCAGAACGTGTTGGAAATTGATGACGCGCTTTGAATGATGCATACTGAACGCAAAAATAGGCTGGAGTTCAAATAAGTTTAAAAAACATTGAAGTGCCCGTGTAACAGTTGAGTTCTCGTCCGAAACCCTGATACTCCGAAAGAGATTGTCCAGTTTGTACACGAGGTGCGTCCAGTTTTCGCCGTCACCCTCTCTACTGTTTTGCACATGCTATGCGGGCGAAATGATGATACCATGCCAAGTTCCAACATTTTCAGAGTTCATTTTGTAGTGATTTTCAATTTCACCGTCATTTAGCTCTCTAAACAAATCGGTAAATGAGTGAAAAACAGCAAATGATGTCAGAACGTGTTGGAAATTGATGACGTCGCTTTGAATGATGCATACTGAACGCAAAAATAGGCTGGAGTTCAAATATGTTTAAAAAACATTGAAGTGCCCGTGTAACAGATGAGTTCTCGTCCGAAACCCTGATACTCCGAAAGAGATTGTCCATTTTGTACACGAGGTGCGTCCAGTTTTCGCCGTGACCCTCTCTACTCTTTTGCACATGCTATGCGGGTGAAATGATGATACCATGCCAAGTTCCAACATTTTCAAAGTTCATTTTCTAGTGATTTTCAATTTCACCGTCATTTAGCTCTCTAAAGAAATCGGTAAATGACTAAAAAACAGCAAATGATGTCAGAACATGTTGGAAATTGATGACGTCGCTTCGAATGATGCATACTGAACGCAAAAATAGGCAGGAGTTCAAATAAGTTTAAAATACATTGAAGTGCCCCTGTAACAGATGAGTTCTCGTCCGAAACCCTAATACTCCGAAAGAGATTGTCCAGTTTGTACACGGGGTGCATCCAGTTTTCGCCGTGACCCTCTCTACTCTTTTGCACATGCTATGCGGGTGAAATGATGATACCATGCCAAGTTCCAACATTTTCAGAGTTCATTTTGTAGTGATTTTCAATTTCACCGTCATTTAGCTCTCTAAACAAATCGGTAAATGACTGAAAAACAGCACATGATGCCAGTACGTGTTGGAAATTGATGACGTCGCTTTGAATGATGCATACTGAACGCAAAAATAGGCTGGAGTTCAAATAAGTTTAAAAAACATTGAAGTGCCCGTGTAACAGTTGAGTTCTCGTCCGAAACTCTGATACTCCGAAAGAGATTGTCCAGTTTGTACATGAGGTGCGTCCAGTTTTCGCCGTGACCCTCTCTACTCTTTTGCACATGCTATGCGGGTGAAATTATGATACCATGCCAAGTTCCAACATTTTCAGAGTTCATTTTGTAGTGATTTTCAATTTCACCGTCATTTAGCTCTCTAAACAAATCGGTAAATGACTGAAAAAAAGCAAATGATGTCAGAACGTGTTGGAAATTGATGACGTCGCTTTGAATGATGCATACTAAACGCAAAAATAGGCAGGAGTTCAAATAAGTTTAAAATACATTGAAGTGCCCCTGTAACAGATGAGTTCTCGTCCGAAACCCTAATACTCCGAAAGAGATTGTCCAGTTTTGTACACGGGGTGCGTCCAGTTTTTGCCGTGACCCTCTCTACTCTTTTGCACATGCTATGCGGGTGAAATTATGATACCATGCCAAGTTCCAACATTTTCAGAGTTCATTTTGTAGTGATTTTCAATTTCACCGTCATTTAGCTCTCTAAACAAATCGGTAAATGACTGAAAAAAAGCAAATGATGTCAGAACGTGTTGGAAATTGATGACGTCGCTTTGAATGATGCATACTAAACGCAAAAATAGGCAGGAGTTCAAATAAGTTTAAAATACATTGAAGTGCCCCTGTAACAGATGAGTTCTCGTCCGAAACCCTAATACTCCGAAAGAGATTGTCCAGTTTTGTACACGGGGTGCGTCCAGTTTTCGCCGTGACCCTCTCTACTCTTTTGCACATGCTATGTGGGTGAAATGATGATACCATGCCAAGTTCCAACATTTTCAGAGTTCATTTTGTAGTGATTTTCAATTTCACGGTCATTTAGCTCTCTAAACAAATCGGTAAATGACTGAAAAACAGCACATGATGTCAGTACGTGTTGGAAATTGATGACGTCGCTTTGAATGATGCATACTGAACGCAAAAATAGGCTGGAGTTCAAATAAGTTTAAAAAACATTGAAGTGCCCGTGTAACAGTTGAGTTCTTGTCCGAAACCCTGATACTCCGAAAGAGATTGTCCAGTTAGTACATGAGGTGCGTCCAGTTTTCGCCGTGACCCTCTCTACTATTTTGCACATGCTATGCGGGCGAAATGATGATACCATGCCAAGTTCCAGCATTTCCAGAGAAAATTTTAGTGATTTTCAATTTCACCGTCATTTAGCTCTCTAAACAAATCGGTAAATGACTGAAAAACAGCACATGATGTCAGAACGTGTTGGAAATTGATGACGTCGCTTTGAATGATGCATACTGAACGCAAAAATAGGCTGGAGTTCAAATATGTTTAAAAAACATTGAAGTGCCCGTGTAACAGATGAGTTCTCGTCCGAAACCCTGATACTCCGAAAGAGATTGTCCAGTTTGTACACGAGGTGCGTCCAGTTTTCGCCGTGACCCTCTCTACTCTTTTGCACATGCTATGCGGGTGAAATGATGATACCATGCCAAGTTCCAACATTTTCAGAGTTCATTTTGTAGTGATTTTCAATTTCACCGTCATTTAGCTCTCTAAAGAAATCGGTAAATGACTGAAAAACAGCAAATGATGTCAGAACATGTTGGAAATTGATGACGTCGCTTTGAATGATGCATACTGAACGCAAAAATAGGCAGGAGTTCAAATAAGTTTAAAATACATTGAAGCGCCCCTGTAACAGATGAGTTCTCGTCCGAAACCCTAATACTCCGAAAGAGATTGTTTAGTTTGTACACGGGGTGCATCCAGTTTTCGCCGTGACCCTCTCTACTCTTTTGCACATGCTATGCGGGTGAAATGATGATACCATGCCAAGTTCCAACATTTTCAGAGTTCATTTTGTAGTGATTTTCAATTTCACGGTCATTTAGCTCTCTAAACAAATCGATAAATGACTGAAAAACAGCACATGATGCCAGTACGTGTTGGAAATTGATGACGTCGCTTTGAATGATGCATACTGAACGCAAAAATAGGCTGGAGTTCAAATAAGTTTAAAAAACATTGAAGTGCCCGTGTAACAGTTGAGTTCTCGTCCGAAACCCTGATACTCCGAAAGAGATTGTCCAGTTTGTACATGAGGTGCGTCCAGTTTTCGCCGTGACCCTCTCTACTCTTTTGCACATGCTATGCGGGTGAAATTATGATACCATGCCAAGTTCCAACATTTTCAGAGTTCATTTTGTAGTGATTTTCAATTTCACCGTCATTTAGCTCTCTAAACAAATCGGTAAATGACTGAAAAACAGCACATGATGTCAGTACGTGTTGGAAATTGATGACGTCGCTTTGAATGATGCATACTGAACGCAAAAATAGGCTGGAGTTCAAATAAGTTTAAAAAACATTGAAGTGCCCGTGTAACAGTTGAGTTCTTGTCCGAAACCCTGATACTCCGAAAGAGATTGTCCAGTTAGTACATGAGGTGCGTCCAGTTTTCGCCGTGACCCTCTCTACTATTTTGCACATGCTATGCGGGCGAAATGATGATACCATGCCAAGTTCCAGCATTTCCAGAGAAAATTTTAGTGATTTTCAATTTCACCGTCATTTAGCTCTCTAAACAAATCGGTAAATGACTGAAAAACAGCACATGATGTCAGAACGTGTTGGAAATTGATGACGTCGCTTTGAATGATGCATACTGAACGCAAAAATAGGCTGGAGTTCAAATATGTTTAAAAAACATTGAAGTGCCCGTGTAACAGATGAGTTCTCGTCCGAAACCCTGATACTCCGAAAGAGATTGTCCATTTTGTACACGAGGTGCGTCCAGTTTTCGCCGTGACCCTCTCTACTCTTTTGCACATGCTATGCGGGTGAAATGATGATACCATGCCAAGTTCCAACATTTTCAAAGTTCATTTTCTAGTGATTTTCAATTTCACCGTCATTTAGCTCTCTAAAGAAATCGGTAAATGACTGAAAAACAGCAAATGATGTCAGAACATGTTGGAAATTGATGACGTCGCTTCGAATGATGCATACTGAACGCAAAAATAGGCAGGAGTTCAAATAAGTTTAAAATACATTGAAGTGCCCCTGTAACAGATGAGTTCTCGTCCGAAACCCTAATACTCCGAAAGAGATTGTCCAGTTTGTACACGGGGTGCATCCAGTTTTCGCCGTGACCCTCTCTACTCTTTTGCACATGCTATGCGGGTGAAATGATGATACCATGCCAAGTTCCAACATTTTCAGAGTTCATTTTGTAGTGATTTTCAATTTCACGGTCATTTAGCTCTCTAAACAAATCGGTAAATGACTGAAAAACAGCACATGATGCCAGTACGTGTTGGAAATTGATGACGTCGCCTTGAATGATGCATACTGAACGCAAAAATAGGCTGGAGTTCAAATAAGTTTAAAAAACATTGAAGTGCCCGTGTAACAGTTGAGTTCTCGTCCGAAACCCTGATACTCCGAAAGAGATTGTCCAGTTTGTACATGAGGTGCGTCCAGTTTTCGCCGTGACCCTCTCTACTCTTTTGCACATGCTATGCGGGTGAAATTATGATACCATGCCAAGTTCCAACATTTTCAGAGTTCATTTTGTAGTGATTTTCAATTTCACCGTCATTTAGCTCTCTAAACAAATCGGTAAATGACTGAAAAAAAGCAAATGATGTCAGAACGTGTTGGAAATTGATGACGTCGCTTTGAATGATGCATACTAAACGCAAAAATAGGCAGGAGTTCAAATAAGTTTAAAATACATTGAAGTGCCCCTGTAACAGATGAGTTCTCGTCCGAAACCCTAATACTCCGAAAGAGATTGTCCAGTTTTGTACACGGGGTGCGTCCAGTTTTCGCCGTGACCCTCTCTACTCTTTTGCACATGCTATGCGGGTGAAATTATGATACCATGCCAAGTTCCAACATTTTCAGAGTTCATTTTGTAGTGATTTTCAATTTCACCGTCATTTAGCTCTCTAAACAAATCGGTAAATGACTGAAAAAAAGCAAATGATGTCAGAACGTGTTGGAAATTGATGACGTCGCTTTGAATGATGCATACTAAACGCAAAAATAGGCAGGAGTTCAAATAAGTTTAAAATACATTGAAGTGCCCCTGTAACAGATGAGTTCTCGTCCGAAACCCTAATACTCCGAAAGAGATTGTCCAGTTTTGTACACGGGGTGCGTCCAGTTTTCGCCGTGACCCTCTCTACTCTTTTGCACATGCTATGCGGGTGAAATGATGATACCATGCCAAGTTCCAACATTTTCAGAGTTCATTTTGTAGTGATTTTCAATTTCACGGTCATTTAGCTCTCTAAACAAATCGGTAAATGACTGAAAAACAGCACATGATGTCAGTACGTGTTGGAAATTGATGACGTCGCTTTGAATGATGCATACTGAACGCAAAAATAGGCTGGAGTTCAAATAAGTTTAAAAAACATTGAAGTGCCCGTGTAACAGTTGAGTTCTTGTCCGAAACCCTGATACTCCGAAAGAGATTGTCCAGTTTGTACATGAGGTGCGTCCAGTTTTCGCCGTGACCCTCTCTACTATTTTGCACATGCTATGCGGGCGAAATGATGATACCATGCCAAGTTCCAGCATTTCCAGAGAAAATTTTAGTGATTTTCAATTTCACCGTCATTTAGCTCTCTAAACAAGTCGGTAAATGACTGAAAAACAGCACATGATGTTAGAACGTGTTGGAAATTGATGACGTCGCTTTGAATGATGCATACTGAACGCAAAAATAGGCTGGAGTTCAAATATGTTTAAAAAACATTGAAGTGCCCGTGTAACAGATGAGTTCTCGTCCGAAACCCTGATACTCCGAAAGAGATTGTCCAGTTTGTACACGAGGTGCGTCCAGTTTTCGCCGTGACCCTCTCTACTCTTTTGCACATGCTATGCGGGTGAAATGATGATACCATGCCAAGTTCCAACATTTTCAGAGTTCATTTTGTAGTGATTTTCAATTTCACGGTCATTTAGCTCTCTAAACAAATCGGTAAATGACTGAAAAACAGCACATGATGCCAGTACGTGTTGGAAATTGATGACGTCGCCTTGAATGATGCATACTGAACGCAAAAATAGGCTGGAGTTCAAATAAGTTTAAAAAACATTGAAGTGCCCGTGTAACAGTTGAGTTCTCGTCCGAAACCCTGATACTCCGAAAGAGATTGTCCAGTTTGTACATGAGGTAAGTCCAGTTTTCGCCGTGACCCTCTCTACTCTTTTGCACATGCTATGCGGGTGAAATTATGATACCATGCCAAGTTCCAACATTTTCAGAGTTCATTTTGTAGTGATTTTCAATTTCACCGTCATTTAGCTCTCTAAACAAATCGGTAAATGACTGAAAAAAAGCAAATGATGTCAGAACGTGTTGGAAATTGATGACGTCGCTTTGAATGATGCATACTAAACGCAAAAATAGGCAGGAGTTCAAATAAGTTTAAAATACATTGAAGTGCCCCTGTAACAGATGAGTTCTCGTCCGAAACCCTAATACTCCGAAAGAGATTGTCCAGTTTTGTACACGGGGTGCGTCCAGTTTTCGCCGTGACCCTCTCTACTCTTTTGCACATGCTATGCGGGTGAAATTATGATACCATGCCAAGTTCCAACATTTTCAGAGTTCATTTTGTAGTGATTTTCAATTTCACCGTCATTTAGCTCTCTAAACAAATCGGTAAATGACTGAAAAAAAGCAAATGATGTCAGAACGTGTTGGAAATTGATGACGTCGCTTTGAATGATGCATACTAAACGCAAAAATAGGCAGGAGTTCAAATAAGTTTAAAATACATTGAAGTGCCCCTGTAACAGATGAGTTCTCGTCCGAAACCCTAATACTCCGAAAGAGATTGTCCAGTTTTGTACACGGGGTGCGTCCAGTTTTCGCCGTGACCCTCTCTACTCTTTTGCACATGCTATGCGGGTGAAATGATGATACCATGCCAAGTTCCAACATTTTCAGAGTTCATTTTGTAGTGATTTTCAATTTCACGGTCATTTAGCTCTCTAAACAAATCGGTAAATGACTGAAAAACAGCACATGATGTCAGTACGTGTTGGAAATTGATGACGTCGCTTTGAATGATGCATACTGAACGCAAAAATAGGCTGGAGTTCAAATAAGTTTAAAAAACATTGAAGTGCCCGTGTAACAGTTGAGTTCTTGTCCGAAACCCTGATACTCCGAAAGAGATTGTCCAGTTTGTACATGAGGTGCGTCCAGTTTTCGCCGTGACCCTCTCTACTATTTTGCACATGCTATGCGGGCGAAATGATGATACCATGCCAAGTTCCAGCATTTCCAGAGAAAATTTTAGTGATTTTCAATTTCACCGTCATTTAGCTCTCTAAACAAGTCGGTAAATGACTGAAAAACAGCACATGATGTTAGAACGTGTTGGAAATTGATGACGTCGCTTTGAATGATGCATACTGAACGCAAAAATAGGCTGGAGTTCAAATATGTTTAAAAAACATTGAAGTGCCCGTGTAACAGATGAGTTCTCGTCCGAAACCCTGATACTCCGAAAGAGATTGTCCAGTTTGTACACGAGGTGCGTCCAGTTTTCGCCGTGACCCTCTCTACTCTTTTGCACATGCTATGCGGGTGAAATGATGATACCATGCCAAGTTCCAACATTTTCAGAGTTCATTTTGTAGTGATTTTCAATTTCACCGTCATTTAGCTCTCTAAACAAATCGGTAAATGACTGAAAAAAAGCAAATGATGTCAGAACGTGTTGGAAATTGATGACGTCGCTTTGAATGATGCATACTAAACGCAAAAATAGGCAGGAGTTCAAATAAGTTTAAAATACATTGAAGTGCCCCTGTAACAGATGAGTTCTCGTCCGAAACCCTAATACTCCGAAAGAGATTGTCCAGTTTTGTACACGGGGTGCGTCCAGTTTTCGCCGTGACCCTCTCTACTCTTTTGCACATGCTATGCGGGTGAAATTATGATACCATGCCAAGTTCCAACATTTTCAGAGTTCATTTTGTAGTGATTTTCAATTTCACCGTCATTTAGCTCTCTAAACAAATCGGTAAATGACTGAAAAAAAGCAAATGATGTCAGAACGTGTTGGAAATTGATGACGTCGCTTTGAATGATGCATACTAAACGCAAAAATAGGCAGGAGTTCAAATAAGTTTAAAATACATTGAAGTGCCCCTGTAACAGATGAGTTCTCGTCCGAAACCCTAATACTCCGAAAGAGATTGTCCAGTTTTGTACACGGGGTGCGTCCAGTTTTCGCCGTGACCCTCTCTACTCTTTTGCACATGCTATGCGGGTGAAATGATGATACCATGCCAAGTTCCAACATTTTCAGAGTTCATTTTGTAGTGATTTTCAATTTCACCGTCATTTAGCTCTCTAAACAAATCGGTAAATGACTGAAAAAAAGCAAATGATGTCAGAACGTGTTGGAAATTGATGACGTCGCTTTGAATGATGCATACTGAACGCAAAAATAGGCAGGAGTTCAAATAAGTTTAAAATACATTGAAGCGCCCCTGTAACAGATGAGTTCTCGTCCGAAACCCTAATACTCCGAAAGAGATTGTCCAGTTTGTACACGGGGTGCATCCAGTTTTCGCCGTGACCCTCTCTACTCTTTTGCACATGCTATGCGGGTGAAATGATGATACCATGCCAAGTTCCAACATTTTCAGAGTTCATTTTGTAGTGATTTTCAATTTCACGGTCATTTAGCTCTCTAAACAAATCGATAAATGACTGAAAAACAGCACATGATGCCAGTACGTGTTGGAAATTGATGACGTCGCTTTGAATGATGCATACTGAACGCAAAAATAGGCTGGAGTTCAAATAAGTTTAAAAAACATTGAAGTGCCCGTGTAACAGTTGAGTTCTCGTCCGAAACCCTGATACTCCGAAAGAGATTGTCCAGTTTGTACATGAGGTGCGTCCAGTTTTCGCCGTGACCCTCTCTACTCTTTTGCACATGCTATGCGGGTGAAATTATGATACCATGCCAAGTTCCAACATTTTCAGAGTTCATTTTGTAGTGATTTTCAATTTCACCGTCATTTAGCTCTCTAAACAAATCGGTAAAAGACTGAAAAAAAGCAAATGATGTCAGAACGTGTTGGAAATTGATGACGTCGCTTTGAATGATGCATACTGAACGCAAAAATAGGCAGGAGTTCAAATAAGTTTAAAATACATTGAAGTGCCCCTGTAACAGATGAGTTCTCGTCCGAAACCCTAATACTCCGAAAGAGATTGTCCAGTTTTGTACACGGGGTGCGTCCAGTTTTCGCCGTGACCCTCTCTACTCTTTTGCACATGCTATGCGGGTGAAATGATGATACCATGCCAAGTTCCAACATTTTCAAAGTTCATTTTCTAGTGATTTTCAATTTCACCGTCATTTAGCTCTCTAAAGAAATCGGTAAATGACTGAAAAACAGCAAATGATGTCAGAACGTGTTGTAAATTGATGACGTCGCTTTGAATGATGCATACTGAACGCAAAAATAGGCTGGAGTTCAAATAAGTTTAAAAAACATTGAAGTGCCCCTGTAACAGATGAGTTCTCGTCCGAAACCCTGATACTCCGAAAGAGATTGTCCATTTTGTACACGAGGTGCGTCCAGTTTTCGCCGTGACCCTCTCTACTCTTTTGCACATGCTATGCGGGTGAAATGATGATACCATGCCAAGTTCCAACATTTTCAAAGTTCATTTTCTAGTGATTTTCAATTTCACGGTCATTTAGCTCTCTAAAGAAATCGGTAAATGACTGAAAAACAGCAAATGATGTCAGAACATGTTGGAAATTGATGACGTCGCTTCGAATGATGCATACTGAACGCAAAAATAGGCAGGAGTTCAAATAAGTTTAAAATACATTGAAGTGCCCCTGTAACAGTTGAGTTCTCGTCCGAAACCCTGATACTCCGAAAGAGATTGTCCAGTTTGTACACGGGGTGCGTCCAGTTTTCGCCGTGACCCTCTCTACTCTTTTGCACATGCTATGCGGGTGAAATTATGATACCATGCCAAGTTCCAACATTTTCAGAGTTCATTTTGTAGTGATTTTCAATTTCACCGTCATTTAGCTCTCTAAACAAATCGGTAAATGACTGAAAAAAAGCAAATGATGCCAGTACGTGTTGGAAATTGATGACGTCGCTTTGAATGATGCATACTAAACGCAAAAATAGGCAGGAGTTCAAATAAGTTTAAAATACATTGAAGTGCCCCTGTAACAGATGAGTTCTCGTCCGAAACCCTAATACTCCGAAAGAGATTGTCCAGTTTTGTACACGGGGTGCGTCCAGTTTTCGCCGTGACCCTCTCTACTCTTTTGCACATGCTATGCGGGTGAAATTATGATACCATGCCAAGTTCCAACATTTTCAGAGTTCATTTTGTAGTGATTTTCAATTTCACCGTCATTTAGCTCTCTAAACAAATCGGTAAATGACTGAAAAAAAGCAAATGATGTCAGAACGTGTTGGAAATTGATGACGTCGCTTTGAATGATGCATACTAAACGCAAAAATAGGCAGGAGTTCAAATAAGTTTAAAATACATTGAAGTGCCCCTGTAACAGATGAGTTCTCGTCCGAAACCCTAATACTCCGAAAGAGATTGTCCAGTTTTGTACATGGGGTGCGTCCAGTTTTCGCCGTGACCCTCTCTACTCTTTTGCACATGCTATGCGGGTGAAATGATGATACCATGCCAAGTTCCAACATTTTCAGAGTTCATTTTGTAGTGATTTTCAATTTCACGGTCATTTAGCTCTCTAAACAAATCGGTAAATGACTGAAAAACAGCACATGATGTCAGTACGTGTTGGAAATTGATGACGTCGCTTTGAATGATGCATACTGAACGCAAAAATAGGCTGGAGTTCAAATAAGTTTAAAAAACATTGAAGTGCCCGTGTAACAGTTGAGTTCTTGTCCGAAACCCTGATACTCCGAAAGAGATTGTAAAGTTTGTACATGAGGTGCGTCCAGTTTTCGCCGTGACCCTCTCTACTATTTTGCACATGCTATGCGGGCGAAATGATGATACCATGCCAAGTTCCAGCATTTCCAGAGAAAATTTTAGTGATTTTCAATTTCACCGTCATTTAGCTCTCTAAACAAATCGGTAAATGACTGAAAAACAGCACATGATGTCAGAACGTGTTGGAAATTGATGACGTCGCTTTGAATGATGCATACTGAACGCAAAAATAGGCTGGAGTTCAAATATGTTTAAAAAACATTGAAGTGCCCGTGTAACAGATGAGTTCTCGTCCGAAACCCTGATACTCCGAAAGAGATTGTCCAGTTTGTACACGAGGTGCGTCCAGTTTTCGCCGTGACCCTCTCTACTCTTTTGCACATGCTATGCGGGTGAAATGATGATACCATGCCAAGTTCCAACATTTTCAGAGTTCATTTTGTAGTGATTTTCAATTTCACCGTCATTTAGCTCTCTAAAGAAATCGGTAAATGACTGAAAAACAGCAAATGATGTCAGAACATGTTGGAAATTGATGACGTCGCTTCGAATGATGCATACTGAACGCAAAAATAGGCAGGAGTTCAAATAAGTTTAAAATACATTGAAGTGCCCCTGTAACAGATGAGTTCTCGTCCGAAACCCTAATACTCCGAAAGAGATTGTCCAGTTTGTACACGGGGTGCATCCAGTTTTCGCCGTGACCCTCTCTACTCTTTTGCACATGCTATGCGGGTGAAATGATGATACCATGCCAAGTTCCAACATTTTCAGAGTTCATTTTGTAGTGATTTTCAATTTCACGGTCATTTAGCTCTCTAAACAAATCGGTAAATGACTGAAAAACAGCACATGATGCCAGTACGTGTTGGAAATTGATGACGTCGCTTTGAATGATGCATACTGAACGCAAAAATAGGCTGGAGTTCAAATAAGTTTAAAAAACATTGAAGTGCCCGTGTAACAGTTGAGTTCTCGTCCGAAACCCTGATACTCCGAAAGAGATTGTCCAGTTTGTACATGAGGTGCGCCCAGTTTTCGCCGTGACCCTCTCTACTCTTTTGCACATGCTATGCGGGTGAAATTATGATACCATGCCAAGTTCCAACATTTTCAGAGTTCATTTTGTAGTGATTTTCAATTTCACCGTCATTTAGCTCTCTAAACAAATCGGTAAATGACTGAAAAAAAGCAAATGATGTCAGAACGTGTTGGAAATTGATGACGTCGCTTTGAATGATGCATACTAAACGCAAAAATAGGCAGGAGTTCAAATAAGTTTAAAATACATTGAAGTGCCCCTGTAACAGATGAGTTCTCGTCCGAAACCCTAATACTCCGAAAGAGATTGTCCAGTTTTGTACACGGGGTGCGTCCAGTTTTCGCCGTGACCCTCTCTACTCTTTTGCACATGCTATGCGGGTGAAATTATGATACCATGCCAAGTTCCAACATTTTCAGAGTTCATTTTGTAGTGATTTTCAATTTCACCGTCATTTAGCTCTCTAAACAAATCGGTAAATGACTGAAAAAAAGCAAATGATGTCAGAACGTGTTGGAAATTGATGACGTCGCTTTGAATGATGCATACTAAACGCAAAAATAGGCAGGAGATCAAATAAGTTTAAAATACATTGAAGTGCCCCTTTAACAGATGAGTTCTCGTCCGAAACCCTAATACTCCGAAAGAGATTGTCCAGTTTTGTACACGGGGTGCGTCCAGTTTTCGCCGTGACCCTCTCTACTATTTTGCACATGCTATGCGGGTGAAATGATGATACCATGCCAAGTTCCAACATTTTCAGAGTTCATTTTGTAGTGATTTTCAATTTCACGGTCATTTAGCTCTCTAAACAAATCGGTAAATGACTGAAAAACAGCACATGATGTCAGTACGTGTTGGAAATTGATGACGTCGCTTTGAATGATGCATACTGAACGCAAAAATAGGCTGGAGTTCAAATAAGTTTAAAAAACATTGAAGTGCCCGTGTAACAGTTGAGTTCTTGTCCGAAACCCTGATACTCCGAAAGAGATTGTCCAGTTTGTACATGAGGTGCGTCCAGTTTTCGCCGTGACCCTCTCTACTATTTTGCACATGCTATGCGGGCGAAATGATGATACCATGCCAAGTTCCAGCATTTCCAGAGAAAATTTTAGTGATTTTCAATTTCACCGTCATTTAGCTCTCTAAACAAATCGGTAAATGACTGAAAAACAGCACATGATGTCAGAACGTGTTGGAAATTGATGACGTCGCTTTGAATGATGCATACTGAACGCAAAAATAGGCTGGAGTTCAAATATGTTTAAAAAACATTGAAGTGCCCGTGTAACAGATGAGTTCTCGTCCGAAACCCTGATACTCCGAAAGAGATTGTCCAGTTTGTACACGAGGTGCGTCCAGTTTTCGCCGTGACCCTCTCTACTCTTTTGCACATGCTATGCGGGTGAAATGATGATACCATGCCAAGTTCCAACATTTTCAGAGTTCATTTTGTAGTGATTTTCAATTTCACCGTCATTTAGCTCTCTAAAGAAATCGGTAAATGACTGAAAAACAGCAAATGATGTCAGAACATGTTGGAAATTGATGACTTCGCTTTGAATGATGCATACTGAACGCAAAAATAGGCAGGAGTTCAAATAAGTTTAAAATACATTGAAGCGCCCCTGTAACAGATGAGTTCTCGTCCGAAACCCTAATACTCCGAAAGAGATTGTCCAGTTTGTACACGGGGTGCATCCAGTTTTCGCCGTGACCCTCTCTACTCTTTTGCACATGCTATGCGGGTGAAATGATGATACCATGCCAAGTTCCAACATTTTCAGAGTTCATTTTGTAGTGATTTTCAATTTCACGGTCATTTAGCTCTCTAAACAAATCGATAAATGACTGAAAAACAGCACATGATGCCAGTACGTGTTGGAAATTGATGACGTCGCTTTGAATGATGCATACTGAACGCAAAAATAGGCTGGAGTTCAAATAAGTTTAAAAAACATTGAAGTGCCCGTGTAACAGTTGAGTTCTCGTCCGAAACCCTGATACTCCGAAAGAGATTGTCCAGTTTGTACATGAGGTGCGTCCAGTTTTCGCCGTGACCCTCTCTACTCTTTTGCACATGCTATGCGGGTGAAATTATGATACCATGCCAAGTTCCAACATTTTCAGAGTTCATTTTGTAGTGATTTTCAATTTCACCGTCATTTAGCTCTCTAAACAAATCGGTAAATGACTGAAAAAAAGCAAATGATGTCAGAACGTGTTGGAAATTGATGACGTCGCTTTGAATGATGCATACTGAACGCAAAAATAGGCAGGAGTTCAAATAAGTTTAAAATACATTGAAGTGCCCCTGTAACAGATGAGTTCTCGTCCGAAACCCTAATACTCCGAAAGAGATTGTCCAGTTTTGTACACGGGGTGCGTCCAGTTTTCGCCGTGACCCTCTCTACTCTTTTGCACATGCTATGCGGGTGAAATGATGATACCATGCCAAGTTCCAACATTTTCAGAGTTCATTTTGTAGTGATTTTCAATTTCACGGTCATTTAGCTCTCAAAACAAATCGGTAAATGACTGAAAAACAGCACATGATGTCAGTACGTGTTGGAAATTGATGACGTCGCTTTGAATGATGCATACTGAACGCAAAAATAGGCTGGAGTTCAAATAAGTTTAAAAAACATTGAAGTGCCCGTGTAACAGTTGAGTTCTTGTCCGAAACCCTGATACTCCGAAAGAGATTG
Source organism: Aegilops tauschii subsp. strangulata (assembly GCF_002575655.3). NCBI lineage: Eukaryota > Viridiplantae > Streptophyta > Magnoliopsida > Poales > Poaceae > Aegilops > Aegilops tauschii. The sequence continues at coordinate 125,762,909 of NC_053041.3, forward strand.
TCCAGTTTGTACATGAGGTGCGTCCAGTTTTCGCCGTGACCCTCTCTACTATTTTGCACATGCTATGCGGGCGAAATGATGATACCATGCCAAGTTCCAGCATTTCCAGAGAAAATTTTAGTGATTTTCAATTACACCGTCATTTAGCTCTCTAAACAAATCGGTAAATGACTGAAAAACAGCACATGATGTCAGAACGTGTTGGAAATTGATGACGTCGCTTTGAATGATGCATACTGAACGCAAAAATAGGCTGGAGTTCAAATATGTTTAAAAAACATTGAAGTGCCCGTGTAACAGATGAGTTCTCGTCCGAAACCCTGATACTCCGAAAGAGATTGTGCAGTTTGTACACGAGGTGCGTCCAGTTTTCGCCGTGACCCTCTCTACACTTTTGCACATGCTATGCGGGTGAAATGATGACACCATGCCAAGTTCCAACATTTTCAGAGTTCATTTTTTAGTGATTTTCAATTTCACCGTCATTTAGCTCTCTAAACAAATCGGTAAATGACTGAAAAACAGCAAATGATATCAGAACGTGTTGGAAATTGATGACGTCGCTTTGAATGATGCATACTGAACGTAAAAATAGGTTGGAGTTCAAATAAGTTTAAAAAACGTTGAAGTGCCCGTGTAACAGATGAGTTCTCGTCCGAAACCCTGATACTCCGAAAGAGATTGTCCAGTTTGTACACGAGGTGCGTCCAGTTTTCGCCGTGACCCTCTCTACTCTTTTGCACATGCTATGCGGGTGAAATGATGATACCATGCCAAGTTCCAACATTTTCAGAGTTCATTTTGTAGTGTTTTTCAATTTCCCCGTCATTTAGCTCTCTAAACAAATCGGTAAATGACTGAAAAACAGCAAATGATGTCAGAACGTGTTGGAAATTGATGACGTCGCTTTGAATGATGCATACTGAACGCAAAAATAGGCTGGAGTTTAAATAAGTTTAAAATACATTGAAGTGCCCCTGTAACAGATGAGTTCTCGTCCGAAACCCTTATACTCCGGAAGAGATTGTCAAGTTTGTACACGAGGTGCGTCCAGTTTTCGCCGTGATCCTCTGTACACTTTTGCACATGCTATGCGGGTGAAATGATGATACCATGCCAAGTTCCAACATTTTCAGAGTTCATTTTGTAGTGATTTTCAATTTCACGGTCATTTAGCTCTCTAAACAAATCGGTAAATGACTGAAAAACAGCACATGATGTCAGAACGTGTTGGAAATTGATGACGTCACTTTGAATGATGCATACTGAACGCAAAAATAGGCTGGAGTTCAAATAAGTTTAAAAAACATTGAAGTGCCCGTGTAACAGTTGAGTTCTCGTCCGAAACCCTGATACTCCGAAAGAGATTGTCCAGTTTGTACACGAGGTGCGTCCAGTTTTCGCCGTGACCCTCTCTACTGTTTTGCACATGCTATGCGGGCGAAATGATGATACCATGCCAAGTTCCAACATTTTCAGAGTTCATTTTGTAGTGATTTTCAATTTCACCGTCATTTAGCTCTCTAAACAAATCGGTAAATGACTGAAAAACAGCAAATGATGTCAGAACGTGTTGGAAATTGATGACGTCGCTTTGAATGATGCATACTAATTGCAAAAATAGGCTGGAGTTCAAATATGTTTAAAAAACATTGAAGTGCCCGTGTAACAGATGAGTTCTTGTCCGAAACCCTGATACTCCGAAAGAGATTGTCCAGTTTGTACACGAGGTGCGTCCAGTTTTCGCCGTGACCCTCTCTACTCTTTTGCACATGCTATGCGGGTGAAATGATGATACCGTGGCAAGTTCCAACATTTTCAGTGTTCATTTTGTAGTGATTTTCAATTTCACCGTCATTTAGCTATCTAAACAAATCGGTAAATGAGTGAAAAACAGCAAATGATGTCAGAACGTGTTGGAAATTGAGGACGTCGCTTTGAATGATGCATACTGAACACAAAAATAGGCTGGAGTTCAAATAAGTTTAAAAAACATTGAAGTGCCCGTGTAACAGATGAGTTCTCGTCCGAAACCCTGATACTCCGAAAGAGATTGTCCAGTTTGTACATGAGGTGCGTCCAGTTTTCGCGGTGACCCTCTGTACTCTTTTGCACATGCTATGCGGGTGAAATGATGATACCTTGATAAGTTCCAACATTTTCAGAGTTCATTTTGTAGTGATTTTCAATTTCACCGTCATTTAGCTCTCTAAACAAATCGGTAAATGACTGAAAAACAGCAAATGATGTCAGAACGTGTTGGAAATTGATGACGTCGCTTTGAATGATGCATACTGAACGCAAAAATAGGATGGAGTTCAAATAAGTTTAGAAAACATTGAAGTGCCCGTGTAACAGATGAGTTCTAGTCCGAAACCCTGATACTCCGAAAGAGATTGTCCAGTTTGTACACGAGGTGCGTCCAGTTTTCGCCGTGACCCTCTCTACTCTTTTGCACATGCTATGCGGGTGAAATGATGATACCATGCCAAGTTCCAACATTTTCATAGTTCATTTTGTAGTGATTTTCAATTTCACCGTCATTTAGCTCTCTAAACAAATCGGTAAATGAGTGAAAAACAGCAAATGATGTCAGAACGTGTTGGAAATTGATGACGTCGCTTTGAATGATGCATACTGAACGCAAAAATAGGCTGGAGTTCAAATATGTTTAAGAAACATTGAAGTGCCCGTGTAACAGATGAGTTCTCGTCCGAAACCCTGATACTCCGAAAGAGATTGTCCAGTTTGTACACGAGGTGCGTCCAGTTTTCGCCGTGACCCTCTCTACTCTTTTGCACATGCTATGCAGGTGAAATGATGATACCATGCCAAGTTCCAACATTTTCAGAGTTCATTTTGTAGTGATTTTAAATTTCACCGTCATTTAGCTATCTAAACAAATCGGTAAATGACTGAAAAACAGCAAATGATGTCAGAACGTGTTGGAAATTGATGACGTCGCTTTGAATGATGCATACTAAACGCAAAAATAGGCTGGAGTTCAAATAAGTTTAAAATACATTGAAGTGCCCGTGTAACAGATGAGTTCTCGTCCGAAACCCTGATACTCCGAAAGAGATTGTCCAGTTTGTGCACGAGGTGCGTCCAGTTTTTGCCGTGACCCTCTCTACTCTTTTGCACATGCTATGCGGGTGAAATGATGATACCATGCCAAGTTCCAACATTTTCAGAGTTCATTTTGTAGTGATTTTCAATTTCACGGTCATTTAGCTCTCTAAACAAATCGGTAAATGACTGAAAAACAGCACATGATGTCAGAACGTGTTGGAAATTGATGACGTCGCTTTGAATGATGCATACTGAACGCAAAAATAGGCTGGAGTTCAAATAAGTTTTAAAAACATTGAAGTGCCCGTGTAACAGTTGAGTTCTCGTCCGAAACCCTGATACTCCGAAAGAGATTGTCCAGTTTGTACATGAGGTGCGTCCAGTTTTCGCCGTGACCCTCTCTACTATTTTGCACATGCTATGCGGGCGAAATGATGATACCATGCCAAGTTCCAGCATTTCCAGAGAAAATTTTAGTGATTTTCAATTTCACCGTCATTTAGCTCTCTAAACAAATCGGTAAATGACTGAAAAACAGCACATGATGTCAGAACGTGTTGGAAATTGATGACGTCGCTTTGAATGATGCATACTGAACGCAAAAATAGGCTGGAGTTCAAATATGTTTAAAAAACATTGAAGTGCCCGTGTAACAGATGAGTTCTCGTCCGAAACCCTGATACTCCGAAAGAGATTGTGCAGTTTGTACACGAGGTGCGTCCAGTTTTCGCCGTGACCCTCTCTACACTTTCGCACATGCTATGCGGGTGAAATGATGACACCATGCCAAGTTCCAACATTTTCAGAGTTCATTTTTTAGTGATTTTCAATTTCACCGTCATTTAGCTCTCTAAACAAATCGGTAAATGACTGAAAAACAGCAAATGATGTCAGAACGTGTTGGAAATTGATGACGTCGCTTTGAATGATGCATACTGAACGTAAAAATAGGCTGGAGTTCAAATAAGTTTAAAAAACGTTGAAGTGCCCGTGTAACAGATGAGTTCTCGTCCGAAACCCTGATACTCCGAAAGAGATTGTCCAGTTTGTACACGAGGTGCGTCCAGTTTTCGCCGTGACCCTCTCTACTCTTTTGCACATGCTATGCGGGTGAAATGATGATACCATGCCAAGTTCCAAGATTTTCAGAGTTCATTTTGTAGTGTTTTTCAATTTCCCCGTCATTTAGCTCTCTAAACAAATCGGTAAATGACTGAAAAACAGCAAATGATGTCAGAGCGTGTTGGAAATTGATGACGTCGCTTTGAATGATGCATACTGAACGCAAAAATAGGCTGGAGTTTAAATAAGTTTAAAATACATTGAAGTGCCCCTGTAACAGATGAGTTCTCGTCCGAAACCCTTATACTCCGGAAGAGATTGTCAAGTTTGTACACGAGGTGCGTCCAGTTTTCGCCGTGATCCTCTGTACACTTTTGCACATGCTATGCGGGTGAAATGATGATACCATGCCAAGTTCCAACATTTTCAGAGTTCATTTTGTAGTGATTTCCAATTTCACGGTCATTTAGCTCTCTAAACAAATCGGTAAATGACTGAAAAACAGCACATGATGTCAGAACGTGTTGGAAATTGATGACGTCACTTTGAATGATGCATACTGAACGCAAAAATAGGCTGGAGTTCAAATAAGTTTAAAAAACATTGAAGTGCCCGTGTAACAGTTGAGTTCTCGTCCGAAACCCTGATACTCCGAAACAGATTGTCCAGTTTGTACACGAGGTGCGTCCAGTTTTCGCCGTGACCCTCTCTACTGTTTTGCACATGCTATGCGGGCGAAATGATGATACCATGCCAAGTTCCAACATTTTCAGAGTTCATTTTGTAGTGATTTTCAATTTCACCGTCATTTAGCTCTCTAAACAAATCGGTAAATGACTGAAAAACAACAAATGATGTCAGAACGTGTTGGAAATTGATGACGTCGCTTTGAATGATGCATACTAATTGCAAAAATAGGCTGGAGTTCAAATATGTTTAAAAAACATTGAAGTGCCCATGTAACAGATGAGTTCTTGTCCGAAACCCTGATACTCCGAAAGAGATTGTCCAGTTTGTACACGAGGTGCGTCCAGTTTTCGCCGTGACCCTCTCTACTCTTTTGCACATGCTATGCGGGTGAAATGATGATACCGTGGCAAGTTCCAACATTTTCAGTGTTCATTTTGTAGTGATTTTCAATTTCACCGTCATTTAGCTATCTAAACGAATCGGTAAATGAGTGAAAAACAGCAAATGATGTCAGAACGTGTTGGAAATTGAGGACGTCGCTTTGAATGATGCATACTGAACACAAAAATAGGCTGGAGTTCAAATAAGTTTAAAAAACATTGAAGTGCCCGTGTAACAGATGAGTTCTCGTCCGAAACCCTGATACTCCGAAAGAGATTGTCCAGTTTGTACACGAGGTGCGTCCAGTTTTCGCCGTGACCCTCTGTACTCTTTTGCACATGCTATGCGGGTGAAATGATGATACCATGATAAGTTCCAACATTTTCAGAGTTCATTTTGTCGTGATTTTCAATTTCACCGTCATTTAGCTCTCTAAACAAATCGGTAAATGACTGAAAAACAGCAAATGATGTCAGAACGTGTTGGAAATTGATGACGTCGCTTTGAATGATGCATACTGAACGCAAAAATGGGATGGAGTTCAAATAAGTTTAGAAAACATTGAAGTGCCCGTGTAACAGATGAGTTCTAGTCCGAAACCCTGATACTCCGAAAGAGATTGTCCAGTTTGTACACGAGGTGCGTCCAGTTTTCGCCGTGACCCTCTCTACTCTTTTGCACATGCTATGCGGATGAAATGATGATACCATGCCAAGTTCCAACATTTTCATAGTTTATTTTGTAGTGATTTTCAATTTCACCGTCATTTAGCTCTCTAAACAAATCGGTAAATGAGTGAAAAACAGCAAATGATGTCAGAACGTGTTGGAAATTTGTGACGTCGCTTTGAATGATGCATACTGAACGCAAAAATAGGCTGGAGTTCAAATATGTTTAAGAAACATTGAAGTGCCCGTGTAACATATGAGTTCTCGTCCGAAACCCTGATACTCCGAAAGAGATTGTCCAGTTTGTACACGAGGTGCGTCCAGTTTTCGCCGTGACCCTCTCTACTCTTTTGCACAAGCTATGCAGGTGAAATGATGATACCATGCCAAGTTCCAACATTTTCAGAGTTCATTTTGTAGTGATTTTCAATTTCACCGTCATTTAGCTCTCTAAACAAATCGGTAAATGACTGAAAAACAGCAAATGATGTCAGAACGTGTTGGAAATTGATGACGTCGCTTTGAATGATGCATACTGAACGCAAAAATAGGCTGGAGTTCAAATAAGTTTAAAATACATTGAAGTGCCCCTGTAACAGATGAGTTCTCGTCCGAAACCCTGATACTCCGAAAGAGATTGTCCAGTTTGTGCACGAGGTGCGTCCAGTTTTTGCCGTGACCCTCTCTACTCTTTTGCACATGCTATGCGGGTGAAATGATGATACCATGCCAAGTTCCAACATTTTCAGAGTTCATTTTGTAGTGATTTTCAATTTCACGGTCATTTAGCTCTCTAAACAAATCGGTAAATGACTGAAAAACAGCACATGATGTCAGAACGTGTTGGAAATTGATCACGTCGCTTTGAATGATGCATACTGAACGCAAAATTAGGCTGGAGTTCAAATAAGTTTAAAAAACATTGAAGTGCCCGTGTAACAGTTGAGTTCTCGTCCGAAACCCTGATACTCCGAAAGAGATTGTCCAGTTTGTACATGAGGTGCGTCCAGTTTTCGCCGTGACCCTCTCTACTATTTTGCACATGCTATGCGGGCGAATGATGATACCATGCCAAGTTCCAACATTTCCAGAGTTCATTTTGTAGTGATTTTCAATTTCACCGGCATTTAGATCTCTAAACAAATCGGTAAATGACTGAAAAACAGCAAATGATGTCAGAACGTGTTGGAAATTGATGACGTCGCTTTGAATGATGCATACTGAACGCAAAAATAGGCTGGAGTTCAAATAAGTTTAAAAAACATTGAGGTGCCCGTGTAACAGATGAGTTCTCGTCCGAAACCCTGATACTCCGAAAGAGATTGTCCAGTTTGTACACGAGGTGCGTCCAGTTTTCGCCTTGAACCTCTCTACTCTTTTGCACATGCTATGCGGGTGAAATGATGATACCGTGCCAAGTTCCAACATTTTCAGTGTTCATTTTGTAGTGATTTTCAATTTCACCGTCATTTAGCTATCTAAACAAATCGGTAAATGAGTGAAAAACAGCAAATGATGTCAGAACGTGTTGGAAATTGAGGACGTCGCTTTGAATGATGCATACTGAACACAAAAATAGGCTGGAGTTCAAATAAGTTTAAAAAACATTGAAGTGCCCGTGTAACAGATGAGTTCTCGTCCGAAACCCTGATACTCCGAAAGAGATTGTCCAGTTTGTACACGAGGTGCTTCCAGTTTTCGCCGTGACCCTCTGTACTCTTTTGCACATGCTATGCGGGTGAAATGATGATACCATGATAAGTTCCAACATTTTCAGTGTTCATTTTGTAGTGATTTTCAATTTCACCGTCATTTAGCTCTCTAAACAAATCGGTAAATGACTGAAAAACAGCAAATGATGTCAGAACGTGTTGGAAATTGATGACGTCGCTTTGAATGATGCATACTGAACGCAAAAATAGGATGGAGTTCAAATAAGTTTAGAAAACATTGAAGTGCCCGTGTAACAGATGAGTTCTAGTCCGAAACCCTGATACTCCGAAAGAGATTGTCCAGTTTGTACACGAGGTGCGTCCAGTTTTCGCCGTGACCCTCTCTACTCTTTTGCACATGCTATGCGGGTGAAATGATGATACCATGCCAAGTTCCAACATTTTCATAGTTCATTTTGTAGTGATTTTCAATTTCACCGTCATTTAGCTCTCTAAACAAATCGGTAAATGAGTGAAAAACAGCAAATGATGTCAGAACGTGTTGGAAATTGATGACGTCGCTTTGAATGATGCATACTGAACGCAAAAATAGGCTGGAGTTCAAATATGTTTAAGAAACATTGAAGTGCCCGTGTAACAGATGAGTTCTCGTCCGAAACCCTGATACTCCGAAAGAGATTGTCCAGTTTGTACACGAGGTGCGTCCAGTTTTCGCCGTGACCCTCTCTACTCTTTTGCACATGCTATGCAGGTGAAATGATGATACCATGCCAAGTTCCAACATTTTCAGAGTTCATTTTGTAGTGATTTTCAATTTCACCGTCATTTAGCTCTCTAAACAAATCGGTAAATGACTGAAAAACAGCAAATGATGTCAGAACGTGTTGGAAATTGATGACGTCGCTTTGAATGATGCATACTAAACGCAAAAATAGGCTGGAGTTCAAATAAGTTTAAAATACATTGAAGTGCCCCTGTAACAGATGAGTTCTCGTCCGAAACCCTGATACTCTGAAAGAGATTGTCCAGTTTCTGCACGAGGTGCGTCCAGTTTTTGCCGTGACCCTCTCTACTCTTTTTCACATGCTATGCGGGTGAAATGATGATACCATGCCAAGTTCCAACATTTTCAGAGTTCATTTTGTAGTGATTTTCAATTTCACGGTCATTTAGCTCTCTAAACAAATCGGTAAATGACTGAAAAACAGCACATGATGTCAGAACGTGTTGGAAATTGATCACGTCGCTTTGAATGATGCATACTGAACGCAAAATTAGGCTGGAGTTCAAATAAGTTTAAAAAACATTGAAGTGCCCGTGTAACAGTTGAGTTCTCGTCCGAAACCCTGATACTCCGAAAGAGATTGTCCAGTTTGTACATGAGGTGCGTCCAGTTTTCGCCGTGACCCTCTCTACTATTTTGCACATGCTATGCGGGCGAAATGATGATACCATGCCAAGTTCCAACATTTCCAGAGTTCATTTTGTAGTGATTTTCAATTTCACCGGCATTTAGCTCTCTAAACAAATCGGTAAATGACTGAAAAACAGCAAATGATGTCAGAACGTGTTGGAAATTGATGACGTCGCTTTGAATGATGCATACTGAACGCAAAAATAGGTTGGAGTTCAAATAAGTTTAAAAAACATTGAGGTGCCCGTGTAACAGATGAGTTCTCGTCCGAAACCCTGATACTCCGAATGAGATTGTCCAGTTTGTACACGAGGTGCGTCCAGTTTTCGCCTTGAACCTCTCTACTCTTTTGCACATGTTATGCGGGTGAAATGATGATACCGTGCCAAGTTCCAACATTTTCATTGTTCATTTTGTAGTGATTTTCAATTTCACCGTCATTTAGCTATCTAAACAAATCGGTAAATGAGTGAAAAACAGCAAATGATGTCAGAACGTGTTGGAAATTGAGGACGTCGCTTTGAATGATGCATACTGAACACAAAAATAGGCTGGAGTTCAAATAAGTTTAAAAAACATTGAAGTGCCCGTGTAACAGATGAGTTCTCGTCCGAAACCCTGATACTCCGAAAGAGATTGTCCAGTTTGTACACGAGGTGCGTCCAGTTTTCGCCGTGACCCTCTGTACTCTTTTGCACATGCTATGCGGGTGAAATGATGATACCATGCCAAGTTCCAACATTTTCAGAGTTCATTTTGTAGTGATTTTCAATTTCACCGTCATTTAGCTCTCTAAACAAATCGGTAAATGACTGAAAAACAGCAAATGATGTCAGAACGTGTTGGAAATTGATGACGTCGCTTTGAATGATGCATACTGAACGCAAAAATAGGATGGAGTTCAAATAAGTTTGGAAAACATTGAAGTGCCCGTGTAACAGATGAGTTCTCGTCCGAAACCCTGATACTCCGAAAGAGATTGTCCAGTTTGTACACGAGGTACGCCCAGTTTTCGCCGTGACCCTCTCTACTCTTTTGCACATGCTATGCGGGTGAAATGATGATACCATGCCAAGTTCCAACATTTTCAGAGTTCATTTTGTAGTGATTTTCAATTTCACCGTCATTTAGCTCTCTAAACAAATCGGTAAATGAGTGAAAAACAGCAAATGATGTCAGAACGTGTTGGAAATTGATGACGTCGCTTTGAATGATGCATACTCAACGCAAAAATAGGCTGGAGTTCAAATATGTTTAAGAAACATTGAAGTGCCCGTGTAACAGATGAGTTCTCGTCCGAAACCCTGATACTCCGAAAGAGATTGTCCAGTTTGTACACGAGGTGCGTCCAGTTTTCGCCGTGACTCTCTCTACTCTTTTGCACATGCTATGCAGGTGAAATGATGATACCATGCCAAGTTCCAACATTTTCAGAGTTCATTTTGTAGTGATTTTCAATTTCACCGTCATTTAGCTCTCTAAACAAATCGGTAAATGACTGAAAAACAGCAAATGATGTCAGAACGTGTTGGAAATTGATGACGTCGCTTTGAATGATGCATACTGAACGCAAAAATAGGCTGGAGTTCAAATAAGTTTAAAATACATTGAAGTGCCCCTGTAACAGATGAGTTCTCCTCCGAAACCCTGATACTCCGAAAGAGATTGTCCAGTTTGTGCACGAGGTGCGTCCAGTTTTTGCCGTGACCCTCTCTACTCTTTTGCACATGCTATGCGGGTGAAATGATGATACCATGCCAAGTTCCAACATTTTCAGAGTTCATTTTGTAGTGATTTTCAATTTTACGGTCATTTAGCGCTCTAAACAAATCGGTAAATGACTGAAAAACAGCACATGATGTCAGAACGTGTTGGAAATTGATCACGTCGCTTTGAATGATGCATACTGAACGCAAAATTAGGCTGGAGTTCAAATAAGTTTAAAAAACATTGAAGTGCCCGTGTAACAGTTGAGTTCTCGTCCGAAACCCTGATACTCCGAAAGAGATTGTCCAGTTTGTACATGAGGTGCGTCCAGTTTTCGCCGTGACCCTCTCTACTATTTTGCACATGCTATGCGGGCGAAATGATGATACCATGCCAAGTTCCAAGATTTCCAGAGTTCATTTTGTAGTGATTTTCAATTTCACGGTCATTTAGCTCTCTAAACAAATCGGTAAATGACTGAAAAACAGCAAATGATGTCAGAACGTGTTGGAAATTGATGACGTCGCTTTGAATGATGCATACTGAACGCAAAAATAGGCTGGAGTTCAAATAAGTTTAAAAAACATTGAGGTGCCCGTGTAACAGATGAGTTCTCGTCCGAAACCCTGATACTCCGAAAGAGATTGTCCAGTTTGTACACGAGGTGCGTCCAGTTTTCGCCTTGAACCTCTCTACTCTTTTGCACATGCTATGCGGGTGAAATGATGACACCATGCCAAGTTCCAACATTTTCAGAGTACATTTTGTAGTGATTTTCAATTTCACCGCCATTTAGCTCTCTAAACAAATCGGTAAATGAGTGAAAAACAGCAAATGATGTGAGAACGTGTTGGAAATTGATGACGTCGCTTTGAATGATGCATACTGAACGCAAAAATAGGCTGGAGTTCAAATAAGTTTAAAAAACATTGAGGTGCCCGTGTAACAGATGAGTTCTCATCCGAAACCCTGATACTCCGAAAGAGATTGTCCAGTTTGTACACGAGGTGCGTCCAGTTTTCGCCGTGACCCTCTCTACTCTTTTGCACATGCTATGCGGGTGAAATGATGATACCATGCCAAGTTCCAACATTTTTAGAGTTAATTTTGTAGTGATTTTCAATTTCACCGTCATTTAGCTCTCTAAACAAATCGGTAAATGAGTGAAAAACAGCAAATGATGTCAGAACGTGTTGGAAATTGATGACGTCGCTTTGAATGATGCATACTCAACGCAAAAATAGGCTGGAGTTCAAATATGTTTAAGAAACATTGAAGTGCCCGTGTAACAGATGAGTTCTCGTCCGAAACCCTGATACTCCGAAAGAGATTGTCCAGTTTGTACACGAGGTGCGTCCAGTTTTCGCCGTGACCCCCTCTACTCTTTTGCACATGCTATGCAGGTGAAATGATGATACCATGCGAAGTTCCGACATTTTCAGAGTTCATTTTGTAGTGATTTTCAATTTCACCGTCATTTAGCTCTCTAAACAAATCGGTAAATGACTGAAAAACAGCAAATGATGTCAGAACGTGTTGGAAATTGATGACGTCGCTTTGAATGATGCATACTGAACGCAAAAATAGGCTGGAGTTCAAATAAGTTTAAAATACATTGAAGTGCCCCTGTAACAGATGAGTTCTCGTCCGAAACCCTGATACTCCGAAAGAGATTGTCCAGTTTGTGCACGAGGTGCGTCCAGTTTTTGCCGTGACCCTCTCTACTCTTTTGCACATGCTATGCGGGTGAAATGATGATACCATGCCAAGTTCCAACATTTTCAGAGTTCATTTTGTAGTGATTTTCAACTTTACGGTCATTTAGCTCTCTAAACAAATCGGTAAATGACTGAAAAACAGCACATGATGTCAGAACATGTTGGAAATTGATCACGTCGCTTTGAATGATGCATACTGAACGCAAAATTAGGCTGGAGTTCAAATAAGTTTAAAAAACATTGAAGTGCCCGTGTAACAGTTGAGTTCTCGTCCGAAACCCTGATACTCCGAAAGAGATTGTCCAGTTTGTACATGAGGTGCGTCCAGTTTTCGCCGTGACCCTCTCTACTATTTTGCACATGCTATGCGGGCGAAATGATGATACCATGCCAAGTTCCAACATTTCCAGAGTTCATTTTGTAGTGATTTTCAATTTCACCGGCATTTAGCTCTCTAAACAAATCGGTAAATGACTGAAAAACTGCAAATGATGTCAGAACGTGTTGGAAATTGATGACGTCGCTTTGAATGATGCATACTGAACGCAAAAATAGGCTGGAGTTCAAATAAGTTTAAAAAACATTGAGGTGCCCGTGTAACAGATGAGTTCTCGTCCGAAACCCTGATACTCCGAAAGAGATTGTCCAGTTTGTACACGAGGTGCGTCCAGTTTTCGCCTTGAACCTCTCTACTCTTTTGCACATGCTATGCGGGTGAAATGATGATACCATGCCAAGTTCCAACATTTTCAGAGTACATTTTGTAGTGATTTTCAATTTCACCGCCATTTAGCTCTCTAAACAAATCGGTAAATGAGTGAAAAACAGCAAATGATGTGAGAACGTGTTGGAAATTGATGACGTCGCTTTGAATGATGCATACTGAACGCAAAAATAGGCTGGAGTTCAAATATGTTTAAAAAACATTGAGGTGCCCGTGTAACAGATGAGTTCTCGTCCGAAACCCTGATACTCCGAAAGAGATTGTCCAGTTTGTACACGAGGTGCGTCCAGTTTTCGCCGTGACCCTCTCTACTCTTTTGCACATGCTATGCGGGTGAAATGATGATACCATGCCAAGTTCCAACATTTTTAGAGTTCATTTTGTAGTGATTTTCAATTTCACCGTCATTTAGCTCTCTAAACAAATCGGTAAATGAGTGAAAAACAGCAAATGATGTCAGAACGTGTTGGAAATTGATGACGTCGCTTTGAATGATGCATACTGAACGTAAAAATAGGCTGGAGTTCAAATAAGTTTAAAAAACATTGAAGTGCCCGTGAAACAGATGAGTTCTCGTCCGAAACCCTGATACTTCGAAAGAGATTGTCCAGTTTGTACACGAGGTGCGTCCAGTTTTCGCCGTGACCCTCTCTACTCTTTTGCGCATGCTATGCGGGTGAAATGATGATACCATGCCAAGTTCCAACATTTTCAGAGTTCATTTTGTAGTGATTTTCAATTTCACCGCCATTGAGCTCTCTAAACAAATCGGTAAATGACTGAAAAACAGCAAATGATGTCAGAACGTGTTGGAAATTGATGACGTCGCTTTGAATGATGCATACTGAACGCAAAAATAGGCTGGAGTTCAAATAAGTTTAAAAAACATTGAAGTGCTCGTGTAACAGGTGAGTTCTCGTCCGAAACCCTGATACTCCGAAAGAGATTGTCCAGTTTGTACACGAGGTGCGTCCAGTTTTCGCCGTGACCCTCTCTACTCTTTTGCACATGCTATGCGGGCGAAATGATGATACCATGCCAAGTTCCAACATTTTCAGAGTTCATTTTGTAGTGATTTTCAATTTCAACGTCATTTAGCTCTCTAAACAAATCGGTAAATGACTGAAAAACAACAAATGATGTCAGAACGTGTTGGAAATTGATGACGTCGCTTTGAATGATGCATACTGAACGCAAAAATAGGCTGGAGTTCAAATATGTTTAAAAAACATTGAAGTGCCCGTGTAACAGATGAGTTCTCGTCCGAAACCCTGATACTCCGAAAGAGATTGTCCAGTTTGTACACGAGGTGCGTCCAGTTTTCGCCGTGACCCTCTCTACTCTTTTGCACATGCTATGCGGGCGAAATGATGATACCATGCCAAGTTCCAACATCTTCAGAGTTCATTTTGTAGTGATTTTCAATTTCACCGTCATTTAGCTCTCTAAACAAATCGGTAAATGACTGCAAAACAGCAAATGATGTCAGAACGTGTTGGAAATTGATGACGTCGCTTTGAATGATGCATACTGAACGTAAAAATAGGCTGGAGTTCAAATAAGTTTAAAAAACATTGAAGTGCCCGTGAAACAGATGAGTTCTCGTCCGAAACCCTGATACTCCGAAAGAGATTGTCCAGTTTGTACACGAGGTGCGTCCAGTTTTCGCCGTGACCCTCTCTACTCTTTTGCGCATGCTATGCGGGTGAAATGATGATACCATGCCAAGTTCCAACATTTTCAGAGTTCATTTTGTAGTGATTTTCAATTTCACCGTCATTGAGCTCTCTAAACAAATCGGTAAATGACTGAAAAACAGCAAATGATGTCAGAACGTGTTGGAAATTGATGACGTCGCTTTGAATGATGCATACTGAACGCAAAAATAGGCTGGAGTTCAAATAAGTTTAAAAAACATTGAAGTGCTCGTGTAACAGGTGAGTTCTCGTCCGAAACCCTGATACTCCGAAAGAGATTGTCCAGTTTGTACACGAGGTGCGTCCAGTTTTCGCCGTGACCCTCTCTACTCTTTTGCAAATGCTATGCGGGTGAAATGATGATACCATGCCAAGTTCCAACATTTTCAGAGTACATTTTGTAGTGATTTTCAATTTCAACGTCATTTAGCTCTCTAAACAAATCGGTAAATGACTGAAAAACAACAAATGATGTCAGAACGTGTTGGAAATTGATGACGTCGCTTTGAATGATGCATACTGAACGCAAAAATAGGCTGGAGTTCAAAAGTTTAAAAAACATTGAAGTGCCCGTGTAACAGATGAGTTCTCGTCCGAAACCCTGGTACTCCGAAAGAGATTGTCCAGTTTGTACACGAGGTGCGTCCAGTTTTCGCCGTGACCCTCTCTACTCTTTTGCACATGCTATGCGGGTGAAATGATGATACCATGCCAAGTTCCAACATCTTCAGAGTTCATTTTGTAGTGATTTTCAATTTCACCGTCATTTAGCTCTCTAAACAAATCGGTAAATGACTGCAAAACAGCAAATGATGTCAGAACGTGTTGGAAATTGATGACATCGCTTTGAATGATGCATACTGAACGCAAAAATAGGCTGGAGTTCAAATAAGTTTAAAATACATTGAAGTGCCCCTGTAACAGATGAGTTCTTGTCCGAAACCCTGATACTCCGAAAGAGATTGTCCAGTTTGTACACGAGGGGCGTCCAGTTTTCGCCTTGACCCTCTCTACTCTTTTGCACATGCTATGCGGGTGAAATGATGATACCATGCCAAGTTCCAACATTTTCAGAGTTCATTTTGTAGTGATTTTCAATTTCACGGTCATTTAGCTCTCTAAACAAATCGGTAAATGACTGAAAAACAACACATGATGTCAGAACGTGTTGGATATTGATGACGTCGCTTTGAATGATGCATACTGAACGCAAAAATAGGCTGGAGTTCAAATAAGTTTAAAAAACATTGAAGTGCCTATGTAACAGTTGAGTTCTCGTCCGAAACCCTGAGACTCCGAAAGAGATTGTCCAGTTTGTACATGAGGTGCGTCCAGTTTTCGCCGTGACCCTCTCTACTATTTTGCACATGCTATGCGGGCGAAATGATGATAGCATGCCAAGTTCCAACATTTCCAGAGTTCATTTTGTAGTGATTTTCAATTTCACCGTCATTTAGCTCTCTAAACAAATCGGTAAATGACTGAAAAACAGCAAATGATGTCAGAACGTGTTGGAAATTGATGACGTCGCTTTGAATGATGCATACTGAACGCAAAAATAGGCTGGAGTTCAAATAAGTTTAAAAAACATTGAGGTGCCCGTGTAACAGATGAGTTCTCGTCGGAAACCCTGATACTCCGAAAGAGATTGTCCAGTTTGTACACGAGGTGCGTCCAGTTTTCGCCGTGAACCTCTCTACTCTTTTGCACATGCTATGCGGGTGAAATGATGATACCATGCTAAGTTCCAACATTGTCAGAGTACATTTTGTAGTGATTTTCAATTTCACCGTCATTTAGCTCTCTAAACAAATCGGTAAATGAGTGAAAAACAGCAAATGATGTGAGAACGTGTTGGAAATTGATGACGTCGCTTTGAATGATGCATACTGAACGCAAAAATAGGCTGGAGTTCAAATATGTTTAAAAAACATTGAAGTGCCCGTGTAACAGATGAGTTGTCGTCCAAAACCCTGATACTCCGAAAGAGATTGTCCAGTTTGTACACGAGGTGCGTCCAGTTTTCGCCGTGACCCTCTCTACTCTGTTGCACATGCTATGCGGGTGAAATGATGATACCATGCCAAGTTCCAACATTTTCAGAATCCATTTTGTAGTGATTTTCAATTTCACCGTCATTTAGCTCTCTAAACAAATCGGTAAATGACTGAAAAACAGCAAATGATGTCAGAACATGTTGGAAATTGCTGACGTCGCTTTGAATGATGCATACTGAACGCAAGAATAGGCTGGAGTACAAATAAGTTTAAAATACAATGAAGTGCCCCTGTAACAGATGAGTTCTCGTCCGAAACCCTGATACTCCGAAAGAGATTGTCCAGTTTATACACGAGGTGCGTCCAGTTTTCGCCGTGACCATCTCTACTCGTTTGCACATGCTATGCGGGTGACATGATGATACCATGCCAAGTTCCAACATTTTCAGAGTTCATTTTGTTGTGATTTTCAATTTCACGGTCATTTAGCTCTCTAACCAAATCGGTAAATGACTGAAAAACAGCACATGATGTCAGAACGTGTTGGAAATTGATGACGTCGCTTTGAATGATGCATACTGAACGCAAAAATAGGCTGGAGTTCAAATAAGTTTAAAAAACATTGAGGTGCCCGTGTAACAGTTGAGTTTCGTCCGAAACCCTGATACTCCGAAAGAGATTGTCCAGTTTGTACACGAGGTGCGTCCAGTTTTCACCGTGACCCTCTCTACTCTTTTGCACATGCTATGCGGGTGAAATGATGATACCATGCCAAGTTTCAACATTATCAGAGTTCATTTTGTAGTGATTTTCAATTTCACCGTCATTTAGCTCTCTAAACAAATCGGTAAATGACTGAAAAACAGCAAATGATGTCAGAACGTGTTGGAAATTGATGACGTTGCTTTGAATGATGCATACTGAATGCAAAAATAGGCTGGAGTTCAAATAAGTTTAAAATACATTGACGTGCCCCTGTAACAGATGAGTTCTCGTCCAAAACCCTGATACTCCGAAAGAGATTGTCCAGTTTGTACACGAGGTGCGTCCAGTTTTCGCCGTGACCCTCTCTACTCTTTTGCACATGCTATGCGGGTGAAATGATGATACCATGCCAACTTCCAACATTTTCAGAGTTCATTTTGTAGTGATTTTAAATTTCACAGTCATTTAGCTCTCTAAACAAATCGGTAAATGACTGAAAAACAGCACATGATGTCAGAACGTGTTGGAAATTGATGACGTCGCTTTGAATGATGCATACTGAACGCAAAAATAGGCTGGAGTTCAAATAAGTTTAAAAAACATTGAGGTGCCCGTGTAACAGATGAGTTCTCGTCTGAAACCCTGATACTCCGAAAGAGATTGTCCAGTTTGTACACGAGGTGCGTCCAGTTTTCGCCGTGAACCTCTCTACTCTTTTGCACATGCTATGCGGGTGAAATGATGATACCATGCTAAGTTCCAACATTGTCAGAGTACATTTTGTAGTGATTTTCAATTTCACCGTCATTTAGCTCTCTAAACAAATCGGTAAATGAGTGAAAAACAGCAAATGATGTGAGAACGTGTTGGAAATTGATGACGTCGCTTTGAATGATGCATACTGAACGCAAAAATAGGCTGGAGTTCAAATATGTTTAAAAAACATTGAAGTGCCCGTGTAACAGATGAGTTGTCGTCCAAAACCCTGATACTCCGAAAGAGATTGTCCAGTTTGTACACGAGGTGCGTCCAGTTTTCGCCGTGACCCTCTCTACTCTTTTGCACATGCTATGCGGGTGAAATGATGATACCATGCCAAGTTCCAACATTTTCAGAATTCATTTTGTAGTGATTTTCAATTTCACCGTCATTTAGCTCTCTAAACAAATCGGTAAATGACTGAAAAACAGCAAATGATGTCAGAACATGTTGGAAATTGATGACGTCGCTTTGAATGATGCATACTGAACGCAAGAATAGGCTGGAGTACAAATAAGTTTAAAATACATTGAAGTGCCCCTGTAACAGATGAGTTCTCGTCCGAAACCCTGATACTCCGAAAGAGATTGTCCAGTTTATACACGAGGTGCGTCCAGTTTTCGCCGTGACCATCTCTACTCGTTTGCACATGCTATGCGGGTGACATGATGATACCATGCCAAGTTCCAACATTTTCAGAGTTCATTTTGTTGTGATTTTCAATTTCACGGTCATTTAGCTCTCTAAACAAATCGGTAAATGACTGAAAAACAGCACATGATGTCAGAACGTGTTGGAAATTGATGACGTCGCTTTGAATGATGCATACTGAACGCAAAAATAGGCTGGAGTTCAAATAAGTTTAAAAAACATTGAGGTGCCCGTGTAACAGTTGAGTTTCGTCCGAAACCCTGATACTCCGAAAGAGATTGTCCAGTTTGTACACGAGGTGCGTCCAGTTTTCACCGTGACCCTCTCTACTCTTTTGCACATGCTATGCGGGTGAAATGATGATACCATGCCAAGTTTCAACATTATCAGAGTTCATTTTGTAGTGATTTTCAATTTCACCGTCATTTAGCTCTCTAAACAAATCGGTAAATGACTGAAAAACAGCAAATGATGTCAGAACGTGTTGGAAATTGATGACGTTGCTTTGAATGATGCATACTGAATGCAAAAATAGGCTGGAGTTCAAATAAGTTTAAAATACATTGACGTGCCCCTGTAACAGATGAGTTCTCGTCCGAAACCCTGATACTCCGAAAGAGATTGTCCAGTTTGTACACGAGGTGCGTCCAGTTTTCGCCGTGACCCTCTCTACTCTTTTGCACATGCTATGCGGGTGAAATGATGATACCATGCCAACTTCCAACATTTTCAGAGTTCATTTTGTAGTGATTTTAAATTTCACAGTCATTTAGCTCTCTAAACAAATCGGTAAATGACTGAAAAACAGCACATGATGTCAGAACGTGTTGGAAATTGATGACGTCGCTTTGAATGATGCATACCGAACGCAAAAGTAGGCTGGAGTTCAAATAAGTTTAAAAAACATTGAAGTGCCCGTGTAACAGTTGAGTTCTCGTCCGAAACCCTGATACTCCGAAAGAGATTGTCCAGTTTGTACACGAGGTGCGTCCAGTTTTCGCCGTGACCCTCTCTACTCTTTTGCACATGCTATGCGGGCGAAATGATGATACCATGCCAAGTTCCAACATTTTCAGAGTTCATTTTGTAGTGATTTTCAATTTCACCGTCATTTAGCTCTCTAAACAAATCGGTAAATGACTGAAAAACAGCAAATGATGTCAGAACGTGTTGGAAATTGATGACGTTGCTTTGAATGATGCATACTGAACGCAAAAATATGCTGGAGTTCAAATAAGTTTAAAAAACAATGAAGTGCCCGTGTAACAGTTGAGTTCTCGTCCGAAACCCTGATACTCCGAAAGAGATTGTCTAGTTTGTACACGAGGTGCGTCCAGTTTTCGCCGTGACCCTCTCTACTCTTTTGCACATGCTATGCGGGTGAAATGATGATACCATGCCAAGTTCCAACATTTTCAGAGTTCATTTTGTAGTGATTTTCAATTTCACCATCATTTAGCTCTCTAAACAAATCTGTAAATGACTGAAAAATAGCAAATGATGTCAGAACGTGTTGGAAATTGATGACGTCGCTTTGAATGATGCATACCGAACGCAAAAGTAGGCTGGAGTTCAAATAAGTTTAAAAAACATTGAAGTGCCCGTGTAACTGTTGAGTTCTCGTCCGAAACCCTGATACTCCGAAAGAGATTGTCCAGTTTGTACACGAGGTGCGTCCAGTTTTCGCCGTGACCCTCTCTACTCTTTTGCACATGCTATGCGGGCGAAATGATGATACCATGCCAAGTTCCAACATTTTCAGAGTTCATTTTGTAGTGATTTTCAATTACACGGTCATTTAGCTCTCTAAACAAATCGGTAAATGACTGAAAAACAGCAAATGATGTCAGAACGTGTTGGAAATTGATGACATCGCTTTGAATGATGCATACTGAACGCAAAAATAGGCTGGAGTTCAAATAAGTTTAAAAAACATTGAAGTGCCCGTGTAACAGATGAGTTCTCGTCGAAACCCTGATACTCCGAAAGAGATTGTCCAGTTTGTACACGAGGTGCGTCCAGTTTTCGCCGTGACCCTCTCTACTCTTTTGCGCATGCTATGCGGGTGAAATGATGATACCATGCCAAGTTCCAACATTTTCAGAGTTCATTTTGTAGTGATTTTCAATTTCACCGTCATTGAGCTCTCTAAACAAATCGGTAAATGACTGAAAAACAGCAAATGATGTCAGAACGTGTTGGAAATTGATGACGTCGCTTTGAATGATGCATACTGAACGCAAAAATAGGCTGGAGTTCAAATAAGTTTAAAAAACATTGAAGTGCTCGTGTAACAGGTGAGTTCTCGTCCGAAACCCTGATACTCCGAAAGAGATTGTCCAGTTTGTACACGAGGTGCGTCCAGTTTTCGCCGTGACCCTCTCTACTCTTTTGCAAATGCTATGCGGGTGAAATGATGATACCATGCCAAGTTCCAACATTTTCAGAGTACATTTTGTAGTGATTTTCAATTTCAACGTCATTTAGCTCTCTAAACAAATCGGTAAATGACTGAAAAACAACAAATGATGTCAGAACGTGTTGGAAATTGATGACGTCGCTTTGAATGATGCATACTGAACGCAAAAATAGGCTGGAGTTCAAAAGTTTAAAAAACATTGAAGTGCCCGTGTAACAGATGAGTTCTCGTCCGAAACCCTGGTACTCCGAAAGAGATTGTCCAATTTGTACACGAGGTGCGTCCAGTTTTCGCCGTGACCCTCTCTACTCTTTTGCACATGCTATGCGGGTGAAATGATGATACCATGCCAAGTTCCAACATCTTCAAAGTTCATTTTGTAGTGATTTTCAATTTCACCGTCATTTAGCTCTCTAAACAAATCGGTAAATGACTGCAAAACAGCAAATGATGTCAGAACGTGTTGGAAATTGATGACATCGCTTTGAATGATGCATACTGAACGCAAAAATAGGCTGGAGTTCAAATAAGTTTAAAATACATTGAAGTGCCCCTGTAACAGATGAGTTCTTGTCCGAAACCCTGATACTCCGAAAGAGATTGTCCAGTTTGTACACGAGGGGCGTCCAGTTTTCGCCTTGACCCTCTCTACTCTTTTGCACATGCTATGCGGGTGAAATGATGATACCATGCCAAGTTCCAACATTTTCAGAGTTCATTTTGTAGTGATTTTCAATTTCACGGTCATTTAGCTCTCTAAACAAATTGGTAAATGACTGAAAAACAACACATGATGTCAGAACGTGTTGGATATTGATGACGTCGCTTTGAATGATGCATACTGAACGCAAAAATAGGCTGGAGTTCAAATAAGTTTAAAAAACATTGAAGTGCCTATGTAACAGTTGAGTTCTCGTCCGAAACCCTGAGACTCCGAAAGAGATTGTCCAGTTTGTACATGAGGTGCGTCCAGTTTTCGCCGTGACCCTCTCTACTATTTTGCACATGCTATGCGGGCGAAATGATGATAGCATGCCAAGTTCCAACATTTCCAGAGTTCATTTTGTAGTGATTTTCAATTTCACCGTCATTTAGCTCTCTAAACAAATCGGTAAATGACTGAAAAACAGCAAATGATGTCAGAACGTGTTGGAAATTGATGACGTCGCTTTGAATGATGCATACTGAACGCAAAAATAGGCTGGAGTTCAAATAAGTTTAAAAAACATTGAGGTGCCCGTGTAACAGATGAGTTCTCGTCTGAAACCCTGATACTCCGAAAGAGATTGTCCAGTTTGTACACGAGGTGCGTCCAGTTTTCGCCGTGAACCTCTCTACTCTTTTGCACATGCTATGCGGGTGAAATGATGATACCATGCTAAGTTCCAACATTGTCAGAGTACATTTTGTAGTGATTTTCAATTTCACCGTCATTTAGCTCTCTAAACAAATCGGTAAATGAGTGAAAAACAGCAAATGATGTGAGAACGTGTTGGAAATTGATGACGTCGCTTTGAATGATGCATACTGAACGCAAAAATAGGCTGGAGTTCAAATATGTTTAAAAAACATTGAAGTGCCCGTGTAACAGATGAGTTGTCGTCCAAAACCCTGATACTCCGAAAGAGATTGTCCAGTTTGTACACGAGGTGCGTCCAGTTTTCGCCGTGACCCTCTCTACTCTTTTGCACATGCTATGCGGGTGAAATGATGATACCATGCCAAGTTCCAACATTTTCAGAATTCATTTTGTAGTGATTTTCAATTTCACCGTCATTTAGCTCTCTAAACAAATCGGTAAATGACTGAAAAACAGCAAATGATGTCAGAACATGTTGGAAATTGATGACGTCGCTTTGAATGATGCATACTGAACGCAAGAATAGGCTGGAGTACAAATAAGTTTAAAATACATTGAAGTGCCCCTGTAACAGATGAGTTCTCGTCCGAAACCCTGATACTCCGAAAGAGATTGTCCAGTTTGTACACGAGGTGCGTCCAGTTTTCGCCGTGACCATCTCTACTCGTTTGCACATGCTATGCAGGTGACATGATGATACCATGCCAAGTTCCAACATTTTCAGAGTTCATTTTGTAGTGATTTTCAATTTCACGGTCATTTAGCTCTCTAAACAAATCGGTAAATGACTGAAAAACAACACATGATGTCAGAACGTGTTGGATATTGATGACGTCGCTTTGAATGATGCATACTGAACGCAAAAATAGGCTGGAGTTCAAATAAGTTTAAAAAACATTGAAGTGCCTATGTAACAGTTGAGTTCTCGTCCGAAACCCTGAGACTCCGAAAGAGATTGTCCAGTTTGTACATGAGGTGCGTCCAGTTTTCGCCGTGACCCTCTCTACTATTTTGCACATGCTATGCGGGCGAAATGATGATAGCATGCCAAGTTCCAACATTTCCAGAGTTCATTTTGTAGTGATTTTCAATTTCACCGTCATTTAGCTCTCTAAACAAATCGGTAAATGACTGAAAAACAGCAAATGATGTCAGAACGTGTTGGAAATTGATGACGTCGCTTTGAATGATGCATACTGAACGCAAAAATAGGCTGGAGTTCAAATAAGTTTAAAAAACATTGAGGTGCCCGTGTAACAGATGAGTTCTCGTCTGAAACCCTGATACTCCGAAAGAGATTGTCCAGTTTGTACACGAGGTGCGTCCAGTTTTCGCCGTGAACCTCTCTACTCTTTTGCACATGCTATGCGGGTGAAATGATGATACCATGCTAAGTTCCAACATTGTCAGAGTACATTTTGTAGTGATTTTCAATTTCACCGTCATTTAGCTCTCTAAACAAATCGGTAAATGAGTGAAAAACAGCAAATGATGTGAGAACGTGTTGGAAATTGATGACGTCGCTTTGAATGATGCATACTGAACGCAAAAATAGGCTGGAGTTCAAATATGTTTAAAAAACATTGAAGTGCCCGTGTAACAGATGAGTTGTCGTCCAAAACCCTGATACTCCGAAAGAGATTGTCCAGTTTGTACACGAGGTGCGTCCAGTTTTCGCCGTGACCCTCTCTACTCTTTTGCACATGCTATGCGGGTGAAATGATGATACCATGCCAAGTTCCAACATTTTCAGAATTCATTTTGTAGTGATTTTCAATTTCACCGTCATTTAGCTCTCTAAACAAATCGGTAAATGACTGAAAAACAGCAAATGATGTCAGAACATGTTGGAAATTGATGACGTCGCTTTGAATGATGCATACTGAACGCAAGAATAGGCTGGAGTACAAATAAGTTTAAAATACATTGAAGTGCCCCTGTAACAGATGAGTTCTCGTCCGAAACCCTGATACTCCGAAAGAGATTGTCCAGTTTGTACACGAGGTGCGTCCAGTTTTCGCCGTGACCATCTCTACTCGTTTGCACATGCTATGCAGGTGACATGATGATACCATGCCAAGTTCCAACATTTTCAGAGTTCATTTTGTTGTGATTTTCAATTTCACGGTCATTTAGCTCTCTAAACAAATCGGTAAATGACTGAAAAACAGCACATGATGTCAGAACGTGTTGGAAATTGATGACGTCGCTTTGAATGATGCATACTGAACGCAAAAATAGGCTGGAGTTCAAATAAGTTTAAAAAACATTGAGGTGCCCGTGTAACAGTTGTGTTTCGTCCGAAACCCTGATACTCCGAAAGAGATTGTCCAGTTTGTACACGAGGTGCGTCCAGTTTTCACCGTGACCCTCTCTACTCTTTTGCACATGCTATGCGGGTGAAATGATGATACCATGCCAAGTTTCAACATTATCAGAGTTCATTTTGTAGTGATTTTCAATTTCACCGTCATTTAGCTCTCTAAACAAATCGGTAAATGACTGAAAAACAGCAAATGATGTCAGAACGTGTTGGAAATTGATGACGTTGCTTTGAATGATGCATACTGAATGCAAAAATAGGCTGGAGTTCAAATAAGTTTAAAATACATTGACGTGCCCCTGTAACAGATGAGTTCTCGTCCGAAACCCTGATACTCCGAAAGAGATTGTCCAGTTTGTACACGAGGTGCGTCCAGTTTTCGCCGTGACCCTCTCTACTCTTTTGCACATGCTATGCGGGTGAAATGATGATACCATGCCAAGTTCCAACATTTCCAGAGTTCATTTTGTAGTGATTTTCAATTTCACCGTCATTTAGCTCTCTAAACAAATCGGTAAATGACTGAAAAACAGCAAATGATGTCAGAACGTGTTGGAAATTGATGACGTCGCTTTGAATGATGCATACTGAACGCAAAAATAGGCTGGAGTTCAAATAAGTTTAAAAAACATTGAGGTGCCCGTGTAACAGATGAGTTCTCGTCTGAAACCCTGATACTCCGAAAGAGATTGTCCAGTTTGTACACGAGGTGCGTCCAGTTTTCGCCGTGAACCTCTCTACTCTTTTGCACATGCTATGCGGGTGAAATGATGATACCATGCTAAGTTCCAACATTGTCAGAGTACATTTTGTAGTGATTTTCAATTTCACCGTCATTTAGCTCTCTAAACAAATCGGTAAATGAGTGAAAAACAGCAAATGATGTGAGAACGTGTTGGAAATTGATGACGTCGCTTTGAATGATGCATACTGAACGCAAAAATAGGCTGGAGTTCAAATATGTTTAAAAAACATTGAAGTGCCCGTGTAACAGATGAGTTGTCGTCCGAAACCCTGATACTCCGAAAGAGATTGTCCAGTTTGTACACGAGGTGCGTCCAGTTTTCGCCGTGACCCTCTCTACTCTTTTGCACATGCTATGCGGGTGAAATGATGATACCATGCCAAGTTCCAACATTTTCAGAATTCATTTTGTAGTGATTTTCAATTTCACCGTCATTTAGCTCTCTAAACAAATCGGTAAATGACTGAAAAACAGCAAATGATGTCAGAACATGTTGGAAATTGATGACGTCGCTTTGAATGATGCATACTGAACGCAAGAATAGGCTGGAGTACAAATAAGTTTAAAATACATTGAAGTGCCCCTGTAACAGATGAGTTCTCGTCCGAAACCCTGATACTCCGAAAGAGATTGTCCAGTTTGTACACGAGGTGCGTCCAGTTTTCGCCGTGACCATCTCTACTCGTTTGCACATGCTATGCGGGTGACATGATGATACCATGCCAAGTTCCAACATTTTCAGAGTTCATTTTGTTGTGATTTTCAATTTCACGGTCATTTAGCTCTCTAAACAAATCGGTAAATGACTGAAAAACAGCACATAATGTCAGAACGTGTTGGAAATTGATGACGTCGCTTTGAATGATGCATACTGAACGCAAAAATAGGCTGGAGTTCAAATAAGTTTAAAAAACATTGAGGTGCCCGTGTAACAGTTGAGTTTCGTCCGAAACCCTGATACTCCGAAAGAGATTGTCCAGTTTGTACACGAGGTGCGTCCAGTTTTCACCGTGACCCTCTCTACTCTTTTGCACATGCTATGCGGGTGAAATGATGATACCATGCCAAGTTTCAACATTATCAGAGTTCATTTTGTAGTGATTTTCAATTTCACCGTCATTTAGCTCTCTAAACAAATCGGTAAATGACTGAAAAACAGCAAATGATGTCAGAACGTGTTGGAAATTGATGACGTTGCTTTGAATGATGCATACTGAATGCAAAAATAGGCTGGAGTTCAAATAAGTTTAAAATACATTGACGTGCCCCTGTAACAGATGAGTTCTCGTCCGAAACCCTGATACTCCGAAAGAGATTGTCCAGTTTGTACACGAGGTGCGTCCAGTTTTCGCCGTGACCCTCTCTACTCTTTTGCACATGCTATGCGGGTGAAATGATGATACCATGCCAACTTCCAACATTTTCAGAGTTCATTTTGTAGTGATTTTAAATTTCACAGTCATTTAGCTCTCTAAACAAATCGGTAAATGACTGAAAAACAGCACATGATGTCAGAACGTGTTGGAAATTGATGACGTCGCTTTGAATGATGCATACCGAACGCAAAAGTAGGCTGGAGTTCAAATAAGTTTAAAAAACATTGAAGTGCCCGTGTAACAGTTGAGTTCTCGTCCGAAACCCTGATACTCCGAAAGAGATTGTCCAGTTTGTACACGAGGTGCGTCCAGTTTTCGCCGTGACCCTCTCTACTCTTTTGCACATGCTATGCGGGCGAAATGATGATACCATGCCAAGTTCCAACATTTTCAGAGTTCATTTTGTAGTGATTTTCAATTTCACCGTCATTTAGCTCTCTAAACAAATCGGTAAATGACTGAAAAACAGCAAATGATGTCAGAACGTGTTGGAAATTGATGACGTTGCTTTCAATGATGCATACTGAACGCAAAAATATGCTGGAGTTCAAATAAGTTTAAAAAACAATGAAGTGCCCGTGTAACAGTTGAGTTCTCGTCCGAAACCCTGATACTCCGAAAGAGATTGTCCAGTTTGTACACGAGGTGCGTCCAGTTTTCGCCGTGACCCTCTCTACTCTTTTGCACATGCTATGCGGGTGAAATGATGATACCATGCCAAGTTCCAACATTTTCAGAGTTCATTTTGTAGTGATTTTCAATTTCACCGTCATTCAGCTCTCTAAACAAATCTGTAAATGACTGAAAAACAGCAAATGATGTCAGAACGTGTTGGAAATTGATGACGTCTCTTTGAATGATGCATACGGAACGCAAAAATAGGCTGGTGTTCAAATAAGTTTAAAAAACATTGAAGTGCCCCTGTAACAGATGAGTTCTCGTCCGAAACCCTGATACTCCGAAAGAGATTGTCCAGTTTGTACACGAGGTGCGTCCAGTTTTCGCCGTGACCCTCTCTACTCTTTTGCACATGCTATGCGGGTGAAATGATGATACCATGCCAAGTTCCAACATTTTCAGAGTTCATTTTGTAGTGATTTTAAATTTCACAGTCATTTAGCTCTCTAAACAAATCGGTAAATGACTAAAAAACATCACATGATGTCAGAACGTGTTGGAAATTGATGACGTCGCTTTGAATGATGCATACCGAACGCAAAAGTAGGCTGGAGTTCAAATAAGTTTAAAAAACATTGAATTGCCCGTGTAACAGTTGAGTTCTCGTCCGAAACCCTCATACTCCGAAAGAGATTGTCCAGTTTGTACACGAGGTGCGTCCAGTTTTCGCCGTGACCCTCTCTACTCTTTTGCACATGCTATGCGGGCGAAATGATGATACCATGCCAAGTTCCAACATTTTCAGAGTTCATTTTGTAGTGATTTTCAATTTCACCGTCATTTAGCTCTCTAAACAAATCGATAAATGACTGAAAAACAGCAAATGATGTCAGAACGTGTTGGAAATTGATGACGTTGCTTTGAATGATGCATACTGAACGCAAAAATAGGCTGGAGTTCAAATAAGTTTAAAAAACAATGAAGTGCCCGTGTAACAGTTGAGTTCTCGTCCGAAACCCTGATACTCCGAAAGAGATTGTCCAGTTTGTACACGAGGTGCGTCCAGTTTTCGCCGTGACCCTCTCTACTCTTTTGCACATGCTATGCGGGTGAAATGATGATACCATGCCAAGTTCCAACATTTTCAGAGTTCATTTTGTAGTGATTTTCAATTTCACCATCATTTAGCTCTCTAAACAAATCTGTAAATGACTGAAAAATAGCAAATGATGTCAGAACGTGTTGGAAATTGATGACGCCGCTTTGAATGATGAATACCGAACGCAAAAGTAGGCTGGAGTTCAAATAAGTTTAAAAAACATTGAAGTGCCCGTGTAACAGTTGAGTTCTCGTCCGAAACCCTGATACTCCGAAAGAGATTGTCCAGTTTGTACACGAGGTGCGTCCAGTTTTCGCCGTGACCCTCTCTACTCTTTTGCACATGCTATGCGGGCGAAATGATGATACCATGCCAAGTTCCAACATTTTCAGAGTTCATTTTGTAGTGATTTTCAATTTCACCGTCATTTAGCTCTCTAAACAAATCGGTAAATGAGTGAAAAACAGCAAATGATGTCAGAACGTGTTGGAAATTGATGACATCGCTTTGAATGATGCATACTGAACGCAAAAATAGGCTGGAGTTCAAATAAGTTTAAAAAACATTGAAGTGCCCGTGTAACAGATAAGTTCTCGTCCGAAACCCTGATACTCCGAAAGAGATTGTCCAGTTTGTACACGAGGTGCGTCCAGTTTTCGCCGTGACCCTCTGTACTGTTTTGCACATGCTATGCGGGTGAAATGATGATACCATGCCAAGTTCCAACATTTTCAGAGTTCATTTTGTAGTGATTTTCAATTTCACCGTCATTTAGCTCTCTAAACAAATCTGTAAATGACTGAAAAACAGCAAATGATGTCAGAACGTGTTGGAAATTGATGACGTCGCTTTGAATGATGCATACTGAACGCAAAAACAGGCTGGTGTTCAAATAAGTTTAAAAAACATTGAAGTGCCCCTGTAACAGATGAGTTCTCGTCCGAAACCCTGATACTCCGAAAGAGATTGTCCAGTTTGTACACGAGGTGCGTCCAGTTTTCGCCGTGACCCTCTCTACTCTTTTGCACATGCTATGCGGGTGAAATGATGATACCATGCCAAGTTCCAACATTTTCAGAGTTCATTTTGTAGTGATTTTAAATTTCACAGTCATTTAGCTCTCTAAACAAATCGGTAAATGACTGAAAAACATCACATGATGTCAGAACGTGTTGGAAATTGATGACGTCGCTTTGAATGATGCATACTGAACGCAAAAATAGGCTGGAGTTCAAATAAGTTTAAAAAACATTGAAGTGCCCGTGTAACAGTTGAGTTCTCGTCCGAAACCCTGATACTCCGAAAGAGATTGTCCAGTTTGTACATGAGGTGCGTGCAGTTTTCGCCGTGACCCTCTCTACTATTTTGCGCATGCTATGCGGGCGAAATGATGATACCATGCCAAGTTCCAACATTTTCAGAGTTCATTTTGTAGTGATTTTCAATTTCACCGTCATTTAGCTCTCTAAACAAATCGGTAAATGACTGAAAAACAGCAAATGATGTCAGAACGTGTTGGAAATTGATGACGTTGCTTTGAATGATGCATACTGAACGCAAAAATAGGCTGGAGTTCAAATAAGTTTAAAAAACAATGAAGTGCCCGTGTAACAGTTGAGTTCTCGTCCGAAACCCTGATACTCCGAAGGAGATTGTCCAGTTTGTACACGAGGTGCGTCCAGTTTTCGCCGTGACCCTCTCTACTCTTTTGCACATGCTATGCGGGTGAAATGATGATACCATGCCAAGTTCCAACATTTTCAGAGTTCATTTTGTAGTGATTTTCAATTTCACCATCATTTAGCTCTCTAAACAAATCTGTAAATGACTGAAAAATAGCAAATGATGTCAGAACGTGTTGGAAATTGTTGACGTCGCTTTGAATGATGCATACCGAACGCAAAAGTAGGCTGGAGTTCAAATAAGTTTAAAAAACATTGAAGTGCCCGTGTAACAGTTGAGTTCTCGTCCGAAACCCTGATACTCCGAAAGAGATTGTCCAGTTTGTACACGAGGTGCGTCCAGTTTTCGCCGTGACCCTCTCTACTCTTTTGCACATGCTATGCGGGCGAAATGATGATACCATGCCAAGTTCCAACCTTTTCAGAGTTCATTTTGTAGTGATTTTCAATTTCACCGTCATTTAACTCTCTAAACAAATCGGTAAATGAGTGAAAAACAGCAAATGATGTCAGAACGTGTTGGAAATTGATGACTTCGCTTTGAATGATGCATACTGAACGCAAAAATAGGCTGGAGTTCAAATAAGTTTAAAAAACATTGAAGTGCCCGTGTAACAGATGAGTTCTCGTCCGAAACCCTGATACTCCGAAAGAGATTGTCCAGTTTGTACACGAGGTGCGTCCAGTTTTCGCCGTGACCCTCTGTACTGTTTTGCACATGCTATGCGGGTGAAATGATG
Organism: Aegilops tauschii subsp. strangulata; assembly: GCF_002575655.3. Lineage (NCBI taxonomy): Eukaryota > Viridiplantae > Streptophyta > Magnoliopsida > Poales > Poaceae > Aegilops > Aegilops tauschii. Next base: position 125,794,189 of record NC_053041.3, read on the forward strand.
ATACCATGCCAAGTTCCAACATTTTCAGAGTTCATTTTGTAGTGATTTTCAATTTCACCGTCATTTAGCTCTCTAAACAAATCTGTAAATGACTGAAAAACAGCAAATGATGTCAGAACGTGTTGGAAATTGATGACGTCGCTTTGAATGATGCATACTGAACGCAAAAATAGGCTGGTGTTCAAATAAGTTTAAAAAACATTGAAGTGCCCGTGTAACAGATGAGTTCTCGTCCGAAACCCTGATACTCCGAAAGAGATTGTCCAGTTTGTACACGAGGTGCGTCCAGTTTTCGCCGTGACCCTCTCTACTCTTTTGCACATGCTATGCGGGCGAAATGATGATACCATGCCAAGTTCCAACATTTTCAGAGTTCATTTTGTAGTGATTTTCAATTTCACCGTCATTTAGCTCTCTAAACAAATCGGTAAATGACTGAAAAACATCACATGATGTCAGAACGTGTTGGAAATTGATGACGTCGCTTTGAATGATGCATACTGAACGCAAAAATAGGCTGGAGTTCAAATAAGTTTAAAAAACATTGAAGTGCCCGTGTAACAGTTCAGTTCTCGTCCGAAACCCTGATACTCCGAAAGAGATTGTCCAGTTTGTACATGAGGTGCGTGCTGTTTTCGCCGTGACCCTCTCTACTATTTTGCGCATGCTATGCGGGCGAAATGATGATACCATGCCAAGTTCCAACATTTTCAGAGTTCATTTTGTAGTGATTTTCAATTTCACCGTCATTTAGCTCTCTAAACAAATCGGTAAACGACTGAAAAACAGCAAATGATGTCAGAACGTGTTGGAAATTGATGACGTTGCTTTGAATGATGCATACTGAACGAAAAAATAGGCTGGAGTTCAAATAAGTTTAAAAAACAATGAAGTGCCCGTGTAACAGTTGAGTTCTCGTCCGAAACCCTGATACTCCGAAAGAGATTGTCCAGTTTGTACACGAGGTGCGTCCAGTTTTCGCCGTGACCCTCTCTACTCTTTTGCACATGCTATGCGGGTGAAATGATGATACCATGCCAAGTTCCAACATTTTCAGAGTTCATTTTGTAGTGATTTTCAATTTCACCATCATTTAGCTCTCTAAACAAATCTGTAAATGACTGAAAAATAGCAAATGATGTCAGAACGTGTTGGAAATTGATGACGTCGCTTTGAATGATGCATACCGAACGCAAAAGTAGGCTGGAGTTCAAATAAGTTTAAAAAACATTGAAGTGCCCGTGTAACAGTTGAGTTCTCGTCCGAAACCCTGATACTCCGAAAGAGATTGTCCAGTTTGTACACGAGGTGCGTCCTGTTTTCGCCGTGACCCTCTCTACTCTTTTGCACATGCTATGCGGGCGAAATGATGATACCATGCCAAGTTCCAACATTTTCAGAGTTCATTTTGTAGTGATTTTCAATTTCACCGTCATTTAGCTCTCTAAACAAATCGGTAAATGAGTGAAAAACAGCAAATGATGTCAGAACGTGTTGGAAATTGATGACTTCGCTTTGAATGGTGCATACTGAACGCAAAAATAGGCTGGAGTTCAAATAAGTTTAAAAAACATTGAAGTGCCCGTGTAACAGATGAGTTCTCGTCCGAAACCCTGATACTCCGAAAGAGATTGTCCAGTTTGTACACGAGGTGCGTCCAGTTTTCGCCGTGACCCTCTGTACTGTTTTGCACATGCTATGCGGGTGAAATGATGATACCATGCCAAGTTCCAACATTTTCAGAGTTCATTTTGTAGTGATTTTCAATTTCACCGTCATTTAGCTCTCTAAACAAATCTGTAAATGACTGAAAAACAGCAAATGATGTCAGAACGTGTTGGAAATTGATGACGTCGCTTTGAATGATGCATACTGAACGCAAAAATAGGCTGGTGTTCAAATAAGTTTAAAAAACATTGAAGTGCCCGTGTAACAGATGAGTTCTCGTCCGAAACCCTGATACTCCGAAAGAGATTGTCTAGTTTGTACACGAGGTGCGTCCAGTTTTCGCCGTGACCCTCTCTACTCTTTTGCACATGCTATGCGGGCGAAATGATGATACCATGCCAAGTTCCAACATTTTCAGAGTTCATTTTGTAGTGATTTTCAATTTCACCGCCATTTAGCTCTCTAAACAAATCGGTAAATGAGTGAAAAACAGCAAATGATGTCAGAACGTGTTGGAAATTGATGACGTCGCTTTGAATGATGCATACTGAACGTAAAAATAGGCTGGAGTTCAAATAAGTTTAAAAAACATTGAAGTGCCCGTGTAACAGTTGAGTTCTCGTCCGAAACCCTGATACTCCGAAAGAGATTGTCCAGTTTGTATATGAGGTGCGTGCAGTTTTCGCCGTGACCCTCTCTACTATTTTGCGCATGCTATGCGGGCGAAATGATGATACCATGCCAAGTTCCAACATTTCCAGAGTTCATTTTGTAGTGATTTTCAATTTCACCGTCATTTAGCTCTCTAAACAAATCGGTAAATGACTGAAAAACACCAAATGATGTCAGAACGTGTTGGAAATTGATGACGTTGCTTTGAATGATGCATACTGAACGCAAAAATAGGCTGGAGTTCAAATAAGTTTAAAATACATTGAAGTGCCCCTGTAACAGATGAGTTCTCGTCCGAAACCCTGATACTCCGAAAGAGATTGTCCAGTTTGTACACGAGGTGCGTCCAGTTTTCGCCGTGACCCTCTCTACTCTTTTGCACATGCTATGCGGGTGAAATGATGATACCATGCCAAGTTCCAACATTTTCAGAGTTCATTTTTTAGTGATTTTAAATTTCACAGTCATTTAGCTCTCTAAACAAATCGGTAAATGACTGAAAAACAGCACATGATGTCAGAACGTGTTGGAAATTGTAGACGTCGCTTTGAATGATGCATACCGAACGCAAAAGTAGGCTGGAGTTCAAATAAGTTTAAAAAACATTGAAGTGCCCGTGTAACAGTTGAGTTCTCGTCCGAAACCCTGATACTCCGAAAGAGATTGTCCAGTTTGTACACGAGGTGCGTCCAGTTTTCGCCGTGACCCTCTCTACTCTTTTGCACATGCTATGCGGGCGAAATGATGATACCATGCCAAGTTCCAACATTTTCAGAGTTCATTTTGTAGTGATTTTCAATTTCACCGTCATTTAGCTCTCTAAACAAATCGGTAAATGAGTGAAAAACAGCAAATGATGTCAGAACGTGTTGGAAATTGATGACGTTGCTTTGAATGATGCATACTGAACGCAAAAATAGGCTGGAGTTCAAATAAGTTTAAAAAACAATGAAGTGCCCGTGTAACAGTTGAGTTCTCGTCCGAAACCCTGATACTCCGAAAGAGATTGTCCAGTTTGTACACGAGGTGCGTCCAGTTTTCGCCGTGACCCTCTGTACTGTTTTGCACATGCTATGCGGGTGAAATGATGATACCATGCCAAGTTCCAACATTTTCAGAGTTCATTTTGTAGTGATTTTAAATTTCACAGTCATTTAGCTCTCTAAACAAATCGGTAAATGACTGAAAAACATCACATGATGTCAGAACGTGTTGGAAATTGATGACGTCGCTTTGAATGATGCATACTGAACGCAAAAACAGGCTGGTGTTCAAATAAGTTTAAAAAACATTGAAGTGCCCCTGTAACAGATGAGTTCTCGTCCGAAACCCTGATACTCCGAAAGAGATTGTCCAGTTTGTACACGAGGTGCGTCCAGTTTTCGCCGTGACCCTCTCTACTCTTTTGCACATGCTATGCGGGTGAAATGATGATACCATGCCAAGTTCCAACATTTTCAGAGTTCATTTTGTAGTGATTTTCAATTTCACAGTCATTTAGCTCTCTAAACAAATCGGTAAATGACTGAAAAACATCACATGATGTCAGAACGTGTTGGAAATTGATGACGTCGCTTTGAATGATGCATACTGAACGCAAAAATAGGCTGGAGTTCAAATAAGTTTAAAAAACATTGAAGTGCCCGTGTAACAGTTGAGTTCTCGTCCGAAACCCTGATACTCCGAAAGAGATTGTCCAGTTTGTACATGAGGTGCGTGCAGTTTTCGCCGTGACCCTCTCTACTATTTTGCGCATGCTATGCGGGCGAAATGATGATACCATGCCAAGTTCCAACATTTCCAGAGTTCATTTTGTAGTGATTTTCAATTTCACCGTCATTTAGCTCTCTAAACAAATCGGTAAATGACTGAAAAACAGCAAATGATGTCAGAACGTGTTGGAAATTGATGACGTTGCTTTGAATGATGCATACTGAACGCAAAAATAGGCTGGAGTTCAAATAAGTTTAAAAAACAATGAAGTGCCCGTGTAACAGTTGAGTTCTCGTCCGAAACCCTGATACTCCGAAGGAGATTGTCCAGTTTGTACACGAGGTGCGTCCAGTTTTCGCCGTGACCCTCTCTACTCTTTTGCACATGCTATGCGGGTGAAATGATGATACCATGCCAAGTTCCAACATTTTCAGAGTTCATTTTGTAGTGATTTTCAATTTCACCATCATTTAGCTCTCTAAACAAATCTGTAAATGACTGAAAAATAGCAAATGATGTCAGAACGTGTTGGAAATTGTTGACGTCGCTTTGAATGATGCATACCGAACGCAAAAGTAGGCTGGAGTTCAAATAAGTTTAAAAAACATTGAAGTGCCCATGTAACAGTTGAGTTCTCGTCCGAAACCCTGATACTCCGAAAGAGATTGTCCAGTTTGTACACGAGGTGCGTCCAGTTTTCGCCGTGACCCTCTCTACTCTTTTGCACATGCTATGCGGGTGAAATGATGATACCATGCCAAGTTCCAACATTTTCAGAGTTCATTTTGTAGTGATTTTAAATTTCACAGTCATTTAGCTCTCTAAACAAATCGGTAAATGACTGAAAAACATCACATGATGTCAGAACGTGTTGGAAATTGATGACGTCGCTTTGAATGATGCATACTGAACGCAAAAATAGGCTGGAGTTCAAATAAGTTTAAAAAACATTGAAGTGCCCGTGTAACAGTTGAGTTCTCGTCCGAAACCCTGATACTCCGAAAGAGATTGTCCAGTTTGTACATGAGGTGCGTGCAGTTTTCGCCGTGACCCTCTCTACTATTTTGCGCATGCTATGCGGGCGAAATGATGATACCATGCCAAGTTCCAACATTTTCAGAGTTCATTTTGTAGTGATTTTCAATTTCACCGTCATTTAGCTCTCTAAACAAATCGGTAAATGACTGAAAAACAGCAAATGATGTCAGAACGTGTTGGAAATTGATGACGTTGCTTTGAATGATGCATACTGAACGCAAAAATAGGCTGGAGTTCAAATAAGTTTAAAAAAAAATGAAGTGCCCGTGTAACAGTTGAGTTCTCGTCCGAAACCCTGATACTCCGAAGGAGATTGTCCAGTTTGTACACGAGGTGCGTCCAGTTTTCGCCGTGACCCTCTCTACTCTTTTGCACATGCTATGCGGGTGAAATGATGATACCATGCCAAGTTCCAACATTTTCAGAGTTCATTTTGTAGTGATTTTCAATTTCACCATCATTTAGCTCTCTAAACAAATCTGTAAATGACTGAAAAATAGCAAATGATGTCAGAACGTGTTGGAAATTGTTGACGTCGCTTTGAATGATGCATACCGAACGCAAAAGTAGGCTGGAGTTCAAATAAGTTTAAAAAACATTGAAGTGCCCGTGTAACAGTTGAGTTCTCGTCCGAAACCCTGATACTCCGAAAGAGATTGTCCAGTTTGTACACGAGGTGCGTCCAGTTTTCGCCGTGACCCTCTCTACTCTTTTGCACATGCTATGCGGGCGAAATGATGATACCATGCCAAGTTCCAACCTTTTCAGAGTTCATTTTGTAGTGATTTTCAATTTCACCGTCATTTAGCTCTCTAAACAAATCGGTAAATGAGTGAAAAACAGCAAATGATGTCAGAACGTGTTGGAAATTGATGACTTCGCTTTGAATGATGCATACTGAACGCAAAAATAGGCTGGAGTTCAAATAAGTTTAAAAAACATTGAAGTGCCCGTGTAACAGATGAGTTCTCGTCCGAAACCCTGATACTCCGAAAGAGATTGTCCAGTTTGTACACGAGGTGCGTCCAGTTTTCGCCGTGACCCTCTGTACTGTTTTGCACATGCTATGCGGGTGAAATGATGATACCATGCCAAGTTCCAACATTTTCAGAGTTCATTTTGTAGTGATTTTCAATTTCACCGTCATTTAGCTCTCTAAACAAATCTGTAAATGACTGAAAAACAGCAAATGATGTCAGAACGTGTTGGAAATTGATGACGTCGCTTTGAATGATGCATACTGAACGCAAAAATAGGCTGGTGTTCAAATAAGTTTAAAAAACATTGAAGTGCCCGTGTAACAGATGAGTTCTCGTCCGAAACCCTGATACTCCGAAAGAGATTGTCCAGTTTGTACACGAGGTGCGTCCAGTTTTCGCCGTGACCCTCTCTACTCTTTTGCACATGCTATGCGGGCGAAATGATGATACCATGCCAAGTTCCAACATTTTCAGAGTTCATTTTGTAGTGATTTTCAATTTCACCGTCATTTAGCTCTCTAAACAAATCGGTAAATGACTGAAAAACATCACATGATGTCAGAACGTGTTGGAAATTGATGACGTCGCTTTGAATGATGCATACTGAACGCAAAAATAGGCTGGAGTTCAAATAAGTTTAAAAAACATTGAAGTGCCCGTGTAACAGTTGAGTTCTCGTCCGAAACCCTGATACTCCGAAAGAGATTGTCCAGTTTGTACATGAGGTGCGTGCAGTTTTCGCCGTGACCCTCTCTACTATTTTGCGCATGCTATGCGGGCGAAATGATGATACCATGCCAAGTTCCAACATTTTCAGAGTTCATTTTGTAGTGATTTTCAATTTCACCGTCATTTAGCTCTCTAAACAAATCGGTAAACGACTGAAAAACAGCAAATGATGTCAGAACGTGTTGGAAATTGATGACGTTGCTTTGAATGATGCATACTGAACGAAAAAATAGGCTGGAGTTCAAATAAGTTTAAAAAACAATGAAGTGCCCGTGTAACAGTTGAGTTCTCGTCCGAAACCCTGATACTCCGAAAGAGATTGTCCAGTTTGTACACGAGGTGCGTCCAGTTTTCGCCGTGACCCTCTCTACTCTTTTGCACATGCTATGCGGGTGAAATGATGATACCATGCCAAGTTCCAACATTTTCAGAGTTCATTTTGTAGTGATTTTCAATTTCACCATCATTTAGCTCTCTAAACAAATCTGTAAATGACTGAAAAATAGCAAATGATGTCAGAACGTGTTGGAAATTGATGACGTCGCTTTGAATGATGCATACCGAACGCAAAAGTAGGCTGGAGTTCAAATAAGTTTAAAAAACATTGAAGTGCCCGTGTAACAGTTGAGTTCTCGTCCGAAACCCTGATACTCCGAAAGAGATTGTCCAGTTTGTACACGAGGTGCGTCCTGTTTTCGCCGTGACCCTCTCTACTCTTTTGCACATGCTATGCGGGCGAAATGATGATACCATGCCAAGTTCCAACATTTTCAGAGTTCATTTTGTAGTGATTTTCAATTTCACCGTCATTTAGCTCTCTAAACAAATCGGTAAATGAGTGAAAAACAGCAAATGATGTCAGAACGTGTTGGAAATTGATGACTTCGCTTTGAATGGTGCATACTGAACGCAAAAATAGGCTGGAGTTCAAATAAGTTTAAAAAACATTGAAGTGCCCGTGTAACAGATGAGTTCTCGTCCGAAACCCTGATACTCCGAAAGAGATTGTCCAGTTTGTACACGAGGTGCGTCCAGTTTTCGCCGTGACCCTCTGTACTGTTTTGCACATGCTATGCGGGTGAAATGATGATACCATGCCAAGTTCCAACATTTTCAGAGTTCATTTTGTAGTGATTTTCAATTTCACCGTCATTTAGCTCTCTAAACAAATCTGTAAATGACTGAAAAACAGCAAATGATGTCAGAACGTGTTGGAAATTGATGACGTCGCTTTGAATGATGCATACTGAACGCAAAAATAGGCTGGTGTTCAAATAAGTTTAAAAAACATTGAAGTGCCCGTGTAACAGATGAGTTCTCGTCCGAAACCCTGATACTCCGAAAGAGATTGTCTAGTTTGTACACGAGGTGCGTCCAGTTTTCGCCGTGACCCTCTCTACTCTTTTGCACATGCTATGCGGGCGAAATGATGATACCATGCCAAGTTCCAACATTTTCAGAGTTCATTTTGTAGTGATTTTCAATTTCACCGCCATTTAGCTCTCTAAACAAATCGGTAAATGAGTGAAAAACAGCAAATGATGTCAAAACGTGTTGGAAATTGATGACGTCGCTTTGAATGATGCATACTGAACGTAAAAATAGGCTGGAGTTCAAATAAGTTTAAAAAACATTGAAGTGCCCGTGTAACAGTTGAGTTCTCGTCCGAAACCCTGATACTCCGAAAGAGATTGTCCAGTTTGTATATGAGGTGCGTGCAGTTTTCGCCGTGACCCTCTCTACTATTTTGCGCATGCTATGCGGGCGAAATGATGATACCATGCCAAGTTCCAACATTTCCAGAGTTCATTTTGTAGTGATTTTCAATTTCACCGTCATTTAGCTCTCTAAACAAATCGGTAAATGACTGAAAAACACCAAATGATGTCAGAACGTGTTGGAAATTGATGACGTTGCTTTGAATGATGCATACTGAACGCAAAAATAGGCTGGAGTTCAAATAAGTTTAAAATACATTGAAGTGCCCCTGTAACAGATGAGTTCTCGTCCGAAACCCTGATACTCCGAAAGAGATTGTCCAGTTTGTACACGAGGTGCGTCCAGTTTTCGCCGTGACCCTCTCTACTCTTTTGCACATGCTATGCGGGTGAAATGATGATACCATGCCAAGTTCCAACATTTTCAGAGTTCATTTTTTAGTGATTTTAAATTTCACAGTCATTTAGCTCTCTAAACAAATCGGTAAATGACTGAAAAACAGCACATGATGTCAGAACGTGTTGGAAATTGTAGACGTCGCTTTGAATGATGCATACCGAACGCAAAAGTAGGCTGGAGTTCAAATAAGTTTAAAAAACATTGAAGTGCCCGTGTAACAGTTGAGTTCTCGTCCGAAACCCTGATACTCCGAAAGAGATTGTCCAGTTTGTACACGAGGTGCGTCCAGTTTTCGCCGTGACCCTCTCTACTCTTTTGCACATGCTATGCGGGCGAAATGATGATACCATGCCAAGTTCCAACATTTTCAGAGTTCATTTTGTAGTGATTTTCAATTTCACCGTCATTTAGCTCTCTAAACAAATCGGTAAATGAGTGAAAAACAGCAAATGATGTCAGAACGTGTTGGAAATTGATGACGTTGCTTTGAATGATGCATACTGAACGCAAAAATAGGCTGGAGTTCAAATAAGTTTAAAAAACAATGAAGTGCCCGTGTAACAGTTGAGTTCTCGTCCGAAACCCTGATACTCCGAAAGAGATTGTCCAGTTTGTACACGAGGTGCGTCCAGTTTTCGCCGTGACCCTCTGTACTGTTTTGCACATGCTATGCGGGTGAAATGATGATACCATGCCAAGTTCCAACATTTTCAGAGTTCATTTTGTAGTGATTTTCAATTTCACCGTCATTTAGCTCTCTAAACAAATCTGTAAATGACTGAAAAACAGCAAATGATGTCAGAACGTGTTGGAAATTGATGACGTCGCTTTGAATGATGCATACTGAACGCAAAAATAGGCTGGTGTTCAAATAAGTTTAAAAAACATTGAAGTGCCCGTGTAACAGATGAGTTCTCGTCCGAAACCCTGATACTCCGAAAGAGATTGTCCAGTTTGTACACGAGGTGCGTCCAGTTTTCGCCGTGACCCTCTCTACTCTTTTGCACATGCTATGCGGGTGAAATGATGATACCATGCCAAGTTCCAACATTTTCAGAGTTCATTTTGTAGTGATTTTCAATTTCACCGCCATTTAGCTCTCTAAACAAATCGGTAAATGAGTGAAAAACAGCAAATGATGTCAAAACGTGTTGGAAATTGATGACGTCGCTTTGAATGATGCATACTGAACGCAAAAATAGGCTGGAGTTCAAATAAGTTCAAAAAACATTGAAGTGCCCGTGTAACAGTTGAGTTCTCGTCCGAAACCCTGATACTCCGAAAGAGATTGTCCAGTTTGTACATGAGGTGCGTGCAGTTTTCGCCGTGACCCTCTCTACTATTTTGCGCATGCTATGCGGGCGAAATGATGATACCATGCCAAGTTCCAACATTTCCAGAGTTCATTTTGTAGTGATTTTCAATTTCACCGTCATTTAGCTCTCTAAACAAATCGGTAAATGACTGAAAAACACCAAATGATGTCAGAACGTGTTGGAAATTGATGACGTTGCTTTGAATGATGCATACTGAACGCAAAAATAGGCTGGAGTTCAAATAAGTTTAAAATACATTGAAGTGCCCCTGTAACAGATGAGTTCTCGTCCGAAACCCTGATACCCCGAAAGAGATTGTCCAGTTTGTACACGAGGTGCGTCCAGTTTTCGCCGTGACCCTCTCTACTCTTTTGCACATGCTATGCGGGTGAAATGATGATACCATGCCAAGTTCCAACATTTTCAGAGTTCATTTTGTAGTGATTTTAAATTTCACAGTCATTTAGCTCTCTAAACAAATCGGTAAATGACTGAAAAATAGCACATGATGTCAGAACGTGTTGGAAATTGATGACGTCGCTTTGAATGATGCATACCGAACGCAAAAGTAGGCTGGAGTTCAAATAAGTTTAAAAAACATTGAAGTGCCCGTGTAACAGTTGAGTTCTCGTCCGAAACCCTGATACTCCGAAAGAGATTGTCCAGTTTGTACACGAGGTGCGTCCAGTTTTCGCCGTGACCCTCTCTACTCTTTTGCACATGCTATGCGGGCGAAATGATGATACCATGCCAAGTTCCAACATTTTCATTGTTCATTTTGTAGTGATTTTCAATTTCACCGTCATTTAGCTCTCTAAACAAATCGGTAAATGACTGAAAAACAGCAAATGATGTCAGAACGTGTTGGAAATTGATGACGTTGCTTTGAATGACGCATACTGAACGCAAAAATAGGCTGGAGTTCAAATAAGTTTAAAAAACAATGAAGTGCCCGTGTAACAGTTGAGTTCTCGTCCGAAACCCTGATACTCCGAAAGAGATTGTCCAGTTTGTACACGAGGTGCGTCCAGTTTTCGCCGTGACCCTCTCTACTCTTTTGCACATGCTATGCGGGCGAAATGATGATACCATGCCAAGTTCCAACATTTTCAGAGTTCATTTTGTAGTGATTTTCAATTTCACCGTCATTTAGCTCTCTAAACAAATCTGTAAATGACTGAAAAATAGCAAATGATGTCAGAACGTGTTGGAAATTGATGACGTCGCTTTGAATGATGCATACTGAACGCAAAAATAGGCTGGAGTTCAAATATGTTTAAAAAACATTGAAGTGCCCGTGTAACAGATGAGTTCTCGTCTGAAACCCTGATACTCCGAAAGAGATTGTCCAGTTTGTACACGAGGTGCGTCCAGTTTTCGCCGTGACCCTCTCTACTCTTTTGCACATGCTATGCGGGTGAAATGATGATACCATGCCAAGTTCCAAAATTTTCAGAGTTCATTTTGTAGTGATTTTCAATTTCACCGTCATTTAGCTCTCTAAACAAATCGGTAAATGAGTGAAAAACAGCAAATGATGTCAGAACGTGTTGGAAATTGATGACATCGCTTTGAATGATGCATACTGAACGCAAAAATAGGCTGGAGTTCAAATATGTTTAAAAAACATTGAAGTGCCCGTGTAACAGATGATTTCTCGTCCGAAACCCTGATACTCCGAAAGAGATTGTCCAGTTTGTACACGAGGTGCGTCCAGTTTTCGCCGTGACCCTTTGTACTCTTTTGCACATGCTATGCGGGTGAAATGATGATACCATGCCAAGTTCCAACATTTTCAGAGTTCATTTTGTAGTGATTTTCAATTTCACCGTCATTTGGCTCTCTAAACAAATCGGTAAATGACTGAAAAACAGCAAATGATGTCAGAACGTGTTGGAAATTGATGACGTCGCTTTGAATGATGCATACTGAACGCAAAAATAGGCTGGTGTTCAAATAAGTTTAAAATACATTGAAGTGCCCCTGTAACAGATGAGTTCTCGTCCGAAACCCTGAAACTCCGAAAGAGATTGTTCAGTTTGTACACGAGGTGCGTCCAGTTTTCGCCGTGACCCTCTCTACTCTTTTGCACATGCTATGCGGGTGAAATGATGATACCATGCCAAGTTCCAACATTTTCAGAGTTCATTTTGTAGTGATTTTCAATTTCACCGCCATTTAGCTCTCTAAACAAATCGGTAAATGAGTGAAAAACAGCAAATGATGTCAGAACGTGTTGGAAATTGATGATGTCGCTTTGAATGATGCATACTGAACGCAAAAATAGGCTGGAGTTCAAATAAGTTTAAAAAACATTGAAGTGCCCGTGTAACAGTTGAGTTCTCGTCCGAAACCCTGATACTCCGAAAGAGATTGTCCAGTTTGTACACGAGGTGCGTGAAGTTTTCGCCGTGACCCTCTCTACTATTTTGCGCATGCTATGCGGGCGAAATGATGATACCATGCCAAGTTCCAACATTTCCAGAGTTCATTTTGTAGTGATTTTCAATTTCACCGTCATTTAGCTCTCTAAACAAATCGGTAAATGACTGAAAAACACCAAATGATGTCAGAATGTGTTGGAAATTGATGACGTCGCTTTGAGTGATGCATACTGAACGCAAAAATAGGCTGGAGTTCAAATATGTTTAAAAAACATTGAAGTGCCCGTGTAACAGATGAGTTCTCGTCTGAAACCCTGATACTCCGAAAGATATTGTCCAGTTTGTACACGAGGTGCGTCCAGTTTTCGCCGTGACCCTCTGTACTCTTTTGCACATGCTATGCAGGTGAAATGATGATACCATGCCAAGTTCCAACATTTTCAGAGTTCATTTTGTAGTGATTTTCAATCTCACCGTCATTTAGCTCTCTAAACAAATCGGTAAATGAGTGAAAAACAGCAAATGATGTCAGAACGTGTTGGAAATTGATGACATCGCTTTGAATGATGCATACTGAACGCAAAAATAGGCTGGAGTTCAAATAAGTTTAAAAAACATTGAAGTGCCCGCGTAACAGATGAGTTCTCGTCCAAAACCCTGATACTCCGAAAGAAATTGTCCAGTTTGTACACGAGGTGCGTCCAGTTTTCGCCGCGACCCTCTCTACTCTTTTGCACATGCTATGCGGGTGAAATGATGATACCATGCCAAGTTCCAACATTTTCAGAGTTCATTTTGTAGTGATTTTCAATTTCACCGTCATTTAGCTCTCTAAACAAATCGATAAATGACTGAAAAACAGCAAATGATGTCAGAACGTGTTGGAAATTGATGACGTCGCTTTGAATGATGCATACTGAACGCAAAAATAGGCTGGTGTTCAAATAAGTTTAAAATACATTGAAGTGCCCCTGTAACAGATGAGTTCTCGTCCGAAACCCTGAAACTCCGAAAGAGATTGTTCAGTTTGTACACGAGGTGCGTCCAGTTTTCGCCGTGACCCTCTCTACTCTTTTGCACATGCTATGCGGGTGAAATGATGATACCATGCCAAGTTCCAACATTTTCAGAGTTCATTTTGTAGTGATTTTCAATTTCACCGCCATTTAGCTCTCTAAACAAATCGGTAAATGAGTGAAAAACAGCAAATGATGTCAGAACGTGTTGGAAATTGATGATGTCGCTTTGAATGATGCATACTGAACGCAAAAATAGGCTGGAGTTCAAATAAGTTTAAAAAACATTGAAGTGCCCGTGTAACAGTTGAGTTCTCGTCCGAAACCCTGATACTCCGAAAGAGATTGTCCAGTTTGTACACGAGGTGCGTGAAGTTTTCGCCGTGACCCTCTCTACTATTTTGCGCATGCTATGCGGGCGAAATGATGATACCATGCCAAGTTCCAACATTTCCAGAGTTCATTTTGTAGTGATTTTCAATTTCACCGTCATTTAGCTCTCTAAACAAATCGGTAAATGACTGAAAAACACCAAATGATGTCAGAATGTGTTGGAAATTGATGACGTCGCTTTGAGTGATGCATACTGAACGCAAAAATAGGCTGGAGTTCAAATATGTTTAAAAAACATTGAAGTGCCCGTGTAACAGATGAGTTCTCGTCTGAAACCCTGATACTCCGAAAGATATTGTCCAGTTTGTACACGAGGTGCGTCCAGTTTTCGCCGTGACCCTCTGTACTCTTTTGCACATGCTATGCAGGTGAAATGATGATACCATGCCAAGTTCCAACATTTTCAGAGTTCATTTTGTAGTGATTTTCAATCTCACCGTCATTTAGCTCTCTAAACAAATCGGTAAATGAGTGAAAAACAGCAAATGATGTCAGAACGTGTTGGAAATTGATGACATCGCTTTGAATGATGCATACTGAACGCAAAAATAGGCTGGAGTTCAAATAAGTTTAAAAAACATTGAAGTGCCCGCGTAACAGATGAGTTCTCGTCCAAAACCCTGATACTCCGAAAGAAATTGTCCAGTTTGTACACGAGGTGCGTCCAGTTTTCGCCGCGACCCTCTCTACTCTTTTGCACATGCTATGCGGGTGAAATGATGATACCATGCCAAGTTCCAACATTTTCAGAGTTCATTTTGTAGTGATTTTCAATTTCACCGTCATTTAGCTCTCTAAACAAATCGATAAATGACTGAAAAACAGCAAATGATGTCAGAACGTGTTGGAAATTGATGACGTCGCTTTGAATGATGCATACTGAACGCAAAAATAGGCTGGAGTTCAAATAAGTTTAAAAAACATTGAAGTGCCCGTGTAACAGATGAGTTCTCGTCCGAAACCCTGATACTCCAAAGAGATTGTCCAGTTTGTACACGAGGTGCGTCCAGTTTTCGCCGTGACCCTCTCTACTCTTTTGCACATGCTATGCGGGTGAAATGATGATACCATGCCAAGTTCCAACATTTTCAGAGTTCATTTTGTAGTGATTTTCAATTTCACCGTCATTTAGCTCTCTAAACAAATCGGTAAATGAGTGAAAAACAGCAAATGATGTCAGAACGTGTTGGAAATTGATGACGTCGCTTTGAATGATGCATACTGAACGCAAAAATAGGCTGGAGTTCAAATAAGTTTAAAAAACATTGAAGTGCCCGTGTAACAGTTGAGTTCTCGTCCGAAACCCTGATACTCCGAAAGAGAGTGTCCAGTTTGTACATGAGGTGCGTCCAGTTTTCGCCGTGACCCTCTCTAGTATTTTGCGCATGCTATGCGGGCGAAATGATGATACCATGCCAAGTTCCAACATTTCCAGAGTTCATTTTGTAGTGATTTTCAATTTCACCGTCATTTAGCTCTCTAAACAAATCGGTAAATGACTGAAAAACAGCAAATGATGTCAGAACGTGTTGGAAATTGATGACGTCGCTTTGAGTGATGCATACTGAACGCAAAAATAGGCTGGAGTTCAAATAAGTTTAAAAAACATTGAGGTGCCCGTGTAACAGATGAGTTCTCGTCCGAAACCCTGATACTCCGAAAGAGATTGTCCAGTTTGTACACGAGGTGCGTCCAGTTTTCGCCGTGAACCTCTCTACTCTTTTGCACATGCTATGCGGGTGAAATGATGATACTGTCACATCCTAGCTAGTTCATGCATTAGAGTGTTGCATCATGTCTACATTTCACAGAAACCTGAAATGGGGATGCCAGAAACCCCCAGCACCCCCCTGGAACAACTAGGGTTTACTAAAATTCTTTTCAATGAACCTGAAATGCCCTCCATAAATGTTCACCACCTTTGGTCTTGGTTAAAACTTCTGCCAAAAATGGTTTCATATTTTTGGAGGCCACCTTGGATTTTTGCATAAGCCATAAGTATTTGCATTTGGGCATTTTAAATGCTATAAATATTTTCAAATGCCCAAATAATCTTGGAGGTATTTTTAGGCTGTTGGGAATAATTTCAAAGGTGCCTCCGAATATTTTTAGGGTTTTTCTAAATAAAATAGTATTTTTACTATTTCAAAACACAGAACAGAAATAAATAAAAAGAGAAAGAAACAGAAGGCAGAGAAACTCACCTGGCAGCCCACCTGGCGGCCCAGCACTGTGCTGGCCCGTGCCAGTCAGCTGCCTGCTCTCGCCAGAGTAGGCAGAGAGGTGACGCCGGCGAGCGTGAGCTCGCCACGGCGCCAGCTGCTTGCCGCCCTCGCCGCGGATGCGCTGGCCGACCTCCCTCGACGCGCCCCGAGCCTCTGGACACCGTCATTCTCCCCCGTTGCCTCTCCCTCGCCTTCTCCCCACCATGGCCGACGCCGCCGCAGACACCTCACCGGAGTAACCGCGCCCACCGTCGACCTCGCGCCACTCCACCGTGTCCTACAGCACCGCCGTCGCCCACTCCTTCGAGCAAGCCGAGCCCCGAGCGCCCGGTTGCCCCGAAGCTCCGTCACCGACCTCGCCTTCGCCGCTCACCGTCGGAGATCCCCTCCGCCGTCGCCACTGCAACAGCTCGCCTCCGACCTCGCCGCCTGCTCCGTCGCAACCGCCGTGACCATGGCCACCTTCCCATCCTCTCCTCTCTCTCTCTCGAGCTCTGTAGCTACCGCACGAAGCTCACCCGTACGCGCTGCCGCACGAGCTCGTCGCCGACAAGGCTCCGGCCATCCAACGGCCGCACCACCGTAGCCATTAGCTTCACCGCAACGCCAGGAACCCGTAGCACCCTCGCACGTTCCTCGCCGTGCTCTCTAGCTACGGTTTCAACCATGCCCGTACCCCGGCAGCCGCCCGGCTTGTCGCCGGAGTCGATTCCGGCGACCCCGAGCTCCACTACCACCACCAGTCGACGCGGTTCGCCCCTAGCTGCACGTAGGTACTCTCCGCCGTCCTTTTGGTCGCCGGAGGAGCAATCCCGCACACCACCGCCGCGTCTGGACGTCGCCGGCGGCTAAACGCCGGCGAGTCAGCGTGGTTTGACCACAGTTTGACCCACCAGGGTCACTGACAAGTGGGGCCCGCCTGCTGATTAATCTAAGTTAGAGATTAAAACTAAGCCTAATTAACTAATTACCTAACAGTGACACTGACACAGGGGACCCACACGTCAGGTTTGACCTGGACGACCCCGTTGACCTGCTGACGTCACACTGACGTCAGACTGACGCAGTAAAGCATTTACTGGAATTATTCTTATATTGGAAATTCCAGAAATTATCACAAACTTCAAAAAATCATAGAAAATAATCTATAGCTCAGAATGAAAAGATTTATATATGAAAAATGATCAGAAAAATCCATTCTATCAATCTGTACTGGTTTCATGCATGATTAAGCAAGTTAACCTACTGTTTTATACCGAACAAGGTAAAGCACTAATATGGGCCATTTATGAACTTGGAATTTGAATCTTTGATTCAAAATAGTCCAAACCTTTCTGGCCTTAGTTGCATTAGCCCAATACATCCATTTTGCCATGTCTCATGCATGCATCATATTGTTTCACTTGCTTGGTGTTGATTGTGCTTCGATGTGTTCATTGTGGTAGGTCCTGCCTCCGAGGATATTCACGAGTATCCAACTGAAGGGCAGTATCCCAACACCACTCTGTCAGGCAAGCAACCCATTGATCATTTCGATACAAACCCATCTTCTCGCTTCTGCTCTCGTTTACTGCATTAAGACAACGCGATTCAAACTGCTGTGTGTTGCGGTAGTTGAACCCACTTTCCTTTGCATGACCTGTCATTGCCACAGTAACTAGATGAAACCCACTAGCATGTGTAGGAGTTGATTGAGCCATGTTGTGTCCCTACAATGCTATGCTTGCTACACTTAGAGTTGTGTCAGGTCTGGCTCATCAGGGTGATGAACTAGAGTGAAAGTGCGTGTGTCGGTAATGAGAGTGAAGTGTTGAATACGATTTGGTAAAGGTATCGATGGGAGGCCATGTAGGAGTACATGGTGGGTTGTTTCATTGAGACCGTCCCTAAGAACTGAGATCTGTATGCGTGATTTAAGATTCAGCTACTACCACACATTGGGCCCGAAACCAATGGACCCCCTCGGCTTCTTATTCACCCCTGTCCTCTGTCCAGGAGTTGCACGTAGTTTCTGGTGTTTGTAGTAACCTGGAGGCCGTGGACAGCGCTGACCAAGGGGTGGGCTGTGATGCGGTAGGCTCGTGGCACGGTGTACCGAGTCGCCCGTTTGGTGTCCGGGAACCCTGCACACATCGTTTGGGGCTGTATGTGGAAACCTCGGCCGGACTCCCTGCGGATGGAACCTAAATAGGCGATAAGCCTGGACTAGAGACTCGAGTGTTTAGGTAGGCTGTGGCCGACACCCACGTTGGGCTTCCACTTGAAGGTTGCCGAGTACACGTCGTGTAGCGACGATAAGTAGTGAGAGCGTGTGTGACGAAGTACACCCCTGCAGGGTATAAAACTATTCGAATAGCCGCGTCCGCGGTAAAGGACTACTTGGTCGCCTATGCAGTTCATAGACAAGTAAATGGATACTACTAAAAGCCTCAAGATAAGTGTGAGTACCGCGGATGGCCCTCTCGTGGGATGACGAGGGAGGATCCACGGTGGAGTATTGAGTTGGTGATTAGTGGACTCGTGTGCGAAAACTATTTCACAAGTGGTGTATCGTAGGATAGCTTAGCCAAGAGTCAAAGCTGGCTTGCTGCAATAACCCCACTACCTTCTTGAGAATGAACATGTATAGTAGGATCTGTTGTAAGACTTGCTGAGTACCTTTGTACTCATGTTGCTTTAATTACTGTTTTCAGACGACAACACCGCCCCTTCTGACGGGTTCTACGTAGAACTCGACGACGACGAGTGACGCGCCACCAAGGTGGTGATCTAGGCTTGTGAAGGGCCTATGTAGATTGACAGGCTTCGTCAAGCCTTCTTTCTTTCTAGTGTCTGTACCCAGACAGTTTGCTTCCGCATGTGCTTGTATGATTGTATGACTTGAGTGTCGGGTCATGTGACCCCTATCTGTATGAACAAGTTATGTAAGGCTCTCCGGAGCCCTTTAAATAAAGTACCTGAGTTGTAGAGTTTTGTTGTGATGCCATGTTGTATTTGCACATATCGAGCATATTGTGTGTATGTTCGAAATGCTTGGTATGTGTGGGATCCGACAATCTAGTTGTTTATCCTTGGCAGTCTCTCTTATGGGGAAATGTAGTCTAGTGCCTCCTTGAGCCATAGTAGTCCGCTACAGCCCAGTTCACCGGAGTCCTGCTAGCCCAGCACTACTGCTCTGGACACTTGACTAGCCGGCATGTGAGTCATATCGTTCCTGTGTCTGTCCCTTCGGGGAAATGTCACGCGGTGACATCCGGAGTCCTGCCTAGCCTGCTACAGCCCGGGTTCCCGGAGTCCTGTTAGCCCAGTGCTACAGCCCGGATTCACACGCTGCTGACCGACACGTTCGATGTGGACTCATGTATGCCTGTCCCCATACGTTAGTGCCGCTTTGGGTTCACGACTAGCCATGTCGGCCCGGGTTCTCTGTCATATGGATGCTAGCGACATTGTCATATACGTGAGCCAAAAGACGCAAACGGTCCCAGGCCATGGTAAGGCGACACCCGTGGGAGTACCGTGCGTGAGGCCGCAATGTGATATGAGATGTTACAGGCTAGATCGGTGTGACTTGGAATCGGGGTCCTGACAGCGTTGGCATCAGAGCCAGGCTGCCTGTAGGTGCGATAAGCCAAACTGGTCGATGTCGAGTCTAGAAATGCTTTAGTTATATGTAGGGGAATTGATTGTGGGAGGGAACGTAAGGTGCTTTTACTCCTTTACCTCATGCCCTCTGATCTGAGTCATACTCTTCTCATTCCACGTGGGTTAAGGACTAGGCTCTCTCCTCTCTATCAGGTTCACGTGTTACTAATCCGTAGTAACTTATAGGATTGTTGGTTCCATGCTTCGGTTCAGTTTCTACTACCCTGGTATGTTGTCGGTTGAACCAGAACCTTGACATGATGTTGTTGAGTGGTATTGCAAAACTGTTGCGAATGTCTCAAACCTTTTCCGAGCATTTACAGCCGTTATGCTGTCCGAATTCTCCTAGAAATACTAATGCCTTGCATTATTTCGTGCTTTCAGATGGCCACCCGTTCCCAGAACCAAGTGGTTCGTCTGACCCGGTGCATCGGCGTACCTGGTCACACGACCATGTTGGTCCGAGTGATGGTTGAGACAGGCTATCGTTGGTATCCCGAGTATACCGTCGAGGAGCAGTTCCGAGACTTTAATCAAAGTCAATATCTTTGCACAGTCAGGATTTACCCATCTTATCCTGGAGCCACTGAACCCCTCCATTGCTCTTATGGACTTGGGGTTACTATCGAGATGTCTGTGCAGGACGCAGCTTACTCAATGATGACTATCATGCGAGCCAGAACTGCTTTGCTTCAGAACACCGACTTCTGCTATATGCCAGCAGCACTCCCTGGGGCACAAGGGTACTATCAGGCCACTTACTGTGATTCTACCCATGAGGGCTCACTACTCCGTACCACCACCGAGATGCTTGAGGACAAGGACCGTGAGAATCGTGCCTTGCGAATGGAGCTCTTTAATGCTCGTGCTGATCACTGGGCCACTCTGACACGGTTTGCACCTGCTGTGCAAGCTAGGTTTATGGACATGAGGGACATATACCCCGTGCGATCTGGTCTGCCAGAATGTATGGAATGGCGTGATGTAGGAGGCATCACCCCTCCTCGTGGACCCCGTCTGCCACCGTTTGTTGGACCAAGGCCACACCCGAGTCCCTATGGACCGCAAGCTCCACAGGACCGACTGTTTCCGGATGATCATGTTCAGCTCCCAGGACATGGCGGTGACTTCTATGAGGATTACTACGGAGACGTCTGAGTTGGTAGTAGTTCCACTAGTGTTGTAACAGTTGTAATCTCCACAGTCCTGCGTGTCTTGTGGGATACGACTTGGTGTGTATCACGTTCCGGAGGTGTAGAAAAATAATGTATAGGAGCTTGGAATGCCTCTGATGAGATGTACCGTCTTTCATCGTAGTTGTAACTTAGCCTGGGCTTGTACTAAACTATGTATGGCGTGTATGACTGTTGGTATATGTATGCTGCTATGTTACCATGTCATACTGATGATCATCTCTGCATTCCGTGTTATCCATTACATTCCGCATTTCCCTATCAAGATTCAGCCATCCTCGTCTAAACCGTTGCCTTGTTTCTCCTAGGATGGTTAACACCCGCAACAACCCTGTTGTTCAGGCGCAGGGTGAAGCCAATGCAGCCAGGGCGGAGAATCTGCCCCAACCGCCTTCACTGGCCGAAGTTATGCTGGAGGCAGAAAGAAACAAGCGTGAGACTAACCGCTTGCTAGAGCGAATTGAGCAGAATACTGCACGTCACCAGAGGAACGACCTGGTGTCCATCAATGACTTTATCAAGTTGTACCCACCGAAGTTCAACCATTCCGTCGAGCCCCTTGATGCGGATGATTGGCTTCGCAGCATCACCCATAAGCTACGTTCTGCCAACGTAGCCGAAGCTGATAAGGTTACCTACGCTGCCTATCACCTCGAAGGCCCTGCTAGCCTTTGGTGGGAGAACTTTGAGGCTATGCGCCCAGCTGGCCAAATCACTACTTGGGCTGAATTCAGTGAGGCTTTCCGTGAGCATCACATTCCGGAGGGTCTCATGGATCGTAAGCGGGAAGAATTCTGCAACTTCACCCAAGGCAGACTGACCGTGGATGCTTACAGCCGTGAGTTTGGAAATCTATCACGCTATGCTCCTGAAGAGGTATCCACCGACGCCAAGAAGCAGGCAAGGTTCCGCAAGGGACTTAGCCCCGAGCTTCGCCGTGATCTCCGTCTGCATGAGTGCACCTCTTTCCAGAAGTTGGTCAATAAGGCCATCAGTGCCGAGACAGGACAAACTGACTATGACGCTGCACGCAAGCACTCTCGTGACTTTGGTTCCTCATCTGGCTCCGGATCCCAGAAGCGCCGGGTCTGGATTCCAAATACTGCTCTGCCACCCAGGTTCACTCCGAGGCCATCCTTCGAGGCGCCTTGCCCCAACCAGCAGCATGCACCGCCCAAGGTCTATGGTGGCCCCGCTGCTAATGCTGCTCCACGCCCCAATATTGTGACATGCTTCAAGTGTGGAGAAACGGGTCACTATTTGCGCGAGTGCCCCCGAAACAACCTCAATCAACCTGGACAGTCCGTTGGCCGTGGTAAGCCAGCAGGAAAGACTTACTACGCCAAGCCAGCCACCACTGCACGTGGCCATGTCAACTATGTTTCAGCTGAAGAAACTCATGAGGATCCCAACGTCGTCCTTGGTACGCTCCTTGTTAATTGCCATCCGGCAACTGTTCTTTTCGATACTGGAGCATCTCATTCATTTATCTCTGAGAGCTATGCTCGATTACACAACACCATATTTTGTGACATGCCCACCTCCATGGTAATTCAAACTCCTGGTTCTAAGTGGCAAACCTCTAAGATAAGCCATGGAAATGAAATTCTTGTTGACAGGCTGGTCTTCCTTGCATCACTAATAGCTCTCAAGTCCTCGGACATAAACATCATCTTGGGTATGGACTGGATGTCAGCTCATTATGCTAAGATTGATTGTTCTACTAGAACTGTTCAACTCACCCATCCATCGGGCAAGACAGTCAATGTTTTGACCTGAGTGTCTAAACGTCAGCTTTACTCATTAAATGCCAACCCCCTTCCAGACCTCGAAGATGTGCCGGTAGTCCGTGACTTCCCGGATGTCTTCCCTGAAGAACTGCCAGGTATTCCACCTGACAGGGATGTTGAGTTCGTGATAGACCTTGTTCCAGGAACCGTCCCAATCTCTAGAAGACCCTATAAGATGGCACCCCTAGAGCTAGCCGAGCTTAAGAAACAACTCGATGAGTCCTTGAAAAAGGGTTTCATCCGTCCTAGTTCTTCTCCGTGAGCTTGCCCCGTCCTCTTCGTCAAGAAGAAGGATGGTACGGATCGGATGGTTGTAGATTACCGACCCGTCAACCTAGTCACAATCAAGAACAAGTATCCGCTTCCCAGGATCAACGACCTGTATGATCAGCTCGCTGGATCCTCACTATTTTCTAAAATGGATTTGAGGTTGGGCTACCATCAAATCAAAATCAAGAACGGGGACATTCCTAAAACGGCCTTTGTTACTCGTTATGGCCAATACGAGTATACAGTCATGTCCTTCGGGTTAACCAATGCTCCAGCCACCTTCTCTCGGTTAATGAACTCAATCTTCATGGAGTATTTGGATAAATTCGTCGTAGTATACCTCGATGATATACTCATCTACTACAAGAACGAGGCAGAACATGCCGAGCATCTAAGGCTAGTACTGACGAAACTTCGAGAGCATCGCCTTTATGCTAAATTCTCTAAGTGTGAATTCTGGTTGCCAGAAGTGACCTATCTAGGCCATGTAATCTCTGGTAAGGGTATTGCTGTTAATCCCGAGCGAGTTCAAGCCATCCTTGACTGGACTCCACCTGAATCGGTCAAGCAAGTTCGGAGTTTCCTTGGCTTAGCGAGCTACTGTCGCCGCTTCGTCGAGAATTTCTCCAAGGTTGCTAAACCTCTAACCGAACTCCTCAAGAAAGATAAAAAGTTCGAGTGGACCCCACAGTGCGAGTTCAGTTTTCAGGAACTGAAAAGATGCCTGACATCTGCCCCCGTACTCGTACCACCAGATTTTTCCAAGGATTTTGTTATCTATTGCGACGCCTCGCGACAAGGACTAGGTTGCATACTCATGCAAGACCGTCATGTGATTGCCTACGCTTCCCGGCAGTTGCGTCCACATGAGGATAATTATCCCACACATGATCTAGAGCTTGCAGCCGTAGTCCATGCACTCAAAACATGGTGACATTACCTTCTCGGTAATCGTTGCGAGATTTTCACCGACCACCAGAGTCTGAAATACATCTTCACCCAGCCGGATTTGAATCTCAGGCAAAGACGTTGGGTCGAGTTGATCTCAGACTACGACTTAGGAATAACTTACACCCCGGGCAAAGCCAACGTCATGGCTGACGCGCTAAGCCGTAAATCCTATTGTAACAACTTGATGTTACAACAAAGTCAACCACTTCTCCACGAGGAATTCTGTAAGCTTAACCTTCACATTGTTCCTCAAGGATTTCTATCCACCCTGGTGGCGAAACCTACCCTTACGGATCAGATCATCAAAGCTCAGAAGGTAGATCCGGGAATCTCCCGTATTAAGAGAAACATCAAGAAAGGAGTTGCGGATTGTTTCTCCGTTGATGACCAAGGTGTTGTGTTCTTTGGAGACCGCCTAGTGGTTCCCAAGGTACGCAACCTGAGGCGATTGATCCTTAAGGAAGCTCATGAATCTCCTCTCACCATTCATCCCGGTAGTACTAAAATGTATCAAGACCTACGCCAGAGGTTTTGGTGGACTAGGATGAAGAGGGAAATTGCTCAATACATTGATAATTGCGACATCTGCCATCATGTTAAAGCAGAGCATCAACGGCCTGCTGGCACCCTTCAGCCTCTGGCTATTCCTGAATGGAAATGGGATAAAGTCGGTATGGATTTCATTGCCGGGGTTCCCAAGACCAAGAGGGGAAACAATGCTATCTACGTTGTTGTCGATCGTCTTTCCAAAGTAGCCCACTTCCTACCTGTTCGTGAGAGTATAACCGCTAGCCAGCTAGCAGACTTGTACATCTCCCGAATAGTGTCTCTTCATGGTGTTCCATTGGAAATTAACTCAGACCGTGGAAGTCTCTTCACCTCTCGATTTTGGGAAAGTTTCCAAAATGCTATGGGAACTCGTCTCTCTTTTAGCACCGCCTTTCACCCTCAATCAAGTGGTCAGGTAGAACGAGTTAATCAAATTCTGGAGGATATGCTCCGAGCTTGTGTCATCTCGTTTGGCATGGATTGGGAGAAATGCCTCCCATTCGCCGAGTTTTCTTATAATAATAGTTACCAAGCTAGCTTGGGCAAAGCCCCTTTCGAGGTTCTCTATGGACGGAAATGTCGAACGCCTCTTAACTGGTCAGAAACCGGGGAAAGACAACTCTTTGGCCCGGATATGATTTAGGAAGCAGAAGAGCAGGTTCGCATTATTCGTGAGAAATTGAAAACAGCCCAATCTCGCCAAAAGAGCCATTATGATCGCAAACATAAGGCTATGACTTTCGAGGTTGACGAGAAGGCTTACCTTCGGGTGACTCCTTTAAAGGGAACCCACCGCTTCGGTATCAAAGGCAAATTGGCCCCTCGCTACATTGGACCCTTTTGCATTCTTGCCAAGCGAGGAGAAGTTGCCTACCAATTGGAACTACCTCCGCATCTTTCCAAGGTTCATGACGTCTTCCACGTTTCCCAACTCAGGCGTTGCTTCTCGGATCCTATCCGTGGAGTAGACCACGAAACGCTTGATCTCCAAGATAATCTCACATATCGGGAGTATCCCGTCCGAATCCTTGATCAAACCGAGCGTACCACTCGACGCCAAAACATCAAGTTTCTCAAAGTTCAATGGTCACACCATTCCGCGAAAGAAGCTACTTGGAAAAGGGAGGATCGTCTTCGACTTGAGTACCCCACCTTCTTCCCAACGGATCCTAAATCTCGGGATGAGATTCTTTTGAGTGGGGGTGAGTTGTCACATCCTAGCTAGTTCATGCATTAGAGTGTTGCATCATGTCTACATTTCACAGAAACCTGAAATGGGGATGCCAGAAACCCCCAGCACCCCCCCTGGAACAACTAGGGTTTACTAAAATTCTTTTCAATGAACCTGAAATGCCCTCCATAAATGTTCACCACCTTTGGTCTTGGTTAAAACCTCTGCCAAAAATGGTTTCATATTTTTGGAGGCCACCTTGGATTTTTGCATAAGCCATAAGTATTTGCATCTGGGCATTTTAAATGCTATAAATATTTTCAAATGCCCAAATAATCTTGGAGGTATTTTTAGGCTGTTGGGAATAATTTCAAAGGTGCCTCAGAATATTTTCAGGGTTTTTCTAAATAAAATAGTATTTTTACTATTTCAAAACACAGAACAGAAATAAATAAAAAGAGAAAGAAACAGAAGGCAGAGAAACTCACCTGGCAGCCCACCTGGCGGCCCAGCACTGTGCTGGCCCGCGCCAGTCAGCTGCCTGCTCTCGCCAGAGCAGGCAGAGAGGTGACGCCGGCGAGCGTGGGCTCGCCACGGCGCCAGCTGCTTGCCGCCCTCGCCGCGGATGCGCTGGCCGACCTCCCTCGACGCGCCCCGAGCCTCTGGACACCGTCATTCTCCCCCGTTGCCTCTCCCTCGCCTTCTCCCCACCATGGCCGACGCCGCCGCAGACACCTCACCGGAGTAACCGCGCCCACCGTCGACCTCGCGCCACTCCACCGTGTCCTACAGCACCGCCGTCGCCCACTCCTTCGCGCAAGCCGAGCCCCGAGCGCCCGGTTGCCCCGAAGCTCCGTCACCGACCTCGCCTTCGCCGCTCACCGTCGGAGATCCCCTCCGCCGTCGCCACTGCAACAGCTCGCCTCCGACCTCATCGCCTGCTCCGTCGCAACCGCCGTGAGCATGGCCACCTTCCCATCCTCTCCTCTCTCTCTCTCGAGCTCTGTAGCTACCGCACGAAGCTCACCCGTACGCGCCGCCGCACGAGCTCGTCGCCGATGAGGCTCCGGCCATCCAACGGCCGCACCACCGTAGCCATTAGCTTCACCGCAATGCCAGGAACCCGTAGCACCCTCGCACGTTCCTCGCCGTGCTCTCTAGCTACGGTTTCAACCACGCCCGTACCCCGGCAGCCGCCCGGCTTGTCGCCGGCGTCGATGCCGGCGACCCCGAGCTCCACTACCACCACCAGTCGACGCGGTTCGCCCCCAGCTACACGTAGGTACTCTCCGCCGTCCTTTTTGTCGCCGGAGGAGCAATCCCGCACACCACCGCCGCGTCTGGACGTTGCCGGCGGATAAACGCCGGCGAGTCAGCGTGGTTTGACCATGGTTTGACCCACCAGGGTCACTGACAAGTGGGGCCCGCCTGCTGATTAATCTAAGTTAGAGATTAAAACTAAGCCTAATTAACTAATTACCTAACAGTGACACTGACACAGGGGACCCACACGTCAGGTTTGACCTGGACGACCCCGTTGACCTGCTGACGTCACACCGACGTCAGACTGACGCAGTAAAGCATTTACTGGAATTATTCTTATATTGGAAATTCCAGAAATTATCACAAACTTCAAAAAATCATAGAAAATAATCTATAGCTCAGAATGAAAAGATTTATATATGAAAAATGATCAAAAAAATCCATTCTATCCATCTGTACTGGTTTCATGCATGACTAAGCAAGCTAACCTACTGTTTTATACAGAACAAGGTAAAGCACTAATATGGGCCATTCATGAACTTGGAATTTGAATCTTTGATTCAAAATAGTCCAAACCTTTCTGGCCTTAGTTGCATTAGCCCAATACATCCATTTTGCCAGGTCTCATGCATGCATCATATTGTTGCACTTGCTTGGTGTTGATTGTGCTTCGATGTGTTCATTGTGGTAGGTCCTGCCTCCGAGGATATTCACGAGTATCCAACTGAAGGGCAGTATCCCAACACCACTCTGTCAGGCAAGCAACCCATTGATCATTTTGATACAAACCCATCTTCTCGCTTTTGCTCTCGTTTACTGCATTAAGACAACGCGATTCAAACTGCTGTGTGTTGCGGTAGTTGAACCCACTTTCCTTTGCATGACCTGTCATTGCCACAGTAACTAGATGAAACCCACTGGCATGTGTAGGAGTTGATTGAGCCATGTTGTGTTCCTACAATGCTATGCTTGCTACGCTTAGAGTTGTGTCAGGTCTGGCTCATCAGGGTGATGAACTAGAGTGAAAGTGCGTGTGTCGGTAATGAGAGTGAAGTGTTGAATACGATTTGGTAAAGGTATCGATGGGAGGCCATGTAGGAGTACATAGTGGGTTGTTTCATTGAGACCGTCCCTAAGAACTGAGATCTGTATGCGTGATTTAAGATTCAGCTACTACCACACATTGGGCCCGAAACCAATGGACCCCCTCGGCTTCTTATTCACCCCTGTCCTCTGTCCAGGAGTTGCACGTAGTTTCTGGTGGTTGTAGTAAGCTGGAGGCCGTGGACAGCGCTGACCAAGGGGTGGGCTGTGATGCGGTAGGCTCGTGGCACGGTGTACCGAGTCGCCCGTTTGGTGTCCGGGAACCCTGCACACATCGTTTGGGGCCGTATGTGGAAACCTCGGCCGGACTCCCTGCGGATGGAACCTAAATAGGCGATAAGCCTGGACTAGAGACTCGAGTGTTTAGGTAGGCTGTGGCCGACACCCACGTTGGGCTTCCGCTTGAAGGTTGCCGAGTACACGTCGTGTAGCGACGATAAGTGGTGAGAGCGTGTGTGACGAAGTACACCCCTGCAGGGTATAAAACTATTCGAATAGCCGCGTCCGCGGTAAAGGACTACTTGGTCGCCTATGCAGTTCATAGACAAGTAAATGGATACTACTAAAAGCCTCAAGATAAGTGTGAGTACTGCGGATGGCCCTCTCGTGGGATGACGAGGGAGGATCCACGGTGGAGTATTGGGTTGGTGATTAGTGGACTCGTGTGCGAAAACTATTTCACAAGTGGTGTATCGTAGGATAGCTTAGCCAAGAGTCAAAGCTGGCTTGCTGCAATAACCCCACTCCCTTCTTGAGAATGAACATGTATAGTAGGATATGTTGTAAGACTTGCTGAGTACCTTTGTACTCATGTTGCTTTAATTACTGTTTTCAGACGACAACACCGCCCCTTCTGACGGGTTCTACGTAGAACTCGACGACGACGAGTGACGCGCCACCCAGGTGGTGATCTAGGCTTGTGAAGGGCCTATGTAGATAGACAGGCTTCGTCAAGCCTTCTTTCTTTCTAGTGTCTGTACCCAGACAGTTTGCTTCCGCATGTGCTTGTATGATTGTATGACTTGAGTGTCGGGTCATGTGACCCCTATCTGTATGAACAAGTTATGTAAGGCTCTCCGGAGCCCTTTAAATAAAGTACCTGAGTTGTAGAGTTTTGTTGTGATGGCATGTTGTATTTGCACATATCGAGCATATTGTGTGTATGTTCGAAATGCTTGGTATGTGTGGGATCCGACAATCTAGTTGTTTATCCTTGGCAGTCTCTCTTATGGGGAAATGTAGTCTAGTGCCTCCTTGAGCCATAGTAGTCCGCTACAGCCCGGTTCACCGGAGTCCTGCTAGCCCAGCACTACTGCTTTGGACACTTGACTGGCCGGCATGTGAGTCATATCGTTCCTGTGTCTGTCCCTTCGGGGAAATGTCACGCGGTGACATCCGGAGTCCTGCCTAGCCTGCTACAGCCCGGGTTCCCGGAGTCCTGTTAGCCCAGTGCTACAGCCCGGATTCACACGCTGCTGACCGACACATTCGATGTGGACTCATGTATGCATGTCCCCATACGTTAGTGCCGCTTTGGGTTCACGACTAGCCATGTCGGCCCGGCTTCTCTGTCATATGGATGCTAGCGACATTGTCATATACGTGAGCCAAAAGACGCAAACGGTCCCGGGCCATGGTAAGGCGACACCCGTGGGAGTACCGTGCGTGAGGCCGCAATGTGATATGAGATGTTACAGGCTAGATCGGTGTGACTTGGAATCGGGGTCCTGACAGATACCATGCCAAGTTCCAACATTTTCAGAGTACATTTTGTAGTGATTTTCAATTTCACCGTCATTTAGCTCTCTAAACAAATCGGTAAATGAGTGAAAAACAGCAAATGATGTGAGAACGTGTTGGAAATTGATGACGTCGCTTTGAATGATGCATACTGAACGTAAATATAGGCTGGAGTTCAAATATGTTTAAAAAACATTGAAGTGCCCGTGTAACAGATGAGTTCTCGTCCAAAACCCTGATACTCCGAAAGAGATTGTCCAGTTTGTACACGAGGTGCGTCCAGTTTTCGCCGTGACCCTCTCTACTCTTTTGCACATGCTATGCGGGTGAAATGATGATACCATGCCAAGTTCCAACATTTTCAGAGTTCATTTTGTAGTGATTTTCAATTTCACCGTCATTTAGCTCTCTAAAGAAATTGGTAAATGACTGAAAAACAGCAAATGATGTCAGAACGTGTTGGAAATTGATGACGTCGCTTTGAATGATGCATACTGAACGCAAAAATAGGCTGGAGTAAAAATAAGTTTAAAATACATTGAAGTCCCCCTGTAACAGATGAGTTCTCGTCCGAAACCCTGATACTCCGAAAGAGATTGTCCAGTTTGTACACGAGGTGCGTCCAGTTTTCGCCGTGACCCTCTCTACTCGTTTGCACATGCTATGCGGGTGAAATTATGATACCATGCCAAGTTCCAACATTTTCAGAGTTCATTTTGTAGTGATTTTCAATTTCACGGTCATTTAGCTCCCTAAACGAATCGGTAAATGACTGAAAAACAGCACATGATGTCAGAACGTGTTGGAAATTGATGACGTCGCTTTGAATGATGCATACTGAATGCAAAAATAGGCTGGAGTTCAAATAAGTTTAAAAAATATTGAGGTGCCCGTGTAACAGTTGAGTTCTCGTCCGAAACCCTGATACTCCGAAAGAGATTGTCCAGTTTGTACACGAGGTGCGTCCAGTTTTCACCGTGACCCTCTCTACTCTTTTGCACATGCTATGCGGGTGAAATGATGATACCATGCCAAGTTCCAACATTTTCAGAGTTCATTTTGTAGTGATTTTCAATTTCACCGTCATTTAGCTCTCTAAACAAATCGGTAAATGACTGAAAAACAGCAAATGATGTCAGAACGTGTTGGAAATTGATGACGTCGCTTTGAATGATGCATACTGAACGCAAAAATAGGTTGGAGTTCAAATAAGTTTAAAAAACATTGAAGTGCCCGTGTAACAGATGAGTTCTCGTCCAAAACCCTGATACTCCGAAAGAGATTGTCCAATTTGTACACGAGGTGCGTCCAGTTTTCGCCGTGACCCTCTCTACTCTTTTGCACATGCTATGCGGGTGAAATGATGATACCATGCCAAGTTCCAACATTTTCAGAGTACATTTTGTAGTGATTTTCAATGTCACCGTCATTTAGCTCTCTAAACAAATCGGTAAATGAGTGAAAACAGCAAATGATGTGAGAACGTGTTGGAAATTGATGACATCGCTTTGAATGATGCATACTGAACGTAAAAATAGGCTGGAGTTCAAATATGTTTAACATTGAAGTGCCCGTGTAACAGATGAGTTCTCGTCCAAAACCCTGATACTCCGAAAGAGATTGTCTAGTTTGTACACGAGGTGCGTCCAGTTTTTGCCGTGACCCTCTCTACTCTTTTGCACATGCTATGCGGGTGAAATGATGATACCATGCCAAGTTCCAACATTTTCAGAGTTCATTTTGTAGTGATTTTCAATTTCACCGTCATTTAGCTCTCTAAAGAAATCCGTAAATGACTGAAAAACAGCAAATGATGTCAGAACGTGTTGGAAATTGATGACGTTGCTTTGAATGATGCATACTAAACGCAAAAATAGGCCGGAGTACAAATAAGTTTAAAATACATTGAAGTGCCCCTGTAACAGATGAGTTCTCGTCCGAAACCCTGATACTCCGAAAGGGATTGTCCAGTTTGTACACAAGGTGCGTCCAGTTTTCGCCGTGACCCTCTCTACTCGTTTGCACATGCTATGCGGGTGAAATGATGATACCATGCCAAGTTCCAACATTTTCAGAGTTCATTTTGTAGTGATTTTCAATTTCACGGTCATTTAGCTCTCTAAACAAATCGGTAAATGACTGAAAAACAGCACATGATGTCAGAACGTGTTGGAAATTGATGACGTCGCTTTGAATGATGCATACTGAACGCAAAAATAGGCTGGAGTTCAAATAAGTTTAAAAAACATTGAAGTGCCCATGTAACAGTTGAGTTCTCGTCCGAAACCCTGATACTCCGAAAGAGATTGTCCAGCTTGTACACGAGGTGCGTCTAGTTTTCACCGTGACCCTCTCTACTCTTTTGCACATGCTATGCGGGTGAAATGATGATACCATGCCAAGTTCCAACATTTTCAGAGTTCATTTTGTAGTGATTTTCAATTTCACCGTCATTTAGCTCTCTAAACAAATCGGTAAATGACTGAAAAACAGCAAATGATGTCAGAACGTGTGGGAAATTGATGACGTCGCTTTGAATGATGCATACTGAACGCAAAAATAGGCTGGAGTTCAAATAAGTTTAAAATACATTGAAGTGCCCCTGTAACAGATGAGTTCTCGTCTGAAACCCTGATACTCCGAAAGAGATTGTCCAGTTTGTACACGAGGTTCGTCCAGTTTTCGCCGTGACCCTCTCTACTCTTTTGCACATGCTATGCGGGTGAAATGATGATACCATGCCAAGTTCCAACATTTTCAGAGTTCATTTTGTAGTGATTTTCAATTTCACCGTCATTTAGCTCTCTAAACAAATCGGTAAATGACTGAAAAACAGCACATGATGTCAGAACGTGTTGGAAATTGATGACGTCGCTTTGAATGATGCATACTGAACGCAAAAATAGGCTGGAGTTCAAATAAGTTTAAAAAACATTGAAGTGCCCGTGTAACAGTTGAGTTCTCGTCCGAAACCCTGATACTCCGAAAGAGATTGTCCAGTTTGTACACGAGGTGCGTCCAGTTTTCGCCGTGACCCTCTCTACTCTTTTGCACATGCTATGCGGGTGAAATGATGATACCATGCCAAGTTCCAACATTTCCAGAGTTCATTTTGTAGTGATTTTCAATTTCACCGTCATTTAGCTCTCTAAACAAATCGGTGAATGAGTGAAAAACAGCAAATGATGTCAGAACGTGTTGGAAATTGATGACGTCGCTTTGAATGATGCATACTGAACGCAAAAATAGGCTGGAGTTCAAATAAGTTTAAAAAATATTGAGGTGCCCGTGTAACAGATGAGTTCTCGTCCGAAACCTTGATACTCCGAAAGAGATTGTCCAGTTTGTACACGAGGTGCGTCCAGTTTTCGCCGTGAACCTCTTTACTCTTTTGCACATGCTATGCGGGTGAAATGATGATACCATGCCAAGTTCCAACATTTTCAGAGTACATTTTGTAGTGATTTTCAATTTCACCGTCATTTAGATCTCTAAACAAATCGGTAAATGAGTGAAAAACAGCAAATGATGTGAGAACGTGTTGGAAATTGATGACGTCGCTTTGAATGATGCATACTGAACGCAAAAATAGGCTGGAGTTCAAATATGTTTAAAAAACATTGAAGTGCCCGTGTAAGAGATGAGTTCTCGTCCAAAACCCTGATACTCCGAAAGAGATTGTCCAGTTTGTACACGAGGTGCGTCCAGTTTTCGCCGTGACCCTCTCTACTCTTTTGCGCTTGCTATGCGGGTGAAATGATGATACCATGCCAAGTTCCAACATTTTCAGAGTTCATTTTGTAGTGATTTTCAATTTCACCGTCATTTAGCTCTCTAAACAAATCGGTAAATGACTGAAAAACAGCAAATGATGTCAGAACGTGTTGGAAATTGATGACGTCGCTTTGAATGATGCATACTGAACGCAAAAATAGGCTGGAGTACAAATAAGTTTAAAATACATTGAAGTGCCCCTGTAACAGATGAGTTCTCGTCCGAAACCCTGATACTCCGAAAGAGATTGTCCAGTTTGTACACGAGGTGCGTCTAGTTTTCGCCGTGACCCTCTCTACTCTTTTGCACATGCTATGCGGGTGAAATTATGATACCATGCCAAGTTCCAACATTTTCAGAGTTCATTTTGTAGTGATTTTCAATTTCACGGTCATTTAGCTCTCTAAACAAATCGGTAAATTACTGAAAAACAGCACATGATGTCAGAACGTGTTGGAAATTGATGACGTCGCTTTGAATGATGCATACTGAACGCAAAAATAGGCTGGAGTTCAAATAAGTTTAAAAAACATTGAAGTACCCATGTAACAGTTGAGTTATCGTCCGAAACCCTGATACTCCGAAAGAGATTGTCCAGTTTGTACACGAGGTGCGTCTAGTTTTCACCGTGACCCTCTCTACTCTTTTGCACATGCTATGCGGGTGAAATGATGATACCATGCCAAGTTCCAACATTTTCAGAGTTCATTTTGTAGTGATTTTCAATTTCACCGTCATTTAGCTCTCTAAACAAATCGGTAAATGACTGAAAAACAGCAAATGATGTCAGAACGTGTTGGAAATTGATGACGTCGCTTTGAATGATGCATACTGAACGCAAAAATAGGCTGGAGTTCAAATAAGTTTAAAATACATTGAAGTGCCCCTGTAACAGATGAGTTCTCGTCTGAAACCCTGATACTCCGAAAGAGATTGTCCAGTTTGTACACGAGGTGCGTCCAGTTTTCGCCGAGACCCTCTCTACTCTTTTGCGCATGCTATGCGGGTGAAATGATGATACCATGCCAAGTTCCAACATTTTCAGAGTTCATTTTGTAGTGATTTTCAATTTCACCGTCATTTAGCTCTCTAAACAAATCGGTAAATGACTGAAAAACAGCAAATGATGTCAGAACGTGTTGGAAATTGATGACGTCGCTTTGAATGATGCATACTGAACGCAAAAATAGGCTGGAGTTCAAATAAGTTTAAAATACATTGAAGTGCCCCTGTAACAGATGAGTTCTCGTCCGAAACCCTGATACTCCGAAAGAGATTGTCCAGTTTGTACACGAGGTGCGTCTAGTTTTCGCCGTGACCCTCTCTACTCGTTTGCACATGCTATGCGGGTGAAATTATGATACCATGCCAAGTCCCAACATTTTCAGAGTTCATTTTGTAGTGATTTTCAATTTCACGGTCATTTAGCTCTCTAAACAAATCGGTAAATGACTGAAAAACAGCACATGATGTCAGAACGTGTTGGAAATTGATGACGTCGCTTTGAATGATGCATACTGAACGCAAAAATAGGCTGGAGTTCAAATAAGTTTAAAAAACATTGAGGTGCCCGTGTAACAGTTGAGTTCTCGTCCGAAACCCTGATACTCCGAAAGAGATTGTCCAGTTTGTACACGAGGTGCGTCCAGTTTTCGCCGTGAACCTCTCTACTCTTTTGCACATGCTATGCGGGTGAAATGATGATACCATGCCAAGTTCCAATATTTTCAGAGTTCATTTTGTAGTGATTTTCAATTTCACCGTCATTTAACTCTCTAAAGAAATCGATAAATGACTGAAAAACAGCAAATGATGTCAGAACGTGTTGGAAATTGATGACGTCACTTTGAATGATGCATACTGAACGCAAAAATTGTCTGGAGTTCAAATAAGTTTAAAATACATTGAAGTGCCCCTGTAACAGATGAGTTCTCGTCCGAAACCATGATACTCCGAAAGAGATTGTCCAGTTTGTACACGAGGTGCGTCCAGTTTTCGCCGTGACCCTCTCTACTCGTTTGCACATGCTATGCGGGTGAAATTATGATACCATGCCAAGTTCCAACATTTTCAGAGTTCATTTTGTAGTGATTTTCAATTTCACGGTCATTTAGCTCTCTAAACAAATCGGTAAATGACTGAAAAACAGCACATGATGTCAGAACGTGTTGGAAATTGATGACGTCGCTTTGAATGATGCATACTGAACGCAA
This sequence comes from Aegilops tauschii subsp. strangulata, assembly GCF_002575655.3. Classification (NCBI taxonomy): domain Eukaryota; kingdom Viridiplantae; phylum Streptophyta; class Magnoliopsida; order Poales; family Poaceae; genus Aegilops; species Aegilops tauschii. Next base: position 125,830,104 of record NC_053041.3, read on the forward strand.
AAATAGGCTGGAGTTCACATAAGTTTAAAAAACATTGAAGTGCCCGTGTAACAGTTGAGTTCTCGTCCGAAACCCTGATACTCCGAAAGAGATTGTCCAGTTTGTACACGAGGTACGTCCAGTTTTCGCCGTGACCCTCTCTACTCTTTTGCACATGCTATGCGGGCGAAATGATGATACCATGCCAAGTTCCAACATTTTCAGAGTTCATTTTGTAGTGATTTTCTATTTCACCGTCATTTAGCTCTCTAAACAAATCGGTGAATGACTGAAAAACAGCAAATGATGTCAGAACGTGTTGGAAATTGATGACGTCGCCTTGAATGATGCATACTGAACGCAAAAATAGGCTGGAGTTCAAATATGTTTAAAAAACATTGAAGTGCCCGTGTAACAGATGAGTTCTCGTCCGAAACCCTGATACTCCGAAAGAGATTGTCCAGTTTGTACACGAGGTGCGTCCAGTTTTCGCCGTGACCCTCTCTACTCTTTTGCACATGCTATGCGGGTGAAATGATGATACCATGCCAAGTTCCAACATTTTCAGAGTTCACTTTGTAGTGATTTTCAATTTCACCGTCATTTAGCTCTCTAAACAAATCGGTAAATGAGTGAAAATAGGCAAATGATGTCAGAACGTGTTGGAAATTGATGACGTCGCTTTGAATGATGCACACTGAACGCAAAAATTGGCTGGAGTTCAAATAAGTTTCAAAAACATTGAAGTGCCCGTGTAACAGATGAGTTCTCGTCCGAAACCCTGATACTCCGAAAGAGATTGTCCAGTTTGTACACGAGGTGCGTCTAGTTTTCGCCGTGACCCTCTCTACTCTTTTGCACATGCTATGCGGGTGAAATGATGATACCATGCCAAGTTCCAACATTTTCAGAGTTCATTTTGTAGTGATTTTCAATTTCACCGTCATTTAGCTCTCTAAACAAACCGGATAAATGAGTGAAAATAGGCAAATGATGTCAGAACGTGTTGGAAATTGATGACGTCGCTTTGAATGATGCATACTGAACGCAAAAATAGGCTGGAGTTCAAATAATTTTCAAAAACATTGAAGTGCCCGTGTAACAGTTGAGTTCTCGTCCGAAACCCTGATACTCCGAAAGAGATTGTCCAGTTTGTACACGAGGTGCGTCTAGTTTTCACCGTGACCCTCTCTACTCTTTTCACATGCTATGCGGGTGAAACGATGATACCATGCCAAGTTCCAACATTTCCAGAGTTCATTTTGTAGTGATTTTCAATTTCACCGTCATTTAGCTCTCTAAACAAATCGGTAAATGAGTGAAAAACAGCAAATGATGTCAGAACGTGTTGGAAATTGATGACGTCGCTTTGAATGATGCATACTGAATGCAAAAATAGGCTGGAGTTCAAATAAGTTTAAAAAATATTGAGGTGCCCGTGTAACAGATGAGTTCTCGTCCGAAACCCTGATACTCCGAAAGAGATTGTCCAGTTTGTACACGAGGTGCGTCCAGTTTTCGCCGTGAACCTCTCTACTCTTTTGCACATGCTATGCGGGTGAAATGATGATACCATGCCAAGTTCCAACATTTTCAGAGTACATTTTGTAGTGATTTTCAATTTCACCGTCATTTAGCTCTCTAAACAAATCGGTAAATGAGTGAAAAACAGCAAATGATGTGAGAACGTGTTGGAAATTGATGACGTTGCTTTGAATGATGCATACTGAATGCAAAAATAGGCTGGAGTTCAAATATGTTTAAAAAACATTGAAGTGCCCGTGTAACAGATGAGTTCTCGTCCAAAACCCTGATACTCCGAAAGAGATTGTCCTGTTTGTACACGAGGTGCGTCCAGTTTTCGCCGTGACCCTCTCTACTCTTTTGCACATGCTATGCGGGTGAAATGATGATACCATGCCAAGTTCCAACATTTTCAGAGTACATTTTGTAGTGATTTTCAATTTCATCGTCATTTAGCTCTCTAAACAAATCGGTAAATGAGTGAAAAACAGCAAATGATGTGAGAACGTGTTGGAAATTGATGACGTCGCCTTGAATGATGCATACTGAACGCAAAAATAGGCTGGAGTACAAATAAGTTTAAAATACATTGAAGTGCCCCTGTAACAGATGAGTTCTCGTCCGAAACCCTGATACTCCGAAAGAGATTGTCCAGTTTGTACACGAGGTGCGTCCAGTTTTCGCCGTGACCCTCTCTAGTCTTTTGCACATTCTATGCGGGTGAAATGATGATACCATGCCAAGTTCCAACATTTTCAGAGTTCATTTTTTAGTGATTTTCAATTTCACCGTCATTTAGCTCTCTAAACAAATCGGTAAATGAGTGAAAATAGGCAAATGATGTCAGAACGTGTTGGAAATTGATGACGTCGCTTTGAATGATGCATATTGAACGCAAAAATAGGCTGGAGTACAAATAAGTTTAAAATACATTGAAGTGCCCCTGAAACAGATGAGTTCTCGTCCGAAACCCTGATACTCCGAAAGAGATTGTCCAGTTTGTACACGAGGTGCGTCTAGTTTTCGCCGTGACCCTCTCTACTCGTTTGCACATGCTATGCGGGTGAAATTATGATACCATGCCAAGTTCCAACATTTTCAGAGTTCATTTTGTAGTTATTTTCAATTTCACGGTAATTTAGCTCTCTAAACAAATCGGTAAATGACTGAAAAACAGCACATGATGTCAGAACGTGTTGGAAATTGATGACGTCGCTTTGAATGATGCATACGGAACGCAAAAATAGGCTGGAGTTCAAATAAGTTTAAAAAACATTGAGGTGCCCGTGTAACAGTTGAGTTCTCGTCCGAAACCCTGATACTCCGAAAGAGATTGTCCAGTTTGTACACGAGGTGCGTCCAGTTTTCACCGTGACCGTCTCTACTCTTTTGCACATGCTATGCGGGTGAAATGATGATACCATGCCAAGTTCCAACATTTTCAGAGTTCATTTTGTAGTGATTTTCAATTTCACCGTCATTTAGCTCTCTAAACAAATCGATAAATGACTGAAAAACAGCAAATGATGTCAGAGCGTGTTGGAAATTGATCACGTCACTTTGAATGATGCATACTGAACGCAAAAATAGTCTGCAGTTCAAATAAGTTTAAAATACATTGAAGTGCCCCTGTAACAGATGAGTTCTCGTCCGAAAGCCTGATACTCCGAAAGAGATTGTCCAGTTTGTACACGAGGTGCGTCCAGTTTTCACCGTGACCCTCTCTACTCTTTTGCACATGCTATGCGGGTGAAATGATGATACCATGCCAAGTTCCAACATTTTCAGAGTTCATTTTGTAGTGATTTTCAATTTCATGGTCATTTAGCTCTCTAAACAAATCGGTAAATGACTGAAAAACAGCACATGATGTCAGAACGTGTTGGAAATTGATGATGTCGCTTTGAATGATGCATACTGAACGCAAAAATAGGCTGGAGTTCACAGAAGTTTGAAAAACATTGAAGTGCCCGTGTAACAGTTTAGTTCTCGTCCGAAACCCTGATACTCCGAAAGAGATTGTCCAGTTCGTACACGAGGTGCGTCCAGTTTTCGCCGTGACCCTCTCTAATCTTTTGCACATGCTATGCGAGCGAAATGATGATACCATGCCAAGTTCCAACATTTTCAGAGTTCATTTTGTAGTGATTTTCAATTTCTCCGTCATTTAGCTCTCTAAACAAATCGGTAAATGACTGAAAAACAGCAAATGATGTCAGAACGTGTTGGAAATTGATGATGTCGCCTTGAATGATGCATACTGAACGCAAAAATAGGCTGGAGTTCAACTATGTTTAAAAAACATTGAAGTGCCCGTGTAACAGATGAGTTCTCGTCCGAAACCCTGATACTCCGAAAGAGATTGTCCAGTTTGTACACGAGGTGCGTCCAGTTTTCGCCGTGACCCTCTCTACTCTTTTGCACATGCTATGCGGGTGAAATGATGATACCATGCCAAGTTCCAACATTTTCAGAGTTCGTTTTGTAGTGATTTTCAATTTCACCGTCATTTAGCTCTCTAAACAAATCGGTAAATGAGTGAAAATAGGCAAATGATGTCAGAACGTGTTGGAAATTGATGATGTCGCTTTGAATGATGCATACTGAACGCAAAAATAGGCTGGAGTTCAAATAAGTTTCAAAAACATTGAAGTGCCCGTGTAACAGTTGAGTTCTCGTCCGAAACCCTGATACTCCGAAAGAGATTGTCCAGTTTGTACACGAGGTGCGTCTAGTTTTCACCGTGACCCTCTCTACTCTTTTCACATGCTATGCGGGTGAAATGATGATACCATGCCAAGTTCCAACATTTTCAGAGTTCACTTTGTAGTGATTTTCAATTTCACCGTCATTTAGCTCTCTAAACAAATCGGTAAATGACTGAAAAACAGCAATTGATGTCAGAACGTGTTGGAAATTGATGACGTCGCTTTGAATGATGCATACTGAACGCAAAAATAGGCTGGAGTTCAAATAAGTTTAAAATACATTGAAGTGCCCCTGTAACAGATGAGTTCTCGTCCGAAACCCTGATACTCCGAAAGAGATTGTCCAGTTTGTACACGAGGTGCGTCCAGTTTTCGCCGTGACCCTCTCTACTCTTTTGCACATGCTATGCGGGTGAAATTATGATACCATGCCAAGTTCCAACATTTTCAGAGTACATTTTGTAGTGATTTTCAATTTCACCGTCATTTAGCTCTCTAAACAAATCGGTAAATTAGTGAAAAACAGCAAATGATGTGAGAACGTGTTGGAAATCGATGACGTCGCTTTGAATGATGCATACTGAACGCAAAAATAGGCTGGGGTTCAAATAAGTTTAAAAAACATTGAAGTGCCCGTGTAACAGATGAGTTCTCGTCCAAAACCCTGATACTCCGAAAGAGATTGTCCAGTTTGTACACGAGGTGCGTCCAGTTTTCGCCGTGACCCTCTCTACTCTTTTGCACATGCTATGCGGGTGAACTGATGATACCATGCCAAGTTCCAACATTTTCAGAGTTCATTTTGTAGTGATTTTCAATTTCACCGTCATTTAGCTCTCTAAACAAATCGGTAAATGACTGAAAAACAGCAAATGATGTCAGAACGTGTTGGAAATTGATGACGTCGCTTTGAATGATGCATACTGAACGCAAAATCAGGCTGGAGTACAAATAAGTTTAAAATACATTGAAGTGCCCCTGTAAGAGATGAGTTCTCGTCCAAAACCCTGATACTCCGAAAGAGATTGTCCAGTTTGTACACGAGGTGCGTCCAGTTTTCGCCGTGACTCTCTCTACTCGTTTGCACATGCTATCCGGGTGAAATTATGATACCATGCCAAGTTCCAACATTTTCAGAGTTCATTTTGTAGTGATTTTCAATTTCACGGTCATTTAGCTCTCTAAACAAATCGGTAAATGACTGAAAAACAGCACATGATGTCAGAACGTGTTGGAAATTGACGACGTCGCTTTGAATGATGCATACTGAACGCAAAAATAGGCTGGAGTTCAAATAAGTTTAAAAAACATTGAGGTGCCAGTGTAACAGTTGAGTTCTCGTCCGAAACCCTGATACTCCGAAAGAGATTGTCCAGTTTGTACACGAGGTGCGTCCAGTTTTCACCGTGACCCTCTCTACTCTTTTGCACATGCTATGCGGGTGAAATGATGATACCATGCCAAGTTCCAACATTTTCAGAGTTCATTTTGTAGTGATTTTCAATTTCACCGTCATTTAGCTCTCTAAACAAATCGATAAATGACTGAAAAACAGCAAATGATGTCAGAACGTGTTGGAAATTGATGACGTCACTTTGAATGATGCATACTGAACGCAAAAATAGTCTGGAGTTCAAATAAGTTTAAAAAACATTGAAGTGCCCCTGTAACAGATGAGTTCTCGTCCGAAACCATGATACTCCGAAAGAGATTGTCCAGTTTGTACACGAGGTGCGTCCAGTTTTCGCCGTGACCCTCTCTACTCTTTTGCACATGCTATGCGGGTGAAATGATGATACCATGCCAAGTTCCAACATTTTCAGAGTACATTTTGTAGTGATTTTCAATTTCACCGTCATTTAGCTCTCTAAACAAATCGGTAAATGACTGAAAAACAGCAAATGAAGTCAGAACGTGTTGGAAATTGATGACGTCGCCTTGAATGATGCATACTGAACGCAAAAATAGGCTGGAGTTCAAATATGTTTAAAAAACATTGAAGTGCCCGTGTAACAGATGAGTTCTCGTCCGAAACCCTGATACTCCGAAAGAGATTGTCCAGTTTGTACACGAGGTGCGTCCAGTTTTCGCCGTGACCCTCTCTACTCTTTTGCACATGCTATGCGGGTGAAATGATGATACCATGCCAAGTTCCAACATTTTCAGAGTTCATTTTGTAGTGATTTTCAATTTCACCATCATTTAGCTCTCTAAACAAATCGGTAAATGAGTGAAAATAGGCAAATGATGTCAGAACGTGTTGGAAATTGATGACGTCGCTTTGAATGATGCATACTGAACGCAAAAATAGGCTGGAGTTCAAATAAGTTTCAAAAACATTGAAGTGCCCGTGTAACAGATGAGTTCTCGTCCGAAACCCTGATACTCCGAAAGAGATTGTCCAGTTTGTACACGAGGTGCGTCCAGTTTTCGCCGTGACCCTCTGTACTCTTTTGCACATGCTATGCGGGTGAAATGATGATACCATGCCAAGTTCCATCATTTTCAGAGTTCATTTTGTAGTGATTTTTAATTTCACCGTCATTTAGCTCTCTAAACAAATCGGTAAATGAGTGAAAAACAGCAAATGATGTGAGAACGTGTTGGAAATTGATGACGTCGCTTTGAATGATGCATACTGAACGCAAAAATAGGCTGGAGTTCAAATATGTTTAAAAACATTGAAGTGCCCATGTAACAGATGAGTTCTCGTCCGAAACCCTGATACTCCGAAAGAGATTGTCCAGTTTATACACGAGGTGCGTCCAGTTTTCGCCGTGACCCTCTCTTCTCTTTTGCACATGCTATGCGGGTGAATTGATGATACCATGCCAAGTTCCAACATTTTCAGAGTTCATTTTGTAGTGATTTTCAATTTCACCGTCATTTAGCTCTCTAAACAAATCGGTAAATGACTGAAAAACAGCAAATGATGTCAGAACGTGTTGGAAATTGATGACGTCGCTTTGAATGATGCATACTGAACGCAAAAATAGGCTGGAGTTCACATAAGTTTAAAAAACATTGAAGTGCCCGTGTAACAGTTGAGTTCTCGTCCGAAACCCTGATACTCCGAAAGAGATTGTCCAGTTTGTACACGAGGTGCGTCCAGTTTTCGCCGTGACCCTCTCTACTCTTTTGCACATGCTATGCGGGCGCAATGATGATACCATGCCAAGTTCCAACATTTTCAGAGTTCATTTTGTAGTGATTTTCAATTTCACCGTCATTTAGCTCTCTAAACAAATCGGTAAATGACTGCAAAACAGCAAATGATGTCAGAACGTGTTGGAAATTGATGACGTCGCCTTGAATGATGCATACTGAACGCAAAAATAGGCTGGAGTTCAAATATGTTTATAAAACATTGAAGTGCCCGTGTAACAGATGAGTTCTCGTCCGAAACCCTGATACTCCGAAAGAGATTGTCCAGTTTGTACACGAGGTCCGTCCAGTTTTCACCGTGACCCTCTCTACTCTTTTGCACATGCTATGCGGGTGAAATGATGATACCATGCGAAGTTCCAACATTTTCAGAGTACATATTGTAGTGATTTTCAATTTCACCGTCATTTAGCTCTCTAAACAAATCGGTAAATGAGTGAAAATAGGCAAATGATGTCAGAACGTGTTGGAAATTGGTGACGTCGCTTTGAATGATGCATACTGAACGCAAAAATAGGCTGGATTCAAATAAGTTTCAAAAACATTGAAGTGCCCGTGTAACAGATGAGTTCTCGACCGAAACCCTGATACTCCGAAAGAGATTGTCCAGTTTGTACACGAGGTGCGTCCAGTTATTGCCGTGACCCTCTGTACTCTTTTGCACATGCTATGCGGGTGAAATGATGATACCATGCCAAGTTCCATCATTTTCAGAGTTCATTTTGTAGTCATTTTCAATTTCACCGTCATTTAGCTCTCTAAACAAATCGGTAAATGAGTGAAAAACAGCAAATGATGTCAGAACGTGTTGGAAATTGATGACGTCGCTTTGAATGATGCATACTGAACGCAAAAATTCTGCTGGAGTTCAAATATGTTTAAAAAACATTGAAGTGCCCGTGTAACAGATGAGTTCTCGTCCGAAACCCTGATACTCCGAAAGAGATTGTCCAGTTTGTACACGAGGTCCGTCCAGTTTTCGCCGTGACCCTCTCTACTCTTTTGCACATGCTATGCGGGTGAAATGATGATACCATGCCAAGTACCAACATTTTTAGAGTACATTTTGTAGTGATTTTCAATTTCACCGTCATTTAGCTCTCTAAACAAATCGGTAAATGAGTGAAAATAGGCAAATGATGTCAGAACGTGTTGGAAATTGATGACGTCGCTTTGAATGATGCATACTGCACGCAAAAATAGGCTGGAGTTCAAATAAGTTTCAAAAACATTGAAGTGCCCGTGTAACAGATGAGTTCTCGTCCGAAACCCTGATACTCCGAAAGAGATTGTCCAGTTTGTACCCGAGGTGCGTCCAGTTATCGCCGTGACCCTCTGTACTCTTTTGCACATGCTATGCGGGTGAAATGATGATACCATGACAAGTTCCATCATTTTCAGAGTTCATTTTGTAGTCATTTTCAATTTCACCGTCATTTAGCTCTGTAAACAAATCGGTAAATGAGTGAAAAACAGCAAATGATGTCAGAACGTGTTGGAAATTGATGACGTCGCTTTGAATGATGCGTACTGAACGCAAAAATAGGTTGGAGTTCAATTATGTTTAAAAAACATTGAAGTGCCCGTGTAACAGATGAGTTCTCGTCCGAAACCCTGATACTCCGAAAGAGATTGTCCAGCTTATACACGAGGTGCGTCCAGTTTTCGCCGTGACCCTCTCTACTCTTTTGCACATGCTATGCGGGTGAAATGATGATACCATGCCAAGTTCCAACATTTTCAGGGTTCAGTTTGTAGTGATTTTCAATTTCACCATCATTTAGCTCTCTAAACAAATCGGTAAATGACTGAAAAACAGCAAATGATGTCAGAACGTGTTGGAAATTGATGACGTCGCTTTGAATGATGCATACTGAACGCAAAAATAGGCTGGAGTTCAAATAAGTTTAAAATACATTCAAGTGCCCCTGTAACAGATGAGTTCTCGTCCGAAACCCTGATACTCCGAAAGAGATTGTCCAGTTTGTACACGAGGTGCGTCCAGTTTTCGCCGTGACCCTCTCTACTCTTTTGCACATGCTATACGGGTGAAATGATGATACCATGCCAAGTTCCAACATTTTCAGAGTTCATTTTGTAGTGAAAAACAGCAAATGATGTCAGAACATGTTGGAAATTGATGACGTCGCTTTGAATGATGCATACTGAACGCAAAAATAGGCTGGAGTTCAAATAAGTTTAAAAAACATTGAGGTGCCCGTGTAACAGATGAGTTCTCGTCCGAAACCCTGATACTCCGAAAGAGATTGTCCAGTTTGTACACGAGGTGCGTCCAGTTTTCGCCGTGACCCTCTCTACTCTTTTGCACATGCTATGCGGGTGAAATGATGATACCATGCCAAGATCCAACATTTTCAGAGTTCATTTTGTAGTGATTTTCAATTTCACCGTCATTTAGCTCTCTAAACAAATTGGTAAATGACTGAAAAACAGCAAATGATGTCAGAACGTGTTGGAAATTGATGACGTCGCTTTGAATGATGCATACTGAACGCAAAAATAGGCTGGAGTTCAAATAAGTTTGAAAAACATTGATGTGCCCGTGTAACTGATGAGTTCTCGTCCGAAACCCTGATACTCCGAAAGAGATTGTCCAGTTTGTACACGAGGTCCGTCCAGTTTTCGCCGTGACCCTCTCTACTCTTTTGCACATGCTATGCGGGTGAAATGATGATACCATGCCAAGTTCCAACATTTTCAGAGTACATTTTGTAGTGATTTTCAATTTCACCGTCATTTAGCTCTCTAAACAAATCGGTAAATGAGTGCAAATAGGCAAATGATGTCAGAACGTGTTGGAAATTGATGACGTCGCTTTGAATGATGCATACTGAACGCAAAATAGGCTGGAGTTCAAATAAGTTTCAAAAACATTGAAGTGCCCGTGTAACAGATGAGTTCTCGTCCGAAACCCTGATACTCCGAAAGAGATTGTCCAGTTTGTACACGAGGTGCGTCCAGTTATCGCCGTGACCCTCTGTACTCATTTGCACATGCTATGCGGGTGAAATGATGATACCATGCCAAGTTCCATCATTTTCAGAGTTCATTTTGTAGTGATTTTCAATTTCACCGTCATTTAGCGCTCTAAACAAATCGGTAAATGAGTGAAAAACAGCAAATGATGTCAGAACATGTTGGAAATTGATGACGTCGCTTTGAATGATGCATACTGAACGCAAAAATAGGCTGGAGTTCAAATATGTTTAAAAAACATTGAAGTGCCCGTGTAACAGATGAGTTCTCGTCCGAAACCCTGATACTCCGAAAGAGATTGTCCAGTTTATACACGAGGTGCGTCCAGTTTTCGCCGTGACCCTCTCTACTCTTTTGCACATGCTATGCGGGTGAATTGATGATACCATGCCAAGTGCCAACATTTTCAGAGTTCATTTTGTAGTGATTTTCAATTTCACCGTCATTTAGCTCTCTAAACAAATCGGTAAATGACTGAAAAACAGCAAATGATGTCAGAACGTGTTGGAAATTGATGACGTCGCTTTGAATGATGCATACTGAACGCAAAAATAGGCTGGAGTTCAAATAAGTTTAAAATACATTGAAGTGCCCCTGTAACAGATGAGTTCTCGTCCGAAACCCTGATACTCCGAAAGAGATTGTCCAGTTTGTACACGAGGTGCGTCCAGTTTTTGCCGTGACCCTCTCTACTCTTTTGCACATGCTATGTGGGTGAAATGATGATACCATGCCAAGTTCCAACATTTTCAGAGTTCATTTTGTAGAGAAAAACAGCAAATGATGTCAGAACATGTTGGAAATTGATGACGTCGCTTTGAATGATGCATACTGAACGCAAAAATAGGCTGGAGTTCAAATAAGTTTAAAAAACATTGAGGTGCCCGTGTAACAGATGAGTTCTCGTCCGAAACCCTGATACTCCGAAAGAGATTGTCCAGTTTGTACACGAGGTGCGTCCAGTTTTCGCCGTGACCCTCTCTACTCTTTTGCACATGCTATACGGGTGAAATGATGATACCATGCCAAGTTCCAACATTTTCAGAGTTCATTTTGTAGTGATTTTCAATTTCACCGTCATTCAGCTCTCTAAACAAATCGGTAAATTACTGAAAACAGCAAATGATGTCAGAACGTGTTGGAAATTGATGACGTCGCTTTGATTGATGCATACTGAATGCAAAAATAGGCTGGAGTTCAAATAAGTTTAAAAAACATTGAAGTGCCCGTGTAACAGTTGAGTTCTCGTCCGAAACCCTGATACTCCGTAAGAGATTGTCCAGTTTGTACACGAGGTGCGTCCAGTTTTCGCCGTGACCCTCTCTACTCTTTTGCACATGCTATGCGGGTGAAATGATGATACCATGCCAAGATCCAACATTTTCAGAGTTCATTTTGTAGTGATTTTCAATTTCACCGTCATTTAGCTCTCTAAACAAATCGGTAAATGACTGAAAAACAGCAAATGATGTCAGAACGTGTTGGAAATTGATGATGTCGCTTTGAATGATGCATACTGAACGCAAAAATAGGCTGGAGTTCAAATAAGTTTGAAAAACATTGATGTGCCCGTGTAACTGATGAGTTCTCGTCCGAAACCGTGATACTCCGAAAGAGATTGTCCAGTTTGTACACGAGGTGCGTCCAGTTTTCGCCGTGACCCTCTCTACTCTTTTGCACATGCTATGCGGGTGAAATGATGATACCATGCCAAGTTCCAACATTTTCAGAGTTCATTTTGTAGTGATTTTCAATTTCACCGTCATTTAGCTCTCTAAACAAATCGGTAAATGACTGAAAAACAGCAAATGATGCAGAACGTGTTGGAAATTGATGACGTCGCCTTGAATGTGCATACTGAACGCAAAAATAGGCTGGAGTTCAAATATGTTTATAAAACATTGAAGTGCCCATGTAACAGATGAGTTCTCGTCCGAAACCCTGATACTCCGAAAGAGATTGTCCAGTTTGTACACGAGGTGCGTCCAGTTATCGCCGTGACCCTCTGTACTCATTTGCACATGCTATGCGGGTGAAATGATGATACCATGCCAAGTTCCATCATTTTCAGAGTTCATTTTGTAGTGATTTTCAATTTCACCGTCATTTAGCGCTCTAAACAAATCGGTAAATGAGTGAAAAACAGCAAATGATGTCAGAACATGTTGGAAATTGATGACGTCGCTTTGAATGATGCATACTGAACGCAAAAATAGGCTGGAGTTCAAATATGTTTAAAAAACATTGAAGTGCCCGTGTAACAGATGAGTTCTCGTCCGAAACCCTGATACTCCGAAAGAGATTGTCCAGTTTATACACGAGGTGCGTCCAGTTTTCGCCGTGACCCTCTCTACTCTTTTGCACATGCTATGCGGGTGAATTGATGATACCATGCCAAGTGCCAACATTTTCAGAGTTCATTTTGTAGTGATTTTCAATTTCACCGTCATTTAGCTCTCTAAACAAATCGGTAAATGACTGAAAAACAGCAAATGATGTCAGAACGTGTTGGAAATTGATGACGTCGCTTTGAATGATGCATACTGAACGCAAAAATAGGCTGGAGTTCAAATAAGTTTAAAATACATTGAAGTGCCCCTGTAACAGATGAGTTCTCGTCCGAAACCCTGATACTCCGAAAGAGATTGTCCAGTTTGTACACGAGGTGCGTCCAGTTTTTGCCGTGACCCTCTCTACTCTTTTGCACATGCTATGTGGGTGAAATGATGATACCATGCCAAGTTCCAACATTTTCAGAGTTCATTTTGTAGAGAAAAACAGCAAATGATGTCAGAACATGTTGGAAATTGATGACGTCGCTTTGAATGATGCATACTGAACGCAAAAATAGGCTGGAGTTCAAATAAGTTTAAAAAACATTGAGGTGCCCGTGTAACAGATGAGTTCTCGTCCGAAACCCTGATACTCCGAAAGAGATTGTCCAGTTTGTACACGAGGTGCGTCCAGTTTTCGCCGTGACCCTCTCTACTCTTTTGCACATGCTATACGGGTGAAATGATGATACCATGCCAAGTTCCAACATTTTCAGAGTTCATTTTGTAGTGATTTTCAATTTCACCGTCATTCAGCTCTCTAAACAAATCGGTAAATTACTGAAAACAGCAAATGATGTCAGAACGTGTTGGAAATTGATGACGTCGCTTTGATTGATGCATACTGAATGCAAAAATAGGCTGGAGTTCAAATAAGTTTAAAAAACATTGAAGTGCCCGTGTAACAGTTGAGTTCTCGTCCGAAACCCTGATACTCCGTAAGAGATTGTCCAGTTTGTACACGAGGTGCGTCCAGTTTTCGCCGTGACCCTCTCTACTCTTTTGCACATGCTATGCGGGTGAAATGATGATACCATGCCAAGATCCAACATTTTCAGAGTTCATTTTGTAGTGATTTTCAATTTCACCGTCATTTAGCTCTCTAAACAAATCGGTAAATGACTGAAAAACAGCAAATGATGTCAGAACGTGTTGGAAATTGATGATGTCGCTTTGAATGATGCATACTGAACGCAAAAATAGGCTGGAGTTCAAATAAGTTTGAAAAACATTGATGTGCCCGTGTAACTGATGAGTTCTCGTCCGAAACCGTGATACTCCGAAAGAGATTGTCCAGTTTGTACACGAGGTGCGTCCAGTTTTCGCCGTGACCCTCTCTACTCTTTTGCACATGCTATGCGGGTGAAATGATGATACCATGCCAAGTTCCAACATTTTCAGAGTTCATTTTGTAGTGATTTTCAATTTCACCGTCATTTAGCTCTCTAAACAAATCGGTAAATGACTGAAAAACAGCAAATGATGCAGAACGTGTTGGAAATTGATGACGTCGCCTTGAATGATGCATACTGAACGCAAAAATAGGCTGGAGTTCAAATATGTTTATAAAACATTGAAGTGCCCATGTAACTGATGAGTTCTCGTCCGAAACCCTGATACTCCGAAAGAGATTGTCCAGTTTGTACACGAGGTCCGTCCAGTTTTCGCCGTGACCCTCTCTACTCTTTTGCACATGCTATGCGGGTGAAATGATGATACCATGCCAAGTTCCAACATTTTCAGAGTACATTTTGTAGTGATTTTCAATTTCACCGTCATTTAGCTCTCTAAACAAATCGGTAAATGAGTGAAAATAGGCAAATGATGTCAGAACGTGTTGGAAATTGATGACGTCGCTTTGAATGATGCATACTGAACGCAAAAATAGGCTGGAGTTCAAATAAGTTTCAAAAACATTGAAGTGCCCGTGTAACAGATGAGTTCTCGTCCGAAACCCTGATACTCCGAAAGAGATTGTCCAGTTTGTACACGAGGTGCGTCCAGTTATCGCCGTGACCCTCTGTACTCTTTTGCACATGCTATGCGGGTGAAATGATGATACCATGCCAAGTTCCATCATTTTCAAAGTTCATTTTGTAGTGATTTTTAATTTCACCGTCATTTAGCGCTCTAAACAAATCGGTAAATGAGTGAAAAACAACAAATGATGTCAGAACGTGTTGGAAATTGATGACGTCGCTTTGAATGATGCATACTGAACGCAAAAATAGGCTGGAGTTCAAATATTTTTAAAAAACATTGAAGTGCCCGTGTAACAGATGAGTTCTCGTCCGAAACCCTGATACTCCGAAAGAGATTGTCCAGTTTATACACGAGGTGCGACCAGTTTTCGCCGTGACCCTCTCTACTCTTTTGCACGTGCTATGCGGGTGTATTGATGATACCATGCCAAGTTCCAACATTTTCAGAGTTCATTTTGTAGTGATTTTCAATTTCACCGTCATTTAGCTCTCTAAACAAATCGGTAAATGACTGAAAAACAGCAAATGATGTCAGAACGTGTTGGAAATTGATGACGTCGCTTTGAATGATGCATATTGAACGCAAAAATAGGCTGGAGTTCAAATAAGTTTAAAATACATTGAAGTGCCCCTGTAACAGATGAGTTCTCGTCGGAAACCCTGATACTCCGAAAGAGATTGTCCAGTTTGTACACGAGGTGCGTCCAGTTTTCACCGTGACCCTCTCTACTCTTTTGCACATGCTATGCGGGTGAAATGATGATACCATGCCAAGTTCCAACATTTTCATAGTTCATTTTGTAGTGATTTTCAATTTCACCGTCATTTAGCTCTCTAAACAAATCGGTAAATTACTGAAAACAGCAAATGATGTCAGAACGTGTTGGAAATTGATGACGTCGCTTTGATTGATGCTTACTGAACTCAAAAATAGGCTGGAGTTCATATAAGTTTAAAAAACATTGAAGTGCCCGTGTAACAGTTGAGTTCTCGTCCGAAACCCTGATACTCCGAAAGAGATTGTCCAGTTTGTACATGAGGTGCGTCCAGTTTTCGCCGTGACCCTCTCTACTCTTTTGCACATGCTATGCGGGTGAAATGATGATACCATGCCAAGTTCCAACATTTTTAGAGTTCATTTTGTAGTGATTTTCAATTTCACCGTCATTTAGCTGTCTAAACAAATCGGTAAATGACTGAAAAACAGCAAATGATGCAGAACGTGTTGGAAGTTGATGACGTCGCCTTGAATGATGCGTACTGAACGCAAAAATAGGCTGGAGTTCAAATAAGTTTCAAAAACATTGAAGTGCCCGTGTAACAGATGAGTTCTCGTCCGAAACCCTGATACTCCGAAAGAGATTGTCCAGTTTGTACACGAGGTGCGTCCAGTTATCGCCGTGACCCTCTGTACTCTTTTGCACATGCTATGCGGGTGAAATGATGATACCATGCCAAGTTCCATCATTTTCAGAGTTCATTTTGTAGTGATTTTCAATTTCACCGTCATTTAGCGCTCTAAACAAATCGGTAAATGAGTGAAAAACAGCAAATGATGTCAGAACGTGTTGGAAATTGATGACGTCGCTTTGAATGATGCATACTGAACGCAAAAATAGGCTGGAGTTCAAATAAGTTTCAAAAACATTGAAGTGCCCGTGTAACAGATGAGTTCTCGTCCGAAACCCTGATACTCCGAAAGAGATTGTCCAGTTTGTACACGAGGTGCGTCCAGTTATCGCCGTGACCCTCTGTACTCTTTTGCACATGCTATGCGGGTGAAATGATGATACCATGCCAAGTTCCATCATTTTCAAAGTTCATTTTGTAGTGATTTTTAATTTCACCGTAATTTAGCGCTCTAAACAAATCGGTAAATGAGTGAAAAACAACAAATGATGTCAGAACGTGTTGGAAATTGATGACGTCGCTTTGAATGATGCATACTGAACGCAAAAATAGGCTGGAGTTCAAATATTTTTAAAAAACATTGAAGTGCCCGTGTAACAGATGAGTTCTCGTCCGAAACCCTGATACTCCGAAAGAGATTGTCCAGTTTATACACGAGGTGCGACCAGTTTTCGCCGTGACCCTCTCTACTCTTTTGCACGTGCTATGCGGGTGTATTGATGATACCATGCCAAGTTCCAACATTTTCAGAGTTCATTTTGTAGTGATTTTCAATTTCACCGTCATTTAGCTCTCTAAACAAATCGGTAAATGACTGAAAAACAGCAAATGATGTCAGAACGTGTTGGAAATTGATGACGTCGCTTTGAATGATGCATACTGAACGCAAAAATAGGCTGGAGTTCAAATAAGTTTAAAATACATTGAAGTGCCCCTGTAACAGATGAGTTCTCGTCGGAAACCCTGATACTCCGAAAGAGATTGTCCAGTTTGTACACGAGGTGCGTCCAGTTTTCACCGTGACCCTCTCTACTCTTTTGCACATGCTATGCGGGTGAAATGATGATACCATGCCAAGTTCCAACATTTTCATAGTTCATTTTGTAGTGATTTTCAATTTCACCGTCATTTAGCTCTCTAAACAAATCGGTAAATTACTGAAAACAGCAAATGATGTCAGAACGTGTTGGAAATTGATGACGTCGCTTTGATTGATGCTTACTGAACTCAAAAATAGGCTGGAGTTCATATAAGTTTAAAAAACATTGAAGTGCCCGTGTAACAGTTGAGTTCTCGTCCGAAACCCTGATACTCCGAAAGAGATTGTCCAGTTTGTACATGAGGTGCGTCCAGTTTTCGCCGTGACCCTCTCTACTCTTTTGCACATGCTATGCGGGTGAAATGATGATACCATGCCAAGTTCCAACATTTTTAGAGTTCATTTTGTAGTGATTTTCAATTTCACCGTCATTTAGCTCTCTAAACAAATCGGTAAATGACTGAAAAACAGCAAATGATGCAGAACGTGTTGGAAGTTGATGACGTCGCCTTGAATGATGCGTACTGAACGCAAAAATAGGCTGGAGTTCAAATAAGTTTCAAAAACATTGAAGTGCCCGTGTAACAGATGAGTTCTCGTCCGAAACCCTGATACTCCGAAAGAGATTGTCCAGTTTGTACACGAGGTGCGTCCAGTTATCGCCGTGACCCTCTGTACTCTTTTGCACATGCTATGCGGGTGAAATGATGATACCATGCCAAGTTCCATCATTTTCAGAGTTCATTTTGTAGTGATTTTCAATTTCACCATCATTTAGCGCTCTAAACAAATCGGTAAATGAGTGAAAAACAGCAAATGATGTCAGAACGTGTTGGAAATTGATGACGTCGCTTTGAATGATGCATACTGAACGCAAAAATAGGCTGGAGTTCAAATAAGTTTCAAAAACATTGAAGTGCCCGTGTAACAGATGAGTTCTCGTCCGAAACCCTGATACTCCGAAAGAGATTGTCCAGTTTGTACACGAGGTGCGTCCAGTTATCGCCGTGACCCTCTGTACTCTTTTGCACATGCTATGCGGGTGAAATGATGATACCATGCCAAGTTCCATCATTTTCAGAGTTCATTTTGTAGTGATTTTCAATTTCACCGTCATTTAGCGCTCTAAACAAATCGGTAAATGAGTGAAAAACAGCAAATGATGTCAGAACGTGTTGGAAATTGATGACGTCGCTTTGAATGATGCATACTGAACGCAAAAATAGGCTGGAGTTCAAATATTTTTAAAAAACATTGAAGTGCCCGTGTAACAGATGAGTTCTCGTCCGAAACCCTGATACTCCGAAAGAGATTGTCCAGTTTATACACGAGGTGCGTCCAGTTTTCGCCGTGACCCTCTCTACTCTTTTGCACATGCTATGCGGGTGAATTGATGATTCCATGCCAAGTTCCAACATTTTCAGAGTTCATTTTGTAGTGATTTTCAATTTCACCGTCATTTAGCTCTCTAAACAAATCGGTAAATGACTGAAAAACAACAAATGATGTAAGAACGTGTTTGAAATTGATGACGTCGCTTTGAATGATGCATACTGAACGCAAAAATAGGCTGGAGTTCAAATAAGTTTAAAATACATTGAAGTGCCCCTGTAACAGATGAGTTCTCGTCTGAAACCCTGATACTCCGAAAGAGATTGTCCAGTTTGTACACGAGGTGCGTCCAGTTTTCGCCGTGACCCTCTCTACTCTTTTGCACATGCTATGCGGGTGAAATGATGATACCATGCCAAGTTCCAACATTTTCAGAGTTCATTTTGTAGTGATTTTCAATTTCACCGTCATTTAGCTCTCTAAACAAATCGGTAAATTACTGAAAACAGCAAATTATGTCAGAACGTGTTGGAAATTGATGACGTCGCTTTGATTGATGCTTACTGAACGCAAAAATAGGCTGGAGTTCATATAAGTTTAAAAAACATTGAAGTGCCCGTGTAACAGTTGAGTTCTCGTCCGAAACCCTGATACTCCGAAAGAGATTGTCCAGTTTGTACATGAGGTGCGTCCAGTTTTCGCCGTGACCCTCTCTACTCTTTTGCACATGCTATGCGGGTGAAATGATGATACCATGCCAAGATCCAACATTTCCAGAGTTCATTTTGTAGTGATTTTCAATTTCACCGTCATTTAGCTCTCTAAACAAATCGGTAAATGACTGAAAAACAGCAAATGATGTCAGAAAGTGTTGGAAATTGATGACGTCGCTTTGAATGATGCATACTGAACGCAAAAATAGGCTGGAGTTCAAATATTTTTAAAAAACATTGAAGTGCCCGTGTAACAGATGAGTTCTCGTCCGAAACCCTGATACTCCGAAAGAGATTGTCCAGTTTATACACGACGTGCGTCCAGTTTTCGCCGTGACCCTCTCTACTCTTTTGCACATGCTATGCGGGTGAATTGATGATTCCATGCCAAGTTCCAACATTTTCAGAGTTCATTTTGTAGTGATTTTCAATTTCACCGTCATTTAGCTCTCTAAACAAATCGGTAAATGACTGAAAAACAACAAATGATGTAAGAACGTGTTTGAAATTGATGACGTCGCTTTGAATGATGCATACTGAACGCAAAAATAGGCTGGAGTTCAAATAAGTTTAAAATACATTGAAGTGCCCCTGTAACAGATGAGTTCTCGTCCGAAACCCTGATACTCCGAAAGAGATTGTCCAGTTTGTACACGAGGTGCGTCCAGTTTTCGCCGTGACCCTCTCTACTCTTTTGCACATGCTATGCGGGTGAAATGATGATACCATGCCAAGTTCCAACATTTTCAGAGTTCATTTTGTAGTGATTTTCAATTTCACCGTCATTTAGCTCTCTAAACAAATCGGTAAATTACTGAAAACAGCAAATGATGTCAGAACGTGTTGGAAATTGATGACGTCGCTTTGATTGATGCTTACTGAACGCAAAAATAGGCTGGAGTTCATATAAGTTTAAAAAACATTGAAGTGCCCGTGTAACAGTTGAGTTCTCGTCCGAAACCCTGATACTCCGAAAGAGATTGTCCAGTTTGTACATGAGGTGCGTCCAGTTTTCGCCGTGACCCTCTCTACTCTTTTGCACATGCTATGCGGGTGAAATGATGATACCATGCCAAGATCCAACATTTTCAGAGTTCATTTTGTAGTGATTTTCAATTTCACCATCATTTAGCTCTCTAAACAAATCGGTAAATGACTGAAAAACAGCAAATGATGTCAGAACGTGTTGGAAATTGATGACGTCACTTTGAATGATGCATACTGAACGCAAAAATTGGCTGGAGTTCAAATAAGTTTGAAAAACATTGATGTGCCCGTGTAACTGATGAGTTCACTGTCCGAAACCGTGATACTCCGAAAGAGAGTGTCCAGTTTGTACACGAGGTGCGTCCAGTTTTCGCCGGGACCTTCTCTACTCTTTTGCACATGCTATGCGGGTGAAATGATGATACCATGCCAAGTTCCAACATTTTCAGAGTTCATTTTGTAGTGATTTTCAATTTCACCGTCATTTAGCTCTCTAAACAAATCGGTAAATGACTGAAAAACAGCAAATGATGTCAGAACGTGTTGGAAATTGATGACGTCGCTTTGAATGATGCATACTGAACGCAAAAATAGGCTGGAGTTCAAATAAGTTTAAAATACATTGAAGTGCCCCTGTAACAGATGAGTTCTCGTCCGAAACCCTGATACTCCGAAAGAGAGTGTCCAGTTTGTACACGAGGTGCGTCCAGTTTTCGCCGGGACCTTCTCTACTCTTTTGCACATGCTATGCGGGTGAAATGATGATACCATGCCAAGTTCCAACATTTTCAGAGTTCATTTTGTAGTGATTTTCAATTTCACCGTCATTTAGCTCTCTAAACAAATCGGTAAATGACTGAAAAACAGCAAATGATGTCAGAACGTGTTGGAAATTGATGACGTCGCTTTGAATGATGCATACTGAACGCAAAAATAGGCTGGAGTTCAAATAAGTTTAAAAAACATTGAAGTGCCCGTGTAACAGATGAGTTCTCGTCCGAAACCCTGATACTCCGAAAGAGATTGTCCAGTTTGTACACGAGGTGCGTCCAGTTTTCGCCGTGACCCTCTCTACTCTTTTGCACATGCTATGCGGGTGAACTGATGATACCATGCCAAGTTCCAACATTTTCAGAGTTCATTTTGTAGTGATTTTCAATTTCACCGTCATTTAGCTCTCTAAACAAATCGGTAAATGACTGAAAAACAGCAAATGATGTCAGAACGTGTTGGAAATTGATGACGTCGCTTTGAATGATGCATACTGAACGCAAAAATAGGCTGGAGTTCAAATATTTTTAAAAAACATTGAAGTGCCCGTGTAACAGATGAGTTCTCGTCCGAAACCCTGATACTCCGAAAGAGATTGTCCAGTTTATACACGAGGTGCGTCCAGTTTTCGCCGTGACCCTCTCTACTCTTTTGCACATGCTATGCGGGTGAATTGATGATTCCATGCCAAGTTCCAACATTTTCAGAGTTCATTTTGTAGTGATTTTCAATTTCACCGTCATTTAGCTCTCTAAACAAATCGGTAAATGACTGAAAAACAACAAATGATGTAAGAACGTGTTTGAAATTGATGACGTCGCTTTGAATGATGCATACTGAACGCAAAAATAGGCTGGAGTTCAAATAAGTTTAAAATACATTGAAGTGCCCCTGTAACAGATGAGTTCTCGTCCGAAACCCTGATACTCCGAAAGAGATTGTCCAGTTTGTACACGAGGTGCGTCCAGTTTTCGCCGTGACCCTCTCTACTCTTTTGCACATGCTATGCGGGTGAAATGATGATACCATGCCAAGTTCCAACATTTTCAGAGTTCATTTTGTAGTGATTTTCAATTTCACCGTCATTTAGCTCTCTAAACAAATCGGTAAATGACTGAAAAACAGCAAATGATGTCAGAACGTGTTGGAAATTGATGACGTCGCTTTGAATGATGCATACTGAACGCAAAAATAGGCTGGAGTTCAAATATTTTTAAAAAACATTGAAGTGCCCGTGTAACAGATGAGTTCTCGTCCGAAACCCTGATACTCCGAAAGAGATTGTCCAGTTTATACACGAGGTGCGTCCAGTTTTCGCCGTGACCCTCTCTACTCTTTTGCACATGCTATGCGGGTGAATTGATGATTCCATGCCAAGTTCCAACATTTTCAGAGTTCATTTTGTAGTGATTTTCAATTTCACCGTCATTTAGCTCTCTAAACAAATCGGTAAATGACTGAAAAACAACAAATGATGTAAGAACGTGTTTGAAATTGATGACGTCGCTTTGAATGATGCATACTGAACGCAAAAATAGGCTGGAGTTCAAATAAGTTTAAAATACATTGAAGTGCCCCTGTAACAGATGAGTTCTCGTCCGAAACCCTGATACTCCGAAAGAGATTGTCCAGTTTGTACACGAGGTGCGTCCAGTTTTCGCCGTGACCCTCTCTACTCTTTTGCACATGCTATGCGGGTGAAATGATGATACCATGCCAAGTTCCAACATTTTCAGAGTTCATTTTGTAGTGATTTTCAATTTCACCGTCATTTAGCTCTCTAAACAAATCGGTAAATGACTGAAAAACAGCAAATGATGTCAGAACGTGTTGGAAATTGATGACGTCGCTTTGAATGATGCATACTGAACGCAAAAATAGGCTGGAGTTCAAATATTTTTAAAAAATATTGAAGTGCCCGTGTAACAGATGAGTTCTCGTCCGAAACCCTGATACTCCGAAAGAGATTGTCCAGTTTATACACGAGGTGCGTCCAGTTTTCGCCGTGACCCTCTCTACTCTTTTGCACATGCTATGCGGGTGAATTGATGATTCCATGCCAAGTTCCAACATTTTCAGAGTTCATTTTGTAGTGATTTTCAATTTCACCGTCATTTAGCTCTCTAAACAAATCGGTAAATGACTGAAAAACAACAAATGATGTAAGAACGTGTTTGAAATTGATGACGTCGCTTTGAATGATGCATACTGAACGCAAAAATAGGCTGGAGTTCAAATAAGTTTAAAATACATTGAAGTGCCCCTGTAACAGATGAGTTCTCGTCCGAAACCCTGATACTCCGAAAGAGATTGTCCAGTTTGTACACGAGGTGCGTCCAGTTTTCGCCGTGACCCTCTCTACTCTTTTGCACATGCTATGCGGGTGAAATGATGATACCATGCCAAGTTCCAACATTTTCAGAGTTCATTTTGTAGTGATTTTCAATTTCACCGTCATTTAGCTCTCTAAACAAATCGGTAAATGACTGAAAAACAGCAAATGATGTCAGAACGTGTTGGAAATTGATGACGTCGCTTTGAATGATGCATACTGAACGCAAAAATAGGCTGGAGTTCAAATATTTTTAAAAAACATTGAAGTGCCCGTGTAACAGATGAGTTCTCGTCCGAAACCCTGATACTCCGAAAGAGATTGTCCAGTTTATACACGAGGTGCGTCCAGTTTTCGCCGTGACCCTCTCTACTCTTTTGCACATGCTATGCGGGTGAATTGATGATTCCATGCCAAGTTCCAACATTTTCAGAGTTCATTTTGTAGTGATTTTCAATTTCACCGTCATTTAGCTCTCTAAACAAATCGGTAAATGACTGAAAAACAACAAATGATGTAAGAACGTGTTTGAAATTGATGACGTCGCTTTGAATGATGCATACTGAACGCAAAAATAGGCTGGAGTTCAAATAAGTTTAAAATACATTGAAGTGCCCCTGTAACAGATGAGTTCTCGTCCGAAACCCTGATACTCCGAAAGAGATTGTCCAGTTTGTACACGAGGTGCGTCCAGTTTTCGCCGTGACCCTCTCTACTCTTTTGCACATGCTATGCGGGTGAAATGATGATACCATGCCAAGTTCCAACATTTTCAGAGTTCATTTTGTAGTGATTTTCAATTTCACCGTCATTTAGCTCTCTAAACAAATCGGTAAATGACTGAAAAACAGCAAATGATGTCAGAACGTGTTGGAAATTGATGACGTCGCTTTGAATGATGCATACTGAACGCAAAAATAGGCTGGAGTTCAAATATTTTTAAAAAACATTGAAGTGCCCGTGTAACAGATGAGTTCTCGTCCGAAACCCTGATACTCCGAAAGAGATTGTCCAGTTTATACACGAGGTGCGTCCAGTTTTCGCCGTGACCCTCTCTACTCTTTTGCACATGCTATGCGGGTGAATTGATGATTCCATGCCAAGTTCCAACATTTTCAGAGTTCATTTTGTAGTGATTTTAAATTTCACCGTCATTTAGCTCTCTAAACAAATCGGTAAATGACTGAAAAACAACAAATGATGTAAGAACGTGTTTGAAATTGATGACGTCGCTTTGAATGATGCATACTGAACGCAAAAATAGGCTGGAGTTCAAATAAGTTTAAAATACATTGAAGTGCCCCTGTAACAGATGAGTTCTCGTCCGAAACCCTGATACTCCGAAAGAGATTGTCCAGTTTGTACACGAGGTGCGTCCAGTTTTCGCCGTGACCCTCTCTACTCTTTTGCACATGCTATGCGGGTGAAATGATGATACCATGCCAAGTTCCAACATTTTCAGAGTTCATTTTGTAGTGATTTTCAATTTCACCGTCATTTAGCTCTCTAAACAAATCGGTAAATTACTGAAAACAGCAAATGATGTCAGAACGTGTTGGAAATTGATGACGTCGCTTTGATTGATGCTTACTGAACGCAAAAATAGGCTGGAGTTCATATAAGTTTAAAAAACATTGAAGTGCCCGTGTAACAGATGAGTTCTCGTCCGAAACCCTGATACTCCGAAAGAGATTGTCCAGTTTGTACATGAGGTGCGTCCAGTTTTCGCCGTGACCCTCTCTACTCTTTTGCACATGCTATGCGGGTGAAATGATGATACCATGCCAAGATCCAACATTTTCAGAGTTCATTTTGTAGTGATTTTCAATTTCACCGTCATTTAGCTCTCTAAACAAATCGGTAAATGACTGAAAAACAGCAAATGATGTCAGAACGTGTTGGAAATTGATGACGTCGCTTTGAATGATGCATACTGAACGCAAAAATAGGCTGGAGTTCAAATAAGTTTGAAAAACATTGATGTGCCCGTGTAACTGATGAGTTCTCGTCCGAAACCGTGATACTCCGAAAGAGATTGTCCAGTTTGTACACGAGGTGCGTCCAGTTTTCGCCGGGACCTTCTCTACTCTTTTGCACATGCTATGCGGGTGAAATGATGATACCATGCCAAGTTCCAACATTTTCAGAGTTCATTTTGTAGTGATTTTCAATTTCACCGTCATTTAGCTCTCTAAACAAATCGGTAAATGACTGAAAAACAGCAAATGATGTCAGAACGTGTTGGAAATTGATGACGTCGCTTTGAATGATGCATACTGAACGCAAAAATAGGCTGGAGTTCAAATAAGTTTAAAAAACATTGAAGTGCCCGTGTAACAGATGAGTTCTCGTCCGAAACCCTGATACTCCGAAAGAGATTGTCCAGTTTGTACACGAGGTGCGTCCAGTTTTCGCCGTGACCCTCTCTACTCTTTTGCACATGCTATGCGGGTGAACTGATGATACCATGCCAAGTTCCAATATTTTCAGAGTTCATTTTGTAGTGATTTTCAATTTCACCGTCATTTAGCTCTCTAAACAAATCGGTAAATGACTGAAAAACAGCAAATGATGTCAGAACGTGTTGGAAATTGATGATGTCGCTTTGAATGATGCATACTGAACGCAAAAATAGGCTGGAGTTCAAATATTTTTAAAAAACATTGAAGTGCCCGTGTAACAGATGAGTTCTCGTCCGAAACCCTGATACTCCGAAAGAGATTGTCCAGTTTATACACGAGGTGCGTCCAGTTTTCGCCGTGACCCTCTCTACTCTTTTGCACATGCTATGCGGGTGAATTGATGATTCCATGCCAAGTTCCAACATTTTCAGAGTTCATTTTGTAGTGATTTTCAATTGCACCGTCATTTAGCTCTCTAAACAAATCGGTAAATGACTGAAAAACAACAAATGATGTAAGAACGTGTTTGAAATTGATGATGTCGCTTTGAATGATGCATACTGAACGCAAAAATAGGCTGGAGTTCAAATAAGTTTAAAATACATTGAAGTGCCCCTGTAACAGATGAGTTCTCGTCCGAAACCCTGATACTCCGAAAGAGATTGTCCAGTTTGTACACGAGGTGCGTCCAGTTTTCGCCGTGACCCTATCTACTCTTTTGCACATGCTATGCGGGTGAAATGATGATACCATGCCAAGTTCCAACATTTTCAGAGTTCATTTTGTAGTGATTTTGAATTTCACCGTCATTTAGCTCTCTAAACAAATCGGTAAATTACTGAAAACAGCAAATGAGGTCAGAACGTGTTGGAAATTGATGACGTCGCTTTGATTGATGCTTACTGAACGCAAAAATAGGCTGGAGTTCATATAAGTTTAAAAAACATTGAAGTGCCCGTGTAACAGTTGAGTTCTCGTCCGAAACCCTGATACTCCGAAAGAGATTGTCCAGTTTGTACATGAGGTGAGTCCAGTTTTCGCCGTGACCCTCTCTACTCTTTTGCACATGCTATGCGGGTGAAATGATGATACCATGCCAAGATCCAACATTTTCAGAGTTCATTTTGTAGTGATTTTCAATTTCACCGTCATTTAGCTCTCTAAACAAATCGGTAAATGACTGAAAAACAGCAAATGATGTCAGAACGTGTTGGAAATTGATGACGTCGCTTTGAATGATGCATACTGAACGCAAAAATAGGCTGGAGTTCAAATAAGTTTGAAAAACATTGATGTGCCCGTGTAACTGATGAGTTCTCGTCCGAAACCGTGATACTTCGAAAGAGATTGTCCAGTTTGTACACGAGGTGCGTCCAGTTTTCGCCGGGACCTTCTCTACTCTTTTGCACATGCTATGCGGGTGAAATGATAATACCATGCCAAGTTCCAACATTTTCAGAGTTCATTTTGTAGTGATTTTCAATTTCACCGTCATTTAGCTCTCTAAACAAATCGGTAAATGACTGAAAAACAGCAAATGATGTCAGAACGTGTTGGAAATTGATGACGTCGCTTTGAATGATGCATACTGAACGCAAAAATAGGCTGGAGTTCAAATAAGTTTAAAAAACATTGAAGTGCCCGTGTAACAGATGAGTTCTCGTCCGAAACCCTGATACTCCGAAAGAGATTGTCCAGTTTGTACACGAGGTGCGTCCAGTTTTCGCCGTGACCCTCTCTACTCTTTTGCACATGCTATGCGGGTGAACTGATGATACCATGCCAAGTTCCAACATTTTCAGAGTTCATTTTGTAGTGATTTTCAATTTCACCGTCATTTAGCTCTCTAAACAAATCGGTAAATGACTGAAAAACAGCAAATGATGTCAGAACGTGTTGGAAATTGATGACGTCGCTTTGAATGATGCATACTGAACGCAAAAATAGGCTGGAGTTCAAATAAGTTTAAAAAATATTGAAGTGCCCGTGTAACAGATGAGTTCTCATACGAAACCCTGATACTCCGAAAGAGATTGTCCAGTTTGTACACGAGGTGCGTCCAGTTTTCGCCGTGACCCTCTCTACTCTTTTGCACATGCTATGCGGGTGAAATGATGATACCATGCCAAGTTCCAACATTTTCAGAGTTCATTTTGTAGTGATTTTCAATTTCACCGTCATTTAGCTCTCTAAACAAATCAGTAAATGAGTGAAAAACAGCAAATGATGTCAGAACGTGTTGGAAATTGATGACGTCGCTTTGAATGATGCATACTGAACGCAAAAATAGGCTGGAGTCAAATATGTTTAAAAAACATTGAAGTGCCCGTGTAACAGATGAGTTCTCGTCCGAAACCCTGATACTCCGAAAGAGATTGTCCAGTTTGTACACGAGGTGCGTCCAGTTTTCGCCGTGACCCTCTCTACTCTTTTGCACATGCTATGCGGGTGAAATGATGATACCATGCCAAGTTCCAACATTTTCAGAGTTCATTTTGTAGTGATTTTCAATTTCAACGTCATTTAGCTCTCTAAACAAATCGGTAAATGACTGAGAAACAGCAAATGATGTCAGAACGTGTTGGAAATTGATGACGTCGCTTTGAATGATGCATACTGAGCGCAAAAATAGGCTGGAGTTCAAATAAGTTTAGAATACATGGAAGTGCCCCTGTAACAGATGAGTTCTCGTCCGAAACCCTGATACTCCGAAAGAGATTGTCCAGTTTGTACACGAGGTGCGTCCAGTTTTCGCCGTGACCCTCTCTACTCTTTTGCACATGCTATGCGGGTGAAATGATGATACCATGCCAAGTTTCAACATTTTCAGAGTTCATTTTGTAGTGAAAAACAGCAAATGATGTCAGAACATGTTGGAAATTGATGACGTCGCTTTGAATGATGCATACTGAACGCAAAAATAGGCTGGAGTTCAAATAAGTTTAAAAAACATTGAAGTGCCCGTGTAACAGATGAGTTCTCGTCCGAAACCCTGATACTCCGAAAGAGATTGTCCAGTTTGTACACGAGGTGCGTCCAGTTTTTGCCGTGACCCTCTCTACTCTTTTGCACATGCTATGCGGGTGAAATGATGGTACCATGCCAAGTTCCAACATTTTCAGAGTTCATTTTGTAGTGATTTTCAATTTCACCGTCATTTAGCTCTCTAAACAAATCGGTAAATGACTGAAAAACAGCAAATGATGTCAGAACGTGTTGGAAATTGATGACGTCGCTTTGAATGATGCATACTGAACGCAAAAATAGGCTGGAGTTCAAATAAGTTTAAAAAACATTGAAGTGCCCGTGTAACAGTTGAGTTCTCGTCCGAAACCCTGATACTCCGAAAGAGATTGTCCAGTTTGTACACGAGGTGCGTCCAGTTTTCGCCGTGACACTCTCTACTCTTTTGCACATGCTATGCGGGTGAAATGATGATACCATGCCAAGTTTCAACATTTTCAGAGTTCATTTTGTAGTGATTTTCAATTTCACCGTCATTTAGCTCTCTAAACAAATCGGTAAATGACTGAAAAACAGCAAATGATGTCAGAACGTGTTGGAAATTGATGACGTCGCTTTGAATGATGCATACTGAACGCAAAAATAGGCTGGAGTTCAAATAATTTTAAAAAACATTGAAGTGCCCGTGTAACAGATGAGTTCTCATCCGAAACCCTGATACTCCGAAAGAGATTGTCCAGTTTGTACACGAGGTGCGTCCAGTTTTCGCCGTGACCCTCTCTACTCTTTTGCACATGCTATGCGGGTGAAATGATGATACCATGCCAAGTTCCAACATTTTCAGAGTTCATTTTGTAGTGATTTTCAATTTCACCGTCATTTAGCTCTCTAAACAAATCGGTAAATGACTGAAAAACAGCAAATGATGTCAGAACGTGTTGGAAATTGATGACGTCGCTTTGAATGATGCATACTGAACGCAAAAATAGGCTGGAGTTCAAATAAGTTTAAAAAACATTGAAGTGCCCGTGTAACAGATGAGTTCTCGTTCGAAACCCTGATACTCCGAAAGAGATTGTCCAGTTTGTACACGAGGTGCGTCCAGTTTTCGCCGTGACCCTCTCTACTCTTTTGCACATGCTATGCGGGTGAACTGATGATACCATGCCAAGTTCCAACATTTTCAGAGTTCATTTTGTAGTGATTTTCAATTTCACCGTCATTTAGCTCTCTAAACAAATCGGTAAATGACTGAAAAACAGCAAATGATGTCAGAACGTGTTGGAAATTGATGACGTCGCTTTGAATGATGCATACTGAACGCAAAAATAGGCTGGAGTTCAAATAAGTTTAAAAAATATTGAAGTGCCCGTGTAACAGATGAGTTCTCATACGAAACCCTGATACTCCGAAAGAGATTGTCCAGTTTGTACACGAGGTGCGTCCAGTTTTCGCCGTGACCCTCTCTACTCTTTTGCACATGCTATGCGGGTGAAATGATGATACCATGCCAAGTTCCAACATTTTCAGAGTTCATTTTGTAGTGATTTTCAATTTCACCGTCATTTAGCTCTCTAAACAAATCGGTAAATGAGTGAAAAACAGCAAATGATGTCAGAACGTGTTGGAAATTGATGACGTCGCTTTGAATGATGCATACTGAACGCAAAAATAGGCTGGAGTCAAATATCTTTAAAAAACATTGAAGTGCCCGTGTAACAGATGAGTTCTCGTCCGAAACCCTAATACTCCGAAAGAGATTGTCCAGTTTGTACACGAGGTGCGTCCAGTTTTCGCCGTGACCCTCTCTACTCTTTTGCACATGCTATGCGGGTGAAATGATGATGCCATGCCAAGTTCCAACATTTTCAGAGTTCATTTTGTAGTGATTTTCAATTTCACCGTCATTTAGCTCTCTAAACAAATCGGTAAATGACTGAAAAACAGCAAATGATGTCAGAACGTGTTGGAAATTGATGACGTCGCTTTGAATGATGCATACTGAACGCAAAAATAGGCTGGAGTTCAAATAAGTTTAAAAAACATTGAAGTGCCCGTGTAACAGATGAGTTCTCGTCCGAAACCCTGATACTCCGAAAGAGATTGTCCAGTTTGTACACGAGGTGCGTCCAGTTTTCGCCGTGACCCTCTCTACTCTTTTGCACATGCTATGCGGGTGAACTGATGATACCATGCCAAGTTCGAACATTTTCAGAGTTTATTTTGTAGTGATTTTCAATTTCACCGTCATTTAGCTCTCTAAACAAATCGGTAAATGACTGAAAAACAGCAAATGATGTCAGAACGTGTTGGAAATTGATGACGTCGCTTTGAATGATGCATACTGAACGCAAAAATAGGCTGGAGTTCAAATAAGTTTAAAAAATATTGAAGTGCCCGTGTAACAGATGAGTTCTCATACGAAACCCTGATACTCCGAAAGAGATTGTCCAGTTTGTACACGAGGTGCGTCCAGTTTTCGCCGTGACCCTCTCTACTCTTTTGCACATGCTATGCGGGTGAAATGATGATACCATGCCAAGTTCCAACATTTTCAGAGTTCATTTTGTAGTGATTTTCAATTTCACCGTCATTTAGCTCTCTAAACAAATCGGTAAATGAGTGAAAAACAGCAAATGATGTCAGAACGTGTTGGAAATTGATGACGTCGCTTTGAATGATGCATACTGAACGCAAAAATAGGCTGGAGTCAAATATGTTTAAAAAACATTGAAGTGCCCGTGTAACAGATGAGTTCTCGTCCGAAACCCTGATACTCTGAAAGAGATTGTCCAGTTTGTACACGAGGTGCGTCCAGTTTTCGCCGTGACCCTCTCTACTCTTTTGCACATGCTATGCGGGTGAAATGATGATGCCATGCCAAGTTCCAACATTTTCAGAGTTCTTTTTGTAGTGATTTTCAATTTCACCGTCATTTAGCTCTCTAAACAAATCGGTAAATGACTGAAAAACAGCAAATGATGTCAGAACGTGTTGGAAATTGATGACGTCGCTTTGAATGATGCATACTGAACGCAAAAATAGGCTGGAGTTCAAATAAGTTTAAAAAACATTGAAGTGCCCGTGTAACAGATGAGTTCTCGTCCGAAACCCTGATACTCCGAAAGAGATTGTCCAGTTTGTACACGAGGTGCGTCCAGTTTTCGCCGTGACCCTCTCTACTCTTTTGCACATGCTATGCGGGTGAACTGATGATACCATGCCAAGTTCCAACATTTTCAGAGTTCATTTTGTAGTGATTTTCAATTTCACCGTCATTTAGCTCTCTAAACAAATCGGTAAATGACTGAAAAACAGCAAATGATGTCAGAACGTGTTGGAAATTGATGACGTCGCTTTGAATGATGCATACTGAACGCAAAAAGAGGCTGGAGTTCAAATAAGTTTAAAAAATATTGAAGTGCCCGTGTAACAGATGAGTTCTCATACGAAACCCTGATACTCCGAAAGAGATTGTCCAGTTTGTACACGAGGTGCGTCCAGTTTTCGCCGTGACCCTCTCTACTCTTTTGCACATGCTATGCGGGTGAAATGATGATACCATGCCAAGTTCCAACATTTTCAGAGTTCATTTTGTAGTGATTTTCAATTTCACCGTCATTTAGCTCTCTAAACAAATCGGTAAATGAGTGAAAAACAGCAAATGATGTCAGAACGTGTTGGAAATTGATGACGTCGCTTTGAATGATGCATACTGAACGCAAAAATAGGCTGGAGTCAAATATGTTTAAAAAACATTGAAGTGCCCGTGTAACAGATGAGTTCTCGTCCGAAACCCTGATACTCTGAAAGAGATTGTCCAGTTTGTACACGAGGTGCGTCCAGTTTTCGCCGTGACCCTCTCTACTCTTTTGCACATGCTATGCGGGTGAAATGATGATGCCATGCCAAGTTCCAACATTTTCAGAGTTCTTTTTGTAGTGATTTTCAATTTCACCGTCATTTAGCTCTCTAAACAAATCGGTAAATGACTGAAAAACAGCAAATGATGTCAGAACGTGTTGGAAATTGATGACGTCGCTTTGAATGATGCATACTGAACGCAAAAATAGGCTGGAGTTCAAATAAGTTTAAAAAACATTGAAGTGCCCGTGTAACAGATGAGTTCTCGTCCGAAACCCTGATACTCCGAAAGAGATTGTCCAGTTTGTACACGAGGTGCGTCCAGTTTTCGCCGTGACCCTCTCTACTCTTTTGCACATGCTATGCGGGTGAACTGATGATACCATGCCAAGTTCCAACATTTTCAGAGTTCATTTTGTAGTGATTTTCAATTTCACCGTCATTTAGCTCTCTAAACAAATCGGTAAATGACTGAAAAACAGCAAATGATGTCAGAACGTGTTGGAAATTGATGACGTCGCTTTGAATGATGCATACTGAACGCAAAAAGAGGCTGGAGTTCAAATAAGTTTAAAAAATATTGAAGTGCCCGTGTAACAGATGAGTTCTCATACGAAACCCTGATACTCCGAAAGAGATTGTCCAGTTTGTACACGAGGTGCGTCCAGTTTTCGCCGTGACCCTCTCTACTCTTTTGCACATGCTATGCGGGTGAAATGATGATACCATGCCAAGTTCCAACATTTTCAGAGTTCATTTTGTAGTGATTTTCAATTTCACCGTCATTTAGCTCTCTAAACAAATCGGTAAATGAGTGAAAAACAGCAAATGATGTCAGAACGTGTTGGAAATTGATGACGTCGCTTTGAATGATGCATACTGAACGCAAAAATAGGCTGGAGTCAAATATGTTTAAAAAACATTGAAGTGCCCGTGTAACAGATGAGTTCTCGTCCGAAACCCTGATACTCTGAAAGAGATTGTCCAGTTTGTACACGAGGTGCGTCCAGTTTTCGCCGTGACCCTCTCTACTCTTTTGCACATGCTATGCGGGTGAAATGATGATGCCATGCCAAGTTCCAACATTTTCAGAGTTCTTTTTGTAGTGATTTTCAATTTCACCGTCATTTAGCTCTCTAAACAAATCGGTAAATGACTGAAAAACAGCAAATGATGTCAGAACGTGTTGGAAATTGATGACGTCGCTTTGAATGATGCATACTGAACGCAAAAATAGGCTGGAGTTCAAATAAGTTTAAAAAACATTGAAGTGCCCGTGTAACAGATGAGTTCTCGTCCGAAACCCTGATACTCCGAAAGAGATTGTCCAGTTTGTACACGAGGTGCGTCCAGTTTTCGCCGTGACCCTCTCTACTCTTTTGCACATGCTATGCGGGTGAACTGATGATACCATGCCAAGTTCCAACATTTTCAGAGTTCATTTTGTAGTGATTTTCAATTTCACCGTCATTTAGCTCTCTAAACAAATCGGTAAATGACTGAAAAACAGCAAATGATGTCAGAACGTGTTGGAAATTGATGACGTCGCTTTGAATGATGCATACTGAACGCAAAAAGAGGCTGGAGTTCAAATAAGTTTAAAAAATATTGAAGTGCCCGTGTAACAGATGAGTTCTCATACGAAACCCTGATACTCCGAAAGAGATTGTCCAGTTTGTACACGAGGTGCGTCCAGTTTTCGCCGTGACCCTCTCTACTCTTTTGCACATGCTATGCGGGTGAAATGATGATACCATGCCAAGTTCCAACATTTTCAGAGTTCATTTTGTAGTGATTTTCAATTTCACCGTCATTTAGCTCTCTAAACAAATCGGTAAATGACTGAAAAACAGCAAATGATGTCAGAACGTGTTGGAAATTGATGACGTTGCTTTGAATGATGCATACTGAACGCAAAAATAGGCTGGAGTCAAATATGTTTAAAAAACATTGAAGTGCCCATGTAACAGATGAGTTCTCGTCCGAAACCCTGATACTCCGAAAGAGATTGTCCAGTTTGTACACGAGGTGCGTCCAGTTTTCGCCGTGACCCTCTCTACTCTTTTGCACATGCTATGCGGGTGAAATGATGATACCATGCCAAGTTCCAACATTTTCAGAGTTCATTTTGTAGTGATTTTCAATTTCACCGTCATTTAGCTCTCTAAACAAATCGGTAAATGACTGAAAAACAGCAAATGATGTCAGAACGTGTTGGAAATTGATGATGTCGCTTTGAATGATGCATACTGAGCGCAAAAATAGGCTGGAGTTCAAATAAGTTTAAAATACATTGAAGTGCCCCTGTAACAGATGAGTTCTCGTCCGAAACCCTGATACTCCGAAAGAGATTGTCAGTTTGTACACGAGGTGCGTCCAGTTTTCGCCGTGACCCTCTCTACTCTTTTGCACATGCTATGCGGGTGAAATGATGATACCATGCCAAGTTTCAACATTTTCAGAGTTCATTTTGTAGTGAAAAACAGCAAATGATGTCAGAACATGTTGGAAATTGATGACGTCGCTTTGAATGATGCATACTGAACGCAAAAATAGGCTGGAGTTCAAATAAGTTTAAAAAACATTGAAGTGCCCGTGTAACAGATGAGTTCTCGTCCGAAACCCTGATACTCCGAAAGAGATTGTCCAGTTTGTACACGAGGTGCGTCCAGTTTTCGCCGTGACCCTCTCTACTCTTTTGCACATGCTATGCGGGTGAAATGATGATACCATGCCAAGTTCCAACATTTTCAGAGTTCATTTTGTAGTGATTTTCAATTTCACCGTCATTTAGCTCTCTAAACAAATCGGTAAATGACTGAAAAACAGCAAATGATGTCAGAACGTGTTGGAAATTGATGATGTCGCTTTGAATGATGCATACTGAGCGCAAAAATAGGCTGGAGTTCAAATAAGTTTAAAATACATGGAAGTGCCCCTGTAACAGATGAGTTCTCGTCCGAAACCCTGATACTCCGAAAGAGATTGTCAGTTTGTACACGAGGTGCGTCCAGTTTTCGCCGTGACCCTCTCTACTCTTTTGCACATGCTATGCGGGTGAAATGATGATACCATGCCAAGTTTCAACATTTTCAGAGTTCATTTTGTAGTGAAAAACAGCAAATGATGTCAGAACATGTTGGAAATTGATGACGTCGCTTTGAATGATGCATACTGAACGCAAAAATAGGCTGGAGTTCAAATAAGTTTAAAAAACATTGAAGTGCCCGTGTAACAGATGAGTTCTCGTCCGAAACCCTGATACTCCGAAAGAGATTGTCCAGTTTGTACACGAGGTGCGTCCAGTTTTCGCCGTGACCCTCTCTACTCTTTTGCACATGCTATGCGGGTGAAATGATGATACCATGCCAAGTTCCAACATTTTCAGAGTTCATTTTGTAGTGATTTTCAATTTCACCGTCATTTAGCTCTCTAAACAAATCGGTAAATGACTGAAAAACAGCAAATGATGTCAGAACGTGTTGGAAATTGATGACGTCGCTTTGAATGATGCATACTGAACGCAAAAATAGGCTGGAGTTCAAATAATTTTAAAAAACATTGAACCGTGTAACAGATGAGTTCTCGTCCGAAACCCTGATACTCCGAAAGAGATTGTCCAGTTTGTACACGAGGTGCGTCCAGTTTTCGCCGTGACCCTCTCTACTCTTTTGCACATGCTATGCGGGTGAAATGATGATACCATGCCAAGTTCCAACATTTTCAGAGTTCATTTTGTAGTGATTTTCAATTTCACCGTCATTTAGCCCTCTAAACAAATCGGTAAATGACTGAAAAACAGCAAATGATGTCAGAACGTGTTGGAAATTGATGACGTCGATTTGAATGATGCATACTAAACGCAAAAATAGGTTGGAGTTCAAATAAGTTTAAAAAACATTGAAGTGCCCGTGTAACAGATGAGTTCTCGTCCGAAACCCTGATACTCCGAAAGAGATTGTCCAATTTGTACACGAGGTGCGTCCAGTTTTCGCCGTGACCCTCTCTACTCTTTTGCACATGCTATGCGGGTGAAATGATGATACCATGCCAAGTTCCAACATTTTCAGAGTTCATTTTCTAGTGATTTTCAATTTCACCGTCATTTAGCTCTCTAAACAAATCGGTGAATGACTGAAAAAAAGCAAATGATGTCAGAACGTGTTGAAAATTGATGATGTCGCTTTGAATGATGCATACTGAACGCAAAAATAGGCTGGAGTTCAAATAAGTTTAAAAAACATTGAAGTGCCCGTGTAACAGATGAGTTCTCGTCCAAAACCCTGATACTCCGAAAGAGGTTGTCCAGTTTGCACACGAGGTGCGTCCAGTTTTCGCCGTGACCCTCTCTACTCTTTTGCACATGCTATGCGGGTGAAATGATGATACCTTGCCAAGTTCCAACATTTTCAGAGTTCATTTTGTAGTGATTTTCAATTTCACCGTCATTTAGCTCTCTAAACAAATCGGTAAATGACTGAAAAACAGCAAATGATGTCAGAACGTGTTGGGAATTGATGACGTCGCTTTGAATGATGCATACTGAACGCAAAATAGGCTGGAGTTCAAATAAGTTTAAAAAACATTGAAGTGCGCGTGCAACAGATGAGTTCTCGTCCGAAACCCTAATACTCCGAAAGAGATTGTCCAGTTTGTACACGAGGTGCGTCCAGTTTTCGCCGTGACCCTCTCTACTCTTTTGCACATGCTATGCGGGTGAAATGATGATACCATGCCAAGTTTCAACATTTTCAGAGTTCATTTTGTAGTGATTTTCAATTTCACCGTCATTTAGCTCTCTAAACAAATCGGTAAATGACTGAAAAACAGCAAATGATGTCAGAACGTGTTGGAAATTGATGACGTCGCTTTGAATGATGCATACTGAACGCAAAAATAGGCTGGAGTTCAAATAATTTTAAAAAACATTGAAGTGCCCGTGTAAGAGATGAGTTCTCGTCCGAAACCCTGATACTCCGAAAGAGATTGTCCAGTTTGTACACGAGGTGCGTCCAGTTTTCGCCGTGACCCTCTCTACTCTTTTGCACATGCTATGCGGGTGAAATGATGATACCATGCCAAGTTCCAACATTTTCAGAGTTCATTTTGTAGTGATTTTCAATTTCACCGTCATTTAGCTCTCTAAACAAATCGGTAAATGACTGAAAAACAGCAAATGATGTCAGAACGTGTTGGGAATTGATGACGTCGCTTTGAATGATGCATACTAAACGCAAAAATAGGCTGGAGTTCAAATAAGTTTAAAAAACATTGAAGTGCCCGTGTAACAGATGAGTTCTCGTCCGAAACCCTGATACTCCGAAAGAGATTGTCCAGTTTGTACACGAGGTGCGTCCAGTTTTCGCCGTGACCCTCTCTACTCTTTTGCACATGCTATGCGGGTGAAATGATGATACCATGCCAAGTTCCAACATTTTCAGAGTTCATTTTGTAGTGATTTTCAATTTCACCGTCATTTAGCTCTCTAAACAAATCGGTAAATGACTGAAAAACAGCAAATGATGTCAGAACGTGTTGGAAATTGATGACGTCGCTTTGAATGATGCATACTGAATGCAAAAATAGGCTGGAGTTCAAATAAGTTTAAAAAACATTGAAGTGCCCGTGTAGCAGTTGAGTTCTCGTCCGAAACCCTAATACTCCGAAAGAGATTGTCCAGTTTGTACACGAGGTGCGTCCAGTTTTCGCCGTGACCCTCTCTACTCTTTTGCACATGCTATGCGGGTGAAATGATGATACCATGCCAAGTTCCAACATTTTCAGAGTTCATTTTGTAGTGAAAAACAGCAAATGATGTCAGAACGTGTTGGAAATTGATGACGTCGCTTTGAATGATGCATACTGAACGCAAAAATAGGCTGGAGTTCAAATAAGTTTAAAATACATTGAAGTGCCCCTGTAACAGATGAGTTCTCGTCCGAAACCCTGCTACTCCGAAAGAGATTGTCAGTTTGTACACGAGGTGCGTCCAGTTTTCGCCGTGACCCTCTCTACTCTTTTGCACATGCTATGCGGGTGAAATGATGATACCATGCCAAGTTTCAACATTTTCAGAGTTCATTTTGTAGTGAAAAACAGCAAATGATGTCAGAACATGTTGGAAATTGATGACGTCGCTTTGAATGATGCATACTGAACGCAAAAATAGGCTGGAGTTCAAATAAGTTTAAAAAACATTGAAGTGCCCGTGTAACAGATGAGTTCTCGTCCGAAACCCTGATACTCCGAAAGAGATTGTCCAGTTTGTACACGAGGTGCGTCCAGTTTTCGCCGTGACCCTCTCTACTCTTTTGCACATGCTATGCGGGTGAAATGATGATACCATGCCAAGTTCCAACATTTTCAGAGTTCATTTTGTAGTGATTTTCAATTTCACCGTCAATTAGCTCTCTAAACAAATCGGTAAATGACTGAAAAACAGCAAATGATGTCAGAACGTGTTGGGAATTGATGACGTCGCTTTGAATGATGCATACTGAACGCAAAATAGGCTGGAGTTCAAATAAGTTTAAAAAACATTGAAGTGCGCGTGTAACAGATGAGTTCTCGTCCGAAACCCTAATACTCCGAAAGAGATTGTCCAGTTTGTACACGAGGTGCGTCCAGTTTTCGCCGTGACCCTCTCTACTCTTTTGCACATGCTATGCGGGTGAAATGATGATACCATGCCAAGTTTCAACATTTTCAGAGTTCATTTTGTAGTGATTTTCAATTTCACCGTCATTTAGCTCTCTAAACAAATCGGTAAATGACTGAAAAACAGCAAATGATGTCAGAACGTGTTGGAAATTGATGACGTCGCTTTGAATGATGCATACTGAACGCAAAAATAGGCTGGAGTTCAAATAATTTTAAAAAACATTGAAGTGCCCGTGTAAGAGATGAGTTCTCGTCCGAAACCCTGATACTCCGAAAGAGATTGTCCAGTTTGTACACGAGGTGCGTCCAGTTTTCGCCGTGACCCTCTCTACTCTTTTGCACATGCTATGCGGGTGAAATGATGATACCATGCCAAGTTCCAACATTTTCAGAGTTCATTTTGTAGTGATTTTCAATTTCACCGTCATTTAGCTCTCTAAACAAATCGGTAAATGACTGAAAAACAGCAAATGATGTCAGAACGTGTTGGGAATTGATGACGTCGCTTTGAATGATGCATACTAAACGCAAAAATAGGCTGGAGTTCAAATAAGTTTAAAAAACATTGAAGTGCCCGTGTAACAGATGAGTTCTCGTCCGAAACCCTGATACTCCGAAAGAGATTGTCCAGTTTGTACACGAGGTG
This sequence comes from Aegilops tauschii subsp. strangulata, assembly GCF_002575655.3. Taxonomy (NCBI): domain Eukaryota; kingdom Viridiplantae; phylum Streptophyta; class Magnoliopsida; order Poales; family Poaceae; genus Aegilops; species Aegilops tauschii. The sequence continues at coordinate 125,869,912 of NC_053041.3, forward strand.
CGTCCAGTTTTCGCCGTGACCCTCTCTACTCTTTTGCACATGCTATGCGGGTGAACTGATGATACCATGCCAAGTTCCAACATTTTCAGAGTTCATTTTGTAGTGATTTTCAATTTCACCGTCATTTAGCTCTCTAAACAAATCGGTAAATGACTGAAAAACAGCAAATGATGTCAGAACGTGTTGGAAATTGATGACGTCGCTTTGAATGATGCATACTGAACGCAAAAATAGGCTGGAGTTCAAATAATTTTAAAAAACATTGAACCGTGTAACAGATGAGTTCTCGTCCGAAACCCTGATACTCCGAAAGAGATTGTCCAGTTTGTACACGAGGTGCGTCCAGTTTTCGCCGTGACCCTCTCTACTCTTTTGCACATGCTATGCGGGTGAAATGATGATACCATGCCAAGTTCCAACATTTTCAGAGTTCATTTTGTAGTGATTTTCAATTTCACCGTCATTTAGCCCTCTAAACAAATCGGTAAATGACTGAAAAACAGCAAATGATGTCAGAACGTGTTGGAAATTGATGACGTCGATTTGAATGATGCATACTAAACGCAAAAATAGGCTGGAGTTCAAATAAGTTTAAAAAACATTGAAGTGCGCGTGTAACAGATGAGTTCTCGTCCGAAACCCTGATACTCCGAAAGAGATTGTCCAGTTTGTACACGAGGTGCGTCCAGTTTTCGCCGTGACCCTCTCTACTCTTTTGCACATGCTATGCGGGTGAAATGATGATACCATGCCAAGTTCCAACATTTTCAGAGTTCATTTTCTAGTGATTTTCAATTTCACCGTCATTTAGCTCTCTAAACAAATCGGTGAATGACTGAAAAAAAGCAAATGATGTCAGAACGTGTTGAAAATTGATGATGTCGCTTTGAATGATGCATACTGAACGCAAAAATAGGCTGGAGTTCAAATAAGTTTAAAAAACATTGAAGTGCCCGTGTAACAGATGAGTTCTCGTCCAAAACCCTGATACTCCGAAAGAGGTTGTCCAGTTTGCACACGAGGTGCGTCCAGTTTTCGCCGTGACCCTCTCTACTCTTTTGCACATGCTATGCGGGTGAAATGATGATACCTTGCCAAGTTCCAACATTTTCAGAGTTCATTTTGTAGTGATTTTCAATTTCACCGTCATTTAGCTCTCTAAACAAATCGGTAAATGACTGAAAAACAGCAAATGATGTCAGAACGTGTTGGGAATTGATGACGTCGCTTTGAATGATGCATACTGAACGCAAAATAGGCTGGAGTTCAAATAAGTTTAAAAAACATTGAAGTGCGCGTGCAACAGATGAGTTCTCGTCCGAAACCCTAATACTCCGAAAGAGATTGTCCAGTTTGTACACGAGGTGCGTCCAGTTTTCGCCGTGACCCTCTCTACTCTTTTGCACATGCTATGCGGGTGAAATGATGATACCATGCCAAGTTTCAACATTTTCAGAGTTCATTTTGTAGTGATTTTCAATTTCACCGTCATTTAGCTCTCTAAACAAATCGGTAAATGACTGAAAAACAGCAAATGATGTCAGAACGTGTTGGAAATTGATGACGTCGCTTTGAATGATGCATACTGAACGCAAAAATAGGCTGGAGTTCAAATAATTTTAAAAAACATTGAAGTGCCCGTGTAACAGATGAGTTCTCGTCCGAAACCCTGATACTCCGAAAGAGATTGTCCAGTTTGTACACGAGGTGCGTCCAGTTTTCGCCGTGACCCTCTCTACTCTTTTGCACATGCTATGCGGGTGAAATGATGATACCATGCCAAGTTCCAACATTTTCAGAGTTCATTTTGTAGTGATTTTCAATTTCACCGTCATTTAGCTCTCTAAACAAATCGGTAAATGACTGAAAAACAGCAAATGATGTCAGAACGTGTTGGGAATTGATGACGTCGCTTTGAATGATGCATACTAAACGCAAAAATAGGCTGGAGTTCAAATAAGTTTAAAAAACATTGAAGTGCCCGTGTAACAGATGAGTTCTCGTCCGAAACCCTGATACTCCGAAAGAGATTGTCCAGTTTGTACACGAGGTGCGTCCAGTTTTCGCCGTGACCCTCTCTACTCTTTTGCACATGCTATGCGGGTGAAATGATGATACCATGCCAAGTTCCAACATTTTCAGAGTTCATTTTGTAGTGATTTTCAATTTCACCGTCATTTAGCTCTCTAAACAAATCGGTAAATGACTGAAAAACAGCAAATGATGTCAGAACGTGTTGGAAATTGATGACGTCGCTTTGAATGATGCATACTGAATGCAAAAATAGGCTGGAGTTCAAATAAGTTTAAAAAACATTGAAGTGCCCGTGTAGCAGTTGAGTTCTCGTCCGAAACCCTAATACTCCGAAAGAGATTGTCCAGTTTGTACACGAGGTGCGTCCAGTTTTCGCCGTGACCCTCTCTACTCTTTTGCACATGCTATGCGGGTGAAATGATGATACCATGCCAAGTTCCAACATTTTCAGAGTTCATTTTGTAGTGAAAAACAGCAAATGATGTCAGAACGTGTTGGAAATTGATGACGTCGCTTTGAATGATGCATACTGAACGCAAAAATAGGCTGGAGTTCAAATAAGTTTAAAAAACATTGAAGTGCCCGTGTAACAGATGAGTTCTCGTCCGAAACCCTGATACTCCGAAAGAGATTGTCCAGTTTGTACACGAGGTGCGTCCAGTTTTCGCCGTGACCCTCTCTACTCTTTTGCACATGCTATGCGGGTGAAATGATGATACCATGCCAAGTTCCAACATTTTCAGAGTTCATTTTGTAGTGATTTTCAATTTCACCGTCATTTAGCTCTCTAAACAAATCGGTAAATGACTGAAAAACAGCAAATGATGTCAGAACGTGTTGGAAGTTGATGACGTCGCTTTGAATGATGCATACTGAATGCAAAAATAGGCTGGAGTTCAAATAAGTTTAAAAAACATTGAAGTGCCCGTGTAACAGTTGAGTTCTCGTCCGAAACCCTGATACTCCGAAAGAGATTGTCCAGTTTGTACACGAGGTGCGTCCAGTTTTCGCCGTGACCCTCTCTACTCTTTTGCACATGCTATGCGGGTGAAATGATGATACCATGCCAAGTTCCAACATTTTCAGAGTTCATTTTGTAGTGAAAAACAGCAAATGATGTCAGAACGTGTTTGAAATTGATGACGTCGCTTTGAATGATGCATACTGAACGCAAAAATAGGCTGGAGTTCAAATAAGTTTAAAAAAACATTGAAGTGCCCGTGTAACAGATGAGTTCTCGTCCGAAACCCTGATACTCCGAAAGAGATTGTCCAGTTTGTACACGAGGTGCGTCCAGTTTTCGCCGTGACCATCTCTACTCTTTTGCACATGCTCTGCGGGTGAAATGATGATACCATGCCAAGTTCCAACATTTCCAGAGTTCATTTTGTAGTGATTTTCAATTTCACCGTCATTTAGCTCTCTAAACAAATCGGTAAATGACTGAAAAACAGCAAATGATGTCAGAACGTGTTGGAAATTGATGACGTCGCTTTGAATGATGCATACTGAACGCAAAAATAGGCTAGAGTTCAAATAAGTTTAAAAAACATTGAAGTGCCCGTGTAACAGATGGGTTCTCGTCCGAAACCCTGATACTCCGAAAGAGATTGTCCAGTTTGTACACGAGGTGCCTCGAGTTTTCGCCGTGACCCTCTCTACTCTTTTGCACATGCTATGCGGGTGAAATGATGATACCATGCCAAGTTCCAACATTTTCAGAGTTCATTTTGTAGTGATTTTAAATTTCACCATCATTTAGCTCTCTAAACAAATCGGTAAATGACTGAAAAAAGCAAATGATGTCAGAACGTGTTGGAAATTGATGATGTCGCTTTGAATGATGCATACTGAACACAAAAATAGGCTGGAGTTCAAATAAGTTTAAATACATTGAAGTGCCCGTGTAACAGATGAGTTCTCGTCCAAAACCCTGATACTCCGAAAGAGGTTGTCCAGTTTGTACACGAGGTGCGTCCAGTTTTCGCCGTGACCCACTCTACTCTTTTGCACATGCTATGCGGGTGAAATACTGATACCTTGCCAAGTTCCAACATTTTCAGAGTTCATTTTGTAGTGATTTTCAATTTCACCGTCATTTAGCTCTCTAAACAAATCGGTAAATGACTGAAAACAGCAAATGATGTCAGAACGTGTTGGAAATTGATGACGTCGCTTTGAATGATGCATACTGAACGCAAAAATAGGCTGGAGTTCAAATAAGTTTAAAAAACATTGAAGTGCTCATGTAACAGGTGAGTTCTCGTCCGAAACCCTGATACTCCGAAAGAGATTGTCCAGTTTGTACACGAGGTGTGTCCAGTTTTCGCCGTGACCCTCTCTACTCTTTTGCACATGCTATGCGGGTGAAATGATGATACCATGCCAAGTTCCAACATTTTCAGTGTTCATTTTGTAGTGATTTTCAATTTCACCATCATTGAGCTCTCTAAACAAATCGATAAATGACTGAAAAACAGCAAACGATGTCAGAACGTGTTGGAAATTGATGACGTCACTTTGAATGATGCATACTGAATGCAAAAATAGGCTGGAGTTCAAATAAGTTTAAAAAACATTGAAGTGCCCGTGTAGCAGATGAGTTCTCGTCCGAAACCCTGATACTCCGAAAGAGATTGTCCAGTTTGTACACGAGGTGCGTCCAGTTTTCGCCGTGACCCTCTGTACTGTTTTGCACATGCTATGCGGGTGAAATGATGATACCTTGCCAAGTTCCAACATTTTCAGAGTTCATTTTGTAGTGATTTTCAATTTCACCGTCATTTAGCTCTCTAAACAAATCGGTAAATGACTGAAAAACAACAAATGATGTCAGAACGTGTTGGAAATTGATGACGTCGCTTTGAATGATGCATACTGAACGCAAAAATAGGCTGGAGTTCAAATAAGTTTAAAAAACATTGAAGTGCCCGTGTAACAGATGAGTTCTCGTCCGAAACCCTGATACTCCGAAAGAGATTGTCCAGTTTGTACACGAGGTGCGTCCAGTTTTCGCCGTGACCCTCTCTACTCTTTTGCACATGCTATGAGGGTGAAATGATGATACCATGCCAAGTTCCAACATTTTCAGAGTTCATTTTGTAGTGATTTTCAATTTCACCGTCATTTAGCTCTCTAAACAAATTGGTAAATGACTGAAAAACAGCAAATGATGTCAGAACGTGTTGGAAATTGATGACGTCACTTTGAATGATGCATAATGAACGCAAAAATAGGCTGGAGTTCAAATAAGTTTAAAAAACATTGAAGTGCCCGTGTAACAGTTGAGTTCTCGTCCGAAACCCTGATACTCCGAAAGAGATTGTCCAGTTTGTACACGAGGTGCGTCCAGTTTTCGCCGTGACCCTCTCTACTCTTTTGCACATGCTATGCGGGTGAAATGATGATACCATGCCAAGTTCCAACATTTTCAGAGTTCGTTTTGTAGTGAAAAACATCAAATGATGTCAGAACGTGTTGGAAATTGATGACATCGCTTTGAATGATGCATACTGAACGCAAAAATAGGCTGGAGTTCAAATAAGTTTAAAAAACATTGAAGTGCCCGTGTAACGGATGAGTTCTCGTCCGAAACCCTGATACTCCGAAAGAGATTGTCCAGTTTGTACACGAGGTGCGTCCAGTTTTCGCCGTGACCCTCTCTACTCTTTTGCACATGCTATCCGGGTGAAATGATGATACCATGCCAAGTTCCAACATTTTCAGAGTTCATTTTGTAGTGATTTTCAATTTCACCGTCAATTAGCTCTCTAAACAAATCGGTAAATGACTGAAAAACAGCAAATGATGTCAGAACGTGTTGGAAATTGATGACGTCGCTTTGAATGATGCATACTGAACGCAAAAATAGGCTGGAGTTCAAATAAGTTTAAAAAACATTGAAGTGCCCGTGTAACAGATGAGTTCTCGTCCGAAACCCTGATACTCCGAAAGAGATTGTCCAGTTTGTACACGAGGTGCGTCCAGTTTTCGCCGTGACCCTCTCTACTCTTTTGCACATGCTATGCGGGTGAAATGATGATACCATGCCAAGTTCCAACATTTTCAGAGTTCATTTTGTAGTGATTTTCAATTTCACCGTCATTTAGCTCTCTAAACAAATCGGTAAATGACTGAAAAACAGCAAATGATGTCAGAACGTGTTGAAATTGATGACGTCGCTTTGAATGATGCATACTGAACGCAAAAATAGGCTAGAGTTCAAATAAGTTTAAAAAACATTGAAGTGCCCGTGTAACAGATGGGTTCTCGTCCGAAACCCTGATACTCCGAAAGAGATTGTCCAGTTTGTACACGAGGTGCGTCGAGTTTTCGCCGTGACCCTCTCTACTCTTTTGCACATGCTATGCGGGTGAAATGATGATACCATGCCAAGTTCCAACATTTTCAGAGTTCATTTTGTAGTGATTTTAAATTTCACCATCATTTAGCTCTCTAAACAAATCGGTAAATGACTGAAAAAAGCAAATGATGTCAGAACGTGTTGGAAATTGATGATGTCGCTTTGAATGATGCATACTGAACGCAAAAATAGGCTGGAGTTCAAATAAGTTTAAAAAACATTGAAGTGCCCGTGTAACAGATGAGTTCTCGTCCAAAACCTTGATACTCCGAAAGAGGTTGTCCAGTTTGTACACGAGGTGCGTCCAGTTTTCGCCGTGACCCACTCTACTCTTTTGCACATGCTATGCGGGTGAAATGATGATACCTTGCCAAGTTCCAACATTTTCAGAGTTCATTTTGTAGTGATTTTCAATTTCACCGTCATTTAGCTCTCTAAACAAATCGGTAAATGACTGAAAACAGCAAATGATGTCAGAACGTGTTGGAAATTGATGACGTCGCTTTGAATGATGCATACTGAACGCAAAAATAGGCTGGAGTTCAAATAAGTTTAAAAAACATTGAAGTGCTCATGTAACAGGTGAGTTCTCGTCCGAAACCCTGATACTCCGAAAGAGATTGTCCAGTTTGTACACGAGGTGTGTCCAGTTTTCGCCGTGACCCTCTCTACTCTTTTGCACATGCTCTGCGGGTGAAATGATGATACCATGCCAAGTTCCAACATTTTCAGTGTTCATTTTGTAGTGATTTTCAATTTCACCATCATTGAGCTGTCTAAACAAATCGGTAAATGACTGAAAAACAGCAAATGATGTCAGAACGTGTTGGAAATTGATGACGTCACTTTGAATGATGCATACTGAACGCAAAAATAGGCTGGAGTTCAAATAAGTTTAAAAAACATTGAAGTGCCCGTGTAGCAGAAGAGTTCTCGTCCGAAACCCTGATACTCCGAAAGAGATTGTCCAGTTTGTACACGAGGTGCGTCCAGTTTTCGCCGTGACCCTCTGTACTATTTTGCACATGCTATGCGGGTGAAATGACGATACCTTGCCAAGTTCCAACATTTTCAGAGTTCATTTTGTAGTGATTTTCAATTTCACCGTCATTTAGCTCTCTAAACAAATCGGTAAATGACTGAAAAACAGCAAATGATGTCAGAACGTGTTGGAAATTGATGACGTCGCTTTGAATGATGCATACTGAACGCAAAAATAGGATGGAGTTCAAATAAGTTTAAAAAACATTGAAGTGCCCGTATAACAGATGAGTTCTCGTCCGAAACCCTGATACTCCGAAAGAGATTGTCCAGTTTGTACATGAGGTGCGTCCAGTTTTCGCCGTGACCCTCTCTACTCTTTTGCACATGCTATGAGGGTGAAATGATGATACCATGCCAAGTTCCAACATTTTCAGAGTTCATTTTGTAGTGATTTTCAATTTCACCGTCATTTAGCTCTCTAAACAAATCGGTAAATGACTGAAAAACAGCAAATGATGTCAGAACGTGTTGGAAATTGATGACGTCACTTTGAATGATGCATAATGAACGCAAAAATAGGCTGGAGTTCAAATAAGTTTAAAAAACATTGAAGTGCCCGTGTAATAGTTGAGTTCTCGTCCGAAACCCTGATACTCCGAAAGAGATTGTCCAGTTTGTACACGAGGTGCGTCCAGTTTTCGCCGTGACCCTCTCTACTCTTTTGCACATGCTATGCGGGTGAAATGATGATACCATGCCAAGTTCCAACATTTTCAGAGTTCGTTTTGTAGTGAAAAACAGCAAATGATGTCAGAACGTGTTGGAAATTGATGACATCGCTTTGAATGATGCATACTGAACGCAAAAATAGGCTGGAGTTCAAATAAGTTTAAAAAACATTGAAGTGCCCGTGTAACGGATGAGTTCTTGTCCGAAACCCTGATACTCCGAAAGAGATTGTCCAGTTTGTACACGAGGTGCGTCCAGTTTTCGCCGTGACCCTCTCTACTCTTTTGCACATGCTATCCGGGTGAAATGATGATACCATGCCAAGTTCCAACATTTTCAGAGTTCATTTTGTAGTGATTTTCAATTTCACCGTCAATTAGCTCTCTAAACAAATCGGTAAATGACTGAAAAACAGCAAATGATGTCAGAACGTGTTGGAAATTGATGACGTCGCTTTGAATGATGCATACTGAACGCAAAAATAGGCTGGAGTTCAAATAAGTTTAAAAAACATTGAAGTGCCCGTGTAACAGATGAGTTCTCGTCCGAAACCCTGATACTCCGAAAGAGATTGTCCAGTTTGTACACGAGGTGCGTCCAGTTTTCGCCGTGACCCTCTCTACTCTTTTGCACATGCTATGCGGGTGAAATGATGATACCATGCCAAGTTCCAACATTTTCAGAGTTCATTTTGTAGTGATTTTCAATTTCACCGTCATTTAGCTCTCTAAACAAATCGGTAAATGACTGAAAAACAGCAAATGATGTCTGAACGTGTTGGAAATTGATGACGTCGCTTTGAATGATGCATACTGAACGCAAAAATAGGCTGGAGTTCAAATAAGTTTAAAAAACATTGAAGTGCCCGTGTAACAGATGAGTTCTCGTCCGAAACCCTGATACTCCGAAAGAGATTGTCCAGTTTGTACACGAGGTGCGTCCAGTTTTCGCCGTGACCCTCTCTACTCTTTTGCACATGCTATGCGGGTGAAATGATGATACCATGCCAAGTTCCAACATTTTCAGAGTTCATTTTGTAGTGATTTTCAATTTCACCGTCATTTAGCTCTCTAAACAAATCGGCAAATGACAGAAAAATAGCAAATGATGTCAGAACATGTTGGAAATTGATGACGTTGCTTTGAATGATGCATACTGAACGCAAAAATAGGCTGGAGTTCAAATATGTTTAAAAAACATTGAAGTGCCCGTGTAACAGATGAGTTCTCGTCCGAAACCCTGATACTCCGAAAGTGATTGTCCAGTTTGTACACGAGGTGCGTCCAGTTTTCGCCGTGACCCTCTCTACTCTTTTGCACATGCTATGCGGGTGAAATGATGATACCATGCCAAGTTCCAACATTTTCAGAGTTCATTTTGTAGTGATTTTCAATTTCACCGTCATTTAGCTCTCTAAACAAATCGGTAAATGACTGAAAAACAGCAAATGATGTCTGAACGTGTTGGAAATTGATGACGTCGCTTTGAATGATGCATACTGAACGCAAAAATAGGCTGGAGTTCAAATAAGTTTAAAAAACATTGAAGTGCCCATGTAACAGATGAGTTCTCGTCCGAAACCCTGATACTCCGAAAGAGATTGTCCAGTTTGTACACGAGGTGCGTCCAGTTTTCGCCGTGACCCTCTCTACTCTTTTGCACATGCTATGCGGGTGAAATGATGATACCATGCCAAGTTCCAACATTTTCAGAGTTCATTTTGTAGTGATTTTCAATTTCACCGTCATTTAGCTCTCTAAACAAATCGGTAAATGACTGAAAAACAGCAAATGATGTCTGAACGTGTTGGAAATTGATGACGTCGCTTTGAATGATGCATACTGAACGCAAAAATAGGCTGGAGTTCAAATAAGTTTAAAAAACATTGAAGTGCCCGTGTAACAGATGAGTTCTCGTCCGAAACCCTGATACTCCGAAAGAGATTGTCCAGTTTGTACACGAGGTGCGTCTAGTTTTCGCCGTGATGCTCTCTACTCTTTTGCACATGCTATGCGGGTGAAATGATGATACCATGCCAAGTTCCAACATTTTCAGAGTTCATTTTGTAGTGAGTTTCAATTTCACCGTCATTTAGCTCTCTAAACAAATCGGTAAATGACTGAAAAACAGCAAATGATGTCAGAACGTGTTGGAAATTGATGACGTCGCTTTGAATGATGCATACTGAATGCAAAAATAGGCTGGAGTTCAAATAAGTTTAAAAAACATTGAAGTGCCCGTGTAACAGATGAGTTCTCGTCCGAAACCCTGATACTCCGAAAGAGATTGTCCAGTTTGTACACGAGGTGCGTCCAGTTTTCGCCGTGACCCTCTCTACTCTTTTGCACATGCTATGCGGGTGAAATGATGATACCATGCCAAGTTCCAACATTTTCAGAGTTCATTTTGTAGTGATTTTCAATTTCACCGTCATTTAGCTCTCTAAACAAATCGGTAAATGACTGAAAAACAGCAAATGATGTCTGAACGTGTTGGAAATTGATGACGTCGCTTTGAATGATGCATACTGAACGCAAAAATAGGCTGGAGTTCAAATAAGTTTAAAAAACATTGAAGTGCCCGTGTAACAGATGAGTTCTCGTCCGAAACCCTGATACTCCGAAAGAGATTGTCCAGTTTGTACACGAGGTGCGTCCAGTTTTCGCCGTGACCCTCTCTACTCTTTTGCACATGCTATGCGGGTGAAATGATGATACCATGCCAAGTTCCAACATTTTCAGAGTTCATTTTGTAGTGATTTTCAATTTCACCGACATTTAGCTCTCTAAACAAATCGGCAAATGACAGAAAAATAGCAAATGATGTCAGAACATGTTGGAAATTGATGACGTCGCTTTGAATGATGCATACTGAACGCAAAAATAGGCTGGAGTTCAAATATGTTTAAAAAACATTGAAGTGCCCGTGTAACAGATAAGTTCTCGTCCGAAACCCTGATACTCCGAAAGAGATTGTCCAGTTTGTACACGAGGTGCGTCCAGTTTTCGCCGTGACCCTCTCTACTCTTTTGCACATGCTATGCGGGTGAAATGATGATACCATGCCAAGTTCCAACATTTTCAGAGTTCATTTTGTAGTGATTTTCAATTTCACCGTCATTTAGCTCTCTAAACAAATCGGTAAATGACTGAAAGACAGCAAATGATGTCAGAACGTGTTGGAAATTGATGACGTCGCTTTAAATGATGCATACTGAACGCAAAAATAGGCTGGAGTTCAAATAAGTTTAAAAAACATTGAAGTGCCCGTGTAACAGTTGAGTTCTCGTCCGAAACCCTGATACTCCGAAAGAGATTGTCCAGTTTGTACACGAGGTGCGTCCAGTTTTTCGCCGTGACCCTCTCTACTCTTTTGCACATGCTATGCGGGTGAAATGATGATACCATGCCAAGTTCCAACATTTTCAGAGTTCATTTTGTAGTGATTTTCAATTCCACCATCATTCAGCACTCTAAACAAATCGGTAAATGACTGAAAAACAGCAAATGATGTCAGAACGTGTTGGAAATTGATGACGTCGCTTTGAATGATGCATACTGAACGCAAAAATAGGCTGGAGTTCAAATAAGTTTAAAAAACATTGAAGTGCCCGTGTAACAGATGAGTTCTCGTCTGAAACCCTGATACTCCGAAAGAGATTGTCCAGTTTGTACACGAGGTGCGTCCAGTTTTCGCCGTGACCCTCTCTACTCTTTTGCACATGCTTTCCGGGTGAAATGATGATACCATGATAAGATCCAATATTTTCAGAGTTCATTTTGTAGTGATTTTCAATTTCACCGTCATTTAGCTCTCTAAACAAATCGGCAAATGACAGAAAAATAGCAAATGATGTCAGAACATGTTGGAAATTGATGACGTCGCTTTGAATGATGCATACTGAACGCAAAAATAGGCTGGAGTTCAAATAAGTTTAAAAAACATTGAAGTGCCCGTGTAACAGTTGAGTTCTCGTCCGAAACCGTGATACTCCGAAAGAGATTGTCTAGTTTGTACACGAGGTGCGTCCAGTTTTCGCCGTGACCCTCTCTACTCTTTTGCACATGCTATGCGGGTGAAATGATGATACCATGCCAAGTTCCATCATTTTCAGAGTTCATTTTGTAGTGATTTTCAATTCCACCATCATTTAGCACTCTAAACAAATCGGTAAATGACTGAAAAACAACGAATGATGTCAGAACGTGTTGGAAATTGATGACGTCGCTTTGAATGATGCATACTGAACGCAAAAATAGGCTGGAGTTCAAATAAGTTTAAAAAACATTGAAGTGCCCGTGTAACAGATGAGTTCTGGTCCGAAACCCTGATACTCCGAAAGAGATTGTCCAGTTTGTACACGAGGTGCGTCCAGTTTTCGCCGTGACCCTCTCTACTCTTTTGCACATGCTATGCGGGTGAAATGATGATACCATGACAAGATCCAATATTTTCAGAGTTCATTTTGTAGTGATTTTCAATTTCACCGTCATTTAGCTCTCTAAACAAATCGGCAAACGACAGAAAAATAGCAAATGAGGTCAGAACATGTTGGAAATTGATGACGTCGCTTTGAATGATGCATACTGAACGCAAAAATAGGCTGGAGTTCAAATAAGTTTAAAAAACATTGAAGTGCCCGTGTAACAGATGAGTTCTCGTCCGAAACCGTGATACTCCGAAAGAGATTGTCTAGTTTGTACACGAGGTGCGTCCAGTTTTCGCCGTGACCCTCTCTACTCTTTTGCACATGCTATGCGGGTGAAATGATGATACCATGGCAAGTTCCAACATTTTCAGAGTTCATTTTGTAGTGATTTTCAATTCCACCGTCATTTAGCACTCTAAACAAATCGGTAAATGACTGAAAACAGCAAATGATGTCAGAACGTGTTGAAATTGATGACGTCGCTTTGAATGATGCATACTGAACACAAAAATAGGCTGGAGTTCAAATAAGTTAAGAAAACATTGAAGTGCACGTGTAACAGATGAGTTCTGGTCCGAAACCCTGATACTCCGAAAGAGATTGTCCAGTTTGTACACGAGGTGCGTCCAGTTTTCGCCGTGACCCTCTCTACTCTTTTGCACATGCTATGCGGGTGAAATGATGATACCATGACAAGATCCAATATTTTCAGAGTTCATTTTGTAGTGATTTTCAATTTCACCGTCATTTAGCTCTCTAAACAAATCGGCAAACGACAGAAAAATAGCAAATGATGTCAGAACATGTTGGAAATTGATGACGTCGCTTTGAATGATGCATACTGAACGCAAAAATAGGCTGGAGTTCAAATATGTTTAAAAAACATTGAAGTGCCCGTGTAACAGATGACTTCTCGTCCGAAACCCTGATACTCCGAAAGAGATTGTCCAGTTTGTACATGAGGTGCGTCCAGTTTTCGCCGTGACCCTCTCTACTCTTTTGCACATGCTATGCGGGTGAAATGATGATACCATGGCAAGTTCCAACATTTTCAGAGTTCATTTTGTAGTGATTTTCAATTTCACCGTCATTTAGCTCTCTAAACAAATCGGTAAATGACTGAAAACAGCAAATGGTGTCAGAACGTGTTGAAATTGATGACGTCGCTTTGAATGATGCATACTGAACCCAAAAATAGGCTGGAGTTCAAATAAGTTAAGAAAACATTGAAGTGCACATGTAACAGATGAGTTCTCGTCTGAAACCCTGATACTCCGAAAGAGATTGTCCAGTTTGTACACGAGGTGCGTCCAGTTTTCGCCGTGACCCTCTCTACTCTTTTGCACATGCTATGCGGGTGAAATGATGATACCAGGCCAAGTTCCAACATTTTCAGAGTTCATTTTGTAGTGATTTTCAATTTCACCATCATTTAGCTCTCTAAACAAATCGGCAAATGACAGAAAAATAGCAAATGACGTCAGAACATGTTGGAAATTGATGACGTCGCTTTGAATGATGCATACTGAACGCAAAAATAGGCTGGAGTTCAAATAAGTTTAAAAAACATTGAAGTGCCCGTGTAACTGTTGAGTTCTCGTCCGAAACCCTGATACTCCGAAAGAGATTGTCCTGTTTGTACACGAGGTGCGTCCAGTTTTCGCCGTGACCCTCTCTACTCTTTTGCACATGCTATGCGGGTGAAATGATGATACCATGCCAAGTTCCAACATTTTCAGAGTTCATTTTGTAGTGATTTTCAATTTCACCGTCATTTAGCTCTCTAAACAAATCGGTAAATAACTGAAAAACAGCAAATGATGTCAGAACGTGTTGGAAATTGATGATGTCGCTTTGAATGAGGCATACTGAACGCGAAAATAGGCTGGAGTTCAAATAAGTTTAAAAAACATTGAAGTGCTCGTGTAACAGATGAGTTCTCGTCCGAAACCCTGATACTCCGAAAGAGATTGTCCAGTTTGTACACGAGGTGCGTCCAGTTTTCGCCGTGACCCTCTCTACTATTTTGCACATGCTATGCGGGTGAAATGATGATACCATGCCAAGTTCCAACATTTTCAGAGTTCATTTTGTAGTGATTTTCAATTTCACCGTTATTTAGCTCTCTAAACAAATCGGTAAATGACTGAAAAACAGCAAATGATGTCAGAACGTGTTGGAAATTGATGACGTCACTTTGAATGATGCATACTGAACGCAAAAATAGGCTGGAGTTCAAATAAGTTTAAAAAACATTGAAGTGCCCGTGTAACAGATGAGTTCTCGTCCGAAACCCTGATACTCCGAAAGAGATTGTCCAGTTTGTACACGAGGTGCGTCCAGTTTTCGCCGTGACCCTCTCTACTCTTTTGCAGATGCTATGCGGGTGAAATGATGATACCATGCCAAGATCCAACATTTTCAGAGTTCATTTTGTAGTGATTTTCAATTCCACCGTAATTTAGCACTCTAAACAAATTGGTAAATGACTGAAAAACAGCAAATGATGTCAGAACGTGTTGGAAATTGATGATGTCGCTTTGAATGATGCATACTGAACGCAAAAATAGGCTGGAGTTCAAATAAGTTTAAAAAACATTGAAGTGCTCGTGTAACAGATGAGTTCTCGTCCGAAACCCTGATACTCCGAAAGAGATTGTCCAGTTTGTACACGAGGTGCGTCCAGTTTTCGCCGTGACCCTCTCTACTATTTTGCACATGCTATGCGGGTGAAATGATGATACCATGCCAAGTTCCAACATTTTCAGAGTTCATTTTGTAGTGATTTTCAATTTCACCGTTATTTAGCTCTCTAAACAAATCGGTAAATGACTGAAAAACAGCAAATGATGTCAGAACGTGTTGGAAATTGATGACGTCACTTTGAATGATGCATACTGAACGCAAAAATAGGCTGGAGTTCAAATAAGTTTAAAAACATTGAAGTGCCCGTGTAACAGATGAGTTCTCGTCCGAAACCCTGATACTCCGAAAGAGATTGTCCAGTTTGTACACGAGGTGCGTCCAGTTTTCGCCGTGACCCTCTCTACTCTTTTGCACATGCTATGCGGGTGAAATGATGATACCATGCCAAGTTCCAACATTTTCAGAGTTCATTTTGTAGTTAGTTTCAATTTCACCGTCATTTAGCTCTCTAAACAAATCGGTAAATTACTGAAAAACAGCAAATGATGTCAGAACGTGTTGGAAATTGATGACGTCGCTTTGAATGATGCATACTGAACGCAAAAATAGGCTGGAGTTCTAATAAGTTTAAAAAACATTGAAGTGCCCGTGTAAAAGTTGAGTTCTCGTCCGAAACCCTGATACTCCGAAAGAGATTGTCCAGTTTGTACACGAGGTGCGTCCAGTTTTCGCCGTGACCCTCTCTACTCTTTTGCACATGCTATGCGGGTGAAATGATGATACCATGACAAGATCCAATATTTTCAGAGTTCATTTTGTAGTGATTTTCAATTTCACCGTCATTTAGCTCTCTAAACAAATCGGCAAACGACAGAAAAATAGCAAATGATGTCAGAACATGTTGGAAATTGATGACGTCGCTTTGAATGATGCATACTGAACGCAAAAATAGGCTGGAGTTCAAATATGTTTAAAAAACATTGAAGTGCCCGTGTAACAGATGACTTCTCGTCCGAAACCCTGATACTCCGAAAGAGATTGTCCAGTTTGTACATGAGGTGCGTCCAGTTTTCGCCGTGACCCTCTCTACTCTTTTGCACATGCTATGCGGGTGAAATGATGATACCATGGCAAGTTCCAACATTTTCAGAGTTCATTTTGTAGTGATTTTCAATTTCACCGTCATTTAGCTCTCTAAACAAATCGGTAAATGACTGAAAACAGCAAATGATGTCAGAACGTGTTGAAATTGATGACGTCGCTTTGAATGATGCATACTGAACCCAAAAATAGGCTGGAGTTCAAATAAGTTAAGAAAACATTGAAGTGCACATGTAACAGATGAGTTCTCGTCTGAAACCCTGATACTCCGAAAGAGATTGTCCAGTTTGTACACGAGGTGCGTCCAGTTTTCGCCGTGACCCTCTCTACTCTTTTGCACATGCTATGCGGGTGAAATGATGATACCAGGCCAAGTTCCAACATTTTCAGAGTTCATTTTGTAGTGATTTTCAATTTCACCATCATTTAGCTCTCTAAACAAATCGGCAAATGACAGAAAAATAGCAAATGACGTCAGAACATGTTGGAAATTGATGACGTCGCTTTGAATGATGCATACTGAACGCAAAAATAGGCTGGAGTTCAAATAAGTTTAAAAAACATTGAAGTGCCCGTGTAACTGTTGAGTTCTCGTCCGAAACCCTGATACTCCGAAAGAGATTGTCCTGTTTGTACACGAGGTGCGTCCAGTTTTCGCCGTGACCCTCTCTACTCTTTTGCACATGCTATGCGGGTGAAATGATGATACCATGCCAAGTTCCAACATTTTCAGAGTTCATTTTGTAGTGATTTTCAATTTCACCGTCATTTAGCTCTCTAAACAAATCGGTAAATAACTGAAAAACAGCAAATGATGTCAGAACGTGTTGGAAATTGATGATGTCGCTTTGAATGAGGCATACTGAACGCGAAAATAGGCTGGAGTTCAAATAAGTTTAAAAAACATTGAAGTGCTCGTGTAACAGATGAGTTCTCGTCCGAAACCCTGATACTCCGAAAGAGATTGTCCAGTTTGTACACGAGGTGCGTCCAGTTTTCGCCGTGACCCTCTCTACTATTTTGCACATGCTATGCGGGTGAAATGATGATACCATGCCAAGTTCCAACATTTTCAGAGTTCATTTTGTAGTGATTTTCAATTTCACCGTTATTTAGCTCTCTAAACAAATCGGTAAATGACTGAAAAACAGCAAATGATGTCAGAACGTGTTGGAAATTGATGACGTCACTTTGAATGATGCATACTGAACGCAAAAATAGGCTGGAGTTCAAATAAGTTTAAAAAACATTGAAGTGCCCGTGTAACAGATGAGTTCTCGTCCGAAACCCTGATACTCCGAAAGAGATTGTCCAGTTTGTACACGAGGTGCGTCCAGTTTTCGCCGTGACCCTCTCTACTCTTTTGCAGATGCTATGCGGGTGAAATGATGATACCATGCCAAGATCCAACATTTTCAGAGTTCATTTTGTAGTGATTTTCAATTCCACCGTAATTTAGCACTCTAAACAAATTGGTAAATGACTGAAAAACAGCAAATGATGTCAGAACGTGTTGGAAATTGATGATGTCGCTTTGAATGATGCATACTGAACGCAAAAATAGGCTGGAGTTCAAATAAGTTTAAAAAACATTGAAGTGCTCGTGTAACAGATGAGTTCTCGTCCGAAACCCTGATACTCCGAAAGAGATTGTCCAGTTTGTACACGAGGTGCGTCCAGTTTTCGCCGTGACCCTCTCTACTATTTTGCACATGCTATGCGGGTGAAATGATGATACCATGCCAAGTTCCAACATTTTCAGAGTTCATTTTGTAGTGATTTTCAATTTCACCGTTATTTAGCTCTCTAAACAAATCGGTAAATGACTGAAAAACAGCAAATGATGTCAGAACGTGTTGGAAATTGATGACGTCACTTTGAATGATGCATACTGAACGCAAAAATAGGCTGGAGTTCAAATAAGTTTAAAAACATTGAAGTGCCCGTGTAACAGATGAGTTCTCGTCCGAAACCCTGATACTCCGAAAGAGATTGTCCAGTTTGTACACGAGGTGCGTCCAGTTTTCGCCGTGACCCTCTCTACTCTTTTGCACATGCTATGCGGGTGAAATGATGATACCATGCCAAGTTCCAACATTTTCAGAGTTCATTTTGTAGTTAGTTTCAATTTCACCGTCATTTAGCTCTCTAAACAAATCGGTAAATTACTGAAAAACAGCAAATGATGTCAGAACGTGTTGGAAATTGATGACGTCGCTTTGAATGATGCATACTGAACGCAAAAATAGGCTGGAGTTCTAATAAGTTTAAAAAACATTGAAGTGCCCGTGTAAAAGTTGAGTTCTCGTCCGAAACCCTGATACTCCGAAAGAGATTGTCCAGTTTGTACACGAGGTGCGTCCAGTTTTCGCCATGACCCTCTCTACTCTTTTGCACATGCTATTCGGGTGAAATGATGATACCATGCCAAGTTCCAACATTTTCAGAGTTCATTTTGTAGTGATTTTCAATTCCACCGTCATTTAGCACTCTAAACAAATCGGTAAATGACTGAAAAACAGCAAATGATGTCAGAACATGTTGGAAATTGATGACGTCGCTTTGAATGATGCATACTGAACGCAAAAATAGGCTGGAGTTCAAATAAGTTTAAAAAACATTGAAGTGCCCGTGTAAAAGTTGAGTTCTCGTCCGAAACCCTGATACTCCGAAAGAGATTGTCCAGTTTGTACACGAGGTGCGTCCAGTTTTCGCCGTGACCCTCTCTACTCTTTTGCACATGCTATGCGGGTGAAATGATGATACCATGCCATGTTCCAACATTTTCAGAGTTCATTTTGTAGTGATTTTCAATTCCACCGTCATTTAGCTCTCTAAACAAATCGGTAAATGACTGAAAAACAGCAAATGATGTCAGAACGTGTTGGAAATTGATGATGTCGCTTTGAATGATGCATACTGAACGCAAAAATAGGCTGGAGTTCAAATAAGTTTAAAAAACATTGAAGTGCTCGTGTAACAGATGAGTTCTCGTCCGAAACCCTGATACTTCGAAAGAGATTGTCCAGTTTGTACACGAGGTGCGTCCAGTTTTCGCCGTGACCCTCTCTACTCTTTTGCACATGCTATGCGGGTGAAATGATGATACCATGCCAAGTTCCAACTTTTTCAGAGTTCATTTTGTAGTGATTTTCAATTTCACGGCCATTTAGCTCTCTAAACAAATCGGTAAATGACTGAAAAACAGCAAATGATGTCAGAACGTGTTGGAAATTGATGACGTCACTTTGAATGATGCATACTGAACGCAAAAACAGGCTGGAGTTCAAATAAGTTTAAAAAACATTGAAGTGCTCGTGTAACAGATGAGTTCTCGTCCGAAACCCTGATACTTCGAAAGAAATTGTCCAGTTTGTACACGAGGTGCGTCCAGTTTTCGCCGTGACCCTCTCTACTCTTTTGCACATGCTATGCGGGTGAAATGACGATACCATGCCAAGTTCCAACATTTTCAGAGTTCATTTTGTAGTGATTTTCAATTTCACCGTCATTTAGCTCTCTAAACAAATCGGTAAATGACTGAAAAACAGCAAATGATGTCAGAACGTGTTGGAAATTGATGACGTCACTTTGAATGATGCATACTGAACGCAAAAATAGGCTGGAGTTCAAATAAGTTTAAAAAACATTGAAGTGCCCGTGTAACAGATGAGTTCTCGTCCGAAACCCTGATACTCCGAAAGAGATTGTCCAGTTTGTACACGAGGTGCGTCCAGTTTTCGCCGTGACCCTCTCTACTCTTTTGCACATGCTATGCGGGTGAAATGATGATACCATGCCAAGTTCCAACATTTTCAGAGTTCATTTTGTAGTGATTTTCAATTTCACCGTCATTTAGCACTCTAAACAAATCGGTAAATGACTGAAAAACAGCAAATGATGTCTGAACGTGTTGGAAATTGATGACGTCGCTTTGAATGATGCATACTAAACGCAAAAATAGGCTGGAGTTCAAATAAGTTTAAAAAACATTGAAGTGCCCGTGTAAAAGTTGAGTTCTTGTCCGAAACCCTGATACTCCGAAAGAGATTGTCCAGTTTGTACACGAGGTGCGTCCAGTTTTCGCCGTGACCCTCTCTACTCTTTTGCACCTGCTATGCGGGTGAAATGATGATACCATGCCAAGTTCCAACATTTTCAAAGTTCATTTTGTAGTGATTTTCAATTTCACCGTCATTTAGCTCTCTAAGCAAATCGGTAAATGACTGAAAAACAGCAAATGATGTCAGAACGTGTTGGAAATTGATGATGTCGCTTTGAATGATGCATACTGAACGCAAAAATAGGCTGGAGTTCAAATAAGTTTAAAAAACATTGAAGTGCTCGTGTAACAGACGAGTTCTCGTCCGAAACCCTGATACTTCGAAAGAGATTGTCCAGTTTGTACACGAGGTGCGTCCAGTTTTCGCCGTGACCCTCTCTACTCTTTTGCACATGCTATGCGGGTGAAATGATGATACCATGCCAAGTTCCAACATTTTCAGAGTTCATTTTGTAGTGATTTTCAATTTCACCGTCATTTAGCTCTCTAAACAAATCGGTAAATGACTGAAAAACAGCAAATGATGTCAGAACGTGTTGGAAATTGATGATGTCGCTTTGAATGATGCATACTGAACGCAAAAATAGGCTGGAGTTCAAATAAG
The DNA here is from genome assembly GCF_002575655.3 of Aegilops tauschii subsp. strangulata. Lineage (NCBI taxonomy): Eukaryota > Viridiplantae > Streptophyta > Magnoliopsida > Poales > Poaceae > Aegilops > Aegilops tauschii. The sequence goes on from NC_053041.3 coordinate 125,890,865, forward strand.
TTTAAAAAACATTGAAGTGCTCGTGTAACAGATGAGTTCTCGTCCGAAACCCTGATACTCCGAAAGAGATTGTCCAGTTTGTACACGAGGTGCGTCCAGTTTTCGCCGTGACCCTCTCTACTCTTTTGCACATGCTATGCGGGTGAAATGATGATACCATGCCAAGTTCCAACATTTTCAGAGTTCATTTTGTAGTGATTTCAATTTCACCGTCATTTAGCTCTCTAAACAAATCGGTAAATGACTGAAAAACAGCAAATGATGTCAGAACGTGTTGGAAATTGATGACGTCGCTTTGAATGATGCATACTGAACGCAAAAATAGGCTGGAGTTCAAATAAGTTTAAAAAACATTGAAGTGCCCGTGTAAAAGTTGAGTTCTCGTCCGAAACCCTGATACTCCGAAAGAGATTGTCCAGTTTGTACACAAGGTGCGTCCAGTTTTCGCCGTGACCCTCTCTACTCTTTTGCACATGCTATGCGGGTGAAATGATGATACCATGCCAAGTTCCAACATTTTCAGAGTTCATTTTGTAGTGATTTTCAATTCCACCGTCATTTAGCCCTCTAAACAAATCGGTAAATGACTGAAAAACAGCAAATGATGTCAGAACGTGTTGGAAATTGATGACGTCGCTTTGAATGATGCATACTGAACGCAAAAATAGGCTGGAGTTCAAATAAGTTTAAAAAACGTTGAAGTGCCCGTGTAACAGATGAGTTCTCGTCCGAAACCCTGATACTCCGAAAGAGATTGTCCAGTTTGTACACGAGCTGCGTCCAGTTTTCGCCGTGACCCTCTCTACTCTTTTGCACATGCTATGCGGGTGAAATGATGATACCATGCCAAGTTCCAACATTTTCAGAGTTCATTTTGTAGTGATTTTCAATTTCACCGTCATTTAGCACTCTAAACAAATCGGTAAATGACTGAAAAACTGCAAATGATGTCTGAACGTGTTGGAAATTGATGACGTCGCTTTGAATGATGCATACTAAACGCAAAAATAGGCTGGAGTTCAAATAAGTTTAAAAAACATTGAAGTGCCCGTGTAAAAGTTGAGTTCTTGTCCGAAACCCTGATACTCCGAAAGAGATTGTCCAGTTTGTACACGAGGTGCGTCCAGTTTTCGCCGTGACCCTCTCTACTCTTTTGCACCTGCTATGCGGGTGAAATGATGATACCATGCCAAGTTCCAACATTTTCAAAGTTCATTTTGTAGTGATTTTCAATTTCACCGTCATTTAGCTCTCTAAGCAAATCGGTAAATGACTGAAAAACAGCAAATGATGTCAGAACGTGTTGGAAATTGATGATGTCGCTTTGAATGATGCATACTGAACGCAAAAATAGGCTGGAGTTCAAATAAGTTTAAAAAACATTGAAGTGCTCGTGTAACAGACGAGTTCTCGTCCGAAACCCTGATACTTCGAAAGAGATTGTCCAGTTTGTACACGAGGTGCGTCCAGTTTTCGCCGTGACCCTCTCTACTCTTTTGCACATGCTATGCGGGTGAAATGATGATACCATGCCAAGTTCCAACATTTTCAGAGTGCATTTTGTAGTGATTTTCAATTTCACCGTCATTTAGCTCTCTAAACAAATCGGTAAATGACTGAAAAACAGCAAATGATGTCAGAACGTGTTGGAAATTGATGATGTCGCTTTGAATGATGCATACTGAACGCAAAAATAGGCTGGAGTTCAAATAAGTTTAAAAAACATTGAAGTGCTCGTGTAACAGATGAGTTCTCGTCCGAAACCCTGATACTCCGAAAGAGATTGTCCAGTTTGTACACGAGGTGCGTCCAGTTTTCGCCGTGACCCTCTCTACTCTTTTGCACATGCTATGCGGGTGAAATGATGATACCATGCCAAGTTCCAACATTTTCAGAGTTCATTTTGTAGTGATTTCAATTTCACCGTCATTTAGCTCTCTAAACAAATCGGTAAATGACTGAAAAACAGCAAATGATGTCAGAACGTGTTGGAAATTGATGACGTCGCTTTGAATGATGCATACTGAACGCAAAAATAGGCTGGAGTTCAAATAAGTTTAAAAAACATTGAAGTGCCCGTGTAAAAGTTGAGTTCTCGTCCGAAACCCTGATACTCCGAAAGAGATTGTCCAGTTTGTACACAAGGTGCGTCCAGTTTTCGCCGTGACCCTCTCTACTCTTTTGCACATGCTATGCGGGTGAAATGATGATACCATGCCAAGTTCCAACATTTTCAGAGTTCATTTTGTAGTGATTTTCAATTCCACCGTCATTTAGCCCTCTAAACAAATCGGTAAATGACTGAAAAACAGCAAATGATGTCAGAACGTGTTGGAAATTGATGACGTCGCTTTGAATGATGCATACTGAACGCAAAAATAGGCTGGAGTTCAAATAAGTTTAAAAAACATTGAAGTGCCCGTGTAAAAGTTGAGTTCTCGTCCGAAACCCTGATACTCCGAAAGGATTGTCCAGTTTGTACACGAGGTGCGTCCAGTTTTCGCCGTGACCCTCGCTACTCTTTTGCACATGCTATGCGGGTGAAATGATGATACCATGCCAAGTTCCAACATTTTTAGAGTTCATTTTGTAGTGATTTTCAATTCCACCGTCATTTAGCTCTCTAAACAAATCGGTAAATGACTGAAAAACAGCAAATGATGTCAGAACGTGTTGGAAATTGATGATGTCGCTTTGAATGATGCATACTGAACGCAAAAATAGGCTGGAGTTCAAATAAGTTTAAAAAACATTGAAGTGCTCGTGTAACAGATGAGTTCTCGTCCGAAACCCTGATACTTCGAAAGAGATTGTCCAGTTTGTACACGAGGTGCGTCCAGTTTTCGCCGTGACCCTCCCTACTCTTTTGCACATGCTATGCGGGTGAAATGATGATACCATGCCAAGTTCCAACATTTTCAGAGTTCATTTTGTAGTGATTTTCAATTTCACCGTCATTTAGCTCTCTAAACAAATCGGTAAATGACTGAAAAACAGCAAATGATGTCAGAACGTGTTGGAAATTGATGACGTCACTTTGAATGATGCATACTGAACGCAAAAATAGGCTGGAGTTCAAATAAGTTTAAAAAACATTGAAGTGCCCGTGTAACAGATGAGTTCTCGTCCGAAACCCTGATACTCCGAAAGAGATTGTCCAGTTTGTACACGAGGTGCGTCTAGTTTTCGCCGTGACGCTCTCTACTCTTTTAGACATGCTATGCGGGTGAAATGATGATACCATGCCAAGTTCCAACATTTTCAGAGTTCATTTTGTAGTGAGTTTCAATTTCACCGTCATTTAGCTCTCTAAACAAATCGGTAAATGACTGAAAAACAGCAAATGATGTCAGAACGTGTTGGAAATTGATGACGTCGCTTTGAATGATGCATACTGAACGCAAAAATAGGCTGGAGTTCAAATAAGTTTAAAAAACATTGAAGTGCCCGTGTAAAAGTTGAGTTCTCGTCCGAAACCCTGATACTCCGAAAGAGATTGTCCAGTTTGTACACGAGGTGCGTCCAGTTTTCGCCGTGACCCTCTCTACTCTTTTGCACATGCTATGCGGGTGAAATGATGATACCATGCCAAGTTCCAACATTTTCAGAGTTCATTTTGTAGTGATTTTCAATTCCACCGTCATTTAGCACTCTAAACAAATCGGTAAATGACTGAAAAACAGCAAATGATGTCAGAACGTGTTGGAAATTGATGACGTCGCTTTGAATGATGCATACTGAACGCAAAAATAGGCTGGAGTTCAAATAAGTTTAAAAAACATTGAAGTGCCCGTGTAACAGGTGAGTTCTCGTCCGAAACCCTGATACTCCGAAAGAGATTGTCCAGTTTGTACACGAGGTGCGTCCAGTTTTCGCCGTGACCCTCTCTACTCTTTTGCACATGCTATGCGGGTGAAATGATGATACCATGCCAAGTTCCAACATTTTCAGAGTTCATTTTGTAGTGATTTTCAATTCCACCGTCATTTAGCACTCTAAACAAATTGGTAAATGACTGAAAAACAGCAAATGATGTCAGAACGTGTTGGAAATTGATGATGTCGCTTTGAATGATGCATACTGAACGCAAAAATAGGCTGGAGTTCAAATAAGTTTAAAAAACATTGAAGTGCTCGTGTAACAGATGAGTTCTCGTCCGAAACCCTGATACTCCGAAAGAGATTGTCCAGTTTGTACACGAGGTGCATCCAGTTTTCGCCGTGACCCACTCTACTCTTTTGCACATGCTATGCGGGTGAAATGATGATACCATGCGAAGTTCCAACATTTTCAGAGTTCATTTTGTAGTGAGTTTCAATATCACCGTCATTTAGCTCTCTAAACAAATCGGTAAATGACTGAAAAACAGCAAATGATGTCAGAACGTGTTGGAAATTGATGACGTCGCTTTGAATGATGCATACTGAACGCAAAAACAGGCTGGAGTTCAAATAAGTTTAAAAAACATTGAAGTGCCCGTGTAAAAGTTGAGTTCTCGTCCGAAACCCTGCTACTCCGAAAGAGATTGTCCAGTTTGTACACGAGGTGCGTCCAGTTTTCGCCGTGACCCTCTCTACTCTTTTGCACATGCTATGCGGGTGAAATGATGATACCATGCCAAGTTCCAACATTTTCAGAGTTCATTTTGTAGTGATTTTCAATTCCACCGTCATTTAGCACTCTAAACAAATCGGTAAATGACTGAAAAACAGCAAATGATGTCAGAACGTGTTGGAAATTGATGACGTCGCTTTGAATGATGCATACTGAACGCAAAAATAGGCTGGAGTTCAAATAAGTTTAAAAAACATTGAAGTGCCCGTGTAAAAGTTGAGTTCTCGTCCGAAACCCTGATACTCCGAAAGAGATTGTCCAGTTTGTACACAAGGTGCGTCCAGTTTTCGCCGTGACCCTCTCTACTCTTTTGCACATGCTATGCGGGTGAAATGATGATACCATGCCAAGTTCCAACATTTTCAGAGTTCATTTTGTAGTGATTTTCAATTCCACCGTCATTTAGCCCTCTAAACAAATCGGTAAATGACTGAAAAACAGCAAATGATGTCAGAACGTGTTGGAAATTGATGACGTCGCTTTGAATGATGCATACTGAACGCAAAAATAGGCTGGAGTTCAAATAAGTTTAAAAAACATTGAAGTGCCCGTGTAAAAGTTGAGTTCTCGTCCGAAACCCTGATACTCCGAAAGGATTGTCCAGTTTGTACACGAGGTGCGTCCAGTTTTCGCCGTGACCCTCGCTACTCTTTTGCACATGCTATGCGGGTGAAATGATGATACCATGCCAAGTTCCAACATTTTTAGAGTTCATTTTGTAGTGATTTTCAATTCCACCGTCATTTAGCTCTCTAAGCAAATCGGTAAATGACTGAAAAACAGCAAATGATGTCAGAACGTGTTGGAAATTGATGATGTCGCTTTGAATGATGCATACTGAACGCAAAAATAGGCTGGAGTTCAAATAAGTTTAAAAAACATTGAAGTGCTCGTGTAACAGATGAGTTCTCGTCCGAAACCCTGATACTTCGAAAGAGATTGTCCAGTTTGTACACGAGGTGCGTCCAGTTTTCGCCGTGACCCTCCCTACTCTTTTGCACATGCTATGCGGGTGAAATGATGATACCATGCCAAGTTCCAACATTTTCAGAGTTCATTTTGTAGTGATTTTCAATTTCACCGTCATTTAGCTCTCTAAACAAATCGGTAAATGACTGAAAAACAGCAAATGATGTCAGAACGTGTTGGAAATTGATGACGTCACTTTGAATGATGCATACTGAACGCAAAAATAGGCTGGAGTTCAAATAAGTTTAAAAAACATTGAAGTGCCCGTGTAACAGATGAGTTCTCGTCCGAAACCCTGATACTCCGAAAGAGATTGTCCAGTTTGTACACGAGGTGCGTCTAGTTTTCGCCGTGACGCTCTCTACTCTTTTAGACATGCTATGCGGGTGAAATGATGATACCATGCCAAGTTCCAACATTTTCAGAGTTCATTTTGTAGTGAGTTTCAATTTCACCGTCATTTAGCTCTCTAAACAAATCGGTAAATGACTGAAAAACAGCAAATGATGTCAGAACGTGTTGGAAATTGATGACGTCGCTTTGAATGATGCATACTGAACGCAAAAATAGGCTGGAGTTCAAATAAGTTTAAAAAACATTGAAGTGCCCGTGTAAAAGTTGAGTTCTCGTCCGAAACCCTGATACTCCGAAAGAGATTGTCCAGTTTGTACACGAGGTGCGTCCAGTTTTCGCCGTGACCCTCTCTACTCTTTTGCACATGCTATGCGGGTGAAATGATGATACCATGCCAAGTTCCAACATTTTCAGAGTTCATTTTGTAGTGATTTTCAATTCCACCGTCATTTAGCACTCTAAACAAATCGGTAAATGACTGAAAAACAGCAAATGATGTCAGAACGTGTTGGAAATTGATGACGTCGCTTTGAATGATGCATACTGAACGCAAAAATAGGCTGGAGTTCAAATAAGTTTAAAAAACATTGAAGTGCCCGTGTAAAAGTTGAGTTCTCGTCCGAAACCCTGATACTCCGAAAGAGATTGTCCAGTTTGTACACAAGGTGCGTCCAGTTTTCGCCGTGACCCTCTCTACTCTTTTGCACATGCTATGCGGGTGAAATGATGATACCATGCCAAGTTCCAACATTTTCAGAGTTCATTTTGTAGTGATTTTCAATTCCACCGTCATTTAGCCCTCTAAACAAATCGGTAAATGACTGAAAAACAGCAAATGATGTCAGAACGTGTTGGAAATTGATGACGTCGCTTTGAATGATGCATACTGAACGCAAAAATAGGCTGGAGTTCAAATAAGTTTAAAAAACATTGAAGTGCCCGTGTAAAAGTTGAGTTCTCGTCCGAAACCCTGATACTCCGAAAGGATTGTCCAGTTTGTACACGAGGTGCGTCCAGTTTTCGCCGTGACCCTCGCTACTCTTTTGCACATGCTATGCGGGTGAAATGATGATACCATGCCAAGTTCCAACATTTTTAGAGTTCATTTTGTAGTGATTTTCAATTCCACCGTCATTTAGCTCTCTAAACAAATCGGTAAATGACTGAAAAACAGCAAATGATGTCAGAACGTGTTGGAAATTGATGATGTCGCTTTGAATGATGCATACTGAACGCAAAAATAGGCTGGAGTTCAAATAAGTTTAAAAAACATTGAAGTGCTCGTGTAACAGATGAGTTCTCGTCCGAAACCCTGATACTTCGAAAGAGATTGTCCAGTTTGTACACGAGGTGCGTCCAGTTTTCGCCGTGACCCTCCCTACTCTTTTGCACATGCTATGCGGGTGAAATGATGATACCATGCCAAGTTCCAACATTTTCAGAGTTCATTTTGTAGTGATTTTCAATTTCACCGTCATTTAGCTCTCTAAACAAATCGGTAAATGACTGAAAAACAGCAAATGATGTCAGAACGTGTTGGAAATTGATGACGTCACTTTGAATGATGCATACTGAACGCAAAAATAGGCTGGAGTTCAAATAAGTTTAAAAAACATTGAAGTGCCCGTGTAACAGATGAGTTCTCGTCCGAAACCCTGATACTCCGAAAGAGATTGTCCAGTTTGTACACGAGGTGCGTCTAGTTTTCGCCGTGACGCTCTCTACTCTTTTAGACATGCTATGCGGGTGAAATGATGATACCATGCCAAGTTCCAACATTTTCAGAGTTCATTTTGTAGTGAGTTTCAATTTCACCGTCATTTAGCTCTCTAAACAAATCGGTAAATGACTGAAAAACAGCAAATGATGTCAGAACGTGTTGGAAATTGATGACGTCGCTTTGAATGATGCATACTGAACGCAAAAATAGGCTGGAGTTCAAATAAGTTTAAAAAACATTGAAGTGCCCGTGTAAAAGTTGAGTTCTCGTCCGAAACCCTGATACTCCGAAAGAGATTGTCCAGTTTGTACACGAGGTGCGTCCAGTTTTCGCCGTGACCCTCTCTACTCTTTTGCACATGCTATGCGGGTGAAATGATGATACCATGCCAAGTTCCAACATTTTCAGAGTTCATTTTGTAGTGATTTTCAATTCCACCGTCATTTAGCACTCTAAACAAATCGGTAAATGACTGAAAAACAGCAAATGATGTCAGAACGTGTTGGAAATTGATGACGTCGCTTTGAATGATGCATACTGAACGCAAAAATAGGCTGGAGTTCAAATAAGTTTAAAAAACATTGAAGTGCCCGTGTAACAGGTGAGTTCTCGTCCGAAACCCTGATACTCCGAAAGAGATTGTCCAGTTTGTACACGAGGTGCGTCCAGTTTTCGCCGTGACCCTCTCTACTCTTTTGCACATGCTATGCGGGTGAAATGATGATACCATGCCAAGTTCCAACATTTTCAGAGTTCATTTTGTAGTGATTTTCAATTCCACCGTCATTTAGCACTCTAAACAAATTGGTAAATGACTGAAAAACAGCAAATGATGTCAGAACGTGTTGGAAATTGATGATGTCGCTTTGAATGATGCATACTGAACGCAAAAATAGGCTGGAGTTCAAATAAGTTTAAAAAACATTGAAGTGCTCGTGTAACAGATGAGTTCTCGTCCGAAACCCTGATACTCCGAAAGAGATTGTCCAGTTTGTACACGAGGTGCATCCAGTTTTCGCCGTGACCCACTCTACTCTTTTGCACATGCTATGCGGGTGAAATGATGATACCATGCGAAGTTCCAACATTTTCAGAGTTCATTTTGTAGTGAGTTTCAATATCACCGTCATTTAGCTCTCTAAACAAATCGGTAAATGACTGAAAAACAGCAAATGATGTCAGAACGTGTTGGAAATTGATGACGTCGCTTTGAATGATGCATACTGAACGCAAAAACAGGCTGGAGTTCAAATAAGTTTAAAAAACATTGAAGTGCCCGTGTAAAAGTTGAGTTCTCGTCCGAAACCCTGCTACTCCGAAAGAGATTGTCCAGTTTGTACACGAGGTGCGTCCAGTTTTCGCCGTGACCCTCTCTACTCTTTTGCACATGCTATGCGGGTGAAATGATGATACCATGCCAAGTTCCAACATTTTCAGAGTTCATTTTGTAGTGATTTTCAATTCCACCGTCATTTAGCACTCTAAACAAATCGGTAAATGACTGAAAAACAGCAAATGATGTCAGAACGTGTTGGAAATTGATGACGTCGCTTTGAATGATGCATACTGAACGCAAAAATAGGCTGGAGTTCAAATAAGTTTAAAAAACATTGAAGTGCCCGTGTAAAAGTTGAGTTCTCGTCCGAAACCCTGATACTCCGAAAGAGATTGTCCAGTTTGTACACGAGGTGCTTCCAGTTTTCGCCGTGACCCTCTCTACTCTTTTGCACATGCTATGCGGGTGAAATGATGATACCATGCCAAGTTCCAACATTTTTAGAGTTCATTTTGTAGTGATTTTCAGTTCCACCGTCATTTAGCTATCTAAACAAATCGGTAAATGACTGAAAAACAGCAAATGATGTCAGAACGTGTTGGAAATTGATGATGTCGCATTGAATGATGCATACTGAACGCAAAAATAGGCTGGAGTTCAAATAAGTTTAAAAAACATTGAAGTGCTCGTGTAACAGATGAGTTCTCGTCCGAAACCCTGATACTCCGAAAGAGATTGTCCAGTTTGTACACGAGGTGCGTCCAGTTTTCGCCGTGACCCACTCTACTCTTTTGCACATGCTATGCGGGTGAAATGATGATACCATGCGAAGTTCCAACATTTTCAGAGTTCATTTTGTAGTGATTTTCAATTCCACCGTCATTTAGCACTCTAAACAAATTGGTAAATGACTGAAAAATAGCAAATGATGTCAGAACGTGTTGGAAATTGATGATGTCGCTTTGAATGATGCATACTGAACGCAAAAATAGGCTGGAGTTCAAATAAGTTTAAAAAACATTGAAGTGCTCGTGTAACAGATGAGTTCTCGTCCGAAACCCTGATACTCCGAAAGAGATTGTCCAGTTTGTACAAGAGGTGCGTCCAGTTTTCGCCGTGACCCACTCTACTCTTTTGCACATGCTATGCGGATGAAATGATGATACCATGCGAAGTTCCAACATTTTCAGAGTTCATTTTGTAGTGAGTTTCAATTTCACCGTCATTTAGCTCTCTAAACAAATCGGTAAATGACTGAAAAACAGCAAATGATGTCAGAACGTGTTGGAAATTGATGACGTCGCTTTGAATGATGCATACTGAACGCAAAAATAGGCTGGAGTTCAAATAAGTTTAAAAAACATTGAAGTGCCCGTGTAAAAGTTGAGTTCTCGTCCGAAACCCTGCTACTCCGAAAGAGATTGTCCAGTTTGTACACGAGGTGCGTCCAGTTTTCGCCGTGACCCTCTCTACTCTTTTGCACATGCTATGCGGGTGAAATGATGATACCATGCCAAGTTCCAACATTTTCAGAGTTCATTTTGTAGTGATTTTCAATTCCACCGTCATTTAGCACTCTAAACAAATCGGTAAATGACTGAAAAACAGCAAATGATGTCAGAACGTGTTGGAAATTGATGACGTCGCTTTGAATGATGCATACTGAACGCAAAAATAGGCTGGAGTTCAAATAAGTTTAAAAAACATTGAAGTGCCCGTGTAAAAGTTGAGTTCTCGTCCGAAACCCTGATACTCCGAAAGAGATTGTCCAGTTTGTACACGAGGTGCGTCCAGTTTTCGCCGTGACCCTCTCTACTCTTTTGCACATGCTATGCGGGTGAAATGATGATACCATGCCAAGTTCCAACATTTTTAGAGTTCATTTTGTAGTGATTTTCAGTTCCACCGTCATTTAGCTCTCTAAACAAATCGGTAAATGACTGAAAAACAGCAAATGATGTCAGAACGTGTTGGAAATTGATGATGTCGCTTTGAATGATGCATACTGAACGCAAAAATAGGCTGGAGTTCAAATAAGTTTAAAAAACATTGAAGTGCTCGTGTAACAGATGAGTTCTCGTCCGAAACCCTGATACTCCGAAAGAGATTGTCCAGTTTGTACACGAGGTGCGTCCAGTTTTCGCTGTGACCCACTCTACTCTTTTGCACATGCTATGCGGGTGAAATGATGATACCATGCGAAGTTCCAACATTTTCAGAGTTCATTTTGTAGTGATTTTCAATTCCACCGTCATTTAGCACTCTAAACAAATTGGTAAATGACAGAAAAACAGCAAATGATGTCAGAACGTGTTGGAAATTGATGATGTCGCTTTGAATGATGCATACTGAACGCAAAAATAGGCTGGAGTTCAAATAAGATTAAAAAACATTGAAGTGCTCGTGTAACAGATGAGTTCTCGTCCGAAACCCTGATACTCCGAAAGAGATTGTCCAGTTTGTACAAGAGGTGCGTCCAGTTTTCGCCGTGACCCACTCTACTCTTTTGCACATGCTATGCGGGTGAAATGATGATACCATGCGAAGTTCCAACATTTTCAGAGTTCATTTTGTAGTGAGTTTCAATTTCACCGTCATTTAGCTCTCTAAACAAATCGGTAAATGACTGAAAAACAACAAATGATGTCAGAACGTGTTGGAAATTGATGACGTCGCTTTGAATGATGCATACTGAACGCAAAAATAGGCTGGAGTTCAAATAAGTTTAAAAAACATTGAAGTGCCCGTGTAAAAGTTGAGTTCTCGTCCGAAACCCTGCTACTCCGAAAGAGATTGTCCAGTTTGTACACGAGGTGCGTCCAGTTTTCGCCGTGACCCTCTCTACTCTTTTGCACATGCTATGCGGGTGAAATGATGATACCATGCCAAGTTCCAACATTTTCAGAGTTCATTTTGTAGTGATTTTCAATTCCACCGTCATTTAGCTCTCTAAACAAATCGGTAAATGACTGAAAAACAGCAAATGATGTCAGAACGTGTTGGAAATTGATGACGTCGCTTTGAATGATGCATACTGAACGCAAAAATAGGCTGGAGTTCAAATAAGTTTAAAAAACATTGAAGTGCCCGTGTAAAAGTTGAGTTCTCGTCCGAAACCCTGATACTCCGAAAGGGATTGTCCAGTTTGTACACGAGGTGCGTCCAGTTTTCGCCGTGACCCTCTCTACTCTTTTGCACATGCTATGCGGGTGAAATGATGATGCCATGCCAAGTTCCAACATTTTCAGAGTTCATTTTGTAGTGATTTTCAATTCCACCGTCATTTAGCTCTCTAAACAAATCGGTAAATGACTGAAAAACAGCAAATGATGTCAGAACGTGTTGGAAATTGATGATGTCGCTTTGAATGATGCATACTGAACGCAAAAATAGGCTGGAGTTCAAATAACTTTAAAAAACATTGAAGTGCTCGTGTAACAGATGAGTTCTCGTCCGAAACCCTGATACTCCGAAAGAGATTGTCCAGTTTGTACACGAGGTGCGTCCAGTTTTCGCCGTGACCCTCTCTACTCTTTTGCACATGCTATCCGGGTGAAATGATGATACCATGCCAAGTTCCAACATTTTCAGAGTTCATTTTGTAGTGATTTTCAATTTCACCGTCATTTAGCTCTCTAAACAAATCGGTAAATGACTGAAAAATAGCAAATGATGTCTGAACGTGTTGGAAATTGATGACGTCGCTTTGAATGATGCATACTGAACGCAAAAATAGGCTGGAGTTCAAATAAGTTTAAAAAACATTGAAGTGCCCGTGTAACAGATGAGTTCTCGTCCGAAACCCTGATACTCCGAAAGAGATTGTCCAGTTTGTACACGAGGTGCGTCCAGTTTTCGCCGTGACCCTCTCTACTCTTTTGCACATGCGATGCGGGTGAAATGATGATACCATGCCAAGTTCCAACATTTTCAGAGTTCATTTTGTAGTGATTTTCAATTTCACCGTCATTTAGCTCTCTAAACAAATCGGCAAATGACAGAAAAATAGCAAATGATGTCAGAACATGTTGGAAATTGATGACATCGCTTTGAATGATGCATACTGAACGCAAAAATAGGCTGGAGTTCAAATATGTTTAAAAAACATTGAAGTGCCCGTGTAACAGATGAGTTCTCGTCCGAAACCCTGATACTCCGAAAGAGATTGTCCAGTTTGTACACGAGGTGCGTCCAGTTTTCGCCGTGACCCTCTCTACTCTTTTGCACATGCTATGCGGGTGAAATGATGATACCATGCCAAGTTCCAACATTTTCAGAGCTCATTTTGTAGTGATTTTCAATTTCACCGTCATTTAGCTCTCTAAACAAATCGGTAAATGACTGAAAAACAGCAAATGATGTCTGAACGTGTTGGAAATTGATGACGTCCCTTTGAATGATGCATACTGAACGCAAAAATAGGCTGGAGTTCAAATAAGTTTAAAAAACATTGAAGTGCCCGTGTAACAGATGAGTTCTCGTCCGAAACTCTGATACTCCGAAAGAGATTGTCCAGTTTGTACACGAGGTGCGTCCAGTTTTCGCCGTGACCCTCTCTACTCTTTTGCACATGCTATGCGGGTGAAATGATGATACCATGCCAAGTTCCAACATTTTCAGAGTTCATTTTGTAGTGATTTTCAATTTCACCATCATTTAGCTCTCTAAACAAATCGGTAAATGACTGAAAAACAGCAAATGATGTCAGAACGTGTTGGAAATTGATGACGTCGCTTTGAATGATGCATACTGAACGCAAAAATAGGCTGGAGTTCAAATAAGTTTAAAAAACATTGAAGTGCCCGTGTAACAGATGAGTTCTCGTCCGAAACCCTGATACTCCGAAAGAGATTGTCCAGTTTGTACACGAGGTGCGTCTAGTTTTCGCCGTGACGCTCTCTACTCTTTTGCACATGCTATGCGGGTGAAATGATGATACCATGCCAAGTTCCAACATTTTCGGAGTTCATTTTGTAGTGAGTTTCAATTTCACCGTCATTTAGCTCTCTAAACAAATCGGTAAATGACTGAAAAACAGCAAATGATGTCAGAACGTGTTGGAAATTGATGACGTCGCTTTGAATGATGCATACTGAACGAAAAATAGGCTGGAGTTCAAATAAGTTTAAAAAACATTGAAGTGCCCGTGTAAAAGTTGAGTTCTCGTCCGAAACCCTGATACTCCGAAAGAGATTGTCCAGTTTGTACACGAGGTGCGTCCAGTTTTCGCCGTGACCCTCTCTACTCTTTTGCACATGCTATGCGGGTGAAATGATGATACCATGCCAAGTTCCAACATTTTCAGAGTTCATTTTGTAGTGATTTTCAATTCCACCGTCATTTAGCACTCTAAACAAATCGGTAAATGACTGAAAAACAGCAAATGATGTCAGAACGTGTTGGAAATTGATGACGTCGCTTTGAATGATGCATACTGAACGCAAAAATAGGCTGGAGTTCAAATAAGTTTAAAAAACATTGAAGTGCCCGTGTAACAGTTGAGTTCTCGTCCGAAACCCTGATACTCCGAAAGAGATTGTCCAGTTTGTACACGAGGTGCGTCCAGTTTTCGCCGTGACCCTCTCTACTCTTTTGCACATGCTATGCGGGTGAAATGATGATACCATGCCAAGTTCCAACATTTTCAGAGTTCATTTTGTAGTGATTTTTAATTCCATCGTCATTTAGCACTCTAAACAAATTGGTAAATGACTGAAAAACAGCAAATGATGTCAGAACGTGTTGGAAATTGAAGATGTCGCTTTGAATGATGCATACTGAACGCAAAAATAGGCTGGAGTTCAAATAAGTTTAAAAAACATTGAAGTGCTCGTGTAACAGATGAGTTCTCGTCCGAAACCCTGATACTCCGAAAGAGATTGTCCAGTTTGTACACGAGGTGCGTCCAGTTTTCGCCGTGACCCTCTCTACTCTTTTGCACATGCTATGCGGGTGAAATGATGATACCATGCGAAGTTCCAACATTTTCAGAGTTCATTTTGTAGTGAGTTTCAATTTCACCGTCATTTAGCTCTCTAAACAAATCGGTAAATGACTGAAAAACAGCAAATGATGTCAGAACGTGTTGGAAATTGATGACGTCGCTTTGAATGATGCATACTGAACGCAAAAATAGGCTGGAGTTCAAATAAGTTTAAAAAACATTGAAGTGCCCGTGTAAAAGTTGAGTTCTCGTCCGAAACCCTGATACTCCGAAAGAGATTGTCCAGTTTGTACACGAGGTGCGTCCAGTTTTCGCCGTGACCCTCTCTACTCTTTTGCACATGCTATGCGGGTGAAATGATGATACCATGCCAAGTTCCAACATTTTCAGAGTTCATTTTGTAGTGATTTTCAATTCCACCGTCATTTAGCACTCTAAACAAATCGGTAAATGACTGAAAAACAGCAAATGATGTCAGAACGTGTTGGAAATTGATGACGTCGCTTTGAATGATGCATACTGAACGCAAAAATAGGCTGGAGTTCAAATAAGTTTAAAAAACATTGAAGTGCCCATGTAAAAGTTGAGTTCTCGTCCGAAACCCTGATACTCCGAAAGATATTGTCCAGTTTGTACACGAGGTGCGTCCAGTTTTCGCCGTGACCCTCTCTACTCTTTTGCACATGCTATGCGGGTGAAATGATGATACCATGCCAAGTTCCAACATTTTCAGAGTTCATTTTGTAGTGATTTTCAATTCCACCGTCATTTAGCTCTCTAAACAAATCGGTAAATGACTGAAAAACAGCAAATGATGTCAGAACGTGTTGGAAATTGATGATGTCGCTTTGAATGATGCATACTGAACGCAAAAATAGGCTGGAGTTCAAATAAGTTTAAAAAACATTGAAGTGCTCGTGTAACAGATGAGTTCTCGTCCGAAACCCTGATACTCCGAAAGAGATTGTCCAGTTTGTACACGAGGTGCGTCCAGTTTTCGCCGTGACCCTCTCTACTCTTTTGCACATGCTATGCGGGTGAAATGATGATACCATGCCAAGTTCCAACATTTTCAAAGTTCATTTTGTAGTGATTTTCAATTTCACCGTCATTTAGCTCTCTAAACAAATCGGTAAATGACTGAAAAATAGCAAATGATGTCAGAACGTGTTGGAAATTGATGACGTCGCTTTGAATGATGCATACTGAACGCAAAAATAGGCTGGAGTTCAAATAAGTTTAAAAAACATTGAAGTGCCCGTGTAACAGATGAGTTCTCGTCCGAAACCCTGATACTCCGAAAGAGATTGTCCAGTTTGTACACGAGGTGCGTCCAGTTTTCGCCGTGACCCTCTCTACTCTTTTGCACGTGCTATGCGGGTGAAATGATTATACCATGCCAAGTTCCAACATTTTCAGAGTTCATTTTGTAGTGATTTTCAATTTCACCGTCATTTAGCTCTCTAAACAAATCGGTAAATGACTGAAAACAGCAAATGATGTCTGAACGTGTTGGAAATTGATGACGTCGCTTTGAATGATGCATATTGAACGCAAAAATAGGCTGGAGTTCAAATAAGTTTAAAAAACATTGAAGTGCCCGTGTAACAGATGAGTTCTCGTCCGAAACCCTGATACTCCGAAAGAGATTGTCCAGTTTGTACACGAGGTGCGTCTAGTTTTCGCCGTGACGCTCTCTACTCTTTTGCACATGCTATGCGGGTGAAATGATGATACCATGCCAAGTTCCAACATTTTCAGAGTTCATTTTGTAGTGAGTTTCAATTTCACCGTCATTTAGCTCTCTAAACAAATCGGTAAATGACTGAAAAACAGCAAATGATGTCAGAACGTGTTGGAAATTGATGACGTCACTTTGAATGATGCATACTGAACGCAAAAATAGGCTGGAGTTCAAATAAGTTTAAAAAACATTGAAGTGCCCGTGTAACAGATGAGTTCTCGTCCGAAACCCTGATACTCCGAAAGAGATTGTCCAGTTTGTACACGAGGTGCGTCTAGTTTTCGCCGTGACGCTCTCTACTCTTTTAGACATGCTATGCGGGTGAAATGATGATACCATGCCAAGTTCCAACATTTTCAGAGTTCATTTTGTAGTGAGTTTCAATTTCACCGTCATTTAGCTCTCTAAACAAATCGGTAAATGACTGAAAAACAGCAAATGATGTCAGAACGTGTTGGAAATTGATGACGTCGCTTTGAATGATGCATACTGAACGCAAAAATAGGCTGGAGTTCAAATAAGTTTAAAAAACATTGAAGTGCCCGTGTAAAAGTTGAGTTCTCGTCCGAAACCCTGATACTCCGAAAGAGATTGTCCAGTTTGTACACGAGGTGCGTCCAGTTTTCGCCGTGACCCTCTCTACTCTTTTGCACATGCTATGCGGGTGAAATGATGATACCATGCCAAGTTCCAACATTTTCAGAGTTCATTTTGTAGTGATTTTCAATTTCACCGTCATTTAGCTCTCTAAACAAATCGGTAAATGAGTGAAAAACAGCAAATGATGTCAGAACGTGTTGGAAATTGATGACGTCGCTTTGAATGATGCATACTGAACGCAAAAATAGGCTGGAGTTCAAATAAGTTTAAAAAACATTGAAGTGCCCGTGTAAAAGTTGAGTTCTCGTCCGAAACCCTGATACTCCAAAAGAGATTGTCCAGTTTGTACACGAGGTGCGTCCAGTTTTCGCCGTGACCCTCTCTACTCTTTTGCACATGCTATGCGGGTGAAATGATGATACCATGCCAAGTTCCAACATTTTCAGAGTTCATTTTGTAGTGATTTTCAATTCCACCGTCATTTAGCACTCTAAACAAATCGGTAAATGACTGAAAAACAGCAAATGATGTCAGAACGTGTTGGAAATTGATGACGTCGCTTTGAATGATGCATACTGAACGCAAAAATAGGCTGGAGTTCAAATAAGTTTAAAAAACATTGAAGTTCCCGTGTAACAGTTGAGTTCTCGTCCGAAACCCTGATACTCCGAAAGAGATTGTCCAGTTTGTACACGAGGTGCGTCCAGTTTTCGCCGTGACCCTCTCTACTCTTTTGCACATGCTATGCGGGTGAAATGATGATACCATGCCAAGTTCCAACATTTTCAGAGTTCATTTTGTAGTGATTTTCAATTTCACCGTCATTTAGCTCTCTAAACAAATCGGTAAATGACTGAAAAACAGCAAATGATGTCAGAACGTGTTGGAAATTGATGACGTCGCTTTGAATGATGCATACTGAACGCAAAAATAGGCTGGAGTTCAAATAAGTTTAAAAAACATTGAAGTGCCCGTGTAAAAGTTGAGTTCTCGTCCGAAACCCTGATACTCCAAAAGAGATTGTCCAGTTTGTACACGAGGTGCGTCCAGTTTTCGCCGTGACCCTCTCTACTCTTTTGCACATGCTATGCGGGTGAAATGATGATACCATGCCAAGTTCCAACATTTTCAGAGTTCATTTTGTAGTGATTTTCAATTCCACCGTCATTTAGCACTCTAAACAAATCGGTAAATTACTGAAAAACAGCAAATGATGTCAGAACGTGTTGGAAATTGATGACGTCGCTTAGAATGATGCATACTGAACGCAAAAATAGGCTGGAGTTCAAATAAGTTTAAAAAACATTGAAGTGCCCGTGTAACAGTTGAGTTCTCGTCCGAAACCCTGATACTCCGAAAGAGATTGTCCAGTTTGTACACGAGGTGCGTCCAGTTTTCGCCGTGACCCTCTCTACTCTTTTGCACATGCTATGCGGGTGAAATGATGATACCATGCCAAGTTCCAACATTTTCAGAGTTCATTTTGTAGTGATTTTCAATTCCACCGTCATTTAGCACTCTAAACAAATTGGTAAATGACTGAAAAACAGCAAATGATGTCAGAACGTGTTGGAAATTGATGATGTTGCTTTGCATGATGCATACTGAACGCAAAAATAGGCTGGAGTTCAAGTTTAAAAAACATTGAAGTGCCCGTGTAACAGATGAGTTCTCGTCCGAAACCCTGATACTCCGAAAGAGATTGTCCAGTTTGTACACGAGGTGCGTCCAGTTTTCGCCGTGACCCTCTCTACTCTTTTGCACATGCTATGCGGGTGAAATGATGATACCATGACAAGATCCACTATTTTTAGAGTTCATTTTGTAGTGATTTTCAATTTCACCGTCATTTAGCTCTCTAAACAAATCGGCAAATGACAGAAAAATAGCAAATGACGTCAGAACATGTTGGAAATTGATGACGTCGCTTTGAATGATGCATACTGAACGCAAAAATAGGCTGGAGTTCAAATAAGTTTAAAAAACATTGAAGTGCCCGTGTAACTGTTGAGTTCTCGTCCGAAACCCTGATACTCCGAAAGAGATTGTCCAGTTTGTACACGAGGTGCGTCCAGTTTTCGCCGTGACCCTCTCTACTCTTTTGCACATGCTATGCGGGTGAAATGATGATACCATGCCAAGTTCCAACATTTTCAGAGTTCATTTTGTAGTGATTTTCAATTTCACCGTCATTTAGCTCTCTAAACAAATCGGTAAATGACTGAAAAACAGCAAATGATGTCTGAACGTGTTGGAAATTGATGACGTCGCTTTGAATGATGGATACTGAACGCAAAAATAGGCTGGAGTTCAAATAAGTTTAAAAAACATTGAAGTGCCCGTGTAAAAGTTGAGTTCTCGTCCGAAACCCTGATACTCCGAAAGAGATTGTCCAGTTTGTACACGAGGTGCGTCCAGTTTTCGCCGTGACCCTCTCTACTCTTTTGCACATGCTATGCGGGTGAAATGATGATACCATGCCAAGTTCCAACATTTTCAGAATTCATTTTGTAGTGATTTTCAATTTCACCGTCATTTAGCTCTCTAAACAAATCGGTAAATGACTGAAAAACAGCAAATGATGTCTGAACGTGTTGGAAATTGATGACGTCGCTTTGAATGATGCATATTGAACGCAAAAATAGGCTGGAGTTCAAATAAGTTTAAAAAACATTGAAGTGCCCGTGTAACAGATGAGTTCTTGTCCGAAACCCTGATACTCCGAAAGAGATTGTCCAGTTTGTACACGAGGTGCGTCCAGTTTTCACCGTGACCCTCTCTACTCTTTTGCACGTGCTGTGCGGGTGAAATGATGATTCCATTACAAGATCCAATATTTTCAGAGTTCATTTTGTAGTGATTTTCAATTTCACCGTCATTTAGCTCTCTAAACAAATCGGCAAATGACAGAAAAATAGCAAATGATGTCAGAACATGTTGGAAATTGATGACGTCGCTTTGAATGATGCATACTGAACGCAAAAATAGGCTGGAGTTCAAATAAGTTTAAAAAACATTGAAGTGCCCGTGTAACAGTTGAGTTCTCGTCCGAAACCCTGATACTCCGAAAGAGATTGTACAGTTTGTACACGAGGTGCGTCCAGTTTTCGCCGTGACCCTCTCTACTCTTGTGCACATGCTATGCGGGTGAAATGATGATACCATGACAAGATCCAATATTTTTAGAGTTCATTTTGTAGTGATTTTCAATTTCACCGTCATTTAGCTCTCTAAACAAATCGGCAAATGACAGAAAAATAGCAAATGACGTCAGAACGTGTTGGAAATTGATGACGTCGCTTTGAATGATGCATACTGAACGCAAAAATAGGCTGGAGTTCAAATAAGTTTAAAAAACATTGAAGTGCCCGTGTAACTGTTGAGTTCTCGTCCGAAACCCTGATACTCCGAAAGAGATTGTCCAGTTTGTACACGAGGTGCGTCCAGTTTTCGCCGTGACCCTCTCTACTCGTTTGCACATGCTATGCGGGTGAAATGATGATACCATGCCAAGTTCCAACATTTTCAGAATTCATTTTGTTTTGATTTTCAATTTCACCGTCATTTAGCTCCCTAAACTAATCGGTAAATGACTGAAAAACAGCAAATGATGTCTGAACGTGTTGGAAATTGATGACGTCGCTTTGAATGATGCATACTGAACGCAAAAATGAGCTGGAGTTCAAATAAGTTTAAAAAACATTGAAGTGCCCGTGTAACAGATGAGTTCTCGTCCGAAACCCTGATACTCCGAAAGAGATTGTCCAGTTTGTACACGAGGTGCGTCCAGTTTTCGCCGTGACCCTCTCTACTCTTTTGCACATGCTATGCGGGTGAAATGATGATACCATGCCAAGTTCCAACATTTTCAGAGTTCATTTTGTAGTGATTTTCAATTTCACCGTCATTTAGCTCTCTAAACAAATCGGTAAATGACTGAAAAACAGCAAATGATGTCTGAACGTGTTGGAAATTGATGACGTCGCTTTGAATGATGGATACTGAACGCAAAGATAGGCTGGAGTTCAAATAAGTTTAAAAAACATTGAAGTGCCCGTGTAAAAGTTGAGTCCTCGTCCGAAACCCTGATACTCCGAAAGAGATTGTCCAGTTTGTACACGAGGTGCGTCCAGTTTTCGCCGTGACCCTCTCTACTCTTTTGCACATGCTATGCGGGTGAAATGATGATACCATGCCAAGTTCCAACATTTTCAGAATTCATTTTGTAGTGATTTTCAATTTCACCGTCATTTAGCTCTCTAAACAAATCGGTAAATGACTGAAAAACAGCAAATGATGTCTGAACGTGTTGGAAATTGATGACGTCGCTTTGAATGATGCATACTGAACGCAAAAATAGGCTGGAGTTCAAATAAGTTTAAAAAACATTGAAGTGCCCGTGTAACAGATGAGTTCTCGTCCGAAACCCTGATACTCCGAAAGAGATTGTCCAGTTTGTACACGAGGTGCGTCCAGTTTTCGCCGTGACCCTCTCTACTCTTTTGCACATGCTATGCGGGTGAAATGATGATACCATGCCAAGTTCCAACATTTTCAGAGTTCATTTTGTAGTGATTTTCAATTTCACCGTCATTTAGCTCTCTAAACAAATCGGTAAATGACTGAAAAACAGCAAATGATGTCTGAACGTGTTGGAAATTGATGACGTCGCTTTGAATGATGGATACTGAACGCAAAAATAGGCTGGAGTTCAAATAAGTTTAAAAAACATTGAAGTGCCCGTGTAAAAGTTGAGTCCTCGTCCGAAACCCTGATACTCCGAAAGAGATTGTCCAGTTTGTACACGAGGTGCGTCCAGTTTTCGCCGTGACCCTCTCTACTCTTTTGCACATGCTATGCGGGTGAAATGATGATACCATGCCAAGTTCCAACATTTTCAGAATTCATTTTGTAGTGATTTTCAATTTCACCGTCATTTAGCTCTCTAAACAAATCGGTAAATGACTGAAAAACAGCAAATGATGTCTGAACGTGTTGGAAATTGATGACGTCGCTTTGAATGATGCATACTGAACGCAAAAATAGGCTGGAGTTCAAATAAGTTTAAAAAACATTGAAGTGCCCGTGTAACAGATGAGTTCTCGTCCGAAACCCTGATACTCCGAAAGAGATTGTCCAGTTTGTACACGAGGTGCGTCCAGTTTTCACCGTGACCCTCTCTACTCTTTTGCACGTGCTATGCGGGTGAAATGATGATACCATGACAAGATCCAATATTTTCAGAGTTCATTTTGTAGTGATTTTCAATTTCACCGTCATTTAGCTCTCTAAACAAATCGGCAAATGACAGAAAAATAGCAAATGATGTCAGAACATGTTGGAAATTGATGACGTCGCTTTGAATGATGCATACTGAACGCAAAAATAGGCTGGAGTTCAAATAAGTTTAAAAAACATTGAAGTGCCCGTGTAACAGTTGAGTTCTCGTCCGAAACCCTGATACTCCGAAAGAGATTGTCCAGTATGTACATGAGGTGCGTCCAGTTTTCGCCGTGACCCTCTCTACCCTTTTGCACATGCTATGCGGGTGAAATGATGATACCATGCCAAGTTCCAACATTTTCAGAGTTCATTTTGTAGTGATTTTCAATTTCACCGT
Organism: Aegilops tauschii subsp. strangulata; assembly: GCF_002575655.3. Lineage (NCBI taxonomy): Eukaryota > Viridiplantae > Streptophyta > Magnoliopsida > Poales > Poaceae > Aegilops > Aegilops tauschii. Next base: position 125,913,706 of record NC_053041.3, read on the forward strand.
CATTTAGCTCTCTAAACAAATCGGTAAATGACTGAAAAACATCAAATGATGTCAGAACGTGTTGGAAATTGATGACGTCGCTTTGAATGATGCATACTGAACGCAAAAATAGGCTGGAGTTCAAATAAGTTTAAAAAACATTGAACTGCCCGTGTAACAGATGAGTTCTCGTCCGAAACCCTGATACTCCGAAAGAGATTGTCCAGTTTGTACACGAGGTGCGTCCAGTTTTCGCCGTGACCCTCTCTACTCTTTTGCACATGCTATGCGGGTGAAATGATGATACCATGCCAAGTTCCAACATTTTCAGAGTTCATTTTGTAGTGAGTTTCAATTTCACCGTCATTTAGCTCTCTAAACAAATCGGTAAATGACTGAAAAACAACAAATGATGTCAGAACGTGTTGGAAATTGATGACGTCGCTTTGAATGATGCATACTGAACGCAAAAATAGGCTGGAGTTCAAATAAGTTTAAAAAACATTGAAGTGCCCGTGTAACAGTAGAGTTCTCGTCCGAAACCCTGATACTCCGAAAGAGATTGTCCAGTTTGTACACGAGGTGCATCCAGTTTTCGCCGTGACCCTCTCTACTCTTTTGCACATGCTATGCGGGTGAAATGATGATACCATGCCAAGTTCCAACATTTTCAGAATTCATTTTGTTGTGATTTTCAATTTCACCGTCATTTAGCTCCCTAAACTAATCGGTAAATGACTGAAAAACAGCAAATGATGTCTGAACGTGTTGGAAATTGATGACGTCGCTTTGAATGATGCATACTCAACGCAAAAATAGGCTGGAGTTCAAATAAGTTTAAAAAACATTGAAGTGCCCGTGTAACAGATGAGTTCTCGTCCGAAACCCTGATACTCCGAAAGAGATTGTCCAGTTTGTACACGAGGTGCGTCTAGTTTTCGCCGTGACGCTCTCTACTCTTTTGCACATGCTATGCGGGTGAAATGATGATACCATGCCAAGTTCCAACATTTTCAGAGTTCATTTTGTAGTGAGTTTCAATTTCACCGTCATTTAGCTCTCTAAACAAATCGGTAAATGACTGAAAAACAACAAATGATGTCAGAACGTGTTGGAAATTGATGACGTCGCTTTGAATGATGCATACTGAACGCAAAAATAGGCTGGAGTTCAAATAAGTTTAAAAAACATTGAAGTGCCCGTGTAACAGTTGAGTTCTTGTCCGAAACCCTGATACTCCGAAAGAGATTGTCCAGTTTGTACACGAGGTGCGTCCAGTTTTCGCCGTGACCCTCTCTACTCTTTTGCACATGCTATGCGGGTGAAATGATGATACCATGCCAAGTTCCAACATTTTCAGAATTCATTTTGTTGTGATTTTCAATTTCACCGTCATTTAGCTCCCTAAACTAATCGGTAAATGACTGAAAAACAGCAAATGATGTCTGAACGTGTTGGAAATTGATGACGTCGCTTTGAATGATGCATACTCAACGCAAAAATAGGCTGGAGTTCAAATAAGTTTAAAAAACATTGAAGTGCCCGTGTAACAGATGAGTTCTCGTCCGAAACCCTGATACTCCGAAAGAGATTGTCCAGTTTGTACACGAGGTGCGTCTAGTTTTCGCCGTGACGCTCTCTACTCTTTTGCACATGCTATGCGGGTGAAATGATGATACCATGCCAAGTTCCAACATTTTCAGAGTTCATTTTGTAGTGATTTTCAATTTCACCGTCATTTAGCTCTCTAAACAAATCGGTAAATGACTGAAAAACAGCAAATGATGTCTGAACGTGTTGGAAATTGATGACGTCGCTTTGAATGATGGATTCTGAACGCAAAATTAGGCTGGAGTTCAAATAAGTTTAAAAAACATTGAAGTGCCCGTGTAAAAGATGAGTTCTCGTCTGAAACCCTGATACTCCGAAAGAGATTCTCCAGTTTGTACACGAGGTGCGTCCAGTTTTCGCCGTGACCCTCTCTACTCTTTTGCACATGCTATGCGGGTGAAATGATGATACCATGCCAAGTTCCAACATTTTCAGAGTTCATTTTGTAGTGAGTTTCAATTTCACCGTCATTTAGCTCTCTAAACAAATCGGTAAATGACTGAAAAACAACAAATGATGTCAGAACGTGTTGGAAATTGATGACGTCGCTTTGAATGATGCATACTGAACGCAAAAATAGGCTGGAGTTCAAATAAGTTTAAAAAACATTGAAGTGCCCGTGTAACAGTTGAGTTCTTGTCCGAAACCCTGATACTCCGAAAGAGATTGTCCAGTTTGTACACGAGGTGCGTCCAGTTTTCGCCGTGACCCTCTCTACTCTTTTGCACATGCTATGCGGGTGAAATGATGATACCATGCCAAGTTCCAACATTTTCAGAATTCATTTTGTTGTGATTTTCAATTTCACCGTCATTTAGCTCCCTAAACTAATCGGTAAATGACTGAAAAACAGCAAATGATGTCTGAACGTGTTGGAAATTGATGACGTCGCTTTGAATGATGCATACTCAACGCAAAAATAGGCTGGAGTTCAAATAAGTTTAAAAAACATTGAAGTGCCCGTGTAACAGATGAGTTCTCGTCCGAAACCCTGATACTCCGAAAGAGATTGTCCAGTTTGTACACGAGGTGCGTCTAGTTTTCGCCGTGACGCTCTCTACTCTTTTGCACATGCTATGCGGGTGAAATGATGATACCATGCCAAGTTCCAACATTTTCAGAGTTCATTTTGTAGTGATTTTCAATTTCACCGTCATTTAGCTCTCTAAACAAATCGGTAAATGACTGAAAAACAGCAAATGATGTCTGAACGTGTTGGAAATTGATGACGTCGCTTTGAATGATGGATTCTGAACGCAAAATTAGGCTGGAGTTCAAATAAGTTTAAAAAACATTGAAGTGCCCGTGTAAAAGATGAGTTCTCGTCTGAAACCCTGATACTCCGAAAGAGATTCTCCAGTTTGTACACGAGGTGCGTCCAGTTTTCGCCGTGACCCTCTCTACTCTTTTGCACATGCTATGCGGGTGAAATGATGATACCATGCCAAGTTCCAACATTTTCAGAATTCATTTTGTAGTGATTTTCAATTTCACCGTCATTTAGCTCTCTAAACAAATCGGTAAATGACTGAAAAACAGCAAATGATGTCTGAACGTGTTGGAAATTGATGACGTCGCTTTGAATGATGCATACTGAACGCAAAAATAGGCTGGAGTTCAAATAAGTTTAAAAAACATTGAAGTGCCCGTGTAACAGATGAGTTCTCGTCCGAAACCCTGATACTCCGAAAGAGATTGTCCAGTTTGTACACGAGGTGCGTCCAGTTTTCACCGTGACCCTCTCTACTCTTTTGCACGTGCTATGCGGGTGAAATGATGATACCATTACAAGATCCAATATTTTCAGAGTTCATTTTGTAGTGATTTTCAATTTCACCGTCATTTAGCTCTCTAAACAAATCGGCAAATGACAGAAAAATAACAAATGATGTCAGAACATGTTGGAAATTGATGACGTCGCTTTGAATGATGCATACTGAACGCAAAAATAAGCTGGAGTTCAAATAAGTTTAAAAAACATTGAAGTGCCCGTGTAACAGTTGAGTTCTCGTCCGAAACCCTGATACTCCGAAAGAGATTGTCCAGTTTGTACACGAGGTGCGTCCAGTTTTCGCCGTGACCCTCTCTACTCTTTTGCACATGCTATGCGGGTGAAATGATGATACCATGCCAAGTTCCAACATTTTCAGAATTCATTTTGTTGTGATTTTCAATTTCACCGTCATTTAGCTCCCTAAACTAATCGGTAAATGACTGAAAAACAGCAAATGATGTCAGAACGTGTTGGAAATTGATGACGTCGCTTTGAATGATGCATACTCAACGCAAAAATAGGCTGGAGTTCAAATAAGTTTAAAAATCATTGAAGTGCCCGTGTAACAGATGAGTTCTCGTCCGAAACCCTGATACTCCGAAAGAGATTGTCCAGTTTGTACATGAGGTGCGTCCAGTTTTCGCCGTGACACTCTCTACTCTTTTGCACATGCTATGCGGGTGAAATTATGATACCATGCCAAGTTCCAACATTTTCAGAGTTCATTTTGTAGTGATTTTCAATTTCACCGTCATTTAGCTCTCTAAACAAATCGGTACATGACTGAAAAACAGCAAATGATGTCAGAACGTGTTGGAAATTGATGACGTCGCTTTGAATGATGCATACTGAACGCAAAAATAAGCTGGAGTTCAAATAAGTTTAAAAAACATTGAAGTGCCCGTGTAACAGTTGAGTTCTCGTCCGAAACCCTGATACTCCGAAAGAGATTGTCCAGTTTGTACATGAGGTGCGTCCAGTTTTCGCCGTGACACTCTCTACTCTTTTGCACATGCTATGCGGGTGAAATGATGATACCATGCCAAGTTCCAACATTTCCAGAGTTCATTTTGTAGTGATTTTCAATTTCACCGTCATTTAGCTCTCTAAACAAATCGGTACATGACTGAAAAACAGCAAATGATGTCAGAACGTGTTGGAAATTGATGACGTCGCTTTGAATGATGCATACTGAACGCAAAAATAGGCTGGAGTTCAAATAAGTTTAAAAAACATTGAAGTGCCCGTGTAACAGATGAGTTCTCGTCCGAAACCCTGATACTCCGAAAGAGATTGTCCAGTTTGTACACGAGGTGCGTCTAGTTTTCGCCGTGACGCTCTCTACTCTTTTGCACATGCTATGCGGGTGAAATGATGATACCATGCCAACTTCCAACATTTTCAGAGTTCATTTTGTAGTGAGTTTCAATTTCAACGTCATTTAGCTCTCTAAACAAATCGGTAAATGACTGAAAAACAACAAATGATGTCGGAACGTGTTGGAAATTGATGACGTCGCTTTGAATGATGCATACTGAACGCAAAAATAGGCTGGAGTTCAAATAAGTTTAAAAAACATTGAAGTGCCCGTGTAACAGTTGAGTTCTCGTCCGAAACCCTGATACTCCGAAAGAGATTGTCCAGTTTGTACACGAGGTGCGTCCACTTTTCGCCGTGACCCTCTCTACTCTTTTGCACATGCTATGCGGGTGAAATGATGTTACCATGTCAAGTTCCAACATTTTCAGAGTTCATTTTGTAGTGATTTTCAATTTCACCGTCATTTAGCTCTCTAAACAAATCGGTAAATGACTGAAATACAGCAAATGATGTCTGAACGTGTTGGAAATTGATGATGTCGCTTTGAATGATGCATACTGAACGCAAAAATAGGCTGGAGTTCAAATATGTTTAAAAAACATTGAAGTGCCCGTGTAACAGATGAGTTCTCGTCCGAAACCCTGATACTCCGAAAGAGATTGTCCAGTTTGTACACGAGGTGCGTCCAGTTTTCGCCGTGACCCTCTCTACTCTTTTGCACATGCTATGCGGGTGAAATGATGTTACCATGTCAAGTTCCAACATTTTCAGAGTTCATTTTGTAGTGATTTTCAATTTCACCGTCATTTAGCTCTCTAAACAAATCGGTAAATGACTGAAATACAGCAAATGATGTCTGAACGTGTTGGAAATTGATGATGTCGCTTTGAATGATGCATACTGAACGCAAAAATAGGCTGGAGTTCAAATAAGTTTAAAAAACATTGAAGTGCCCGTGTAACAGATGAGTTCTCGTCCGAAACCCTGATACTCCGAAAGAGATTGTCCAGTTTGTACACGAGGTGCGTCCAGTTTTCGCCGTGACCCTCTCTACTCTTTTGCACATGCTATGCCGGTGAAATGATGATACCATGCCAAGTTCCAACATTTTCAGAGTTCATTTTGTAGTGAGTTTCAGTTTCACCGTCATTTAGCTCTCTAAACAAATCGGTAAATGACTGAAAAACAACAAATGATGTCAGAACGTGTTGGAAATTGATGACGTCGCTTTGAATGATGCATACTGAACGCAAAAATAGGCTGGAGTTCAAATAAGTTTAAAAAACATTGAAGTGCCCGTGTAAAAGTTGAGTTCTCGTCCGAAACCCTGATACTCCGAAAGAGATTGTCCAGTTTGTACACGAGGTGCGTCCAGTTTTCGCCGTGACCCTCTCTACTCTTTTGCACATGCTATGCGGGTGAAATGATGATACCATGCCAAGTTCCAACATTTTCAGAGTTCATTTTCTAGTGATTTTCAATTTCACCGTCATTTAGCTCTCTAAACAAATCGGTAAATGACTGAAAAACAGCAAATGATGTCTGAACGTGTTGGAAATTGATGATGTCGCTTTGAATGATGCATACTGAACGCAAAAATAGGCTGGAGTTCAAATAAGTTTAAAAAACATTGAAGTGCTCGTGTAACAGATGAGTTCTCGTCCGAAACCCTGATACTCCGAAAGAGATTGTCCAGTTTGTACACGAGGTGCGTCCAGTTTTCGCCGTGACCCTCTCTACTCTTTTGCACATGCTATGCGGGTGAGATGATGATACCATGCCAAGTTCCAACATTTTCAGAGTTCATTTTGTAGTGATTTTCAATTCCACCGTCATTTAGCTCTCTAAACAAATCGGTAAATGACTGAAAAACAGCAAATGATGTCTGAACGTGTTGGAAATTGATGACGTCGCTTTGAATGATGGATACTGAACGCAAAAATAGGCTGGAGTTCAAATAAGTTTAAAAAACATTGAAGTGCCCGTGTAAAAGATGAGTTCTCGTCCGAAACCCTGATACTCCGAAAGAGATTCTCCAGTTTGTACACGAGGTGCGTCCAGTTTTCGCCGTGACCCTCTCTACTCTTTTGCACATGCTATGCGGGTGAAATGATGATACCATGCCAAGTTCCAACATTTTCAGAATTCATTTTGTAGTGATTTTCAATTTCACCGTCATTTAGCTCTCTAAACAAATCGGTAAATGACTGAAAAACAGCAAATGATGTCTGAACGTGTTGGAAATTGATGACGTCGCTTTGAATGATGCATACTGAACGCAAAAATAGGCTGGAGTTCAAATAAGTTTAAAAAACATTGAAGTGCCCGTGTAACAGATGAGTTCTCGTCCGAAACCCTGATACTCCGAAAGAGATTGTCCAGTTTGTACACGAGGTGCGTCCAGTTTTCACCGTGACCCTCTCTACTCTTTTGCACGTGCTATGCGGGTGAAATGATGATACCATGACAAGATCCAATATTTTCAGAGTTCATTTTGTAGTGATTTTCAATTTCACTGTCATTTAGCTCTCTAAACAAATCGGCAAATGACAGAAAAATAGCAAATGATGTCAGAACATGTTGGAAATTGATGACGTCGCTTTGAATGATGCATACTGAACGCAAAAATAGGCTGGAGTTCAAATAAGTTTAAAAAACATTGAAGTGCCCGTGTAACAGTTGAGTTCTCGTCCGAAACCCTGATACTCCGAAAGAGATTGTCCAGTTTGTACATGAGGTGCGTCCAGTTTTCGCCGTGACCCTCTCTACTCTTTTGCACATGCTATGCGGGTGAAATGATGATACCATGCCAAGTTCCAACATTTTCAGAGTTCATTTTGTAGTGATTTTCAATTTCACCGTCATTTAGCTCTCTAAACAAATCGGTACATGACTGAAAAACAGCAAATGATGTCAGAACGTGTTGGAAATTGATGACGTCGCTTTGAATGATGCATACTGAACGCAAAAATAGGCTGGAGTTCAAATAAGTTTAAAAAACATTGAAGTGCCCGTGTAACAGATGAGTTCTCGTCCGAAACCCTGATACTCCGAAAGAGATTGTCCAGTTTGTACACGAGGTGCGTCTAGTTTTCGCCGTGACGCTCTCTACTCTTTTGCACATGCTATGCGGGTGAAATGTTGATACCATGCCAAGTTCCAACATTTTCAGAGTTCATTTTGTAGTGAGTTTCAATTTCAACGTCATTTAGCTCTCTAAACAAATCGGTAAATGACTGAAAAACAACAAATGATGTCGGAACGTGTTGGAAATTGATGACGTCGCTTTGAATGATGCATACTGAACGCAAAAATAGGCTGGAGTTCAAATAAGTTTAAAAAACATTGAAGTGCCCGTGTAACAGTTGAGTTCTCGTCCGAAACCCTGATACTCCGAAAGAGATTGTCCAGTTTGTACACGAGGTGCGTCCAGTTTTCGCCGTGACCCTCTCTACTCTTTTGCACATGCTATGCGGGTGAAATGATGATACCATGCCAAGTTCCAACATTTTCAGAGTTCATTTTGTAGTGATTTTCAATTTCACCATCATTTAGCTCTCTAAACAAATCGGTAAATGACTGAAAACAACAAATGATGTCGGAACGTGTCGGAAATTGATGACGTCCCTTTGAATGATGCATACCGAACACAAAAATAGGTTGGAGTTCAAATAAGTTTAAAAAACATTGAAGTGCCCGTGTAACAGATGAGTTCTCGTCCGAAACCCTGATACTCCGAAAGAGATTGTCCAGTTTGTACACGAGGTGCGTCCAGTTTTCACCGTGGCCCTCTCTACTCTTTTGCACATGCTATGCGGGTGAAATGATGATACCATGACAAGATCCAATATTTTCAGAGTTCATTTTGTAGTAATTTTCAATTTCACCGTCATTTAGCTCTCTAAACAAATCGGCAAATGACAGAAAAATAGCAAATGATGTCAGAACATGTTGGAAATTGATGACGTCACTTTGAATGATGCATACTTAATGCAAAAATAGGCTGGAGTTCAAATAAGTTTAAAAAACATTGAAGTGCCCGTGTAACAGTTGAGTTCTCGTCTGAAACCCTGATACTCCGAAAGAGATTGTCCAGTTTGTACACGAGGTGCGTCCAGTTTTCGCCGTGACCCTCTCTACTCTTTTGCACATGCTATGCGGGTGAAATGATGTTACCATGTCAAGTTCCAACATTTTCAAAGTTCATTTTGTAGTGATTTTCAATTTCACCGTCATTTAGCTCTCTAAACAAATCGGTAAATGACTGAAAAACAGCAAATGATGTCAGAACGTGTTGGAAATTGATGACGTCGCTTTGAATGATGCATACTGAACGCAAAAATAGGCTGGAGTTCAAATAAGTTTAAAAAATATTGAAGTGCCCGTGTAACAGATGAGTTCTCGTCCGAAACCCTGATACTCCGAAAGAGATTGTCCAGTTTGTACACGAGGTGCGTCTAGTTTTCGCCGTGACGCTCTCTACTCTTTTGCACATGCTATGCGGGTGAAATGATGATACCATGCCAAGTTCCAACATTTTCAGAGTTCATTTTGTAGTGAGTTTCAATTTCACCGTCATTTAGCTCTCTAAACAAATCGGTAAATGACTGAAAAACAGCAAATGATGTCAGAACGTGTTGGAAATTGATGACGTCGCTTTGAATGATGCATACTGAACGCAAAAATAGGCTGGAGTTCAAATAAGTTTAAAAAACATTGAAGTGCCCGTGTAAAAGTTGAGTTCTCGTCCGAAACCCTGATACTCCGAAAGAGATTGTCCAGTTTGTACACGAGGTGCGTCCAGTTTTCGCCGTGACCCTCTCTACTCTTTTGCACATGCTATGCGGGTGAAATGATGATACCATGCCAAGTTCCAACATTTTCAGAGTTCATTTTCTAGTGATTTTCAATTTCACCGTCATTTAGCTCTCTAAACAAATCGGTAAATGACTGAAAAACAGCAAATGATGTCAGAACGTGTTGGAAATTGATGATGTCGCTTTGAATGATGCATACTGAACGCAAAAATAGGCTGGAGTTCAAATAAGTTTAAAAAACATTGAAGTGCCCGTGTAACAGATGAGTTCTCGTCCGAAACCCTGATACTCCGAAAGAGATTGTCCAGTTTGTACACGAGGTGCGTCTAGTTTTCGCCGTGACGCTCTCTACTCTTTTGCACATGCTATGCGGGTGAAATGATGATACCATGCCAAGTTCCAACATTTTCAGAGTTCATTTTGTAGTGAGTTTCAATTTCACCGTCATTTAGCTCTCTAAACAAATCGGTAAATGACTGAAAAACAACAAATGATGTCAGAACGTGTTGGAAATTGATGACGTCGCTTTGAATGATGCATACTGAACGCAAAAATAGGCTGGAGTTCAAATAAGTTTAAAAAACATTGAAGTGCCCGTGTAAAAGTTGAGTTCTCGTCCGAAACCCTGATACTCCGAAAGAGATTGTCCAGTTTGTACACGAGGTGCGTCCAGTTTTCGTCGTGACCCTCTCTACTCTTTTGCACATGCTATGCGGGTGAAATGATGATACCATGCCAAGTTCCAACATTTTCAGAATTCATTTTGTAGTGATTTTCAATTTCACCGTCATTTAGCTCTCTAAACAAATCGGTAAATGACTGAAAAACAGCAAATGATGTCTGAACGTGTTGGAAATTGATGACGTCGCTTTGAATGATGCATACTGAACGCAAAAATAGGCTGGAGTTCAAATAAGTTTAAAAAACATTGAAGTGCCCGTGTAACAGATGAGTTCTCGTCCGAAACCCTGATACTCCGAAAGAGATTGTCCAGTTTGTACACGAGGTGCGTCCAGTTTTCACCGTGACCCTCTCTACTCTTTTGCACGTGCTATGCGGGTGAAATGATGATACCATGACAAGATCCAATATTTTCAGAGTTCATTTTGTAGTGATTTTCAATTTCACTGTCATTTAGCTCTCTAAACAAATCAGCAAATGACAGAAAAATAGCAAATGATGTCAGAACATGTTGGAAATTGATGACGTCGCTTTGAATGATGCATACTGAACGCAAAAATAGGCTGGAGTTCAAATAAGTTTAAAAAACATTGAAGTGCCCGTGTAACAGTTTAGTTCTCGTCCGAAACCCTGATACTCCGAAAGAGATTGTCCAGTTTGTACATGAGGTGCGTCCAGTTTTCGCCGTGACCCTCTCTACTCTTTTGCACATGCTATGCGGGTGAAATGATGATACCATGCCAAGTTCCAACATTTTCAGAGTTCATTTTGTAGTGATTTTCAATTTCACCGTCATTTAGCTCTCTAAACAAATCGGTACATGACTGAAAAACAGCAAATGATGTCAGAACGTGTTGGAAATTGATGACGTCGCTTTGAATGATGCATACTGAACGCAAAAATAGGCTGGAGTTCAAATAAGTTTTAAAAACATTGAAGTGCCCGTGTAACAGATGAGTTCTCGTCCGAAACCCTGATACTCCGAAAGAGATTGTCCAGTTTGTACACGAGGTGCGTCTAGTTTTCGCCGTGACGCTCTCTACTCTTTTGCACATGCTATGCGGGTGAAATGTTGATACCATGCCAAGTTCCAACATTTTCAGAGTTCATTTTGTAGTGAGTTTCAATTTCAACGTCATTTAGCTCTCTAAACAAATCGGTAAATGACTGAAAAACAACAAATGATGTCGGAACGTGTTGGAAATTGATGACGTCGCTTTGAATGATGCATACTGAACGCAAAAATAGGCTGGAGTTCAAATAAGTTTAAAAAACATTGAAGTGCCCGTGTAACAGTTGAGTTCTCGTCCGAAACCCTGATACTCCGAAAGAGATTGTCCAGTTTGTACACGAGGTGCGTCCAGTTTTCGCCGTGACCCTCTCTACACTTTTGCACATGCTATGCGGGTGAAATGATGATACCATGCCAAGTTCCAACATTTTCAGAATTCATTTTGTAGTGATTTTCAATTCCACCGTCATTTAGCTCTCTAAACAAATCGGTAAATGACTGAAAAACAGCAAATGATGTCTGAACGTGTTGGAAATTGATGACGTCGCTTTGAATGATGGATACTGAACGCAAAAATAGGCTGGAGTTCAAATAAGTTTAAAAAACATTGAAGTGCCCGTGTAAAAGTTGAGTTCTCGTCCGAAACCCTGATACTCCGAAAGAGATTGTCCAGTTTGTACACGAGGTGCGTCCAGTTTTCGCCGTGACCCTCTCTACACTTTTGCACATGCTATGCGGGTGAAATGATGATACCATGTCAAGTTCCAACATTTTCAGAGTTCATTTTGTAGTGATTTTCAATTTCACCGTCATTTAGCTCTCTAAACAAATCGGTAAATGACTGAAATACAGCAAATGATGTCTGAACGTGTTGGAAATTGATGACGTCGCTTTGAATGATGCATACTGAACGCAAAAATAGGCTGGAGTTCAAATAAGTTTAAAAAACATTGAAGTGCCCGTGTAACAGATGAGTTCTCGTCCGAAACCCTGATACTCCGAAAGAGATTGTCCAGTTTGTACACGAGGTGCGTCTAGTTTTCGCCGTGACGCTCTCTACTCTTTTGCACATGCTATGCGGGTGAAATGATGATACCATGCCAAGTTCCAACATTTTCAGAGTTCATTTTGTAGTGAGTTTCAATTTCACCGTCATTTAGCTCTCTAAACAAATCGGTAAATGACTGAAAAACAACAAATGATGTCAGAACGTGTTGGAAATTGATGACGTCGCTTTGAATGATGCATACTGAACGCAAAAATAGGCTGGAGTTCAAATAAGTTTAAAAAACATTGAAGTGCCCGTGTAAAAGTTGAGTTCTCGTCCGAAACCCTGATACTCCGAAAGAGATTGTCCAGTTTGTACACGAGGTGCGTCCAGTTTTCGTCGTGACCCTCTCTACTCTTTTGCACATGCTATGCGGGTGAAATGATGATACCATGCCAAGTTCCAACATTTTCAGAATTCATTTTGTAGTGATTTTCAATTTCACCGTCATTTAGCTCTCTAAACAAATCGGTAAATGACTGAAAAACAGCAAATGATGTCTGAACGTGTTGGAAATTGATGACGTCGCTTTGAATGATGCATACTGAACGCAAAAATAGGCTGGAGTTCAAATAAGTTTAAAAAACATTGAAGTGCCCGTGTAACAGATGAGTTCTCGTCCGAAACCCTGATACTCCGAAAGAGATTGTCCAGTTTGTACACGTGGTGCGTCCAGTTTTCACCGTGACCCTCTCTACTCTTTTGCACGTGCTATGCGGGTGAAATGATGATACCATGACAAGATCCAATATTTTCAGAGTTCATTTTGTAGTGATTTTCAATTTCACTGTCATTTAGCTCTCTAAGCAAATCAGCAAATGACAGAAAAATAGCAAATGATGTCAGAACATGTTGGAAATTGATGACGTCGCTTTGAATGATGTATACTGAACGCAAAAATAGGCTGGAGTTCAAATAAGTTTAAAAAACATTGAAGTGCCCGTGTAACAGTTGAGTTCTCGTCCGAAACCCTGATACTCCGAAAGAGATTGTCCAGTTTGTACATGAGGTGCGTCCAGTTTTCGCCGTGACCCTCTCTACTCTTTTGCACATGCTATGCGGGTGAAATGATGATACCATGCCAAGTTCCAACATTTTCAGAGTTCATTTTGTAGTGATTTTCAATTTCACCGTCATTTAGCTCTCTAAACAAATCGGTACATGACTGAAAAACAGCAAATGATGTCAGAACGTGTTGGAAATTGATGACGTCGCTTTGAATGATGCATACTGAACGCAAAAATAGGCTGGAGTTCAAATAAGTTTAAAAAACATTGAAGTGCCCGTCTAACAGATGAGTTCTCGTCCGAAACCCTGATACTCCGAAAGAGATTGTCCAGTTTGTACACGAGGTGCGTCTAGTTTTCGCCGTGACGCTCTCTACTCTTTTGCACATGCTATGCGGGTGAAATGTTGATACCATGCCAAGTTCCAACATTTTCAGAGTTCATTTTGTAGTGAGTTTCAATTTCAACGTCATTTAGCTCTCTAAACAAATCGGTAAATGACTGAAAAACAACAAATGATGTCGGAACGTGTTGGAAATTGATGACGTCGCTTTGAATGATGCATACTGAACGCAAAAATAGGCTGGAGTTCAAATAAGTTTAAAAAACATTGAAGTGCCCGTGTAACAGTTGAGTTCTCGTCCGAAACCCTGATACTCCGAAAGAGATTGTCCAGTTTGTACACGAGGTGCGTCCAGTTTTCGCCGTGACCCTCTCTACACTTTTGCACATGCTATGCGGGTGAAATGATGATACCATGCCAAGTTCCAACATTTTCAGAGTTCATTTTGTAGTGATTTTCAATTCCACCGTCATTTAGCACTCTAAACAAATCGGTAAATGACTGAAAAACAGCAAATGATGTCAGAACGTGTTGGAAATTGATGACGTCGCTTTGAATGATGCATACTGAACGCAAAAATAGGCTGGAGTTCAAATACGTTTAAAAAACATTGATGTGCCCGTGTAACAGATGAGTTCTCGTCCGAAACCCTGATACTCCGAAAGAGATTGTCCAGTTTGTACACGAGGTGCGTCCAGTTTTCACCGTGACCCTCTCTACTCTTTTGCACATGCTATGCGGGTGAAATGATGATACCATGACAAGATCCAATATTTTCAGAGTTCATTTTGTAGTAATTTTCAATTTCACCGTCATTTAGCTCTCTAAACAAATCGGCAAATGACAGAAAAATAGCAAATGATGTCAGAACATGTTGGAAATTGATGACGTCACTTTGAATGATGCATACTGAACGCAAAAATAGGCTGGAGTTCAAATAAGTTTAAAAAACATTGAAGTGCCCGTGTAACAGTTGAGTTCTCGTCTGAAACCCTGATACTCCGAAAGAGATTGTCCAGTTTGTACACGAGGTGCGTCCAGTTTTCGCCGTGACCCTCTCTACTCTTTTGCACATGCTATGCGGGTGAAATGATGTTACCATGTCAAGTTCCAACATTTTCAGAGTTCATTTTGTAGTGATTTTCAATTTCACCGTCATTTAGCTCTCTAAACAAATCGGTAAATGACTGAAATACAGCAAATGATGTCTGAACGTGTTGGAAATTGATGATGTCGCTTTGAATGATGCATACTGAACGCAAAAATAGGCTGGAGTTCAAATAAGTTTAAAAAACATTGAAGTGCCCGTGTAACAGATGAGTTCTCGTCCGAAACCCTGATACTCCGAAAGAGATTGTCCAGTTTGTACACGAGGTGCGTCTAGTTTTCGCCGTGACGCTCTCTACTCTTTTGCACATGCTATGCGGGTGAAATGATGATACCATGCCAAGTTCCAACATTTTCAGAGTTCATTTTGTAGTGAGTTTCAATTTCACCGTCATTTAGCTCTCTAAACAAATCGGTAAATGACTGAAAAACAACAAATGATGTCAGAACGTGTTGGAAATTGATGACGTCGCTTTGAATGATGCATACTGAACGCAAAAATAGGTTGGAGTTCAAATAAGTTTAAAAAACATTGAAGTGCCCGTGTAAAAGTTGAGTTCTCGTCCGAAACCCTGATACTCCGAAAGAGATTGTCCAGTTTGTACACGAGGTGCGTCCAGTTTTCGCCGTGACCCTCTCTACTCTTTTGCACATGCTATGCGGGTGAAATGATGATACCATGCCAAGTTCCAACATTTTCAGAGTTCATTTTCTAGTGATTTTCAATTTCACCGTCATTTAGCTCTCTAAACAAATCGGTAAATGACTGAAAAACAGCAAATGATGTCAGAACGTGTTGGAAATTGATGATGTCGCTTTGAATGATGCATACTGAACGCAAAAATAGGCTGGAGTTCAAATAAGTTTAAAAAACATTGAAGTGCTCGTGTAACAGATGAGTTCTCGTCCGAAACCCTGATACTCCGAAAGAGATTGTCCAGTTTGTACACGAGGTGCGTCCAGTTTTCGCCGTGACCCTCTCTACTCTTTTGCACATGCTATGCGGGTGAAATGATGATACGATGCCAAGTTCCAACATTTTCAGAGTTCATTTTGTAGTGATTTTCAATTCCACCGTCATTTAGCTCTCTAAACAAATCGGTAAATGACTGAAAAACAGCAAATGATGTCTGAACGTGTTGGAAATTGATGACGTCGCTTTGAATGATGGATACTGAACGCAAAAATAGGCTGGAGTTCAAATAAGTTTAAAAAACATTGAAGTGCCCGTGTAAAAGTTGAGTTCTCGTCCGAAACCCTGATACTCCGAAAGAGATTGACCAGTTTGTACACGAGGTGCGTCTAGTTTTCGCCGTGACCCTCTCTACTCTTTTGCACATGCTATGCGGGTGAAATGATGATACCATGCCAAGTTCCAACATTTTCAGAATTCATTTTGTAGTGATTTTCAATTTCACCGTCATTTAGCTCTCTAAACAAATCGGTAAATGACTGAAAAATAGCAAATGATGTCTGAACGTGTTGGAAATTGATGACGTCGCTTTGAATGATGCATACTGAACGCAAAAATAGGCTGGAGTTCAAATATGTTTAAAAAACATTGAAGTGCCCGTGTAACAGATGAGTTCTCGTCCGAAACCCTGATACTCCGAAAGAGATTGTCCAGTTTGTACACGAGGTGCGTCCAGTTTTCACCGTGACCCTCTCTACTCTTTTGCACGTGCTATGCGGGTGAAATGATGATACCATGACAAGATCCAATATTTTCAGAGTTCATTTTGTAGTGATTTTCAATTTCACTGTCATTTAGCTCTCTAAACAAATCGGCAAATGACAGAAAAATAGCAAATGATGTCAGAACATGTTGGAAATTGATGACGTCGCTTTGAATGATGCATACTGAACGCAAAAATAGGCTGGAGTTCAAATAAGTTTAAAAAACATTGAAGTGCCCGTGTAACAGTTGAGTTCTCGTCCGAAACCCTGATACTCCGAAAGAGATTGTCCAGTTTGTACATGAGGTGCGTCCAGTTTTCGCCGTGACCCTCTCTACTCTTTTGCACATGCTATGCGGGTGAAATGATGATACCATGCCAAGTTCCAACATTTTCAGAGTTCATTTTGTAGTGATTTTCAATTTCACCGTCATTTAGCTCTCTAAACAAATCGGTAAATGACTGAAAAACAGCAAATGATGTCAGAACGTGTTGGAAATTGATGACGTCACTTTGAATGATGCATACTGAACGCAAAAATAGGCTGGAGTTCAAATAAGTTTAAAAAACATTGAAGTGCCCGTGTAACAGATGAGTTCTCGTCCGAAACCCTGATACTCCGAAAGAGATTGTCCAGTTTGTACACGAGGTGCGTCTAGTTTTCGCCGTGACGCTCTCTACTCTTTTGCACATGCTATGCGGGTGAAATGATGATACCATGCCAAGTTCCAACATTTTCAGTGTTCATTTTGTAGTGAGTTTCAATTTCAACGTCATTTAGCTCTCTAAACAAATCGGTAAATGACTGAAAAACAAAGAATGATGTCAGAACGTGTTGGAAATTGATGGCGTCGCTTTGAATGATGCATACTGAACGCAAAAATAGGCTGGAGTTCAAATAAGTTTAAAAAACATTGAAGTGCCCGTGTAACAGTTGAGTTCTCGTCCGAAACCCTGATACTCCGAAAGAGATTGTCCAGTTTGTACACGAGGTGCGTCCAGTTTTCGCCGTGAACCTCTCTACACTTTTGCACATGCTATGCGGGTGAAATGATGATACCATGCCAAGTTCCAACATTTTCAGAGTTCATTTTGTAGTGATTTTCAATTCCACCGTCATTTAGCACTCTAAACAAATCGGTAAATGACTGAAAAACAGCAAATGATGTCAGAACGTGTTGGAAATTGATGACGTCGCTTTGAATGATGCATACTGAACGCAAAAATAGGCTGGAGTTCAAATAAGTTTAAAAAACATTGAAGTGCCCGTGTAACAGATGAGTTCTCGTCCGAAACCCTGATACTCCGAAAGAGATTGTCCAGTTTGTACACGAGGTGCGTCCAGTTTTCACCGTGACCCTCTCTACTCTTTTGCACATGCTATGCAGGTGAAATGATGATACCATGACAAGATCCAATATTTTCAGAGTTCATTTTGTAGTAATTTTCAATTTCACCGTCATTTAGCTCTCTAAACAAATCGGCAAATGACAAAAAAATAGCAAATGATGTCAGAACATGTTGGAAATTGATGACGTCACTTTGAATGATGCATACTGAACGCAAAAATAGGCTGGAGTTCAAATAAGTTTAAAAAACATTGAAGTGCCCGTGTAACAGTTGAGTTCTCGTCTGAAACCCTGATACTCCGAAAGAGATTGTCCAGTTTGTACACGAGGTGCGTCCAGTTTTCGCCGTGACCCTCTCTACTCTTTTGCACATGCTATGCGGGTGAAATGATGTTACCATGTCAAGTTCCAACATTTTCAGAGTTCATTTTGTAGTGATTTTCAATTTCACCGTCATTTAGCTCTCTAAACAAATCGGTAAATGACTGAAATACAGCAAATGATGTCTGAACGTGTTGGAAATTGATGATGTCGCTTTGAATGATGCATACTGAACGCAAAAATAGGCTGGAGTTCAAATAAGTTTAAAAAACATTGAAGTGCCCGTGTAACAGATGAGTTCTCGTCCGAAACCCTGATACTCCGAAAGAGATTGTCCAGTTTGTACACGAGGTGCGTCTAGTTTTCGCCGTGACGCTCTCTACTCTTTTGCACATGCTATGCGGGTGAAATGATGATACCATGCCAAGTTCCAACATTTTCAGAGTTCATTTTGTAGTGAGTTTCAATTTCACCGTCATTTAGCTCTCTAAACAAATCGGTAAATGACTGAAAAGCAGCAAATGATGTCAGAACGTGTTGGAAATTGATGACGTCGCTTTGAATGATGCATACTGAACGCAAAAATAGGCTGGAGTTCAAATAAGTTTAAAAAACATTGAAGTGCCCGTGTAAAAGTTGAGTTCTCGTCCGAAACCCTGATACTCCGAAAGAGATTGTCCAGTTTGTACACGAGGTGCGTCCAGTTTTCGCCGTGACCCTCTCTACTCTTTTGCACATGCTATGCGGGTGAAATGATGATACCATGCCAAGTTCCAACATTTTCAGAGTTCATTTTGTAGTGATTTTCAATTTCACCGTCATTTAGCTCTCTAAACAAATCGGTAAATGACTGAAAAACAGCAAATGATGTCAGAACGTGTTGGAAATTGATGATGTCGCTTTGAATGATGCATACTGAACGCAAAAATAGGCTGGAGTTCAAATAAGTTTAAAAAACATTGAAGTGCTCGTGTAACAGATGAGTTCTCGTCCGAAACCCTGATACTCCGAAAGAGATTGTCCTGTTTGTACACGAGGTGCGTCCAGTTTTCGCCGTGACCCTCTCTACTCTTTTGCACATGCTATGCGGGTGAAATGATGATACCATGCCAAGTTCCAACATTTTCAGAGTTCATTTTGTAGTGATTTTCAATTCCACCGTCATTTAGCTCTCTAAACAAATCGGTAAATGACTGAAAAACAGCAAATGATGTCTGAACGTGTTGGAAATTGATGACGTCGCTTTGAATGATGGATACTGAACGCAAAAATAGGCTGGAGTTCAAATAAGTTTAAAAAACATTGAAGTGCCCGTGTAAAAGTTGAGTTCTCGTCCGAAACCCTGATACTCCGAAAGAGATTGTCCAGTTTGTACACGAGGTGCGTCCAGTTTTCGCCGTGACCCTCTCTACTCTTTTGCACATGCTATGCGGGTGAAATGATGATACCATGTCAAGTTCCAACATTTTCAGAGTTCATTTTGTAGTGATTTTCAATTTCACCGTCATTTAGCTCTCTAAACAAATCGGTAAATGACTGAAATACAGCAAATGATGTCTGAACGTGTTGAAAATTGATGACGTCGCTTTGAATGATGCATACTGAACGCAAAAATAGGCTGGAGTTCAAATAAGTTTAAAAAACATTGAAGTGCCCGTGTAACAGATGAGTTCTCGTCCGAAACCCTGATACTCCGAAAGAGATTGTCCAATTTGTACACGAGGAGCGTCCAGTTTTCACCGTGACCCTCTCTACTCTTTTGCACGTGCTATGCGGGTGAAATTATGATACCATGACAAGATCCAATATTTTCAGAGTTCATTTTGTAGTGATTTTCAATTTCACCGTCATTTAGCTCTCTAAACAAATCGGCAAATGACAGAAAAATAGCAAATGATGTCAGAACATGTTGGAAATTGATGACGTCACTTTGAATGATGCATACTGAACGCAAAAATAGGCTGGAGTTCAAATAAGTTTAAAAAACATTGAAGTGCCCGTGTAACAGTTGAGTTCTCGTCCGAAACCCTGATACTCCGAAAGAGATTGTCCAGTTTGTACATGAGGTGCGTCCAGTTTTCGCCGTGACCCTCTCTACTCTTTTGCACATGCTATGCGGGTGAAATGATGATACCATGCCAAGTTCCAACATTTTCAGAGTTCATTTTGTAGTGATTTTCAATTTCACCGTCATTTAGCTCTCTAAACAAATCGGTAAATGACTGAAAAACAGCAAATGATGTCAGAACGTGTTGGAAATTGATGACGTCGCTTTGAATGATGCATACTGAACGCAAAAATAGGCTGGAGTTCAAATAAGTTTAAAAAACATTGAAGTGACCGTGTAACAGATGAGTTCTCGTCCGAAACCCTGATACTCCGAAAGAGATTGTCCAGTTTGTACACGAGGTGCGTCTAGTTTTCGCCGTGACGCTCTCTACTCTTTTGCACATGCTATGCCGGTGAAATGATGATACCATGCCAAGTTCCAACATTTTCAGAGTTCATTTTGTAGTGAGTTTCAATTTCAACGTCATTTAGCTCTCTAAACAAATCGGTAAATGACTGAAAAACAACAAATGATGTCAGAACGTGTTGGAAATTGATGACGTCGCTTTGAATGATGCATACTGAACGCAAAAATAGGCTGGAGTTCAAATAAGTTTAAAAAACATTGAAGTGCCCGTGTAACAGTTGAGTTCTCGTCCGAAACCCTGATACTCCGAAAGAGATTGTCCAGTTTGTACACGAGGTGCGTCCATTTTTCGCCGTGACCCTCTCTACACTTTTGCACATTCTATGCGGGTGAAATGATGATACCATGCCAAGTTCCAACATTTTCAGAGTTCATTTTGTAGTGATTTTCAATTCCACCGTCATTTAGCACTCTAAACAAATCGGTAAATGACTGAAAAACAGCAAATGATTTCAGAACGTGTTGGAAATTGATGACGTCGCTTTGAATGATGCATACTGAACGCAAAAATAGGCTGGAGTTCAAATAAGTTTAAAAAACATTGAAGTGCCCGTGTAACAGATGAGTTCTCGTCCGAAACCCTGATACTCCGAAGGAGATTGTCCAGTTTGTACACGAGGTGCGTCCAGTTTTCACCGTGACCCACACTACTCTTTTGCACATGCTATGCGGGTGAAATGATGATACCATGACAAGATCCAATATTTTCAGAGTTCATTTTGTAGTAATTTTCAATTTCACCGTCATTTAGCTCTCTAAACAATTCGGTAAATGACAGAAAAATAGCAAATGATGTCAGAACATGTTGGAAATTGATGACGTCACTTTGAATGATGCATACTGAACGCAAAAATAGGCTGGAGTTCAAATAAGTTTAAAAAACATTGAAGTGCCCGTGTAACAGTTGAGTTCTCGTCTGAAACCCTGATACTCCGAAAGAGATTGTCCAGTTTGTACACGAGGTGCGTCCAGTTTTCGCCGTGACCCTCTCTACTCTTTTGCACATGCTATGCGGGTGAAATGATGTTACCATGTCAAGTTCCAACATTTTCAGAGTTCATTTTGTAGTGATTTTCAATTTCACCGTCATTTAGCTCTCTAAACAAATCGGTAAATGACTGAAAAACAGCAAATGATGTCTGAACGTGTTGGAAATTGATGACGTCGCTTTGAATGATGCATACTGAACGCAAAAATAGGCTGGAGTTCAAATAAGTTTAAAAAACATTGAAGTGCTCGTGTAACAGATGAGTTCTCGTCCGAAACCCTGATACTCCGAAAGAGATTGTCCAGTTTGTACACGAGGTGCGTCCAGTTTTCACCGTGACCCTCTCTACTCTTTTGCACGTGCTATGCGGGTGAAATGATGATACCATGACAAGATCCAATATTTTCAGAGTTCATTTTGTAGTGATTTTCAATTTCACCGTCATTTAGCTCTCTAAACAAATCGGCAAATGACAGAAAAATAGCAAATGATGTCAGAACATGTTGGAAATTGATGACGTCGCTTTGAATGATGCATACTGAACGCAAAAATAGGCTGGAGTTCAAATAAGTTTAAAAAACATTGAAGTGCCCGTGTAACAGATGAGTTCTCGTCCGAAACCCTGATACTCCGAAAGAGATTGTCCAGTTTGTACACGAGGTGCGTCCAGTTTTCGCCGTGACCCTCTCTACTCTTTTGCACATGCTATGCGGGTGAAATGATGTTACCATGTCAAGTTCCAACATTTTCAGAGTTCATTTTGTAGTGATTTTCAATTTCACCGTCATTTAGCTCTCTAAACAAATCGGTAAATGACTGAAAAACAGCAAATGATGTCAGAACGTGTTGGGAATTGATGATGTCGCTTTGAATGATGCATACTGAACGCAAAAATAGGCTGGAGTTCAAATAAGTTTAAAAAACATTGAAGTGCCCGTGTAACAGATGAGTTCTCGTCCGAAACCCTGATACTCCGAAAGAGATTGTCCAGTTTGTACACGAGGTGCGTCTAGTTTTCGCCGTGACGCTCTCTACTCTTTTGCACATGCTATGCGGGTGAAATGATGATACCATGCCAAGTTCCAACATTTTCAGAGTTCATTTTGTAGTGAGTTTCAATTTCAACGTCATTTAGCTCTCTAAACAAATCGGTAAATGACTGAAAAACAACAAATGATGTCAGAACGTGTTGGAAATTGATGACGTCGCTTTGAATGATGCATACTGAACGCAAAAATAGGCTGGAGTTCAAATAAGTTTAAAAAACATTGAAGTGCCCGTGTAACAGATGAGTTCTCGTCTGAAACCCTGATACTCCGAAAGAGATTGTCCAGTTTGTACACGAGGTGCGTCCAGTTTTCGCCGTGACCCTCTCTACTCTTTTGCACATGCTATGCGGGTGAAATGATGATACCATGCCAAGTTCCAACATTTTCAGAGTTCATTTTGTAGTGATTTTCAATTTCACCGTCATTTAGCTCTCTAAACAAATCGGTAAATGACTGAAAAATAGCAAATGATGTCAGAACGTGTTGGAAATTGATGACGTCGCTTTGAATGATGCATACTGAACGCAAAAATAGGCTGGAGTTCAAATAAGTTTAAAAAACATTGAAGTGCCCGTGTAACAGATGAGTTCTCGTCCGAAACCCTGATACTCCGAAAGAGATTGTCCAGTTTGTACACGAGGTGCGTCCAGTTTTCGCCGTGACCCTCTCTACTCTTTTGCACATGCTATGCGGGTGAAATGATGATACAATGCCAAGTTCCAACATTTTCAGAGTTTATTTTGTAGTGATTTTCAATTTCACCGTCATTTAGCTCTCTAAACAAATCGGTAAATGACTGAAAAACAGCAAATGATGTCTGAACGTGTTGGAAATTGATGACGTCGCTTTGAATGATGCATACTAAACGCAAAAATAGGCTGGAGTTCAAATAAGTTTAAAAAACATTGAAGTGCCCGTGTAAAAGTTGAGTTCTCGTCCGAAACCCTGATACTCCGAAAGAGATTGTCCAGTTTGTACACGAGGTGCGTCCAGTTTTCACCGTGACCCTCTCTACTCTTTTGCACATGCTATGCGGGTGAAATGATGATACCATGACAAGATCCAATATTTTCAGAGTTCATTTTGTAGTGATTTTCAATTTCACCGTCATTTAGCTCTCTAAACAAATCGGCAAATGACAGAAAAATAGCAAATGATGTCAGAACATGTTGGAAATTGATGACGTCGCTTTGAATGATGCATACTGAACGCAAAAATAGGCTGGAGTTCAAATAAGTTTAAAAAACATTGAAGTGCCCGTGTAACTGTTGAGTTCTCGTCCGAAACCCTGATACTCCGAAAGAGATTGTCCTGTTTGTACACGAGGTGCGTCCAGTTTTCACCGTGACCCTCTCTACTCTTTTGCACATGCTATGCGGGTGAAATGATGATACCATGACACGATCCAACATATTCAGAGTTCATTTTGTAGTAATTTTCAATTTCACCGTCATTTAGCTCCCTAAACTAATCGGTAAATGACTGAAAAACAGCAAATGATGTCTGAACGTGTTGGAAATTGATGACGTCGCTTTGAATGATGCATACTGAACGCAAAAATAGGCTGGAGTTCAAATAAGTTTAAAAAACATTGAAGTGCCCGTGTAACAGATGAGTTCTCGTCCGAAACCCTGATACTCCGAAAGAGATTGTCCAGTTTGTACACGAGGTGCGTCCAGTTTTCGCCGTGACCCTCTCTACTCTTTTGCACATGCTATGCGGGTGAAATGATGATACCATGCCAAGTTCCAACATTTTCAGAGTTCATTTTGTAGTGATTTTCAATTTCACCGTCATTTAGCTCTCTAAACAAATCGGTAAATGACTGAAAAACAGCAAATCATGTCTGAACGTGTTGGAAATTGATGACGTCGCTTTGAATGATGGATACTGAACGCAAAAATAGGCTGGAGTTCAAATAAGTTTAAAAAACATTGAAGTGCCCGTGTAAAAGTTGAGTTCTCGTCCGAAACCCTGATACTCCGAAAGAGATTGTCCAGTTTGTACACGAGGTGCGTCCAGTTTTCGCCGTGACGCTCTCTACTCTTTTGCACATGCTATGCGGGTGAAATGATGATACCATGCCAAGTTCCAACATTTTCAGAGTTCATTTTGTAGTGATTTTCAATTTCACCGTCATTTAGCTCTCTAAACAAATCGGTAAATGACTGAAAAACAGCAAATCATGTCTGAACGTGTTGGAAATTGATGACGTCGCTTTGAATGATGGATACTGAACGCAAAAATAGGCTGGAGTTCAAATAAGTTTAAAAAACATTGAAGTGCCCGTGTAAAAGTTGAGTTCTCGTCCGAAACCCTGATACTCCGAAAGAGATTGTCCAGTTTGTACACGAGGTGCGTCCAGTTTTCGCCGTGACGCTCTCTACTCTTTTGCACATGCTATGCGGGTGAAATGATGATACCATGCCAAGTTCCAACATTTTCAGAGTTCATTTTGTAGTGAGTTTCAATTTCACCGTCATTTAGCTCTCTAAACAAATCGGTAAATGACTGAAAAACAGCAAATGATGTCAGAACGTGTTGGAAATTGATGACGTCGCTTTGAATGATGCATACTGAATGCAAAAATAGGCTGGAGTTCAAATAAGTTTAAAAAACATTGAAGTGCCCGTGTAAAAGTTGAGTTCTCGTCCGAAACCCTGATACTCCGAAAGAGATTGTCAAGTTTGTACACGAGGTGCGTCCAGTTTTCGCCGTGACCCTCTCTACTCTTTTGCACATGCTATGCGGGTGAAATGATGATACCATGCCAAGTTCCAACATTTTCAGAGTTCATTTTGTAGTGATTTTCAATTTCACCGTCATTTAGCTCTCTAAACAAATCGGTAAATGACTGAAAAACAGCAAATGATGTCAGAACGTGTTGGAAATTGATGATGTCGCTTTGAATGATGCATACTGAACGCAAAAATAGGCTGGAGTTCAAATAAGTTTACAAAACATTGAAGTGCTCGTGTAACAGATGAGTTCTCGTCCGAAACCCTGATACTCCGAAAGAGATTGTCCAGTTTGTACACGAGGTGCGTCCAGTTTTCGCCGTGACCCTCTCTACTCTTTTGCACATGCTATGCGGGTGAAATGATGATACCATGTCAAGTTCCAACATTTTCAGAGTTCATTTTGTAGTGATTTTCAATTCCACCGTCATTTAGCTCTCTAAACAAATCGGTAAATGACTGAAAAACAGCAAATGATGTCAGAACGTGTTGGAAATTGATGACGTTGCTTTGAATGATGCATACTGAACGCAAAAATAGGCTGGAGTTCAAATAAGTTTAAAAAACATTGAAGTGCTCGTGTAACAGATGAGTTCTCGTCCGAAACCCTGATACTCCGAAAGAGATTGTCCAGTTTGTACACGAGGTGCGTCCAGTTTTCGCCGTGACCCTCTCTACTCTTTTGCACATGCTATGCGGGTGAAATGATGATACCATGCCAAGTTCCAACATTTTCAGAGTTCATTTTGTAGTGATTTTCAATTTCACCGTCATTTAGCTCTCTAAACAAATCGGTAAATGACTGAAAAATAGCAAATGATGTCAGAACGTGTTGGAAATTGATGACGTCGCTTTGAATGATGCATACTGAATGCAAAAATAGGCTGGAGTTCAAATAAGTTTAAAAAACATTGAAGTGCCCGTGTAACAGATGAGTTCTCGTCCGAAACCCTAATACTCCGAAAGAGATTGTCCAGTTTGTACACGAGGTGCGTCCAGTTTTCGCCGTGACCCTCTCTACTCTTTTGCACGTGCTATGCGGGTGAAATGATGATACCATGCCAAGTTCCAACATTTTCAGAGTTCATTTTGTAGTGATTTTCAATTTCACCGTCATTTAGCTCTCTAAACAAATCGGTAAATGACTGAAAAACAGCAAATGATGTCTGAACGTGTTGGAAATTGATGACGTCGCTTTGAATGATGCATACTGAACGCAAAAATAGGCTGGAGTTCAAATAAGTTTAAAAAACATTGAAGTGCCCGTGTAACAGATGAGTTCTCGTCCGAAACCCTGATACTCCGAAAGAGATTGTCCAGTTTGTACACGAGGTGCGTCTAGTTTTCGCCGTGACGCTCTCTACTCTTTTGCACATGCTATGCGGGTGAAATGATGATACCATGCCAAGTTCCAACATTTTCAGAGTTCATTTTGTAGTGAGTTTCATTTTCACCGTCATTTAGCTCTCTAAACAAATCGGTAAATGACTGAAAAACAGCAAATGATGTTAGAACGTGTTGGAAATTGATGACGTCGCTTTGAATGATGCATACTGAACGCAAAAATAGGCTGGAGTTCAAATAAGTTTAAAAAACATTGAAGTGCCCGTGTAAAAGTTGAGTTCTCGTCCGAAACCCTGATACTCCGAAAGAGATTGTCCAGTTTGTACACGAGGTGCGTCCAGTTTTCGCCGTGACCCTCTCTACTCTTTTGCACATGCTATGCGGGTGAAATGATGATACCATGCCAAGTTCCAACATTTTCAGAGTTCATTTTGTAGTGATTTTCAATTCCACCGTCATTTAGCACTCTCAACAAATCGGTAAATGACTGAAAAATAGCAAATGATGTCAGAACGTGTTGGAAATTGATGACGTCGCTTTGAATGATGCATACTGAACGCAAAAATAGGCTGGAGTTCAAATAAGTTTAAAAAACATTGAAGTGCCCGTGTAACAGTTGAGTTCTCGTCCGAAACCCTGATACTCCGAAAGAAATTGTCCAGTTTGTACACGAGGTGCGTCCAGTTTTCGCCGTGACCCTCTCTACTCTTTTGCACATGCTATGCGGGTGAAATGATGATACCATGCCAAGTTCCAACATTTTCAGAGTTCATTTTGTAGTGATTTTCAATTCCACCGTCATTTAGCACTCTAAACAAATTGGTAAATGACTGAAAAACAGCAAATGATGTCAGAACGTGTTGGAAATTGAAGACGTTGCTTTGCATGATGCATACTGAACGCAAAAATAGGCTGGAGTTCAAGTTTAAAAAACATTGAAGTGCCCGTGTAACAGATGAGTTCTCGTCCGAAACCCTGATACTCCGAAAGAGATTGTCCAGTTTGTACACGAGGTGCGTCCAGTTTTTGCCGTGACCCTCTCTACTCTTTTGCACATGCTATGCGGGTGAAATGATGATACCATGACAAGATCCAATATTTTTAGAGTACATTTTGTAGTGATTTTCAATTTCACCGTCATTTAGCTCTCTAAACAAATCGGCAAATGACAGAAAAATAGCAAATGACGTCAGAACATGTTGGAAATTGATGACGTCGCTTTGAATGATGCATACTGAACGCAAAAATAGGCTGGAGTTCAAATAAGTTTAAAAAACATTGAAGTGCCCGTGTAACTGTTGAGTTCTCGTCCGAAACCCTGATACTCCGAAAGAGATTGTCCAGTTTGTACACGAGGTGCGTCCAGTTTTCGCCGTGACCCTCTCTACTCTTTTGCACATGCTATGCGTGTGAAATGATGATACCATGCCAAGTTCCAACATATTCAGAATTCATTTTGTTGTGATTTTCAATTTCACCGTCATTTAGCTCCCTAAACTAATCGGTAAATGACTGAAAAACAGCAAATGATGTCTGAACGTGTTGGAAATTGATGACGTCGCTTTGAATGATGCATACTGAACGCAAAAATAGGCTGGAGTTCAAATAAGTTTAAAAAACATTGAAGTGCCCGTGTAACAGATGAGTTCTCGTCCGAAACCCTGATACTCCGAAAGAGATTGTCCAGTTTGTACACGAGGTGCGTCCAGTTTTCGCCGTGACCCTGTCTACTCTTTTGCACATGCTATGCGGGCGAAATGATGATACCATGCCAAGTTCCAACATTTTCAGAGTTCATTTTGTAGTAATTTTCAATTTCACCGTCATTTAGCTCTCTAAACAAATCGGTAAATGACTGAAAAACAGCAAATCATGTCTGAACGTGTTGGAAATTGATGACGTCGCTTTGAATGATGGATACTGAACGCAAAAATAGGCTGGAGTTCAAATAAGTTTAAAAAACATTGAAGTGCCCGTGTAAAAGTTGAGTTCTCGTCCGAAACCCTGATACTCCGAAAGAGATTGTCCAGTTTGTACACGAGGTGCGTCCAGTTTTCGCCGTGACCCTCTCTACTCTTTTGCACATGCTATGCGGGTGAAATGATGATACCATGCCAAGTTCCAACATTTTCAGAATTGATTTTGTAGTGATTTTCAATTTCACCGTCATTTAGCTCTCTAAACAAATCGGTAAATGACTGAAAAACAGCAAATGATGTCTGAACGTGTTGGAAATTGATGACGTCGCTTTGAATGATGCATACTGAACGCAAAAATAGGCTGGAGTTCAAATAAGTTTAAAAAACATTGAAGTGCCCGTGTAACAGATGAGTTCTCGTCCGAAACCCTGATACTCCGAAAGAGATTGTCCAGTTTGTACACGAGGTGCGTCCAGTTTTCACCGTGACCCTCTCTACTCTTTTGCACATGCTATGCGGGTGAAATGATGATACCATGACAAGATCCAATATTTTCAGAGTTCATTTTGTAGTGATTTTCAATTTCACCGTCATTTAGCTCTCTAAACAAATCGGCAAATGACAGAAAAATAGCAAATGATGTCAGAACATGTTGGAAATTGATGACGTCGCTTTGAATGATGCATACTGAACGCAAAAATAGGCTGGAGTTCAAATAAGTTTAAAAAACATTGAAGTGCCCGTGTAACAGTTGAGTTCTCGTCCGAAACCCTGATACTCCGAAAGAGATTGTCCGGTTTGTACACGAGGTGCGTCCAGTTTTCGCCGTGACCCTCTCTACTCTTTTGCACATGCTATGCGGGTGAAATGATGATACCATGTCAAGTTCCAACATTTTCAGAGTTCATTTTGTAGTGATTTTCAATTTCACCGTCATTTAGCTCTCTAAACAAATCGGTAAATGACTGAAATACAGCAAATGATGTCTGAACGTGTTGGAAATTGATGACGTTGCTTTGAATGATGCATACTGAACGCAAAAATAGGCTGGAGTTCAAATAAGTTTAAAAAACATTGAAGTGCTCGTGTAACAGATGAGTTCTCGTCCGAAACCCTGATACTCCGAAAGAGATTGTCCAGTTTGTACACGAGGTGCGTCCAGTTTTCGCCTTGACCCTCTCTACTCTTTTGCATATGCTATGCGGGTGAAATGATGATACGATCCCAAGTTCCAACATTTTCAGAGTTCATTTTGTAGTGATTTTCAATTTCACCGTCATTTAGCTCTCTAAACAAATCGGTAAATGACTGAAAAACAGCAAATGATGTTAGAACGTGTTGGAAATTGATGACGTCGCTTTGAATGATGCATACCGAACGCAAAAATAGGCTGGAGTTCAAATAAGTTTAAAAAACATTGAAGTGCCCGTGTAACAGATGAGTTCTCGTCCGAAACCCTGATACTCCGAAAGAGATTGTCCAGTTTGTACACGAGGTGTGTCTAGTTTTTGCCGTGACGCTCTCTACTCTTTTGCACATGCTATGCGGGTGAAATGATGATACCATGCCAAGTTCCAACATTTTCAGAATTCATTTTGTAGTGATTTTCAATTTCACCGTCATTTAGCTCTCTAAACAAATCGGTAAATGACTGAAAAACAGCAAATGATGTCAGAATGTGTTCGAAATTGATGACGTCGCTTTGAATGATGCATACTGAACGCAAAAATAGGCTGGAGTTCAAATAAGTTTAAAAAACATTGAAGTGCCCGTGTAACAGATGAGTTCTCGTCCGAAACCCTGATACTCCGAAAGAGATTGTCCAGTTTGTACACGAGGTGCGTCCAGTTTTCACCGTGACCCTCTCTACTCTTTTGCACGTGCTATGCGGGTGAAATGATGATACCATGACAAGATCCAATATTTTCAGAGTTCATTTTGTAGTGATTTTCAATTTCACCGTCATTTAGCTCTCTAAACAAATCGGCAAATGACAGAAAAATAGCAAATGATGTCAGAACATGTTGGAAATTGATGACGTCGCTTTGAATGATGCATACTGAACGCAAATATAGGCTGGAGTTCAAATAAGTTTAAAAAACATTGAAGTGCCCGTGTAACAGTTGAGTTCTCGTCCGAAACCCTGATACTCCGAAAGAGATTGTCCAGTTTGTACACGAGGTGCGTCCAGTTTTCGCCGTGACCCTCTCTACTCTTTTGCACATGGTATGCGGGTGAAATGATGATACCATGTCAAGTTCCAACATTTTCAAAGTTCATTTTGTAGTGATTTTCAATTTCACCGTCATTTAGCTCTCTAAACAAATCGGTAAATGACTGAAATACAGCAAATGATGTCTGAACGTGTTGGAAATTGATGACGTTGCTTTGAATGATGCATACTGAACGCAAAAATAGGCTGGAGTTCAAATAAGTTTAAAAAACATTGAAGTGCTCGTGTAACAGATGAGTTCTCGTCCGAAACCCTGATACTCCGAAAGAGATTGTCCAGTTTGTACACGAGGTGCGTCCAGTTTTCGCCGTGACCCTCTCTACTCTTTTGCACATGCTATGCGGGTGAAATGATGATACGATGCCAAGTTCCAACATTTTCAGAGTTCATTTTGTAGTGATTTTCAATTTCACCGTCATTTAGCTCTCTAAACAAATCGGTAAATGACTGGAAAACAGCAAATGATGTTAGAACGTGTTGGAAATTGATGACGTCGCTTTGAATGATGCATACCGAACGCAAAAATAGGCTGGAGTTCAAATAAGTTTAAAAAACATTGAAGTGCCCGTGTAACAGATGAGTTCTCGTCCGAAACCCTGATACTCCGAAAGAGATTGTCCAGTTTGTACACGAGGTGTGTCTAGTTTTTGCCGTGACGCTCTCTACTCTTTTGCACATGCTATGCGGGTGAAATGATGATACCATGCCAAGTTCCAACATTTTCAGAGTTCATTTTGTAGTGAGTTTCAATTTCACCGTCATTTAGTTCTCTAAACAAATCGGTAAATGACTGAAAAACAGCAAATGATGTCAGAACGTGTTGGAAATTGATGACGTCGCTTTGAATGATGCATACTGAACGCAAAAATAGGCTGGAGTTCAAATAAGTTTAAAAAACATTGAAGTGCCCGTGTAATAGATGAGTTCTCGTCCGAAACCCTGATACTCCGAAAGAGATTGTCCAGTTTGTACACGAGGTGCGTCCAGTTTTCGCCGTGACCCTCTCTACTTTTTTGCACATGCTATGCGGGTGAAATGATGATACCATGCCAAGTTCCAACATTTTCAGAGTTCATTTTGTAGTGATTTTCAATTTCACCGTCATTTAGCTCTCTAAACAAATCGGTAAATGACTGAAAAACAGCAAATGATGTCATAACGTGTTGGAAATTGATGACGTCGCTCTGAATGATGCATACTGAACGCAAAAATAGGCTGGAGTTCAAATAAGTTTAAAAAACATTGAAGTGCCCGTGTAACAGATGAGTTCTCGTCCGAAACGCTGATACTCCGAAAGAGATTGTCCAGTTTGTACACGAGGTTCGTCTAGTTTTCGCCGTGACGCTCTCTACTCTTTTGCACATGCTATGCGGGTGAAATGATGATACCATGCCAAGTTCCAACATTTTCAGATTTCATTTTGTAGTGAGTTTCAATTTCACCGTCATTTAGCTCTCTAAACAAATCGGTAAATGACTCAAAAACAGCAAATGATGTCAGAACGTGTTGGAAATTGATGACGTCGCTTTGAATGATGCATACTGAACGCAAAAATAGGCTGGAGTTCAAATAAGTTTAAAAAACATTGAAGTGACCGTGTAACAGTTGAGTTCTCGTCCGAAACCCTGATACTCCGAAAGAGATTGTCCAGTTTGTACACGAGGTGCGTCCAGTTTTCGCCGTGACCCTCTCTACTCTTTTGCACATGCTATGCGGGTGAAATGATGATACCATGCCAAGTTCCAACATTTTCAGAGTTCATTTTGTAGTGATTTTCAATTTCACCGTCATTTAGCTCTCTAAACAAATCGGTAAATGACTGAAAAACAGCAAATGATGTCAGAACGTGTTGGAAATTGATGACGTCGCTTTGAATGATGCATACTGAACGCAAAAATAGGCTGGAGTTCAAATAAGTTTAAAAAACATTGAAGTGCCCGTGTAACAGATGAGTTCTCGTCCGAAACCCTGATACTCCGAAAGAGATTGTCCAGTTTGTGCACGAGGTGCATCCAGTTTTTGTCGTGACCCTCTCTACTCTTTTGCACATGCTATGCGGGTGAAATGATGATACCATGCCAAGTTCCAACATTTTCAGAGTTCATTTTGTAGTGAGTTTCAATTTCACCGTCATTTAGCTCTCTAAACAAATCGGTAAATGACTAAAAAACAGCAAATGATGTCAGAACGTGTTGGAAATTGATGACGTCGCTTTGAATGATGCATACTGAACGCAAAAATAGGCTGGAGTTCAAATAAGTTTAAAAAACATTGAAGTGCCCGTGTAACAGTTGAGTTCTCGTCCGAAACCCTGATACTCCGAAAGAGATTGTCCAGTTTGTACACGAGGTGCGTCCAGTTTTCGCCGTGACCCTCTCTACTCGTTTGCACATGCTATGCGGGTGAAATGATGATACCATGCCAAGTTCCAACACTTTCAGAGTTCATTTTGTAGTGATTTTCAATTTCACCGTCATTTAGCTCTCGAAACAAATCGGTAAATGAGTGAAAAACAACAAATGATGTCAGAACGTGTTGGAAATTGATGACGTCGCCTTGAATGATGCATACTGAACGCAAAAATAGGCTGGAGTTCAAATAAGTTTAAAAAACATTGAAGTGCCCGTGTAACAGATGAGTTCTCGTCCGAAACCCTGATACTCCGAAAGAGATTGTCCAGTTTGTACACGAGGTGCGTCCAGTTTTCGCCATGACCCTCTCTACTCTTTTTCACATGCTATGCGGGTGAAATGATGATACCATGCCAAGTTCCAACATTTTCAGAGTTAATTTTGTAGTGATATTCAATTTCACCATCATTTAGCTCTCTAAACAAATCAGTAAATGACTAAAGAACAGCAAATGATGTCAGAATGTGTTGGAAATTGATGACGTCGCTTTGGATGATGCAAACTGAATGCAAAAACAGCCCGGAGTTCAAATAAGTTTAAAAAACATTGAAGTGCTCGTGTAACAGATGAGTTCTCCTCCGAAACCCTGATACTCCGAAAGAGATTGTCCAGTTTGTACACGAGGTGCGTCCAGTTTTCGGTGTGACCCTCTCTACTCTTTTGCACATGCTATGCGGGTGAAATGATGGTACCATGCGAAGTTCCAACATTTTTAGAGTTCATTTTGTAGTGATTTTCAATTTCACCGTCATTTAGCTCTCTAAACAAATCGGTAAATGACTGAAAAACAGCAAATGATGTCAGAATGTGTTGGAAATTGATGACGTCGCTTTGAATGATGCATACTGAACGCAAAAATAGGCTGGAGTTCAAATAAGTTTAAAAAACATGGAAGTGCCCGTGTAACAGATGAGTTCTCGTCCGAAACCCTGATACTCCGAAAGAGATTGTCCAGTTTGTACACGAGGTGCGTCCAGTTTTCGCCATGACCCTCTCTACTCTTTTTCACATGCTATGCGGGTGAAATGATGATACCATGCCAAGTTCCAACATTTTCAGAGTTAATTTTGTAGTGATTTTCAATTTCACCATCATTTAGCTCTCTAAACAAATCAGTAAATGACTGAAAAACAGCAAATGATGTCAGAATGTGTTGGAAATTGATGACGTCGCTTTGGATGATGCAAACTGAATGCAAAAATAGGCCGGAGTTCAAATAAGTTTAAAAAACATTGAAGTGCTCGTGTAACAGATGAGTTCTCGTACGAAACCCTGATACTCCGAAAGAGATTGTCCAGTTTGTACAGGAGGTGCGTCCAGTTTTCGGTGTGACCCTCTCTACTCTTTTGCACATGCTATGCGGGTGAAATGATGATACCATGCGAAGTTCCAACATTTTTAGAGTTCATTTTGTAGTGATTTTCAATTTCACCGTCATTTAGCTCTCTAAACAAATCGGTAAATGACTGCAAAACAGCAAATGATGTCAGAATGTGTTGGAAATTGATGACGTCGCTTTGAATGATGCATACTGAACGCAAAAATAGGCTGGAGTTCAAATAAGTTTAAAAAACATTGAAGTGCCCGTGTAACAGATGAGTTCTCGTCCGAAACCCTGATACTCCGAAAGAGATTGTCCAGTTTGTACACGAGGTGTGTCTAGTTTTTGCCGTGACGCTCTCTACTCTTTTGCACATGCTATGCGGGTGAAATGATGATACCATGCCAAGTTCCAACATTTTCAGAGTTCATTTTGTAGTGAGTTTCAATTTCACCGTCATTTAGCTCTCTAAACAAATCGGTAAATGACTGAAAAACAGCAAATGATGTCAGAACGTGTTGGAAATTGATGACGTCGCTTTGAATGATGCATACTGAACGCAAAAATAGGCTGGAGTTCAAATAAGTTTAAAAAACATTGAAGTGCCCGTGTAACAGTTGAGTTCTCGTCCGAAACCCTGATACTCCGAAAGAGATTGTCCAGTTTGTACACGAGGTGCGTCCAGTTTTCGCCGTGACCCTCTCTACTTTTTTGCACATGCTATGCGGGTGAAATGATGATACCATGCCAAGTTCCAACATTTTCAGAGTTCATTTTGTAGTGATTTTCAATTTCACCGTCATTTAGCTCTCTAAACAAATCGGTAAATGACTACAAAACAGCAAATGATGTCAGAATGTGTTGGAAATTGATGACGTCGCTTTGAATGATGCATACTGAACGCAAAAATAGGCTGGAGTTCAAATAAGTTTAAAAAACATTGAAGTGCCCGTGTAACAGATGAGTTCTCGTCCGAAACCCTGATACTCCGAAAGAGATTGTCCAGTTTGTACACGAGGTGTGTCTAGTTTTTGCCGTGACGCTCTCTACTCTTTTGCACATGCTATGCGGGTGAAATGATGATACCATGCCAAGTTCCAACATTTTCAGAGTTCATTTTGTAGTGAGTTTCAATTTCACCGTCATTTAGCTCTCTAAACAAATCGGTAAATGACTGAAAAACAGCAAATGATGTCAGAACGTGTTGGAAATTGATGACGTCGCTTTGAATGATGCATACTGAACGCAAAAATAGGCTGGAGTTCAAATAAGTTTAAAAAACATTGAAGTGCCCGTGTAACAGTTGAGTTCTCGTCCGAAACCCTGATACTCCGAAAGAGATTGTCCAGTTTGTACACGAGGTGCGTCCAGTTTTCGCCGTGACCCTCTCTACTTTTTTGCACATGCTATGCGGGTGAAATGATGATACCATGCCAAGTTCCAACATTTTCAGAGTTCATTTTGTAGTGATTTTCAATTTCACCGTCATTTAGCTCTCTAAACAAATCGGTAAATGACTGAAAAACAGCAAATGATGTCAGAACGTGTTGGAAATTGATGACGTCGCTTTGAATGATGCATACTGAACGCAAAAATAGGTTGGAGTTCAAATAAGTTTAAAAAACATTGAAGTGCCCGTGTAACAGATGACTTCTCGTCCGAAACCCTGATACTCCGAAAGAGATTGTCCAGTTTGTACACGAGGTGCGTCTAGTTTTCGCCGTGACGCTCTCTACTCTTTTGCACATGCTATGCGGGTGAAATGATGATACCATGCCAAGTTCCAACATTTTCAGATTTCATTTTGTAGTGAGTTTCAATTTCACCGTCATTTAGCTCTCTAAACAAATCGGTAAATGACTGAAAAACAGCAAATGATGTCAGAACGTGTTGGAAATTGATGACGTCGCTTTGAATGATGCATACTGAACGCAAAAATAGGCTGGAGTTCAAATAAGTTTAAAAAACATTGAAGTGACCGTGTAACAGTTGAGTTCTCGTCCGAAACCCTGATACTCCGAAAGAGATTGTCCAGTTTGTACACGAGGTGCGTCCAGTTTTCGCCGTGACCCTCTCTACTCTTTTGCACATGCTATGCGGGTGAAATGATGATACCATGCCAAGTTCCAAAATTTTCAGAGTTCATTTTGTAGTGATTTTCAATTTCACCGTCATTTAGCTCTCTAAACAAATCGGTAAATGACTGAAAACAGCAAATGATGTCAGAACGTGTTGGAAATTGATGACGTCGCTTTGAATGATGCATACTGAACGCAAAAATAGGCTGGAGTTCAAATAAGTTTAAATAACATTGAAGTGCCTGTGTAACAGATGAGTTCTCGTCCGAAACCCTGATACTCCGAAAGAGATTGTCCAGTTTGTACACGAGGTGCATCCAGTTTTTGCCGTGACCCTCTCTACTCTTTTGCACATGCTATGCGGGTGAAATGATGATACCATGCCAAGTTCCAACATTTTCAGAGTTCATTTTGTAGTGATTTTCAATTTCACCGTCATTTAGCTCTCTAAACAAATCGGTAAATGACTGAAAAACAGCAAATGATGTCAGAACGTGTTGGAAATTGATGATGTCGCTTTGAATGATGCATACTGAACGCAAAAATAGGCTGGAGTTCAAATAAGTTTAAAAAACATTGAAGTGCCCGTGTAACAGATGAGTTCTCGTCCGAAACCCTGATACTCCGAAAGAGAATGTCCAGTTTGTACACGAGGTGCGTCCAGTTTTCGCCGTGACCCTCTCTACTCTTTTGCACATGCTATGCGGGTGAAATGATGATACCCTGCCAAGTTCCAACATTTTCAGAGTTCATTTTGTAGTGATTTTCAATTTCACCGTCATTTAGCTCTCTAAACAAATCGGTAAATGACTGAAAAACAGCAAATGATGTCAGAATGTGTTGGAAATTGATGACGTCGCTTTGAATGATGCATACTGAACGCAAAAATAGGCTGGAGTTCAAATAAGTTTAAAAAACATTGAAGTGACCGTGTAACAGTTGAGTTCTCGTCTGAAACCCTGATACTCCGAAAGAGATTGTCCAGTTTGTACACGAGGTGCGTCCAGTTTTCGCCGTGACCCTCTCTACTCTTTTGCACATGCTATGCGGGTGAAATGATGATACCATGCCAAGTTCCAACATTTTCAGAGTTCATTTTGTAGTGATTTTCAATTTCACCGTCATTTAGCTCTCTAAACAAATCGGTAAATGACTGAAAAACAGCAAATGATGTCAGAACGTGTTGGAAATTGATGACGTCGCTTTGAATGATGCATACTGA
Organism: Aegilops tauschii subsp. strangulata; assembly: GCF_002575655.3. NCBI lineage: Eukaryota > Viridiplantae > Streptophyta > Magnoliopsida > Poales > Poaceae > Aegilops > Aegilops tauschii. The sequence continues at coordinate 125,951,530 of NC_053041.3, forward strand.
ACGCAAAAATAGGCTGGAGTTCAAATAAGTTTAAAAAACATTGAAGTGCCCGTGTAACAGATGAGTTCTCGTCCGAAACCCTGATACTCCGAAAGAGATTGTCCAGTTTGTACACGAGGTGTGTCTAGTTTTTGCCGTGACGCTCTCTACTCTTTTGCACATGCTATGCGGGTGAAATGATGATACCATGCCAAGTTCCAACATTTTCAGAGTTCATTTTGTAGTGAGTTTCAATTTCACCGTCATTTAGCTCTCTAAACAAATCGGTAAATGACTGAAAAACAGCAAATGATGTCAGAACGTGTTGGAAATTGATGACGTCGCTTTGAATGATGCATACTGAACGCAAAAATAGGCTGGAGTTCAAATAAGTTTAAAAAACATTGAAGTGCCCGTGTAACAGTTGAGTTCTCGTCCGAAACCCTGATACTCCGAAAGAGATTGTCCAGTTTGTACACGAGGTGCGTCCAGTTTTCGCCGTGACCCTCTCTACTTTTTTGCACATGCTATGCGGGTGAAATGATGATACCATGCCAAGTTCCAACATTTTCAGAGTTCATTTTGTAGTGATTTTCAATTTCACCGTCATTTAGCTCTCTAAACAAATCGGTAAATGACTGAAAAACAGCAAATGATGTCAGAACGTGTTGGAAATTGATGACGTCGCTTTGAATGATGCATACTGAACGCAAAAATAGGCTGGAGTTCAAATAAGTTTAAAAAACATTGAAGTGCCCGTGTAACAGATGATTTCTAGTCCGAAACCCTGATACTCCGAAAGAGATTGTCCAGTTTGTACACGAGGTGCGTCTAGTTTTCGCCGTGACGCTCTCTACTCTTTTGCACATGCTATGCGGGTGAAATGATGATACCATGCCAAGTTCCAACATTTTCAGATTTCATTTTGTAGTGAGTTTCAATTTCACCGTCATTTAGCTCTCTAAACAAATCGGTAAATGACTGAAAAACAGCAAATGATGTCAGAACGTGTTGGAAATTGATGACGTCGCTTTGAATGATGCATACTGAACGCAAAAATAGGCTGGAGTTCAAATAAGTTTAAAAAACATTGAAGTGACCGTGTAACAGTTGAGTTCTCGTCCGAAACCCTGATACTCCGAAAGAGATTGTCCAGTTTGTACACGAGGTGCGTCCAGTTTTCGCCGTGACCCTCTCTACTCTTTTGCACATGCTATGCGGGTGAAATGATGATACCATGCCAAGTTCCAACATTTTCAGAGTTCATTTTGTAGTGAGTTTCAATTTCACCGTCATTGAGCTCTCTAAACAAATCTGTAAATGACTAAAAAACAGCAAATGATGTCAGAACGTGTTGGAAATTGATGACGTCGCTTTGAATGATGCATACTGAACGCAAAAATAGGCTGGAGCTTAAATAAGTTTAAAAAACATTGAAGTGCCCGTGTAACAGTTGAGTTCTCGTCCGAAAGCCTGATACTCCAAAAGAGATTGTCCAGTTTGTACACGAGGTGCGTCCAGTTTTCGCCGTGACCCTCTGTACTCGTTTGCACATGCTGTGCGGGTGAAATGATGATACCATGCCAAGTTCCAACTTTTCAGAGTTCATTTTGTAGTGATTTTCAATTTCACCGTCATTTAGCTCTCGAAACAAATCGGTAAATGAGTGAAAAACAACAAATGATGTCAGAACGTGTTGGAAATTGATGACGTCGCCTTGAATGATGCATACTGAACGCAAAAATAGGCTGGAGTTCAAATAAGTTTAAAAAACATTGAAGTGCCCGTGTAACAGATGAGTTCTCGTCCGAAACCCTGATACTCCGAAAGAGATTGTCCAGTTTGTACACGAGGTGCGTCCAGTTTTCGCCATGACCCTCTCTACTCTTTTTCACATGCTATGCGGGTGAAATGATGATACCATGCCAAGTTCCAACATTTTCAGAGTTAATTTTGTAGTGATTTTCAATTTCACCATCATTTAGCTCTCTAAACAAATCAGTAAATGATTGAAAAACAGCAAATGATGTCAGAATGTGTTGGAAATTGATGACGTCGCTTTGAATGATGCAAACTGAATGCAAAAATAGGCCGGAGTTCAAATAAGTTTAAAAAACATTGAAGTGCTCGTGTAACCGATGAGTTCTCGTCCGAAACCCTGATACTCCGAAAGAGATTGTCCAGTTTGTACACGAGGTGCGTCCAGTTTTCGGTGTGACCCTCTCTACTCTTTTGCACATGCTATGCGGGTGAAATGATGATACCATGCCAAGTTCCAACATTTTCAGAGTTAATTTTGTAGTGATTTTCAATTTCACCATCATTTAGCTCTCTAAACAAATCAGTAAATGACTGAAAAACAGCAAATGATGTCAGAATGTGTTGGAAATTGATGACGTCGCTTTGAATGATGCAAACTGAATGCAAAAATAGGCCGGAGTTCAAATAAGTTTAAAAAACATTGAAGTGCTCGTGTAACAGATGAGTTCTCGTCCGAAACCCTGATACTCCGAAAGAGATTGTCCAGTTTGTACACGAGGTGCGTCCAGTTTTCGGTGTGACCCTCTCTACTCTTTTGCACATGCTATGCGGGTGAAATGATGATACCATGCCAAGTTCCAACATTTTCAGAGTTCATTTTGTAGTGATTTTCAATTTCACCGTCATTTAGCTCTCTAAACAAATCGGTAAATGACTGAAAAACAGCAAATGATGTCAGAACGTGTTGGAAATTGATGACGTCGCTTTGAATGATGCATACTGAACGCAAAAATAGGCTGGAGTTCAAATAAGTTTAAAAAACATTGAAGTGCCCGTGTAACAGTTGAGTTCTCGTCCGAAACCCTGATACTCCGAAAGAGATTGTCCAGTTTGTACACGAGGTGCGTCCAGTTTTCGCCGTGACCCTCTCTACTTTTTTGCACATGCTATGCGGGTGAAATGATGATACCATGCCAAGTTCCAACATTTTCAGAGTTCATTTTGTAGTGATTTTCAATTTCACCGTCATTTAGCTCTCTAAACAAATCGGTAAATGACTGAAAAACAGCAAATGATGTCAGAACGTGTTGGAAATTGATGACGTCGCTTTGAATGATGCATACTGAACGCAAAAATAGGCTGGAGTTCAAATAAGTTTAAAAAACATTGAAGTGCCCGTGTAACAGATGATTTCTCGTCCGAAACCCTGATACTCCGAAAGAGATTGTCCAGTTTGTACACGAGGTGCGTCTAGTTTTCGCCGTGACGCTCTCTACTCTTTTGCACATGCTATGCGGGTGAAATGATGATACCATGCCAAGTTCCAACATTTTCAGAGTTCATTTTGTAGTGATTTTCAATTTCACCGTCATTTAGCTCTCTAAACAAATCGGTAAATGACTGAAAAACAGCAAATGATGTCAGAACGTGTTGGAAATTGATGACGTCGCTTTGAATGATGCATACTGAACGCAAAAATAGGCTGGAGTTCAAATAAGTTTAAAAAACATTGAAGTGCCCGTGTAACAGATGATTTCTAGTCCGAAACCCTGATACTCCGAAAGAGATTGTCCAGTTTGTACACGAGGTGCGTCTAGTTTTCGCCGTGACGCTCTCTACTCTTTTGCACATGCTATGCGGGTGAAATGATGATACCATGCCAAGTTCCAACATTTTCAGATTTCATTTTGTAGTGAGTTTCAATTTCACCGTCATTTAGCTCTCTAAACAAATCGGTAAATGACTGAAAAACAGCAAATGATGTCAGAATGTGTTGGAAATTGATGACGTCGCTTTGAATGATGCATACTGAACGCAAAAATAGGCTAGAGTTCAAATAAGTTTAAAAAACATTGAAGTGACCGTGTAACAGTTGAGTTCTCGTCCGAAACCCTGATACTCCGAAAGAGATTGTCCAGTTTGTACACGAGGTGCGTCCAGTTTTTGCCGTGACCCTCTCTACTCTTTTGCACATGCTATGCGGGTGAAATGATGATACCATGCCAAGTTCCAACATTTTCAGAGTTCATTTTGTAGTGAGTTTCAATTTCACCGTCATTGAGCTCTCTAAACAAATCGGTAAATGACTAAAAAACAGCAAATGATGTCAGAACGTGTTGGAAATTGATGACATCACTTTGAATGATGCATACTGAACGCAAAAATAGGCTGGAGCTTAAATAAGTTTAAAAAACATTGAAGTGCCCGTGTAACAGTTGAGTTCTCGTCCGAAAGCCTGATACTCCGAAAGAGATTGTCCAGTTTGTACACGAGGTGCGTCCAGTTTTCGCCGTGACCCTCTGTACTCGTTTGCACATGTTGTGCGGGTGAAATGATGATACCATGCCAAGTTCCAACTTTTCAGAGTTCATTTTGTAGTGATTTTCAATTTCACCGTCATTTAGCTCTCGAAACAAATCGGTAAATGAGTGAAAAACAACAAATGATGTCAGAACGTGTTGGAAATTGATGACGTCGCCTTGAATGATGCATACTGAACGCAAAAATAGGCTGGAGTTCAAATAAGTTTAAAAAACATTGAAGTGCCCGTGTAACAGATGAGTTCTCGTCCGAAACCCTGATACTCCGAAAGAGATTGTCCAGTTTGTACACGAGGTGCGTCCAGTTTTCGCCATGACCCTCTCTACTCTTTTTCACATGCTATGCGGGTGAAATGATGATACCATGCCAAGTTCCAACATTTTCAGAGTTAATTTTGTAGTGATTTTCAATTTCACCATCATTTAGCTCTCTAAACAAATCAGTAAATGATTGAAAAACAGCAAATGATGTCAGAATGTGTTGGAAATTGATGACGTCGCTTTGAATGATGCAAACTGAATGCAAAAATAGGCCGGAGTTCAAATAAGTTTAAAAAACATTGAAGTGCTCGTGTAACAGATGAGTTCTCGTCCGAAACCCTGATACTCCGAAAGCGATTGTCCGGTTTGTACACGAGGTGCGTCCAGTTTTCGGTGTGACCCTCTGTACTCGTTTGCACATGCTATGCGGGTGAAATGATGATACCATGCCAAGTTCCAACATTTTCAGAGTTAATTTTGTAGTGATTTTCAATTTCACCATCATTTAGCTCTCTAAACAAATCAGTAAATGACTGAAAAACAGCAAATGATGTCAGAATGTGTTGGAAATTGATGACGTCGCTTTGAATGATGCAAACTGAATGCAAAAATAGGCCGGAGTTCAAATAAGTTTAAAAAACATTGAAGTGCTCGTGTAACAGATGAGTTCTCGTCCGAAACCCTGATACTCCGAAAGAGATTGTCCAGTTTGTACACGAGGTGCGTCCAGTTTTCGGTGTGACCCTCTCTACTCTTTTGCACATGCTATGCGGGTGAAATGATGATACCATGCCAAGTTCCAACATTTTTAGAGTTCATTTTGTAGTGATTTTCAATTTCACCGTCATTTAGCTCTCTAAACAAATCGGTAAATGACTGAAAAACAGCAAATGATGTCAGAACGTGTTGGAAATTGATGACGTCGCTTTGAATGATGCATACTGAACGCAAAAATAGGCTGGAGTTCAAATAAGTTTAAAAAACATTGAAGTGCCCGTGTAACAGTTGAGTTCTCGTCCGAAACCCTGATACTCCGAAAGAGATTGTCCAGTTTGTACACGAGGTGCGTCCAGTTTTCGCCGTGACCCTCTCTACTTTTTTGCACATGCTATGCGGGTGAAATGATGATACCATGCCAAGTTCCAACATTTTCAGAGTTCATTTTGTAGTGATTTTCAATTTCACCGTCATTTAGCTCTCTAAACAAATCGGTAAATGACTGAAAAACAGCAAATGATGTCAGAACGTGTTGGAAATTGATGACGTCGCTTTGAATGATGCATACTGAACGCAAAAATAGGCTGGAGTTCAAATAAGTTTAAAAAACATTGAAGTGCCCGTGTAACAGATGATTTCTCGTCCGAAACCCTGATACTCCGAAAGAGATTGTCCAGTTTGTACACGAGGTGCGTCTAGTTTTCGCCGTGACGCTCTCTACTCTTTTGCACATGCTATGCGGGTGAAATGATGATACCATGCCAAGTTCCAACATTTTCAGATTTCATTTTGTAGTGAGTTTCAATTTCACCGTCATTTAGCTCTCTAAACAAATCGGTAAATGACTGAAAAACAGCAAATGATGTCAGAACGTGTTGGAAATTGATGACGTCGCTTTGAATGATGCATACTGAACGCAAAAATAGGCTGGAGTTCAAATAAGTTTAAAAAACATTGAAGTGACCGTGTAACAGTTGAGTTCTCGTCCGAAACCCTGATACTCCGAAAGAGATTGTCCAGTTTGTACACGAGGTGCGTCCAGTTTTCGCCGTGACCCTCTCTACTCTTTTGCACATGCTATGCGGGTGAAATGATGATACCATGCCAAGTTCCAACATTTTCAGAGTTCATTTTGTAGTGAGTTTCAATTTCACCGTCATTGAGCTCTCTAAACAAATCGGTAAATGACTAAAAAACAGCAAATGATGTCAGAACGTGTTGGAAATTGATGACGTCGCTTTGAATGATGCATACTGAACGCAAAAATAGGCTGGAGGTCAAATAAGTTTAAAAAACATTGAAGTGCCCGTGTAACAGTTGAGTTCTCGTCTGAAACCCTGATACTCCGAAAGAGATTGTCCAGTTTGTACACGAGGTGCGTCCAGTTTTCGCCGTGACCCTCTGTACTCGTTTGCACATGCTGTGCGGGTGAAATGATGATACCATGCCAAGTTCCAACATTTTCAGAGTTCATTTTGTAGTGATTTTCAATTTCACCGTCATTTAGCTCTCGAAACAAATCGGTAAATGAGTGAAAAACAACAAATGATGTCAGAACGTGTTGGAAATTGATGACGTCGCCTTGAATGATGCATACTGAACGCAAAAATAGGCTGGAGTTCAAATAAGTTTAAAAAACATTGAAGTGCCCGTGTAACAGATGAGTTCTCGTCCGAAACCCTGATACTCCGAAAGAGATTGTCCAGTTTGTACACGAGGTGCGTCCAGTTTTCGCCATGACCCTCTCTACTCTTTTTCACATGCTATGCGGGTGAAATGATGATACCATGCCAAGTTCCAACATTTTCAGAGTTAATTTTGTAGTGATTTTCAATTTCACCATCATTTAGCTCTCTAAACAAATCAGTAAATGATTGAAAAACAGCAAATGATGTCAGAATGTGTTGGAAATTGATGACGTCGCTTTGAATGATGCAAACTGAATGCAAAAATAGGCCGGAGTTCAAATAAGTTTAAAAAACATTGAAGTGCTCGTGTAACAGATGAGTTCTCGTCTGAAACCCTGATACTCCGAAAGAGATTGTCCAGTTTGTACACGAGGTGCGTCCAGTTTTCGGTGTGACCCTCTCTACTCTTTTGCACATGCTATGCGGGTGAAATGATGATACCATGCCAAGTTCCAACATTTTCAGAGTTAATTTTGTAGTGATTTTCAATTTCACCATCATTTAGCTCTCTAAACAAATCAGTAAATGACTGAAAAACAGCAAATGATGTCAGAATGTGTTGGAAATTGATGACGTCGCTTTGAATGATGCAAACTGAATGCAAAAATAGGCCGGAGTTCAAATAAGTTTAAAAAACATTGAAGTGCTCGTGTAACAGATGAGTTCTCGTCCGAAACCCTGATACTCCGAAAGAGATTGTCCAGTTTGTACACGAGGTGCGTCCAGTTTTCGGTGTGACCCTCTCTACTCTTTTGCACATGCTATGCGGGTGAAATGATGATACCATGCCAAGTTCCAACATTTTTAGAGTTCATTTTGTAGTGATTTTCAATTTCACCGTCATTTAGCTCTCTAAACAAATCGGTAAATTACTGAAAAACAGCAAATGATGTCAGAACGTGTTGGAAATTGATGACGTCGCTTTGAATGATGCATACTGAACGCAAAAATAGGCTGGAGTTCAAATAAGTTTAAAAAACATTGAAGTGCCCGTGTAACAGTTGAGTTCTCGTCCGAAACACTGATACTCCGAAAGAGATTGTCCAGTTTGTACACGAGGTGCGTCCAGTTTTCGCCGTAACCCTCTCTACTCTTTTGCACATGCTATGCGGGTGAAATGATGATACCATGCCAAGTTCCAACATTTTCAGAGTTCATCTTGTAGTGATTTTCAATTTCACCGTCATTTAGCTCTCTAAACAGATCGGTAAATGACTGAAAAACAGCAAATGATGTCAGAACGTGTTGGAAATTGATGACGTCGCTTTGAATGATGCATACTGAACGCAAAAATAGGCTGGAGTTCAAATAAATTTAAAAAACATTGAAGTGCCCGTGTAACAGTTGAGTTCTCGTCCGAAACCCTGATACTCCGAAAGAGGTTGTACAGTTTGTACACGAGGTGCGTCCAGTTTTCGCCGTGACACTCTCTACTCTTTTGCACATGCTATGCGGGTGAAATGATGATACCATGCCAAGTTCCAACATTTTCAGAGTTCATTTTGTAGTGATTTTCAATTTCCCCATCATTTAGCTCTCTAAACAAATCGGTAAATGACTGAAAAACAGCACATGATGTCAGAACGTGTTGGAAATTGATGACGTCTCTTTGAATGATGCATACTGAACACAAAAATAGGCTGGAGTTCAAATAAGTTTAAAAAAACATTGAAGTGCCCGTGTAACAGTTGAGTTCTCGTCCGAAACCCTGATACTCCGAAAGAGGTTGTCCAGTTTGTACACGAGGTGCATCCAGTTTTCGCCGTGACCCTCTCTACTCTTTTGCACATGCTATGCGGGTGAAATGATGATACCATGCCAAGTTCCAACATTTTTAGAGTTCATTTTGTAGTGATTTTCAATTTCACCGTCATTTAGCTCTCTAAACAAATCGGTAAATGAGTGAAAAACAACAAATGATGTCAGAACGTGTTGGAAATTGATGACGTCGCTTTGAATGATGCATACTGAACGCAAAAATAGGCAGGAGTTCAAATAAGTTTAAAAAACATTGAAGTGCCCGTGTAACAGATGAGTTCTCGTCCGAAACCCTGATACTCCGAAAGAGATTGTCCAGTTTGTACACGAGGTGCGTCCACTTTTCGCCGTGGCCCTCTCTACTCTTTTGCACATGCTATGCGGGTGAAATGATGATACCATGCCAAGTTCCAACATTTTCAGAGTTCATTTTGTAGTGATTTTCAATTTCACCGTCATTTAGCTCTCTAAACAAATCAGTAAATGAGTGAAAAACAACAAATGATGTCAGAACGTGTTGGAAATTGATGACGTCGCTTTGAATGATGCATACTGAACGCAAAAATAGGCTGGAGTTCAAATAAGTTTAAAAAACATTGAAGTGCCCGTGTAACAGATGAGTTCTCGTCCGAAACCCTGATACTCCGAAAGAGATTGTCCAGTTTGTACACGAGGTGCGTCCACTTTTCGCCGTGGCCCTCTCTACTCTTTTGCACATGCTATGCGGGTGAAATGATGATACCATGCCAAGTTCCAAAATTTTCAGAGTACATTTTGTAGTCATTTTCAATTTCACGTTCATTTAGCTCTCTAAACAAATCGGTAAATGAGTGAAAAACAACAAATGATGTCAGAACGTGTTGGAAAATGATGACGTCGCTTTGAATGATGCATACCGAACGCAAAAATAAGCTGGAGTTCAAATATGTTTAAAAAACATTGAAGTGCCCGTGTAACAGATGAGTTCTCGTCCGAAACCCTCATACTCCGAAAGAGATTGTCCAGTTTGTACACGAGGTGCGTCCAGTTTTCGCCGTGACCCTCTCTACTCTTTTGCACATGCTATGCGGGTGAAATGATGATACCATGCCAAGTTCCAACATTTTCAGAGTTCATTTTGTAGTGATTTTCAATTTCACCGTCATTTAGCTCTCAAAACAAATCGGTAAATGACTGAAAAACAGCAAATGATGTCAGAACGTGTTGGAAATTGATGACGTCGCTTTGAATGATGCATACTGAACGCAAAAATAGGCTTGAGTTCAAATAAGTTTAAAAAACATTGAAGTGCCCGTGTAACAGATGAGTTCTCGTTCGAAACCCTGATACTCCGAAAGAGATTGTCCAGTTTGTACACGAGGTGCGTCCAGTTTTTGCCGTGACCCTCTCTACTCTTTTGCACATGCTATGCGGGTGAAATGATGATACCATGCCAAGTTCCAACATTTTCAGAGTTCATTTTGTAGTGATTTTCAATTTCACCGTCATTTAGCTCTCTAAACAAATCGATAAATAACTGAAAAACAGCAAATGATGTCAGAACGTGTTGGAAATTGATGACGTCACTTTGGATGATGCATACTGAACGCAAAAATAGGTTGGAGTTCAAATAAGTTTATAAAACATTGAAGTGCCCGCGTAACACATGAGTTATCGTCCGAAACCCTGATACAACGAAAGAGATTGTCCAGTTTGTACACGAGGTGCGTCCAGTTTTTGCCGTGGCCCTCTCTACTCTTTTGCACATGCTATGCGGGTGAAATGATGATACCATGCCAAGTTCCAACATTTTCAGAGTACATTTTGTAGTCATTTTCAATTTCACCTTCATTTAGCTCTCTAAACAAATCGGTAAATGAGTGAAAAACAACAAATGATGTCAGAACGTGTTGGAAATTGATGACGTCGCTTTGAATGATGCATACCGAACGCAAAAATAGGCTGGAGTTCAAATATGTTTAAAAAACATTGAAGTGCCCGTGTAACAGATGAGTTCTCGTCCGAAACCCTCATACTCCGAAAGAGATTGTCCAGTTTGTACATGAGGTGCGTCCAGTTTTCGCCGTGACCCTCTCTACTCTTTTGCACATGCTATGCGGGTGAAATGATGATACCATCCCAAGTTCCAACATTTTCAGAGTTCATTTTGTAGTGATTTTCAATTTCACCGTCATTTAGCTCTCTGAACAAATCGGTAAATGACTGAAAAACAGCAAATGATGTCAGAACGTGTTGGAAATTGATGACGTCGCTTTGAATGATGCGTACTGAACGGAAAAATAGGCTGGAGTTCAAATAAGTTTAAAAAACATTGAAGTGCCCGTGTAACAGATGAGTCCTCGTTCGAAACCCTGATACTCCGAAAGAGATTGTCCAGTTTGTACACGAGGTGCGTCCAGTTTTTGCCGTGACCCTCTCTACTCTTTTGCACATGCTATGCGGGTGAAACGATGATACCATGCCAAGTTCCAACATTTTCAGAGTACATTTTGTAGTCATTTTCAATTTCACCTTCATTTAGCTCTCTAAACAAATCGGTAAATGAGTGAAAAACAACAAATGATGTCAGAACGTGTTGGAAATTGATGACGTCGCTTTGAATGATGCATACCGAACGCAAAAATAGGCTGGAGTTCAAATATGTTTAAAAAACATTGAAGTGCCCATGTAACAGATGAGTTCTCGTCCGAAACCCTCATACTCCGAAAGAGATTGTCCAGTTTGTACATGAGGTGCGTCCAGTTTTCGCCGTGACCCTCTCTACTCTTTTGCACATGCTATGCGGGTGAAATGATGATACCATCCCAAGTTCCAACATTTTCAGAGTTCATTTTGTAGTGATTTTCAATTTCACCGTCATTTAGCTCTCTGAACAAATCGGTAAATGACTGAAAAACAGCAAATGATGTCAGAACGTGTTGGAAATTGATGACGTCGCTTTGAATGATGCGTACTGAACGGAAAAATAGGCTGGAGTTCAAATAAGTTTAAAAAATATTGAAGTGCCCGTGTAACAGATGAGTTCTCGTTCGAAACCCTGATACTCCGAAAGAGATTGTCCAGTTTGTACACGAGGTGCGTCCAGTTTTTGCCGTGACCCTCTCTACTCTTTTGCACATGCTATGCGGGTGAAATGATGATACCATGCCAAGTTCCAACATTTTCAGAGTTCATTTTGTAGTGATTTTCAATTTCACCGTCATTTAGCTCTCTAAACAAATCGGTAAATGACTGAAAAACAGCAAATGATGTCAGAACGTGTTGGAAATTGATGACGTCGCTTTGAATGATGCATACTGAACGCAAAAATAGGCTGGAGTTCAAATAAGTTTAAAAAATATTGAAGTGCCCGTGTAACAGATGAGTTATCGTCCGAAACCCTGATACTCCGAAAGAGATTGTCCAGTTTGTACACGAGGTGCGTCCAGTTTTCGCCGTGACCCTCTCTACTCTTTTGCACATGCTATGCGGGTGAAATGATGATACCATGCCAAGTTCCAACATTTTCAGAGTTCATTTTGTAGTGATTTTCAATTTCACCGTCATTTAGCTCTCTAAGCAAATCGGTAAATGACTGAAAAACAGCAAATGATGTCAGAACGTGTTGGAAATTGATGACGTCGCTTTGAATGATGCATACTGAACGCAAAAATAGGCTGGAGTTCAAATAAGTTTAAAAAACATTGAAGTTCCCGTGTAACAGTTGAGTTCTCGTCCGAAACCCTGATACTCCAAAAGAGGTTGTCCAGTTTGTACACGAGGTGCGTCCAGTTTTCGCCGTGACCCTCTCTACTCTTTTGCACATGCTATGCGGGTGAAATGATGATACCATGCCAAGTTCCAACATTTTCAGAGTTCATTTTGTAGTGATTTTCAATTTCACCGTCATTTAGCTATCTAAACAAATCGGTAAATGAGTGAAAAACAACAAATGATGTCAGAACGTGTTGGAAATTGATGACGTCGCTTTGAATGATGCATACTGAACGCAAAAATAGGCTGGAGTTCAAATAAGTTTAAAAACATTGAAGTGCCCGTGTAACAGTTGAGTTCTCGTCCGAAACCCTGATACTCCGAAAGAGATTGTCCAGTTTGTACACGAGGTGCATCCAGTTTTCGCCGTAACCCTCTCTACTCTTTTGCACATGCTATGCGGGTGAAATGATGATACCATGCCAAGTTCCAACATTTTTAGAGTTCATTTTGTAGTGATTTTCAATTTCACCGTCATTTAGCTCTCTAAACAAATCGGTAAATGACTGAAAAACAGCAAATGATGTCAGAACGTGTTGGAAATTGATGACGTTGCTTTGAATGATGCATACTGAACGCAAAAATAGGCTGGAGTTCAAATAAGTTTAAAAAACATTGAAGTTCCTGTGTAACAGTTGAGTTCTCGTCCGAAACCCTGATACTCCGAAAGAGGTTGTCCAGTTTGTACACGAGGTGCGTCCAGTTTTCGCCGTGACCCTCTCTACTCTTTTGCACATGCTATGCGGGTGAAATGATGATACCATGCCAAGTTCCAACATTTTCAGAGTTCATTTTGTAGTGATTTTCAATTTCACCGTCATTTAGCTCTCTAAACAAATCGGTAAATGAGTGAAAAACAACAAATGATGTCAGAACGTGTTGGAAATTGATGACGTCGCTTTGAATGATGCATACTGAACGCAAAAATAGGCTGGAGTTCAAATATGTTTAAAAAACATTGAAGTGCCCGTGTAACAGATGAGTTCTCGTCCGAAACCCTGATACTCCGAAAGAGATTGTCCAGTTTGTACACGAGGTGCGTCCAGTTTTCGCCGTGACCCTCTCTTCTCTTTTGCACATGCTATGCGGGTGAAATGATGATACCATGCCAAGGGCCAACATTTTCAGAGTTCATTTCGTAGTGATTTTCAATTTCACCGTCATTTAGCTCTCTAAACAAATCGGTAAATGACTGAAAACAGCAAATGATGTCAGAACGTGTTGGAAATTGATGACGTCGCTTTGAATGATGCATACTGAACGCAAAAATAGGCTGGAGTTCAAATAAGTTTAAAAAACATTGAAGTGCCCGTGTAACAGATGAGTTCTCGTCCGAAACCCTGATACTCCGAAAGAGATTGTCCAGTTTGTACACGAGGTGCGTCCAGTTTTCGCCGTGGCCCTCTCTAATCTTTTGCACATGCTATGCGGGTGAAATGATGATACCATGCCAAGTTCCAACATTTTCAGAGTACATTTTGTAGTCATTTTCAATTTCACCGTCATTTAGCTCTCTAAACAAATCGGTAAATGAGTGAAAAACAACAAATGATGTCAGAACGTGTTGGAAATTGATGACGTCGCTTTGAATGATGCATACCGAACGCAAAAATAGGCTGGAGTTCAAATATGTTTAAAAAACATTGAAGTGCCCGTGTAACAGATGAGTTCTCGTCCGAAACCCTCATACTCCGAAAGAGATTGTCCAGTTTGTACACGAGGTGCGTCCAGTTTTCGCCGTGACCCTCTCTACTCTTTTGCACATGCTATGCGGGTGAAATGATGATACCATGCCAAGTTCCAACATTTTCAGAGTTCATTTTGTAGTGATTTTCAATTTCACCGTCATTTAGCTCTCTAAACAAATCGGTAAATGAGTGAAAAACAACAAATGATGTCAGAACGTGTTGGAAATTGATGACGTCGCTTTGAATGATGCATACTGAACGCAAAAATAGGCTGGAGTTCAAATATGTTTAAAAAACATTGAAGTGCCCGTGTAACAGATGAGTTCTCGTCCGAAACCCTGATACTCCGAAAGAGATTGTCCAGTTTGTACACGAGGTGCGTCCAGTTTTCGCCGTGACCCTCTCTTCTCTTTTGCACATGCTATGCGGGTGAAATGATGATACCATGCCAAGGGCCAACATTTTCAGAGTTCATTTCGTAGTGATTTTCAATTTCACCGTCATTTAGCTCTCTAAACAAATCGGTAAATGACTGAAAACAGCAAATGATGTCAGAACGTGTTGGAAATTGATGACGTCGCTTTGAATGATGCATACTGAACGCAAAAATAGGCTGGAGTTCAAATAAGTTTAAAAAACATTGAAGTGCCCGTGTAACAGATGAGTTCTCGTCCGAAACCCTGATACTCCGAAAGAGATTGTCCAGTTTGTACACGAGGTGCGTCCAGTTTTCGCCGTGGCCCTCTCTAATCTTTTGCACATGCTATGCGGGTGAAATGATGATACCATGCCAAGTTCCAACATTTTCAGAGTACATTTTGTAGTCATTTTCAATTTCACCGTCATTTAGCTCTCTAAACAAATCGGTAAATGAGTGAAAAACAACAAATGATGTCAGAACGTGTTGGAAATTGATGACGTCGCTTTGAATGATGCATACCGAACGCAAAAATAGGCTGGAGTTCAAATATGTTTAAAAAACATTGAAGTGCCCGTGTAACAGATGAGTTCTCGTCCGAAACCCTCATACTCCGAAAGAGATTGTCCAGTTTGTACACGAGGTGCGTCCAGTTTTCGCCGTGACCCTCTCTACTCTTTTGCACATGCTATGCGGGTGAAATGATGATACCATGCCAAGTTCCAACATTTTCAGAGTTCATTTTGTAGTGATTTTCAATTTCACCGTCATTTAGCTCTCTAAACAAATCGGTAAATGACTGAAAAACAGCAAATGATGTTAGAACGTGTTGGAAATTGATGACGTTGCTTTGAATGATGCATACTGAACGCAAAAATAGGTTGGAGTTCAAATAAGTTTAAAAAACATTGAAGTGCCCGTGTAACAGATGAGTTCTCGTTCGAAACCCTGATACTCCGAAAGAGATTGCCCAGTTTGTACACGAGGTGCGTCCAGTTTTTGCCGTGACCCTCTCTACTCTTTTGCACATGCTATGCGGGTGAAATGATGATACCATGCCAAGTTCCAACATTTTCAGAGTTCATTTTGTAGTGATTTTCAATTTCACCATCATTTAGCTCTCTAAACAAATCGATAAATAACTGAAAAACAGCAAATGATGTCAGAACGTGTTGGAAATTGATGACGTCGCTTCGGATGATGCATACTGAACGCAAAAATAGGTTGGAGTTCAAATAAGTTTAAAAAACATTGAAGTGCCCGCGTAACACATGAGTTATCGTCCGAAACCCTGATACTCCGAAAGAGATTGTCTAGTTTGTACACGAGGTGCGTCCAGTTTTTGCCGTGACCCTCTCTACTCTTTTGCACATGCTATGCGGGTGAAATGATGATACCATGCCAAGTTCCAACATTTTCAGAGTTCATTTTGTAGTGATTTTCAATTTCACCGTCATTTAGCTCTCTAAACAAATCGGTAAATGACTGAAAAACAGCAAATGATGTTAGAACGTGTTGGAAATTGATGACGTCGCTTTCAATGATGCATACTGAACGCAAAAATAGGCTGGAGTTCAAATAAGTTTAAAAAACATTGAAGTGCCCGTGTAACAGATGAGTTCTCGTCCGAAACCCTGATACTCCGAAAGAGATTGTCCAGTTTGTACACGAAGTGCGTCCAGTTTTTGCCGTGACCCTCTCTACTCTTTTGCACATGCTGTGCGGGTGAAATGATGATACCATGCCAAGTTCCAACATTTTCAGAGTTCATTTTGTAGTGATTTTCAATTTCACCGTCATTTAGCTCTCTAAACAAATCGGTAATTGACTGAAAAACAGCAAATGATGTCAGAACGTGTTGGAAATTGATGACGTCGCTTTGAATGATGCATGATGAACGCAGAAATAGGCTGGAGTTCAAATAAGTTTAAAAAATATTGAAGTGCCCGTGTAACAGATGAGTTCTCGTCCGAAACCCTGATACTCCGAAAGAGATTGTCCAGTTTGTACACGAGGTGCGTCCAGTTTGCGCCGTGACGCTCTCTACTCTTTTGCACATGCTATGCGGGTGAAATGATGATACCATGCCAAGTTCCAACATTTTCAGAGTTCATTTTGTAGTGATTTTCAATTTCACCGTCATTTAGCTCTCTAAACAAATCGATAAATAACTGAAAAACAGCAAATGATGTCAGAACGTGTTGGAAATTGATGACGTCGCTTCGGATGATGCATACTGAACGCAAAAATAGGTTGGAGTTCAAATAAGTTTAAAAAACATTGAAGTGCCCGCGTAACACATGAGTTATCGTCCGAAACCCTGATACTCCGAAAGAGATTGTCTAGTTTGTACACGAGGTGCGTCCAGTTTTTGCCGTGACCCTCTCTACTCTTTTGCACATGCTATGCGGGTGAAATGATGATACCATGCCAAGTTCCAACATTTTCAGAGTTCATTTTGTAGTGATTTTCAATTTCACCATCATTTAGCTCTCTAAACAAATCGGTAAATGACTGAAAAACAGCACATGATGTTAGAACATGTTGGAAATTGATGACGTCGCTTTCAATGATGCATACTGAACGCAAAAATAGGCTGGAGTTCAAATAAGTTTAAAAAACATTGAAGTGCCCGTGTAACAGATGAGTTCTCGTCCGAAACCCTGATACTCCGAAAGAGATTGTCCAGTTTGTACACGAAGTGCGTCCAGTTTTTGCCGTGACCCTCTCTACTCTTTTGCACATGATGTGCGGGTGAAATGATGATACCATGCCAAGTTCCAACATTTTCAGAGTTCATTTTGTAGTGATTTTCAATTTCACCGTCATTTAGCTCTCTAAACAAATCGGTAATTGACTGAAAAACAGCAAATGATGTCAGAACGTGTTGGAAATTGATGACGTCGCTTTGAATGATGCATGATGAACGCAGAAATAGGCTGGAGTTCAAATAAGTTTAAAAAATATTGAAGTGCCCGTGTAACAGATGAGTTCTCGTCCGAAACCCTGATACTCCGAAAGAGATTGTCCAGTTTGTACACGAGGTGCGTCCAGTTTGCGCCGTGACGCTCTCTACTCTTTTGCACATGCTATGCGGGTGAAATGATGATACCATGCCAAGTTCCAACATTTTCAGAGTTCATTTTGTAGTGATTTTCAATTTCACCGTCATTTAGCTCTCTAAACAAATCGATAAATAACTGAAAAACAGCAAATGATGTCAGAACGTGTTGGAAATTGATGACGTCGCTTCGGATGATGCATACTGAACGCAAAAATAGGTTGGAGTTCAAATAAGTTTAAAAAACATTGAAGTGCCCGCGTAACACATGAGTTATCGTCCGAAACCCTGATACTCCGAAAGAGATTGTCTAGTTTGTACACGAGGTGCGTCCAGTTTTTGCCGTGACCCTCTCTACTCTTTTGCACATGCTATGCGGGTGAAATGATGATACCATGCCAAGTTCCAACATTTTCAGAGTTCATTTTGTAGTGATTTTCAATTTCACCATCATTTAGCTCTCTAAACAAATCGGTAAATGACTGAAAAACAGCACATGATGTTAGAACATGTTGGAAATTGATGACGTCGCTTTCAATGATGCATACTGAACGCAAAAATAGGCTGGAGTTCAAATAAGTTTAAAAAACATTGAAGTGCCCGTGTAACAGATGAGTTCTCGTCCGAAACCCTGATACTCCGAAAGAGATTGTCCATTTTGTACACGAAGTGCGTCCAGTTTTTGCCGTGACCCTCTCTACTCTTTTGCACATGCTGTGCGGGTGAAATGATGATACCATGCCAAGTTCCAACATTTTCAGAGTTCATTTTGTAGTGATTTTCAATTTCACCGTCATTTAGCTCTCTAAACAAATCGGTAATTGACTGAAAAACAGCAAATGATGTCAGAACGTGTTGGAAATTGATGATGTCGCTTTGAATGATGCATGATGAACGCAGAAATAGGCTGGAGTTCAAATAAGTTTAAAAAATATTGAAGTGCCCGTGTAATAGATGAGTTCTCGTCCGAAACCCTGATACTCCGAAAGAGATTGTCCAGTTTGTACACGAGGTGCGTCCAGTTTTCGCCGTGACCCTCTCTACTCTTTTGCACATGCTATGCGGGTGAAATGATGATACCATGCCAAGTTCCAACATTTTCAGAGTTCATTTTGTAGTGATTTTCAATTTCACCGTCATTTAGCTCTCTAAACAAATCGGTAAATGACTGAAAAACAGCAAATGATGTCAGAACGTGTTGGAAATTGATGACGTCGCTTTGAATAATGCATACTGAACGCAAAAATAGGCTGGAGTTCAAATAAGTTTAAAAAACATTGAGGTGCCCGTGTAACAGTTGAGTTCTCGTCCGAAACCGTGATACTCCGAAAGAGGTTGTCCAGTTTGTACACGAGGTGCGTCCAGTTTTCGCCGTGACCCTCTCTACTCTTTTGCACATGCTATGCGGGTGAAATGATGATACCATGCCAAGTTCCAACATTTTCAGAGTTCATTTTGTAGTGATTTTGAATTTCACCGTCATTTAGCTCTCTAAACAAATCGGTAAATGAGTGAAAACAACAAATGATGTCTGAACGTGTTGGAAATTGATCACGTCGCTTTGAATGATGCATACTGAACGCAAAAATAGGCTGGAGTTCAAATAAGTTTAAAAAACATTGAAGTGCCCGTGTAACAGATGAGTTCTCGTCCGAAACCCTGATACTCCGAAAGAGATTGTCCAGTTTGTACACGAAGTGCGTCCAGTTTTTGCCGTGACCCTCTCTACTCTTTTGCACATGATGTGCGGGTGAAATGATGATACCATGCCAAGTTCCAACATTTTCAGAGTTCATTTTGTAGTGATTTTCAATTTCACCGTCATTTAGCTCTCTAAACAAATCGGTAATTGACTGAAAAACAGCAAATGATGTCAGAACGTGTTGGAAATTGATGACGTCGCTTTGAATGATGCATGATGAACGCAGAAATAGGCTGGAGTTCAAATAAGTTTAAAAAATATTGAAGTGCCCGTGTAACAGATGAGTTCTCGTCCGAAACCCTGATACTCCGAAAGAGATTGTCCAGTTTGTACACGAGGTGCGTCCAGTTTGCGCCGTGACGCTCTCTACTCTTTTGCACATGCTATGCGGGTGAAATGATGATACCATGCCAAGTTCCAACATTTTCAGAGTTCATTTTGTAGTGATTTTCAATTTCACCGTCATTTAGCTCTCTAAACAAATCGATAAATAACTGAAAAACAGCAAATGATGTCAGAACGTGTTGGAAATTGATGACGTCGCTTCGGATGATGCATACTGAACGCAAAAATAGGTTGGAGTTCAAATAAGTTTAAAAAACATTGAAGTGCCCGCGTAACACATGAGTTATCGTCCGAAACCCTGATACTCCGAAAGAGATTGTCTAGTTTGTACACGAGGTGCGTCCAGTTTTTGCCGTGACCCTCTCTACTCTTTTGCACATGCTATGCGGGTGAAATGATGATACCATGCCAAGTTCCAACATTTTCAGAGTTCATTTTGTAGTGATTTTCAATTTCACCATCATTTAGCTCTCTAAACAAATCGGTAAATGACTGAAAAACAGCACATGATGTTAGAACATGTTGGAAATTGATGACGTCGCTTTCAATGATGCATACTGAACGCAAAAATAGGCTGGAGTTCAAATAAGTTTAAAAAACATTGAAGTGCCCGTGTAACAGATGAGTTCTCGTCCGAAACCCTGATACTCCGAAAGAGATTGTCCATTTTGTACACGAAGTGCGTCCAGTTTTTGCCGTGACCCTCTCTACTCTTTTGCACATGCTGTGCGGGTGAAATGATGATACCATGCCAAGTTCCAACATTTTCAGAGTTCATTTTGTAGTGATTTTCAATTTCACCGTCATTTAGCTCTCTAAACAAATCGGTAATTGACTGAAAAACAGCAAATGATGTCAGAACGTGTTGGAAATTGATGATGTCGCTTTGAATGATGCATGATGAACGCAGAAATAGGCTGGAGTTCAAATAAGTTTAAAAAATATTGAAGTGCCCGTGTAATAGATGAGTTCTCGTCCGAAACCCTGATACTCCGAAAGAGATTGTCCAGTTTGTACACGAGGTGCGTCCAGTTTTCGCCGTGACCCTCTCTACTCTTTTGCACATGCTATGCGGGTGAAATGATGATACCATGCCAAGTTCCAACATTTTCAGAGTTCATTTTGTAGTGATTTTCAATTTCACCGTCATTTAGCTCTCTAAACAAATCGGTAAATGACTGAAAAACAGCAAATGATGTCAGAACGTGTTGGAAATTGATGACGTCGCTTTGAATAATGCATACTGAACGCAAAAATAGGCTGGAGTTCAAATAAGTTTAAAAAACATTGAGGTGCCCGTGTAACAGTTGAGTTCTCGTCCGAAACCGTGATACTCCGAAAGAGGTTGTCCAGTTTGTACACGAGGTGCGTCCAGTTTTCGCCGTGACCCTCTCTACTCTTTTGCACATGCTATGCGGGTGAAATGATGATACCATGCCAAGTTCCAACATTTTCAGAGTTCATTTTGTAGTGATTTTGAATTTCACCGTCATTTAGCTCTCTAAACAAATCGGTAAATGAGTGAAAACAACAAATGATGTCTGAACGTGTTGGAAATTGATCACGTCGCTTTGAATGATGCATACTGAACGCAAAAATAGGCTGGAGTTCAAATAAGTTTAAAAAACATTGAAGTGCCCGTGTAACAGTTGAGTTCTCGTCCGAAACCCTCATACTCCGAAAGAGATTGTCCAGTTTGTACACGAGGTGCGTCCAGTTTTCGCCGTGACCCTCTCTAATCTTTTGCACATGCTATGCGGGTGAAATGATGATACCATGCCAAGTTCCAACATTTTCAGAGTTCATTTTGTAGTGATTTTCAATTTCACCGTCATTTAGCTCTCTAAACAAATCGGTAAATGACTGAAATACAGCAAATGATGTCAGAACGTGTTGGAAATTGATGACGTCGCTTTGAATGATGCATACTGAACGCAAAAATAGGCTGGAGTTCAAATAAGTTTAAAAAACATTGAAGTGCCCGTGTAACAGTTGAGTTCTCGTCCGAAACCCTGATACTCCGAAAGAGGTTGTCCAGTTTGTACACGAGGTGCGTCCAGTTTTCGCCGTGACCCTATCTACTCTTTTGCACATGCTATGCGGGTGAATTGATGATACCATGCCAAGTTCCAACATTTTCAGAGTTCATTTTGTAGTGATTTTCAATTTCACCGTCATTTAGCTCTCTAAACAAATCGGTAAATGAGTGAAAAACAACAAATGATGTCAGAACATGTTGGAAATTGATGACGTCGCTTTGAATGATGCATACTGAACGCAAAAATAGGCTGGAGTTCAAATATGTTTAAAAAACATTGAAGTGCCCGTGTAACAGATGAGTTCTCGTCCGAAACCCTGATACTCCGAAAGAGATCGTCCAGTTTGTACACGAGGTGCGTCCAGTTTTCGCCGTGACCCTCTCTGCTCTTTTGCACATGCTATGCGGGTGAAATGATGATACCATGCCAAGGGCCAACATTTTCAGAGTTCATTTTGTAGTGATTTTCAATTTCACCGTCATTTAGCTCTCTAAACAAATCGGTAAATGACTGAAAAACAGCAAATGATGTCAAAACGTGTTGGAAATTGATGACGTCGCTTTGAATGATGCATACTGAACGCAAAAATAGGCTGGAGTTCAAATAAATTTAAAAAACATTGAAGTGCCCGTGTAACAGATGAGTTCTCGTCCGAAACCCTGATACTCCGAAAGAGATTGTCCAGTTTGTACACGAGGTGCGTCCAGTTTTCGCCGTGGCCCTCTCTACTCTTTTGCACATGCTATGCGGGTGAAATGATGATACCATGCCAAGTTCCAACATTTTTAGAGTACATTTTGTAGTCATTTTCAATTTCACCGTCATTTAGCTCTCTAAACAAATCGGTAAATGAGTGAAAAACAACAAATGATGTCAGAACGTGTTGGAAATTGATGACGTCGCTTTGAATGATGCATACCGAACGCAAAAATAGGCTGGAGTTCAAATATGTTTAAAAACATTGAAGTGCCCGTGTAACAGATGAGTTCTCGTCCGAAACCCTCATACTCCGAAAGAGATTGTCCAGTTTGTAAACGAGGTGCGTCCAGTTTTCGCCGTGACCCTCTCTACTCTTTTGCACATGCTATGCGGGTGAAATGATGATACCATGCCAAGTTCCAACATTTTCAGAGTTCATTTTGTAGTGATTTTCAATTTCACCGTCATTTAGCTCTCTAAACAAATCGGTAAATGACTGAAAAACAGCAAATGATGTCAGAACGTGTTGGAAATTGATGACGTCGCTTTGAATGATGCATACTGAACGCAAAAATTGGCTGGAGTTCAAATAAGTTTAAAAAACATTGAAGTGCCCGTGTAAAAGATGAGTTCTCGTTCGAAACCCTGATACTCCGAAAGAGATTGTCCAGTTTGTACACGAGGTGCGTCCAGTTTTTGCCGTGACCCTCTCTACTCTTTTGCACATGCTATGCGGGTGAAATGATGATACCATGCCAAGTTCCAACATTTTCAGAGTTCATTTTGTAGTGATTTTCAATTTCACCGTCATTTAGCTCTCTAAACAAATCGATACATAACTGAAAAACAGCAAATGATGTCAGAACATGTTGGAAATTGATGATGTCGCTTTGGATGATGCATACTGAACGCAAAAATAGGCTGGAGTTCAAATAAGTTTAAAAACATTGAAGTGCCCGCGTAACACATGAGTTCTCGTCCGAAACCCTGATACTCCGAAAGAGATTGTCCAGTTTGTACACGAGGTGCATCCAGTTTTTGCCGTGACCCTCTCTACTCTTTTGCACATGCTATGCGGGTGAAATGATGATACCATGCCAAGTTCCAACATTTTCAGAGTTCATTTTGTAGTGATTTTCAATTTCAACGTCATTTAGCTCTCTAAACAAATCGGTAATTGACTGAAAAACAGCACATGATGTCAGAACGTGTTGGAAATTGATGACGTCGCTTTGAATGATGCATGATGAACGCAAAAATAGGCTGGAGTTCAAATAAGTTTAAAAAACATTGAAGTGCCCGTGTAACAGTTGAGTTCTCGTCCGAAACCCTGATACTCCGAAAGAGGTTGTCCAGTTTGTACACGAGGTGCGTCCAGTTTTCGCCGCGACCCTCTCTACTCTTTTGCACATGCTATGCGGGTGAAATGATGATACCATGCCAAGTTCCAACATTTTCAGAGTTCATTTTGTAGTGATTTTGAATTTCACCGTCATTTAGCTCTCTAAACAAATCGGTAAATGAGTGAAAAACAACAAATGATGTCAGAACGTGTTGGAAATTGATGACGTCGCTTTGAATGATGCATACCGAACGCAAAAATAGGCTGGAGTTCCAATAAGTTTAAAAAACATTGAAGTGCCCGTGTAACAGATGAGTTCTCGTCCGAAACCCTCATACTCCGAAAGAGATTGTCCAGTTTGTACACGAGGTGCGTCCAGTTTTCGCCGTGACCCTCTCTACTCTTTTGCACATGCTATGCGGGTGAAATGATGATACCATGCCAAGTTCCAACATTTTCAGAGTTCATTTTGTAGTGATTTTCAATTTCACCGTCATTGAGCTCTCTAAACAAATCGGTAAATGACTAAAAAACAGCAAATGATGTCAGAACGTGTTGGAAATTGATGACGTCGCTTTGAATGATGCATACTAAACGCAGAAATAGGCTGGAGTTCAAATAAGTTTAAAAAACATTGAAGTGCCCGTGTAACAGATGAGTTCTCGTCCGAAACCCTGATACTCCGAAAGAGATTGTCCAGTTTGTACACGAGGTGCGTCCAGTTTTCGCCGTGGCCGTCTATACTCTTTTGCACATGCTATGCGGGTGAAATGATGATACCATGCCAAGATCCAATATTTTCAGAGTTCATTTTGTAGTGATTTTCAATTTCACCGTCATTTAGCTCTCTAAACAAATCGGTAAATGACTAAAAACAGCAAATTTTATCAGAACATGTTGGAAATTGATGATGTCACTTTGAATGATGCATGCTGAACGCAGAAATAGGCTGGACTTCAAATAAGTTTAAAAAATATTGAAGTGCCCGTGTAACAGATGAGTTCTCGTCCGAAACCCTGATACTCCGAAAGAGGTTGTCCAGTTTGTACACGAGGTGCGTACAGTTTTCGCCGTGACCCTCTCTACTCTTTTGCACATGCTATGCGGGTGAAATGATGATACCATGCCAAGTTCCAAAATTTTCAGAGTTCATTTTGTAGTGATTTTCAATTTCACCGTCATTTAGCTCTATAACAAATCGGTAAATGACTGAAAATAGCACATGATGTCAGAACATGTTGGAAATTGATGACGTCGCTTTGAATGATGCATACTGAACACAGAAATAGGCTGGAGTTCGAATAAGTTTAAAAAACATTGAAGTGCCCGTGTAACAGATGAGTTCTCGTCCGAAACCCTGATACTCCGAAAGAGATTGTCCAGTTTGTACACGAGGTGCGTCCAGTTTTCGCCGTGGCCGTCTATACTCTTTTGCACATGCTATGCGGGTGAAATGATGATACCATGCCAAGTTTCAACATTTTCAGAGTTCATTTTGTAGTGATTTTCAATTTCACCGTCATTTAGCTCTCTAAACAAATCGGTAAATGACTGAAAAACAGCAAATGATGTCAGAACGTGTTGGAAATTGATGACATCGCTTTGAATGATGCATACTGAACGCAAAAATAGGCTGGAGTTCAAATAAGTTTAAAAAACATTGAAGTGCCCGTGTAACAGTTGAGTTCTCGTCCGAAACCCTGATACTCCGAAAGAGGTTGTCCAGTTTGTACACGAGGTGCGTCCAGTTTTCGCCGTGACCCTCTCTACTCTTTTGCACATGCTATGCGGGTGAAATGATGATACCATGCCAAGTTCCAACATTTTCACAGTACATTTTGTAGTCATTTTCAATTTCACCGTCATTTAGCTCTCTAAACAAATCGGTAAATGAGTGAAAAACAACAAATGATGTCAGAAGGTGTTGGAAATTGATGACGTCGCTTTGAATGATGCATACGGAACGCAAAAATAGGCTGGAGTTCAAATATGTTTAAAAAACATTGAAGTGCCCGTGTAACAGTTGAGTTCTCGTCCGAAACCCTGATACTCCGAAAGAGGTTGTCCAGTTTGTACACGAGGTGCGTCCAGTTTTCGCCGTGACCCTCTCTACTCTTTTGCACATGCTATGCGGGTGAAATGATGATACCATGCCAAGTTCCAACATTTTCAGAGTTCATTTTGTAGTGATTTTCAATTTCACCGTCATTTAGCTCTCTAAACAAATCAGTAAATGACTGAAAAACAGCAAATGATGTCAGAACGTGTTGGAAATTGATGACGTCGCTTTGAATGATGCATACTGAACGCAAAAATAGGCTGGAGTTCAAATAAGTTTAAAAAACATTGAAGTGCCCGTGTAACAGATGAGTTCTCGTTCGAAACCCTGATACTCCGAAAGAGATTGTCCAGTTTGTACACGAGGTGCGTCCAGTTTTTGCCGTGACCCTCTCTACTCTTTTGCACATGCTATGCGGGTGAAATGATGATACCATGCCAAGTTCCAACATTTTCAGAGTTCATTTTGTAGTGATTTTCAATTTCACCGTCATTTAGCTCTCTAAACAAATCGATACATAACTGAAAAACAGCAAATGATGTCAGAACGTGTTGGAAATTGATGATGTCGCTTTGGATGATGCATACTGAACGCAAAAATAGGCTGGAGTTCAAATAAGTTTAAAAACATTGAAGTGCCCGTGTAACAGTTGAGTTCTCGTCCGAAACCCTGATACTCCGAAAGAGATTGTCCAGTTTGTACACGAGGTGCGTCCAGTTTTGCCGTGACCCTCTCTACTCTTTTGCACATGCTGTGCGGGTGAAATGATGATACCATGCCAAGTTCCAACATTTTCAGAGTTCATTTTGTAGTGATTTTCAATTTCAACGTCATTTAGCTCTCTAAACAAATCGGTAATTCACTAAAAAACAGCAAATGATGTCAGAACGTGTTGGAAATTGATGACGTCGCTTTGAATGATGCATGATGAACGCAGAAATAGGCTGGAGTTCAAATAAGTTTAAAAAACATTGAAGTGCCCGTGTAACAGATGAGTTCTCGTCCGAAACCCTGATACTCCGAAAGAGATTGTCCAGTTTGTACACGAGGTGCGTACAGTTTTCGCCGTGACCCTCTCTACTCTTTTGCACATGCTGTGCGGGTGAAATGATGATACCATGCCAAGTTCCAACATTTTCAGAGTTCATTTTGTAGTGATTTTCAATTTCACCGTCATTTAGCTCTCTAAACAAATCGGTAATTGACTAAAAAACAGCAAATGATGTCAGAACGTGTTGGAAATTGATGACGTCGCTTTGAATGATGCATGATGAACGCAGAAATAGGCTGGAGTTCAAATAAGTTTAAAAAACATTGAAGTGCCCGTGTAACAGATGAGTTCTCGTCCGAAACCCTGATACTCCGAAAGAGATTGTCCAGTTTGTACACGAGGTGTGTCCAGTTTTCGCCGTGGCCCTCTCTACTCTTTTGCACATGCTATGCGAGTGAAATGATGATACCATGCCAAGTTCCAACATTTTCACAGTACATTTTGTAGTCATTTTCAATTTCACCGTCATTTAGCTCTCTAAACAAATCGGTAAATGAGTGAAAAACAACAAATTATGTCAGAACGTGTTGGAAATTGATGACGTCGCTTTGAATGATGCATACCGAACGCAAAAATAGGTTGGAGTTGAAATATGTTTAAAAAACATTGAAGTGCCCGTGTAACAGATGAGTTCTCGTCCGAAACCCTCATACTCCGAAAGAGATTGTCCAGTTTGTACTCGAGGTGCGTCCAGATTTCGCCGTGACCCTCTCTACTCTTTTGCACATGCTATGCGGGTGAAATGATGATACCATGCCAAGTTCCAAAATTTTCAGAGTTCATTTTGTAGTGATTTTCAATTTCACCGTCATTTAGCTGTGTAAACAAATCGGTAAATGACTGAAAATAGCACATGATGTCAGAACATGTTGGAAATTGATGACGTCGCTTTGAATGATGCATACTGAACGCAGAAATAGGCTGGAGTTCAAATAAGTTTAAAAAACATTGAAGTGCCCGTGTAACAGATGAGTTCTCGTCCGAAACCCTGATACTCCGAAAGAGATTGTCCAGTTTGTACATGAGGTGTGTCCAGTTTTCGCCGTGGCCGTCTATACTCTTTTGCACATGCTATGCGGGTGAAATGATGATACCATGCCAAGATCCAATATTTTCAGAGTTCATTTTGTAGTGATTTTCAATTTCACCGTCATTTAGCTCTCTAAACAAATTGGTAAATGACTGAAAAACAACAAATGATATCAGAACGTGTTGGAAATTGATAACGTCGCTTTGAATGATGCATACTGAACGCAAAAATAGGCTGGAGTTCAAATAAGTTTAAAAAATGTTGAAGTGCCCGTGTAACAGATGAGTTCTCGTCCGAAACCCAGATACTCCGAAAGAGATTGTCCAGTTTGTACAAGAGGTGCGTCCAGTTTTCGCCGTGACCATCTCTACTCTTTTGCACATGCTATGCGGGTGAAATGATGATACCATGCCAAGTTCCAACATTTTCAGAGTACATTTTGTAGTCATTTTCAATTTCACTGTCATTTAGCTCTCTAAACAAATCGGTAAATGAGTGAAAAACAACAAATGATGTTAGAACGTGTTGGAAATTGATGACGTCGCTTTGAATGATGCATACCGAACGCAAAAATAGGCTGGGGTTCAAATATGTTTAAAAAACATTGAAGTGCCCGTGTAACAGATGAGTTCTCGTCCGAAACCCTGATACTCCGAAAGAGATTGTCCAGTTTGTACACGAGGTGCGTCCAGGTTTCGCCGTGACCCTCTCTACTCTTTTACACATATGCTATGCGGGTGAAATGATGATACCATGCCAAGTTCCAACATTTTCAGAGTTCATTTTGTAGTGATTTTCAATTTCACCGTCATTTAGCTCTCTAAACAAATCGGTAAATGACAGAAAAACAGCAAATGATTTCAGAACGTGTTGGAAATTGATGACGTTGCTTTGAATGATGCATACTGAACGCAAAAATAGGCTGGAGTTCAAATAAGTTTAAAAAACATTGAAGTGCCCGTGTAACAGATGAGTTCTCGTTCGAAACCGTGATACTTCGAAAGAGATTGTCCAGTTTGTACACAAGGTGCGTCCAGTTTTTGCCGTGACCCTCTCTACTCTTTTGCACATGCTATGCGGGTGAAATGATGATACCGTGCCAAGTTCCAACATTTTTAGAGTTCATTTTGTAGTGATTTTCAATTTCACCATCATTTAGCTCTCTAAACAAATCGGTAAATGACTGAAAAACAGCACATGATGTCAGAACGTGTTGGAAATTGATGACGTCGCTTTGAATGATGCATACTGAACGCAAAAATAGGCTGGACTTCAAATAAGTTTAAAAAACATTGAAGTGCCCGTGTAACAGATGAGTTCTCGTCCGAAACCCTGATACTCCGAAAGAGATTGTCCAGTTTGTACACGAGGTGCGTCCAGTTTTTGCCGTGACCCTCTCTACTCTTTTGCACATGCTGTGCGGCTGAAATGATGATACCATACCAAGTTCCAACATCTTCAGAGTTCATTTTGTAGTGATTTTCAATTTCACCGTCATTTAGCTCTCTAAACAAATCGGTAAATGACTGAAAAACAGCAAATGATGTCAGAACGTGCTGGAAATTGAGGACGTCGCTTTGAATGATGCATGCTGAACGCAGAAATAGGCTGGAGTTCAAATAAGTTTAAAAAATATTGAAGTGCCCGTGTAACAGATGAGTTCTCGTCCGAAACCCTGATACTCCGAAAGAGGTTGTCCAGTTTGTACACGAGGTGTGTCCAGTTTTCGCCGTGACCCTCTCTACTCTCTTGCACATGCTATGCGTGTGAAATGATGATACCATGCCAAGTTCCAACATTTTCAGAGTTCATTTTGTAGTGATTTTCAATTTCACCGTCATTTAGCTCTATAAACAAATTAGTAAATGACTGAAAATAGCATATGATGTCAGAACATGTTGGAAATTGATGACGTCGCTTTGAATGATGCATACTGAACGCAGAAATAGGCTGGAGTTCAAATAAGTTTAAAAAACATTGAAGTGCCCGTGTAACAGATGAGTTCTCGTCCGAAACCCTGATACTCCGAAAGAGATTGTCTAGTTTGTACACGAGGTGCATCCAGTTTTCGCCGTGGCCGTCTATACTCTTTTGCACATGCTATGCGGGTGAAATGATGATACCATGCCAAGATCCAATATTTTCAGAGTTCATTTTGTAGTGATTTTCAATTTCACCGTCATTTAGCTCTCTAAACAAATCGGTAAATGACTAAAAAACAGCAAATGATATCAGAACATGTTGGAAATTGATGACGTCGCTTTGAATGATGCATACTGAACACAAAAATAGGCTGGAGTTCAAATATGTTTAAAAAATATTGAAGTGCCCGTGTAACAGATGAGTTCTTGTCCGAAACCCTGATACTCCGAAAGAGATTGTCCAGTTTGTACACGAGGTGCGTCCAGTTTTCGCCGTGACTCTCTCTACTCTTTTGCACATGCTATGCGGGTGAAATGATGATACCATGCGAAGTACCAACATTTTCAGAGTTCATTTTGTAGTGATTTTCAATTTCACCGTCATTTAGCTCTCTAAACAAATCGGTAAATGACTGAAAAACAGCAAATGATGTCAGAACGTGTTGGAAATTGATGACGTCACTTTGAATGATGCATACTGAACGCAAAAATAGGCTGGAGTTCAAATAAGTTTAAAAAACGTTGAAGTGGCCGTGTAACAGATGAGTTCTCATCCGAAACTCTGATACTCCGAAAGAGATTGTCCAGTTTGTACACGAGGTGCGTCCAGTTTTCGCCGTGACCCTCTCTACTATTTTGCACATGCTATGTGGTTGAAATGATGATACCATGCCAAGTTCCAACATTTTCAGAGTTCATTCTGTAGTGATTTTCAATTTCACCATCATTTAGCTCTCTAAACAAATCGGTAAATGACTGGAAAACAGCAAATGATGTCAGAACGTGTTGGAAATTGATGACGTCACTTTGAATGATGCATACTGAACGCAAAAATAGGCTGGAGTTCAAATAAGTTTAAAAACATTGAAGTGCCCGTGTAACAGATGAGTTCTCGTTCGAAACCCTGATACTCCGAAAGAGATTGTCCAGTTTGTACATGAGGTGCGTCCAGTTTCTGCCGTGACCCTCTCTACTCTTTTGCACATGCTATGCGGGTGAAATGATGATACCATGCCAAGTTCCAACATTTTCAGAGTTCATTTTGTAGTGATTTTCAATTTCACCGTCATTTAGCTCTCTAAACAAATCGATAAATTATTGAAAAACAACAAATGATGTCAGAACGTGTTGGAAATTGATGACGTCGCTTTGAATGGTGCATGCTGAACGCAAAAATAGGTTGAAGTTCAAATAAGTTTAAAAAACATTGAAGTGCCCGCGTAACAGATGAGTTATCGTCCGAAACCCTGATACTCCGAAAGAGATTGTCCAGTTTGTACATGAGGTGCGTAGAGTTATCGCCGTGACGCTCTCTACGCTTTTGCACATGCTATGCGGGTGAAATGATGATACCATACCAAGTTCCAACATTTTCAGAGTTCATTTTGTAGTGATTTTCAATTTCTCCATCATTTAGCTCTCTAAACAAATCGGTAAATGACTGAAAAACAACACATGATGTCAGAACGTGTTGGAAATTGATGACGTCGCTTTGAATGATGCATACTGAACGCAAAAATAGGCTGGAGTTCAAATAATTTTAAAAAACATTGAAGTGCCCGTGTAACAGATGAGTTCTCGTCCGAAACCCTGATACTCCGAAAGAGATTGTCCAGTTTGTACACGAGGTGCGTCCAGTTTTTGCCGTGGCCCTCTCTACTCTTTTGCACATGCTGTGCGGGTGAAATGATGATACCATGCTAAGTTCCAACATTTTCAGAGTTCATTTTGTAGTGATTTTCAATTTCACCGTCATTTAGCTCTCTAAACAAATTGGTAAATGACTGAAAAATAGCAAATGATGTCAGAACGTGTTGGAAATTGATGACGTCGCTTTGAATGATGCATGCTGAACGCAGAAATAGGCTGGAGTTCAAATAAGTTTAAAAAACATTGAAGTGCCCGTGTAACAGATGAGTTCTCGTCCGAAACCCTGATACTCCGAAAGAGATTGTCCAGTTTGTACACGAGGTGCGTCCAGTTTTTGCCGTGACCCTCTCTACTCTTTTGCATATGCTATGCGGGTGAAATGATGATACCATGCCAAGTTCCAACATTTTCAGAGTTCATTTTGTAGTGATTTTCAATTTCACCGTCATTTAGCTCTCTAAGCAAATCGGTAAATGACTGAAAACAACAAATGATGTCACAACATGTTGGAAATTGATGATGTCGCTTTGAATGATGCATACTGAACGCAAAAACAGGCTGGAGTTCAAATAAGTTTAAAAAACATTGAAGTGCCCGTGTAACAGATGAATTCTCGTCCGAAACCCTGATACTCCGAAAGAGATTGTCCAGTTTGTACACGAGGTGCGTCCAGTTTTCGCCGTGGCCCTCTATACTCTTTTGCACATGCTATGCGGGTGAAATGATCATACCATGCCAAGATCCAATATTTTCAGAGTTCATTTTGTAGTGATTTTCAATTTCACCGTCATTTAGCTCTCTAAACAAATCGGTAAATCTCTGAAAAACAGCAAATGATGTCAGAACATGTTGGAAATTGATGCCGTCGATTTGAATGATGCATACTGAACGCAAAAATAGGCTGGAGTTCAAATATGTTTAAAAAACATTGAAGTGCCCGTGTAACAGATGAGTTCTCGTCCGAAACCCTGATAATCCGAAAGAGATTGTCCAGTTTGTACACGAGGTGCGTCCAGTTTTTGCCGTGACTCTCTCTACTCTTTTGCACATGCTATGCGGGTGAAATGATGATACCATGCCAAGTTCCAACATTTTCAGAGTTCATTTTATAGTGATTTTCAATTTCACCGTCATTTAGCTCTCTAAACAAATCGGTAAATGACTGAAAAACAGCAAATGATGTCAGAACGTGTTGGAAATTGATGACGTCGCTTTGAATGATGCATACTGAACGCAAAAATAGGCTGGAGTTCAAATAAGATCAAAAAACATTGAAGTGCCCGTGTAACAGATGAGTTCTCGTCCGAAACCCGGATACTCCGAAAGAGATTGTCCAGTTTGTACACGAGGTGCGTCCAGTTTTCTCCGTGAACCTCTCTACTCATTTGCACATGCTATGCAGTTGAAATGATGATACCATGCCAAGTTCCAACATTTTCAGAGTTCATTCTGTAGTGATTTTCAATTTCACCATCATTTAGCTCTCTAAACAAATCGGTAAATGACTAAACAACAGCACATGATGTCAGAACGTGTTGCTGATGTCGCTTTGAATGACGCATACTGAACGCAAAAATAGGCTGGAGTTCAAATAAGATTAAAAAACATTGAAGTGCCCGTGTAACAGATGAGTTCTCGTCCGAAACCCTGATACTCCGAAAGAGATTGTCCAGTTTGTACACGAGGTGCGTCCAGTTTTTGCCGTGACCCTCTCTACTCTTTTGCACATGCTGTGCGGGTGAAATGATGATACCATGCCAAGTTCCAACATTTTCAGAGTTCGTTTTGTAGTGATTTTCAATTTCACCGTCATTTAGCTCTCTAAACAAATCGGTAAATGACTGAAAAACGGCAAATGATGTCAGAACGTGTTGGAAATTGATGACGTCGCTTTGAGTGATGCATGCTGAATGCAGAAATAGGCTGGAGTTCAAATAAATTTAAAAAATATTGAAGTGCCTGTGTAACAGATGAGTTCTCGTCCGAAACCCTGATACTCCAAAAGTGGTTGTCCAGTTTGTACACGAGGTGCGTCCAGTTTTCGCCGTGACCCTCTCTACTCTTTTGCACATGCTATGCGGGTGAAATGATGATACCATGCCAAGTTCCAACATTTTCAGAGTTCATTTTGTAGTGATTTTCAATTTCACCGTCATTTAGCTCTCTAAACAAATCGGTAAATGACTGAAAAACAGCAAATGATGTTAGAACGTGTTGGAAATTGATGACGTCGCTTTGAATGATGCATACTGAACGCAGAAATAGGCTGGAGTTCAAATATGTTTAAAAAACATTGAAGTGCCCGTGTAACAGATGAGTTCTCGTCTGAAACCCTGATACTCCGAAAGAGATTGTCCAGTTTGTACACGAGGTGCGTCCAGTTTTCGCCGTGGCCGTCTATACTCCTTTGCACATGCTATGCGGGTGAAATGATGATACCATGCCAAGATCCAATATTTTCAGAGTTCCTTTTGTAGTGATTATCAATTTCACCGTCATTTAGCTCTCTAAACAAATCGGTAAATGACTGAAAAACAGCAAATGATATCAGAACATGTTGGAAATTGATGACGTCGCTTTGAATGATGCATACTGAACGCAAAAATAGGCTGGAGTTCAAATATGTTTAAAAAACATTGAAGTGCCCGTGTAACAGATGAGTTCTCGTCCGAAACCCTGATACTCCGAAAGAGATTGTCCAGATTATACATGAGGTGCGTCCAGTTTTCGCCGTGACTCTCTCTACTCTTTTGCACATGCTATGCGGGTGAAATGATGATACCATGCAAGTACCAACATTTTCAGAGTTAATTTTGTAGTGATTTTCAATTTCACTGTCATTTAGCTCTCTAAGCAAATCGGTAAATGACTGAGAAACAGCAAATGATGTCAGAACATGTTGGAAATTGATGACGTCACTCTGAATGATGCATACTGAACGCAAAAATAGGCTGGAGTTCAAATAAGTTTAAAAACATTGAAGTGCCCGTGTAACAGATGAGTTCTCGTCCGAAACCCTGATATTTCGAAAGAGATTGTCCAGTTTGTACACGAGGTGCGTCCAGTTTCTGCCGTGACCCTCTCTACTCTTTTGCACATGCTATGCGGGTGAAATGATGATACCATGCCAAGTTCCGACATTTTCAGAGTTCATTTTGTAGTGATTTTCAATTTCACCGTCATTTAGCTCTCTAAACATATCGATAAATAACTGAAAAACAGCAAATGATGTCAGAACGTGTTGGAAATTGATGACGTCGCTTTGAATGATGCATGCTGAACGCAAAAATAGGTTGAAGTTCAAATAAGTTTAAAAAACATTGAAGTGCCCGCGTAACAGATGAGTTATCGTCCGAAACCCTGATACTCCGAAAGAGATTGTCCAGTTTATACACGAGGTGCGTCCAGTTTTCGCCGTGACCCTCTCTACTCTTTTGCACATGCTATGCGGGTGAAATGATGATACCATGCCAAGTTCCAACATTTTCAGAGTTCATTTTGTAGTGATTTTCAATTTCACCATCATTTAGCTCTCTAAACAAATCGGTAAATGACTGAAAAACAGCAAATGATATCAAAACATGTTGGAAATTGATGACGTCGCTTTGAATGATGCATACTGAACGCAAAAATAGGCTGGAGTTCAAATATGTTAAAAAAACATTGAAGTGCCCGTGTAACAGATGAGTTCTCGTCCGAAACCCTGATACTCCGACAGAGATTGTCCAGATTGTACACGAGGTGCGTCCAGTTTTCGCCGTGACTCTGTCTACTCTTTTGCACATGCTATGCGGGTAAAATGATGATACCATGCAAGTACCAACATTTTCAGAGTTCATTTTGTAGTAATTTTCAATTTCACTGTCATTTAGCTCTCTAAACAAATCGGTAAATGACTGAGAAACAGCAAATGATGTCAGAACGTGTTGGAAATTGATGACGTCGCTTTGAATGATGCATACTGAACGCAAAAATAGGCTGGAGTTCAAATAATTTTAAAAAACATTGAAATGCCCGTGTAACAGATGAGTTCTCGTCTGAAACCCTGATACTCCGAAAGAGATTGTCCAGTTTGTACACGAGGTGCATCCAGTTTTTGGCGTGACCCTCTCTACTCTTTTGCACATGCTGTGCGGGTGAAATGATGATACCATGCCAAGTTCCAACATTTTCAGAGTTCATTTTGTAGTGATTTTCAATTTCACTGTCATTTAGCTCTCTAAACAAATCGGTAAATGACTGAAAAACAACAAATGATGTCAGAACGTGTTGGAAATTGATGACGTCACTTTGAATGATGCATGCTGAACGCAGAAATAGGCCGGAGTTCAAATAAGTTTAAAAAATATTGAAGTGCCCGTGTAACAGATGAGTTCTCGTCCGAAACCCTGATACTCCGAAAGAGGTTGTCCAGTTTGTACACGAGGTGCGTCCAGTTTTCGCCGTGACCCTCTCTACTCTTTTGCACATGCTATGCGGGTGAAATGATGATACCATGCCAAGTTCCAACATTTTCAGAGTTCATTTTGTAGTGATTTTCAATTTCACCGTCATTTAGCTCTCTAAACAAATCGGTAAATGACTGAAAATAGCACATGGTGTCAGAACATGTTGGAAATTGATGACGTCGCTTTGAATGATGCATACTGAACGCAGAAATAGGCTGGAGTTCAAATAAGTTTAAAAAACATTGAAGTGCCCGTGTAACAGATGAGTTCTCGTCCGAAACCCTGATACTCCGAAAGAGATTGTCCAGTTTGTACACGAGGTGCGTCCAGTTTTCGCCGTGGCCGTCTATACTCTTTTGCACATCCTACGCGGGTGAAATGATGATACCATGCCAAGATCCAATATTTTCAGAGTTCATTTTGTAGTGATTTTCAATTTCACCGTCATTTAGCTCTCTAAACAAATCGGTAAATGACTGAAAAACAGCAAATGATATCAGAACATGTTGGAAAATTGATGACGTCGCTTTGAATGATGCATACTGAACGCAAAAATAGGCTGGAGTTCAAATATGTTGAAAAAACATTGAGGTGCCCGTGTAACAGATGAGTTCTCGTCCGAAACCCTGATACTCCGAAAGAGATTGTCCAGTTTGTACACGAGGTGCTTCCAGTTTTCGCCGTGACACTCTCTACTCTTTCACACATGCTATGCGGGTGAAATGACGATACCATGCAAGTACCAACATTTTCAGAGTTCATTTTGTAGTGATTTTCAATTTCACTGTCATTTAGCTCTCTAAACAAATCGGTAAATGACTGAGAAACAGCAAATGATGTCAGAACGTGTCGGAAATTGATGACGTCGCTTTGAATGATGCATACTGAACGCAAAAATAGGCTGGAGTTCAAATATGTTTAAAAAACATTGAAGTGCCCGTGTAACAGATGAGTTCTCGTCCGAAACCCTGATACTACGAAAGAGATTGTCTAGATTATACACGAGGTGCGTCCAGTTTTCGCCGTGACTCTCTCTACTCTTTTGCACATGCTATGCGGGTGAAATGATGATACCATGCAAGTACCAACATTTTCAGAGTTAATTTTGTAGTGATTTTCAATTTCACTGTCATTTAGCTCTCTAAACAAATCGGTAAATGACTGAGAAACAACAAATGATGTCAGAATGTGTTGGAAATTGATGACGTCGCTTTGAATGATGCATACTGAACGCAAAAATAGGCTGGAGTTCAAATAAGTTTAAAAACATTGAAGTGCCCGTGTAACAGATGAGTTCTTGTCCGAAACCCTGATACTCCGAAAGAGATTGTCCAGTTTGTACACGAGGTGCGTCCAGTTTCTGCCGTGACCCTCTCTACTCTTTTGCACATGCTATGCGGGTGAAATGATGATACCATTCCAAGTTCCAACATTTTCAGAGTTCATTTTGTAGTGATTTTCAATTTCACCGTCATTTAGCTCTCTAAACAAATCGATAAATAACTGAAAAACAGCAAATGATGTCAGAACGTGTTGGAAATTGATGACGTCGCTTTGAATGATGCATGCTGAACGCAAAAATAGGTTGAAGTTCAAATAAGTTTAAAAAACATTGAAGTGCCCGCGTAACAGATGAGTTATCGTCCGAAACCCTGATACTCCGAAAGAGATTGTCCAGTTTGTACACGAGGTGCGTCCAGTTTTCGCCGTGACCCTCTCTAATCTTTTGCACATGCTATGCGGGTGAAATGATGATACCATGCCAAGTTCCAACATTTTCAGAGTTCATTTTGTAGTGATTTTCAAATTCACCATCATTTAGCTCTCTAAAAAAATCGGTAAATGACTGAAAAACAGCAAATGATATCAGAACATGTTGGAAATTGATGACGTCGCTTTGAATGATGCATACTGAACGCGAAAATAGGCTGGAGTTCAAATATGTTTAAAAAACATTGAAGTGCCCGTGTAACAGATGAGTTCTCGTCCGAAACCCTGATACTCCGAAAGAGATTGTCCAGTTTGTACACGAGGTGCTTCCAGTTTTCGCCGTGACACTCTCTACTCTTTTGCACATGCTATCCGGGTGAAATGATGATACCATGCAAGTACCAACATTTTCAGAGTTCATTTTGTAGTGATTTTCAATTTCACTGTCATTTAGCTCTCTAAACAAATCGGTAAATGACTGAGAAACAACAAATGATGTCAGAACGTGTTGGAAATTGATAACGTCGCTTTGAATGATGCATACTGAACGCAAAAATAGGCTGGAGTTCAA
Source organism: Aegilops tauschii subsp. strangulata (assembly GCF_002575655.3). Taxonomy (NCBI): domain Eukaryota; kingdom Viridiplantae; phylum Streptophyta; class Magnoliopsida; order Poales; family Poaceae; genus Aegilops; species Aegilops tauschii. Next base: position 125,989,941 of record NC_053041.3, read on the forward strand.
ATATGTTTAAAAACATTGAAGTGCCCGTGTAACAGATGAGTTCTCGTCCGAAACCCTGATACTCCGAAAGAGATTGTCCAGATTATACACGAGGTGCGTCCAGTTTTCGCCGTGACTCTCTCTACTCTTTTGCACATGCTATGCGGGTGAAATGATGATACGATGCAAGTACCAACATTTTCAGAGTTAATTTTGTAGTGATTTTCAATTTCACTGTCATTTAGCTCTCTAAACAAATCGGTAAATGACTGAGAAACAGCAAATGATGTCAGAACGTGTTGGAAATTGATGACGTCGCTTTGAATGATGCATACTGAACGCAAAAATAGGCTGGAGTTCAAATAAGTTTAAAAACATTGAAGTGCCCGTGTAACAGATGAGTTCTTGTCCGAAACCCTGATACTCCGAAAGAGATTGTCCAGTTTGTACACGAGGTGCGTCCAGTTTTCGCCGTGACCCTCTCTACTCTTTTGCACATGCTATGCGGGTGAAATGATGATACCATGCCAAGTTCCAACATTTTCAGAGTTCATTTTGTAGTGATTTTCAATTTCACCATCATTTAGCTCTCTAAACAAATCGGTAAATGACTGAAAAACAGCAAATGATATCAGAACATGTTGGAAATTGATGACGTCGCTTTGAATGATGCATACTGAACGCAAAAATAGGCTGGAGTTCAAATATGTTTAAAAAACATTGAAGTGCCCGTGTAACAGATGAGTTCTCGTCCGAAACCCTGATACTCCGAAAGAGATTGTCCAGTTTGTACACGAGGTGCGTCCAATTTTCGCTGTGACTCTCTCTACTCTTTTGCACATGCTATGCGGGTGAAATGATGATACCATGCAAGTACCAACATTTTCAGAGTTCATTTTGTAGTGATTTTCAATTTCACTGTCATTTAGCTCTCTAAACAAATCGGTAAATGACTGAGAAACAGCAAATGATGTCAGAACGTGTTGGAAATTGATGACGTCGCTTTGAATGATGCATACTGAACGCAAAAATAGGCTGGAGTTCAATTAATTTTAAAAAACATTGAAGTGCCCGTGTAACAGATGAGTTCCCGTCCGAAACCCTGATACTCCGAAAGAGATTGTCCAGTTTGTACACGAGGTGCGTCCAGTTTTTGCCGTGACCCTCTCTACTCTTTTGCACATGCTGTGCGGGTGAAATGATGATACCATGCCAAGTTCCGACATTTTCAGAGTTCACTTTGTAGTGATTTTCAATTTCACTGTCATTTAGCTCTCTAAACAAATCGGTAAATGACTGAAAAACAGCAAATGATGTCAGAACGTGTTGGAAATTGATGACGTCGCTTTGAATGAAGCATGCTGAACGCAGAAATAGGCTGGAGTTCAAATAAGTTTAAAAAATATTGAAGTGCCCGTGTAATAGATGAGTTCTCGTCCGAAACCCTGATACTCCGAAAGAGGTTGTCCAGTTTGTACACGAGGTTCGTCCAGTTTTCGCCGTGACCCTCTCTACTCTTTTGCACATGCTATGCGGGTGAAATGATGATACCATGCCAAGTTCCAACATTTTCAGAGTTCATTTTGTAGTGATTTTCAATTTCACCGTCATTTAGCTCTCTAAACAAATCGGTAAATGACTGAAAATAGCACATGATGTCAGAACATGTTGGAAATTGATGACGTCGCTTTGAATGATGCATACTGAACGCAGAAATAGGCTGGAGTTCAAATAAGTTTAAAAAACATTGAAGTGCCCGCGTAACAGATGAGTTCTCGTCCGAAACCCTGATACTCCGAAAGAGATTGTCCAGTTTGTACACGACGTGCGTCCAGTTTTCGCCGTGGCCCTCTCTACTCTTTTGCACATGCTATGCGGGTGAAATGATGATACCATGCCAAGTTCCAACATTTTCAGAGTTCATTTTGTAGTGATTTTCAATTTCACCATCATTTAGCTCTCTAAACAAATCGGTAAATGACTGAAAAACAGCACATGATGTCAGAACGTGTTGGAAATTGATGACGTCGCTTTGAATGATGCATACTGAACGGAAAAATAGGGTGGAGTTCAAATAATTTTAAAAAACATTGAAGTGCCCGTGTAACAGATGAGTTCTCATCCGAAACCCTGATACTCTGAAAGAGATTGTCCAGTTTGTACACGAGGTGCGTCCAGTTTTTTCCGTGACCCTCTCTACTCTTTTGCACATGCTGTGCGGGTGAAATGATGATACCATGCTAAGTTCCAACATTTTCAGAGTTCATTTTGTAGTGATTTTCAATTTCGCCGTCATTTAGCTCTCTAAACAAATTGGTAAATGACTAAAAAACAGCAAATGATGTCAGAACGTGTTGGAAATTGATGACGTCGCTTTGAACGATGCATGTTGAACGCAGAAATAGGCTGGAGTTCAAATAAGTTTAAAAAACATTGAAGTGCCCATGTAACAGATGAGTTCTCGTCCGAAACCCTGATACTCCGAAAGAGATTGCCCAGTTTGTACACGAGGTGTGTCCAGTTTTCGCCGTGACCCTCTCTACTCTTTTGCACATGCTATGCGGGTGAAATGATGATACCATGCCAAGTTCCAACATTTTCAGAGTTCATTTTGTATTGATTTTTAATTTCACCGTCATTTAGCTCTCTAAGCAAATCGGTAAATGACTGAAAACAGCACCTGATGTCACAACATGTTGGAAATTGATGACGTCGCTTTGAATGATGCATACTGAACGCAAAAATAGGCTGGAGATCAAATAAGTTTAAAAAACATTGAAGTGCCCGTGTAACAGATGAGTTCTCGTCCGAAACCCTGATACTCCGGAAGAGATTGTCCAGTTTGTACACGAGGTGCGTCCAGTTTTCGCCGTGGCCCTCCATACTCTTTTGCACATGCTATGCGGGTGAAATGATGATACCATGCCAAGATCCAATATTTTCAGAGTTCATTTTGTAGTGATTTTCAATTTCACCGCCATTTAGCTCTCTAAACAAATCGGTAAATGACTGAAAAACAGCAAATGATGTTAGAACATGTTGGAAATTGATGCCGTCGCTTTGAATGATGCATACTGAACGCAAAAATAGGCTGGAGTTCAAATATGTTTAAAAAACATTGAAGTGCCCGTGTAACAGATGAGTTCTCGTCCGAAACCCTGATACTCCGAAAGAGATTGTCCAGTTTGTACACGAGGTGCGTCCAGTTTTCGCCGTGACTCTCTCTACTCTTTTGCACATGCTATGCGGGTGAAATGATGATACCATGCAAGTACCGACATTTTCAGAGTTCATTTTGTAGTGATTTTCAATTTCACTGTCATTTAGCTCTCTAAACACATCGGTAAATGACTGAGAAACAGCAAATGATGTCAGAACGTGTTGAAAATTGATGACGTCGCTTTGAATGATGCATACTGAACGCAAAAATAGGCTGGAGTTCAAATAAGTTTAAAAAACATTGAAGTGCCCGTGTAACAGATGAGTTCTCGTCCGAAACCCTGATACTCCGGAAGAGATTGTCCAGTTTGTACACGAGGTGCGTCCAGTTTTCGCCGTGGCCCTCTATACTCTTTGGCACATGCTATGCGGGTGAAATGATGATACCATGCCAATATCCAATATTTTCAGAGTTCATTTTGTAGTGATTTTCAATTTCACCGTCATTTAGCTCTCTAAACAAATCGGTAAATGACTGAAAAACAGCAAATGATGTCAGAACATATTGGAAATTGATGCCGTCGCTTTGAATGATGCATACTGAACGCAAAAATAGGCTGGAGTTCAAATATGCTTAAAAAACATTGAAGTGCCCGTGTAACAGATGAGTTCTCGTCCGAAACCCTGATACTCCGAAAGAGATTGTCCAGTTTGTACACGAGGTGCGTCCAGTTTTCGCCGTGACTCTCCCTACTCTTTTGCACATGCTATGCGGGTGAAATGATGATACCATGCAAGTACCAACATTTTCAGAGTTCATTTTGTAGTGATTATCAATTTCACTGTCATTTAGCTCTCTACACAAATTGGTAAATGACTGAGAAATAGCAAATGATGTCAGAACGTGTTGGAAATTGATGACGTCGCTTTGAATGATGCATACTGAACGCAAAAATAGGCTGGAGTTCAAATAAGTTTAAAAACATTGAAGTGCCCGTGTAACAGATGAGTTCTCGTCCAAAACCCTGATACTCCGAAAGAGATTGTCCAGTTTGTAAACGAGGTGCGTCCAGTTTCTGCCGTGACCCTCTCTACTCTTTTGCACATGCTATGCGGCTGAAATGATGATACCATGCCAAGTTCCAACATTTTCAGAGTTGATTTTGTAGTGATTTTCAATTTCACCGTCATTTAGCACTCTAAACAAATCGATAAATAACTGAAAAACAGCAAATGATGTCAGAACGTGTTGGAAATTGATGACGTCGCTTTGAATGATGCATGCTGAATGCAAAAATAGGTTGAAGTTCAAATAAGTTTAAAAAAAATTGAAGTGCCCGCGTAAGAGATGAGTTATCGTCCGAAACCCTGATACTCCGAAAGAGATTGTCCAGTTTGTACACGAGGTGCGTCCAGTTTTTGCCGTGACACTCTCTACTCTTTTGCACATGCTATGCGGGTGAAATGATGATACCATGCCAAGTACCAACATTTTCAGAGTTCATTTTGTAGTGATTTTCAATTTCACTATCATTTAGCTCTCTAAACAAATCGGTAAATGACTGAAAAACAGCAAATGATGTCAGAACATATTGGAAATTGATGCCGTCGCTTTGAATGATGCATACTGAACGCAAAAATAGGCTGGAGTTCAAATATGCTTAAAAAACATTGAAGTGCCCGTGTAACAGATGAGTTCTCGTCCGAAACCCTGATACTCCGAAAGAGATTGTCCAGTTTGTACACGAGGTGCGTCCAGTTTTCGCCGTGACTCTCTCTACTCTTTTGCACATGCTATGCGGGTGAAATGATGATACCATGCAAGTACCAACATTTTCAGAGTTCATTTTGTAGTGATTATCAATTTCACTGTCATTTAGCTCTCTAAACAAATTGGTAAATGACTGAGAAATAGCAAATGATGTCAGAACGTGTTGGAAATTGATGACGTCGCTTTGAATGATGCATACTGAACGCAAAAATAGGCTGGAGTTCAAATAAGTTTAAAAACATTGAAGTGCCCGTGTAACAGATGAGTTCTCGTCCAAAACCCTGATACTCCGAAAGAGATTGTCCAGTTTGTAAACGAGGTGCGTCCAGTTTCTGCCGTGACCCTCTCTACTCTTTTGCACATGATATGCGGCTGAAATGATGATACCATGCCAAGTTCCAACATTTTCAGAGTTGATTTTGTAGTGATTTTCAATTTCACCGTCATTTAGCACTCTAAACAAATCGATAAATAACTGAAAAACAGCAAATGATGTCAGAACGTGTTGGAAATTGATGACGTCGCTTTGAATGATGCATGCTGAACGCAAAAATAGGTTGAAGTTCAAATAAGTTTAAAAAAAATTGAAGTGCCCGCGTAAGAGATGAGTTATCGTCCGAAACCCTGATACTCCGAAAGAGATTGTCCAGTTTGTACACGAGGTGCGTCCAGTTTTTGCCGTGACACTCTCTACTCTTTTGCACATGCTATGCGGGTGAAATGATGATACCATGCCAAGTACCAACATTTTCAGAGTTCATTTTGTAGTGATTTTCAATTTCACTATCATTTAGCTCTCTAAACAAATCGGTAAATGACTGAGAAATAGCAAATGATGTCAGAACGTGTTGGAAATTGATGACGTCGCTTTGAATGATGCATACTGAACGCAAAAATAGGCTGGAGTTCAAATAAGTTTAAAAACATTGAAGTGCCCGTGTAACAGATGAGTTCTCGTCCGAAACCCTAATACTCCGAAAGAGATTGTCCAGTTTGTACACGAGGTGCGTCCAGTTTCTGCCGTGACCCTCTCTACTCTTTTGCACATGCTATGCGGCTGAAATGATGATACCATGCCAAGTTCCAACATTTTCAGAGTTCATTTTGTAGTGATTTTCAATTTCACCGTCATTTAGCTCTCTAAACAAATCGATAAATAACTGAAAAACAGCAAATGATGTCAGAACGTGTTGGAAATTGATGACGTCGCTTTGAATGATGCATGCTGAACGCAAAAATAGGTTGAAGTTCAAATAAGTTTAAAAAACATTGAAGTGCCCGCGTAACAGATGAGTTATCGTCCGAAACCCTGATACTCCGAAAGAGATTGTCCAGTTTGTACACGAGGTGCGTCCAGTTTTCGCCGTGACTCTCTCTACTCTTTTGCACATGCTATGCGGGTGAAATGATGATACCATGCAAGTACCAACATTTTCAGAGTTCATTTTGTAGTGATTATCAATTTCACTGTCATTTAGCTCTCTAAACAAATTGGTAAATGACTGAGAAATAGCAAATGATGTCAGAACGGGTTGGAAATTGATGACGTCGCTTTGAATGATGCATACTGAACGCAAAAATAGGCTGCAGTTCAAATAAGTTTAAAAACATTGAAGTGCCCGTGTAACAGATGAGTTCTCGTCCAAAACCCTGATACTCCGAAAGAGATTGTCCAGTTTGTAAACGAGGTGCGTCCAGTTTCTGCCGTGACCCTCTCTACTCTTTTGCACATGCTATGCGGCTGAAATGATGATACCATGCCATGTTCCAACATTTTCAGAGTTGATTTTGTAGTGATTTTCAATTTCACCGTCATTTAGCACTCTAAACAAATCGATAAATAACTGAAAAACAGCAAATGATGTCAGAACGTGTTGGAAATTGATGACGTCGCTTTGAATGATGCATGCTGAACGCAAAAATAGGTTGAAGTTCAAATAAGTTTAAAAAAAATTGAAGTGCCCGCGTAAGAGATGAGTTATCGTCCGAAACCCTGATACTCCGAAAGAGATTGTCCAGTTTGTACACGAGGTGCGTCTAGTTTTTGCCGTGACACTCTCTACTCTTTTGCACATGCTATGCGGGTGAAATGATGATACCATGCCAAGTACCAACATTTTCAGAGTTCATTTTGTAGTGATTTTCAATTTCACTATCATTTAGCTCTCTAAACAAATCGGTAAATGACTGAAAAACAGCAAATGATGTCAGAACATATTGGAAATTGATGCCGTCGCTTTGAATGATGCATACTGAACGCAAAAATAGGCTGGAGTTCAAATATGCTTAAAAACATTGAAGTGCCCGTGTAACAGATGAGTTCTCGTCCGAAACCCTGATACTCCGAAAGAGATTGTCCAGTTTGTACACGAGGTGCGTCCAGTTTTCGCCGTGACTCTCTCTACTCTTTTGCACATGCTATGCGGGTGAAATGATGATACCATGCAAGTACCAACATTTTCAGAGTTCATTTTGTAGTGATTATCAATTTCACTGTCATTTAGCTCTCTAAACAAATTGGTAAATGACTGAGAAATAGCAAATGATGTCAGAACGTGTTGGAAATTGATGACGTCGCTTTGAATGATGCATACTGAACGCAAAAATAGGCTGGAGTTCAAATAAGTTTAAAAACATTGAAGTGCCCGTGTAACAGATGAGTTCTCGTCCAAAACCCTGATACTCCGAAAGAGATTGTCCAGTTTGTAAACGAGGTGCGTCCAGTTTCTGCCGTGACCCTCTCTACTCTTTTGCACATGCTATGCGGCTGAAATGATGATACCATGCCAAGTTCCAACATTTTCAGAGTTGATTTTGTAGTGATTTTCAATTTCACCGTCATTTAGCACTCTAAACAAATCGATAAATAACTGAAAAACAGCAAATGATGTCAGAACGTGTTGGAAATTGATGACGTCGCTTTGAATGATGCATGCTGAACGCAAAAATAGGTTGAAGTTCAAATAAGTTTAAAAAAAATTGAAGTGCCCGCGTAAGAGATGAGTTATCGTCCGAAACCCTGATACTCCGAAAGAGATTGTCCAGTTTGTACACGAGGTGCGTCCAGTTTTTGCCGTGACACTCTCTACTCTTTTGCACATGCTATGCGGGTGAAATGATGATACCATGCCAAGTACCAACATTTTCAGAGTTCATTTTGTAGTGATTTTCAATTTCACTATCATTTAGCTCTGTAAACAAATCGGTAAATGACTGAGAAATAGCAAATGATGTCAGAACGTGTTGGAAATTGATGACGTCGCTTTGAATGATGCATACTGAACGCAAAAATAGGCTGGAGTTCAAATAAGTTTAAAAACATTGAAGTGCCCGTGTAACAGATGAGTTCTCGTCCGAAACCCTAATACTCCGAAAGAGATTGTCCAGTTTGTACACGAGGTGCGTCCAGTTTCTGCCGTGACCCTCTCTACTCTTTTGCACATGCTATGCGGCTGAAATGATGATACCATGCCAAGTTCCAACATTTTCAGAGTTCATTTTGTAGTGATTTTCAATTTCACCGTCATTTAGCTCTCTAAACAAATCGATAAATAACTGAAAAACAGCAAATGGTGTCAGAACGTGTTGGAAATTGATGACGTCGCTTTGAATGATGCATGCTGAACGCAAAAATAGGTTGAAGTTCAAATAAGTTTAAAAAACATTGAAGTGCCCGCGTAACAGATGAGTTATCGTCCGAAACCCTGATACTCCGAAAGAGATTGTCCAGTTTGTACACGAGGTGCGTCCAGTTTTCGCCGTGACTCTCTCTACTCTTTTGCACATGCTATGCGGGTGAAATGATGATACCATGCAAGTACCAACATTTTCAGAGTTCATTTTGTAGTGATTATCAATTTCACTGTCATTTAGCTCTCTAAACAAATTGGTAAATGACTGAGAAATAGCAAATGATGTCAGAACGGGTTGGAAATTGATGACGTCGCTTTGAATGATGCATACTGAACGCAAAAATAGGCTGCAGTTCAAATAAGTTTAAAAACATTGAAGTGCCCGTGTAACAGATGAGTTCTCGTCCAAAACCCTGATACTCCGAAAGAGATTGTCCAGTTTGTAAACGAGGTGCGTCCAGTTTCTGCCGTGACCCTCTCTACTCTTTTGCACATGCTATGCGGCTGAAATGATGATACCATGCCATGTTCCAACATTTTCAGAGTTGATTTTGTAGTGATTTTCAATTTCACCGTCATTTAGCACTCTAAACAAATCGATAAATAACTGAAAAACAGCAAATGATGTCAGAACGTGTTGGAAATTGATGACGTCGCTTTGAATGATGCATGCTGAACGCAAAAATAGGTTGAAGTTCAAATAAGTTTAAAAAAAATTGAAGTGCCCGCGTAAGAGATGAGTTATCGTCCGAAACCCTGATACTCCGAAAGAGATTGTCCAGTTTGTACACGAGGTGCGTCTAGTTTTTGCCGTGACACTCTCTACTCTTTTGCACATGCTATGCGGGTGAAATGATGATACCATGCCAAGTACCAACATTTTCAGAGTTCATTTTGTAGTGATTTTCAATTTCACTATCATTTAGCTCTCTAAACAAATCGGTAAATGACTGAAAAACAGCAAATGATGTCAGAACATATTGGAAATTGATGCCGTCGCTTTGAATGATGCATACTGAACGCAAAAATAGGCTGGAGTTCAAATATGCTTAAAAACATTGAAGTGCCCGTGTAACAGATGAGTTCTCGTCCGAAACCCTGATACTCCGAAAGAGATTGTCCAGTTTGTACACGAGGTGCGTCCAGTTTTCGCCGTGACTCTCTCTACTCTTTTGCACATGCTATGCGGGTGAAATGATGATACCATGCAAGTACCAACATTTTCAGAGTTCATTTTGTAGTGATTATCAATTTCACTGTCATTTAGCTCTCTAAACAAATTGGTAAATGACTGAGAAATAGCAAATGATGTCAGAACGTGTTGGAAATTGATGACGTCGCTTTGAATGATGCATACTGAACGCAAAAATAGGCTGGAGTTCAAATAAGTTTAAAAACATTGAAGTGCCCGTGTAACAGATGAGTTCTCGTCCAAAACCCTGATACTCCGAAAGAGATTGTCCAGTTTGTAAACGAGGTGCGTCCAGTTTCTGCCGTGACCCTCTCTACTCTTTTGCACATGCTATGCGGCTGAAATGATGATACCATGCCAAGTTCCAACATTTTCAGAGTTGATTTTGTAGTGATTTTCAATTTCACCGTCATTTAGCACTCTAAACAAATCGATAAATAACTGAAAAACAGCAAATGATGTCAGAACGTGTTGGAAATTGATGACGTCGCTTTGAATGATGCATGCTGAACGCAAAAATAGGTTGAAGTTCAAATAAGTTTAAAAAAAATTGAAGTGCCCGCGTAAGAGATGAGTTATCGTCCGAAACCCTGATACTCCGAAAGAGTTTGTCCAGTTTGTACACGAGGTGCGTCCAGTTTTTGCCGTGACACTCTCTACTCTTTTGCACATGCTATGCGGGTGAAATGATGATACCATGCCAAGTACCAACATTTTCAGAGTTCATTTTGTAGTGATTTTCAATTTCACTATCATTTAGCTCTCTAAACAAATCGGTAAATGACTGAGAAATAGCAAATGATGTCAGAACGTGTTGGAAATTGATGACGTCGCTTTGAATGATGCATACTGAACGCAAAAATAGGCTGGAGTTCAAATAAGTTTAAAAACATTGAAGTGCCCGTGTAACAGATGAGTTCTCGTCCGAAACCCTAATACTCCGAAAGAGATTGTCCAGTTTGTACACGAGGTGCGTCCAGTTTCTGCCGTGACCCTCTCTACTCTTTTGCACATGCTATGCGGCTGAAATGATGATACCATGCCAAGTTCCAACATTTTCAGAGTTCATTTTGTAGTGATTTTCAATTTCACCGTCATTTAGCTCTCTAAACAAATCGATAAATAACTGAAAAACAGCAAATGATGTCAGAACGTGTTGGAAATTGATGACGTCGCTTTGAATGATGCATGCTGAACGCAAAAATAGGTTGAAGTTCAAATAAGTTTAAAAAACATTGAAGTGCCCGCGTAAGAGATGAGTTATCGTCCGAAACCCTGATACTCCGAAAGAGATTGTCCAGTTTGTACACGAGGTGCGTCCAGTTTTCGCCGTGACTCTCTCTACTCTTTTGCACATGCTATGCGGGTGAAATGATGATACCATGCAAGTACCAACATTTTCAGAGTTCATTTTGTAGTGATTATCAATTTCACTGTCATTTAGCTCTCTAAACAAATTGGTAAATGACTGAGAAATAGCAAATGATGTCAGAACGGGTTGGAAATTGATGACGTCGCTTTGAATGATGCATACTGAACGCAAAAATAGGCTGCAGTTCAAATAAGTTTAAAAACATTGAAGTGCCCGTGTAACAGATGAGTTCTCGTCCAAAACCCTGATACTCCGAAAGAGATTGTCCAGTTTGTAAACGAGGTGCGTCCAGTTTCTGCCGTGACCCTCTCTACTCTATTGCACATGCTATGCGGCTGAAATGATGATACCATGCCAAGTTCCAACATTTTCAGAGTTGATTTTGTAGTGATTTTCAATTTCACCGTCATTTAGCACTCTAAACAAATCGATAAATAACTGAAAAACAGCAAATGATGTCAGAACGTGTTGGAAATTGATGACGTCGCTTTGAATGATGCATGCTGAACGCAAAAATAGGTTGAAGTTCAAATAAGTTTAAAAAAAATTGAAGTGCCCGCGTAAGAGATGAGTTATCGTCCGAAACCCTGATACTCCGAAAGAGATTGTCCAGTTTGTACACGAGGTGCGTCCAGTTTTTGCCGTGACACTCTCTACTCTTTTGCACATGCTATGCGGGTGAAATGATGATACCATGCCAAGTACCAACATTTTCAGAGTTCATTTTGTAGTGATTTTCAATTTCACTATCATTTAGCTCTCTAAACAAATCGGTAAATGACTGAAAAACAGCAAATGATGTCAGAACATATTGGAAATTGATGCCGTCGCTTTGAATGATGCATACTGAACGCAAAAATAGGCTGGAGTTCAAATATGCTTAAAAACATTGAAGTGCCCGTGTAACAGATGAGTTCTCGTCCGAAACCCTGATACTCCGAAAGAGATTGTCCAGTTTGTACACGAGGTGCGTCCAGTTTTCGCCGTGACTCTCTCTACTCTTTTGCACATGCTATGCGGGTGAAATGATGATACCATGCAAGTACCAACATTTTCAGAGTTCATTTTGTAGTGATTATCAATTTCACTGTCATTTAGCTCTCTAAACAAATTGGTAAATGACTGAGAAATAACAAATGATGTCAGAACGTGTTGGAAATTGATGACGTCGCTTTGAATGATGCATACTGAACGCAAAAATAGGCTGGAGTTCAAATAAGTTTAAAAACATTGAAGTGCCCGTGTAACAGATGAGTTCTCGTCCAAAACCCTGATACTCCGAAAGAGATTGTCCAGTTTGTAAACGAGGTGCGTCCAGTTTCTGCCGTGACCCTCTCTACTCTTTTGCACATGATATGCGGCTGAAATGATGATACCATGCCAAGTTCCAACATTTTCAGAGTTGATTTTGTAGTGATTTTCAATTTCACCGTCATTTAGCACTCTAAACAAATCGATAAATAACTGAAAAACAGCAAATGATGTCAGAACGTGTTGGAAATTGATGACGTCGCTTTGAATGATGCATGCTGAACGCAAAAATAGGTTAAAGTTCAAATAAGTTTAAAAAAAATTGAAGTGCCCGCGTAAGAGATGAGTTATCGTCCGAAACCCTGATACTCCGAAAGAGATTGTCCAGTTTGTACACGAGGTGCGTCCAGTTTTTGCCGTGACACTCTCTACTCTTTTGCACATGCTATGCGGGTGAAATGATGATACCATGCCAAGTACCAACATTTTCAGAGTTCATTTTGTAGTGATTTTCAATTTCACTATCATTTAGCTCTCTAAACAAATCGGTAAATGACTGAGAAATAGCAAATGATGTCAGAACGTGTTGGAAATTGATGACGTCGCTTTGAATGATGCATACTGAACGCAAAAATAGGCTGGAGTTCAAATAAGTTTAAAAACATTGAAGTGCCCGTGTAACAGATGAGTTCTCGTCCGAAACCCTAATACTCCGAAAGAGATTGTCCAGTTTGTACACGAGGTGCGTCCAGTTTCTGCCGTGACCCTCTCTACTCTTTTGCACATGCTATGCGGCTGAAATGATGATACCATGCCAAGTTCCAACATTTTCAGAGTTCATTTTGTAGTGATTTTCAATTTCACCGTCATTTAGCTCTCTAAACAAATCGATAAATAACTGAAAAACAGCAAATGATGTCAGAACGTGTTGGAAATTGATGACGTCGCTTTGAATGATGCATGCTGAACGCAAAAATAGGTTGAAGTTCAAATAAGTTTAAAAAACATTGAAGTGCCCGCGTAACAGATGAGTTATCGTCCGAAACCCTGATACTCCGAAAGAGATTGTCCAGTTTGTACACGAGGTGCGTCCAGTTTTCGCCGTGACTCTCTCTACTCTTTTGCACATGCTATGCGGGTGAAATGATGATACCATGCAAGTACCAACATTTTCAGAGTTCATTTTGTAGTGATTATCAATTTCACTGTCATTTAGCTCTCTAAACAAATTGGTAAATGACTGAGAAATAGCAAATGATGTCAGAACGGGTTGGAAATTGATGACGTCGCTTTGAATGATGCATACTGAACGCAAAAATAGGCTGCAGTTCAAATAAGTTTAAAAACATTGAAGTGCCCGTGTAACAGATGAGTTCTCGTCCAAAACCCTGATAATCCGAAAGAGATTGTCCAGTTTGTAAACGAGGTGCGTCCAGTTTCTGCCGTGACCGTCTCTACTCTTTTGCACATGCTATGCGGCTGAAATGATGATACCATGCCAAGTTCCAACATTTTCAGAGTTGATTTTGTAGTGATTTTCAATTTCACCGTCATTTAGCACTCTAAACAAATCGATAAATAACTGAAAAACAGCAAATGATGTCAGAACGTGTTGGAAATTGATGACGTCGCTTTGAATGATGCATGCTGAACGCAAAAATAGGTTGAAGTTCAAATAAGTTTAAAAAAAATTGAAGTGCCCGCGTAAGAGATGAGTTATCGTCCGAAACCCTGATACTCCGAAAGAGATTGTCCAGTTTGTACACGAGGTGCGTCCAGTTTTTGCCGTGACACTCTCTACTCTTTTGCACATGCTATGCGGGTGAAATGATGATACCATGCCAAGTACCAACATTTTCAGAGTTCATTTTGTAGTGATTTTCAATTTCACTATCATTTAGCTCTCTAAACAAATCGGTAAATGACTGAAAAACAGCAAATGATGTCAGAACATATTGGAAATTGATGCCGTCGCTTTGAATGATGCATACTGAACGCAAAAATAGGCTGGAGTTCAAATATGCTTAAAAACATTGAAGTGCCCGTGTAACAGATGAGTTCTCGTCCGAAACCCTGATACTCCGAAAGAGATTGTCCAGTTTGTACACGAGGTGCGTCCAGTTTTCGCCGTGACTCTCTCTACTCTTTTGCACATGCTATGCGGGTGAAATGATGATACCATGCAAGTACCAACATTTTCAGAGTTCATTTTGTAGTGATTATCAATTTCACTGTCATTTAGCTCTCTAAACAAATTGGTAAATGACTGAGAAATAACAAATGATGTCAGAACGTGTTGGAAATTGATGACGTCGCTTTGAATGATGCATACTGAACGCAAAAATAGGCTGGAGTTCAAATAAGTTTAAAAACATTGAAGTGCCCGTGTAACAGATGAGTTCTCGTCCAAAACCCTGATACTCCGAAAGAGATTGTCCAGTTTGTAAACGAGGTGCGTCCAGTTTCTGCCGTGACCCTCTCTACTCTTTTGCACATGATATGCGGCTGAAATGATGATACCATGCCAAGTTCCAACATTTTCAGAGTTGATTTTGTAGTGATTTTCAATTTCACCGTCATTTAGCACTCTAAACAAATCGATAAATAACTGAAAAACAGCAAATGATGTCAGAACGTGTTGGAAATTGATGACGTCGCTTTGAATGATGCATGCTGAACGCAAAAATAGGTTAAAGTTCAAATAAGTTTAAAAAAAATTGAAGTGCCCGCGTAAGAGATGAGTTATCGTCCGAAACCCTGATACTCCGAAAGAGATTGTCCAGTTTGTACACGAGGTGCGTCCAGTTTTTGCCGTGACACTCTCTACTCTTTTGCACATGCTATGCGGGTGAAATGATGATACCATGCCAAGTACCAACATTTTCAGAGTTCATTTTGTAGTGATTTTCAATTTCACTATCATTTAGCTCTCTAAACAAATCGGTAAATGACTGAGAAATAGCAAATGATGTCAGAACGTGTTGGAAATTGATGACGTCGCTTTGAATGATGCATACTGAACGCAAAAATAGGCTGGAGTTCAAATAAGTTTAAAAACATTGAAGTGCCCGTGTAACAGATGAGTTCTCGTCCGAAACCCTAATACTCCGAAAGAGATTGTCCAGTTTGTACACGAGGTGCGTCCAGTTTCTGCCGTGACCCTCTCTACTCTTTTGCACATGCTATGCGGCTGAAATGATGATACCATGCCAAGTTCCAACATTTTCAGAGTTCATTTTGTAGTGATTTTCAATTTCACCGTCATTTAGCTCTCTAAACAAATCGATAAATAACTGAAAAACAACAAATGATGTCAGAACGTGTTGGAAATTGATGACGTCGCTTTGAATGATGCATGCTGAACGCAAAAATAGGTTGAAGTTCAAATAAGTTTAAAAAACATTGAAGTGCCCGCGTAACAGATGAGTTATCGTCCGAAACCCTGATACTCCGAAAGAGATTGTCCAGTTTGTACACGAGGTGCGTCCAGTTTTCGCCGTGACTCTCTCTACTCTTTTGCACATGCTATGCGGGTGAAATGATGATACCATGCAAGTACCAACATTTTCAGAGTTCATTTTGTAGTGATTATCAATTTCACTGTCATTTAGCTCTCTAAACAAATTGGTAAATGACTGAGAAATAGCAAATGATGTCAGAACGGGTTGGAAATTGATGACGTCGCTTTGAATGATGCATACTGAACGCAAAAATAGGCTGCAGTTCAAATAAGTTTAAAAACATTGAAGTGCCCGTGTAACAGATGAGTTCTCGTCCAAAACCCTGATACTCCGAAAGAGATTGTCCAGTTTGTACACGAGGTGCGTCCAGTTTCTGCCGTGACCCTCTCTACTCTTTTGCACATGCTATGCGGCTGAAATGATGATACCATGCCAAGTTCCAACATTTTCAGAGTTCATTTTGTAGTGATTTTCAATTTCACCGTCATTTAGCACTCTAAACAAATCGATAAATAACTGAAAAACAGCAAATGATGTCAGAACGTGTTGGAAATTGATGACGTCGCTTTGAATGATGCATGCTGAACGCAAAAATAGGTTGAAGTTCAAATAAGTTTAAAAAAAATTGAAGTGCCCGCGTAAGAGATGAGTTATCGTCCGAAACCCTGATACTCCGAAAGAGATTGTCCAGTTTGTACACGAGGTGCGTCCAGTTTTTGCCGTGACACTCTCTACTCTTTTGCACATGCTATGCGGGTGAAATGATGATACCATGCCAAGTACCAACATTTTCAGAGTTCATTTTGTAGTGATTTTCAATTTCACTGTCATTTAGCTCTCTAAACAAATCGGTAAATGACTGAGAAATAGCAAATGATGTCAGAACGTGTTGGAAATTGATGACGTCGCTTTGAATGATGCATACTGAACGCAAAAATAGGCTGGAGTTCAAATAAGTTTAAAAACATTGAAGTGCCCGTGTAACAGATGAGTTCTCGTCCGAAACCCTAATACTCCGAAAGAGATTGTCCAGTTTGTACACGAGGTGCGTCCAGTTTCTGCCGTGACCCTCTCTACTCTTTTGCACATGCTATGCGGCTGAAATGATGATACCATGCCAAGTTCCAACATTTTCAGAGTTCATTTTGTAGTGATTTTCAATTTCACCGTCATTTAGCTCTCTAAACAAATCGGTAAATGACTGAAAAACAGCAAATGATGTCAGAACGTGTTGGAAATTGATGACGTCGCTTTGAATGATGCATGCTGAACGCAAAAATAGGTTGAAGTTCAAATAAGTTTAAAAAACATTGAAGTGCCCGCGTAACAGATGAGTTATCGTCCGAAACCCTGATACTCCGAAAGAGATTGTCCAGTTTGTACACGAGGTGCGTCCAGTTTTCGCCGTGACCCTCTCTACTCTTTTGCACATGCTATGCGGGTGAAATGATGATACCATGCCAAGTTCCAACATTTTCAGAGTTCATTTTGTAGTGATTTTCAATTTCACCATCATTTAGCTCTCTAAACAAATCGGTAAATGACTGAAAAACAGCACATGATGTCACAACGTGTTGGAAATTGATGACGTCGCTTTGAATGATGCATACTGAACGCAAAAATAGGCTGGAGTTCAAATAAGTTTAGAAAACATTGAAGTGCCCGTGTAACAGATGAGTTCTCGTCCGAAACCCTGATACTCCGAAAGAGATTGTCCAGTTTGTACACGAGGTGCGTCCAGTTTTCGCCGTGACACTCTCTACTCTTTTGCACATGCTATGCGGGTGAAATGATGATACCATGCCAAGTTCCAACATTTTCAGAGTTCATTTTGTAGTGATTTTCAATTTCACCGTCATTTAGCTCTCTAAGCAAATCGGTAAATGACTGAAAACAGCACATGATGTCACAACATGTTGGAAATTGATGACGTCGCTTTGAATGACGCATACTGAATGCAAAAATAGGCTGGAGTTCAAATAAGTTTAAAAAACATTGAAGTGCCCGTGTAACAGATGAGTTCTCGTCCGAAACCCTGATACTCCGGAAGAGATTGTCCAGTTTGTACACGAGGTGCGTCCAGTTTTCGCCGTGGCCCTCTATACTCTTTTGCACATGCTATGCGGGTGAAATGATGATACCATGCCAAGATCCAATATTTTCAGAGTTCATTTTGTAGTGATTTTCAATTTCACCGTCATTTAGCTCTCTAAACAAATCGGTAAATGACTGAAAAACAACAAATGATGTCAGAACATGTTGGAAATTGATGCCGTCGCTTTGAATGATGCATACTAAACGCAAAAATAGACTGGAGTTCAAATATGTTTAAAAAACATTGAAGTGCCCGTGTAACAGATGAGTTCTCGTCCGAAACCCTGATACTCCGAAAGAGATTGTCCAGTTTGTACACGAGGTGCGTCCAGTTTTCGCCGTGACTCTCTCTACTCTTTTGCACATGCTATGCGGGTGAAATGATGATACCATGCCAAGTTCCAACATTTTCAGAGTTCATTTTGTAGTGATTTTCAATTTCACCGTCATTTAGCTCTCTAAACAAATTGGTAAATGACTGAGAAATAACAAATGATGTCAGAACGTGTTGGAAATTGATGACGTCGCTTTGAATGATGCATACTGAACGCAAAAATAGGCTGGAGTTCAAATAAGTTCAAAAAACTATGAAGTGCCCGTGTAACAGATGAGTTCTCGTCCGAAACCCGGATACTCCGAAAGAGATTGTCCAGTTTGTACACGAGGTGCGTCCAGTTTTCGCCGTGAACCTCTCTACTCTTTTGCACATGCTATGCGGTTGAAATGATGATACCATGCCAAGTTCCAACATTTTCAGAGTTCATTCTGTAGTGATTTTCAATTTCACAATCATTTAGCTCTCTAAACAAATCGGTAAATGACTGAAAAACAGTAAATGATGACAGAACGTGTTGGAAATTGATGACGTCGCTTTGAATGATGCATACTGAACGCAAAAATGGGCTGGAGTTCAAATAAGTTTAAAAACATTGAAGTGCCCGTGTAACAGATGAGTTCTCGTCCGAAACCCTGATACTCCGAAAGAGATTGTCCGGTTTGTACACGAGGTGCGTCCAGTTTTCGCCGTGACCCTCTCTACTCTTTTGCACATGCTATGCGGGCGAAATGATGATACCATGCCAAGTTCCAACATTTTCATAGTTCATTTTGTAGTGATTTTCAATTTCACCGTCATTTAGCTCTCTAAACAAATAGGTAAATGACTGAAAAACAGCACATGATGTCACAACGTGTTGGAAATTGATGACGTCGCTTTGAATGATGCATACTGAACGCAAAAATAGGCTGGAGTTCAAATAAGTTTAGAAAACATTGAAGTGCCCGTGTAACAGATGAGTTATCGTCCGAAACCCTGATACTCCGAAAGAGATTGTCCAGTTTGTACACGAGGTGCGTCCAGTTTTTGCCGTGACACTCTCTACTCTTTTGCACATGCTATGCGGGTGAAATGATGATACCATGCCAAGTACCAACATTTTCAGAGTTCATTTTGTAGTGATTTTCAATTTCACTGTCATTTAGCTCTCTAAACAAATCGGTAAATGACTGAGAAATAGCAAATGATGTCAGAACGTGTTGGAAATTGATGACGTCGCTTTGAATGATGCATACTGAACGCAAAAATAGGCTGGAGTTCAAATAAGTTTAAAAACATTGAAGTGCCCGTGTAACAGATGAGTTCTCGTCCGAAACCCTAATACTCCGAAAGAGATTGTCCAGTTTGTACACGAGGTGCGTCCAGTTTCTGCCGTGACCCTCTCTACTCTTTTGCACATGCTATGCGGCTGAAATGATGATACCATGCCAAGTTCCAACATTTTCAGAGTTCATTTTGTAGTGATTTTCAATTTCACCGTCATTTAGCTCTCTAAACAAATCGGTAAATGACTGAAAAACAGCAAATGATGTCAGAACGTGTTGGAAATTGATGACGTCGCTTTGAATGATGCATGCTGAACGCAAAAATAGGTTGAAGTTCAAATAAGTTTAAAAAACATTGAAGTGCCCGCGTAACAGATGAGTTATCATCCGAAACCCTGATACTCCGAAAGAGATTGTCCAGTTTGTACACGAGGTGCGTCCAGTTTTCGCCGTGACCCTCTCTACTCTTTTGCACATGCTATGCGGGTGAAATGATGATACCATGCCAAGTTCCAACATTTTCAGAGTTCATTTTGTAGTGATTTTCAATTTCACCATCATTTAGCTCTCTAAACAAATCGGTAAATGACTGAAAAACAGCACATGATGTCACAACGTGTTGGAAATTGATGACGTCGCTTTGAATGATGCATACTGAACGCAAAAATAGGCTGGAGTTCAAATAAGTTTAGAAAACATTGAAGTGCCCGTGTAACAGATGAGTTCTCGTCCGAAACCCTGATACTCCGAAAGAGATTGTCCAGTTTGTACACGAGGTGCGTCCAGTTTTCGCCGTGACACTCTCTACTCTTTTGCACATGCTATGCGGGTGAAATGATGATACCATGCCAAGTTCCAACATTTTCAGAGTTCATTTTGTAGTGATTTTCAATTTCACCGTCATTTAGCTCTCTAAGCAAATCGGTAAATGACTGAAAACAGCACATGATGTCACAACATGTTGGAAATTGATGACGTCGCTTTGAATGACGCATACTGAATGCAAAAATAGGCTGGAGTTCAAATAAGTTTAAAAAACATTGAAGTGCCCGTGTAACAGATGAGTTCTCGTCCGAAACCCTGATACTCCGGAAGAGATTGTCCAGTTTGTACACGAGGTGCGTCCAGTTTTCGCCGTGGCCCTCTATACTCTTTTGCACATGCTATGCGGGTGAAATGATGATACCATGCCAAGATCCAATATTTTCAGAGTTCATTTTGTAGTGATTTTCAATTTCACCGTCATTTAGCTCTCTAAACAAATCGGTAAATGACTGAAAAACAACAAATGATGTCAGAACATGTTGGAAATTGATGCCGTCGCTTTGAATGATGCATACTAAACGCAAAAATAGACTGGAGTTCAAATATGTTTAAAAAACATTGAAGTGCCCGTGTAACAGATGAGTTCTCGTCCGAAACCCTGATACTCCGAAAGAGATTGTCCAGTTTGTACACGAGGTGCGTCCAGTTTTCGCCGTGACTCTCTCTACTCTTTTGCACATGCTATGCGGGTGAAATGATGATACCATGCCAAGTTCCAACATTTTCAGAGTTCATTTTGTAGTGATTTTCAATTTCACCGTCATTTAGCTCTCTAAACAAATCAGTAAATGACTGAAAACAGCAAATGATGTCAGAACGTGTTGGAAATTGATGACGTCGCTTTGAATGATGCATACTGAACGCAAAAATAGGCTGGAGTTCAAATAAGTTCAAAAAACTATGAAGTGCCCGTGTAACAGATGAGTTCTCGTCCGAAACCCGGATACTCCGAAAGAGATTGTCCAGTTTGTACACGAGGTGCGTCCAGTTTTCGCCGTGAACCTCTCTACTCTTTTGCACATGCTATGCGGTTGAAATGATGATACCATGCCAAGTTCCAAAATTTTCAGAGTTCATTCTGTAGTGATTTTCAATTTCACAATCATTTAGCTCTCTAAACAAATCGGTAAATGACTGAAAAACAGTAAATGATGACAGAACGTGTTGGAAATTGATGACGTCGCTTTGAATGATGCATACTGAACGCAAAAATAGGCTGGAGTTCAAATAAGTTTAAAAACATTGAAGTGCCCGTGTAACAGATGAGTTCTCGTCCGAAACCCTGATACTCCGAAAGAGATTGTCCGGTTTGTACACGAGGTGCGTCCAGTTTTCGCCGTGACCCTCTCTACTCTTTTGCACATGCTATGCGGGCGAAATGATGATACCATGCCAAGTTCCAACATTTTCATAGTTCATTTTGTAGTGATTTTCAATTTCACCGTCATTTAGCTCTCTAAACAAATAGGTAAATGACTGAAAAACAGCAAATGATGTCAGAACATGTTGGAAATTGATGACGTCGCTTTGAATGATGCATACTGAACGCAAAAATAGGCTGGAGTTCAAATAAGTTTAAAAAACATTGAAGTGCCCGTGTAACAGATGAGTTCTCGTCCAATACCCTGATACTCCGAAAGAGATTGTCCAGTTTGTACACGAGGTGCGTCCAGTTTTCGCCGTGACTCTCTCTACTCTTTTGCACATGCTATGCGGGTGAAATGATGATACCATGCCAAGTTCCAACATTTTCAGAGTTCATTTTGTAGTGATTTTCAATTTCACCGTCATTTAGCTCTCTAAACAAATCAGTAAATGACTGAAAACAGCAAATGATGTCAGAACGTGTTGGAAATTGTTGACGTCGCTTTGAATGATGCATACTGAACGCAAAAATAGGCTGGAGTTCAAATAAGTTCAAAAAACATTGAAGTGCCCGTGTAACAGATGAGTTCTCGTCCGAAACCCGGATACTCCGAAAGAGATTGTCCAGTTTGTACACGAGGTGCGTCCAGTTTTCGCCGTGAACCTCTCTACTCTTTTGCACATGCTATGCGGTTGAAATGATGATACCATGCCAAGTTCCAACATTTTCAGAGTTCATTCTGTAGTGATTTTCAATTTCACAGTCATTTAGCTCTCTAAACAAATCGGTAAATGACTGAAAAACAGCAAATGATGACAGCACGTGTTGGAAATTGATGACGTCGCTTTGAATGATGCATACTGAACGCAAAAATAGGCTGGAGTTCAAATAAGTTTAAAAACATTGAAGTGCCCGTGTAACAGATGAGTTCTCGTCCGAAACCCTGATACTCCGAAAGAGATTGTCCGGTTTGTACACGAGGTGCGTCCAGTTTTCGCCGTGACCCTCTCTACTCTTTTGCACATGCTATGCGGGTGAAATGATGATACCATGCCAAGTTCCAACATTTTCACAGTTCATTTTGTAGTTATTTTCAATTTCACCGTCATTTAGCTCTCTAAACAAATAGGTAAATGACTGAAAAACAGCAAATGATGTTAGAACGTGTTGGAAATTGATGACGACGCTTTGAATGATGCATACTGAACGTAAAAATAGGCTGGAGTTCAAATAAGTTTAAAAAACATTGAAGTGCCCGTGTAACAGATGAGTTCTCGTCCGATACCCTGATACTCCGAAAGAGATTGTCCAGTTTGTACACGAGGTGCGTCCAGTTTTCGTCGTGACCCTCTCTACTCTTTGGCACATGCTATGCGGGTGAAACGATGATACCATGCCAAGTTCCAACATTTTCAGAGTTCATTTTTTAGTGATTTTCAATTTCACCGTTATTTAGCTCTCTAAACAAATCGGTAAATGACTGAAAACAGCACATGATGTCAGAACGTGTTGGAAATTGATGACGTTGCTTTGAATGATGCATACTGAACGCAAAAATAGGCTGGAGTTCAAATAAGTTTAAAAAACATTGAAGTGCCCGTGTAACAGATGAGTTCTCGTCCGAAACCGTGATACTCCGAAAGAGATTGTCCAGTTTACACACGAGGTGCGTCCAGTTTTGGCCGTGACCCTCTCTACTCTTTTGCACATGCTGTGCGGGTGAAATGATGATACCATGCCAAGTTCCTACATTTTCAGAGTTCATTTTGTAGTGATTTTCAATTTCACCATCATTTAGCTCTCTAAACAAATCGGTAAATGACTGAAAAACAACAAATGATGTCAGAACGTGTTGGAAATTGATGACGTCGCTTGGAAAGATGCACACTGAACGCAAAAATAGGCTGGAGTTCAAATAAGTTTAAAAAACATTGAAGTGCCCGTGTAACAGATGAGTTCTCGTCCGAAACCCTGATACTCCGAAAGAGATTGTCCAGTTTGTACACGAGGTGCGTCCAGTTTTTGCCGTGACCCTCTCTACTCTTTTGCACATGCTATGCGGGTGAAATGATGATACCATGCCAAGTTCCAACATTTTCAGAGTTCATTCTGTAGTGATTTTCAATTTCACAATCATTTAGCTCTCTAAACAAATCGGTAAATGACTGAAAAACAGCAAATGATGACAGAACGTGTTGGAAATTGATGACGTCGCTTTGAATGATGCATACTGAACGCAAAAATAGGCTGGAGTTCAAATAAGTTTAAAAACATTGAAGTGCCCGTGTAACAGATGAGTTCTCGTCCGAAACCCTGATACTCCGAAAGAGATTGTCCGGTTTGTACACGAGGTGCGTCCAGTTTTCGCCGTGACCCTCTCTACTCTTTTGCACATGCTATGCGGGTGAAATGATGATACCATGCCAAGTTCCAACATTTTCATAGTTCATTTTGTAGTGATTTTCAATTTCACCGTCATTTAGCTCTCTAAACAAATAGGTAAATGACTGAAAAACAGCAAATGATGTCAGAACATGTTGGAAATTGATGACGTCGCTTTGAATGATGCATACTGAACGCAAAAATAGGCTGGAGTTCAAATAAGTTTAAAAAACA
The DNA here is from genome assembly GCF_002575655.3 of Aegilops tauschii subsp. strangulata. Taxonomy (NCBI): domain Eukaryota; kingdom Viridiplantae; phylum Streptophyta; class Magnoliopsida; order Poales; family Poaceae; genus Aegilops; species Aegilops tauschii. The sequence continues at coordinate 126,014,261 of NC_053041.3, forward strand.
TTGAAGTGCCCGTGTAACAGATGAGTTCTCGTCCAATACCCTGATACTCCGAAAGAGATTGTCCAGTTTGTACACGAGGTGCGTCCAGTTTTCGCCGTGACTCTCTCTACTCTTTTGCACATGCTATGCGGGTGAAATGATGATACCATGCCAAGTTCCAACATTTTCAGAGTTCATTTTGTAGTGATTTTCAATTTCACCGTCATTTAGCTCTCTAAACAAATCAGTAAATGACTGAAAACAGCAAATGATGTCAGAACGTGTTGGAAATTGTTGACGTCGCTTTGAATGATGCATACTGAACGCAAAAATAGGCTGGAGTTCAAATAAGTTCAAAAAACATTGAAGTGCCCGTGTAACAGATGAGTTCTCGTCCGAAACCCTGATACTCCGAAAGAGATTGTCCAGTTTGTACACGAGGTGCGTCCAGTTTTCGCCGTGAACCTCTCTACTCTTTTGCACATGCTATGCGGTTGAAATGATGATACCATGCCAAGTTCCAACATTTTCAGAGTTCATTCTGTAGTGATTTTCAATTTCACAATCATTTAGCTCTCTAAACAAATCGGTAAATGACTGAAAAACAGCAAATGATGACAGAACGTGTTGGAAATTGATGACGTCGCTTTGAATGATGCATACTGAACGCAAAAATAGGCTGGAGTTCAAATAAGTTTAAAAACATTGAAGTGCCCGTGTAACAGATGAGTTCTCGTCCGAAACCCTGATACTCCGAAAGAGATTGTCCGGTTTGTACACGAGGTGCGTCCAGTTTTCGCCGTGACCCTCTCTACTCTTTTGCACATGCTATGCGGGTGAAATGATGATACCATGCCAAGTTCCAACATTTTCATAGTTCATTTTGTAGTTATTTTCAATTTCACCGTCATTTAGCTCTCTAAACAAATAGGTAAATGACTGAAAAACAGCAAATGATGTCAGAACGTGTTGGAAATTGATGACGTCGCTTTAAATGATGCATACTGAACGTAAAAATAGGCTGGAGTTCAAATAAGTTTAAAAAACATTGAAGTGCCCGTGTAACAGATGAGTTCTCGTCCGATACCCTGATACTCCGAAAGAGATTGTCCAGTTTGTACACGAGGTGCGTCCAGTTTTCGTCGTGACCCTCTCTACTCTTTTGCACATGCTATGCGGGTGAAACGATGATACCATGCCAAGTTCCAACATTTTCAGAGTTCATTTTTTAGTGATTTTCAATTTCACCGTTATTTAGCTCTCTAAACAAATCGGTAAATGACTGAAAAACAGCACATGATGTCAGAACGTGTTGGAAATTGATGACGTTGCTTTGAATGATGCATACTGAACGCAAAAATAGGCTGGAGTTCAAATAAGTTTAAAAAACATTGAAGTGCCCGTGGAACAGATGAGTTCTCGTGCGAAACCGTGATACTCCGAAAGAGATTGTCCAGTTTACACACGAGGTGCGTCCAGTTTTGGCTGTGACCCTCTCTACTCTTTTGCACATGCTGTGCGGGTGAAATGATGATACCATGCCAAGTTCCTACATTTTCAGAGTTCATTTTGTAGTGATTTTCAATTTCACCATCATTTAGCTCTCCAAACAAATCGGTAAATGACTGAAAAACAACAAATGATGTCAGAACGTGTTGGAAATTGATGACGTCGCTTGGAAAGATGCACACTGAACGCAAAAATAGGCTGGAGTTCAAATAAGTTTAAAAAACATTGAAGTGCCCGTGTAACATATGAGTTCTCGTCCAATACCCTGATACTCCGAAAGAGATTGTCCAGTTTGTACACGAGGTGCGTCCAGTTTTCGCCGTGACTCTCTCTACTCTTTTGCACATGCTATGCGGGTGAAATGATGATACCATGCCAAGTTCCAACATTTTCAGAGTTCATTTTGTAGTGATTTTCAATTTCACCGTCATTTAGCTCTCTAAACAAATCAGTAAATGACTGAAAACAGCAAATGATGTCAGAACGTGTTGGAAATTGTTGACGTCGCTTGGAATGATGCATACTGAACGCAAAAATAGGCTGGAGTTCAAATAAGTTCCAAAAACATTGAAGTGCCCGTGTAACAGATGAGTTCTCGTCCGAAACCCGGATACTCCGAAAGAGATTGTCTAGTTTGTACACGAGGTGCGTCCAGTTTTCGCCGTGAACCTCTCTACTCTTTTGCACATGCTATGCGGTTGAAATGATGATACCATGCCAAGTTCCAACATTTTCAGAGTTCATTCTGTAGTGATTTTCAATTTCACAATCATTTAGCTCTCTAAACAAATCGGTAAATGACTGAAAAACAGCAAATGATGACAGAACGTGTTGGAAATTGATGACGTCGCTTTGAATGATGCATACTGAACGCAAAAATAGGCTGGAGTTCAAATAAGTTTAAAAACATTGAAGTGCCCGTGTAACAGATGAGTTCTCGTCCGAAACCCTGATACTCCGAAAGAGATTGTCCGGTTTGTACACGAGGTGCGTCCAGTTTTCACCGTGACCCTCTCTACTCTTTTGCACATGCTATGCGGGTGAAATGATGATACCATGCAAAGTTCCAACATTTTCATAGTTCATTTTGTAGTTATTTTCAATTTCACCGTCATTTAGCTCTCTAAACAAATAGGTAAATGACTGAAAAACAGCAAATGATGTCAGAACGTGTTGGAAATTGATGACGTCGCTTTAAATGATGCATACTGAACGTAAAAATAGGCTGGAGTTCAAATAAGTTTAAAAAACATTGAAGTGCCCGTGTAACAGATGAGTTCTCGTCCGATACCCTGATACTCCGAAAGAGATTGTCCAGTTTGTACACGAGGTGCGTCCAGTTTTCGTCGTGACCCTCTCTACTCTTTTGCACATGCTATGCGGGTGAAACGATGATACCATGCCAAGTTCCAACATTTTCAGAGTTCATTTTTTAGTGATTTTCAATTTCACCGTTATTTAGCTCTCTAAACAAATCGGTAAATGACTGAAAAACAGCACATGATGTCAGAACGTGTTGGAAATTGATGACGTTGCTTTGGATGATGCATACTGAACGCAAAAATAGGCTGGAGTTCAAATAAGTTTAAAAAACATTGAAGTGCCCGTGTAACAGATGAGTTCTCGTGCGAAACCGTGATACTCCGAAAGAGATTGTCCAGTTTACACACGAGGTGCGTCCAGTTTTGGCCGTGACCCTCTCTACTCTTTTGCACATGCTGTGCGGGTGAAATGATGATACCATGCCAAGTTCCTACATTTTCAGAGTTCATTTTGTAGTGATTTTCAATTTCACCATCATTTAGCTCTCCAAACAAATCGGTAAATGACTGAAAAACAACAAATGATGTCAGAACGTGTTGGAAATTGATGACGTCGCTTGGAAAGATGCACACTGAACGCAAAAATAGGCTGGAGTTCAAATAAGTTTAAAAAACATTGAAGTGCCCGTGTAACAGATGAGTTCTCGTCCGAAACCCTGATACTCCGAAAGAGATTGTCCAGTTTGTACACGAGGTGCGTCCAGTTTTTGCCGTGACCCTCTCTACTCTTTTGCACATGTTGTGCGGGTGAAATGATGATACCATGCCAAGTTCCAACATTTTCAGAGTTCATTTTGTAGTGATTTTCAATTTCACCGTCATTTAGCTCTCTAAACAAATCGGTAAATGACTGAAAAACAGCAAATGATGTCAGAACGTGTTGGAAATTGATGACGTCCCTTTGAATGATGCATACTGAACGCAAAAATAGGCTGGAGTTCAAATAAGTTCAAAAAACATTGAAGTGCCCATGTAACAGATGAGTTCTTGTCCGAAACCCGGATACTCCGAAAGAGATTGTCCAGTTTGTACACGAGGTGCGTCCAGTTTTCGCTGTGAACCTCTCTACTCTTTTGCACATGCTATGCGGTTGAAATGATGATACCATGCCAAGTTCCAACATTTTCAGAGTTCATTCTGTAGTGATTTTCAATTTCACAATCATTTAGCTCTCTAAACAAATCGGTAAATGACTGAAAACAGCAAATGATGACAGCACGTGTTGGAAATTGATGACGTCGCTTTGAATGATGCATACTGAACGCAAAAATAGGCTGGAGTTCAAATAAGTTTAAAAACTTTGAAGTGCCTGTGTAACAGATGAGTTCTCGTCCGAAACCCTGATACTCCGAAAGAGATTGTCCGGTTTGTACATGTGGTGCGTCCAGTTTTCGCCATGACCCTCTCTACTCTTTTGCAGATGCTATGCGGGTGAAATGATGATACCATGCCAAGTTCCAACATTTTGATAGTTCATTTTGTAGTTATTTTCAATTTCACCATCATTTAGCTCTCTAAACAAATCGGTAAATGACTGAAAAACAACAAATGATGTCAGAACGTGTTGGAAATTGATGACGTTGCTTTGAAAGATGCACACTGAACGCAAAAATAGGCTGGAGTTCAAATATGTTTAAAAAACATTGAAGTGCCCGTGTAACAGATGAGTTCTCGTCCGAAACCCTGATACTCCGAAAGAGATTGTCCAGTTTGTACACGAGGTGCGTCCAGTTTTTGCCGTGACCCTCTCTACTCTTTTGCACATGCTGTGCGGGTGAAATGATGATACCATGCCAAGTTCCAACATTTTCAGAGTTCATTTTGTAGTGATTTTCAATTTCACCGTCATTTAGCTCTCTAAACAAATCGGTAAATGACTGAAAAACAGCAAACGATGTCAGAACGTGTTGGAAATTGATGACGTCGCTTTGAGTGATGCATACTGAACGCAAAAATAGGCTGGAGTTCAAATAAGTTCAAAAAACATTGAAGTGCCCATGTAACAGATGAGTTCTCGTCCGAAACCCTGATACTCCGAAAGAGATTGTCCAGTTTGTACACGAGGTGCGTCCAGTTTTCGCCGTGAACCTCTCTACTCTTTTGCACATGCTATGCGGTTGAAATGATGATACCATGCCAAGTTCCAACATTTTCAGAGTTCATTCTGTAGTGATTTTCAATTTCACCATCATTTAGCTCTCTAAACAAATCGGTAAATGACTGAAAAACAGCAAATGATGACAGAACGTGTTGGAAATTGATGACGTCGCTTTGAATGATGCATACTGAACGCTAAAATAGGCTGGAGTTCAAATAAGTTTAAAAACATTGAAGTGCCCGTGTAACAGATGAGTTCTCGTCCGAAACCCTGATACTCCGAAAGAGATTGTCCGGTTTGTACACGAGGTGCGTCCAGTTTTCGCCGTGACCCTCTCTACTCTTTTGCACATGCTATATGGGTGAAATGCTGATACCATGCCAAGTTCCAACATTTTCATAGTTCATTTGTAGTTATTTTCAATTTCACCGTCATTTAGGTCTCTAAACAAATAGGTAAATGACTGAAAAACAGCAAATGATGTCAGAACGTGTTGGAAATTGATGACGTCGTTTTGAATGATGCATACTGAACGCAAAAATAGGCTGGAGTTCAAATAAGTTTAAAAAACATTGAAGTGCCCGTGTAACAGATGAGTTCTCGTCCAATACCCTGATACTCCGAAAGAGATTGTCCAGTTTGTACACGAGGTGCGTCCAGTTTTCGCCGTGACTCTCTCTACTCTTTTGCACATGCTATGCGGGTGAAATGATGATACCATGCCAAGTTCCAACATTTTCAGAGTTCATTTTGTAGTGATTTTCAATTTCACCGTCATTTAGCTCTCTAAACAAATCAGTAAATGACTGAAAACAGCAAATGATGTCAGAACGTGTTGGAAATTGTTGACGTCGCTTTGAATGATGCATACTGAACGCAAAAATAGGCTGGAGTTCAAATAAGTTCAAAAAACATTGAAGTGCCCGTGTAACAGATGAGTTCTCGTCCGAAACCCTGATACTCCGAAAGAGATTGTCCAGTTTGTACACGAGGTGCGTCCAGTTTTCGCCGTGAACCTCTCTACTCTTTTGCACATGCTATGCGGTTGAAATGATGATACCATGCCAAGTTCCAACATTTTCAGAGTTCATTCTGTAGTGATTTTCAATTTCACAATCATTTAGCTCTCTAAACAAATCGGTAAATGACTGAAAAACAGCAAATGATGACAGAACGTGTTGGAAATTGATGACGTCGCTTTGAATGATGCATACTGAACGCAAAAATAGGCTGGAGTTCAAATAAGTTTAAAAACATTGAAGTGCCCGTGTAACAGATGAGTTCTCGTCCGAAACCCTGATACTCCGAAAGAGATTGTCCGGTTTGTACACGAGGTGCGTCCAGTTTTCACCGTGACCCTCTCTACTCTTTTGCACATGCTATGCGGGTGAAATGATGATACCATGCCAAGTTCCAACATTTTCATGGTTCATTTTGTAGTTATTTTCAATTTCACCGTCATTTAGCTCTCTAAACAAATAGGTAAATGACTGAAAAACAGCAAATGATGTCAGAACGTGTTGGAAATTGATGACGTCGCTTTAAATGATGCATACTGAACGTAAAAATAGGCTGGAGTTCAAATAAGTTTAAAAAACATTGAAGTGCCCGTGTAACAGATGAGTTCTCGTCCGATACCCTGATACTCCGAAAGAGATTGTCCAGTTTGTACACGAGGTGCGTCCAGTTTTCGTCGTGACCCTCTCTACTCTTTTGCACATGCTATGCGGGTGAAACGATGATACCATGCCAAGTTCCAACATTTTCAGAGTTCATTTTTTAGTGATTTTCAATTTCACCGTTATTTAGCTCTCTAAACAAATCGGTAAATGACTGAAAAACAGCACATGATGTCAGAACGTGTTGGAAATTGATGACGTTGCTTTGAATGATGCATACTGAACGCAAAAATAGGCTGGAGTTCAAATAAGTTTAAAAAACATTGAAGTGCCCGTGTAACAGATGAGTTCTCGTGCGAAACCGTGATACTCCGAAAGAGATTGTCCAGTTTACACACGAGGTGCGTCCAGTTTTGGCCGTGACCCTCTCTACTCTTTTGCACATGCTGTGCGGGTGAAATGATGATACCATGCCAAGTTCCTACATTTTCAGAGTTCATTTTGTAGTGATTTTCAATTTCACCATCATTTAGCTCTCCAAACAAATCGGTAAATGACTGAAAAACAACAAATGATGTCAGAACGTGTTGGAAATTGATGACGTCGCTTGGAAAGATGCACACTGAACGCAAAAATAGGCTGGAGTTCAAATAAGTTTAAAAAACATTGAAGTGCCCGTGTAACAGATGAGTTCTCGTCCGAAACCCTGATACTCCGAAAGAGATTGTCCAGTTTGTACACGAGGTGCGTCCAGTTTTTGCCGTGACCCTCTCTACTCTTTTGCACATGTTGTGCGGGTGAAATGATGATACCATGCCAAGTTCCAACATTTTCAGAGTTCATTTTGTAGTGATTTTCAATTTCACCGTCATTTAGCTCTCTAAACAAATCGGTAAATGACTGAAAAACAGCAAATGATGTCAGAACGTGTTGGAAATTGATGACGTCGCTTTGAATGATGCATACTGAACGCAAAAATAGGCTGGAGTTCAAATAAGTTCAAAAAACATTGAAGTGCCCATGTAACAGATGAGTTCTTGTCCGAAACCCGGATACTCCGAAAGAGATTGTCCAGTTTGTACACGAGGTGCGTCCAGTTTTCGCTGTGAACCTCTCTACTCTTTTGCACATGCTATGCGGTTGAAATGATGATACCATGCCAAGTTCCAACATTTTCAGAGTTCATTCTGTAGTGATTTTCAATTTCACAATCATTTAGCTCTCTAAACAAATCGGTAAATGACTGAAAAACAGCAAATGATGACAGCACGTGTTGGAAATTGATGACGTCGCTTTGAATGATGCATACTGAACGCAAAAATAGGCTGGAGTTCAAATAAGTTTAAAAACTTTGAAGTGCCCGTGTAACAGATGATTTCTCGTCCGAAACCCTGATACTCCGAAAGAGATTGTCCGGTTTGTACACGAGGTGCGTCCAGTTTTCGCCATGACCCTCTCTACTCTTTTGCAAATGCTATGCGGGTGAAATGATGATACCATGCCAAGTTCCAACATTTTCATAGTTCATTTTGTAGTTATTTTCAATTTCACCATCATTTAGCTCTCTAAACAAATCGGTAAATGACTGAAAAACAACAAATGATGTCAGAACGTGTTGGAAATTGATGACGTTGCTTTGAAAGATGCACACTGAACGCAAAAATAGGCTGGAGTTCAAATATGTTTAAAAAACATTGAAGTGCCCGTGTAACAGATGAGTTCTCGTCCGAAACCCTGATACTCCGAAAGAGATTGTCCAGTTTGTACACGAGGTGCGTCCAGTTTTTGCCGTGACCCTCTCTACTCTTTTGCACATGCTGTGCGGGTGAAATGATGATACCATGCCAAGTTCCAACATTTTCAGAGTTCATTTTGTAGTGATTTTCAATTTCACCGTCATTTAGCTCTCTAAACAAATCGGTAAATGACTGAAAAACAGCAAACGATGTCAGAACGTGTTGGAAATTGATGACGTCGCTTTGAATGATGCATACTGAACGCAAAAATAGGCTGGAGTTCAAATAAGTTCAAAAAACATTGAAGTGCCCGTGTAACAGATGAGTTCTCGTCCGAAACACTGATACTCCGAAAGAGATTGTCCAGTTTGTACACGAGGTGCGTCCAGTTTTCGCCGTGAACCTCTCTACTGTTTTGCACATGCTATGCGGTTGAAATGATGATACCATGCCAAGTTCCAACATTTTCAGAGTTCATTCTGTAGTGATTTTCAATTTCACCATCATTTAGCTCTCTAAACAAATCGGTAAATGACTGAAAAACAGCAAATGATGACAGAACGTGTTGGAAATTGATGACGTCGCTTTGAATGATGCATACTGAACGCTAAAATAGGCTGAAGTTCAAATAAGTTTAAAAACATTGAAGTGCCCGTGTAACAGATGAGTTCTCGTCCGAAACCCTGATACTCCGAAAGAGATTGTCCGGTTTGTACACGAGGTGCGTCCAGTTTTCGCCGTGACCCTCTCTACTCTTTTGCACATGCTATATGGGTGAAATGATGATACCATGCCAAGTTCCAACATTTTCATAGTTCATTTGTAGTTATTTTCAATTTCACCGTCATTTAGGTCTCTAAACAAATAGGTAAATGACTGAAAAACAGCAAATGATGTCAGAACGTGTTGGAAATTGATGACGTCGTTTTGAATGATGCATACTGAACGCAAAAATAGGCTGGAGTTCAAATAAGTTTAAAAAACATTGAAGTGCCCGTGTAACAGATGAGTTCTCGTCCAATACCCTGATACTCCGAAAGAGATTGTCCAGTTTGTACACGAGGTGCGTCCAGTTTTCGCCGTGACTCTCTCTACTCTTTTGCACATGCTATGCGGGTGAAATGATGATACCATGCCAAGTTCCAACATTTTCAGAGTTCATTTTGTAGTGATTTTCAATTTCACCGTCATTTAGCTCTCTAAACAAATCAGTAAATGACTGAAAACAGCAAATGATCTCAGAACGTGTTGGAAATTGTTGACGTCGCTTTGAATGATGCATACTGAACGCAAAAATAGGCTGGAGTTCAAATAAGTTCAAAAAACATTGAAGTGCCCGTGTAACAGATGAGTTCTCGTCCGAAACCCGGATACTCCGAAAGAGATTGTCCAGTTTGTACACGAGGTGCGTCCAGTTTTCGCCGTGAACCTCTCTACTCTTTTGCACATGCTATGCGGTTGAAATGATGATACCATGCCAAGTTCCAACATTTTCAGAGTTCATTCTGTAGTGATTTTCAATTTCACAATCATTTAGCTCTCTAAACAAATCGGTAAATGACTGAAAAACAGCAAATGATGACAGAACGTGTTGGAAATTGATGACGTCGTTTTGAATGATGCATACTGACCGCAAAAATAGGCTGGAGTTCAAATAAGTTTAAAAACATTGATGTGCCCGTGTAACAGATGAGTTCTCGTCCGAAACCCTGATACTCCGAAAGAGATTGTCCGGTTTGTACACGAGGTGCGTCCAGTTTTCGCCGTGACCCTCTCTACTCTTTTGCACATGCTATGCGGGTGAAATGATGATACCATGCCAAGTTCCAACATTTTCATAGTTCATTTTGTAGTTATTTTCAATTTCACCGTCATTTAGCTCTCTAAACAAATAGGTAAATGACTGAAAAACAGCAAATGATGTCAGAACGTGTTGGAAATTGATGACGTCGCTTTGAATGATGCATACTGAACGTAAAAATAGGCTGGAGTTCAAATAAGTTTAAAAAACATTGAAGTGCCCGTGTAACAGATGAGTTCTCGTCCGATACCCTGATACTCCGAAAGAGATTGTCCAGTTTGTACACGAGGTGCGTCCAGTTTTCGTCGTGACCCTCTCTACTCTTTTGCAGATGCTATGCGGGTGAAACGATGATACCATGCCAAGTTCCAACATTTTCAGAGTTCATTTTTTAGTGATTTTCAATTTCACCGTTATTTAGCTCTCTAAACAAATCGGTAAATGACTGAAAAACAGCACATGATGTCAGAACGTGTTGGAAATTGATGACGTTGCTTTGAATGATGCATACTGAACGCAAAAATAGGCTGGAGTTCAAATAAGTTTAAAAAACATTGAAGTGCCCGTGTAACAGATGAGTTCTCGTGCGAAACCGTGATACTCCGAAAGAGATTGTCCAGTTTACACACGAGGTTCGTCCAGTTTTGGCCGTGACCCTCTCTACTCTTTTGCACATGCTGTGCGGGTGAAATGATGATACCATGCCAAGTTCCTACATTTTCAGAGTTCATTTTGTAGTGATTTTCAATTTCACCATCATTTAGCTCTCTAAACAAATCGGTAAATGACTGAAAAACAACAAATGATGTCAGAACGTGTTGGAAATTGATGACGTCGCTTGGAAAGATGCACACTGAACGCAAAAATAGGCTGGAGTTCAAATAAGTTTAAAAAACATTGAAGTGCCCGTGTAACAGATGAGTTCTCGTCCGAAACCCTGATACTCCGAAAGAGATTGTCCAGTTTGTACACGAGGTGCGTCCAGTTTTTGCCGTGACCCTCTCTACTCTTTTGCACATGCTGTGCGGGTGAAATGATGATACCATGCCAAGTTCCAACATTTTCAGAGTTCATTTTGTAGTGATTTTCAATTTCACCGTCATTTAGCTCTCTAAACAAATCGGTAAATGACTGAAAAACAGCAAACGATGTCAGAACGTGTTGGAAATTGATGACGTCGCTTTGAATGATGCATACTGAACGCAAAAATAGGCTGGAGTTCAAATAAGTTCAAAAAACATTGAAGTGCCCGTGTAACAGATGAGTTCTTGTCCGAAACCCGGATACTCCGAAAGAGATTGTCCAGTTTGTACACGAGGTGCGTCCAGTTTTTGCTGTGAACCTCTCTACTCTTTTGCACATGCTATGCGGTTGAAATGATGATACCATGCCAAGTTCCAACATTTTCAGAGTTCATTCTGTAGTGATTTTCAATTTCACAATCATTTAGCTCTCTAAATAAATCGGTAAATGACTGAAAAACAGCAAATGATGACAGCACGTGTTGGAAATTGATGACGTCGCTTTGAATGATGCATACTGAACGCAAAAATAGGCTGGAGTTCAAATAAGTTTAAAAACTTTGAAGTGCCCGTGTAACAGATGAGTTCTCGTCCGAAACCCTGATACTCCGAAAGAGATTGTCCGGTTTGTACACGAGGTGCGTCCAGTTTTCGCCATGACCCTCTCTACTCTTTTGCACATGCTATGCGGGTGAAATGATGATACCATGCCAAGTTCCAACATTTTCATAGTTCATTTTGTAGTTATTTTCAATTTCACCATCATTTAGCTCTCTAAACAAATCGGTAAATGACTGAAAAACAACAAATGATGTCAGAACGTGTTGGAAATTGATGACGTTGCTTTGAAAGATGCACACTGAACGCAAAAATAGGCTGGAGTTCAAATATGTTTAAAAAACATTGAAGTGCCCGTGTAACAGATGAGTTCTCGTCCGAAACCCTGATACTCCGAAAGAGATTGTCCAGTTTGTACACGAGGTGCGTCCAGTTTTTGCCGTGACCCTCTCTACTCTTTTGCACATGCTGTGCGGGTGAAATGATGATACCATGCCAAGTTCCAACATTTTCAGAGTTCATTTTGTAGTGATTTTCAATTTCACCGTCATTTAGCTCTCTAAACAAATCGGTAAATGACTGAAAAACAGCAAACGATGTCAGAACGTGTTGGAAATTGATGACGTCGCTTTGAATGATGCATACTGAACGCAAAAATAGGCTGGAGTTCAAATAAGTTCAAAAAACATTGAAGTGCCCGTGTAACAGATGAGTTCTCGTCCGAAACCCTGATACTCCGAAAGAGATTGTCCAGTTTGTACACGAGGTGCGTCCAGTTTTCGCCGTGAACCTCTCTACTCTTTTGCACATGCTATGCGGTTGAAATGATGATACCATGCCAAGTTCCAACATTTTCAGAGTTCATTTTGTAGTGATTTTCAATTTCACCATCATTTAGCTCTCTAAACAAATCGGTAAATGACTGGAAAAAAACAAATGATGACAGAACGTGTTGGAAATTGATGACGTCGCTTTGAATGATGCATATTGAACGCTAAAATAGGCTGGAGTTCAAATAAGTTTAAAAACGTTGAAGTGCCCGTGTAACAGATGAGTTCTCGTCCGAAACCCTGATACTCCGAAAGAGATTGTCCGGTTTGTACACGAGGTGCGTCCAGTTTTTGCCGTGACCCTCTCTACTCTTTTGCACATGCTATATGGGTGAAATGATGATACCATGCCAAGTTCCAACATTTTCATAGTTCATTTTGTAGTTATTTTCAATTTCACCGTCATTTAGGTCTCTAAACAAATAGGTAAATGACTGAAAAACAGCAAATGATGTCAGAACGTGTTGGAAATTGATGACGTCATTTTGAATGATGCATACTGAACGCAAAAATAGGCTGGAGTTCAAATAAGTTTAAAAAACATTGAAGTTCCCGTGTAACAGATGAGTTCTCGTCCGAAACCCTGATACTCCGAAAGAGATTGTCCAGTTTGTACACGAGGTGTGTCCAGTTTTCGTTGTGACCCTCTCTACTCTTTTGCACATGCTATGCGGGTGAAATGATGATACCATGCCAAGTTCCTACATTCTCAGAGTTCATTTTGTAGTGTTTTTCAATTTCACCGTTATTTAGCTCTCTAAACAAATCGGTAAATGACTGAAAAACAGCAAATGATGACAGAACGTGTTGGAAATTGATGACGTCGCTTTGAATGATGCATACTGAACGCTAAAATAGGCTGGAGTTCAAATAAGTTTAAAAACATTGAAGTGCCCGTGTAACAGATGAGTTCTCGTCCGAAACCCTGATACTCCGAAAGAGATTGTCCGGTTTGTACACGACGTGCGTCCAGTTTTTGCCGTGACCCTCTCTACTCTTTTGCACATGCTGTGCGGGTGAAATGATGATACCATGCCAAGTTCCAACATTTTCAGAGTTCATTTTGTAGTGATTTTCAATTTCACCGTCATTTAGCTCTCTAAACAAATCGGTAAATGACTGAAAAACAGCAAATGATGTCAGAACGTGTTGGAAATTGATGACGTCGATTTGAATGATGCATGCTAAACGCGGAAATAGGCTGGAGTTCAAATAAGTTTAAAAAACATTGAGGTGCCCGTGTAACAGATGAGTTCTCGTCCGAAACCCTGATACTGCGAAAGAGATTGTCCAGTTTGTACACGAGGTGCGTCCAGTTTTCGCCGTGACCCTCTCTACTCTTTTGCACATGCTATATGGGTGAAATGATGATACCATGCCAAGTTCCAACATTTTCATAGTTCATTTTGTAGTTATTTTCAATTTCACCGTCATTTAGCTCTCTAAACAAATAGGTAAATGACTGAAAAACAGCAAATGATGTCAGAACGTGTTGGAAATTGATGACGTCGTTTTGAATGATGCATACTGAACGCAAAAATAGGCTGGAGTTCAAATAAGTTTAAAAAACATTGAAGTGCCCGTGTAACAGATGAGTTCTCGTCCGAAACCCTGATACTCCGAAAGAGATTGTCCAGTTTGTACACGAGGTGTGTCCAGTTTTCGTTGTGACCCTCTCTACTCTTTTGCACATGCTATGCGGGTGAAATGATGATACCATGCCAAGTTCCAACATTTTCAGAGTTCATTTTTTAGTGTTTTTCAATTTCACCGTTATTTAGCTCTCTAAACAAATCGGTAAATGACTGAAAAACAGCACATGATGTCAGAACATGTTGGAAATTGATGACGTCGCTTTGAAAGATGCATACTGAACGCAAAAATAGGCTGGAGTTCAAATAAGTTTAAAAAACATTGAAGTGCCCGTGTAACAGATGAGTTCTCGTCCGAAACCCTGATACTCCGAAAGAGATTGTCCAGTTTGTACACGAGGTGCGTCCAGTTTTCACCGTGACCCTCTCTACTCTTATGCACATGCTATGCGGGTGAAATGATCATACCATGCCAAGTTCCAACATTTTCAGAGTTCATTTTGTAGTGATTTTCAATTTCACCATCATTTAGCTCTCTAAACAAATCGGTAAATGACTGAAAAACAACAAATGATGTCAGAACGTGTTGGAAATTGATGACGTCGATTTGAATGATGCATGCTAAACGCGGAAATAGGCTGGAGTTCAAATAAGTTTAAAAAACATTGAGGTGCCCGTGTAACAGATGAGTTCTCGTCCGAAACCCTGATACTGCGAAAGAGATTGTCCACTTTGTACACGAGGTGCGTCCAGTTTTCGCCGTGACCCTCTCTACTCTTTTGCACATGCTATATGGGTGAAATGATGATACCATGCCAAGTTCCAACATTTTCATAGTTCATTTTGTAGTTATTTTCAATTTCACCGTCATTTAGCTCTCTAAACAAATAGGTAAATGACTGAAAAACAGCAAATGATGTCAGAACGTGTTGGAAATTGATGACGTCGTTTTGAATGATGCATACTGAACGCAAAAATAGGCTGGAGTTCAAATAAGTTTAAAAAACATTGAAGTGCCCGTGTAACAGATGAGTTCTCGTCCGAAACCCTGATACTCCGAAAGAGATTGTCCAGTTTGTACACGAGGTGTGTCCAGTTTTCGTTGTGACCCTCTCTACTCTTTTGCACATGCTATGCGGGTGAAATGATGATACCATGCCAAGTTCCAACATTTTCAGAGTTCATTTTTTAGTGTTTTTCAATTTCACCGTTATTTAGCTCTCTAAACAAATCGGTAAATGACTGAAAAACAGCACATGATGTCAGAACATGTTGGAAATTGATGACGTCGCTTTGAAAGATGCATACTGAACGCAAAAATAGGCTGGAGTTCAAATAAGTTTAAAAAACATTGAAGTGCCCGTGTAACAGATGAGTTCTCGTCCGAAACCCTGATACTCCGAAAGAGATTGTCCAGTTTGTACACGAGGTGCGTCCAGTTTTCACCGTGACCCTCTCTACTCTTTTGCACATGCTATGCGGGTGAAATGATCATACCATGCCAAGTTCCAACATTTTCAGAGTTCATTTTGTAGTGATTTTCAATTTCACCGTCATTTAGCTCTCTAAACAAATCGGTAAATGACTGAAAAACAACAAATGATGTCAGAACGTGTTGGAAATTGATGACGTCGCTTTGAATGATGCATACTGAACGCAAAAATAGGCTGGAGTTCAAATAAGTTTAAAAAACATTGAGGTGCTCGTGTAACAGATGAGTTCACGTCCGAAACCCTGATACTCCGAAAGAGATTGTCCAGTTTGTACACGAGGTGCGTCCAGTTTTCTCCGTGAACCTCTCTACTTTTTGCACATGCTATGCGGTTGAAATGATGATACCATGCCAAGTTCCAACATTTTCAGAGTTCATTCTGTAGTGATTTTCAATTTCACCATCATTTAGCTCTCTAAACAAATCGGTAAATGACTGAAAAACAGCAAATGATGACAGAACGTGTTGGAAATTGATGACGTCGCTTTGAATGATGCATACTGAACGCTAAAATAGGCTGGAGTTCAAATAAGTTTAAAAACATTGAAGTGCCCGTGTAACAGATGAGTTCTCGTCCGAAACCCTGATACTCCGAAAGAGATTGTCCGGTTTGTACACGAGGTGCGTCCAGTTTTCGCCGTGACCCTGTCTACTCTTTTGCACATGCTATATGGGTGAAATGATGATACCATGCCAAGTTCCAACATTTTCATAGTTCATTTTGTAGTTATTTTCAATTTCACCGTCATTTAGCTCTCTAAACAAATAGGTAAATGACTGAAAAACATCAAATGATGTCAGAACGTGTTGGAAATTGATGACGTCGTTTTGAATGATGCATACTGAACGCAAAAATAGGCTGGAGTTCAAATAAGTTTAAAAAACATTGAAGTGCCCGTGTAACAGATGAGTTCTCATCCGAAACCCTGATACTCCGAAAGAGATTGTCCAGTTTGTACACGAGGTGTGTCCAGTTTTCGTCGTGACCCTCTCTACTCTTTTGCACATGCTATGCGGGTGAAATGATGATACCATGCCAAGTGCCAACATTTTCAGAGTTCATTTTTTAGTGTTTTTCAATTTCACCGTTATTTAGCTCTCTAAACAAATCGGTAAATGACTGAAAAACAGCACATGATGTCAGAACATGTTGGAAATTGATGACGTCGCTTTGAAAGATGCATACTGAACGCAAAAATAGGCTGGAGTTCAAATAAGTTTAAAAAACATTGAAGTGCCCGTGTAACAGATGAGTTCTCGTCCGAAACCCTGATACTCCGAAAGAGATTGTCCAGTTTGTACACGACGTGCGTCCAGTTTTTGCCGTGACCCTCTCTACTCTTTTGCACATGCTGTGCGGGTGAAATGACGATACCATGCCAAGTTCCAACATTTTCAGAGTTCATTTTGTAGTGATTTTCAATTTCACCGTCATTTAGCTCTCTAAACAAATCGGTAAATGACTGAAAAATAGCAAATGATGTCAGAACGTGTTGGAAATTGATGACGTCGATTTGAATGATGCATGCTAAACGCGGAAATAGGCTGGAGTTCAAATAAGTTTAAAAAACATTGAGGTGCCCGTGTAACAGATGAGTTCTCGTCCGAAACCCTGATACTGCGAAAGGGATTGTCCAGTTTGTACACGAGGTGCGTCCAGTTTTCGCCGTGACCCTCTCTACTCTTTTGCACATGCTATGCGGGTGAAATGATGATACCATGCCAAGTTCCAACATTTCCAGAGTTCGTTTTGTAGTGATTTTCAATTTCACCGTCATTTAGCTCTCTAAACAAATCGGTAAATGACTGAAAAACAGCAAATGATGTCAGAACGTGTTGGAAATTGATGACGTCGCTTTGAATGATGCATACTGAACGCAAAAATAGGCTGGAGTTCAAATAAGTTTAAAAAACATTGAGGTGCCAACGTAACAGATGAGTTCTCGTCCGAAACCTGATACTCCGAAAGACATTGTCCAGTTTGTACACGAGGTGCGTCCAGTTTTTGCCGTGACCCTCTCTACTCTTTTGCACATGCTATGCGGGTGAAATGATGAAACCATGCCAGGTTCCAACATTTTCAGAGTTAATTTTGTAGTGATTTTCAATTTCACCGTCATTTAGCTCTCTAAACATATCGGTTAATGACTGAAAAACAGCAAATGATGTCAGAACATGTTGGAAATTGATGACGGTGCTTTGAAAGATGCATACTGAACGCAAAAATAGGCTGGAGTTCAAATAAGTTTAAAAAACATTGAAGTGCCCGTGTAACAGATGAGTTCTCGTCCGGAACCTTGACACTCCGAAAGAGATTGTCTAGTTTGTACACGAGGTGCGTCCAGTTTTCGCTGTGACCCTCTCTACTCTTTTGCACATGCTATGCGGGTGAAATGATGATACCATGCCAAGTTCCAACATTTTCAGAGTTCATTTTGTAGTGATTTTCAATTTCACCATCATTTAGCTCTCTAAACAAATCGGTAAATGACTGAAAAACAGTAAATGATGTCAGAACGTGTTGGAAATTGATGATGTCGTTTTTAATGATACATACTGAACGCAAAAATAGGCTGGAGTTCAAATAAGTTTAAAAAACATTGAAGTGCCCGTGTAACAGATGAGTTCTCGTCCGAAACCCTGATACTCCGAAAGAGATTGTCCAGTTTGTACACGAGGTGCGTCCGGTTTTTGCCGTGACCCTCTCTACTCTTTTGCACATGCTGTGCGGGTGAAATGATGATACCATGCCAAGTTCCAACATTTTCAGAGTTCATTTTGTAGTGATTTTCAATTTCACCGTCATTTAGCTCTCTAAACAAATCGGTAAATGACTGAAAAACAGCAAATGATGTCGGAACATACTGGAAATTGATGACGTCGCTTTCAATGATGCATGCTGAACGCAGAAACAGGCTGGAGTTCAAATAAGTTTAAAAAACATTGAAGTGCCCGTGTAACAGATGAGTTCTCGTCCGAAACCCTGATACTCCGAAAGAGATTGTCCAGTTTGTACACGAGGTGCGTCCAGTTTTTGCCGTGACCCTCTCTACTCTTTTGCACATGCTATGCGGGTGAAATGATGATACCATGCCAAGTTCCAACATTTTCAGAGTTCATTTTGTAGTGATTTTCAATTTCACCGTCATTTAGCTCTCTAAACAAATCGGTAAATGAATGAAAAACAGCAAATGATGTCAGAACGTGTTGGAAATTGATGACGTCGCTTTGAATGATGCATGCTGAACACAAAAATAGGCTGGAGTTCAAATAAGTTTAAAAAACATTGAGGTGCCCGCGTAACAGATGAGTTCTCGTCCGAAACCCTGATACTCCGAAAGAGATTGTCCAGTATTTACACGAGGTGCGTCCAGTTTTCGCCGTGACCCTGTCTACTCTTTTGCACATGCTACGCGGGTGAAATGATGATACCATGCCAAGTTCCAAAATTTTCAGAGTTCATTTTGTAGTGATTTTCAATTTCACCGTCATTTAGCTCCCTAAACAAATCGGTAAATGACTGAAAAACAGCAAATGATGTCAGAACGTGTTGGAAATTGATGACGTCGCTTTGAATGATGCATACTGAACGCACAAATAGGCTGGAGTTCAAATAAGTTTAAAAAACATTGAGGTGCCCGCGTAACAGATGAGTTCTCGTCCGAAACCCTGATACTCCGATAGACATTGTCCAGTTTGTACACGAGGTGCGTCCAGTTTTGGCCGTGACCCTCTCTACTCTTTTGCACATGCTGTGCGGGTGAAATGATGATACCATGCCAAGTTCAAACATTTTCAGAGTTCATTTTGTAGTGATTTTCAATTTCACCGTCATTTAGCTCTCTAAACAAATCGGTAAATGACTGAAAAACAGCAAATGATGTCAGAACATGTTGGAAATTGATGACGTCGCTTTGAAAGATGCATACTGAACGCAAAAATAGGCTGGAGTTCAAATAAGTTTAAAAAACATTGAAGTGCCCGTGTAACAGATGAGTTCTCGTCCGAAACCCTGATACTCCGAAAGAGATTGTCCAGTTTGTACACGAGGTGCGTCCAGTTTTTGCCGTGACCCTCTCTACTCTTTTGCACATGCTGTGCGGGTGAAATGATGATACCATGCCAAGTTCCAACATTTTCAGAATTCATTTTGTAGTGATTTTCAATTTCACCGTCATTTAGCTCTCGAAACAAATCGGGAAATGAATGAAAAACAGCAAATGATGTCAGAACGTGTTGGAAATTGATGACGTCGATTTGAATGATGCATGCTGAACGCGGAAATAGGCTGGAGTTCAAATAAGTTTAAAAAACATTGAGGTGCCCGCATAACAGATGAGTTCTCGTCCGAAACCCTGATACTCCGAAAGAGATTGTCCACTTTGTACACGAGGTGCGTCCAGTTTTCGCCGTGACCCTCTCTACTCTTTTGCACATGCTATGCGGGTGAAATGATGATACCATGCCAAGTTCCAACATTTTCAGAGTTCATTTTGTAGTGATTTTCAATTTCACCGTCATTTAGCTCTCTAGACAAATCGGTAAATGACTGAAAAACAGCAAATGATGTCTGAACGTGTTGGAAATTGATGACGTCGCTTTGAATGATGCATACTGAACGCAAAAATAGGCTGGAGTTCAAATAAGTTTAAAAAACATTGAGGTGCCCGCGTAACAGATGAATTCTCGTCCGAAACCTGATACTCCGAAAGACATTGTCCAGTTTGTACACGAGGTGCGTCCAGTTTTCGCCGTGACCCTCTCTACTCTTTTGCACATGCTACGCGGGTGAAATGATGATACCATGCCAGGTTCCAACATTATCAGAGTTAATTTTGTAGTGATTTTCAATTTCACCGTCATTTAGCTCTCTAAACAAATCGGTTAATGACTGAAAAACAGCAAATGATGTCAGAACGTGTTGGAAATTGATGATGTCGCTTTGAATGATACATACTGAACGCAAAAATAGGCTGGAGTTCAAATAAGTTTAAAAAACATTGAAGTCCCCGTGTAACAGATGAGTTCTCGTCCGAAACCCTGATATTCCGAAAGAGATTGTCAAGTTTGTACACGAGGTGCGTCCAGTTTTTGCCGTGACCCTCTCTACTCTTTTGCACATGCTGTGCGGGTGAAATGATGATACCATGCCAAGTTCCAACATTTTCAGAGTTCATTTTGTAGTGATTTTCAATTTCACCGTCATTTAGCTCTCTAAAACAAATCGGTAAATGACTGAAAAACAGCAAATGATGTCGGAACATGCTGGAAATTGATGATGTCGCTTTCAATGATGCATGCTGAACGCAGAAACAGGCTGGAGTTCAAATAATTTTAAAAAACATTGAAGTGCCCGTGTAACAGATGAGTTCTCGTCCGAAACCCTGATACTCCGAAAGAGATTGTCCAGTTTGTACACGAGGTGCGTCCAGTTTTTGCCGTGACCCTCTCTACTCTTTTGCACATGCTATGCGGGTGAAATGATGATACCATGCCAAGTTCCAACATTTTCAGAGTTCATTTTGTAGTGATTTTCAATTTCACCGTCATTTAGCTCTCTAAACAAATCGGTAAATGAATGAAAAACAGCAAATGATGTCAGAACGTGTTGGAAATTGATGACGTCGCTTTGAATGATGCATGCTGAACACAAAAATAGGCTGGAGTTCAAATAAGTTTAAAAAACATTGAGGTGCCCGCGTAACAGATGAGTTCTCGTCCGAAACCCTGATACTCCGAAAGAGATTGTCCAGTATTTACACGAGGTGCGTCCAGTTTTCGCCGTGACCCTGTCTACTCTTTTGCACATGCTATGCGGGTGAAATGATGATACCATGCCAAGTTCCAAAATTTTCAGAGTTCATTTTGTAGTGATTTTCAATTTCACCGTCATTTAGCTCTCTAAACAAATCGGTAAATGACTGAAAAACAGCAAATGATGTCAGAACGTGTTGGAAATTGATGACGTCGCTTTGAATGATGCATACTGAACGCAAAAATAGGCTGGAGTTCAAATAAGTTTAAAAAACATTGAGGTGCCCGCGTAACAGATGAGTTCTCGTCCGAAACCCTGATACTCCGATAGACATTGTCCAGTTTGTACACGAGGTGCGTCCAGTTTTGGCCGTGACCCTCTCTACTCTTTTGCACATGCTGTGCGGGTGAAATGATGATACCATGCCAAGTTCAAACATTTTCAGAGTTCATTTTGTAGTGATTTTCAATTTCACCGTCATTTAGCTCTCTAAACAAATCGGTAAATGACTGAAAAACAGCAAATGATGTCAGAACATGTTGGAAATTGATGACGTCGCTTTGAAAGATGCATACTGAACGCAAAAATAGGCTGGAGTTCAAATAAGTTTAAAAAACATTGAAGTGCCCGCGTAACAGATGAGTTCTCGTCCGAAACCCTGATACTCCGAAAGAGATTGTCCAGTTTGTACACGAGGTGCGTCCAGTTTTTGCCGTGACCCTCTCTACTCTTTTGCACATGCTGTGCGGGTGAAATGATGATACCATGCCAAGTTCCAACATTTTCAGAATTCATTTTGTAGTGATTTTCAATTTCACCGTCATTTAGCTCTCGAAACAAATCGGGAAATGAATGAAAAACAGCAAATGATGTCAGAACGTGTTGGAAATTGATGACGTCGATTTGAATGATGCATGCTGAACGCGGAAATAGGCTGGAGTTCAAATAAGTTTAAAAAACATTGAGGTGCCCGCATAACAGATGAGTTCTCGTCCGAAACCCTGATACTCCGAAAGAGATTGTCCACTTTGTACACGAGGTGCGTCCAGTTTTCGCCGTGACCCTCTCTACTCTTTTGCACATGCTATGCGGGTGAAATGATGATACCATGCCAAGTTCCAACATTTTCAGAGTTCATTTTGTAGTGATTTTCAATTTCACCGTCATTTAGCTCTCTAGACAAATCGGTAAATGACTGAAAAACAGCAAATGATGTCTGAACGTGTTGGAAATTGATGACGTCGCTTTGAATGATGCATACTGAACGCAAAAATAGGCTGGAGTTCAAATAAGTTTAAAAAACATTGAGGTGCCCGCGTAACAGATGAATTCTCGTCCGAAACCTGATACTCCGAAAGACATTGTCCAGTTTGTACACGAGGTGCGTCCAGTTTTCGCCGTGACCCTCTCTACTCTTTTGCACATGCTACGCGGGTGAAATGATGATACCATGCCAGGTTCCAACATTATCAGAGTTAATTTTGTAGTGATTTTCAATTTCACCGTCATTTAGCTCTCTAAACAAATCGGTTAATGACTGAAAAACAGCAAATGATGTCAGAACGTGTTGGAAATTGATGATGTCGCTTTGAATGATACATACTGAACGCAAAAATAGGCTGGAGTTCAAATAAGTTTAAAAAACATTGAAGTCCCCGTGTAACAGATGAGTTCTCGTCCGAAACCCTGATACTCCGAAAGAGATTGTCAAGTTTGTACACGAGGTGCGTCCAGTTTTTGCCGTGACCCTCTCTACTCTTTTGCACATGCTGTGCGGGTGAAATGATGATACCATGCCAAGTTCCAACATTTTCAGAGTTCATTTTGTAGTGATTTTCAATTTCACCGTCATTTAGCTCTCTAAAACAAATCGGTAAATGACTGAAAAACAGCAAATGATGTCGGAACATGCTGGAAATTGATGATGTCGCTTTCAATGATGCATGCTGAACGCAGAAACAGGCTGGAGTTCAAATAATTTTAAAAAACATTGAAGTGCCCGTGTAACAGATGAGTTCTCGTCCGAAACCCTGATACTCCGAAAGAGATTGTCCAGTTTGTACACGAGGTGCGTCCAGTTTTTGCCGTGACCCTCTCTACTCTTTTGCACATGCTATGCGGGTGAAATGATGATACCATGCCAAGTTCCAACATTTTCAGAGTTCATTTTGTAGTGATTTTCAATTTCACCGTCATTTAGCTCTCTAAACAAATCGGTAAATGAATGAAAAACAGCAAATGATGTCAGAACGTGTTGGAAATTGATGACGTCGCTTTGAATGATGCATGCTGAACACAAAAATAGGCTGGAGTTCAAATAAGTTTAAAAAACATTGAGGTGCCCGCGTAACAGATGAGTTCTCGTCCGAAACCCTGATACTCCGAAAGAGATTGTCCAGTATTTACACGAGGTGCGTCCAGTTTTCGCCGTGACCCTGTCTACTCTTTTGCACATGCTATGCGGGTGAAATGATGATACCATGCCAAGTTCCAAAATTTTCAGAGTTCATTTTGTAGTGATTTTCAATTTCACCATCATTTAGCTCTCTAAACAAATCGGTAAATGACTGAAAAACAGCAAATGATGTCAGAACGTGTTGGAAATTGATGACGTCGTTTTGAATGATGCATACTGAACGCAAAAATAGGCTGGAGTTCAAATAAGTTTAAAAAACATTGAGGTGCCCGCGTAACAGATGAGTTCTCGTCCGAAACCCTGATACTCCGATAGACATTGTCCAGTTTGTACACGAGGTGCGTCCAGTTTTGGCCGTGACCCTCTCTACTCTTTTGCACATGCTGTGCGGGTGAAATGATGATACCATGCCAAGTTCAAACATTTTCAGAGTTCATTTTGTAGTGATTTTCAATTTCACCGTCATTTAGCTCTCTAAACAAATCGGTAAATGACTGAAAAACAGCAAATGATGTCAGAACATGTTGGAAATTGATGACGTCGCTTTGAAAGATGCATACTGAACGCAAAAATAGGCTGGAGTTCAAATAAGTTTAAAAAACATTGAAGTGCCCGTGTAACAGATGAGTTCTCGTCCGAAACCCTGATACTCCGAAAGAGATTGTCCAGTTTGTACACGAGGTGCGTCCAGTTTTTGCCGTGACCCTCTCTACTCTTTTGCACATGCTGTGCGGGTGAAATGATGATACCATGCCAAGTTCCAACATTTTCAGAATTCATTTTGTAGTGATTTTCAATTTCACCGTCATTTAGCTCTCGAAACAAATCGGGAAATGAATGAAAAACAGCAAATGATGTCAGAACGTGTTGGAAATTGATGACGTCGATTTGAATGATGCATGTTGAACGCGGAAATAGGCTGGAGTTCAAATAAGTTTAAAAAACATTGAGGTGCCCGCATAACAGATGAGTTCTCGTCCGAAACCCTGATACTCCGAAAGAGATTGTCCACTTTGTACACGAGGTGCGTCCAGTTTTCGCCGTGACCCTCTCTACTCTTTTGCACATGCTATGCGGGTGAAATGATGATACCATGCCAAGTTCCAACATTTTCAGAGTTCATTTTGTAGTGATTTTCAATTTCACCGTCATTTAGCTCTCTAAACAAATCGGTAAATGACTGAAAAACAGCAAATGATGTCAGAACGTGTTGGAAATTGATGACGTCGCTTTGAATGATGCATACTGAACGCAAAAATAGGCTGGAGTTCAAATAAGTTTAAAAAACATTGAGGTGCCCGCGTAACAGATGAATTCTCGTCCGAAACCTGATACTCCGAAAGACATTGTCCAGTTTGTACACGAGGTGCGTCCAGTTTTCGCCGTGACCCTCTCTACTCTTTTGCACATGCTATGCGGGTGAAATGATGATACCATGCCAGGTTCCAACATTTTCAGAGTTAATTTTGTAGTGATTTTCAATTTCACCGTCATTTAGCTCTCTAAACAAATCGGTTAATGACTGAAAAACAGCAAATGATGTCAGAACGTGTTGGAAATTGATGATGTCGCTTTGAATGATACATACTGAACGCAAAAATAGGCTGGAGTTCAAATAAGTTTAAAAAACATTGAAGTCCCCGTGTAACAGATGAGTTCTCGTCCGAAACCCTGATACTCCGAAAGAGATTGTCAAGTTTGTACACGAGGTGCGTCCAGTTTTTGCCGTGACCCTCTCTACTCTTTTGCACATGCTGTGCGGGTGAAATGATGATACCATGCCAAGTTCCAACATTTTCAGAGTTCATTTTGTAGTGATTTTCAGTTTCACCGTCATTTAGCTCTCTAAAACAAATCGGTAAATGACTGAAAAACAGCAAATGATGTCGGAACATGCTGGAAATTGATGATGTCGCTTTCAATGATGCATGCTGAACGCAGAAACAGGCTGGAGTTCAAATAATTTTAAGAAACATTGAAGTGCCCGTGTAACAGATGAGTTCTCGTCCGAAACCCTGATACTCCGAAAGAGATTGTCCAGTTTGTACACGAGGTGCGTCCAGTTTTCGCCGTGACCCTCTCTACTCTTTTGCACATGCTATGCGGGTGAAATGATGATACCATGCCAAGTTCCAACATTTTCAGAGTTCATTTTGTAGTGATTTTCAATTTCACCGTCATTTAGCTCTGTAAACAAATCGGTAAATGACTGAAAAACAGCAAATTATGTCTGAACATGTTGGAAATTGATGACGTCGCTTTGAAAGATGCATACTGAACGCAAAAATAGGCTGGAGTTCAAATAAGTTTAAAAAACATTGAAGTGCCCGTGTATCAGATGAGTTCTCGTCCGAAACCCTGATCCTCCGAAAGAGATTGTCCAGTTTGTACACGAGGTGCGTCCAGTTTTTGCCGTGACCCTCTCTACTCTTTTGCACATGCTGTGCGGGTGAAATGATGATACCATGCCAAGTTCCAACATTTTCAAAGTTCATTTTGTAGTGATTTTCAATTTCACCGTCATTTAGCTCTCTAAACAAATCGGTAAATGAATGAAAAACAGCAAATGATGTCAGAACGTGTTGGAAATTGATGACGTCGATTTGAATGATGCATGCTGAACGCGGAAATAGGCTGGAGTTCAAATAAGTTTAAAAAACATTGAGGTGCCTGCATAACAGATGAGTTCTTGTCCGAAACCCTGATACTCCGAAAGAGATTGTCCAGTTTGTACACGAGGTGCGTCCAGTTTTCGCCGTGACCCTCTCTACTCTTTTGCACATACTATGCGGGTGAAATGATGATACCATGCCAAGTTCCAACATTTTCAGAGTTCATTTTGTAGTGATTTTCAATTTCACCGTCATTTAGCTCTCTAAACAAATCGGTAAATGACTGAAAAACAGCAAATGATGTCAGAACGTGTTGGAAATTGATGACGTCGCTTTGAATGATGCATACTGAACGCAAAAATAGGCTGGAGTTCAAATAAGTTTAAAAACATTGAGGTGCCCGCGTAACAGATGAGTTCTCGTCCGAAACCCTGATACTCCGAAAGACATTGTCCAGTTTGTACACGAGGTGCGTCCAGTTTTCGCCGTGACCCTCTCTACTCTTTTGCACATGCTATGCGGGTGAAATGATGATACCATGCCAGGTTCCAACATTTTTAGAGTTAATTTTGTAGTGATTTTCAATTTCACCGTCATTTAGCTCTCTAAACAAATCGGTTAATGACTGAAAAACAGCAAATGATGTCAGAACGTGTTGGAAATTGATGACGTCGCTTTGAAAGATGCATACTGAATGCAAAAATAGGCTGGAGTTCAAATAAGTTTAAAAAACATTGAAGTGCCCGTGTAACAGATGAGTTCTCGTCCGGAACCTTGACACTCCGAAAGAGATTGTCCAGTTTGTACACGAGGTGCGTCCAGTTTTCGCTGTGACCCTCTCTACTCTTTTGCACATGCTATGCGGGTGAAATGATGATACCATGCAAAGTGCCAACATTTTCAGAGTTCATTTTGTAGTGATTTTCAATTTCACCATCATTTAGCTCTCTAAACAAATCGGTAAATGACTAAAAACAGCAAATGATGTCAGAACATGTTGGAAATTGATGATGTCGCTTTGAATGATACATACTGAACGCAAAAATAGGCTGGAGTTCAAATAAGTTTAAAAAACATTGAAGTGCCCGTGTAACAGATGAGTTCTCGTCCGAAACCCTGATACTCCGAAAGAGATTGTCCAGTTTGTACACGAGGTGCGTCCAGTTTTTGCCGTGACCCTCTCTACTCTTTTGCACATGCTGTGCAGGTCAAATGATGATACCATGGCAAGTTCCAACATTTTCAGAGTTCATTTTGTAGTGATTTTCAATTTCACCGTCATTTAGCTCTCTAAACAAATCGGTAAATGACTAAAAAACAGCAAATGATGTCGGAACATGCTGGAAATTGATGATGTCGCTTTCAATGATGCATGCTGAACGCAGAAACAGGCTGGAGTTCAAATAATTTTAAAAAACATTGAAGTGCCCGTGTAACAGATGAGTTCTCGTCCGAAACCCTGATACTCCGAAAGAGATTGTCCAGTTTGTACACGAGGTGCGTCCAGTTTTCGCCGTGAACCTCTCTACTCTTTTGCACATGCTATGCGGGTGAAATGATGATACCATGCCAAGTTCCAACATTTTCAGAGTTCATTTTGTAGTGATTTTCAATTTCACCGTCATTTAGCTCTCTAAACAAATCGGTAAATGACTGAAAAACAGCAAATGATGCCAGAACGTGTTGGAAATTGATGACGTTGCTTTGAATGATGCATACTGAACGCAAAAATAGGCTGGAGTTCAAATAAGTTTAAAAAACATTGAGGTGCCCGCGTAACAGATGAGTTCTCGTCCGAAACCCTGATACTCTGATAGACATTGTCTAGTTTGTACACGAGGTGCGTCCAGTTTTCGCCGTGACCCTCTCTACTCTTTTGCACATGCTATGCGGGTGAAATGATGATACCATGCCAGGTTCCAATATTTTCAGAGTTAATTTTGTAGTGATTTTCAATTTCACCGTCATTTAGCTCTCTAAACAAATCGGTAAATGACTGAAAAACAGCAAATGAGGTCAGAACGTGTTGGAAATTGATGACGTCGCTTTGAAAGACGCATACTGAACGAAAAAATAGGCTGGAGTTCAAATAAGTTTAAAAAACATTGAAGTGCCCGTGTAACAGATGAGTTCTTGTCCGAAACCTTCACACTCCGAAAGAGATTGTCCAGTTTGTACAAGAGGTGCGTCCAGTTTTCGCTGTGACCCTCTCTACTCTTTTGCACATGCTATGCGGGTGAAATGATGATACCATGCCAAGTTCCAACATTTTCAGAGTTCATTTTGTAGTGATTTTCAATTTCACCATCATTTAGCTCTCTAAACAAATCGGTAAATGACTGAAAAACAGCAAATGATGTCAGAACATGTTGGAAATTGATGAGGTCGCTTTGAATGATGCATACTGAATGCAAAAATAGGCTGGAGTTCAAATAAGTTTAAAAAACATTGAAGTGCCCGTGTAACAGATGAATTCTCGTCCGAAACCCTGATACTCCGAAAGAGATTGTCCAGTTTGTACACGAGGTGCGTCCAGTTTTTGCCGTGACCCTCTCTACTCTTTTGCACATGCTGTGCGGGTGAAATGATGATACCATGCCAAGTTCCAACATTTTCAGAGTTCATTTTGTAGTGATTTTCAATTTCACCGTCATTTAGCTCTCTAAACAAATCGGTAAATGACTGAAAAACAGCAAATGATGTCGGAACATGCTGGAATTGATGATGTCGCTTTCAATGATGCATGCTGAACGCAGAAACAGGCTGGAGTTCAAATAAGTTTAAAAAACATTGAAGTGCCCGTGTAACAGATGAGTTCTCGTCCGAAACCCTGATACTCCGAAAGAGATTGTCCAGTTTGTACACGAGGTGCGTCCAGTTTTTGCCGTGACCCTCTCTACTCTTTTGCACATGCTGTGCGGGTGAAATGATGATACCATGCCAAGTTCCAACATTTTCAGAGTTCATTTTGTAGTGATTTTCAATTTCACCATCATTTAGCTCTCTAAACAAATCGGTAAATGACTGAAAAATAGCAAACGATGTCAGAACGTGTTGGAAATTGATGACGTCGCTTTGAATGATGCATACTGAACGCAAAAATAGGCTGGAGTTCAAATAAGTTCAAAAAACATTGAAGTGCCCGTGTAACAGATGAGTTCTTGTCCGAAACCCGGATACTCCGAAAGAGATTTTCCAGTTTGTACACGAGGTGCGTCCAGTTTTCGCTGTGAACCTCTCTACTCTTTTGCACATGCTAGGCGGTTGAAATGATGATACCATGCCAAGTTCCAACATTTTCAGAGTTCATTCTGTAGTGATTTTCAATTTCACAATCATTTAGCTCTCTAAACAAATCGGTAAATGACTGAAAAACAGCAAATGATGACAGCACGTGTTGGCAATTGATGACGTCGCTTTGAATGATGCATACTGAACACAAAAATAGGCTGGAGTTCAAATAAGTTTAAAAATATTGAAGTGCCTGCGTAACAGATGAGTTCTCGTCCGAAACCCTGATACTCCGATAGACATTGTCCAGTTTGTACACGAGGTGCGTCCAGTTTTCGCCGTGACCCTCTCTACTCTTTTGCACATGGTATGCGGGTGAAATGATGATACCATGCCAGGTTCCAATATTTTCAGAGTTAATTTTGTAGTGATTTTCAATTTCACCGTCATTTAGCTCTCTAAACAAATCGGTAAATGACTGAAAAACAGCAAATGAGGTCAGAACGTGTTGGAAATTGATGACGTCGCTTTGAAAGACGCATACTGAACGAAAAAATAGGCTGGAGTTCAAATGAGTTTAAAAAACATTGAAGTGCCCGTGTAACAGATGAGTTCTCGTCCGAAACCTTCACACTCCGAAAGAGATTGTCCAGTTTCTACACGAGGTGCGTCCAGTTTTCGTTGTGACTCTCTCTACTCTTTTGCACATGCTATGCGGGTGAAATGATGATACCATGCCAAGTTCCAACATTTTCAGAGTTCATTTTGTAGTGATTTTCAATTTCACCATCATTTAGCTCTCTAAACAAATCGGTAAATGACTGAAAAACAGCAAATGATGTCAGAACGTGTTGGAAATTGATGAGGTCGCTTTGAATGATGCATACTGAATGCAAAAATAGGCTGGAGTTCAAATAAGTTTAAAAAACATTGAAGTGCCCGTGTAACAGATGAATTCTCGTCCGAAACCCTGATACTCCGAAAGAGATTGTCCAGTTTGTACACGAGGTGCGTCCACTTTTTGTCGTGACCCTCTCTACTCTTTTGCACATGCTGTGCGGGTGAAATGATGATACCATGCCAAGTTCCAACATTTTCAGAGTTCATTTTGTAGTGATTTTCAATTTCACCGTCATTTAGCTCTCTAAACAAATCGGTAAATGACTGAAAAACAGCAAATGATGTCGGAACATGCTGGAAATTGATGACGTCGCTTTCAATGATGCATGCTGAACGCAGAAACAGGCTGGAGTTCAAATAAGTTTAAAAAACATTGAAGTGCCCGTGTAACAGATGAGTTCTGCTCCGAAACCCTGATACTCCGAAAGAGATTGTCCAGTTTGTACACGACGTGCGTCCAGTTTTCGCCGTGACCCTCTCTACTCTTTTGCACATGCTATGCGGGTGAAATGATGATACCATGCCAAGTTCCAACATTTTCAGAGTTCATTTTGTAGTGATTTTCAATTTCACCGTCATTTAGCTCTCTAAACAAATCGGTAAATGACTGAAAAACAGCAAATGATGTCAGAACGTGTTGGAAATTGATGACGTCGCTTTGAATGATGCATGCTGAACGCAGAAATAGGCTGGAGTTCAAATAAGTTTAAAAAAAATTGAGGTGCCCGCGTAACAGATGAGTTCTCGTCCGAAACCCTGATACTCCGAAAGAGATTGTCCAGTTTGTACACGAGGTGCGTCCAGTTTTCGCCGTGACCCTCTCTACTCTTTTGCACATGCTATGCGGGTGAAATGATGATACCATGCCAACTTCCAAAATTTTCAGAGTTCATTTTGTAGTGATTTTCAATTTCACCGTCATTTAGCTCTCTAAACAAATCGGTAAATGACTGAAAAACAGCAAATGATGTCAGAACGTGTTGGAAATTGATGACGTCGCTTTGAATGATGCATACTGAACGCAAAAATAGGCTGGAGTTCAAATAAGTTTAAAAAACATTGAGGTGCCCGCGTAACAGATGAGTTCTCGTCCGAAACCCTGATACTCCGATAGACATTGTGCAGTTTGTACACGAGGTGCGTCCAGTTTTCGCCGTGACCCTCTCTACTCTTTTGCACATGCTATGCGGGTGAAATGATGATACCATGCCAGGTTCCAATATTTTCAGAGTTAATTTTGTAGTGATTTTCAATTTCACCGTCATTTAGCTCTCTAAACAAATCGGTAAATGACTGAAAAACAGCAAATGAGGTCAGAACGTGTTGGAAATTGATGACGTCGCTTTGAAAGACGCATACTGAATGAAAAAATAGGCTGGAGTTCAAATGAGTTTAAAAAACATTGAAGTGCCCGTGTAACAGATGAGTTCTCGTCCGAAACCTTCACACTCCGAAAGAGATTGTCCAGTTTGTACACGAGGTGCGTCCAGTGTTCGCCGTGACCCTCTCTACTGTTTTGCACATGCTATGCGGGTGAAATGATGATACCATGCCAAGTTCCAACATTTTCAGAGTTCATTTTGTAGTGATTTTCAATTTCACCATTATTTAGCTCTCTAAACAAATCGGTAAATGACTGAAAAACAGCAAATGATGTCAGAACGTGTTGGAAATTGATGACGTCGCTTTGAATGATGCATACTGAACGCAAAAATAGGCTGGAGTTCAAATAAGTTTAAAAAACATTGAGGTGCCCGCGTAACAGATGAGTTCTCGTCCGAAACCCTGATGCTCCGATAGACATTGTCCAGTTTGTACACGAGGTGCGTCCAGTTTTGGCCGTGACCCTCTCTACTCTTTTGCACATGCTGTGCGGGTGAAATGATGATACCATGCCAAGTTCAAACATTTTCAGAGTTCATTTTGTAGTGATTTTCAATTTCACCGTCATTTAGCTCTCTAAACAAATCGGTAAATGACTGAAAAACAGAAAATGATGTCAGAACATGTTGGAAATTGATGACGTCGCTTTGAAAGATGCATACTGAAGGCAAAAATAGGCTGGAGTTCAAATAAGTTTAAAAAACATTGAAGTGCCCGTGTAACAGATGAGTTCTCGTCCGAAACCCTGATACTCCGAAAGAGATTGTCCAGTTTGTACACGAGGTGCGTCCAGTTTTTGCCGTGACCCTCTCTACTCTTTTGCACATGCTATGCGGGTGAAATGATGATACCATGCCAGGTTCCAATATTTTCAGAGTTAATTTTGTAGTGATTTTCAATTTCACCGTCATTTATCTCTCTAAACAAATCGGTAAATGACTGAAAAACAGCAAATGAGGTCAGAACGTGTTGGAAATTGATGACGTCGCTTTGAAAGACGCATACTGAACGAAAAAATAGGCTGGAGTTCAAATGAGTTTAAAAAACATTGAAGTGCCCGTGTAACAGATGAGTTCTCGTCCGAAACCTTCACACTCCGAAAGAGATTGTCCAGTTTGTACACGAGGTGCGTCCAGTTTTCGCCGTGACCCTCTCTACTGTTTTGCACATGCTATGCGGGTGAAATGATGATACCATGCCAAGTTCCAACATTTTCAGAGTTCATTTTGTAGTGATTTTCAATTTCACCATTATTTAGCTCTCTAAACAAATCGGTAAATGACTGAAAAACAGCAAATGATGTCAGAACGTGTTGGAAATTGATGACGTCGCTTTGAATGATGCATACTGAACGCAAAAATAGGCTGGAGTTCAAATAAGTTTAAAAAACATTGAGGTGCCCGCGTAACAGATGAGTTCTCGTCCGAAACCCTGATACTCCGATAGACATTGTCCAGTTTGTACACGAGGTGCGTCCAGTTTTGGCCGTGACCCTCTCTACTCTTTTGCACATGCTGTGCGGGTGAAATGATGATACCATGCCAAGTTCAAACATTTTCAGAGTTCATTTTGTAGTGATTTTCAATTTCACCGTCATTTAGCTCTCTAAACAAATCGGTAAATGACTGAAAAACAGCAAATGATGTCAGAACATGTTGGAAATTGATGACGTCGCTTTGAAAGATGCATACTGAATGCAAAAATAGGCTGGAGTTCAAATAAGTTTAAAAAACATTGAAGTGCCCGTGTAATAGATGAGTTCTCGTCCGAAACCCTGATACTCCGAAAGAGATTGTCCAGTTTGTACACGAGGTGCGTCCAGTTTTTGCCGTGACCCTCTCTACTCTTTTGCACATGTTGTGCGGGTGAAATGATGATACCATGCCAAGTTCCAACATTTTCAGAGTTCATTTTGTAGTGATTTTCAATTTCACCGTCATTTAGCTCTCTAAACAAATCGGTAAATGACTGAAAAACAGCAAATGATGTCAGAACGTGTTGGAAATTGATGACGTCGCTTTGAATGATGCATACTGAACGCAAAAATAGGCTGGAGTTCAAATAAGTTTAAAAAACATTGAGGTGCCCGCGTAACAGATGAGTTCTCGTCCGAAACCTGATACTCCGAAAGACATTGTCCAGTTTGTACACGAGGTGCGTCCAGTTTTCGCCGTGACCCTCTCTACTCTTTTGCACATGCTATGCGGGTGAAATGATGATACCATGCCAGGTTCCAACATTTTCAGAGTTAATTTTGTAGTGATTTTCAATTTCACCGTCATTTAGCTCTCTAAACAAATCGGTTAATGACTGAAAAACAGCAAATGATGTCAGAACGTGTTGGAAATTGATGACGTCGCTTTGAAAGATGCATACTGAACGCAAAAATAGGCTGGAGTTCAAATAAGTTTAAAAAACATTGAAGTGCCTGTGTAACAGATGAGTTCTCGTCCGTAACCTTGACACTCCGAAAGAGATTGTCCAGTTTGTACACGAGGTGCGTCCAGTTTTCGCTCTGACCCTGTCTACTCTTTTGCACCTGCTATGCGGGTGAAATGATGATACCATGCCAAGTTCCAACATTTTCAGAGTTCATTTTGTAGTGATTTTCAATTTCACCATCATTTAGCTCTCTAAACAAATCGGTAAATGACTGAAAAACAGCAAATGATGTCAGAACGTGTTGGAAATTGATGATGTCGCTTTGAATGATACATACTGAACACAAAAATAGGCTGGAGTTCAAATAAGTTTAAAAAACATTGAAGTGCCCGTGTAACAGATGAGTTCTCGTCCGAAACCCTGATACTCCGAAAGAGATTGTACAATTTGTACACGAGGTGCGTCCAGTTTTTGCCGTGACCCTCTATACTCTTTTGCACATGCTGTGCGGGTGAAATGATGATACCATGCCAAGTTCCAACATTTTCAGAGTTCATTTTGTAGTGATTTTCAATTTCACCGTCATTTAGCTCTCTAAACAAATCGGTAAATGACTGAAAAACAGCAAATGATGTCGGAACATCCTGGAAATTGATGATGTCGCTTTCAATGATGCATGCTGAACGCAGAAACAGGCTGGAGTTCAAATAATTTTATAAAACATTGAAGTGCCCGTGTAACAGATGAGTTCTCGTCCGAAACCCTGATACTCCGAAAGAGATTGTCCAGTTTGTACACGAGGTGCGTCCAGTTTTCGCCGTGACCCTCTCTACTCTTTTGCACATGCTATGCGGGTGAAATGATGATACCATGCCAAGTTCCAACATTTTCAGAGTTCATTTTGTAGTGATTTTCAATTTCACCGTCATTTAGCTCTCTAAACAAATCGGTAAATGACTGAAAAACAGCAAATGATGTCAGAACGTGTTGGAAATTGATGACGTCGCTTTGAATGATGCATGCTGAACGCAGAAATAGGCTGGAGTTCAAATAAGTTTAAAAAACATTGAGGTGCCCGCGTAACAGATGAGTTCTCGTCCGAAACCCTGATACTCCGAAAGAGATTATCTAGTTTGTACACGAGGTGCGTCCAGTTTTCGCCGTGACCCTCTCTACTCTTTTGCACATGCTATGCGGGTGAAATGATGATACCATGCCAAGTTCCAAAATTTTCAGAGTTCATTTTGTAGTGATTTTCAATTTCACCGTCATTCAGCTCTCTAAACAAATCGGTAAATGACTGAAAAACAGCAAATGATGTCAGAACGTGTTGGAAATTGATGATGTTGCTTTGAATGATGCATACTGAACGCAAAAATAGGCTGGAGTTCAAATAAGTTTAAAAACATTGAGGTGCCCGCGTAACAGATGAGTTCTCGTCCGAAACCGTGATACTCCGATAGACATTGTCCAGTTTGTACACGAGGTGCGTCCAGTTTTCGCCGTGACCCTCTCTACTCTTTTGCACATGCTATGTGGGTGAAATGATGATACCATGCCAGGTTCCAATATTTTCATAGTTAATTTTGTAGTGATTTTCAATTTCACCGTCATTTAGCTCTCTAAACAAATCGGTAAATGACTGAAAAACAGCAAATGGGGTCAGAACGTGTTGGAAATTGATGACGTCGCTTTGAAAGACGCATACTGAACGAAAAAATAGGCTGGAGTTCAAATAATTTTAAAAAACATTGAAGTGCCCGTGTAACAGATGAGTTCTCGTCCGAAACCTTCACACTCCGAAAGAGATTGTCCAGTTTGTACACGAGGTGCGTCCAGTTTTCGCTGTGACCCTCTCTACTCTTTTGCACATGCTATGCGGGTGAAATGATGATACCATGCCAAGTTCCAACATTTTCAGAGTTCATTTTGTAGTGATTTTCAATTTCACCATCATTTAGCTCTCTAAACAAATCGGTAAATGACTGAAAAACAGCAAATGATGTCACAACGTGTTGGAAATTGATGAGGTCGCTTTGAATGATGCATACTGAATGCAAAAATAGGCTGGAGTTCAAATAAGATTAAAAAACATTGAAGTGCCCGTGTAACAGATGAATTCTCGTCCGAAACCCTGATACTCCGAAAGAGATTGTCCAGTTTGTACACGAGGTGCGTCCAGTTTTTGCCGTGACCCTCTCTACTCTTTTGCACATGCTGTGCGGGTGAAATGATGATACCATGCCAAGTTCCAACATTTTCAGAGTTCATTTTGTAGTGATTTTCAATTTCACCGTCATTTAGCTCCCTAAACAAATCGGTATATGACTGAAAAACAGCAAATGATGTCGGAACGTGTTGGAAATTGATGACGTCGCTTTGAATGATGCATACTGAACGCAAAAATAGGCTGGAGTTCAAATAAGTTTAAAAAACATTGAGGTGCCCGCGTAACAGATGAGTTCTCGTCCGAAACCCTGATACTCCGATAGACATTGTCCAGTTTGTACACGAGGTGCGTCCAGTTTTCGCCGTGACCCTCTCTACTCTTTTGCACATGCTATGCGGGTGAAATGATGATACCATGCCAGGTTCCAATATTTTCAGAGTTAATTTTGTAGTGATTTTCAATTTCACCGTCATTTAGCTCTCTAAACAAATCGGTAAATGACTGAAAAACAGCAAATGAGGTCAGAACGTGTTGGAAATTGATGACGTCGCTTTGAAAGACGCATACTGAACGAAAAAATAGGCTGGAGTTCAAATAAGTTTAAAAAACATTAAAGTGCCCATGTAACAGATGAGTTCTCGTCCGAAACCTTCACACTCCGAAAGAGATTGTCCAGTTTGTACACGAGGTGCGTCCTGTTTTCGCTGTGACGCTCTCTACTCTTTTGCACATGCTATGCGGGTGAAATGATGATACCATGCCAAGTTCCAACATTTTCAGAGTTCATTTTGTAGTGATTTTCAATTTCACCATCATTTAGCTCTCTAAACAAATCGGTAAATGACTGAAAAACAGCAAATGATGTCAGAACGTGTTGGAAATTGATGAGGTCGCTTTGAATGATGCATACTGAATGCAAAAATAGGCTGGAGTTCAAATAAGTTTAAAAAACATTGAAGTGCCCGTGTAACAGATGAATTCTCGTCCGAAACCCTGATACTCCGAAAGAGATTGTACAATTTGTACATGAGGTGCGTCCAGTTTTTGCCGTGACCCTCTATACTCTTTTGCACATGCTGTGCGGGTGAAATGATGATACCATGCCAAGTTCCAACATTTTCAGAGTTCATTTTGTAGTGATTTTCAATTTCACCGTCATTTAGCTCTCTAAACAAATCGGTAAATGACTGAAAAACAGCAAATGATGTCGGAACATCCTGGAAATTGATGATGTCGCTTTCAATGATGCATGCTGAACGCAGAAACAGGCTGGAGTTCAAATAATTTTATAAAACATTGAAGTGCCCGTGTAACAGATGAGTTCTCGTCCGAAACCCTGATACTCCGAAAGAGATTGTCCAGTTTGTACACGAGGTGCGTCCAGTTTTCGCCGTGACCCTCTCTACTCTTTTGCACATGCTATGCGGGTGAAATGATGATACCATGCCAAGTTCCAACATTTTCAGAGTTCATTTTGTAGTGATTTTCAATTTCACCGTCATTTAGCTCTCTAAACAAATCGGTAAATGACTGAAAAACAGCAAATGATGTCAGAACGTGTTGGAAATTGATGACGTCGCTTTGAATGATGCATGCTGAACGCAGAAATAGGCTGGAGTTCAAATAAGTTTAAAAAACATTGAGGTGCCCGCGTAACAGATGAGTTCTCGTCCGAAACCCTGATACTCCGAAAGAGATTATCTAGTTTGTACACGAGGTGCGTCCAGTTTTCGCCGTGACCCTCTCTACTCTTTTGCACATGCTATGCGGGTGAAATGATGATACCATGCCAAGTTCCAAAATTTTCAGAGTTCATTTTGTAGTGATTTTCAATTTCACCGTCATTCAGCTCTCTAAACAAATCGGTAAATGACTGAAAAACAGCAAATGATGTCAGAACGTGTTGGAAATTGATGATGTTGCTTTGAATGATGCATACTGAACGCAAAAATAGGCTGGAGTTCAAATAAGTTTAAAAAACATTGAGGTGCCCGCGTAACAGATGAGTTCTCGTCCGAAACCGTGATACTCCGATAGACATTGTCCAGTTTGTACACGAGGTGCGTCCAGTTTTCGCCGTGACCCTCTCTACTCTTTTGCACATGCTATGTGGGTGAAATGATGATACCATGCCAGGTTCCAATATTTTCATAGTTAATTTTGTAGTGATTTTCAATTTCACCGTCATTTAGCTCTCTAAACAAATCGGTAAATGACTGAAAAACAGCAAATGGGGTCAGAACGTGTTGGAAATTGATGACGTCGCTTTGAAAGACGCATACTGAACGAAAAAATAGGCTGGAGTTCAAATAATTTTAAAAAACATTGAAGTGCCCGTGTAACAGATGAGTTCTCGTCCGAAACCTTCACACTCCGAAAGAGATTGTCCAGTTTGTACACGAGGTGCGTCCAGTTTTCGCTGTGACCCTCTCTACTCTTTTGCACATGCTATGCGGGTGAAATGATGATACCATGCCAAGTTCCAACATTTTCAGAGTTCATTTTGTAGTGATTTTCAATTTCACCATCATTTAGCTCTCTAAACAAATCGGTAAATGACTGAAAAACAGCAAATGATGTCACAACGTGTTGGAAATTGATGAGGTCGCTTTGAATGATGCATACTGAATGCAAAAATAGGCTGGAGTTCAAATAAGATTAAAAAACATTGAAGTGCCCGTGTAACAGATGAATTCTCGTCCGAAACCCTGATACTCCGAAAGAGATTGTCCAGTTTGTACACGAGGTGCGTCCAGTTTTTGCCGTGACCCTCTCTACTCTTTTGCACATGCTGTGCGGGTGAAATGATGATACCATGCCAAGTTCCAACATTTTCAGAGTTCATTTTGTAGTGATTTTCAATTTCACCGTCATTTAGCTCCCTAAACAAATCGGTATATGACTGAAAAACAGCAAATGATGTCGGAACGTGTTGGAAATTGATGACGTCGCTTTGAATGATGCATACTGAACGCAAAAATAGGCTGGAGTTCAAATAAGTTTAAAAAACATTGAGGTGCCCGCGTAACAGATGAGTTCTCGTCCGAAACCCTGATACTCCGATAGACATTGTCCAGTTTGTACACGAGGTGCGTCAGTTTTCGCCGTGACCCTCTCTACTCTTTTGCACATGCTATGCGGGTGAAATGATGATACCATGCCAGGTTCCAATATTTTCAGAGTTAATTTTGTAGTGATTTTCAATTTCACCGTCATTTAGCTCTCTAAACAAATCGGTAAATGACTGAAAAACAGCAAATGAGGTCAGAACGTGTTGGAAATTGATGACGTCGCTTTGAAAGACGCATACTGAACGAAAAAATAGGCTGGAGTTCAAATAAGTTTAAAAAACATTAAAGTGCCCATGTAACAGATGAGTTCTCGTCCGAAACCTTCACACTCCGAAAGAGATTGTCCAGTTTGTACACGAGGTGCGTCCTGTTTTCGCTGTGACCCTCTCTACTCTTTTGCACATGCTATGCGGGTGAAATGATGATACCATGCCAAGTTCCAACATTTTCAGAGTTCATTTTGTAGTGATTTTCAATTTCACCATCATTTAGCTCTCTAAACAAATCGGTAAATGACTGAAAAACAGCAAATGATGTCAGAACGTGTTGGAAATTGATGAGGTCGCTTTGAATGATGCATACTGAATGCAAAAATAGGCTGGAGTTCAAATAAGTTTAAAAAACATTGAAGTGCCCGTGTAACTGATGAATTCTCGTCCGAAACCCTGATACTCCGAAAGAGATTGTCCAGTTTGTACACGAGGTGCGTCCAGTTTTTGCCGTGACCCTCTCTACTCTTTTGCACATGCTGTGCGGGTGAAATGATGATACCATGCCAAGTTCCAACATTTTCAGAGTTCATTTTGTAGTGATTTTCAATTTCACCGTCATTTAGCTCTCTAAACAAATCGGTAAATGACTGAAAAACATCAACTGATGTCAGAACGTGTTGGAAATTGATGACGTCGCTATGAATGATGCATACTGAACGCAAAAATAGGCTGGAGTTCAAATAAGTTTAAAAAACATTGAAGTGCCCGTGTAACAGATGAGTTCTCATCTGAAACCCTGATACTCCGAAAGAGATTGTCTAG
This sequence comes from Aegilops tauschii subsp. strangulata, assembly GCF_002575655.3. Lineage (NCBI taxonomy): Eukaryota > Viridiplantae > Streptophyta > Magnoliopsida > Poales > Poaceae > Aegilops > Aegilops tauschii. The sequence continues at coordinate 126,054,773 of NC_053041.3, forward strand.
TTTGTACACGAGGTGCGTCCAGTTTTCGCCGTGACCCTCTCTACTCTTTTGCACATGCTATGCGGGTGAAATGATGATACCATGCCAAGTTCCACCATTTTCAGAGTTCATTTTGTAGTGATTTTCAATTTCACCGTCATTTAGCTCTCTAAACAAATCGGTAAATGACTGAAAAACAGAAAATGATGTCAGAATGTGTTGGGAATTGATGACGTCGCTTTGAATGATGCATACTGAACGCAAAAATAGGCTGGAGTTCAAATAAGTTTAAAAAACATTGAGGTGCCCGCGTAACAGATGAGTTCTCGTCCGAAACCCTGATACTCCGATAGACATTGTCCAGTTTGTACACGAGGTGCGTCCAGTTTTCGCCGTGACCCTCTCTACTCTTTTGCACATGCTATCCGGGTGAAATGATGATACCATGCCAGGTTCCAACATTTTCAGAGTTAATTTTGTAGTGATTTTCAATTTCACCGTCATTTGGCTCTCTAAACAAATCAGTAAATGACTGAAAAACAGCAAATGATGTCAGAACGTGTTGGAAATTGATGACGTCGCTTTGAAAGATGCATACTGAATGCAAAAATAGGCTGGAGTTCAAATAAGTTTAAAAAACATTGATGTGCCCGTGTAACAGATGAGTTCTCGTCCGAAACCTTGACACTCCGAAAGAGATTGTCCAGTTTGTACACGAGGTGCGTCCAGTTTTCGCTGTGACCCTCTCTACTCTTTTGCACATGCTATGCGGGTGAAATGATGATACCATGCCAAGTTCCAACATTTTCAGAGTTCATTTTGTAGTGATTTTCAATTTCACCATCATTTAGCTCTCTAAACAAATCGGTAAATGACTGAAAAACAGCAAATGATGTCAGAACATGTTGGAAATTGATGAGGTCGCTTTGAATGATGCATACTGAATGCAAAAATAGGCTGGAGTTCAAATAAGTTTAAAAAACATTGAAGTGCCCGTGTAACGGATGAGTTCTCGTCCGAAACCCTGATACTCCGAAAGAGATTGTCCAGTTTGTACACGAGGTGCGTCCAGTTTTTGCCGTGACCCTCTCTACTCTTTTGCACATGCTGTGCGGGTGAAATGATGATACCATGCCAAGTTCCAACATTTTCAGAGTTCATTTTGTAGTGATTTTCAATTTCACTGTCATTTAGCTCTCTAAACAAATCGGTAAATGACTGAAAAACAACAAATGATGTCGGAACATGTTGGAAATTGATGACGTCGCTTTGAATGATGCATGCTGAACGCAGAAATAGGCTGGAGTTCAAATAAGTTTAAAAAACATTGAAGTCCCAGTGTAACAGATGAGTTCTCGTCCGAAACCCTAATACTCCGAAAGAGATTGTCCAGTTTTCGCCGTGACCCTCTCTACTCTTTTGCACATGCTATGCGGGTGAAATGATGATACCATGCCAGGTTCCACCATTTTCAGAGTTCATTTTGTAGTGATTTTCAATTTCACCGTCATTTAGCTCTCTAAGCAAATCGGTAAATGACTGAAAAACAGCAAATGATGTCAGAACGTGTTGGAAATTGATGACATCGCTTTGAATGATGCATACAGAACGCAAAAACAGGCTGGAGTTCAAATAAGTTTAAAAAACATAGAGGTGCCCGCGTAACAGATGAGTTCTCGTCCGAAACCCTGATACTCCGAAAGACATTGTCAATTTTTGTACACGAGGTGCGTCCAGTTTTCGCCGTCACCCTCTCTACTCTTTTGCACATGCTATGCGGGTGAAATGATGATACCATGCCAGGTTCCAACATTTTCATAGTTCATTTTGTAGTGATTTTCAAATTCACCGTCATTTAGCTATCTAAACAAATCGGTAAATGACTGAAAAAAGCAAATGATGTCAGAACGTGTTGGAAATTGATGACGTTGCTTTGAATGATGCATACTGAACGCAAAAATAGGCTGGAGTTCAAATAAGTTTAAAAAACATTGAGCTGCCCGTGTAACAGATGAGTTCTCGTCCGAAACCCTGATACTCCGAAAGAGGTTGTCCAGTTTCTACACGAGGTCTGTCCAGTTTTCGCCGTGACCCTCTCTACTCTTTTTCACATGCTATGTGGGTGAAATGATGATACCATGCCAAGTTCCAACATTTTCAGAGTTCATTTTGTAGTGATTTTCAATTTCACCGTCATTTAGCTCTCTAAACAAATCGGTAAATGACTGAAAACAACAAATGATGTCAGAACGTGTTGGAAATTGATGACGTCACTTTGAATGATGCATATTGAACACAAAAATAGGCTGGAGTTCAAATAAGTTTAAAAAACATTGAAGTGCCCGTGTAACAGATGAGTTCTCGTCCGAAACCCTGATACTCTGAAAGAGATTGTCCAGTTTGTACACGAGGTGCATCCAGTTTTCGTCGTGACCCTCTCTACTCTTTTGCATATGCTATGCGGGTGAAATGATGATACCATGCCAAGTTCCAACATTTTCAGAGTTCAGTTTGTAGTGATTTTCAATTTCACCATTATTTAGCACTCTAAACAAATCGATAAATGTCTGAAAAACAGCAAATGATGTCAGAACGTGTTGGAAATTGATGACGTCGCTTTGAATGATGCATACTGAACGCAAAAATAGGCTGGAGTTCAAATAAGTTCAAAAAACATTGAAGTGCCCGTGTAACAGATGAGTTCTCGTCCGAAACCCTAATACTCCGAAAGAGATTGTCCAGTTTGTACACGTGGTGCGTCCAGTTTTCGCCGTGACCCTGTCTACTCTTTTGCACATGCTATGCGGGTGAAATGATGATACCATGCCAAGTTCCAACATTTTCATAGTTCATTTTGTAGTGATTTTCAATTTCACCGTCATTTAGCTCTCTAAACAAATTGGTAAATGACTGAAAAACAGCAAATGATGTCAGAACGTGTTGGAAATTGATGACATCGCTTTGAATGATGCATACTGAACGCAAAAATAGGCTGGAGTTCAAATAAGTTTAAAAAACATTGAAGTGCCCGTGTAACAGATGAGTTTTCGTCCGAAACCCTGATACTCCGAAAGAGATTGTCCAGTTTGTACACGAGGTGCGTCCAGTTTTTGCCGTGACCCTCTCTACTCTTTTGCACATCCTATGCGGGTGAAATGATGATACCATGCCAGGTTCCAACATTTTCAGAGTTCATTTTGTAGTGATTTTCAATTTCACCGTCATTTAGCTCTCTAAACAAATCGGTAAATGACTGAAAACAACAAATGATGTCAGAACGTGTTGGAATTTGATGACGTCGCTTTAAATGATGCATACTGAACACAAAAATAGGCTGGAGTTCAAATAAGTTTAAAAAACATTGAAGTGCCCGTGTAACAGATGAGTTCTCGTCCGAAACCCTGATACACCGAAAGACATTGTCCAGTTTGTACACGAGGTGCGTCCAGTTTTCGCCGTGACCCTCTCTACTCTTTTGCACATGCTATGCGGGTGAAATGATGATACCATGCCAAGTTCCAACATTTTCAGAGTTCATTTTGTAGTGATTTTCAATTTCACCATCATTTAGCTCTCTAAACAAATCGGTAAATGACTGAAAAACAGCAAATGATATCAGAACGTGTTGGAAATTGATGACGTCGCTTTGAATGATGCATACTGAACGCAAAAATAGGCTGGAGTTCAAATAAGTTTAAAAAACATTGAAGTGCCCGTGTAACAGATGAGTTCTCGTCCGAAACCCTGATACTCCGAAAGAGATTGTCCAGTTTGTACACGAGGTGCGTCCAGTTTTCGCCGCGACCCTCTCTACTCTTTTGCACATGCTATGCGGGTGAAATGATGATACCATGCCAAGTTCCAACATTTTCAGAGTTCATTTTGTAGTGATTTTCAATTTCACCGTCATTTAGCTCTCTAAACAAATCGGTAAATGACTGAAAAACAGCAAATGATGTCAGAACGTGTTGGAAATTGATGACGTCGCTTTCAATGATGCATACTGAACGCAAAAATAGGCTGGAGTTCAAATAAGTTGAAAAAACATTGAAGTGCCCGTGTAACAGATGAGTTCTCGTCCGCAACCCTGGTACTCCGAAAGAGATTGTCCAGTTTGTACATGAGGTGCGTCCAGTTTTCGCCGTGACCCTCTCTCCACTTTTGTACATGTTGTGCGGGTGAAATGATGATACCATGCCAGGTTCCAACATTTTCAGAGTTCATTTTGTAGTGATTTTCAATTTCACCGTCATTTAGCTCTCTAAACAAATCGGTAAATGACTGAAAAACAGCAAATGATGTCAGAACGTGTTGGAAATTGATGACGTCGCTTTCAATGATGCATACTGAACGCAAAAATAGGCTGGAGTTCAAATAAGTTCAAAAAACATTGAAGTGCCCGTGTAACAGATGAGTTCTCGTCCGCAACCCTGGTACTCCGAAAGAGATTGTCCGGTTTGTACATGAGGTGCGTCCAGTTTTCGCCGTGACCCTCTCTCCTCTTTTGGACATGTTGTGCGGGTGAAATGATGATACCATGCCAAGTTCCAACATTTTCAGAGTTCATTTTGTAGTGATTTTGAATTTCACCGTCCTTTAGCTATCTAAACAAATCGCTAAATGACTGAAAACAGCAAATGATGTCAGAACGTGTTGGAAATTGATGACGTCGCTTTGAATGATGCATACTGAACGCAAAAATAGGCTGGAGTTCAAATAAGTTTAAAAAACATTGAAGTGCCCGTGTAACAGATGAGTTCTTGTCCGAAACCCTGATACTCCGAAAGAGATTGTCCAGTTTGTACACGAGGTGCGTCCAGATTTCGCCGTGACCCTCTCTACTCTTTTGCACATGCTATGCGGGTGAAATGATGATACCATGCCAAGTTCCAACATTTTCAGAGTTCAGTTTGTAGTGATTTTCAATTTCACCATCATTTAGCTCTCTAAACAAATCGGTAAATGACTGAAAAACAGCAAATGATGTCAGAACGTGTTGGAAATTGATGACGTCGCTTTGAATGATGCATACTGAACGCAAAAATAGGCTGGAGTTCAAATAAGTTTAAAAAACATTGAAGTGCCCGTGTAACAGATGACTTCTCGTCCGAAACCCTGATACTCCGAAAGAGATTGTCCAGTTTGTACACGAGGTGCGTCCAGTTTTCGCCGCGACCCTCTCTACTCTTTTGCACATTCTATGCGGGTGAAATGATGATACCATGGCAAGTTCCAACATTTTCAGAGTTCATTTTGTAGTGATTTTCAATTTCACCGTCATTTAGCTCTCTAAACAAATCGGTAAATGACTGAAAAACAGCAAATGATGTCAGAACGTGTTGGAAATTGATGACGTCGCTTTCAATGATGCATACTGAACGCAAAAATAGGCTGGAGTTCAAATAAGTTCAAAAAACATTGAAGTGCCCGTGTAACAGATGAGTTCTCATCCGCAACCCTGGTACTCCGAAAGAGATTGTCCAGTTTGTACATGAGGTGCGTCCAGTTTTCGCCGTGACCCTCTCTCCTCTTTTGCACATGTTGTGCGGGTGAAATGATGATACCATGCCAGGTTCCAACATTTTCAGAGTTCATTTTGTAGTGATTTTCAATTTCACCGTCATTTAGCTCTCTAAACAAATCGGTAAATGACTGAAAAACAGCAAATGATGTCAGAACGTGTTAGAAATTGATGACGTCGCTTTCAATGATGCATACTGAACGCAAAAATAGGCTGGAGTTCAAATAAGTTCAAAAAACATTGAAGTGCCCGTGTAACAGATGAGTTCTCGTCCGCAACCCTGGTACTCCGAAAGAGATTGTCCAGTTTGTACATGAGGTGCGTCCAGTTTTCGCCGTGACCCTCTCTCCTCTTTTGCACATGTTGTGCGGGTGAAATGATGATACCATGCCAAGTTCCAACATTTTCAGAGTTCATTTTGTAGTGATTTTGAATTTCACCGTCATTTAGCTATCTAAACAAATCGCTAAATGACTGAAAACAGCAAATGATGTCAGAACGTGTTGGAAATTGATGACGTCGCTTTGAATGATGCATACTGAACGCAAAAATAGGCTGGAGTTCAAATAAGTTTAAAAAACATTGAAGTGCCCATGTAACAGATGAGTTCTTGTCCGAAACCCTGATACTCCGAAAGAGATTGTCCAGTTTGTACACGAGGTGCGTCCAGATTTCGCCGTGACCCTCTCTACTCTTTTGCACATGCTATGCGGGTGAAATGATGATACCATGCCAAGTTCCAACATTTTCAGAGTTCAGTTTGTAGTGATTTTCAATTTCACCATCATTTAGCTCTCTAAACAAATAGGTAAATGACTGAAAAACAGCAAATGATGTCAGAACGTGTAGGAAATTGATGACGTCGCTTTCAATGATGCATACTGAACGCAAAAATAGGCTGGAGTTCAAATAAGTTTAAAAAACATTGAAGTGCCCGTGTAACAGATGAGTTCTCGTCCGCAACCCTGGTACTCCGAAAGAGATTGTCCAGTTTGTACACGAGGTGCGTCCAGTTTTTGCCGTGACCCTCTCTACTCTTTTGCACATGCTGTGCGGGTGAAATGATGATACCATGCCAAGTTCCAACATTTTCAGAGTTCATTTTGTAGTGATTTTCAATTTCACCGTCATTTAGCTCTCTAAACAAATCGGTAAATGACTGAAAAACAGCAAATGATGTCAGAACGTGTTAGAAATTGATGACGTCGCTTTCAATGATGCATACTGAACGCAAAAATAGGCTGGAGTTCAAATAAGTTCAAAAAACATTGAAGTGCCCGTGTAACAGATGAGTTCTCGTCCGCAACCCTGGTACTCCGAAAGAGATTGTCCAGTTTGTACATGAGGTGCGTCCAGTTTTCGCCGTGACCCTCTCTCCTCTTTTGCACATGTTGTGCGGGTGAAATGATGATACCATGCCAAGTTCCAACATTTTCAGAGTTCATTTTGTAGTGATTTTGAATTTCACCGTCATTTAGCTATTTAAACAAATCGCTAAATGACTGAAAACAGCAAATGATGTCAGAACGTGTTGGAAATTGATGACGTCGCTTTGAATGATGCATACTGAACGCAAAAATAGGCTGGAGTTCAAATAAGTTTAAAAAACATTGAAGTGCCCGTGTAACAGATGAGTTCTTGTCCGAAACCCTGATACTCCGAAAGAGATTGTCCAGTTTGTACACGAGGTGCGTCCAGATTTCGCCGTGACCCTCTCTACTCTTTTGCACATGCTATGCGGGTGAAATGATGATACCATGCCAAGTTCCAACATTTTCAGAGTTCAGTTTGTAGTGATTTTCAATTTCACCATCATTTAGCTCTCTAAACAAATCGGTAAATGACTGAAAACAGCAAATGATGTCAGAACGTGTTGGAAATTGATGACGTCGCTTTGAATGATGCATACTGAACGCAAAAATAGGCTGGAGTTCAAATAAGTTTAAAAACATTGAAGTGCCCGTGTAACAGATGACTTCTCGTCCGAAACCCTGATACTCCGAAAGAGATTGTCCAGTTTGTACACGAGGTGCGTCCAGTTTTCGCCGCGACACTCTCTACTCTTTTGCACATGCTATGCGGGTGAAATGATGATACCATGCCAAGTTCCAACATTTTCAGAGTTCATTTTGTAGTGATTTTCAATTTCACCGTCATTTAGCTCTCTAAACAAATCGGTAAATGACTCAAAAACAGCAAATGATGTCAGAACGTGTTGGAAATTGATGACGTCGCTTTCAATGATGCATACTGAACGCAAAAATAGGCTGGAGTTCAAATAAGTTCAAAAAACATTGAAGTGCCCGTGTAACAGATGAGTTCTCGTCCGCAACCCTGGTACTCCGAAAGAGATTGTCCAGTTTGTACATGAGGTGCGTCCAGTTTTCGCCGTGACCCTCTCTCCTCTTTTGCACATGTTGTGCGGGTGAAATGATGATACCATGCCAAGTTCCAACATTTTCAGAGTTCATTTTGTAGTGATTTTGAATTTCACCGTCATTTAGCTATCTAAACAAATCGCTAAATGACTGAAAACAGCAAATGATGTCAGAATGTGTTGGAAATTGATGACGTCGCTTTGAATGATGCATACTGAACGCAAAAATAGGCTGGAGTTCAAATAAGTTTAAAAAACATTGAAGTGCCCGTGTAACAGATGAGTTCTCGTCCGAAACCCTGATACTCCGAAAGAGGTTGTCCAGTTTGTACACGAGGTGCGTCCAGTTTTCGCCGTGACCCTCTCTACTCTTTTGCACATGCTATGTGGGTGAAATGATGATACCATGCCAAGTTCCAACATTTTCATAGTTCATTTTCTAGTGATTTTCAATTTCACCGTCATTTAGCTCTCTAAACAAATAGGTAAATGACTGAAAAAAAGCAAATGATGTCAGAACGTGTTGGAAATTGATGACGTCGCTTTGAATGATGCATACTGAACGCAAAACCAGGCTGGAGTTCAAATAAGTTTAAAAAACATTGAAGTCCCCGTGTAACAGATGAGTTCTCGTCCGAAACCCTGATACTCCGAAAGAGGTTGTCCAGTTTGTACACGAGGTGCGTCCAGTTTTCGCCGTGACCCTCTCTACTCTTTTGCACATGCTATCCGGGTGAAATGATGATACCATGCCAAGTTCCAACATTTTCAGAGTTCAGTTTGTAGTGATTTTCAAGTTCACCATCATTTAGCTCTCTAAACAAATCGGTAAATGACTGAAAAACAGCAAATGATGTCAGAACGTGTTGGAAATTGATGACGTCGCTTTGAATGATGCATACTGAACGCAAAAATAGCCTGGATTTCAAATAAGTTTAAAAAACATTGAAGTGCCCGTGTAACAGATGAGTTCTCGTCCGAAACCCTGATACTCCGAAAGAGATTGTCCAGTTTGTACACGAGGTGCGTCCAGTTTTCGCCGCGACCCTCTCTACTCTTTTGCACATGCTATGCGGGTGAAATGATGATACCATGCCAAGTTCCAACATTATCGGAGTTCATTTTGTAGTGATTTTCAATTTCACCGTCATTTAGCTCTCTAAACAAATCGGTAAATGACTGAAAAACTGCAAATGATGTCACAACGTGTTGGAAATTGATGACGTTGCTTGAATGATGCATACTGAACGCAAAAATAGGCTGGAGTTCAAATAAGTTCAAAAAACATTGAAGTGCCCGTGTAACAGATGAGTTCTCGTCCAAAACCCTGGTACTCCGAAAGAGATTGTCCAGTTTGTACATGAGGTGCGTCCAGTTTTCGCCGTGACACTCTCTACTCTTTTGCACATGTTGTGCGGGTGAAATGATGATACCATGCCAAGTTCCAACATTTTCAGAGTTCATTTTGTAGTGATTTTCAATTGCACCATCATTTAGCTCTCTAAACAAATCGGTAAATGACTGAAAAACAGCAAATGATGTCAGAACGTGTTGGAAATTGATGACGTCACTTTGAATGATGCATACTGAATGCAAAAATAGGCTGGAGTTCAAATAAGTTCAAAAAACATTGAAGTGCCCGTGTAACAGATGAGTTCTTGTCCGAAACCCTGATACTCCGAAAGAGGTTGTCCAGTTTGTACACGAGGTGCGTCCAGTTTTCGCCGTGACCCTCTCTACTCTTTTGCACATGCTATGTGGGTGAAATGATGATACCATGTCAAGTTCCAACATTTTCATAGTTCATTTTGTAGTGATTTTCAATTTCACCGTCATTTAACTCTCTAAACAAATCGGTAAATGACTGAAAAAAAGCAAATGATGTCAGAACGTGTTGGAAATTGATGACGTCGCTTTGAATGATGCATACTGAACGCAAAAACAGGCTGGAGTTCAAATAAGTTTAAAAAACATTGAAGTGCCCGTGTAACAGATGAGTTCTCGTCCGAAACCCTGATACTCCGAAAGAGGTTGTCCAGTTTGTACACGAGGTGCGTCCAGTTTTTGCCGCGACCCTCTCTACTCTTTTGCACATGCTATGCGGGTGAAATGATGATACCATGCCAAGTTCCAACATTTTCAGAGTTTATTTTGTAGTGATTTTCAATTTCACCGTCATTTAACTCTCTAAACAAATCGGTAAATGACTGAAAAATAGCAAATGATGTCAGAACATGTTGGAATTTGACGACGTCGCTTTGAATGATGCATACTGAACGCAAAAATAGGCTGGAGTTCAACTAAGTTTAAAAAACATTGAAGTGCCCGTGTAACAGATGAGTTCTCGTCCGAAACCCTGATACTCCGAAAGAGATTGTCCAGTTTGTACACGAGGTGCGTCCAGTTTTCGCCGTGACCCTCTCTACTCTTTTGCACATGCTGTGCGGGTGAAATGATGATACCATGCCAAGTTCCAACATTTTCATAGTTCATTTTGTAGTGATTTTCAATTTCACCGTCATTTAGCTCTCTAAACAAATCGGTAAATGACTGAAAACAGTAAATGATGTCAGAACCTATTGGAAATTGTTGACGTCGCTTTGAATGATGCATACTGAACACAAAAATAGGCTGGAGTTCAAATAAGTTTAAAAAACATTGAAGTGCCCGTGTAACAGATGAGTTCTCGTCCGAAACCCTGATACTCCGAAAGAGGTTGTCCAGTTTGTACACGAGGTGCGTCCAGTTTTTGCCGCGACCCTCTCTACTCTTTTGCACATGCTATGCGGGTGAAATGATGATACCATGCCAAGTTCCAACATTTTCAGAGTTTAGTTTGTAGTGATTTTCAATTTCACCGTCATTTAGCTCTCTAAACAAATCGGTAAATGACTGAAAAACAGCAAATGATGTCAGAACATGTTGGAATTTGACGACGTCGCTTTGAATGATGTATACTGAACGCAAAAATAGGCTGGAGTTCAAATAAGTTTAAAAAACATTGAAGTGCCCGTGTAACAGATGAGTTCTCGTCCGAAACCCTGATACTCCGAAAGAGATTGTCCAGTTTGTACACGAGGTGCGTCCAGTTTTCGCCGTGACCCTCTCTACTCTTTTGCACATGCTGTGCGGGTGAAATGATGATACCGTGCCAAGTTCCAACATTTTCATAGTTCATTTTGTAGTGATTTTCAATTTCACCGTCATTTAGCTCTCTAAACAAATCGGTAAATGACTGAAAAACTGGAAATGATGTCAGAACGTGTTGGAAATTGATGACGTCGCTTTGAATGATGCATACTGAACGCAAAAATAGGCTGGAGTTCAAATAAGTTTAAAAACATTGAAGTGCCCGTGTAACAGATGAGTTCTCGTCCGAAACCCTGATACTCCGAAAGAGATTGTCCGGTTTGTACACGAGGTGCGTCCAGTTTTCGCCGTGACCCTCTCTACTCTGTTGCACATGCTGTGCGGGTGAAATGATGATACCATGCCAAGTTCCAACATTTTCATAGTTCATTTTGTAGTGATTTTCAATTTCACCGTCATTTAGCTCTCTAAACAAATCGGTAAATGACTGAAAAACTGCAAATGATGTCAGAACGTGTTGGAAATTGATGACGTCGCTTTGAATGATGCATACTGAACGCAAAAATAGGCTGGAGTTGAAATAAGTTTAAAAAACATTGAAGTGCCCGTGTAACAGATGAGTTCTTGTCCGAAACCCTGATACTCCGAAAGAGGTTGTCTAGTTTGTACACGAGGTGCGTCCAGTTTTTGCTGTGACCCTCTCTACTCTTTTGCACATGCTATGTGGGTGAAATGATGATACCATGCCAAGTTCCAACATTTCCATAGTTCATTTTCTAGTGATTTTCAATTTCACCGTCATTTAGCTCTCTAAACAAATAGGTAAATGACTGAAAAAAGCAAATGATGTCAGAACGTGTTGGAAATTGATGACGTCGCTTTGAATGATGCATACTGAACGCAAAAACAGGCTGGAGTTCAAATAAGTTTAAAAAACATTGAAGTCCCCGTGTAACAGATGAGTTCTCGTCCGAAACCCTGATACTCCGAAAGAGGTTGTCCAGTTTGTACACGAGGTGCGTCCAGTTTTCGCCGTGACCCTCTCTACTCTTTTGCACATGCTATGCGGGTGAAATGATGATACCATGCCAAGTTCCAACATTTTCAGAGTTCAGTTTGTAGTGATTTTCAATTTCACCATCACTTAGCTCTCTAAACAAATCGGAAAATGACTGAAAAACAGCAAATGATGTCAGAACGTGTTGGAAATTGATGACGTCGCTTTGAATGATGCATACTGAACGCAAAAATAGGCTGGAGTTCAAATAAGTTTAAAAAACATTGAAGTGCCCGTGTAAGAGATGAGTTCTCGTCCGAAACCCTGATACTCCGAAAGAGATTGTCCAGTTTGTACACGAGGTGCGTCCAGTTTTCGCCGCGACCCTCTCTACTCTTTTGCACATGCTATGCGGGTGAAATGATGATACCATGCCAAGTTCCAACATTATCAGAGTTCATTTTGTAGTGATTTTCAATTTCACCGTCATTTAGCTCTCTAAACAAATCGGTAAATGACTGAAAAACTGCAAATGATGTCAGAACGTGTTGGAAATTGATGACGTCGCTTTGAATGATGCATACTGAACGCAAAAAGAGGCTGGAGTTCAAATAAGTTCAAAAAACATTGAAGTGCCCGTGTAACAGATGAGTTCTCGTCCGAAACCCTGGTACTCCGAAAGAGATTGTCCAGTTTGTACATGATGTGCGTCCAGTTTTCGCCGTGACCCTCTCTACTCTTTTGCACATGTTGTGCAGGTGAAATGATGATACCATGCCAAGTTCCAACATTTTCAGATTTCATTTTGTAGTGATTTTCAATTTCACCGTCATTTAGCTCTCTAAACAAATCGGTAAATGACTGAAAAACAGCAAATGATGTCAGAACGTGTTGGAAACTGATGACGTCACTTTGAATGATGCATACTGAACGCAAAAATAGGCTGGAGTTCAAATAAGTTCAAAAAACATTGAAGTGCCCGTGTAACGGATGAGTTCTTGTCCGAAACCTTGATACTCCGAAAGAGGTTGTCCAGTTTGTACACGAGGTGCGTCCAGTTTTCGCCGCGACCCTCTCTACTCTTTTGCACATGCTATGCGGGTGAAATGATGATACCATGCCAAATTCCAACATTATCAGAGTTCATTTTGTAGTGATTTTCAATTTCACCGTCATTTAGCTCTCTAAACAAATCGGTAAATGACTGAAAAACTGCAAATGATGTCAGAACGTGTTGGAAATTGATGACGTCGCTTTGAATGATGCATACTGAACGCAAAAATAGGCTGGAGTTCAAATAAGTTCAAAAAACATTGAAGTGCCCGTGTAACAGATGAGTTCTCGTCCGAAACCCTGGTACTCCGAAAGAGATTGTCCAGTTTGTACATGAGGTGCGTCCAGTTTTCGCCGTGACCCTCTCTACTCTTTTGCACCTGTTGTGCAGGTGAAATGATGATACCATGCCAAGTTCCAACATTTTCAGAGTTCATTTTGTAGTGATTTTCAATTTCACCGTCATTTAGCTCTCTAAACAAATCGGTAAATGACTGAAAACAGCAAATGATGTCAGAACGTGTTGGAAATTGATGACGTCGCTTTGAATGATGCATACTGAACGCAAAAATAGGCTGGAGTTCAAATAAGTTCAAAAAACATTGAAGTGCCCGTGTAACGGATGAGTTCTTGTCCGAAACCCTGATACTCCGAAAGAGGTTGTCCAGTTTGTACACGAGGTGCGTCCAGTTTTCGCCGTGACCCTCTCTACTCTTTTGCACATGCTATGTGGGTGAAATGATGATACCATGTCAAGTTCCAACATTTTCATAGTTCATTTTGTAGTGATTTTCAATTTCACCGTCATTTAGCTCTCTAAACAAATCGGTAAATGACTGAAAAAAGCAAATAATGTCAGAACGTGTTGGAAATTGATGACGTCGCTTTGAATGATGCATACTGAACGCAAAAACAGGCTGGAGTTCAAATAAGTTTAAAAAACATTGAAGTGCCCGTGTAACAGATGAGTTCTCGTCCGAAACCCTGATACTCCGAAAGAGGTTGTCCAGTTTGTACACGAGGTGCGTCCAGTTTTTGCCGCGACCCTCTCTACTCTTTTGCACATGCTATGCGGGTGAAATGATGATACCATGCCAAGTTCCAACATTTTCAGAGTTTAGTTTGTAGTGATTTTCAATTTCACCGTCATTTAGCTCTCTAAACAAATCGGTAAATGACTGAAAAACAACAAATGATGTCAGAACATGTTGGAATTTGACGACGTCGCTTTGAATGATGTATACTGAACGCAAAAATAGGCTGGAGTTCAAATAAGTTTAAAAAACATTGAAGTGCCCGTGTAACAAATGAGTTCTCGTCCGAAACCCTGATACTCCGAAAGAGATTGTCCAGTTTGTACACGAGGTGCGTCCAGTTTTCGCCGTGACCCTCTCTACTCTTTTGCACATGCTGTGCGGGTGAAATGATGATACCGTGCCAAGTTCCAACATTTTCATAGTTCATTTTGTAGTGATTTTCAATTTCACCGTCATTTAGCTCTCTAAACAAATCGGTAAATGACTGAAAAACTGGAAATGATGTCAGAACGTGTTGGAAATTGATGACGTCGCTTTGAATGATGCATACTGAACGCAAAAATAGGCTGGAGTTCAAATAAGTTTAAAAAACATTGAAGTGCCCGTGTAACAGATGAGTTCTTGTCCGAAACCCTCTCTACTCTTTTCGCCGTGACCCTCTCTACTCTTTTGCACATGCTATGTGGGTGAAATGATGATACCATGCCAAGTTCCAACATTTTCATAGTTAATTTTCTAGTGATTTTCAATTTCACCGTCATTTAGCTCTCTAAACAAATAGGTAAATGACTGAAAAAAAGCAAATGATGTCAGAACGTGTTGGAAGTTGATGACGTCGCTTTGAATGATGCATACTGAACGCAAAAACAGGCTGGAGTTCAAATAAGTTTAAAAAACATTGAAGTCCCCGTGTAACAGATGAGTTCTCGTCCGAAACCCTGATACTCCGAAAGAGGTTGTCCAGTTTGTACACGAGGTGCGTCCAGTTTTCGCCATGACCCTCTATACTCTTTTGCACATGCTATGCGGGTGAAATGATGATACCATGCCAAGTTCCAACATTTTCAGAGTCCAGTTTGTAGTGATTTTCAATTTCACCATCATTTAGCTCTCTAAACAA
Source organism: Aegilops tauschii subsp. strangulata (assembly GCF_002575655.3). Lineage (NCBI taxonomy): Eukaryota > Viridiplantae > Streptophyta > Magnoliopsida > Poales > Poaceae > Aegilops > Aegilops tauschii. The sequence goes on from NC_053041.3 coordinate 126,069,947, forward strand.
ATCGGTAAATGACTGAAAAACAGCAAATGATGTCAGAACGTGTTGGAAATTGATGACGTCGCTTTGAATGATGCATACTGAACGCAAAAATAGGCTGGAGTTCAAATAAGTTTAAAAAACATTGAAGTGCCCGTGTAACAGATGAGTTCTCGTCCGAAACCCTGATACTCCGAAAGAGATTGTCCAGTTTGTACACGAGGTGCGTCCAGTTTTCGCCGCGACCCTCTCTACTCTTTTGCACATGCTATGCGGGTGAAATGATGATACCATGCCAAGTTCCAACATTATCAGAGTTCATTTTGTAGTGATTTTCAATTTCACCGTCATTTAGCTCTCTAAACAAATCGGTAAATGACTGAAAAACTGCAAATGATGTCAGAACGTGTTGGAAATTGATGACGTCACTTTGAATGATGCATACTGAACGCAAAAATATGCTGGAGTTCAAATAAGTTCAAAAAACATTGAAGTGCCCGTGTAACAGATGAGTTCTCGTCCGAAACCCTGGTACTCCGAAAGAGATTGTCCAGTTTGTACATGAGGTGCGTCCAGTTTTCGCCGTGACCCTCTCTACTCTTTTGCACATGTTGTGCGGGTGAAATGATGATACCATGCCAAGTTCCAACATTTTCAGAGTTCATTTTGTAGTGATTTTCAATTTCACCGTCATTTAGCTCTCTAAACAAATCGGTAAATGACTGAAAAACAGCAAATGATGTCAGAACGTGTTGGAAATTGATGACTTCACTTTGAATGATGCATACTGAACGCAAAAATAGGCTGGAGTTCAAATAAGTTCAAAAAACATTGAAGTGCCCGTGTAACAGATGAGTTCTTGTCCGAAACCCTGATACTCCGAAAGAGGTTGTGCAGTTTGTACACGAGGTGCGTGCAGTTTTCGCCGTGACCCTCTCTACTCTTTTGCACATGCTATGTGGGTGTAATGATGATACCATGTCAAGTTCCAACATTTTCATAGTTCATTTTGTAGTGATTTTCAATTTCACCGTCATTTAGCTCTCTAAACAAATCGGTAAATGACTGAAAAAAAGCAAATGATGTCAGAACGTGTTGGAAATTGATGACGTCGCTTTGAATGATGCATACTGAACGCAAAAACAGGCTGGAGTTCAAATAAGTTTAAAAAACATTGAAGTGCCCGTGTAACAGATGAGTTCTCGTCCGAAACCCTGATACTCCGAAAGAGGTTGTCCAGTTTGTACACGAGGTGCGTCCAGTTTTTGCCGCGACCCTCTCTACTCTTTTGCACATGCTATGCGGGTGAAATGATGATACCATGCCAAGTTCCAACATTTTCAGAGTTTATTTTGTAGTGATTTTCAATTTCACCATCATTTAGCTCTCTAAACAAATCGGTAAATGACTGAAAAACAGCAAATGATGTCAGAACATGTTGGAATTTGACGACGTCGCTTTGAATGATGCATACTGAATGCAAAAATAGGCTGGAGTTCAAATAAGTTTAAAAAACATTGAAGTGCCCGTGTAACAGATGAGTTCTCGTCCGAAACCCTGATACTCCGAAAGAGATTGTCCAGTTTGTACACGAGGTGCGTCCAGTTTTCGCCGTGACCCTCTCTACTCTTTTGCACATGCTGTGCGGGTGAAATGATGATACCATGCCAAGTTCCAACATTTTCATAGGTCATTTTGTAGTGATTTTCAATTTCACCGTCATTTAGCTCTCTAAACAAATCGGTAAATGACTGAAAACAGCAAATGATGTCCGAACGTGTTGGAAATTGATGACGTCGCTTTGAATGATGCATACTGAACACAAAAATAGGCTGGAGTTCAAATAAGTTTAAAAAACATTGAAGTGCCCGTGTAACAGATGAGTTCTCGTCCGAAACCCTAATACTCCGAAAGAGATTGTCCAGTTTGTACACGAGGTGCATCCAGTTTTCGCCGCGACCCTCTCTACTCTTTTGCACATGCTATGCGGGTGAAATGATGATACCATGCCAAGTTCCAACAATTTCAGAGTTCATTTTGTAGTGATTTTCAATTTCACCATCATTTAGCTCTCTAAACAAATCGGTAAATGACTGAAAAACAGCAAATGATGTCAGAACGTGTTGGAAATTGATGACGTCGCTTTCAATGATGCATACTGAACGCAAAAATAGGCTGGAGTTCTAATAAGTTTAAAAAACATTGAAGTGCCCGTGTAACAGATGAGTTCTCGTCCGAAACCCTGATACTCCGAAAGAGATTGTCCAGTTTGTACACGAGGTGCGTCCAGTTTTCGCCGTGACCCTCTCTACTCTTTTGCACATGCTATGCGGGTGAAACGATGATACCATGCCAAGTTCCAACATTTTCATAGTTCACTTTGTAGTGATTTTCAATTTCACCGTCATTTAGCTCTCTAAACAAATCGGTAAATGACTGAAAAAAAGCAAATGATGTCAGAACGTGTTGGAAATTGATGACGTCGCTTTGAATGATGCATACTGAATGCAAAAATAGGCTGGAGTTCAAATAAGTTTAAAAAACATTGAAGTGCCCGTGTAACAGATGAGTTCTCGTCCGAAACCCTGATAGTCGGAAAGAGGTTGTCCAGTTTGTACACGAGGTGCGTCTAGTTTTCGCCGTGACCCTCTCTACTCTTTTGCACATGCTATGCGGGTGAAATGATGACACCATGCCAACTTCCAACATCTTTAGAGTTCATTTTGTAGTGATTTTCAATTTCACCGTCATTTAGCTCTCTAAACAAATCGGTAAATGACTGAAAAAAAGCAAATGATGTCAGAACGTGTTGGAAGTTGATGACGTTGCTTTGAATGATGCATACTGAACGCAAAAACAGGCTGGAGTTCAAATAAGTTTAAAAAACATTGAAGTCCCCGTGTAACAGATGAGTTCTCGTCCGAAACCCTGATACTCCGAAAGAGGTTGTCCAGTTTGTACACGAGGTGCGTCCAGTTTTCACCGTGACCCTCTCTACTCTTTTGCACATGCTATGCGGGTGAAATGATGATACCATGCCAAGTTCCAACATTTTCAGAGTCCAGTTTGTAGTGATTTTCAATTTCACCATCATTTAGCTCTCTAAACAAATCGGTAAATGACTGAAAAACAGCAAATGATGTCAGAACGTGTTGGAAATTGATGACGTCGCTTTGAATGATGCATACTGAACGCAAAAATAGGCTGGAGTTCAAATAAGTTTAAAAAACATTGAAGTGCCCGTGTAACAGATGAGTTCTCGTCCGAAACCCTGATACTCCGAAAGAGATTGTCCAGTTTGTACACGAGGTGCGTCCAGTTTTCGCCGCGACCCTCTCTACTCTTTTGCACATGCTATGCGGGTGAAATGATGATACCATGCCAAGTTCCAACATTATCAGAGTTCATTTTGTAGTGATTTTCAATTTCACCGTCATTTAGCTCTCTAAACAAATCGGTAAATGACTGAAAAACTGCAAATGATGTCAGAACGTGTTGGAAATTGATGACGTCACTTTGAATGATGCATACTGAACGCAAAAATATGCTGGAGTTCAAATAAGTTCAAAAAACATTGAAGTGCCCGTGTAACAGATGAGTTCTCGTCCGAAACCCTGGTACTCCGAAAGAGATTGTCCAGTTTGTACATGAGGTGCGTCCAGTTTTCGCCGTGACCCTCTCTACTCTTTTGCACATGTTGTGCGGGTGAAATGATGATACCATGCCAAGTTCCAACATTTTCAGAGTTCATTTTGCAGTGATTTTCAATTTCACCGTCATTTAGCTCTCTAAACAAATCGGTAAATGACTGAAAAACAGCAAATGATGTCAGAACGTGTTGGAAATTGATGATGTCACTTTGAATGATGCATACTGAACGCAAAAATAGGCTGGAGTTCAAATAAGTTCAAAAAACATTGAAGTGCCCGTGTAACAGATGAGTTCTTGTCCGAAACCCTGATACTCCGAAAGAGGTTGTGCAGTTTGTACACGAGGTGCGTCCAGTTTTCGCCGTGACCCTCTCTACTCTTTTGCACATGCTATGTGGGTGTAATGATGATACCATGTCAAGTTCCAACATTTTCATAGTTCATTTTGTAGTGATTTTCAATTTCACCGTCATTTAGCTCTCTAAACAAATCGGTAAATGACTGAAAAAAGCAAATGATGTCAGAACGTGTTGGAAATTGATGATGTCGCTTTGAATGATGCATACTGAACGCAAAAACAGGCTGGAGTTCAAATAAGTTTAAAAAACATTGAAGTGCCCGTGTAACAGATGAGTTCTCGTCCGAAACCCCGATACTCCGAAAGAGGTTGTCCAGTTTGTACACGAGGTGCGTCCAGTTTTTGCCGCGACCCTCTCTACTCTTTTGCACATGCTATGCGGGTGAAATGATGATACCATGCCAAGTTCCAACATTTTCAGAGTTTATTTTGTAGTGATTTTCAATTTCACCATCATTTAGCTCTCTAAACAAATCGGTAAATGACTGAAAAACAGCAAATGATGTCAGAACATGTTGGAATTTGACGACGTCGCTTTGAATGATGCATACTGAATGCAAAAATAGGCTGGAGTTCAAATAAGTTTAAAAAACATTGAAGTGCCCGTGTAACAGATGAGTTCTCGTCCGAAACCCTGATACTCCGAAAGAGATTGTCCAGTTTGTACACGAGGTGCGTCCAGTTTTCGCCGTGACCCTCTCTACTCTTTTGCACATGCTGTGCGGGTGAAATGATGATACCATGCCAAGTTCCAACATTTTCATAGGTCATTTTGTAGTGATTTTCAATTTCACCGTCATTTAGCTCTCTAAACAAATCGGTAAATGACTGAAAACAGCAAATGATGTCCGAACGTGTTGGAAATTGATGACGTCGCTTTGAATGATGCATACTGAACACAAAAATAGGCTGGAGTTCAAATAAGTTTAAAAAACATTGAAGTGCCCGTGTAACAGATGAGTTCTCGTCCGAAACCCTAATACTCCGAAAGAGATTGTCCAGTTTGTACACGAGGTGCATCCAGTTTTCGCCGCGACCCTCTCTACTCTTTTGCACATGCTATGCGGGTGAAATGATGATACCATGCCAAGTTCCAACAATTTCAGAGTTCATTTTGTAGTGATTTTCAATTTCACCATCATTTAGCTCTCTAAACAAATCGGTAAATGACTGAAAAACAGCAAATGATGTCAGAACGTGTTGGAAATTGATGACGTCGCTTTCAATGATGCATACTGAACGCAAAAATAGGCTGGAGTTCTAATAAGTTTAAAAAACATTGAAGTGCCCGTGTAACAGATGAGTTCTCGTCCGAAACCCTGATACTCCGAAAGAGATTGTCCAGTTTGTACACGAGGTGCGTCCAGTTTTCGCCGTGACCCTCTCTACTCTTTTGCACATGCTATGCGGGTGAAACGATGATACCATGCCAAGTTCCAACATTTTCATAGTTCACTTTGTAGTGATTTTCAATTTCACCGTCATTTAGCTCTCTAAACAAATCGGTAAATGACTGAAAAAAAGCAAATGATGTCAGAACGTGTTGGAAATTGATGACGTCGCTTTGAATGATGCATACTGAATGCAAAAATAGGCTGGAGTTCAAATAAGTTTAAAAAACATTGAAGTGCCCGTGTAACAGATGAGTTCTCGTCCGAAACCCTGATACTCCGAAAGAGATTGTCCAGTTTGTACACGAGGTGCGTCCAGTTTTCGCCGTGACCCTCTCTACTCTTTTGCACATGCTGTGCGGGTGAAATGATGATACCATGCCAAGTTCCAACATTTTCATAGGTCATTTTGTAGTGATTTTCAATTTCACCGTCATTTAGCTCTCTAAACAAATCGGTAAATGACTGAAAACAGCAAATGATGTCCGAACGTGTTGGAAATTGATGACGTCGCTTTGAATGATGCATACTGAACACAAAAATAGGCTGGAGTTCAAATAAGTTTAAAAAACATTGAAGTGCCCGTGTAACAGATGAGTTCTCGTCCGAAACCCTAATACTCCCAAAAAGATTGTCCAGTTTGTACACGAGGTGCATCCAGTTTTCGCCGCGACCCTCTCTACTCTTTTGCACATGCTATGCGGGTGAAATGATGATACCATGCCAAGTTCCAACAATTTCAGAGTTCATTTTGTAGTGATTTTCAATTTCACCATCATTTAGCTCTCTAAACAAATCGGTAAATGACTGAAAAACAGCAAATGATGTCAGAACGTGTTGGAAATTGATGACGTCGCTTTCAATGATGCATACTGAACGCAAAAATAGGCTGGAGTTCTAATAAGTTTAAAAAACATTGAAGTGCCCGTGTAACAGATGAGTTCTCGTCCGAAACCCTGATACTCCGAAAGAGATTGTCCAGTTTGTACACGAGGTGCGTCCAGTTTTCGCCGTGACCCTCTCTACTCTTTTGCACATGCTATGCGGGTGAAACGATGATACCATGCCAAGTTCCAACATTTTCATAGTTCACTTTGTAGTGATTTTCAATTTCACCGTCATTTAGCTCTCTAAACAAATCGGTAAATGACTGAAAAAAAGCAAATGATGTCAGAACGTGTTGGAAATTGATGACGTCGCTTTGAATGATGCATACTGAATGCAAAAATAGGATGGAGTTCAAATAAGTTTAAAAAACATTGAAGTGCCCATGTAACAGATGAGTTCTCGTCCGAAACCCTGATAGTCGGAAAGAGGTTGTCCAGTTTGTACACGAGGTGCGTCTAGTTTTCGCCGTGACCCTCTCTACTCTTTTGCACATGCTATGCGGGTGAAATGATGACACCATGCCAACTTCCAACATCTTTAGAGTTCATTTTGTAGTGATTTTCAATTTCACCGTCATTTAGCTCTCTAAACAAATCGGTAAATGACTGAAAAACAGCAAATGATGTCAGAACGTGTTGGAAATTCATGACGTCGCTTTGAATGATGCATACTGAACGCAAAAATAGGCTGGAGTTCAAATAAGTTTAAAAAACATTGAAGTGCCCGTGTAACAGATGAGTTCTCGTCCGAAACCCTGATACTCCGAAAGAGATTGTCCAGTTTGTACACGAGGTGCGTCCAGTTTTCGCCGTGACCCTCTCTACTCTTTTGCACATGCTATGCGGGTGAAATGATGATACCATGCCAACTTCCAACATTTTTAGAGTTCATTTTGTAGTGATTTTCAATTTCACCGTCAGTTAGCTCTCCAAATAAATCGGTAAATGACTGAAAACAGCAAATGATGTCAGAACGTGTTGGAATTTGATGACCTCGCTTTGAATGATGCATACTGAACGCAAAAATAGGCTGGAGTTCAAATAAGTTTAAAAAACATTGAACTGCCCGTGTAACAGATGAGTTCTCGTCCGAAACCCTGATACTCTGAAAGAGATTGTCCAGTTTGTACACGAGGTGCGTCCAGTTTTCGCCGTGACCCTCTCTACTCTTTTGCACATGCTATGCGGGTGAAATGATGATACCATGCCAACTTCTAACATCTTTAGAGTTCATTTTGTAGTGATTTTCAATTTCACCGTCATTTAGCTCTCTAAAAAATCAGTAAATGACTGAAAAACAGCAAATGATGTCAGAACGTGTTGGAAATTGATGATGTCGCCTTGAATGATGCATACTGAACGCAAAAATAGGCTGGAGTTCAAATAAGTTTAAAAAACATTGAAGTGCCAGTGTAACAGATGAGTTCTCGTCCAAAACCCTGATACTCCGAAAGAGATTGTCCAGTTTGTACACGAGGTGCGTCCAGTTTTCGCCGCGACCCTCTCTACTCTTTTGCACATGCTATGCGGGTGAAATGATGATACCATGCCAACTTCCAACATTTTCAGAGTTCATTTTGTAGTGATTTTCAATTTCACCGTCATTTAGCTCTCTAAACAAATCGCTAAATGAATGAAAACAACAAATGATGTCAGAACGTGTTGGAAATTGATGACGTCTCTTTGAATGATGCATACTGAACGCAAAAATAGGCTGGAGTTCAAATAAGTTTAAAAAACATTGAAGTGCCCGTGTAACAGATGAGTTCTTATCCGAAACCCTGATACTCCGAAAGAGGTTATCCAGTTTGTACACGAGGTGCGTCCAGTTTTCGCCGTGACCCTCTCTACTCTTTTGCACATGCTATGTGGGTGAAATGATGATACCATGCCAAGTTCCAACATTTTCAGAGTTCATTTTGTAGTGACTTTCAATTTCACCGTCATTTAGCTCTCTAAATAAATCGGTAAATGACTGAAAACAGCAAATGATGTCCGAACGTGTTGGAAATTGATGACGTCGCTTTGAATGATGCATACTGAACACAAAAATAGGCTGGAGTTCAAATAAGTTTAAAAAACATTGAAGTGCCCATCTAACAGATGAGTTCTCGTCCGAAACCCTAATACTCCGAAAGAGATTGTCCAGTTTGTACACGAGGTGCATCCAGTTTTCGCCGTGACCCTCTCTACTCTTTTGCACATGCTATGCAGGTGAAATGATGATACCATGCCAAGTTCCAACATTTTCAGAGTTCATTTTGTAGTCATTTTCAATTTCACCATCATTTAGCTCTCTAAACAAATCGGTAAATGACTGAAAAACAGCAAATGATGTCAGAACATGTTGGAAATTGATGACGTCGCTTTCAATGATGCATACTGAACGCAAAAATAGGCTGGAGTTCAAATAAGTTTAAAAAACATTGAAGTGCCCGTGTAACAGATGAGTTCTCGTCCGAAACCCAGATACTCCGAAAGAGATTGTCCAGTTTGTACACGAGCTGCGTCCAGTTTTCGCCGTGACCCTCTCTACTCTTTTGCACATGCTATGCGGGTGAAATGATGATACCATGCCAAGTTCCAACATTTTCATAGTTCACTTTGTAGTGATTTTCAATTTCACCGTCATTTAGCTCTCTAAACAAATCGGTAAATGACTGAAAAAAAGCAAATGATGTCAGAACGTGTTGGAAATTGATGACGTCGCTTTGAATGATGCATACTGAATGCAAAAATAGGCTGGAGTTCAAATAAGTATAAAAAACATTGAAGTGCCCGTGTAACAGATGAGTTCTCGTCCGAAACCCTGATACTCCGAAAGAGGTTGTCCAGTTTGTACACGAGGTGCGTCTAGTTTTCGCCGTGACCCTCTCTACTCTTTTGCACATGCTATGCGGGTGAAATGATGACACCATGCCAACTTCCAACATCTTTAGAGTTCATTTTGTAGTGATTTTCAATTTCACCGTCATTTAGCTCTCTAAACAAATCGGTAAATGACTGAAAAACAGCAAATGATGTCAGAACGTGTTGGAAATTCATGACGTCGCTTTGAATGATGCATACTGAACGCAAAAATAGGCTAGAGTTCAAATAAGTTTAAAAAACATTGTAGTGCCCGTGTAACAGATGAGTTCTCGTTCGAAACCCTGATACTCCGAAAGAGATTGTCCAGTTTGTACACGAGGTGCGTCCAGTTTTCGCCGTGACCCTCTCTACTCTTTTGCACATGCTATGCGGGTGAAATGATGATACCATGCCAACTTCCAACATTTTTAGAGTTCATTTTGTAGTGATTTTCAATTTCACCGTCAGTTAGCTCTCTAAACAAATCGCTAAATGAATGAAAACAACAAATGATGTCAGAACGTGTTGGAAATTGATGACGTCTCTTTGAATGATGCATACTGAACGCAAAAATAGGCTGGAGTTCAAATAAGTTTAAAAAACATTGAAGTGCCCGTGTAACAGATGAGTTCTTATCCGAAACCCTGATACTCCGAAAGAGGTTATCCAGTTTGTACACGAGGTGCGTCCAGTTTTCGCCGTGACCCTCTCTACTCTTTTGCACATGCTATGTGGGTGAAATGATGATACCATGCCAAGTTCCAACATTTTCAGAGTTCATTTTGTAGTGACTTTCAATTTCACCGTCATTTAGCTCTCTAAATAAATCGGTAAATGACTGAAAACAGCAAATGATGTCCGAACGTGTTGGAAATTGATGACGTCGCTTTGAATGATGCATACTGAACACAAAAATAGGCTGGAGTTCAAATAAGTTTAAAAAACATTGAAGTGCCCATCTAACAGATGAGTTCTCGTCCGAAACCCTAATACTCCGAAAGAGATTGTCCAGTTTGTACACGAGGTGCATCCAGTTTTCGCCGCGACCCTCTCTACTCTTTTGCACATGCTATGCAGGTGAAATGATGATACCATGCCAAGTTCCAACATTTTCAGAGTTCATTTTGTAGTCATTTTCAATTTCACCATCATTTAGCTCTCTAAACAAATCGGTAAATGACTGAAAAACAGCAAATGATGTCAGAACATGTTGGAAATTGATGACGTCGCTTTCAATGATGCATACTGAACACAAAAATAGGCTGGAGTTCAAATAAGTTTAAAAAACATTGAAGTGCCCGTGTAACAGATGAGTTCTCGTCCGAAACCCAGATACTCCGAAAGAGATTGTCCAGTTTGTACACGAGCTGCGTCCAGTTTTCGCCGTGACCCTCTCTACTCTTTTGCACATGCTATGCGGGTGAAATGATGATACCATGCCAAGTTCCAACATTTTCATAGTTCACTTTGTAGTGATTTTCAATTTCACCGTCATTTAGCTCTCTAAACAAATCGGTAAATGACTGAAAAAAAGCAAATGATGTCAGAACGTGTTGGAAATTGATGACGTCGCTTTGAATGATGCATACTGAATGCAAAAATAGGCTGGAGTTCAAATAAGTTTAAAAAACATTGAAGTGCCCGTGTAACAGATGAGTTCTCGTCCGAAACCCTGATACTCCGAAAGAGGTTGTCCAGTTTGTACACGAGGTGCGTCTAGTTTTCGCCGTGACCCTCTCTACTCTTTTGCACATGCTATGCGGGTGAAATGATGACACCATGCCAACTTCCAACATCTTTAGAGTTCATTTTGTAGTGATTTTCAATTTCACCGTCATTTAGCTCTCTAAACAAATCGGTAAATGACTGAAAAACAGCAAATGATGTCAGAACGTGTTGGAAATTCATGACGTCGCTTTGAATGATGCATACTGAACGCAAAAATAGGCTAGAGTTCAAATAAGTTTAAAAAACATTGTAGTGCCCGTGTAACAGATGAGTTCTCGTTCGAAACCCTGATACTCCGAAAGAGATTGTTCAGTTTGTACACGAGGTGCGTCCAGTTTTCGCCGTGACCCTCTCTACTCTTTTGCACATGCTATGCGGGTGAAATGATGATACCATGCCAACTTCCAACATTTTTAGAGTTCATTTTGTAGTGATTTTCAATTTCACCGTCAGTTAGCTCTCTAAACAAATCGGTAAATGACTGAAAACAGCAAATGATGTCAGAACGTGTTGGAATTTGATGACGTCGCTTTGAATGATGCATACTGAACGCAAAAATAGGCTGGAGTTCAAATAAGTTTAAAAAACATTGAACTGCCCGTGTAACAGATGAGTTCTCGTCCGAAACCCTGATACTCTCAAAGAGATTGTCCAGTTTGTACACGACGTGCGTCCAGTTTTTGCCGTGACCCTCTCTACTCTTTTGCACATGCTATGCGGGTGAAATGATGATACCATGCCAACTTCCAACATCTTTAGAGTTCATTTTGTAGTGATTTTCAATTTCACCGTCATTTAGCTCTCTAAAAAATCAGTAAATGACTGAAAAACAGCAAATGATGTCAGAACGTGTTGGAAATTGATGACGTCGCCTTGAATGATGCATACTGAACGCAAAAATAGGCTGGAGTTCAAATAAGTTTAAAAAACATTGAAGTGCCCCTGTAACAGATGAGTTCTCGTCCAAAACCCTGATACTCCGAAAGAGATTGTCCAGTTTGTACACGAGGTGCGTCCAGTTTTCGCCGCGACCCTCTCTACTCTTTTGCACATGCTATGCGGATGAAATGATGATACCATGCCAACTTCCAACATTTTCAGAGTTCATTTTGTAGTGATTTTCAATTTCACCGTCATTTAGCTCTCTAAACAAATCGGTAAATGACTGAAAATAGCAAATGATGTCCGAACGTGTTGGAAATTGATGACGTCGCTTTGAATGATGCATACTGACCGCAAAAATAGGCTGGAGTTCAAATAAGTTTAAAAAACATTGAAGTGCCCCTGTAACAGATGAGTTCTCGTCCGAAACCCTGATACTCCGAAAGAGGTTGTCCAGTTTGTACACGAGGTGCGTCCAGTTTTCGCCGTGACCCACTCTACTCTTTTGCACATGCTATGTGGGTGAAATGATGATACCATGCCAAGTTCCAACATTTTCAGAGTTCATTTTGTAGTGACTTTCAATTTCACCGTCATTTAGCTCTCTAAACAAATCGGTAAATGACTGAAAACAGCAAATGATGTCCGAACGTGTTGGAAATTGATGACGTTGCTTTGAATGATGCATACTGAACACAAAAATAGGCTGGAGTTCAAATAAGTTTAAAAAACATTGAAGTGCCCGTGTAACAGATGAGTTCTCGTCCGAAACCCGAATACTCCGAAAGAGATTGTCCAGTTTGTACACGAGGTGCATCCAGTTTTCGCCGCGACCCTCTCTACTCTTTTGCACATGCTATGCGGGTGAAATGATGATACCATGCCAAGTTCCAACATTTTCAGAGTTCATTTTGTAGTCATTTTCCATTTCACCATCATTTAGCTCTCTAAACAAATCGGTAAATCACTGAAAAACAGCAAATGATGTCAGTACGAGTTGGAAATTGATGACGTCGCTTTCAATGATGCATACTGAACGCAAAAATAGGCTGGAGTTCAAATAAGTTTAAAAAACATTGAAGTGCCCTTGTAACAGATGAGTTCTCATCCGAAACCCTGATACTCCGAAAGAGGTTGTCCAGTTTGTACACGAGGTGCGTCTAGTTTTCGCCGTGACCCTCTCTACTCTTTTGCACATGCTATGCGGGTGAAATGATGACACCATGCCAACTTCCAACATCTTTAGAGTTCATTTTGTAGTGATTTTCAATTTCACCGTCATTTAGCTCTGTAAACAAATCGGTAAATGACTGAAAAACAGCAAATGATGTGAGAACGTGTTGGAAATTCATGACGTCGCTTTGAATGATGCATACTGAACGCAAAAATAGGCTGGAGTTCAAATAAGTTTAAAAAACATTGAAGTGCCCGTGTAACAGATGAGTTCTCGTCCGAAACCCTGATACTCCGAAAGAGATTGTCTAGTTTGTACACGAGGTGCGTCCAGTTTTCGCCGTGACCCTCTCTACTCTTTTGCACATGCTATGCGGGTGAAATGATGATACCATGCCAACTTCCAACATTTTTAGAGTTCATTTTGTAGTGATTTTCAATTTCACCGTCATTTAGCTCTCTAAACAAATCGGTAAATGACTAAAAACAGCAAATGATGTCAGAACGTGTTGGAATTTGATGACGTCGCTTTGAATGATGCATACTGAACGCAAAAATAGGCTGGAGTTCAAATAAGTTTAAAGAACATTGAACTGCCCGTGTAACAGATGAGTTCTCGTCCGAAACCCTGATACTCCGAAAGAGATTGTCAAGTTTGTACACGAGGTGCATCCAGTTTTCGCCGTGACCCTCTCTACTCTTTTGCACATGCTATGCGGGTGAAATGATGATACCATGCCAACTTCCAACATCTTTAGAGTTCATTTTGTAGTTATTTTCAATTTCACCGTCATTTAGCTCTCTAAACAAATCGGTAAATGACTGAAAAACAGCAAATGATGTCAGAACGTGTTGGAAATTGATGACGTCGCTTTGAATGATGCATACTGAACGCAAAAATAGGCTGGAGTTCAAATAATTTTAAAAAACATTGAAGTGCCCGTGTAACAGATGAGTTCTCGTCCGAAACCCTGATACTCCGAAAGAGATTGTCCAGTTTGTACACGAGGTGCGTCCAGTTTTCGCCGTGACCCTCTATACTCTTTTGCACATGCTATGCTGGTGAAATGATGATACCATGCCAAGTTCCAACATTTTCAGAGTTCATTTTGTAGTGATTTTCAATTTCACCATCATTTAGCTCTCTAAACAAATCGGTAAATGACTGAAAAACAACAAATGATGTCAGAACGTGTTGGAAATTGATGACGTCGCTTTGAATGATGCATACTGAACGCAAAAATAGGCTGGAGTTCAAATAAGTTTAAAAAACATTGATTTGCCCGTGTAACAGATGAGTTCTCGTCCGAAACCCTGATACTCCGAAAGAGATTGTCCGGTTTGTACACGAGGTGCGTCCAGTTTTCGCCGTGACCCTCTCTACTCTTTTGAACATGCTATGCGGGTGAAATGATGATACCATGCCAAGTTCCAACATTTTCAGAGTTCATTTTGTAGTGATTTTAAATTTCACCGTCATTTAGCTCTCTAAACAAATCGGTAAATGACTAAAAAAAGCAAATGATGTCAGAACGTGTTGGAAATTGATGACGTCGCTTTGAATGATGCATACTGAACGCAAAAATAGGCTGGAGTTCAAATAAGTTTAAAAAACATTGAAGTGCCTGTGTAACAGATGAGTTCTCGTCCGAAACCGTGATACTCCGAAAGAGATTGTCCAGTTTGTACACGAGGTGCGTCCAGTTTTCACCGTGACCCTATCTACTCTTTTGCACATGCTCTGTGGGTGAAATAATGATACCATGCCAAGTTCTAACATTTTCAGAGTTCATTTTGTAGTGATTTTCAATTTCACCGTCATTTAGCACTCTAAACTAATCGGTAAATGACTGAAAACAGCAAATGATGTCAGAACGTGTTGGAAATTGATGACGTCGCTTTGAATGATGCATACTGAACACAAAAATAGGCTGGAGTTCAAATAAGTTTAAAAAACATTGAAGTGCCCGTGTAACGGATGAGTTCTCGTCCGAAACCCTGATACTCCGAAAGAGATTGTCCAGTTTGTACACGAGGTGCGTCCAGTTTTCGCCATGACCCACTCTACTCTTTTGCACATGCTATGCGGGTGAAATGATGATACCATGCCAACTTCCAACATTTTTAGAGTTCATTTTGTAGTGATTTTCAATTTCACCATCATTTAGCTCTCTAAACAAATCGGTAAATGACTGAAAATAGCAAATGATGTCAGAACATGTTGGAATTTGGTGACGTCGCTTTGAATGATGCATACTGAACACAAAAATAGACTGGAGTTCAAATAAGTTTAAAAAACATTGAACTGCCGGTGTAACAGATGAGTTCTCGTCCGAAACCCTGATACTCCGAAAGAGATTGCACAGTTTGTACACGAGGTGCGTCCAGTTTTCGCCGTGACCCTGTCTACTCTTTTGCACATGCTATGCGGGTGAAATGATGATGCCATGCCAACTTCCAACATTTTTAGAGTTCATTTTGTAGTGATTTTCAATTTCACCGTCATTTAGCTCTCTAAACAAATCGGTAAATGACTGAAAAACAGCAAATGATGTCAGAACGTGTTGGAAATTGATGTCGTCGCTTTGAATGATGCATACTGAACGCAAAAATAGGCTGGAGTTCAAATAAATTTAAAAAACATTGAACTGCCCGTGTAACAGATGAGTTCTCGTCCGAAACCCTGATAGTCCGAAAGAGATTATCCAGTTTGTACACGAGGTGCGTCCAATTTTCGCCGTGACCCTCTCTACTCTTTTGCACATGCTATGCAGGTGAAATGATGATACCATGCCAACTTCCAACATTTTTAGAATTCATTTTGTAGTGATTTTCAATTTCACCGTCATTTAGCTCTCTAAACAAATCGGTAAATGACTGAAAAACAGCAAATGATGTCAGAATGTGTTGGAAATTGATGACGTCGCTTTGAATGATGCATACTGAACGCAAAATAGGCTGGAGTTCAAATAAGTTTAAAAAACATTGAAGTGCCCGTGTAACAGATGAGTTCTCGTCCGAAACCCTGATACTCCGAAAGAGATTGTCCGGTTTGTACACGAGGTGCGTCCAGTTTTCGTCGTGACCCTCTCTACTCTTTTGCACATGCTATGCGGGTGAAATGATGATACCATGCCAAGTTCCAACATTTTCAGAGTTCATTTTGTAGTGATTTTCAATTTCACCGTCATTTAGCTCTCTAAACAAATCGGTAAATGACTGAAAAAAGCAAATGATGTCAGAACGTGTTGGAAATTGATGACGTCGCTTTGAATGATGCAGACTGAACGCAAAAATAGGCTGGAGTTCAAATAAGTTTAAAAAACATTGAAGTGCCCGGGTAACAGATGAGTTCTCGTCCGAAACCCTGATACTCCGAAAGAGATTGTCCAGTTTGTACACCAGGTGCGTCCAGTTTTCGCCGTGACCCTCTCTACTCTTTTGCACATGCTATGCGGGTGAAATGATGATACCATGCCAAGTTCCAACATTTTCAGAGTTCATTTTGTAGTGATTTTCAATTTCACCGTCATTTAGCTCTCTAAACAAATCGGTAAATGACAGAAAACAGCAAATGATGTCAGAACGTGTTGGAAATTGATGACGTCGCTTTGAATGATGCATACTGAACACAAAAATAGGCTGGAGTTCAAATAAGTTTAAAAAACATTGAAGTGCCCGTGTAACAAATGAGTTCTCGTCCGAAACCCTGATACTCCAAAAGAGATTATCCAGTTTGTACACGAGGTGCGTCCAGTTTTCGCCGTGACCCTCTCTACTCTTTTGCACATGCTATGCGGGTGAAATGATGATACCATGCCAATTTCCAACATTTTTAGAGTTCATTTTGTAGTGATTTTCAATTTCACCGTCATTTAGCTCTCTAAACAAATCGGTAAATGGCTGAAAACAGCAAATGATGTCAGAACGTGTTGGAATTTGGTGACGTCGCTTTGAATGATGCATACTGAACACAAAAATAGACTGGAGTTCAAATAAGTTTAAAAAACATTGAACTTCCCATGTAACAGATGAGTTCTCGTCCGGAACCCTGATACTCCGAAAGAGATTCAACAGTTTGTACACGAGGTGCGTCCAGTTTTCCCCGTGACCCTCTCTACTCTTTTGCACATGCTATGCGGGTGAAATGATGATACCATGCCAACTTCCAACATTTTTAGAGTTCATTTTGTAGTGATTTTCAATTTCACCGTCATTTAGCTCTCTAAACAAATCGGTAAATGACTGAAAAACAGCAAATGATGTCAGAACGTGTTGGAAATTGATGTCGTCGCTTTGAATGATGCATACTGAACGCAAAAATAGGCTGGAGTTCAAATAAGTTTAAAAAACATTGAACTGCCCGTGTAACAGATGAGTTCTCGTCCAAAACCCTGATACTCCGAAAGAGATTATCCAGTTTGTACACGAGGTGCGTCCAGTTTTCGCCATGACCCTCTCTACTCTTTTGCACATGCTATGCGGGTGAAATGATGATACCATGCCAACTTCCAACATTTTTAGAGTTCATTTTGTAGTGATTTTCAATTTCACCGTCATTTAGCTCTCTAAACAAATCGGTAAATGACTGAAAAACAGCAAATGATGTCAGAACGTGTTGGAAATTGATGTCGCCGCTTTGAATGATGCATACCGAACGCAAAAATAGGCTGGAGTTCAAATAAGTTTAAAAAACATTGAATTGCTCGGGTAACAGATGAGTTCTCGTCCGAAACCCTCATACTCCGAAAGAGATTGTCCAGTTTGTACAAGAGGTGCGTCCAGTTTTCGTCGTGACCCTCTCTACTCTTTTGCACATGCTATGCGGGTGAAATGATGATACCATGCCAAGTTCCAACATTTTCAGGGTTCATTTTGTAGTGATTTTTAATTTCACCATCATTTAGCTCTCTAAACAAATCGGTAAATGACTGAAAAACAGCAAATGATGTCAGAACGTGTTGGAAATTGATGACGTCGCTTTGAATGATGCATACTGAACGCAAAATAGGCTGGAGTTCAAATAAGTTTAAAAAACATTGAAGTGCCCGTGTAACAGATGAGTTCTCGTCCGAAACCCTGATACTCCGAAAGAGATTGTCCGGTTTGTACACGAGGTGCGTCCAGTTTTCGCCGTGATCCTCTCTACTCTTTTGCACATGCTATGCGGGTGACATGATGATACCATGCCAAGTTCCAACATTTTCAGAGTTCATTTTGTAGTGATTTTCAATTTCACCGTCATTTAGCTCTCTAAACAAATCGGTAAATGACTGAAAAAAGCAAATGATGTCAGAACGTGTTGGAAATTGATGACGTCGCTTTGAATGATGCATACTGAACGCAAAAATAGGCTAGAGTTCAAATAAGTTTAAAAAACATTGAAGTGCCCGTGTAACAGATGAGTTCTCGTCCGAAACCCTGATACTCCGAAAGAGGTTGTCCAGTTTGTACACGAGGTGCGTCCAGTTTTCGCCGTGACCCTCTCTACTCTTTTGCACATGCTATGTGGGTGAAATGATGATACCATGCCAAGTTCCAACATTTTCAGAGTTCATTTTGTAGTGATTTTCAATTTCACCGTCATTTAGCTCTCTAAACAAATCGGTAAATGAGTGAAAACAACAAATGATGTCAGAACATGTTGGAAATTGATGACGTCGCTTTGAATGATGCATATTGAACGCAAAATAGGCTGGAGTTCAAATAAGTTTAAAAAACATTGAAGTGCCCGTGTAACAGATGAGTTCTCGTCCGAAACCCTGATACTCCGAAAGAGATTGTCCGGTTTGTACACGAGGTGCGTCCAGTTTTCGCCGTGACCCTCTCTACTCTTTTGCACATGCTATGCGGGTGAAATGATGATACCATGCCAAGTTCCAACGTTTTCAGAGTTCATTTTGTAGTGATTTTCAATTTCACCGTCATTTAGCTCTCTAAACAAATCGGTAAATGATTGAAAAAAGCAAATGATTTCAGAACGTGTTGGAAATTGATGACGTCGCTTTGAATGATGCATACTGAACGCAAAAATAGGCTGGAGTTCAAATAAGTTTAAAAAACATTGAAGTGCCCGCGTAACAAATGAGTTCTCGTCTGAAACCCTGATACTCCGAAAGAGGTTGTCCAGTTTGTACACGAGGTGCATCCAGTTTTCGCCGTGACCCTCTCTACTCTTTTGCACATGCTATGTGGGTGAAATGATGATACCATGCCAAGTTCCAACATTTTCAGAGTTCATTTTGTAGTGATTTTCAATTTCACCGTCATTTAGCTCTCTAAACAAATCGGTAAATGACTGAAAAAAGCAAATGATTTCAGAACGTGTTGGAAATTGATGACGTCGCTTTGAATGATGCATACTGAACGCAAAAACAGGCTGGAGTTCAAATAAGTTTAAAAAACATTGAAGTGCCCGTGTAACAAATGAGTTCTCGTCTGAAACCCTGATACTCCGAAAGAGGTTGTCCAGTTTGTACACGAGGTGCATCCAGTTTTCGCCGTGACCCTCTCTACTCTTTTGCACATGCTATGTGGGTGAAATGATGATACCATGCCAAGTTCCAACATTTTCAGAGTTCATTTTGTAGTGATTTTCAATTTCACCGTCATTTAGCTCTCTAAACAAATCGGTAAATGAGTGAAAACAGCAAATGATGTCAGAACATGTTGGAAATTGATGACGTCGCTTTGAATGATGCATACTGAACGCAAAATAGGCTGGAGTTCAAATAAGTTTAAAAAACATTGAAGTGCCCGTGTAACAGATGAGTTCTCGTCCGAAACCCTGATACTCCGAAAGAGATTGTCCGGTTTGTACACGAGGTGCGTCCAGTTTTCGCCGTGACCCTCTCTACTCTTTTGCACATGCTATGCGGGTGAAATGATGATACCATGCCAAGTTCCAACATTTTCAGAGTTCATTTTGTAGTGATTTTCAATTTCACCGTCATTTAGCTCTCTAAACAAATCGGTAAATGACTGAAAAAAGCAAATGATGTCAGAACGTGTTGGAAATTGATGACGTCGCTTTGAATGATGCATACTGAACGCAAAAATAGGCTGGAGTTCAAGTAAGTTTAAAAAACATTGAAGTGCCCGTGTAACAGATGAGTTCTCGTCCGAAACCCTGATACTCCGAAAGAGGTTGTCCAGTTTGTACACGAGGTACGTCCAGTTTTCGCCGTGACCCTCTCTACACTTTTGCACATGCTATGTGGGTGAAATGATGATACCATGCCAAGTTCCAACATTTTCAGAGTTCATTTTGTAGTGATTTTCAATTTCACCGTCATTTAGCTCTCTAAACAAATCGGTAAATGACTGAAAACAGCAAATGATGTCCGAACGTGTTGGAAATTGATGATGTCGCTTTGAATGATGCATACTGAACACAAAAATAGGCTGGAGTTCAAATAATTTTAAAAAACATTGAAGTGCCCGTGTAACAGATGAGTTCTCGTCCGAAACCCTGATACTCCAAAAGAGATTGTCCAGTTTGTACACGAGGTGCGTCCAGTTTTCGCCGTGACCCTCTCTACTCTTTTGCACATGCTATGCGGGTGAAATGATGATACCATGCCGACTTCCAACATTTTTAGAGTTCATTTTGTAGTGATTTTCAATTTCACCGTCATTTAGCTCTCTAAACAAATCGGTAAATGACTGAATAAAGCAAATGATGTAAGAACGTGTTGGAATTTGGTGACGTCGCTTTGAATGATGCATACTAAACACAAAAATAGACTGGAGTTCAAATAAGTTTAAAAAACATTGAACTGCCCGTGTAACAGATGAGTTCTCGTCCGAAACCCTGATACTCCGAAAGAGATTGCACAGTTTGTACACGAGGTGCGTCCAGTTTTCGCCGTGACCCTCTCTACTCTTTTGCACATGCTATGCGGGTGAAATGATGATACCATGCCAACTTCCAACATTTTTAGAGTTCATTTTGTAGTGATTTTCAATTTCACCGTCATTTAGCTCTCGAAACAAATCGGTAAATGACTGAAAAACAGCAATGTCAGAACGTGTTGGAAATTGATGTCGTCGCTTTGAATGATGCATACTGAACGCAAAAATAGGCTGGAGTTCAAATAAGTTTAAAAAACATTGAACTGCCCATGTAACAGATGTGTTCTCGTCCGAAACCCTGATACTCCGAAAGAGATTATCCAGTTTGTACACGAGGTGCGTCCAGTTTTCGCCGTGACCCTCTCTACTCTTTTGCACATGCTATGCGGGTGAAATGATGATACCATGCCAACTTCCAACATTTTTAGAGTTCATTTTGTAGTGATTTTCAATTTCACCGTCATTTAGCTCTCTAAACAAATTGGTAAATGACTGAAAAACAGCAAATTATGTCAGAATGTGTTGGAAATTGATGACGTCGCTTTGAATAATTCATACCGAACGCAAAAATAGGCTGGAGTTCAAATAAGTTTAAAAAACATTGAATTGCTCGGGTAACAGATGAGTTCTCGTCCGAAACCCTCATACTCCGAAAGAGATTGTCCAGCTTGTACACGAGGTGCGTCCAGTTTTCGCCGTGACCCTCTCTACTCTTTTGCACATGCTATCCGGGTGAAATGATGATACCATGCCAAGTTCCAACATTTTCAGAGTTCATTTTGTAGTGATTTTCAATTTCACCATCATTTAGCTCTCTAAACAAATCGGTAAATGACTGAAAAACAACAAATGATGTCAGAACGTGTTGGAAATTGATGACGTCGCTTTGAATGATGCATACTGAACGCAAAATAGGCTGGAGTTCAAATAAGTTTAAAAAACATTGAAGTGCCCGTGTAACAGATGAGTTCTCGTCCAAAACCCTGATACTCCGAAAGAGATTGTCCGGTTTGTACACGAGGTGCGTCTAGTTTTCACCGTGACCCTCTCTACTCTTTTGCACATGCTATGCGGGTGAAATGATGATACCATGCCAACTTCCAACATTTTTAGAGTTCATTTTGTAGTGATTTTCAATTTCACCGTCATTTAGCTCTCTAAACAAATCGGTAAATGACTGAAAAAAGCAAATGATGTCAGAACGTGTTGGAAATTGATGACGTCGCTTTGAATGATGCATACTGAATGCAAAAATAGGCTAGAGTTCAAATAAGTTTAAAAACATTGAAGTGCCCGTGTAACAGATGAGTTCTCGTCCGAAACCCTGATACTCCGAAAGAGGTTGTCCAGTTTGTACACGAGGTGCGTCCAGTTTTCGCCGTGACCCTCTCTACTCTTTTGCACATGCTATGTGGGTGAAATGATGATACCATGCCAAGTTCCAACATTTTCAGAGTTCATTTTGTAGTGATTTTCAATTTCACCGTCATTTAGCTCTCTAAACAAATCGGTAAATGAGTGAAAACAGCAAATGATGTCAGAACGTGTTGGAAATTGATGACGTTGCTTTGAATGATGCATACCGAACACAAAAATAGGCTGGAGTTCAAATAAGTTTAAAAAACATTGAAGTGCCCGGGTAACAGATGAGTTCTCGTCCGAAACCCTGATACTCCGAAAGAGATTGTCCAGTTTGTACACCAGGTGCGTCTAGTTTTCGCCGTGACCCTCTCTACTCTTTTGCACATGCTATGCAGGTGAAATGATGATACCATGCCAAGTTCCAACATTTTCAGAGTTCATTTTGTAGTGATTTTCAATTTCACCATCATTTAGCTCTCTAAACAAATCGGTAAATGACTGAAAAACAGCAAATGATGTCAGAACGTGTTGGAAATTGATGACGTCGCTTTGAATGATGCATACTGAACGCAAAAATAGGCTGGAGTTCAAATAAGTTTAAAAAACATTGAAGTGCCCGTGTAACAGATGAGTTCTCGTCCGAAACCCTGATACTCCGAAAGAGATTGTCCGGTTTGTACACGAGGTGCGTCCAGTTTTCGCCGTGACCCTCTCTACTCTTTTGCACATGCTATGCGGGTGAAATGATGATACCATGCCAAGGTCCAACATTTTTAGAGTTCATTTTGTAGTGATTTTAAATTTCACCGTCATTTAGCTCTCTAAACAAATCGGTAAATGACTAAAAAAAGCAAATGATGTCAGAACGTGTTGGAAATTGATGACGTCGCTTTGAATGATGCATACTGAACGCAAAAATAGGCTGGAGTTCAAATAAGTCTAAAAAACAGTGAAGTGCCCGTGTAACAGATGAGTTCTCGTCCGAAACCCTGATACTCCGAAAGAGATTGTCCAGTTTGTACACGAGGTGCGTCCAGTTTTCGCCATGACCCTCTCTACTCTTTTGCACATGCTCTGCGGGTGAAATGATGATACCATGCCAAGTTCCAACATTTTCAGAGTTCATTTTGTAGTGATTTTCAATTTCACCGTCATTTAGCTCTCTAAACAAATCGGTAAATGACTGAAAACAACAAATGATGTCAGAACGTGTTGGAAATTGATGACGTCGCTTTGAATGAGGCATACTGAACACATAAATAGGCTGGAGTTCAAATGAGTTTAAAAAACATTGAAGTGCCCGTGTAACAGATGAGTTCTCGTCCGAAACCCTGATACTCCAAAAGAGATTGTCTAGTTTGTACACGAGGTGCGTCCAGTTTTCGCCATGACCCTCTCTACTCTTTTGCACATGCTATGCGGGTGAAAGGATGATACCATGCCAACTTCCAACATTTTTAGAGTTCATTTTGTAGTGATTTTCAATTTCACCGTCATTTAGCTCTCTAAACAAATCGGTAAATGACTGAAAACAGCAAATGATGTCAGAACGTGTTGGAATTTGATGACGTCGCTTTGAATGATGTATACTGAACACAAAAATAGGCTGGAGTTCAAATAAGTTTAAAAAACATTGAAGTGCCCGTGTAACAGATGAGTTCTCGTCCAAAACCCTGATACTCCGAAAGAGATTGTCCAGTTTGTACACGAGGTGCGTCCAGTTTTCGCCGTGACCCTCTCTACTCTTTTGCACATGCTATGCGGGTGAAATGATGATACCATGCCAATTTCCAACATTTTTAGAGTTCATTTTGTAGTGATTTTCAATTTCACCGTCATTTAGCTCTCTAAACAAATCGGTAAATGACTGAAAAACAGCAAATGATGTCAGAACGTGTTGGAAATTGATGTCGTCGCTTTGAATGATGCATACTGAACGCAAAAATAGGCTGGAGTTCAAATAAGTTTAAAAAACATTGAACTGCTCGTGTAACAGATGAGTTCTCGTCCGAAACCCTGATACTCCAAAAGAGATTATCCAGTTTGTACACGAGGTGCGTCCAGTTCTCGCCGTGACCCTCTCTACTCTTTTGCACAGGCTATGCGGGTGAAATGATGATACCATGCCAACTTCCAACATTTTTAGAGTTCATTTTGTAGTGATTTTCAATTTCACCGTCATTTAGCTCTCTAAACAAATCGGTAAATGACTGAAAAACAGCAAATGAAGTCAGAATGTGTTGGAAATTGATGACGTCGCTTTGAATAATGCATACCGAACACAAAAATAGGCTGGAGTTCAAATAATTTTAAAAAACATTGAAGTGCTCGGGTAACAGATGAGTTCTCGTCCGAAACCCTGATACTCCAAAAGAGATTGTCCAGTTTGTACACGAGGTGCGTCCAGTTTTCGCCATGACCCTCTCTACTCTTTTGCACATGCTCTGCGGGTGAAATGATGATACCATGCCAAGTTCCAACATTTTCAGAGTTCATTTTGTAGTGATTTTCAATTTCACCGTCATTTAGCTCTCTAAACAAATCGGTAAATGACTGAAAACAGCAAATGATGTCAGAACGTGTTGGAAATTGATGACGTCGCTTTGAATGATGCATACTGAACACAAAAATAGGCTAGAGTTCAAATAAGTTTAAAAAACATTGAAGTGCCCGTGTAACAGATGAGTTCTCGTCCGAAACCCTGATACTCCGAAAGAGATTGTCCAGTTTGTACACGAGATGCATCCAGTTTTCGCCGTGACC
This sequence comes from Aegilops tauschii subsp. strangulata, assembly GCF_002575655.3. Classification (NCBI taxonomy): domain Eukaryota; kingdom Viridiplantae; phylum Streptophyta; class Magnoliopsida; order Poales; family Poaceae; genus Aegilops; species Aegilops tauschii. The sequence continues at coordinate 126,094,821 of NC_053041.3, forward strand.
CTCTCTACTCTTTTGCACATGCTATGCAGGTGAAATGAAGATACCATGCCAAGTTCCAACATTTTTAGAGTTCATTTTGTAGTGATTTTCAATTTCACCGTCATTTAGCTCTCTAAACAAATCGGTAAATGACTGAAAAACAGCAAATGATGTCAGAACGTGTTGGAAATTGATGTCGTCGCTTTGAATGATGCATACTGACCGCAAAAATAGGCTGGAGTTCAAGTAAGTTTAAAAAACATTGAACTGCCCGTGTAACAGATGAGTTCTCGTCCGAAACCTTGATACTCCAAAAGAGATTATCCAGTTTGTACACGAGGTGCGTCCAGTTTTCGCCGTGACCCTCTCTACTCTTTTGCACATGCTATGCGGGTGAAATGATGATACCATGCCAACTTCCAACATTTTTAGAGCTACATTTTGTAGTGATCTTCAATTTCACCGTCATTTAGCTCTCTAAACAAATCGGTAAATGACTGAAAAACAACAAATGATGTCAGAATGTGTTGGAAATTGATGACGTCGCTTTGAATAATGCATACCGAACGCAAAAATAGGCTGGAGTTCAAATAAGTTTAAAAAACATTGAAGTGCTCGGGTAACAGATGAGTTCTCGTCCGAAACCCTGATACTCCGGAAGAGATTGTCCAGTTTGTACACGAGGTGCGTCCAGTTTTCGCCGTGACCCTCTCTACTCTTTTGCACATGCTCTGCGGGTGAAATGATGATACCATGCCAAGTTCCAACATTTTCAGAGTTCATTTTGTAGTGATTTTCAATTTCACCGTCATTTAGCTCTCTAAACAAATCGGTAAATGACTGAAAACAGCAAATGATGTCAGAACGTGTTGGAAATTGATGACGTCGCTTTGAATGAGGCATACTGAACACAAAAATAGGCTAGAGTTCTAATAAGTTTAAAAAACATTGAAGTGCCCGTGTAACAGATGAGTTCTCGTCCGAAACCCTGATACTCCGAAAGAGATTGTCCAGTTTGTACACGAGATGCGCCAGTTTTCGCCGTGACCCTCTCTACTCTTTTGCACATGCTATGCGGGTGAAATGATGATACCATGCCAAGTTCCAACATTTTTAGAGTTCATTTTGTAGTGATTTTCAATTTCACCGTCATTTAGCTCTCTAAACAAATCGGTAAATGACTGAAAACAACAAATGATGTCAAAACATGTTGGAATTTGATGACGTCGCTTTGAATGATGTATACTGAACACAAAAATTGGCTGGAGTTCAAATAAGTTTAAAAACATTGAAGTGCCCGTGTAACAGATGAGTTCTCGTCCAAAACCCTGATACTCCGAAAGAGATTGTCCAGTTTGTACACGAGGTGCGTCCAGTTTTCGCCGTGACCCTCTCTACTCTTTTGCACATGCTATGCGGGTGAAATGATGATACCATGCCAACTTCCAACATTTTTAGAGTTCATTTTGTAGTTATTTTCAAATTCACCGTCATTTAGCTCTCTAAACAAATCGGTAAATGACTGAAAAACAGCAAATGATGTCAGAACGTGTTGGAAATTGATGTCGTCGCTTTGAATGATGCATACTGACCGCAAAAATAGGCTGGAGTTCAAATAAGTTTAAAAAAAATTGAACTGCCCGTGTAACAGATGAGTTCTCGTCCGAAACTCTGATACTCCAAAAGAGATTATCCAGTTTGTACACGAGGTGCGTCCAGTTTTCGCCGTGACCCTCTCTACTCTTTTGCACATGCTATGCGGGTGAAATGATGATACCATGCCAAGTTCCAACATTTTCAGAGTTCATTTTGTAGTGATTTTCAATTTCACCATCATTTAGCTCTCTAAACAAATCGGTAAATGACTGAAAAACAGCAAATGATGTCAGAACGTGTTGGAAATTGATGAAGTCGCTTTGAATGATGCATACTGAACGCAAAATAGGCTGGACTTCAAATAAGTTTAAAAAACATTGAAGTGCCCATGTAACAGATGAGTTCTCGTCCGAAACCCTGATACTCCGAAAGAGATTGTCCGGTTTGTACATGAGGTGCGTCCAGTTTTCACCGTGACCCTCTCTACTCTTTTGCACATGCTATGCGGGTGAAATGATGATACCATGCCAAGTTCCAACATTTTCAGAGTTCATTCTGTAGTGATTTTCAATTTCACCGTCATTTAGCTCTCAAAACAAATCGGTAAATGACTGAAAAACAACAAATGATGTCGGAACGTGTTGGAAATTGATGTCGTCGCTTTGAATGATGCATATTGAACGCAAAAATAGGCTGGAGTTCAAATAAGTTTAAAAAATATTGAACTGCCCGTGTAACAGATGAGTTCTCGTCCGAAACCCTGATATTCCGAAAGAGATTATCCAGTTTGTACACGAGGTGCGTCCAGTTTTTGCCGTGACCCTCTCTACTCTTTTGCACATGCTATGCGGGTGAAATGATGGTACCATGCCAACTTCCAACATTTTTAGAGTTCATTTTGTAGTGATTTTCAATTTCACCGTCATTTAGCTCTCTAAACAAATCGGTAAATGACTGAAAACAGCAAATGATGTCAGAACGTGTTGGAAATTGATGACGTCGCTTTGAATGATGCATTCTGAACGCAAAATAGGCTGGAGTTCAAATAAGTTTAAAAAACATTGAAGTGCCCGTGTAACAGATGAGTTCTCGTCCGAAACCCTGATACTCCGAAAGAGATTGTCCGGTTTGTACACGAGGTGCGTCCAGTTTTCGCCGTGACCCTCTCTACTCTTTTGCACATGCTATGCGGGTGAAATGATGATACCATGCCAAGTTCCAACATTTTCAGAGTTCATTTTGTAGTGATTTTCAATTTCACCGTCATTTAGCTCTCTAAACAAATCGGTAAATGACTGAAAAAAGCAAATGATGTCAGAACGTGTTGGAAATTGATGACGTCGCTTTGAATGATGCATACTGAACGCAAAAATAGGCTAGAGTTCAAATAAGTTTAAAAAACATTGAAGTGCCCGTGTAACAGATGAGTTCTCGTCCGAAACCCTGATACTCCGAAAGAGGTTGTCCAGTTTGTACACGAGGTGCGTCCAGTTTTCAACGTGAACCTCTCTACTCTTTTGCACATGCTATGTGGGTGAAATGATGATACCATGCCAAGTTCCAACATTTTCAGAGTTCATTTTGTTGTGATTTTCAATTTCACCATCATTTAGCTCTCTAAACAAATCGGTAAATGACTGAAAACAGTAAATGATGTCAGAACGTGTTGGAAATTGATGACGTCGCTTTGAATGATGCATTCTGAACGCAAAATAGGCTAGAGTTCAAATAAGTTTAAAAAACATTGAAGTGCCCGTGTAACAGATGAGTTCTCGTCCGAAACCCTGATACTCCCAAAGAGATTGTCCGGTTTGTACACGAGGTGCGTCCAGTTTTCGCCGTGACCCTCTCTACTCTTTTGCACATGCTATGCGGGTGAAATGATGATACCATGCCAAGTTCCAACATTTTCAGAGTTCATTTTGTAGTGATTTTCAATTTCACCATCATTTAGCTCTCTCAACAAATCGGTAAATGACTGAAAAACAGCAAATGATGTCAGAACGTGTTGGAAATTGATGAAGTCGCTTTGAATGATGCATACTGAACGCAAAATAGGCTGGAGTTCAAATAAGTTTAAAAAACATTGAAGTTCCCGTGTAACAGATGAGTTCTCGTCCGAAACCCTGATACTCCGAAAGAGATTGTCCGGTTTGTACATGAGGTGCGTCCAGTTTTCGCCGTGACCCTCTCTACTCTTTTGCACATGCTATGCGGGTGAAATAATGATACCATGCCAAGTTCCAACATTTTCAGAGTTCATTCTGTAGTGATTTTCAATTTCACCGTCATTTAGCTCTCAAAACAAATCGGTAAATGACTGAAAAACAGCAAATGATGTCAGAACGTGTTCGAAATTGATGTTGTCGCTTTGAATGATGCATATTGAACGCAAAAATAGGCTGGAGTTCAAATAAGTTTAAAAAACATTGAACTGCCCGTGTAACAGATGAGTTCTTGTCCGAAACCCTGATATTCCGAAAGAGATTATCCAGTTTGTACACGAGGTGCGTCCAGTTTACGCCGTGACCCTCTCTACTCTTTTGCACATGCTATGCGGGTGAAATGATGGTACCATGCCAACTTCCAACATTTTTAGAGTTCATTTTGTAGTGATTTTCAATTTCACCGTCATTTAGCTCTCTAAACAAATCGGTGAATGACTGAAAAACAGCAAATGATGTCAGAATGTGTTGGAAATTGATGACGTCGCTTTGAATAATTCATACCGAACGCAAAAATATGCTGTAGTTCAAATAAGTTCAAAAAACATTGAAGTGCTCGGGTAACAGATGAGTTCTCGTCCGAAACCCTCATACTCCGAAAGAGATTGTCCAGTTTGTACACGAGGTGCGTCCAGTTTTCGCCGTGACCCTGTCTACTCTTTTGCACATGCTATGCGGGTGAAATGATGATACCATGCCAAGTTCCAACATTTTCAGAGTTCATTTTGTAGTGATTTTCAATTTCACCATCATTTAGCTCTCTAAACAAATCGGTAAATGACTGAAAACAGCAAATGATGTCAGAACGTGTTGGAAATTGATGACATCGCTTTGAATGATGCATACTGAACGCAAAAATAGGCTGGAGTTCAAATAAGTTTAAAGAATATTGAACTGCCCGTGTAACAGATGAGTTCTCGTCCGAAACCCTGATATTCCGAAAGAGATTATCCAGTTTGTACACGAGGTGCGTCCAGTTTTTGCCGTGACCCTCTCTACTCTTTTGCACATGCTATGCGGGTGAAATGATGATACCATGCCAAGTTCCAACATTTTCAGAGTTCATTTTGTAGTGATTTTCAATTTCACCATCATTTAGCTCTCCAAACAAATCGGTAAATGACTGAAAACAGCAAATGATGTCAGAACGTGTTGGAAATTGATGACATCGCTTTGAATGATGCATACTGAACGCAAAAATAGGCTGGAGTTCAAATAAGTTTAAAGAATATTGAACTGCCCGTGTAACAGATGAGTTCTCGTCCGAAACCCTGATATTCCGAAAGAGATTATCCAGTTTGTACACGAGGTGCGTCCAGTTTTTGCCGTGACCCTCTCTACTCTTTTGCACATGCTATGCGGGTGAAATGATGGTACCATGCCAACTTCCAACATTTTTAGAGTTCATTTTGTAGTGATTTTCAATTTCACCGTCATTTAGCTCTTTAAACAAATCGGTAAATGGCTGAAAACAGCAAATGATGTCAGAACGTGTTGGAAATTGATGACGTTGCTTTGAATGATGCATTCTGAACGCAAAATAGGCTGGAGTTCAAATAAGTTTAAAAAACATTGAAGTGCCCGTGTAACAGATGAGTTCTCGTCCGAAACCCTGATACTCTGAAAGAGATTGTCCGGTTTGTACACGAGCTGCGTCCAGTTTTCGCCGTGACCCTCTCTACTCTTTTGCACATGCTATGCGGGTGAAATGATGATACCATGCCAAGTTCCAACATTTTCAGAGTTCATTTTGTAGTGATTTTCAATTTCACCGTCATTTAGCTCTCTAAACAAATCGGTAAATGACTGAAAATCAGCAAATGATGTCAGAATGTGTTGGAAATTGATGACGTCGCTTTGAATAATGCATACCGAACGCAAAAATAGGCTGGAGTTCAAATAAGTTTAAAAAACATTGAAGTGCTCGGGTAACAGATGAGTTCTCGTCCGAAACCCTGATACTCCGAAAGAGATTGTCTAGTTTGTACACGAGGTGCGTCCAGTTTTCGCCGTGACCCTCTCTACTCTTTTGCACATGCTATGCGGGTGAAATGATGATACCATGCCAAGTTCCAACATTTTCAGAGTTCATTTGGTAGTGATTTTCAATTTCACCATCATTTAGCTCTCTAAACAAATCGGTAAATGACTGAAAAACAGCAAATGATGTCAGAACGTGTTGGAAATTGATGAAGTCGCTTTGAATGATGCATACTGAACGCAAAATAGGCTGGAGTTCAAATAAGTTTAAAAAACATTGAAGTGCCCGTGTAACGGATGAGTTCTCGTCCGAAACCCTGATACTCCGAAAGAGATTGTCCGATTTGTACATGAGGTGCGTCCAGTTTTCGCCTTGACCCTCTCTACTCTTTTGCACATGCTATGCGGGTGAAATGATGATACCATGCCAAGTTCCAACATTTTCAGAGTTCTTTTTGTAGTGATTTTCAATTTCACCATCATTTAGCTCTCTAAACAAATCGGTAAATGACTGAAAACAGCAAATGATGTCAGAACGTGTTGGAAATTGATGACATCGCTTTGAATGATGCATACTGAACGCAAAAATAGGCTGGAGTTCAAATAAGTTTAAAGAATATTGAACTGCCCGTGTAACAGATGAGTTCTTGTCCGAAACCCTGATATTCCGAAAGAGATTATCCAGTTTGTACACGAGGTGCGTCCAGTTTTTGCCGTGACCCTCTCTACTCTTTTGCACATGCTATGCGGGTGAAATGATGGTACCATGCCAACTTCCAACATTTTTAGAGTTCATTTTGTAGTGATTTTCAATTTCACCATCATTTAGCTCTCTAAACAAATCGGTAAATGGCTGAAAACAGCAAATGATGTCAGAACGTGTTGGAAATTGATGACGTTGCTTTGAATGATGCATTCTGAATGCAAAATAGGCTGGAGTTCAAATAAGTTTAAAAAACATTGAAGTGCCCGTGTAACAGATGAGTTCTCGTCCGAAACCCTGATACTCTGAAAGAGATTGTCCGGTTTGTACACGAGGTGCGTCCAGTTTTCGCCGTGACCCTCTCTACTCTTTTGCACATGCTATGCGGGTGAAATGATGATACCATGCCAAGTTCCAACATTTTCAGAGTTCATTTTGTAGTGATTTTCAATTTCACCGTCATTTAGCTCTCTAAAAAAATCGGTAAATGACTGAAAAACAGCAAATGATGTCAGAATGTGTTGGAAATTGATGACGTCGCTTTGAATAATGCATACCGAACGCAAAAATAGGCTGGAGTTCAAATAAGTTTAAAAAACATTGAAGTGCTCGGGTAACAGATGAGTTCTCGTCCGAAACCCTGATACTCCGAAAGAGATTGTCTAGTTTGTACACGAGGTGCGTCCAGTTTTCGCCGTGACCCTCTCTACTCTTTTGCACATGCTATGTGGGTGAAATGATGATACCATGCCAAGTTCCAACATTTTCAGAGTTCATTTGGTAGTGATTTTCAAGTTCACCATCATTTAGCTCTCTAAACAAATCGGTAAATGACTGAAAAACAGCAAATGATGTCAGAACGTGTTGGAAATTGATGAAGTCGCTTTGAATGATGCATACTGAACGCAAAATAGGCTGGAGTTCAAATAAGTTTAAAAAACATTGAAGTGCCCGTGTAACAGATGAGTTCTCGTCCGAAACCCTGATACTCCGAAAGAGATTGTCCGGTTTGTACATGAGGTGCGTCCAGTTTTCGCCGTGACCCTCTCTACTCTTTTGCACATGCTATGCGGGTGAAATGATGATACCATGCCAAGTTCCAACATTTTCAGAGTTCATTTTGTAGTGATTTTCAATTTCACCGTCATTTAGCTCTCAAAACAAATCGGTAAATGACTGAAAAACAGCAAATGATGTCAGAACGTGTTGGAAATTGATGTCGTCGCTTTGAATGATGCATACTGAACGCAAAAATAGGCTGGAGTTCAAATAAGTTTAAAAAACATTGAACTGCCCGTGTAACAGATGAGTTCTCGTCCGAAACCCTGATACTCCGAAAGGGATTATCCAGTTTGTACACGAGGTTCGTCCAGTTTTCGCCGTGACCCTGTCTACTCTTTTGCACATGCTATGCGGGTGAAATGATGATACCATGCCAACTTCCAACATTTTTAGAGTTCATTTTGTAGTGATTTTCAATTTCACCGTCATTTAGCTCTCTAAACAAATCGGTGAATGACTGAAAAACAGCAAATGATGTCAGAATGTGTTGGAAATTGATGACGTCGCTTTGAATAATGCATACCGAACGCAAAAATAGGCTGGAGTTCAAATAAGTTTAAAAAATATTGAACTCCCCGTGTAACAGATGAGTTCTCGTCCGAAACCCTGATATTCCGAAAGAGATTATCCAGTTTGTACACGAGGTGCGTCCAGTTTTTGCCGTGACCCTCTCTACTCTTTTGCACATGCTATGCGGGTGAAATGATGGTACCATGCCAACTTCCAACATTTTTAGAGTTCATTTTGTATTGATTTTCAATTTCACCGTCATTTAGCTCCCTAAACAAATCGGTAAATGACTGAAAACAGCAAATGATGTCAGAACGTGTTGGAAATTGATGACGTCGCTTTGAATGATGCATTCTGAACGCAAAATAGGCTGGAGTTCAAATAAGTTTAAAAAACATTGATGTGCCCATGTAACAGATGAGTTCTCGTCCGAAACCCTGATACTCCGAAAGAGATTGTCCGGTTTGTACACGAGGTGCGTCCAGTTTTCGCCGTGACCCTCTCTACTCTTTTGCACATGCTATGCGGGTGAAATGATGATACCATGCCAAGTTCCAACATTTTCAGAGTTCATTTTGTAGTGATTTTCAATTTCACCGTCATTTAGCTCTCTAAACAAATCGGTAAATGACTGAAAAACAGCAAATGATGTCAGAATGTGTTGGAAATTGATGACGTCGCTTTGAATAATGCATACCGAACGCAAAAATAGGCTGGAGTTCAAATAAGTTTAAAAAACATTGAAGTGCTCGGGTAACAGATGAGTTCTCGTCCGAAACCCGGATACTCCGAAAGAGATTGTCCAGTTTGTACACGAGGTGCGTCCAGTTTTCGCCGTGACCCTCTCTACTCTTTTGCACATGCTATGCGGGTGAAATGATGATACCATGCCAAGTTCCAACATTTTCAGAGTTCATTTTGTAGTGATTTTCAATTTCACCATCATTTAGCTCTCTAAACAAATCGGTAAATGACTGAAAAACAGCAAATGATGTCAGAACGTGTTGGAAATTGATGAAGTCGCTTTGAATGATGCATACTGAACGCAAAATAGGCTGGAGTTCAAATAAGTTTAAAAAACATTGAAGTGCCCGTGTAACAGATGAGTTCTCGTCCGAAACCCTGATACTCCGAAAGAGATTGTCCGGTTTGTACATGAGGTGCGTCCAGTTTTCGCCGTGACCCTCTCTACTCTTTTGCACATGCTATGCGGGTGAAATGATGATACCATGCCAAGTTCCAACATTTTCAGAGTTCATTTTGTAGTGATTTTCAATTTCACCGTCATTTAGCTCTCAAAACAAATCGGTAAATGACTGAAAAACAGCAAATGTTGTCAGAACGAGTTGGAAATTGATGTCGTCGCTTTGAATGATGCATACTGAACGCAAAAATAGGCTGGAGTTCAAATAAGTTTAAAAAACATTGAGCTGCCCGTGTAACAGATGAGTTCTCGTCCGAAACCCTGATACTCCCAAAGGGATTATCCAGTTTGTACACGAGGTTCGTCCAGTTTTCGCCGTGACCCCGTCTACTCTTTTGCACATGCTATGCGGGTGAAATGATGATACCATGCCAACTTCCAACATTTTTAGAGTTCATTTTGTAGTGATTTTCAATTTCACCGTCATTTAGCTCTCTAAACAAATCGGTGAATGACTGAAAAACAGCAAATGATGTCAGAATGTGTTGGAAATTGATGACGTCGCTTTGAATAATGCATACCAAACACAAAAATAGGCTGGAGTTCAAATAAGTTTAAAAAACATTGAAGTGCTCGGGTAACAGATGAGTTCTCGTCCGAAACCCTGATACTCCGAAAGAGATTGTCCAGTTTATACACGAGGTGCGTCCAGTTTTCGCCGTGACCCTCTCTACTCTTTTGCACATGCTATGCGGGTGAAATGATGATACCATGCCAAGTTCCAACATTTTCAGAGTTCATTTCGTAGTGATTTTCAATTCCACCATCATTTAGGTCTCTAAACAAATCGGTAAATGACTGAAAATAGCAAATGGTGTCAGAACGTGTTGGAAATTGACGACGTCGCTTTGAATGATGCATACTAAACGCAAAATAGGCTGGAGTTCAAATAAGTTTAAAAACCATTGAAGTGCCCGTGTAACAGATGAGTTCTCGTCCGAAACCCTGATACTCCGAAAGAGATTGTCCGGTTTGTACACGAGGTGCGTCCAGTTTTCGCCGTGACCCTCTCTACTCTTTTGCACATGCTATGCGGGTGAAATGATGATACCATGCCAAGTTCCAACATTTTCAGAGTTCATTTTGTAGTGATTTTCAATTTCACCGTCATTTAGCTCTCTAAACAAATCGGTAAATGACTGAAAAACAGCAAATGATGTCAGAATGTGTTGGAAATTGATGACGTCGCTTTGAATGATGCATACTAAACACAAAAATAGGCTGGAGTTCAAATAAGTTTAAAAAACATTGAACTGCCCGTGTAACAGATGAGTTCTCGTCCGAAACCCTGATGCTCCGAAAGAGATTGTCCAGTTTGTACACGAGGTGCGTCCAGTTTTCGCCGTGACCCTCTCTACTCTTTTGCACATGCTATGCGGGTGAAATGATGATACCATGCCAACTTCCAACATTTTTAGAGTTCATTTTGTAGTGATTTTCAATTTCACCGTCATTTAGCTCTCTAAAAAAATCGGTAAATGACTGAAAAACAGCAAATGAAGTCAGAATGTGTTGGAAATTGATGGCGTCGCTTTGAATGATGCATATCGAACGCAAAAATAGGCTGGAGTTCAAATAAGTTTAAAAAACATTGAAGTGCTCGGGTAACAGATGAGTTCTCGTCCGAAACCCTGATACTCCGAAAGAGATTGTCCGGTTTGTACACGAGGTGCGTCCAGTTTTCGCCGTGACCCTCTCTACTCTTTTGCACATGCTATGCGGGTGAAATGATGATACCATGCCAATTTCCAACATTTTCAGAGTTCATTTTGTAGTGATTTTCAATTTCACCATCATTTAGCTCTCTAAACAAATCGGTAAATGACTGAAAAACAGCAAATGATGTCAGAACGTGTTGGAAATTGATGACGTCGCTTTGAATGATGCATACCGAACGCAAAAATAGGCTGGAGTTCAAATAAGTTTAAAAAACATTGAAGTGCCCGTGTAACAGATGAGTTCTCGTCCGAAACCCTGATACCCCGAAAGAGATTGTCCGGTTTGTACACGAGGTGCGTCCAGTTTTCGCCGTGACCCTCTCTAATCTTTTGCACATGCTATGCGGGTGAAATGATGATACCATGCCAACTTCCAACATTTTCAGAGTTCATTTTGTAGTGATTTTCAATTTCACCGTCATTTAGCTCTCTAAACAAATCGGTAAGTGACTGAAAACAACAAATGATGTCAGAACGTGTTGGAAATTGATGACGTCGCTTTGAATGATGCATACTGAACGCAAAAATAGGCTGGAGTTCAAATAAGTTTAAAAAACATTGAACTGCCCGTGTAACAGATGAGTTCTCGTCCGAAACCCTGATACTCCGAAAGAGATTGTCCAGTTTGTACACGAGGTGCGTCCAGTTTTCGCCGTGACCCTCTCTACTCTTTTGCACATGCTATGCGGTTGAAATGATGATACCATGCCAACTTCCAACATTTTTAGAGTTCATTTTGTAGTGATTTTCAATTTCACCGTCATTTAGCTCTCTAAACAAATCGGTAAATGACTGAAAAACAGCAAATGATGTCAGAATGTGTTGGAAATTGATGACGTCGCTTTGAATGATGCATATCGAACGCAAAAATAGGCTGGAGTTCAAATAAGTTTAAAAAACATTGAAGTGCTCGGGTAACAGATGAGTTCTCGTCCGAAACCCTGATACTCCGAAAGAGATTGTCCAGTTTGTACACGAGGTGCGTCCAGTTTTCGCCGTGACCCTCTCTACTCTTTTGCACATGCTATGTGGGTGAAATGATGATACCATGCCAATTTCGAACATTTTCAGATTTCATTTTGTAGTGATTTTCAATTTCACCATCATTTAGCTCTCTAAACAAATCGGTAAATGACTGAAAAACAGCAAATGATGTCAGAACGTGTTGGAAATTGATGACGTCTCTTTGAATGATGCATACTGAACGCAAAAATAGGCTGGAGTTCAAATAAGGTTAAAAAACATTGAAGTGCTCGTGTAACAGATGAGTTCTCGTCCGAAACCCTGATACTCCGAAAGAGATTGTCCGGTTTGTACACGAGGTGCGTCCAGTTTTCGCCGTGACCCTCTCTACTCTTTTGCACATGCTATGCGGGTGAAATGATGATACCATGCCAACTTCCAACATTTTTAGAGTTCATTTTGTAGTGATTTTCAATTTCACCGTCATTTAGCTCTCTAAACAAATCGGTGAATGACTGAAAAACAGCAAATGATGTCAGAATGTGTTGGAAATTGATGACGTCGCTTTGAATAATGCATACCAAACACAAAAATAGGCTGGAGTTCAAATAAGTTTAAAAAACATTGAAGTGCTCGGGTAACAGATGAGTTCTCGTCCGAAACCCTGATACTCCGAAAGAGATTGTCCAGTTTATACACGAGGTGCGTCCAGTTTTCGCCGTGACCCTCTCTACTCTTTTGCACATGCTATGCGGGTGAAATGATGATACCATGCCAAGTTCCAACATTTTCAGAGTTCATTTCGTAGTGATTTTCAATTCCACCATCATTTAGGTCTCTAAACAAATCGGTAAATGACTGAAAATAGCAAATGGTGTCAGAACGTGTTGGAAATTGACGACGTCGCTTTGAATGATGCATACTAAACGCAAAATAGGCTGGAGTTCAAATAAGTTTAAAAACCATTGAAGTGCCCGTGTAACAGATGAGTTCTCGTCCGAAACCCTGATACTCCGAAAGAGATTGTCCGGTTTGTACACGAGGTGCGTCCAGTTTTCGCCGTGACCCTCTCTACTCTTTTGCACATGCTATGCGGGTGAAATGATGATACCATGCCAAGTTCCAACATTTTCAGAGTTCATTTTGTAGTGATTTTCAATTTCACCGTCATTTAGCTCTCTAAACAAATCGGTAAATGACTGAAAAACAGCAAATGATGTCAGAATGTGTTGGAAATTGATGACGTCGCTTTGAATGATGCATACTAAACACAAAAATAGGCTGGAGTTCAAATAAGTTTAAAAAACATTGAACTGCCCGTGTAACAGATGAGTTCTCGTCCGAAACCCTGATGCTCCGAAAGAGATTGTCCAGTTTGTACACGAGGTGCGTCCAGTTTTCGCCGTGACCCTCTCTACTCTTTTGCACATGCTATGCGGGTGAAATGATGATACCATGCCAACTTCCAACATTTTTAGAGTTCATTTTGTAGTGATTTTCAATTTCACCGTCATTTAGCTCTCTAAAAAAATCAGTAAATGACTGAAAAACAGCAAATGAAGTCAGAATGTGTTGGAAATTGATGGCGTCGCTTTGAATGATGCATATCGAACGCAAAAATAGGCTGGAGTTCAAATAAGTTTAAAAAACATTGAAGTGCTCGGGTAACAGATGAGTTCTCGTCCGAAACCCTGATACTCCGAAAGAGATTGTCCGGTTTGTACACGAGGTGCGTCCAGTTTTCGCCGTGACCCTCTCTACTCTTTTGCACATGCTATGCGGGTGAAATGATGATACCATGCCAATTTCCAACATTTTCAGAGTTCATTTTGTAGTGATTTTCAATTTCACCATCATTTAGCTCTCTAAACAAATCGGTAAATGACTGAAAAACAGCAAATGATGTCAGAACGTGTTGGAAATTGATGACGTCGCTTTGAATGATGCATACCGAACGCAAAAATAGGCTGGAGTTCAAATAAGTTTAAAAAACATTGAAGTGCCCGTGTAACAGATGAGTTCTCGTCCGAAACCCTGATACCCCGAAAGAGATTGTCCGGTTTGTACACGAGGTGCGTCCAGTTTTCGCCGTGACCCTCTCTAATCTTTTGCACATGCTATGCGGGTGAAATGATGATACCATGCCAACTTCCAACATTTTCAGAGTTCATTTTGTAGTGATTTTCAATTTCACCGTCATTTAGCTCTCTAAACAAATCGGTAAGTGACTGAAAACAACAAATGATGTCAGAACGTGTTGGAAATTGATGACGTCGCTTTGAATGATGCATACTGAACGCAAAAATAGGCTGGAGTTCAAATAAGTTTAAAAAACATTGAACTGCCCGTGTAACAGATGAGTTCTCGTCCGAAACCCTGATACTCCGAAAGAGATTGTCCAGTTTGTACACGAGGTGCGTCCAGTTTTCGCCGTGACCCTCTCTACTCTTTTGCACATGCTATGCGGTTGAAATGATGATACCATGCCAACTTCCAACATTTTTAGAGTTCATTTTGTAGTGATTTTCAATTTCACCGTCATTTAGCTCTCTAAAGAAATCGGTAAATGACTGAAAAACAGCAAATGATGTCAGAATGTGTTGGAAATTGATGACGTCGCTTTGAATGATGCATATCGAACGCAAAAATAGGCTGGAGTTCAAATAAGTTTAAAAAACATTGAAGTGCTCGGGTAACAGATGAGTTCTCGTCCGAAACCCTGATACTCCGAAAGAGATTGTCCAGTTTGTACACGAGGTGCGTCCAGTTTTCGCCGTGACCCTCTCTACTCTTTTGCACATGCTATGTGGGTGAAATGATGATACCATGCCAATTTCGAACATTTTCAGATTTCATTTTGTAGTGATTTTCAATTTCACCATCATTTAGCTCTCTAAACAAATCGGTAAATGACTGAAAAACAGCAAATGATGTCAGAACGTGTTGGAAATTGATGACGTCTCTTTGAATGATGCATACTGAACGCAAAAATAGGCTGGAGTTCAAATAAGGTTAAAAAACATTGAAGTGCTCGTGTAACAGATGAGTTCTCGTCCGAAACCCTGATACTCCGAAAGAGATTGTCCGGTTTGTACACGAGGTGCGTCCAGTTTTCGCCGTGACCCTCTCTACTCTTTTGCACATGCTATGCGGGTGAAATGATGATACCATGCCAACTTCCAACATTTTCAGAGTTCATTTTGTAGTGATTTTCAATTTCACCGTCATTTAGCTCTCTAAACAAATCGGTAAGTGACTGAAAACAACAAATGATGTCAGAACGTGTTGGAAATTGATGACGTCGCTTCGAATGATGCATACTGAACGCAAAAATAGGCTGGAGTTCAAATAAGTTTAAAAAACATTGAACTGCCCGTGTAACAGATGAGTTCTCGTCCGAAACCCTGATACTCCGAAAGAGATTGTCCGGTTTGTACACGAGGTGCGTCCAGTTTTCGCCGTGACCCTCTCTACTCTTTTGCACATGCTATGCGGGTGAAATGATGATACCATGCCAACTTCCAACATTTTTAGAGTTCATTTTGTAGTGATTTTCAATTTCACCGTCATTTAGCTCTCTAAACAAATCGGTAAATGACTGAAAAACAGCAAATGATGTCAGAATATGTTGGAAATTGATGACGTCGCTTTGAATGATGCATATCGAACGCAAAAATAGGCTGGAGTTCAAATAAGTTTAAAAAACATCGAAGTGCTCGGGTAACAGATGAGTTCTCGTCTGAAACCCTGATACTCCGAAAGAGATTGTCCAGTTTGTACACGAGGTGCGTCCAGTTTTCGCCGTGACCCTCTCTACTCTTTTGCACATGCTATGCGGGTGAAATGATGATACCATGCCAATTTCCAACATTTTCAGAGTTCATTTTGTAGTGATTTTCAATTTCACCATCATTTAGCTCTCTAAACAAATCGGTAAATGACTGAAAAACAGCAAATGATGTCAGAACGTGTTGGAAATTGATGACGTCTCTTTGAATGATGCATACTGAACGCAAAAATAGGCTGGAGTTCAAATAAGTTTAAAAAACATTGAAGTGCCCGTGTAACAGATGAGTTCTCGTCCGAAACCCTGATACTCCGAAAGAGATTGTCCGGTTTGTACACGAGGTGCGTCCAGTTTTCGCCGTGACCCTCTCTACTCTTTTGCACATGCTATGCGGGTGAAATGATGATACCATGCCAACTTCCAACATTTTCAGAGTTCATTTTGTAGTGATTTTCAATTTCACCGTCATTTAGCTCTCTAAACAGATCGGTAAGTGACTGAAAACAACAAATGATGTCAGAACGTGTTGGAAATTGATGACGTCGCTTTGAATGATGCATACTGAACGCAAAAATAGGCTGGAGTTCAAATAAGTTTAAAAAACATTGAACTGCCCGTGTAACAGATGAGTTCTCGTCCGAAACCCTGATACTCCGAAAGAGATTGTCCAGTTTGTACACGAGGTGCGTCCAGTTTTCGCCGTGACCCTCTCTACTCTTTTGCACATGCTATGCGGGTGAAATGATGATACCATGCCAACTTCCAACATTTTTAGAGTTCATTTTGTAGTGATTTTCAATTTCTCCGTCATTTAGCTCTCTAAACAAATCGGTAAATGACTGAAAAACAGCAAATGATATCAGAATGTGTTGGAAATTGATGACGTCGCTTTGAATGATGCATATCGACCGTAAAAATAGGCTGGAGTTCAAATAAGTTTAAAAAACATTGAAGTTCTCGGGTAACAGATGAGTTCTCGTCCGAAACCCTGATACTCCGAAAGAGATTGTCCAGTTTGTACACGAGGTGCGTCCAGTTTTCGCCGTGACCCTCTCTACTCTTTTGCACATGCTATGCGGGTGAAATGATGATACCATGCCAACTTCCAACATTTTCAGAGTTCATTTTGTAGTGATTTTCAATTTCACCATCATTTAGCTCTCTAAACAAATCGGTAAGTGACTGAAAACAACAAATGATGTCAGAACGTGTTGGAAATTGATGACGTCGCTTTGAATGATGCATACTGAACGCAAAAATAGGCTGGAGTTCAAATAAGTTTAAAAAACATTGAACTGCCCGTGTAACAGATGAGTTCTCGTCCGAAACCCTGATACTCCGAAAGAGATTGTCCAGTTTGTACACGAGGTGCGTCCAGTTTTCGCCGTGACCCTCTCTACTCTTCTGCACATGCTATGCGGTTGAAATGATGATACCATGCCAACTTCCAACATTTTTAGAGTTCATTTTGTAGTGATTTTCAATTTCACCGTCATTTAGCTCTCTAAACAAATCGGTAAATGACTGAAAAACAGCAAATGATGTCAGAATGTGTTGGAAATTGATGACGTCGCTTTGAATGATGCATATCGAACGCAAAAATAGGCTGGAGTTCAAATAAGTTTAAAAAACATTGAAGTGCTCGGGTAACAGATGAGTTCTCGTCCGAAACCCTGATACTCCGAAAGAGATTGTCCAGTTTGTACACGAGGTGCGTCCAGTTTTCGCCGTGACCCTCTCTACTCTTTTGCACATGCTATGCGGGTGAAATGATGATACCATGCCAATTTCCAACATTTTCAGAGTTCATTTTGTAGTGATTTTCAATTTCACCATCATTTAGCTCTCTAAACAAATCGGTAAATGACTGAAAAACAGCAATGATGTCAGAACGTGTTGCAAAATTGATGACGTCTCTTTGAATGATGCATACTGAACGCAAAAATAGGCTGGAGTTCAAATAAGTTTAAAAAACATTGAAGTGCCCGTGTAACAGATGAGTTCTCATCCGAAAGCCTGATACTCCGAAAGAGATTGTCCGGTTTGTACACGAGGTGCGTCCAGTTTTCGCCGTGACCCTCTCTACTCTTTTGCACATGCTATGCGGGTGAAATGATGATACCATGCCAACTTCCAACATTTTCAGAGTTCATTTTGTAGTGATTTTCAATTTCACCGTCATTTAGCTCTCTAAACAAATCGGTAAGTGACTGAAAACAACAAATGATGTCAGAACGTGTTGGAAATTGATGACGTCGCTTTGAATGATGCATACTGAACGCAAAAATAGGCTGGTGTTCAAATAAGTTTAAAAAACATTGAACTGCCCGTGTAACAGATGAGTTCTCGTCCGAAACCCTGATACTCCGAAAGAGATTGTCCAGTTTGTACACGAGGTGCGTCCAGTTTTCGCCGTGACCCTCTCTACTCTTTTGCACATGCTATGCGGGTGAAATGATGATACCATGCCAGCTTCCAACATTTTTAGAGTTCATTTTGTAGTGATTTTCAATTTCACCGTCATTTAGCTCTCTAAACAAATCGGTAAATGACTGAAAAACAGCAAATGATGTCAGAATGTGTTGGAAATTGATGACGTCGCTTTGAATGATGCATATCGAACGTAAAAATAGGCTGGAGTTCAAATAAGTTTAAAAAACATTAAAGTTCTCGGGTAACAGATGAGTTCTCGTCCGAAACCCTGATACTTCGAAAGAGATTGTCCAGTTTGTACACGAGGTGCGTCCAGTTTTCGCCGTGACCCTCTCTACTCTTTTGCACATGCTATGCGGGTGAAATGATGATACCATGCCAACTTCCAACATTTTCAGAGTTCATTTTGTAGTGACTTTCAATTTCACCATCATTTAGCTCTCTAAACAAATCGGTAAGTGACTGAAAACAACAAATGATGTCAGAACGTGTTGGAAATTGATGACGTCGCTTTGGATGATGCATACTGAACGCAAAAATAGGCTGGAGTTCAAATAAGTTTAAAAAACATTGAACTGCCCGTGTAACAGATGAGTTCTCGTCCGAAACCCTCATACTCCGAAAGAGATTGTCCAGTTTGTACACGAGGTGCGTCCAGTTTTTTCCGTGACCCTCTCTACTCTTTTGCACATGCTATGCGGGTGAAATGATGATACCATGCCAACTTCCAACATTTTTAGATTTCATTTTGTAGTGATTTTCAATTTCACAGTCATTTAGCTCTCTAAACAAATCGGTAAATGACTGAAAAACAGCAAATGATGTCAGAATGTGTTGGAAATTGATGACGTCGCTTTGAATGATGCATATCGAACACAAAAATAGGCTGGAGTTCAAATAAGTTTAAAAAACATTGAAGTTCTCGGGTAACAGATGAGTTCTCGTCCGAAACCCTGATACTCCGAAAGAGATTGTCCAGTTTGTACACGAGGTGCGTCCAGTTTTCGCCGTGACCCTCTCTACTCTTTTGCACATGCTATGGGGTTGAAATGATGATACCATGCCAACTTCCAACATTTTTAGAGTTCATTTTGTAGTGATTTTCAATTTCACCGTCATTTAGCTCTCTAAACAAATCGGTAAATGACTGAAAAACAGCAAATGATGTCAGAACGTGTTGGAAATTGATGACGTCGCTTTGAATGATGCATACTGAACGCAAAAATAGGCTAGAGTTCAAATAAGTTTAAAAAACATTGAAGTGCTCGGGTAACAGATGAGTTCTCGTCCGAAACCCTGATACTCCGAAAGAGATTGTCCAGTTTGTACACGAGGTGCGTCCAGTTTTCGCCGTGACCCTCTCTACTCTTTTGCACATGCTATGCGGGTGAAACGATGATACCATGCCAAGTTCCAACATTTTCAGAGTTCATTTTGTAGTGATTTTCAATTTCACCGTCATTTAGCTCTCTAAACAAATCGGTAAATGACTGAAAAACAGCAAATGATGTCAGAACGTGTTGGAAATTGATGACGTCGCTTTGAATGATGCATACTGAACGCAAAAATAGGCTGGAGTTCAAATAAGTTTAAAAAACATTGAACTGCCCGTGTAACAGATGAGTTTTCGTCCGAAACCCTGATACTCCGAAAGAGATTGTCCAGTTTGTACACGAGGTGCGTCCAGTTTTCGCCGTGACCCTCTCCACTCTTTTGCACATGCTATGCGGTTGAAATGATGATACCATGCCAACTTCCAACATTTTTCGAGTTCATTTTGTAGTGATTTTCAATTTCACCGTCATTTAGCTCTCTAAACAAATCGATAAATGACTGAAAAACAGCCAATGATGTCAGAATGTGTTGGAAATTGATGACGTCGCTTTGAATGATGCATATCGAACGCAAAAATAGGCTGGAGTTCAAATAAGTTTAAAAAACATTGAAGTGCCCGTGTAACAGATGAGTTCTCGTCCGAAACCCTGATACTCCGAAAGAGATTGTCCGGTATGTACACGAGGTGCGTCCAGTTTTCGCCGTGACCCTCTCTACTCTTTTGCACATGCTATGCGGGTGAAATGATGATACCATGCCAACTTCCAACATTTTCAGAGTTCATTTTGTAGTGATTTTCAATTTCACCGTCATTTAGCTCTCTAAACAAATCGGTAAGTGACTGAAAACAACAAATGATGTCAGAACGTGTTGGAAATTGATGACGTCGCTTTGAATGATGCATACTGAACGCAAAAATAGGCTGGTGTTCAAATAAGTTTAAAAAACATTGAACTGCCCGTGTAACAGATGAGTTCTCGTCCGAAACCCTGATACTCCGAAAGAGATTGTCCAGTTTGTACACGAGGTGCGTCCAGTTTTCGCCGTGACCCTCTCTACTCTTTTGCACATGCTATGCGGGTGAAATGATGATACCATGCCAGCTTCCAACATTTTTAGAGTTCATTTTGTAGTGATTTTCAATTTCACCGTCATTTAGCTCTCTAAACAAATCGGTAAATGACTGAAAAACAGCAAATGATGTCAGAATGTGTTGGAAATTGATGACGTCGCTTTGAATGATGCATATCGAACGTAAAAATAGGCTGGAGTTCAAATAAGTTTAAAAAACATTAAAGTTCTCGGGTAACAGATGAGTTCTCGTCCGAAACCCTGATACTTCGAAAGAGATTGTCCAGTTTGTACACGAGGTGCGTCCATTTTTCGCCGTGACCCTCTCTACTCTTTTGCACATGCTATGCGGGTGAAATGATGATACCATGCCAACTTCCAACATTTTCAGAGTTCATTTTGTAGTGACTTTCAATTTCACCATCATTTAGCTCTCTAAACAAATCGGTAAGTGACTGAAAACAACAAATGATGTCAGAACGTGTTGGAAATTGATGACGTCGCTTTGGATGATGCATACTGAACGCAAAAATAGGCTGGAGTTCAAATAAGTTTAAAAAACATTGAACTGCCCGTGTAACAGATGAGTTCTCGTCCGAAACCCTCATACTCCGAAAGAGATTGTCCAGTTTGTACACGAGGTGCGTCCAGTTTTTTCCGTGACCCTCTCTACTCTTTTGCACATGCTATGCGGGTGAAATGATGATACCATGCCAACTTCCAACATTTTTAGATTTCATTTTGTAGTGATTTTCAATTTCACCGTCATTTAGCTCTCTAAACAAATCGGTAAATGACTGAAAAACAGCAAATGATGTCAGAATGTGTTGGAAATTGATGACGTCGCTTTGAATGATGCATATCGAACACAAAAATAGGCTGGAGTTCAAATAAGTTTAAAAAACATTGAAGTTCTCGGGTAACAGATGAGTTCTCGTCCGAAACCCTGATACTCCGAAAGAGATTGTCCAGTTTGTACACGAGGTGCGTCCAGTTTTCGCCGTGACCCTCTCTACTCTTTTGCACATGCTATGGGGTTGAAATGATGATACCATGCCAACTTCCAACATTTTTAGAGTTCATTTTGTAGTGATTTTTCAATTTCACCGTCATTTAGCTCTCTAAACAAATCGGTAAATGACTGAAAAACAGCAAATGATGTCAGAATGTGTTGGAAATTGATGACGTCGCTTTGAATGATGCATATCAAACGCAAAAATAGGCTAGAGTTCAAATAAGTTTAAAAAACATTGAAGTGCTCGGGTAACAGATGAGTTCTCGTCCGAAACCCTGATACTCCGAAAGAGATTGTCCAGTTTGTACACGAGGTGCGTCCAGTTTTCGCCGTGACCCTCTCTACTCTTTTGCACATGCTATGCGGGTGAAATGATGATACCATGCCAAGTTCCAACATTTTCAGAGTTCATTTTGTAGTGATTTTCAATTTCACCGTCATTTAGCTCTCTAAACAAATCGGTAAATGACTGAAAAACAGCAAATGATGTCAGAACGTGTTGGAAATTGATGACGTCGCTTTGAATGATGCATACTGAACGCAAAAATAGGCTAGAGTTCAAATAAGTTTAAAAAACATTGATGTGCTCGGGTAACAGATGAGTTCTCGTCCGAAACCCTGATACTCCGAAAGAGATTGTCCAGTTTGTACACGAGGTGCGTCCAGTTTTCGCCGTGACCCTCTCTACTCTTTTGCACATGCTATGCGGGTGAAACGATGATACCATGCCAAGTTCCAACATTTTCAGAGTTCATTTTGTAGTGATTTTCAATTTCACCGTCATTTAGCTCTCTAAACAAATCGGTAAATGACTGAAAAACAGCAAATGATGTCAGAATGTGTTGGAAATTGATGACGTCGCTTTGAATGATGCATACTGAACGCAAAAATAGGCTGGAGTTCAAATAAGTTTAAAAAACATTGAACTGCCCGTGTAACAGATGAGTTTTCGTCCGAAACCCTGATACTCCGAAAGAGATTGTCCAGTTTGTACACGAGGTGCGTCCAGTTTTCGCCGTGACCCTCTCCACTCTTTTGCACATGCTATGCGGTTGAAATGATGATACCATGCCAACTTCCAACATTTTCAGAGTTCATTTTGTAGTGATTTTCAATTTCACCGTCATTTAGCTCTCTAAACAAATCGGTAAATGACTGAAAAACAGCAAATGATGTCAGAACGTGTTGGAAATTGATGACGTCGCTTTGAATGATGCATACTGAACGCAAAAATAGGCTAGAGTTCAAATAAGTTTAAAAAACATTGAAGTGCTCGGGTAACAGATGAGTTCTCGTCCGAAACCCTGATACTCCGAAAGAGATTGTCCAGTTTGTACACGAGGTGCGTCCAGTTTTCGCCGTGACCCTCTCTACTCTTTTGCACATGCTATGCGGGTGAAACGATGATACCATGCCAAGTTCCAACATTTTCAGAGTTCATTTTGTAGTGATTTTCAATTTCACCGTCATTTAGCTCTCTAAACAAATCGGTAAATGACTGAAAAACAGCAAATGATGTCAGAATGTGTTGGAAATTGATGACGTCGCTTTGAATGATGCATATCGAACACAAAAATAGGCTGGAGTTCAAATAAGTTTAAAAAACATTGAAGTTCTCGGGTAACAGATGAGTTCTCGTCCGAAACCCTGATACTCCGAAAGAGATTGTCCAGTTTGTACACGAGGTGCGTCCAGTTTTCGCCGTGACCCTCTCTACTCTTTTGCACATGCTATGGGGTTGAAATGATGATACCATGCCAACTTCCAACATTTTTAGAGTTCATTTTGTAGTGATTTTCAATTTCACCGTCATTTAGCTCTCTAAACAAATCGGTAAATGACTGAAAAACAGCAAATGATGTCAGAATGTGTTGGAAATTGATGACGTCGCTTTGAATGATGCATACTGAACGCAAAAATAGGCTGGAGTTCAAATAAGTTTAAAAAACATTGAACTGCCCGTGTAACAGATGAGTTTTCGTCCGAAACCCTGATACTCCGAAAGAGATTGTCCAGTTTGTACACGAGGTGCGTCCAGTTTTCGCCGTGACCCTCTCCACTCTTTTGCACATGCTATGCGGTTGAAATGATGATACCATGCCAACTTCCAACATTTTTCGAGTTCATTTTGTAGTGATTTTCAATTTCACCGTCATTTAGCTCTCTAAACAAATCGATAAATGACTGAAAAACAGCAAATGATGTCAGAATGTGTTGGAAATTGATGACGTCGCTTTGAATGATGCATATCGAACGCAAAAATAGGCTGGAGTTCAAATAAGTTTAAAAAACATTGAAGTGCTCGGGTAACAGATGAGTTCTCGTCCGAAACCCTGATACTCCGAAAGAGATTGTCCAGTTTGTACACGAGGTGCGTCCAGTTTTCGCCGTGACCCTCTCTACTCTTTTGCACATGCTATGCGGGTGAAATGATGATACCATGCCAATTTCCAACATTTTCAGAGTTCATTTTGTAGTGATTTTCAATTTCACCATCATTTAGCTCTCTAAACAAATCGGTAAATGACTGAAAAACAGCAATGATGTCAGAACGTGTTGCAAAATTGATGACGTCTCTTTGAATGATGCATACTGAACGCAAAAATAGGCTGGAGTTCAAATAAGTTTAAAAAACATTGAAGTGCCCATGTAACAGATGAGTTCTCATCCGAAACCCTGATACTCCGAAAGAGATTGTCCGGTTTGTACACGAGGTGCGTCCAGTTTTCGCCGTGACCCTCTCTACTCTTTTGCACATGCTATGCGGGTGAAATGATGATACCATGCCAACTTCCAACATTTTCAGAGTTCATTTTGTAGTGATTTTCAATTTCACCGTCATTTAGCTCTCTAAACAAATCGGTAAGTGACTGAAAACAACAAATGATGTCAGAACGTGTTGGAAATTGATGACGTCGCTTTGAATGATGCATACTGAACGCAAAAATAGGCTGGAGTTCAAATAAGTATAAAAAACATTGAACTGCCCGTGTAACAGATGAGTTCTCGTCCGAAACCCAGATACTCCGAAAGAGATTGTCCAGTTTGTACACGAGGTGCGTCCAGTTTTCGCCGTGACCCTCTCTACTATTTTGCACATGCTATGCGGGTGAAATGATGATACCATGCCAGCTTCCAACATTTTTAGAGTTCATTTTGTAGTGATTTTCAATTTCACCGTCATTTAGCTCTCTAAACAAATCGGTAAATGACTGAAAAACAGCAAATGATGTCAGAATGTGTTGGAAATTGATGACGTCGCTTTGAATGATGCATATCGAACGCAAAAATAGGCTGGAGTTCAAATAAGTTTAAAAAACATTGAAGTGCTCGGGTAACAGATGAGTTCTCGTCCGAAACCCTGATACTCCGAAAGAGATTGTCCAGTTTGTACACGAGGTGCGTCCAGTTTTCGCCGTGACCCTCTCTACTCTTTTGCACATGCTATGCGGGTGAAATGATGATACCATGCCAATTTCCAACATTTTCAGAGTTCATTTTGTAGTGATTTTCAATTTCACCATCATTTAGCTCTCTAAACAAATCGGTAAATGACTAAAAACAGCAATGATGTCAGAACGTGTTGCAAAATTGATGACGTCTCTTTGAATGATGCATACTGAACGCAAAAATAGGCTGGAGTTCAAATAAGTTTAAAAAACATTGAAGTGCCCGTGTAACAGATGAGTTCTCATCCGAAACCCTGATACTCCGAAAGAGATTGTCCGGTTTGTACACGAGGTGCGTCCAGTTTTCGCCGTGACCCTCTCTACTCTTTTGCACATGCTATGCGGGTGAAATGATGATACCATGCCAACTTCCAACATTTTCAGAGTTCATTTTGTAGTGATTTTCAATTTCACCGTCATTTAGCTCTCTAAACAAATCGGTAAGTGACTGAAAACAACAAATGATGTCAGAACGTATTGGAAATTGATGACGTCGCTTTGAATGATGCATACTGAACGCAAAAATAGGCTGGAGTTCAAATAAGTTTAAAAAACATTGAACTGCCCGTGTAACAGATGAGTTCTCGTCCGAAACCCTGATACTCCGAAAGAGATTGTCCAGTTTGTACACGAGGTGCGTCCAGTTTTCGCCGTGACCCTCTCTACTCTTTTGCACATGCTATGCGGGTGAAACGATGATACCATGCCAGCTTCCAACATTTTTAGAGTTCATTTTGTAGTGATTTTCAATTTCACCGTCATTTAGATCTCTAAACAAATCGGTAAATGACTGAAAAACAGCAAATGATGTCAGAACGTGTTGGAAATTGATGACGTCGCTTTGAATGATGCATACTGAACGCAAAAATAGGCTGGAGTTCAAATAAGTTTAAAAAACATTGAACTGCCCGTGTAACAGATGAGTTTTCGTCCGAAACCCTGATACTCCGAAAGAGATTGTCCAGTTTGTACACGAGGTGCGTCCAGTTTTCGCCGTGACCCTCTCCACTCTTTTGCACATGCTATGCGGTTGAAATGATGATACCATGCCAACTTCCAACATTTTTCGAGTTCATTTTGTAGTGATTTTCAATTTCACCGTCATTTAGCTCTCTAAACAAATCGATAAATGACTGAAAAACAGCAAATGATGTCAGAATGTGTTGGAAATTGATGACGTCGCTTTGAATGATGCATATCGAACGCAAAAATAGGCTGGAGTTCAAATAAGTTTAAAAAACATTGAAGTGCTCGGGTAACAGATGAGTTCTCGTCCGAAACCCTGATACTCCGAAAGAGATTGTCCAGTTTGTACACGAGGTGCGTCCAGTTTTCGCCGTGACCCTCTCTACTCTTTTGCACATGCTATGCGGGTGAAATGATGATACCATGCCAATTTCCAACATTTTCAGAGTTCATTTTGTAGTGATTTTCAATTTCACCATCATTTAGCTCTCTAAACAAATCGGTAAATGACTGAAAAACAGCAATGATGTCAGAACGTGTTGCAAAATTGATGACGTCTCTTTGAATGATGCATACTGAACGCAAAAATAGGCTGGAGTTCAAATAAGTTTAAAAAACATTGAAGTGCCCATGTAACAGATGAGTTCTCATCCGAAACCCTGATACTCCGAAAGAGATTGTCCGGTTTGTACACGAGGTGCGTCCAGTTTTCGCCGTGACCCTCTCTACTCTTTTGCACATGCTATGCGGGTGAAATGATGATACCATGCCAACTTCCAACATTTTCAGAGTTCATTTTGTAGTGATTTTCAATTTCACCGTCATTTAGCTCTCTAAACAAATCGGTAAGTGACTGAAAACAACAAATGATGTCAGAACGTGTTGGAAATTGATGACGTCGCTTTGAATGATGCATACTGAACGCAAAAATAGGCTGGAGTTCAAATAAGTATAAAAAACATTGAACTGCCCGTGTAACAGATGAGTTCTCGTCCGAAACCCAGATACTCCGAAAGAGATTGTCCAGTTTGTACACGAGGTGCGTCCAGTTTTCGCCGTGACCCTCTCTACTATTTTGCACATGCTATGCGGGTGAAATGATGATACCATGCCAGCTTCCAACATTTTTAGAGTTCATTTTGTAGTGATTTTCAATTTCACCGTCATTTAGCTCTCTAAACAAATCGGTAAATGACTGAAAAACAGCAAATGATGTCAGAATGTGTTGGAAATTGATGACGTCGCTTTGAATGATGCATATCGAACGCAAAAATAGGCTGGAGTTCAAATAAGTTTAAAAAACATTGAAGTGCTCGGGTAACAGATGAGTTCTCGTCCGAAACCCTGATACTCCGAAAGAGATTGTCCAGTTTGTACACGAGGTGCGTCCAGTTTTCGCCGTGACCCTCTCTACTCTTTTGCACATGCTATGCGGGTGAAATGATGATACCATGCCAATTTCCAACATTTTCAGAGTTCATTTTGTAGTGATTTTCAATTTCACCATCATTTAGCTCTCTAAACAAATCGGTAAATGACTAAAAACAGCAATGATGTCAGAACGTGTTGCAAAATTGATGACGTCTCTTTGAATGATGCATACTGAACGCAAAAATAGGCTGGAGTTCAAATAAGTTTAAAAAACATTGAAGTGCCCGTGTAACAGATGAGTTCTCATCCGAAACCCTGATACTCCGAAAGAGATTGTCCGGTTTGTACACGAGGTGCGTCCAGTTTTCGCCGTGACCCTCTCTACTCTTTTGCACATGCTATGCGGGTGAAATGATGATACCATGCCAACTTCCAACATTTTCAGAGTTCATTTTGTAGTGATTTTCAATTTCACCGTCATTTAGCTCTCTAAACAAATCGGTAAGTGACTGAAAACAACAAATGATGTCAGAACGTATTGGAAATTGATGACGTCGCTTTGAATGATGCATACTGAACGCAAAAATAGGCTGGAGTTCAAATAAGTTTAAAAAACATTGAACTGCCCGTGTAACAGATGAGTTCTCGTCCGAAACCCTGATACTCCGAAAGAGATTGTCCAGTTTGTACACGAGGTGCGTCCAGTTTTCGCCGTGACCCTCTCTACTCTTTTGCACATGCTATGCGGGTGAAACGATGATACCATGCCAGCTTCCAACATTTTTAGAGTTCATTTTGTAGTGATTTTCAATTTCACCGTCATTTAGCTCTCTAAACAAATCGGTAAATGACTGAAAAACAGCAAATGATGTCAGAACGTGTTGGAAATTGATGACGTCGCTTTGAATGATGCATACTGAACGCAAAAATAGGCTGGAGTTCAAATAAGTTTAAAAAACATTGAACTGCCCGTGTAACAGATGAGTTTTCGTCCGAAACCCTGATACTCCGAAAGAGATTGTCCAGTTTGTACACGAGGTGCGTCCAGTTTTCGCCGTGACCCTCTCCACTCTTTTGCACATGCTATGCGGTTGAAATGATGATACCATGCCAACTTCCAACATTTTTCGAGTTCATTTTGTAGTGATTTTCAATTTCACCGTCATTTAGCTCTCTAAACAAATCGATAAATGACTGAAAAACAGCAAATGATGTCAGAATGTGTTGGAAATTGATGACGTCGCTTTGAATGATGCATATCGAACGCAAAAATAGGCTGGAGTTCAAATAAGTTTAAAAAACATTGAAGTGCTCGGGTAACAGATGAGTTCTCGTCCGAAACCCTGATACTCCGAAAGAGATTGTCCAGTTTGTACACGAGGTGCGTCCAGTTTTCGCCGTGACCCTCTCTACTCTTTTGCACATGCTATGCGGGTGAAATGATGATACCATGCCAATTTCCAACATTTTCAGAGTTCATTTTGTAGTGATTTTCAATTTCACCATCATTTAGCTCTCTAAACAAATCGGTAAATGACTGAAAAACAGCAATGATGTCAGAACGTGTTGCAAAATTGATGACGTCTCTTTGAATGATGCATACTGAACGCAAAAATAGGCTGGAGTTCAAATAAGTTTAAAAAACATTGAAGTGCCCATGTAACAGATGAGTTCTCATCCGAAACCCTGATACTCCGAAAGAGATTGTCCGGTTTGTACACGAGGTGCGTCCAGTTTTCGCCGTGACCCTCTCTACTCTTTTGCACATGCTATGCGGGTGAAATGATGATACCATGCCAACTTCCAACATTTTCAGAGTTCATTTTGTAGTGATTTTCAATTTCACCGTCATTTAGCTCTCTAAACAAATCGGTAAGTGACTGAAAACAACAAATGATGTCAGAACGTGTTGGAAATTGATGACGTCGCTTTGAATGATGCATACTGAACGCAAAAATAGGCTGGAGTTCAAATAAGTATAAAAAACATTGAACTGCCCGTGTAACAGATGAGTTCTCGTCCGAAACCCAGATACTCCGAAAGAGATTGTCCAGTTTGTACACGAGGTGCGTCCAGTTTTCGCCGTGACCCTCTCTACTATTTTGCACATGCTATGCGGGTGAAATGATGATACCATGCCAGCTTCCAACATTTTTAGAGTTCATTTTGTAGTGATTTTCAATTTCACCGTCATTTAGCTCTCTAAACAAATCGGTAAATGACTGAAAAACAGCAAATGATGTCAGAATGTGTTGGAAATTGATGACGTCGCTTTGAATGATGCATATCGAACGCAAAAATAGGCTGGAGTTCAAATAAGTTTAAAAAACATTGAAGTGCTCGGGTAACAGATGAGTTCTCGTCCGAAACCCTGATACTCCGAAAGAGATTGTCCAGTTTGTACACGAGGTGCGTCCAGTTTTTGCCGTGACCCTCTCTACTCTTTTGCACATGCTATGCGGGTGAAATGATGATACCATGCCAATTTCCAACATTTTCAGAGTTCATTTTGTAGTGATTTTCAATTTCACCATCATTTAGCTCTCTAAACAAATCGGTAAATGACTAAAAACAGCAATGATGTCAGAACGTGTTGCAAAATTGATGACGTCTCTTTGAATGATGCATACTGAACGCAAAAATAGGCTGGAGTTCAAATAAGTTTAAAAAACATTGAAGTGCCCGTGTAACAGATGAGTTCTCATCCGAAACCCTGATACTCCGAAAGAGATTGTCCGGTTTGTACACGAGGTGCGTCCAGTTTTCGCCGTGACCCTCTCTACTCTTTTGCACATGCTATGCGGGTGAAATGATGATACCATGCCAACTTCCAACATTTTCAGAGTTCATTTTGTAGTGATTTTCAATTTCACCGTCATTTAGCTCTCTAAACAAATCGGTAAGTGACTGAAAACAACAAATGATGTCAGAACGTATTGGAAATTGATGACGTCGCTTTGAATGATGCATACTGAATGCAAAAATAGGCTGGAGATCAAATAAGTTTAAAAAACATTGAAGTGCCCGTGTAACAGATGAGTTCTCGTCCGAAACCCTGATACTCCGAAAGAGATTGTCCAGTTTGTACACGAGGTGCGTCCAGTTTTCGCCGTGACCCTCTCTACTCTTTTGCACATGCTATGCGGGTGAAATGATGATACCATGCCAATTTCCAACATTTTCAGAGTTCATTTTGTAGTGATTTTCAATTTCACCATCATTTAGCTCTCTAAACAAATCGGTAAATGACTGAAAAACAGCAATGATGTCAGAACGTGTTGCAAAATTGATGACGTCTCTTTGAATGATGCATACTGAACGCAAAAATAGGCTGGAGTTCAAATAAGTTTAAAAAACATTGAAGTGCCCATGTAACAGATGAGTTCTCATCCGAAACCCTGATACTCCGAAAGAGATTGTCCGGTTTGTACACGAGGTGCGTCCAGTTTTCGCCGTGACCCTCTCTACTCTTTTGCACATGCTATGCGGGTGAAATGATGATACCATGCCAACTTCCAACATTTTCAGAGTTCATTTTGTAGTGATTTTCAATTTCACCGTCATTTAGCTCTCTAAACAAATCGGTAAGTGACTGAAAACAACAAATGATGTCAGAACGTGTTGGAAATTGATGACGTCGCTTTGAATGATGCATACTGAACGCAAAAATAGGCTGGAGTTCAAATAAGTATAAAAAACATTGAACTGCCCGTGTAACAGATGAGTTCTCGTCCGAAACCCAGATACTCCGAAAGAGATTGTCCAGTTTGTACACGAGGTGCGTCCAGTTTTCGCCGTGACCCTCTCTACTATTTTGCACATGCTATGCGGGTGAAATGATGATACCATGCCAGCTTCCAACATTTTTAGAGTTCATTTTGTAGTGATTTTCAATTTCACCGTCATTTAGCTCTCTAAACAAATCGGTAAATGACTGAAAAACAGCAAATGATGTCAGAATGTGTTGGAAATTGATGACGTCGCTTTGAATGATGCATATCGAACGCAAAAATAGGCTGGAGTTCAAATAAGTTTAAAAAACATTGAAGTGCTCGGGTAACAGATGAGTTCTCGTCCGAAACCCTGATACTCCGAAAGAGATTGTCCAGTTTGTACACGAGGTGCGTCCAGTTTTTGCCGTGACCCTCTCTACTCTTTTGCACATGCTATGCGGGTGAAATGATGATACCATGCCAATTTCCAACATTTTCAGAGTTCATTTTGTAGTGATTTTCAATTTCACCATCATTTAGCTCTCTAAACAAATCGGTAAATGACTAAAAACAGCAATGATGTCAGAACGTGTTGCAAAATTGATGACGTCTCTTTGAATGATGCATACTGAACGCAAAAATAGGCTGGAGTTCAAATAAGTTTAAAAAACATTGAAGTGCCCGTGTAACAGATGAGTTCTCATCCGAAACCCTGATACTCCGAAAGAGATTGTCCGGTTTGTACACGAGGTGCGTCCAGTTTTCGCCGTGACCCTCTCTACTCTTTTGCACATGCTATGCGGGTGAAATGATGATACCATGCCAACTTCCAACATTTTCAGAGTTCATTTTGTAGTGATTTTCAATTTCACCGTCATTTAGCTCTCTAAACAAATCGGTAAGTGACTGAAAACAACAAATGATGTCAGAACGTATTGGAAATTGATGACGTCGCTTTGAATGATGCATACTGAACGCAAAAATAGGCTGGAGTTCAAATAAGTTTAAAAAACATTGAACTGCCCGTGTAACAGATGAGTTCTCGTCCGAAACCCTGATACTCCGAAAGAGATTGTCCAGTTTGTACACGAGGTGCGTCCAGTTTTCGCCGTGACCCTCTCTACTCTTTTGCACATGCTATGCGGGTGAAATGATGATACCATGCCAGCTTCCAACATTTTTAGAGTTCATTTTGTAGTGATTTTCAATTTCACCGTCATTTAGCTCTCTAAACAAATCGGTAAATGACTGAAAAACAGCAAATGATGTCAGAACGTGTTGGAAATTGATGACGTCGCTTTGAATGATGCATACTGAACGCAAAAATAGGCTGGAGTTCAAATAAGTTTAAAAAACATTGAACTGCCCGTGTAATAGATGAGTTCTCGTCCGAAACCCTGATACTCCGAAAGAGATTGTCCAGTTTGTACACGAGATGCGTCCAGTTTTCGCCGTGACCCTCTCTACTCTTTTGCACATGCTATGCGGGTGAAATGATGATACCATGCCAGCTTCCAACATTTTTAGAGTTCATTTTGTAGTGATTTTCAATTTCACCGTCAATTAGCTCTCTAAACAAATCGGTAAATGACTGAAAAACAGCAAATGATGTCAGAATGTGTTGGAAATTGATGACGTCGCTTTGAATGATGCATATCGAACGTAAAAATAGGCTGGAGTTCAAATAAGTTTAAAAAACATTGAAGTGCTCGGGTAACAGATGAGTTCTCGTCCGAAACCCTGATACTCCGAAAGAGATTGTCCAGTTTGTACACGAGGTGCGTCCAGTTTTTGCCGTGACCCTCTCTACTCTTTTGCACATGCTATGCGGGTGAAATGATGATACCATGCCAATTTCCAACATTTTCAGAGTTCATTTTGTAGTGATTTTCAATTTCACCATCATTTAGCTCTCTAAACAAATCGGTAAATGACTAAAAACAGCAATGATGTCAGAACGTGTTGCAAAATTGATGACGTCTCTTTGAATGATGCATACTGAACGCAAAAATAGGCTGGAGTTCAAATAAGTTTAAAAAACATTGAAGTGCCCGTGTAACAGATGAGTTCTCATCCGAAACCCTGATACTCCGAAAGAGATTGTCCGGTTTGTACACGAGGTGCGTCCAGTTTTCGCCGTGACCCTCTCTACTCTTTTGCACATGCTATGCGGGTGAAATGATGATACCATGCCAACTTCCAACATTTTCAGAGTTCATTTTGTAGTGATTTTCAATTTCACCGTCATTTAGCTCTCTAAACAAATCGGTAAGTGACTGAAAACAACAAATGATGTCAGAACGTATTGGAAATTGATGACGTCGCTTTGAATGATGCATACTGAACGCAAAAATAGGCTGGAGTTCAAATAAGTTTAAAAAACATTGAACTGCCCGTGTAACAGATGAGTTCTCGTCCGAAACCCTGATACTCCGAAAGAGATTGTCCAGTTTGTACACGAGGTGCGTCCAGTTTTCGCCGTGACCCTCTCTACTCTTTTGCACATGCTATGCGGGTGAAATGATGATACCATGCCAGCTTCCAACATTTTTAGAGTTCATTTTGTAGTGATTTTCAATTTCACCGTCATTTAGCTCTCTAAACAAATCGGTAAATGACTGAAAAACAGCAAATGATGTCAGAACGTGTTGGAAATTGATGACGTCGCTTTGAATGATGCATACTGAACGCAAAAATAGGCTGGAGTTCAAATAAGTTTAAAAAACATTGAACTGCCCGTGTAATAGATGAGTTCTCGTCCGAAACCCTGATACTCCGAAAGAGATTGTCCAGTTTGTACACGAGATGCGTCCAGTTTTCGCCGTGACCCTCTCTACTCTTTTGCACATGCTATGCGGGTGAAATGATGATACCATGCCAGCTTCCAACATTTTTAGAGTTCATTTTGTAGTGATTTTCAATTTCACCGTCAATTAGCTCTCTAAACAAATCGGTAAATGACTGAAAAACAGCAAATGATGTCAGAATGTGTTGGAAATTGATGACGTCGCTTTGAATGATGCATATCGAACGTAAAAATAGGCTGGAGTTCAAATAAGTTTAAAAAACATTGAAGTTCTCGGGTAACAGATGAGTTCTCGTCCGAAACCCTGATACTCCGAAAGAGATTGTCCAGTTTGTACACGAGGTGCGTCCAGTTTTCGCCGTGACCCTCTCTACTCTTTTGCACATGCTATGCGGGTGAAATGATGATACCATGCCAACTTCCAACATTTTCAGAGTTCATTTTGTAGTGATTTTCAATTTCACCATCATTTAGCTCTCTAAACAAATCGGTAAGTGACTGAAAACAACAAATGATGTCAGAACGTGTTGGATATTGATGACGTCGCTTTGAATGATGCATACTGAACGCAAAAATAGGCTGGGGTTCAAATAAGTTTAAAAAACATTGAACTGCCCGTGTAACAGATGAGTTCTCGTCCGAAACCCTGATACTCCGAAAGAGATTGTCCAGTTTGTACACGAGGTGCGTCCAGTTTTTGCCGTGACCCTCTCTACTCTTTTGCACATGCTATGCGGGTGAAATGATGATACCATGCCAACTTCCAACATTTTTAGAGTTCATTTTGTAGTGATTTTCAATTTCACCGTCATTTAGCTCTCTAAACAAATCGGTAAATGACTGAAAAACAGCAAATGATGTCAGAATGTGTTGGAAATTGATGACGTCGCTTTGAATGATGCATATCGAACACAAAAATAGGCTGGAATTCAAATAAGTTTAAAAAACATTGAAGTTCTCGGGTAACAGATGAGTTCTCGTCCGAAACCCTGATACTCCGAAAGAGATTGTCCAGTTTGTACACGAGGTGCGTCCAGTTTTCGCCGTGACCCTCTCTACTCTTTTGCACATGCTATGCGGTTGAAATGATGATACCATGCCAACTTCCAACATTTTTAGAGTTCATTTTGTAGTGATTTTCAATTTCACCGTCATTTAGCTCTCTAAACAAATCGGTAAATGACTGAAAAACAGCAAATGATGTCAGAATGTGTTGGAAATTGATGACGTCGCTTTGAATGATGCATATCGAACGCAAAAATAGGCTGGAGTTCAAATAAGTTTAAAAAACATTGAAGTGCTCGGGTAACAGATGAGTTCTCGTCCGAAACCCTGATACTCCGAAAGAGATTGTCCAGTTTGTACACGAGGTGCGTCTAGTTTTCGCCGTGACCCTCTCTACTCTTTTGCACATGCTATGCGGGTGAAATGATGATACCATGCCAATTTCCAACATTTTTAGAGTTCATTTTGTAGTGATTTTCAATTTCACCGTCATTTAGCTCTCTAAACAAATCGGTAAATGACTGAAAAACAGCAAATGATGTCAGAACGTGTTGGAAATTGATGACGTCGCTTTGAATGATGCATACTGAACGCAAAAATAGGCTGGAGTTCAAATAAGTTTAAAAAACATTGAACTGCCCGTGTAACAGATGAGTTCTCGTCCGAAACCCTGATACTCCGAAAGAGATTGTCCAGTTTGTACACGAGGTGCGTCCAGTTTTCGCCGTGACCCTCTCCACTCTTTTGCACATGCTATGCGGTTGAAATGATGATACCATGCCAACTTCCAACATTTTTAGAGTTCATTTTGTAGTGATTTTCAATTTCACCGTCATTTAGCTCTCTAAACAAATCGGTAAATGACTGAAAAACAGCAAATGATGTCAGAATGTGTTGGAAATTGATGACGTCGCTTTGAATGATGCATATCGAACGCAAAAATAGGCTAGAGTTCATATAAGTTTAAAAAACATTGAAGTGCTCGGGTAACAGATGAGTTCTCGTCTGAAACCCTGATACTCCGAAAGAGATTGTCCAGTTTGTACACGAGGTGCGTCCAGTTTTCGCCGTGACCCTCTCTACTCTTTTGCACATGCTATGCGGGTGAAATGATGATACCATGCCAATTTCCAACATTTTCAGAGTTCATTTTGTAGTGATTTTCAATTTCACCATCATTTAGCTCTCTAAACAAATCGGTAAATGACTGAAAAACAGCAAATGATGTCAGAACGTGTTGCAAAATTGATGACGTCTCTTTGAATGATGCATACTGAACGCAAAAATAGGCTGGAGTTCAAATAAGTTTAAAAAACATTGAAGTGCCCGTGTAACAGATGAGTTCTCGTCCGAAACCCTGATACTCCGAAAGAGATTGTCCGGTTTGTACACGAGGTGCGTCCAGTTTTCGCCGTGACCCTCTCTACGCTTTTGCACATGCTATGCGGGTGAAATGATGATACCATGCCAACTTCCAACATTTTCAGAGTTCATTTTGTAGTGATTTTCAATTTCACCGTCATTTAGCTCTCTAAACAAATCGGTAAGTGACTGAAAACAACAAATGATGTCAGAACGTGTTGGAAATTGATGACGTCGCTTTGAATGATGCATACTGAACGCAAAAATAGGCTGGAGTTCAAATAAGTTTAAAAAACATTGAACTGCCTGTGTAACAGATGAGTTCTCGTCCGAAACGTTGATACTCCGAAAGAGATTGTCCAGTTTGTACACGAGGTGCGTCCAGTTTTCGCCGTGACCCTCTCTACTCTTTTGCACATGCTATGCGGGTGAAATGATGATACCATGCCAACTTCCAACATTTTTAGAGTTCATTTTGTAGTGATTTTCAATTTCACCGTCATTTAGCTCTCTAAACAAATCGGTAAATGACTGAAAAACAGCAAATGATGTCAGAATGTGTTGGAAATTGATGACGTCGCTTTGAATGATGCATATCGAACGTAAAAATAGGCTGGAGTTCAAATAAGTTTAAAAAACATTGAAGTTCTCGGGTAACAGATGAGTTCTCGTCCGAAACCCTGATACTCCGAAAGAGATTGTCCGGTTTGTACACGAGGTGCGTCCAGTTTTCGCCGTGACCCTCTCTGCTCTTTTGCACATGCTATGCGGGTGAAATGATGATACCATGCCAACTTCCAACATTTTCAGAGTTCATTTTGTAGTGATTTTCAATTTCACCGTCATTTAGCTCTCTAAACAAATCGATAATTGACTGAAAACAACAAATGATGTCAGAACGTGTTGGAAATTGATGACGTCGCTTTGAATGATGCATACTGAACGCAAAAATAGGCTGGAGTTCAAATAAGTTTAAAAAACATTGAACTGCCCGTGTAACAGATGAGTTCTCGTCCGAAACCCTGATACTCCGAAAGAGATTGTCCAGTTTGTACACGAGGTGCGTCCAGTTTTCGCCGTGACCCTCTCTACTCTTTTGCACATGCTATGCGGGTGAAATGATGATACCATGCCAACTTCCAACATTTTTAGAGTTCATTTTGTAGTGATTTTTAATTTCACCGTCATTTAGCTCTCTAAACAAATCGGTAAATGACTGAAAACAGCAAATGATGTCAGAATGCCCTGGAAATTGATGACGTCGCTTTGAATGATGCATATCGAACACAAAAATAGGCTGGAGTTCAAATAAGTTTAAAAAACATTGAAGTGCTCGGGTAACAGATGAGTTCTCGTCCGAAACCCTGATACTCCGAAAGAGATTGTCCAGTTTGTACACGAGGTGCGTCCAGTTTTCGCCGTGACCCTCTCTACTCTTTTGCACATGCTATGCGGTTGAAATGATGATACCATGCCAACTTCCAACATTTTTAGAGTTCATTTTGTAGTGATTTTCAATTTCACCGTCATTTAGCTCTCTAAACAAATCGGTAAATGACTGAAAAACAGCAAATGATGTCAGAATGTGTTGGAAATTGATGACGTCGCTTTGAATGATGCATATCGAACGCAAAAATAGGCTGGAGTTCAGATAAGTTTAAAAAACATTGAAGTGCTCGGGTAACAGATGAGTTCTCGTCCGAAACCCTGATACTCCGGAAGAGATTGTCCAGTTTGTACACGAGGTGCGTCCAGTTTTCGCCGTGACCCTCTCTACACTTTTGCACATGCTATGCGGGTGAAATGATGATACCATGCCAACTTCCAACATTTTCAGAGTTCATTTTGTAGTGATTTTCAATTTCACCATCATTTAGCTCTCTAAACAAATCGGTAAGTGACTGAAAACAACAAATGATGTCAGAACGGGTTGGAAATTGATGACGTCGCTTTGAATGATGCATACTGAACGCAAAAATAGGCTGGAGTTCAAATAAGTTTAAAAAACATTGAACTGCCCGTGTAACAGATGAGTTCTCGTCCGAAACGCTGATACTCCGAAAGAGATTGTCCAGTTTGTACACGAGGTGCGTCCAGTTTTTGCCGTGACCCTCTCTACTCTTTTGCACATGCTATGCGGGTGAAATGATGATACCATGCCAACTTCCAACATTTTTAGAGTTCATTTTGTAGTGATTTTCAATTTCACCGTCATTTAGCTCTCTAAACAAATCGGTAAATGACTGAAAAACAGCAAATGATGTCAGA
This sequence comes from Aegilops tauschii subsp. strangulata, assembly GCF_002575655.3. Classification (NCBI taxonomy): domain Eukaryota; kingdom Viridiplantae; phylum Streptophyta; class Magnoliopsida; order Poales; family Poaceae; genus Aegilops; species Aegilops tauschii. The sequence continues at coordinate 126,133,342 of NC_053041.3, forward strand.
ATGTGTTGGAAATTGATGACGTCGCTTTGAATGATGCATATCGAACACAAAAATAGGCTGGAATTCAAATAAGTTTAAAAAACATTGAAGTTCTCGGGTAACAGATGAGTTCTCGTCCGAAACCCTGATACTCCGAAAGAGATTGTCCAGTTTGTACACGAGGTGCGTCCAGTTTTCGCCGTGACCCTCTCTACTCTTTTGCACATGCTATGCGGTTGAAATGATGATACCATGCCAACTTCCAACATTTTTAGAGTTCTATTTGTAGTGATTTTCAATTTCACCGTCATTTAGCTCTCTAAACAAATCGGTAAATGACTGAAAAACAGCAAATGATGTCAGAATGTGTTGGAAATTGATGACGTCGCTTTCAATGATGCATATCGAACGCAAAAATAGGCTGGAGTTCAAATAAGTTTAAAAAACATTGAAGTGCTCGGGTAACAGATGAGTTCTCGTCCGAAACCCTGATACTCCGAAAGAGATTGTCCAGTTTGTACACGAGGTGCGTCTAGTTTTCGCCGTGACCCTCTCTACTCTTTTGCACATGCTATGCGGGTGAAATGATGATACCATGCCAACTTCCAACATTTTTAGAGTTCATTTTGTAGTGATTTTCAATTTCACCGTCATTTAGCTCTCTAAACAAATCGGTAAATGACTGAAAAACAGCAAATGATGTCAGAACGTGTTGGAAATTGATGACGTCGCTTTGAATGATGCATACTGAACGCAAAAATAGGCTGGAGTTCAAATAAGTTTAAAAAACATTGAAGTGCCCGTGTAACAGATGAGTTCTCGTCCGAAACCCTGATACTCCGAAAGAGATTGTCCGGTTTGTACACGAGGTGCGTCCAGTTTTCGCCGTGACCCTCTCTACTCTTTTGCACATGCTATGCGGGTGAAATGATGATACCATGCCAACTTCCAACATTTTCAGAGTTCATTTTGTAGTGATTTTCAATTTCACCGTCATTTAGCTCTCTAAACAAATCGGTAAGTGACTGAAAACAACAAATGATGTTAGAACGTGTTGGAAATTGATGACGTCGCTTTGAATGATGCATACTGAACGCAAAAATAGGCTGGAGTTCAAATAAGTTTAAAAAACATTGAACTGCCTGTGTAACAGATGAGTTCTCGTCCGAAACCCTGATACTCCGAAAGAGATTGTCCAGTTTGTACACGAGGTGCGTCCAGTTTTCGCTGTGACCCTCTCTACTCTTTTGCACATGCTATGCGGGTGAAATGATGATACCATGCCAACTTCCAACATTTTTAGAGTTCATTTTGTAGTGATTTTCAATTTCACCGTCATTTAGCTCTCTAAACAAATCGGTAAATGACTGAAAAACAGCAAATGATGTCAGAATGTGTTGGAAATTGATGACGTCGCTTTGAATGATGCATATCGAACGTAAAAATAGGCTGGAGTTCAAATAAGTTTAAAAAACATTGAAGTTCTCGGGTAACAGATGAGTTCTCGTCCGAAACCCTGATACTCCGAAAGAGATTGTCCGGTTTGTACACGAGGTGCGTCCAGTTTTCGCCGTGACCCTCTCTGCTCTTTTGCACATGCTATGCGGGTGAAATGATGATACCATGCCAACTTCCAACATTTTCAGAGTTCATTTTGTAGTGATTTTCAATTTCACCGTCATTTAGCTCTCTAAACAAATCGATAAGTGACTGAAAACAACAAATGATGTCAGAACGTGTTGGAAATTGATGACGTCGCTTTGAATGATGCATACTGAACGCAAAAATAGGCTGGAGTTCAAATAAGTTTAAAAAACATTGAACTGCCCGTGTAACAGATGAGTTCTCGTCTGAAACCCTGATACTCCGAAAGAGATTGTCCAGTTTGTACACGAGGTGCGTCCAGTTTTCGCCGTGACCCTCTCTACTCTTTTGCACATGCTATGCGGGTGAAATGATGATACCATGCCAACTTCCAACATTTTTAGAGTTCATTTTGTAGTGATTTTTAATTTCACCGTCATTTAGCTCTCTAAACAAATCGGTAAATGACTGAAAACAGCAAATGATGTCAGAATGTCTTGGAAATTGATGACGTCGCTTTGAATGATGCATATCGAACGCAAAAATAGGCTGGAGTTCAAATAAGTTTAAAAAACATTGAAGTGCTCGGGTAACAGATGAGTTCTCGTCCGAAACCCTGATACTCCGAAAGAGATTGTCCAGTTTGTACACGAGGTGCGTCCAGTTTTCGCCGTGACCCTCTCTACTCTTTTGCACATGCTATGCGGTTGAAATGATGATACCATGCCAACTTCCAACATTTTTAGAGTTCATTTTGTAGTGATTTTCAATTTCACCGTCATTTAGCTCTCTAAACAAATCGGTAAATGACTGAAAAACAGCAAATGATGTCAGAATGTGTTGGAAATTGATGACGTCGCTTTGAATGATGCATATCCAACGCAAAAATAGGCTGGAGTTCAGATAAGTTTAAAAAACATTGAAGTGCTCGGGTAACAGATGAGTTCTCGTCCGAAATCCTGATACTCCGGAAGAGATTGTCCAGTTTGTACACGAGGTGCGTCCAGTTTTCGCCGTGACCCTCTCTACTCTTTTGCACATGCTATGCGGGTCAAATGATGATACCATGCCAACTTCCAACATTTTTAGAGTTCATTTTGTAGTGATTTTTAATTTCACCGTCATTTAGCTCTCTAAACAAATTGGTAAATGACTGAAAACAGCAAATGATGTCAGAATGTCTTGGAAATTGATGACGTCGCTTTGAATGATGCATATCGAACGCAAAAATAGGCTGGAGTTCAAATAAGTTTAAAAAACATTGAAGTGCTCGGGTAACAGATGAGTTCTCGTCCGAAACCCTGATACTCCGAAAGAGATTGTCCAGTTTGTACACGAGGTGCGTCCAGTTTTCGCCGTGACCCTCTCTACTCTTTTGCACATGCTATGCGGTTGAAATGATGATACCATGCCAACTTCCAACATTTTTAGAGTTCATTTTGTAGTGATTTTCAATTTCACCGTCATTTAGCTCTCTAAACAAATCGGTAAATGACTGAAAAACAGCAAATGATGTCAGAATGTGTTGGAAATTGATGACGTCGCTTTGAATGATGCATATCGAACGCAAAAATAGGCTGGAGTTCAGATAAGTTTAAAAAACATTGAAGTGCTCGGGTAACAGATGAGTTCTCGTCCGAAATCCTGATACTCCGGAAGAGATTGTCCAGTTTGTACACGAGGTGCGTCCAGTTTTCGCCGTGACCCTCTCTACTCTTTTGCACATGCTATGCGGGTGAAATGATGATACCATGCCAACTTCCAACATTTTTAGAGTTCATTTTGTAGTGATTTTCAATTTCACCGTCATTTAGCTCTCTAAACAAATCGGTAAATGACTGAAAAACAGCAAATGATGTCAGAATGTGTTGGAAATTGATGACGTCGCTTTGAATGATGCATATCGAACGTAAAAATAGGCTGGAGTTCAAATAAGTTTAAAAAACATTGAAGTTCTCGGGTAACAGATGAGTTCTCGTCCGAAACCCTGATACTCCGAAAGAGATTGTCCAGTTTGTACACGAGGTGCGTCCAGTTTTCGCCGTGACCCTCTCTACTCTTTTGCACATGCTATGCGGGTGAAATGATGATACCATGCCAACTTCCAACATTTTCAGAGTTCATTTTGTAGTGATTTTCAATTTCACCATCATTTAGCTCTCTAAACAAATCGGTAAGTGACTGAAAACAACAAATGATGTCAGAACGTGTTGGAAATTGATGACGTCGCTTTGAATGATGCATACTGAACGCAAAAATAGGCTGGAGTTCAAATAAGTTTAAAAAACATTGAACTACCCGTGTAACATATGAGTTCTCGTCCGAAACCCTGATACTCCGAAAGAGATTGTCCAGTTTGTACACGAGGTGCGTCCAGTTTTTGCCGTGACCCTCTCTACTCTTTTGCACATGCTATGCGGGTGAAATGATGATACCATGCCAACTTCCAACATTTTTAGAGTTCATTTTGTAGTGATTTTCAATTTCACCGTCATTTAGCTCTCTAAACAAATCAGTAAATGACTGAAAAACAGCAAATGATGTCAGAATGTGTTGGAAATTGATGACGTCGCTTTGAATGATGCATATCGAACACAAAAATAGGCTAGAGTTCAAATAAGTTTAAAAAACATTGAAGTTCTCGGGTAACAGATGAGTTCTCGTCCGAAACCCTGATACTCCGAAAGAGATTGTCCAGTTTGTACACGAGGTGCGTCCAGTTTTCGCCATGACCCTCTCTACTCTTTTGCACATGCTATGCGGTTGAAATGATGATACCATGCCAACTTCCAACATTTTTAGAGTTCATTTTGTAGTGAATTTCAATTTCACCGTCATTTAGCTCTCTAAACAAATCGGTAAATGACTGAAAAATAGCAAATGATGTCAGAATGTGTTGGAAATTGATGACGTCGCTTTGAATGATGCATATCGAACGCAAAAATAGGCTGGAGTTCAAATAAGTTTAAAAAACATTGAAGTGCTCGGGTAACAGATGAGTTCTCGTCCGAAACCCTGATACTCCGAAAGAGATTGTCCGGTTTGTACACGAGGTGCGTCCAGTTTTCGCCGTGACCCTCTCTACTCTTTTGCACATGCTATGCGGGTGAAATGATGATACCATGCCAACTTCCAACATTTTTAGAGTTCATTTTGTACTGATTTTCAATTTCACCGTCATTTAGCTCTCTAAACAAATCGGTAAGTGACTGAAAACAACAAATGATGTCAGAACGTGTTGGAAATTGATGACGTCGCTTTGAATGATGCATACTGAACGCAAAAATAGGCTGGAGTTCAAATAAGTTTAAAAAACATTGAACTGCCCGTGTAACAGATGAGTTCTCGTCTGAAACCCTGATACTCCGAAAGAGATTGTCCAGTTTGTACACGAGGTGCGTCCAGTTTTCGCCGTGACCCTCTCTACTCTTTTGCACATGCTATGCGGGTGAAATGATGATACCATGCCAACTTCCAACATTTTTAGAGTTCATTTTGTAGTGATTTTCAATTTCATCGTCATTTAGCTCTCTAAGCAAATCGGTAAATGACTAAAAACAGCAAATGATGTCAGAATGTGTTGGAAATTGATGACGTCGCTTTGAATGATGCATATCGAACGTAAAAATAGGCTGGAGTTCAAATAAGTTTAAAAAACATTGAAGTTCTCGGGTAACAGATGAGTTCTCGTCCGAAACCCTGATACTCCGAAAGAGATTGTCCAGTTTGTACACGAGGTGCGTCCAGTTTTCGCCGTGACCCTCTCTACTCTTTTGCACATGCTATGCGGGTGAAATGATGATACCATGCCAACTTCCAACATTTTCAGAGTTCATTTTGTAGTGATTTTAAATTTCACCATCATTTAGCTCTCTAAACAAATCGGTAAGTGACTGAAAACAACAAATGATGTCAGAACGTGTTGGAAATTGATGACGTCGCTTTGAATGATGCATACTGAACGCAAAAATAGGCTGGAGTTCAAATAAGTTTAAAAAACATTGAATTGCCCGTGTAACAGATGAGTTCTCGTCCGAAACCCTGATACTCCGAAAGAGATTGTCCAGTTTGTACACGAGGTGTGTCTAGTTTTCGCCGTGACCCTCTCTACTCTTTTGCACATGCTATGCGGGTGAAATGATGATACCATGCCAACTTCCAACATTTTAAGAGTTCATTTTGTAGTGATTTTCAATTTCACCGTCATTTAGCTCTCTAAACAAATCGGTAAATGACTGAAAAACAGCAAATGATGTCAGAATGTGTTGGAAATTGATGACGTCGCTTTGAATGATGCATATCGAACGCAAAAATAGGCTGGAGTTCAAATAAGTTTAAAAAACATTGAAGTGCTCGGGTAACAGATGAGTTCTCGTCCGAAACCCTGATACTCCGAAAGAGATTGTCCAGTTTGTACACGAGGTGCGTCCAGTTTTCGCCGTGACCCTCTCTACTCTTTTGCACATGCTATGCGGGTGAAATGATGATACCATGCCAATTTCCAACATTTTTAGAGTTCATTTTGTAATGATTTTCAATTTCACCATCATTTAGCTCTCTAAACAAATCGGTAAATGACTGAAAAACAGCAAATGATGTCAGAACGTGTTGGAAATTGATGACGTCTCTTTGAATGATGCATACTGAACGCAAAAATAGGCTGGAGTTCAAATAAGTTTAAAAAACATTGAAGTGCCCGTGTAACAGATGAGTTCTCGTCCGAAACCCTGATACTCCGAAAGAGATTGTCCGGTTTGTACACGAGGTGCGTCCAGTTTTCGCCGTGACCCTCTCTACTCTTTTGCACATGCTATGCGGGTGAAATGATGATACCATGCCAACTTCCAACATTTTCAGAGTTCATTTTGTAGTGATTTTCAATTTCACCGTCATTTAGCTCTCTAAACAAATCGGTAAGTGACTGAAAACAACAAATGATGTCAGAACGTGTTGGAAATTGATGACGTCGCTTTGAATGATGCATACTGAACGCAAAAATAGGCTGGAGTTCAAATAAGTTTAAAAAACATTGAACTGCCCGTGTAACAGATGAGTTCTCGTCCGAAACCATGATACTCCGAAAGAGATTGTCCAGTTTGTACACGAGGTGCGTCCAGTTTTCGCCGTGACCCTCTCTACTCTTTTGCACATGCTATGCGGGTGAAATGATGATACCATGCCAACTTCCAACATTTTTAGAGTTCATTTTGTAGTGATTTTCACTTTCACCGTCATTTAGCTCTCTAAACAAATCGGTAAATGACTAAAAACAGCAAATGATGTCAGAATGTGTTGGAAATTGATGACGTCGCTTTGAATGATGCATATCGAACGTAAAAATAGGCTGGAGTTCAAATAAGTTTAAAAAACATTGAAGTTCTCGGGTAACAGATGAGTTCTCGTCCGAAACCCTGATACTCCGAAAGAGATTGTCCAGTTTGTACACGAGGTGCGTCCAGTTTTCGCCGTGACCCTCTCTACTCTTTTGCACATGCTATGCGGGTGAAATGATGATACCATGCCAACTTCCAACATTTTCAGAGTTCATTTTGTAGTGATTTTCAATTTCACCATCATTTAGCTCTCTAAACAAATCGGTAAGTGACTGAAAACAACAAATGATGTCAGAACGTGTTGGAAATTGATGACGTCGCTTTGAATGATGCATACTGAACGCAAAAATAGGCTGGAGTTCAAATAAGTTTAAAAAACATTGAATTGCCCGTGTAACAGATGAGTTCTCGTCCGAAACCCTGATACTCCGAAAGAGATTGTCCAGTTTGTACACGAGGTGCGTCCAGTTTTCGCCGTGACCCTCTCTACTCTTTTGCACATGCTATGCGGGTGAAATGATGATACCATGCCAACTTCCAACATTTTTAGAGTTCATTTTGTAGTGATTTTCAATTTCACCGTCATTTAGCTCTCTAAACAAATCGGTAAATGACTGAAAAACAGCAAATGTTGTCAGAATGTGTTGGAAATTGATGACGTCGCTTTGAATGATGCATATCGAACGTAAAAATAGGCTGGAGTTCAAATAAGTTTAAAAAACATTGAAGTTCTCGGGTAACAGATGAGTTCTCGTCCGAAACCCTGATACTCCGAAAGAGATTGTCCAGTTTGTACACGAGGTGCGTCCAGTTTTCGCCGTGACCCTCTCTACTCTTTTGCACATGCTATGCGGGTGAAATGATGATACCATGCCAAGTTCCAACATTTTCGGAGTTCATTTTGTAGTGATTTTCAATTTCACCATCATTTAGCTCTCTAAACAAATCGGTAAATGACTGAAAAACAGCAAATGATGTCAGAACGTGTTGGAAATTGATGACGTCGCTTTGAATGATGCATACTGAACGCAAAAATAGGCTGGAGTTCAAATAAGTTCAAAAAACATTGAAGTGCCCGTGTAACAGATGAGTTTTCGTCCGAAACCCTGATACTCCGAAAGAGATTGTCCAAATTGTACACGAGGTGCGTCCAGTTTTTGCCGTGACCCTCTCTACTCTTTTGCACATGCGATGCGGGTGAAATGATGATACCATGCCAAGTTCCAAAAATTTTAGAGTTCATTTTGTAGTGATTTTCAATTTCACCGTCATTTAGCTCTCTAAACAAATCGGTAAATGACTGAAAAACAGCAAATGGTGTCAGAATGTGTTGGAAATTGATGATGTTGCTTTGAATGATGCATATCGAACACAAAAATAGGCTGGAGTTCAAATAAGTTTAAAAAACATTGAAGTTCTCGGGTAACAGATGAGTTCTCGTCCGAAACCCTGATACTCCGAAAGAGATTGTCCAGTTTGTACACGAGGTGCGTCCAGTTTTCGCCGTGACCCTCTCTACTCTTTTGCACATGCTATGCGGGTGAAATGATAATACCATGCCAATTTCCAACATTTTCAGAGTTCATTTTGTAGTGATTTTCAATTTCACCATCATTTAGCTCTCTAAACAAATCGGTAAATGACTGAAAAACAGCAAATGATGTCAGAACGTGTTGGAAATTGATGACGTCTCTTTGAATGATGCATACTGAACGGAAAAATAGGCTGGAGTTCAAATAAGTTTAAAAAACATTGCAGTGCCCGTGTAACAGATGAGTTCTCGTCCGAAACCCTGATACTCTGAAACATATTGTCCGGTTTGTACACGAGGTGCGTCCAGTTTTCGCCGTGACCCTCTCTACTCTTTTGCACATGCTATGCGGGTGAAATGATCATACCATGCCAAGTTCCAACATTTTCAGAGTTCATTTTGTAGTGATTTTCAATTTCACCGTCATTTAGCTCTCTAAACAAATCGGTAAATGACTGAAAAAAGCAAATGATGTCAGAACGTGCTAGAAATTGATGACGTCGCTTTGTATGATGCATACTGAACGCAAAAATAGGCTGGAGTTCAAATAAGTTTAAAAAACATTGAAGTGCCCGTGTAACAGATGAGTTCTCGTCCGAAACCCTGATACTCCGAAAGAGGTTGTCCAGTTTGTACACGAGGTGCGTCCAGTTTTCACCGTGACCCTCTCTACTCTTTTGCACATGCTATGTGGGTGAAATGATGATACCATGCCAAGTTCCAACATTTTCAGAGTTCATTTTGTAGTGATTTTCAATTTCACCGTCATTTAGCTCGCTAAACAAATCGGTAAATGAGTGAAAACAACAAATGATGTCAGAACGTGTTGGAAATTGATGACGTGGCTTTGAATGATGCATACCCAACACAGAAATAGGCTGGAGTTCAAATAAGTTTAAAAACATTGAAGTGCCCGTGTAACAGATGAGTTCTCGTCCGAAACCCTGATACTCCGAAAGAGGTTGTCCAGTTTGTACACGAGGTGCGTCCAGTTTTCGCCGTTACCCTCTCTACTCTTTCGCACATGCTATGCGGGTGAAATGATGATACCATGCCAACTTCCAACATTTTTAGAGTTCATTTTGTAGTGATTTTCAATTTCACCGTCATTTAGCTCTCTAAACAAATCGGTAAATGACTGAAAAACAGCAAATGATGTCAGAATGTGTTGGAAATTGATGACGTCGCTTTGAATGATGCATATCGAACGTAAAAATAGGCTGGAGTTCAAATAAGTTTAAAAAACATTGAAGTTCTCGGGTAACAGATGAGTTCTCGTCCGAAACCCTGATACTCCGAAAGAGATTGTCATGTTTGTACACGAGGTGCGTCCAGTTTTCGCCGTGACCCTCTCTACTCTTTTGCACATGCTGTGCGGGTGAAATGATGATACCATGCCAACTTCCAACATTTTCAGAGTTCATTTTGTAGTGATTTTCAATTTCACCATCATTTAGCTCTTTAAACAAATCGGTAAGTGACTGAAAACAACAAATGATGTCAGAACATGTTGGAAATTGATGACGTCGCTTTGAATGATGCATACTGAACGCAAAAATAGGCTGGAGTTCAAATAAGTTTAAAAAACATTGAACTGCCCGTGTAACAGATGAGTTCTCGTCCGAAACCCTGATACTCCGAAAGAGATTGTCCAGTTTGTACACGAGGTGCGTCCAGTTTTTGCCGTGACCCTCTCTACTCTTTTGCACATGCTATGCGGGTGAAATGATGATACCATGCCAAGTTCCAACATTTTTAGAGTTCATTTTGTAGTGATTTTCAATTTCACCGTCATTTAGCTCTCTAAACAAATCGGTAAATGACTGAAAAACAGCAAATGATGTCAGAATGTGTTGGAAATTGATGACGTTGCTTTGAATGATGCATATCGAACACAAAAATAGGCTGGAGTTCAAATAAGTTTAAAAAACATTGAAGTTCTCGGGTAACAGATGAGTTCTCGTCCGAAACCCTGATACTCCGAAAGAGATTGTCCAGTTTGTACACGAGGTGCGTCCAGTTTTCGCCGTGACCCTCTCTACTCTTTTGCACATGCTATGCGGGTGAAATGATGATACCATGCCAATTTCCAACATTTTCAGAGTTCATTTTGTAGTGATTTTCAATTTCACCATCATTTAGCTCTCTAAACAAATCGGTAAATGACTGAAAAACAGCAAATGATGTCAGAACGTGTTGGAAATTCATGACGTCTCTTTGAATGATGCATACTGAACGGAAAAATAGGCTGGAGTTCAAATAAGTTTAAAAAACATTGCAGTGCCCGTGTAACAGATGAGTTCTCGTCCGAAACCCTGATACTCCGAAACATATTGTCCGGTTTGTACACGAGGTGCGTCCAGTTTTCGCCGTGACCCTCTCTACTCTTTTGCACATGCTATGCGGGTGAAATGATGATACCATGCCAAGTTCCAACATTTTCAGAGTTCATTTTGTAGTGATTTTCAATTTCACCGTCATTTAGCTCTCTAAACAAATCGGTAAATGACTGAAAAAAGCAAATGATGTCAGAACGTGCTGGAAATTGATGACGTCGCTTTGAATGATGCATACTGAACGCAAAAATAGGCTGGAGTTCAAATAAGTTTAAAAAACATTGAAGTGCCCGTGTAACAGATGAGTTCTCGTCCGAAACGCTGATACTCCGAAAGAGGTTGTCCAGTTTGTACACGAGGTGCGTCCAGTTTTCACCGTGACCCTCTCTACTCTTTTGCACATGCTATGTGGGTGAAATGATGATACCATGCCAAGTTCCAACATTTTCAGAGTTCATTTTGTAGTGATTTTCAATTTCACCGTCATTTAGCTCGCTAAACAAATCGATAAATGAGTGAAAACAACAAATGATGTCAGAACATGTTGGAAATTGATGACGTCGCTTTGAATGATGCATACCGAACACAAAAATAGGCTGGAGTTCAAATAAGTTTAAAAACATTGAAGTGCCCGTGTAACAGATGAGTTCTCGTCCGAAACCCTGATACTCCGAAAGAGGTTGTCCAGTTTGTACACGAGGTGCGTCCAGTTTTCGCCGTGACCCTCTCTACTCTTTTGCACATGCTATGCGGGTGAAATGATGATACCATGCCAACTTCCAACATTTTTAGAGTTCATTTTGTAGTGATTTTCAATTTCACCGTCATTTAGCTCTCTAAACAAATCGGTAAATGACTGAAAAACAACAAATGATGTCAGAATGTGTTGGAAATTGATGACGTCGCTTTGAATGATGCATATCGAACGTAAAAATAGGCTGGAGTTCAAATAAGTTTAAAAAACATTGAAGTTCTCGGGTAACAGATGAGTTCTCGTCTGAAACCCTGATACTCCGAAAGAGATTGTCCAGTTTGTACACGAGGTGCGTCCAGTTTTCGCCGTGACCCTCTCTACTCTTTTGCACATGCTATGCGGGTGAAATGATGATACCATGCCAACTTCCAACATTTTCAGAGTTCATTTTGTAGTGATTTTCAATTTCACCATCATTTAGCTCTTTAAACAAATCGGTAAGTGACTGAAAACAACAAATGATGTCAGAACGTGTTGGAAATTGATGACGTCGCTTTGAATGATGCATACTGAACGCAAAAATAGGCTGGAGTTCAAATAAGTTTAAAAAACATTGAACTGCCCGTGTAACAGATGAGTTCTCGTCCGAAACCCTGATACTCCGAAAGAGATTGTCCAGTTTGTACACGAGGTGCATCCAGTTTTTGCCGTGACCCTCTCTACTCTTTTGCACATGCTATGCGGGTGAAATGATGATACCATGCCAAGTTCCAACATTTTTAGAGTTCATTTTGTAGTGATTTTCAATTTCACCGTCATTTAGCTCTCTAAACAAATCGGTAAATGACTGAAAAACAGCAAATGATGTCAGAATGTGTTGGAAATTGATGACGTCGCTTTGAATGATGCATATCGAACACAAAAATAGGCTGGAGTTCAAATAAGTTTAAAAAACATTGAAGTTCTCGGGTAACAGATGAGTTCTCGTCCGAAACCCTGATACTCCGAAAGAGATTGTCCAGTTTGTACATGAGGTGCGTCCAGTTTTCGCCGTGACCCTCTCTACTCTTTTGCACATGCTATGCGGGTGAAATGATGATACCATGCCAATTTCCAACATTTTCAGAGTTCATTTTGTAGGGATTTTCAATTTCACCATCATTTAGCTCTCTAAACAAATCGGTAAATGACTGAAAAACAGCAAATGATGTCAGAACGTGTTGGAAATTGATGACATCTCTTTGAATGATGCATACTGAACGGAAAAATAGGCTGGAGTTCAAATAAGTTTAAAAAACATTGCAGTGCCCGTGTAACAGATGAGTTCTCGTCCGAAACCCTGATACTCCGAAACATATTGTCCGGTTTGTACACGAGGTGCGTCCAGTTTTCGCCGTGACCCTCTCTACTCTTTTGCACATGCTATGCGGGTGAAATGATGATACCATGCCAAGTTCCAACATTTTCAGAGTTCATTTTGTAGTGATTTTCAATTTCACCGTCATTTAGCTCTCTAAACAAATCGGTAAATGACTGAAAAAAGCAAATGATGTCAGAACGTGCTGGAAATTGATGACGTCGCTTTGAATGATGCATACTGAACGCAAAAATAGGCTGGAGTTCAAATAAGTTTAAAAAACATTGAAGTGCCCGTGTAACAGATGAGTTCTCGTCCGAAACCCTGATACTCCGAAAGAGGTTGTCCAGTTTGTACACGAGGTGCGTCCAGTTTTCACCGTGACCCTCTCTACTCTTTTGCACATGCTATGTGGGTGAAATGATGATACCATGCCAAGTTCCAACATTTTCAGAGTTCATTTTGTAGTGATTTTCAATTTCACCGTCATTTAGCTCGCTAAACAAATCGGTAAATGAGTGAAAACAACAAATGATGTCAGAACGTGTTGGAAATTGATGACGTCGCTTTGAATGATGCATACCGAACACAAAAATAGGCTGGAGTTCAAATAAGTTTAAAAAACATTGAAGTGCCCGGGTAACAGATGAGTTCTCGTCCGAAACCCTGATACTCCGAAAGAGATTGTCCAGTTTGTACACGAGGTGCGTCCAGTTTTCGCCGTGACCCTCTCTACTCTTTTGCACATGCTATGCGGGTGAAATGATGATACCATGCCAAGTTCCAACATTTTCAGAGTTCATTTTTTAGTGATTTTCAATTTCACCGTCATTTAGCTCTCTAAACAAATCGGTAAATGGCTGAAAAACAACAAATGATGTCAGAACGTGTTGGAAATTGATGACGTCGCTTTGAATGATGCATACTGAACGCAAAAATAGGCTGGAGTTCAAATAAGTTTAAAAACATTGAAGTGCCCGTGTTACAGATGAGTTCTCGTCCGAAACCCTGATACTCCGAAAGAGATTACCAGTTTGTACACGAGGTGCGTCCAATTTTCGCCGTGACCATCTCTACTCTTTTGCACATGCGATGTGGGTGAAATGATGATACCATGCCAAGTTCCAACATTTTCAGAGTTCATTTTGTAGTGATTTTCAATTTCACTGTCATTTAGCTCTCTAAACAAATCGGTAAATGACTGAAAACAACAAATGATGTCAGAAAGTGTTGGAAATTGATGACGTCGCTTTGAATGATGCATACCGAACACAAAAATAGGCTGGAGTTCAAATAAGTTTAAAATACATTGAAGTGCCCGGGTAACAGATGAGTTCTCGTCCGAAACCCTGATACTCCGAAAGAGATTGTCCAGTTTGTACACGAGGTGCGTCTAGTTTTCGCCGTGACCCTCTCTACTCTTTTGGACATGCTATGCGGGTGAAATGATGATACCATGCCAAGTTCCAACATTTTCAGAGTTCATTTTGTAGTGATTTTCAATTTCACCATCATTTAGCTCTCTAAACAAATCGGTAAATGACTGAAAAACAGCAAATGATGTCAGAACGTGTTGGAATTTGATGACGTCGCTTTGAATGATGCATACTGAACGCAAAAATAGGCTGGAGTTCAAATAAGCTTAAAAACATTGAAGTGCCCGTGTAACAGATGAGTTCTCGTCCGAAACCCTGATACTCCGAAAGAGATTGTCCAGTTTGTACACGAGGTGCGTCCAGTTTTCGCCGTGACCCTCTCTACTCTTTTGCACATGCGATGTGGGTGAAATGATGATACCATGCAAAGTTCCAACATTTTCAGAGTTCATTTTGTAGTGATTTTCAATTTCACCGTCATTTAGCTCTGTAAACAAATCGGTAAATGACTGAAAACAGCAAATGATGTCAGAACATGTTGGAAATTGATGACGTCGCTTTGAATGATGCATACCAAACACAAAAATAGGCTGGAGTTCAAATAAGTTTAAAAAACATTGAAGTGCCCGGGTAAGAGATGAGTTCTCGTCCGAAACCCTAATACTCCGGAAGAGATTGTCCAGTTTGTACACGAGGTGCGTCCAGTTTTCGCCGTGACCCTCTCTACTCTTTTGCACATGCTATGCGGGTGAAATGATGATACCATGCCAAGTTCCAACATTTTCGGAGTTCATTTTGTAGTGATTTTCAATTTCACCATCATTTAGCTCTCTAAACAAATCGGTAAATGACTGAAAAACAGCAAATGATGTCAGAACGTGTTGGAAATTGATGACGTCTCTTTGAATGATGCATACTGAACGGAAAAATAGGCTGGAGTTCAAATAAGTTTAAAAAACATTGCAGTGCCCGTGTAACAGATGAGTTCTCGTCCGAAACCCTGATACTCCGAAAGAGATTGTCCAGTTTGTACACGAGGTGCATCCAGTTTTTGCCGTGACCCTCTCTTCTCTTTTGCACATGCTATGCGGGTGAAATGATGATACCATGCCAAGTTCCAACATTTTTAGAGTTCATTTTGTAGTGATTTTCAATTTCACCGTCATTTAGCTCTCTAAACAAATCGGTAAATGACTGAAAAACAGCAAATGATGTCAGAATGTGTTGGAAATTGATGACGTCGCTTTGAATGATGCATATCGAACACAAAAATAGGCTGGAGTTCAAATAAGTTTAAAAAACATTGAAGTTCTCGGGTAACAGATGAGTTCTCGTCCGAAACCCTGATACTCCGAAAGAGATTGTCCAGTTTGTACATGAGGTGCGTCCAGTTTTCGCCGTGACCCTCTCTACTCTTTTGCACATGCTATGCGGGTGAAATGATGATACCATGCCAATTTCCAACATTTTCAGAGTTCATTTTGTAGTGATTTTCAATTTCACCATCATTTAGCTCTCTAAACAAATCGGTAAATGACTGAAAAACAGCAAATGATGTCAGAACGTGTTGGAAATTGATGACGTCTCTTTGAATGATGCATACTGAACGGAAAAATAGGCTGGAGTTCAAATAAGTTTAAAAAACATTGCAGTGCCCGTGTAACAGATGAGTTCTCGTCCGAAACCCTGATACTCCGAAACATATTGTCCGGTTTGTACACGAGGTGCGTCCAGTTTTCGCCGTGACCCTCTCTACTCTTTTGCACATGCTATGCGGGTGAAATGATGATACCATGCCAAGTTCCAACATTTTCAGAGTTCATTTTGTAGTGATTTTCAATTTCACCGTCATTTAGCTCTCTAAACAAATCGGTAAATGACTGAAAAAAGCAAATGATGTCAGAACGTGCTGGAAATTGATGACGTCGCTTTGAATGATGCATACTGAACGCAAAAATAGGCTGGAGTTCAAATAAGTTTAAAAAACATTGAAGTGCCCGTGTAACAGATGAGTTCTCGTCCGAAACCCTGATACTCGGAAAGAGGTTGTCCAGTTTGTACACGAGGTGCGTCCAGTTTTCACCGTGACCCTCTCTACTCTTTTGCACATGCTATGTGGGTGAAATGATGATACCATGCCAAGTTCCAACATTTTCAGAGTTCATTTTGTAGTGATTTTCAATTTCACCGTCATTTAGCTCGCTAAACAAATCGGTAAATGAGTGAAAACAACAAATGATGTCAGAACGTGTTGGAAATTGATGACGTCGCTTTGAATGATGCATACCGAACACAAAAATAGGCTGGAGTTCAAATAAGTTTAAAAAACATTGAAGTGCCCGGGTAACAGATGAGTTCTCGTCCGAAACCCTGATACTCCGAAAGAGATTGTCCAGTTTGTACACGAGGTGCGTCCAGTTTTCGCCGTGACCCTCTCTACTCTTTTGCACATGCTATGCGGGTGAAATGATGATACCATGCCATGTTCCAACATTTTCAGAGTTCATTTTTTAGTGATTTTCAATTTCACCGTCATTTAGCTCTCTAAACAAATCGGTAAATGGCTGAAAAACAACAAATGATGTCAGAACGTGTTGGAAATTGATGACGTCGCTTTGAATGATGCATACTGAACGCAAAAATAGGCTGGAGTTCAAATAAGTTTAAAAACATTGAAGTGCCCGTGTTACAGATGAGTTCTCGTCCGAAACCCTGATACTCCGAAAGAGATTACCAGTTTGTACACGAGGTGCGTCCAATTTTCGCCGTGACCATCTCTACTCTTTTGCACATGCGATGTGGGTGAAATGATGATACCATGCCAAGTTCCAACATTTTCAGAGTTCATTTTGTAGTGATTTTCAATTTCACTGTCATTTAGCTCTCTAAACAAATCGGTAAATGACTGAAAACAACAAATGATGTCAGAAAGTGTTGGAAATTGATGACGTCGCTTTGAATGATGCATACCGAACACAAAAATAGGCTGGAGTTCAAATAAGTTTAAAATACATTGAAGTGCCCGGGTAACAGATGAGTTCTCGTCCGAAACCCTGATACTCCGAAAGAGATTGTCCAGTTTGTACACGAGGTGCGTCTAGTTTTCGCCGTGACCCTCTCTACTCTTTTGGACATGCTATGCGGGTGAAATGATGATACCATGCCAAGTTCCAACATTTTCAGAGTTCATTTTGTAGTGATTTTCAATTTCACCATCATTTAGCTCTCTAAACAAATCGGTAAATGACTGAAAAACAGCAAATGATGTCAGAACGTGTTGGAATTTGATGACGTCGCTTTGAATGATGCATACTGAACGCAAAAATAGGCTGGAGTTCAAATAAGCTTAAAAACATTGAAGTGCCCGTGTAACAGATGAGTTCTCGTCCGAAACCCAGATACTCCGAAAGAGATTGTCCAGTTTGTACACGAGGTGCGTCCAGTTTTCGCCGTGACCCTCTCTACTCTTTTGCACATGCGATGTGGGTGAAATGATGATACCATGCAAAGTTCCAACATTTTCAGAGTTCATTTTGTAGTGATTTTCAATTTCACCGTCATTTAGCTCTGTAAACAAATCGGTAAATGACTGAAAACAGCAAATGATGTCAGAACATGTTGGAAATTGATGACGTCGCTTTGAATGATGCATACCAAACACAAAAATAGGCTGGAGTTCAAATAAGTTTAAAAAACATTGAAGTGCCCGGGTAAGAGATGAGTTCTCGTCCGAAACCCTAATACTCCGGAAGAGATTGTCCAGTTTGTACACGAGGTGCGTCCAGTTTTCGCCGTGACCCTCTCTACTCTTTTGCACATGCTATGCGGGTGAAATGATGATACCATGCCAAGTTCCAACATTTTCGGAGTTCATTTTGTAGTGATTTTCAATTTCACCATCATTTAGCTCTCTAAACAAATCGGTAAATGACTGAAAAACAGCAAATGATGTCAGAACGTGTTGGAAATTGATGACGTCTCTTTGAATGATGCATACTGAACGGAAAAATAGGCTGGAGTTCAAATAAGTTTAAAAAACATTGCAGTGCCCGTGTAACAGATGAGTTCTCGTCCGAAACCCTGATACTCCGAAACATATTGTCCGGTTTGTACACGAGGTGCGTCCAGTTTTCGCCGTGACCCTCTCTACTCTTTTGCACATGCTATGCGGGTGAAATGATGATACCATGCCAAGTTCCAACATTTTCAGAGTTCATTTTGTAGTGATTTTCAATTTCACCGTCATTTAGCTCTCTAAACAAATCGGTAAATGACTGAAAAAAGCAAATGATGTCAGAACGTGCTGGAAATTGATGACGTCGCTTTGAATGATGCATACTGAACGCAAAAATAGGCTGGAGTTCAAATAAGTTTAAAAAACATTGAAGTGCCCGTGTAACAGATGAGTTCTCGTCCGAAACCCTGATACTCCGAAAGAGGTTGTCCAGTTTGTACACGAGGTGCGTCCAGTTTTCACCGTGACCCTCTCTACTCTTTTGCACATGCTATGTGGGTGAAATGATGATACCATGCCAAGTTCCAACATTTTCAGAGTTCATTTTGTAGTGATTTTCAATTTCACCGTCATTTAGCTCGCTAAACAAATCGGTAAATGAGTGAAAACAACAAATGATGTCAGAACGTGTTGGAAATTGATGACGTCGCTTTGAATGATGCATACCGAACACAAAAATATGCTGGAGTTCAAATAAGTTTAAAAAACATTGAAGTGCCCGGGTAACAGATGAGTTCTCGTCCGAAACCCTGATACTCCGAAAGAGATTGTCCAGTTTGTACACGAGGTGCGTCCAGTTTTCGCCGTGACCCTCTCTACTCTTTTGCACATGCTATGCGGGTGAAATGATGATACCATGCCAAGTTCCAACATTTTCAGAGTTCATTTTTTAGTGATTTTCAATTTCACCGTCATTTAGCTCTCTAAACAAATCGGTAAATGGCTGAAAAACAACAAATGATGTCAGAACGTGTTGGAAATTGATGACGTCGCTTTGAATGATGCATACTAAACGCAAAAATAGGCTGGAGTTCAAATAAGTTTAAAAACATTGAAGTGCCCGTGTTACAGATGAGTTCTCGGCCGAAACCCTGATACTCCGAAAGAGATTACCAGTTTGTACACGAGGTGCGTCCAATTTTCGCCGTGACCATCTCTACTCTTTTGCACATGCGATGTGGGTGAAATGATGATACCATGCCAAGTTCCAACATTTTCAGAGTTCATTTTGTAGTGATTTTCAATTTCACTGTCATTTAGCTCTCTAAACAAATCGGTAAATGACTGAAAACAACAAATGATGTCAGAAAGTGTTGGAAATTGATGACGTCGCTTTGAATGATGCATACCGAACACAAAAATAGGCTGGAGTTCAAATAAGTTTAAAATACATTGAAGTGCCCGGGTAACAGATGAGTTCTCGTCCGAAACCCTGATACTCCGAAAGAGATTGTCCAGTTTGTACACGAGGTGCGTCCAGTTTTCGCCGTGACCCTCTCTACTCTTTTGGACATGCTATGCGGGTGAAATGATGATACCATGCCAAGTTCCAACATTTTCAGAGTTCATTTTGTAGTGATTTTCAATTTCACCATCATTTAGCTCCCTAAACAAATCGGTAAATGACTGAAAAACAGCAAATGATGTCAGAACGTGTTGGAATTTGATGACATCGCTTTGAATGATGCATACTGAACGCAAAAATAGGCTGGAGTTCAAATAAGCTTAAAAACATTGAAGTGCCCGTGTAACAGATGAGTTCTCGTCCGAAACCCTGATACTCCGAAAGAGATTGTCCAGTTTGTACACGAGGTGCGTCCAGTTTTCGCCGTGACCCTCTCTACTCTTTTGCACATGCGATGTGGGTGAAATGATGATACATTGCAAAGTTCCAACATTTTCAGAGTTCATTTTGTAGTGATTTTCAATTTCACCGTCATTTAGCTCTGTAAACAAATCGGTAAATGACTGAAAACAGTAAATGATGTCAGAACATGTTGGAAATTGATGACGTCGCTTTGAATGATGCATACCAAACACAAAAATAGGCTGGAGTTCAAATAAGTTTAAAAAACATTGAAGTGCCCGGGTAAGAGATGAGTTCTCGTCCGAAACCCTAATACTCCGGAAGAGATTGTCCAGTTTGTACACGAGGTGCGTCCAGTTTTCGCCGTGACCCTCTCTACTCTTTTGCACATGCAATGCGGGTGAAATGATGATACCATGCCAAGTTCCAACATTTTCGGAGTTCATTTTGTAGTGATTTTCAATTTCACCATCATTTAGCTCTCTAAACAAATCGGTAAATGACTGAAAAACAGCAAATGATGTCAGAACGTGTTGGAAATTGATGACGTCGCTTTGAATGATGCATACTGAACGCAAAAATAGGCTGGAGTACAAATAAAATTAAAAAACATTGAAGTGCCCGTGTAACAGATGAGTTTTCGTCCGAAACCCTGATACTCCGAAAGAGATTGTCCAAATTGTACATGAGGTGCGTCCAGTTTTCGCCGTGACCCTCTCTACTCTTTTGCACATGCGATGTGGGTGAAATGATGATACCATGCCAAGTTCCAACATTTTCAGAGTTCATTTTGTAGTGATTTTCAATTTCACCGTCATTTAGCTCTCTAAACAAATCGGTAAATGACTGCAAACAGCAAATGAAGTCAGAACGTGTTGGAAATTGATGACGTCGCTTTGAATGATGCATACCGAACACAAAAATAGGCTGGAGTTCAACTAAGTTTAAAAAACATTGAAGTGCCCGGGTAACAGATGAGTTCTCGTCCGAAACCCTGATACTCCGAAAGAGATTGTCCAGTTTGTACACGAGGTGCGTCCAGTTTTTGCCGTGACCCTCTCTACTCTTTTGCACATGCTATGCGGGTGAAATGATGATACCATGCCAAGTTCCAACATTTTCAGAGTTCATTTTGTAGTGATTTTCAATTTCACCATCATTTAGCTCTCTAAACAAATCGGTAAATGACTGAAAACAGCAAATGATGTCAGAACATGTTGGAAATTGATGACGTCGCTTTGAATGATGCATACCAAACACAAAAATAGGCTGGAGTTCAAATAAGTTTAAAAAACATTGAAGTGCCCAGGTAAGAGATGAGTTCTCGTCCGAAACCCTGATACTCCGGAAGAGATTGTCCAGTTTGTACACGAGGTGCGTCCAGTTTTCGCCGTGACCCTCTCTACTCTTTTGCACATGCGATGTGGTTGAAATGATGATACCATGCCAAGTTCCAACATTTTCGGAGTTCATTTTGTAGTGATTTTCAATTTCACCATCATTTAGCTCTCTAAACAAATCGGTAAATGACTGCAAACAGCAAATGAAGTCAGAACGTGTTGGAAATTGATGACGTCGCTTTGAATGATGCATACCGAACACAAAAATAGGCTGGAGTTCAAATAAGTTTAAAAAACATTGAAGTGCCCGGGTAAGAGATGAGTTCTCGTCCGAAACCCTGATACTCCGAAAGAGATTGTCCAGTTTGTACACGAGGTGCGTCCAGTTTTTGCCGTGACCCTCTCTACTCTTTTGCACATGCTATGCGGGTGAAATGATGATACCATGCCAAGTTCCAACATTTTCAGAGTTCATTTTGTAGTGATTTTCAATTTCACCATCATTTAGCTCTCTAAACAAATCGGTAAATGACTGAAAAACAGCAAATGATGTCAGAACGTGTTGGAAATTGATGACGTCGCTTTGAATGATGCATACTAAACGCAAAAATAGGCTGGAGTTCAAATAAGTTTAAAAAACATGGAAGTGCCCGTGTAACAGATGATTTCTCGTCCGAAACCCTGATACTCCCAAAGAGATTGTCCAGTTTGTACACGAGGTGCGTCCAGTTTTCGCCGTGACCCTCTCTACTCTTTTGCACATGCTATGTGGGTGAAATGATGATACCATGCCAAGTTCCAACATTTTCAGAGTTCATTTTGTAGTGATTTTCAATTTCACCGTCATTTAGCTCTCTAAACAAATCGGTAAATGACTGAAAACAGCAAATGATGTCAGAACGTGTTGGCAATTGATGACGTCACTTTGAATGATGCATACCAAACACAAAAATAGGCTGGAGTTCAAATAAGTTTAAAAAACATTGAAGTGCCCGGGTAACAGATGAGTTCTCATCCGAAACCCTGATACTCCGAAAGAGATTGTCCAGTTTGTACACGAGGTGCGTCCAGTTTTCACCGTGACCCTCTCTACTCTTTTGCACATGCTATGCGGGTGAAATGATCATACCATGCCAAGTTCCAACATTTTCAGAGTTCATTTTGTAGTGATTTTCAATTTCACCATCATTTAGCTCTCCAAACAAATCGGTAAATGACTGAAAAAAAGCAAATGATGTCAGAACGTGTTGGAAATTGATGACGTCGCTTTGAATGATGCATACTGAACGCAAAAATAGGCTGGAGTTCAAATAAGTTTAAAAAACATTGATGTGCCCGTGTAACAGATGAGTTCTCGTCCGAAACCCTAATACTCCGAAAGAGATTGTCCAGTTTGTACACGAGGTGTGTCCAGTTTTCGCCGTGACCCTCTCTACTCTTTTGCACATGCTATGTGGGTGAAATGATGATACCATGCCAAGTTCCAACATTTTCAGAGTTCATTTTGTAGTGATTTTCTATTTCACCGTCATTTAGCTCTCTAAACAAATCGATAAATGACTGAAAAACAACAAATGATGTCAGAACGTGTTGGAAATTGATGACGTTGCTTTGAATAATGCATACTGAACGCAAAAATAGGCTGGAGTTCAAATAAGTTTAAAAACATTGAAGTGCCCGTGTAACAGATGAGTTCTCGTCCGAAACCCTGATACTCCGAAAGAGATTGTCCAGTTTGTACACGAGGTGCGTCCAGTTTTCGCCGTGACCCTCTCTACTCTTTTGCACATGCGATGTGGGTGAAATGATGATACCATGCAAAGTTCCAACATTTTCAGAGTTCATTTTGTAGTGATTTTCAATTTCACCGTCATTTAGCTCTGTAAACAAATCGGTAAATGACTGAAAACAGCAAATGATGTCAGAACATGTTGGAAATTGATGACGTCGCTTTGAATGATGCATACCAAACACAAAAATAGGCTGGAGTTCAAATAAGTTTAAAAAACATTGAAGTGCCCGGGTAAGAGATGAGTTCTCGTCCGAAACCCTAATACTCCGGAAGAGATTGTCCAGTTTGTACACGAGGTGCGTCCAGTTTTCGCCGTGACGCTCTCTACTCTTTTGCACATGCTATGCGGGTAAAATGATGATACCATGCCAAGTTCCAACATTTTCGGAGTTCATTTTGTAGTGATTTTCAATTTCACCATCATTTAGCTCTCTAAACAAATCGGTAAATGACTGAAAAACAGCAAATGATGTCAGAACGTGTTGGAAATTGATGACGTCGCTTTGAATGATGCATACTGAACGCAAAAATAGGCTGGAGTACAAATAAAATTAAAAAACATTGAAGTGCCCGTGTAACAGATGAGTTTTCGTCCGAAACCCTGATACTCCGAAAGAGATTGTCCAAATTGTACATGAGGTGCGTCCAGTTTTCGCCGTGACCCTCTCTACTCTTTTGCACATGCGATGTGGGTGAAATGATGATACCATGCCAAGTTCCAACATTTTCAGAGTTCATTTTGTAGTGATTTTCAATTTCACCGTCATTTAGCTCTCTAAACAAATCGGTAAATGACTGCAAACAGCAAATGAAGTCAGAACGTGTTGGAAATTGATGACGTCGCTTTGAATGATGCATACCGAACACAAAAATAGGCTGGAGTTCAAATAAGTTTAAAAAACATTGAAGTGCCCGGGTAACAGATGAGTTCTCGTCCGAAACCCTGATACTCCGAAAGAGATTGTCCAGTTTGTACACGAGGTGCGTCCAGTTTTTGCCGTGACCCTCTCTACTCTTTTGCACATGCTATGCGGGTGAAATGATGATACCATGCCAAGTTCCAACATATTCAGAGTTCATTTTGTAGTGATTTTCAATTTCACCATCATTTAGCTCTCTAAACAAATCGGTAAATGACTGAAAACAGCAAATGATGTCAGAACATGTTGGAAATTGATGACGTCGCTTTGAATGATGCATACCAAACACAAAAATAGGCTGGAGTTCAAATAAGTTTAAAAAACATTGAAGTGCCCAGGTAAGAGATGAGTTCTCGTCCGAAACCCTGATACTCCGGAAGAGATTGTTCAGTTTGTACACGAGGTGCGTCCAGTTTTCGCCGTGACCCTCTCTACTCTTTTGCACATGCTATGCGGGTGAAATGATGATACCATGCCAAGTTCCAACATTTTCGGAGTTCATTTTGTAGTGATTTTGAATTTCACCATCATTTAGCTCTCTAAACAAATCGGTAAATGACTGAAAAACAGCAAATGATGTCAGAACGTGTTGGAAATTGATGACGTCGCTTTGAATGATGCATACTGAACGCAAAAATAGGCTGGAGTACAAATAAAATTAAAAAACATTGAAGTGCCCGTGTAACAGATGAGTTTTCGTCCGAAACCCTGATACTCCGAAAGAGATTGTCCAAATTGTACATGAGGCGCGTCCAGTTTTCGCCGTGACCCTCTCTACTCTTTTGCACATGCGATGTGGGTGAAATGATGATACCATGCCAAGTTCCAACATTTTCGGAGTTCATTTTGTAGTGATTTTCAATTTCACCATCATTTAGCTCTCTAAACAAATCGGTAAATGACTGCAAACAGCAAATGAAGTTAGAACGTGTTGGAAATTGATGACGTCGCTTTGAATGATGCATACCGAACACAAAAATAGGCTGGAGTTCAAATAAGTTTAAAAAACATTGAAGTGCCCGGGTAACAGATGAGTTCTCGTCCGAAACCCTGATACTCCGAAAGAGATTGTCCAGTTTGTACACGAGGTGCGTCCAGTTTTTGCCGTGACCCTCTCTACTCTTTTGCACATGCTATGCGGGTGAAATGATGATACCATGCCAAGTTCCAACATTTTCAGAGTTCATTTTGTAGTGATTTTCAATTTCACCATCATTTAGCTCTCTAAACAAATCGGTAAATGACTGAAAAACAGCAAATGATGTCAGAACGTGTTGGAAATTGATGACGTCGCTTTGAATGATGCATACTAAACGCAAAAATAGGCTGGAGTTCAAATAAGTTTAAAAAACATTGAAGTGCCCGTGTAACAGATGATTTCTCGTCCGAAACCCTGATACTCCCAAAGAGATTGTCCAGTTTGTACACGAGGTGCGTCCAGTTTTTGCCGTGACCCTCTCTACTCTTTTGCACATGCTATGTGGGTGAAATGATGATACCATGCCAAGTTCCAACATTTTCAGAGTTCATTTTGTAGTGATTTTCAATTTCACCGTCATTTAGCTCTCTAAACAAATCGGTAAATGACTGAAAACAGCAAATGATGTCAGAACGTGTTGGCAATTGATGACGTCACTTTGAATGATGCATACCAAACACAAAAATAGGCTGGAGTTCAAATAAGTTTAAAAAACATTGAAGTGCCCGGGTAACAGATGAGTTCTCATCCGAAACCCTGATACTCCGAAAGAGATTGTCCAGTTTGTACACGAGGTGCGTCCAGTTTTCACCGTGACCCTCTCTACTCTTTTGCACATGCTATGCGGGTGAAATGATCATACCATGCCAAGTTCCAACATTTTCAGAGTTCATTTTGTAGTGATTTTCAATTTCACCATCATTTAGCTCTCCAAACAAATCGGTAAATGACTGAAAAAAAGCAAATGATGTCAGAACATGTTGGAAATTGATGACGTCGCTTTGAATGATGCATACTGAACGCAAAAATAGGCTGGAGTTCAAATAAGTTTAAAAAACATTGATGTGCCCGTGTAACAGATGAGTTCTCGTCCGAAACCCTAATACTCCGAAAGAGATTGTCCAGTTTGTACACGAGGTGTGTCCAGTTTTCGCCGTGACCCTCTCTACTCTTTTGCACATGCTATGTGGGTGAAATGATGATACCATGCCAAGTTCCAACATTTTCAGAGTTCATTTTGTAGTGATTTTCTATTTCACCGTCATTTAGCTCTCTAAACAAATCGATAAATGACTGAAAAACAACAAATGATGTCAGAACGTGTTGGAAATTGATGACGTTGCTTTGAATAATGCATACTGAACGCAAAAATAGGCTGGAGTTCAAATAAGTTTAAAAACATTGAAGTGCCCGTGTAACAGATGAGTTCTCGTCCGAAACCCTGATACTCCGAAAGAGATTGTCCAGTTTGTACACGAGGTGCGTCCAATTTTCGCCGTGACCCTCTCTACTCTTTTGCACATGCGATGTGGGTGAAATGATGATACCATGCCAAGTTCCTAGATTTTCAGAGTTCATTTTGTAGTGATTTTCAATTTCACCGTCATTTAGCTCTCTAAACAAATCGGTAAATGACTGAAAACAGCAAATGATGTCAGAAAGTGTTGGAAATTGATGCCGTCGCTTTGGATGATGCATACCGAACACAAAAATAGGCTGGAGTTCAAATAAGTTTAAAAACATTGAAGTCCCGGGTAACAGATGAGTTCTCGTCCGAAACCCTGATACTCCGAAAGAGATTGTCCAGTTTGTACACGAGGTGCGTCCAGTTTTCGCCGTGACCCTCTCTACTCTTTTGCACATGCTATGCGGGTGAAATGATGATACCATGCCAAGTTCCAACATTTTCGGAGTTCATTTTGTAGTGATTTTCAATTTCACCATCATTTAGCTCTCTAAACAAATCGGTAAATGACTGAAAAACAGCAAATGATGTCAGAACGTGTTGGAAATTGATGACGTCACTTTGAATGATGCATACTGAACGCAAAAATAGGCTGGATTTCAAATAAGTTTAAAAAACATTGAGGTGCCCGTGTAACAGATGAGTTCTCGTCCGAAACCCTAATACTCCGAAAGAGATTGTCCAGTTTGTACACGAGGTGCGTCCAGTTTTCGCCGTGACCCTCTCTACTCTTTTGCACATGCTATGTGGGTGAAATGATGATACCATGCCAAGTTCCAACATTTTCAGAGTTCATTTTGTAGTGATTTTCAATTTCACCGTCATTTAGCTCTCTAAACAAATCGATAAATGGCTGAAAAACAACAAATGATGTCAGAACGTGTTGGAAATTGATGACGTCGCTTTGAATGATGCATACTGAACGCAAAAATAGGCTGGAGTTCAAATAAGTTTAATAACATTGAAGTGCCCGTGTAACAGATGAGTTCTCGTCCGAAACCCTGATACTCCGAAAGAGATTGTCCAGTTTGTACACGAGGTGCGTCCAGTTTTTGCCGTGACCCTCTCTACTCTTTTGCACATGCTATGCGGGTGAAATGATGATACCATGCCAAGTTCCAACATTTTCAGAGTTCATTTTGTAGTGATTTTCAATTTCACCATCATTTAGCTCTCTAAACAAATCGGTAAATGACTGAAAAACAGCAAATGATGTCAGAACGTGTTGGAAATTGATGACGTCGCTTTGAATGATGCATACTAAACGCAAAAATAGGCTGGAGTTCAAATAAGTTTAAAAAACATTGAAGTGCCCGTGTAACAGATGATTTCTCGTCCGAAACCCTGATACTCCCAAAGAGATTGTCCAGTTTGTACACGAGGTGCGTCCAGTTTTTGCCGTGACCCTCTCTACTCTTTTGCACATGCTATGTGGGTGAAATGATGATACCATGCCAAGTTCCAACATTTTCAGAGTTCATTTTGTAGTGATTTTCAATTTCACCGTCATTTAGCTCTCTAAACAAATCGGTAAATGACTGAAAACAACAAATGATGTCAGAACGTGTTGGCAATTGATGACGTCACTTTGAATGATGCATACCAAACACAAAAATAGGCTGGAGTTCAAATAAGTTTAAAAAACATTGAAGTGCCCGGGTAACAGATGAGTTCTCATCCGAAACCCTGATACTCCGAAAGAGATTGTCCAGTTTGTACACGAGGTGCGTCCAGTTTTCACCGTGACCCTCTCTACTCTTTTGCACATGCTATGCGGGTGAAATGATCATACCATGCCAAGTTCCAACATTTTCAGAGTTCATTTTGTAGTGATTTTCAATTTCACCATCATTTAGCTCTCCAAACAAATCGGTAAATGACTGAAAAAAGCAAATGATGTCAGAACGTGTTGGAAATTGATGACGTCGCTTTGAATGATGCATACTGAACGCAAAAATAGGCTGGAGTTCAAATAAGTTTAAAAAACATTGATGTGCCCGTGTAACAGATGAGTTCTCGTCCGAAACCCTAATACTCCGAAAGAGATTGTCCAGTTTGTACACGAGGTGTGTCCAGTTTTCGCCGTGACCCTCTCTACTCTTTTGCACATGCTATGTGGGTGAAATGATGATACCATGCCAAGTTCCAACATTTTCAGAGTTCATTTTGTAGTGATTTTCTATTTCACCGTCATTTAGCTCTCTAAACAAATCGATAAATGACTGAAAAACAACAAATGATGTCAGAACGTGTTGGAAATTGATGACGTTGCTTTGAATAATGCATACTGAACGCAAAAATAGGCTGGAGTTCAAATAAGTTTAAAAACATTGAAGTGCCCGTGTAACAGATGAGTTCTCGTCCGAAACCCTGATACTCCGAAAGAGATTGTCCAGTTTGTACACGAGGTGCGTCCAATTTTCGCCGTGACCCTCTCTACTCTTTTGCACATGCGATGTGGGTGAAATGATGATACCATGCCAAGTTCCTAGATTTTCAGAGTTCATTTTGTAGTGATTTTCAATTTCACCGTCATTTAGCTCTCTAAACAAATCGGTAAATGACTGAAAACAGCAAATGATGTCAGAAAGTGTTGGAAATTGATGCCGTCGCTTTGGATGATGCATACCGAACACAAAAATAGGCTGGAGTTCAAATAAGTTTAAAAACATTGAAGTCCCGGGTAACAGATGAGTTCTCGTCCGAAACCCTGATACTCCGAAAGAGATTGTCCAGTTTGTACACGAGGTGCGTCCAGTTTTCGCCGTGACCCTCTCTACTCTTTTGCACATGCTATGCGGGTGAAATGATGATACCATGCCAAGTTCCAACATTTTCGGAGTTCATTTTGTAGTGATTTTCAATTTCACCATCATTTAGCTCTCTAAACAAATCGGTAAATGACTGAAAAACAGCAAATGATGTCAGAACGTGTTGGAAATTGATGACGTCACTTTGAATGATGCATACTGAACGCAAAAATAGGCTGGATTTCAAATAAGTTTAAAAAACATTGAGGTGCCCGTGTAACAGATGAGTTCTCGTCCGAAACCCTAATACTCCGAAAGAGATTGTCCAGTTTGTACACGAGGTGCGTCCAGTTTTCGCCGTGACCCTCTCTACTCTTTTGCACATGCTATGTGGGTGAAATGATGATACCATGCCAAGTTCCAACATTTTCAGAGTTCATTTTGTAGTGATTTTCAATTTCACCGTCATTTAGCTCTCTAAACAAATCGATAAATGGCTGAAAAACAACAAATGATGTCAGAACGTGTTGGAAATTGATGACGTCGCTTTGAATGATGCATACTGAACGCAAAAATAGGCTGGAGTTCAAATAAGTTTAATAACATTGAAGTGCCCGTGTAACAGATGAGTTCTCGTCCGAAACCCTGATACTCCGAAAGAGATTGTCCAGTTTGTACACGAGGTGCGTCCAGTTTTTGCCGTGACCCTCTCTACTCTTTTGCACATGCTATGCGGGTGAAATGATGATACCATGCCAAGTTCCAACATTTTCAGAGTTCATTTTGTAGTGATTTTCAATTTCACCATCATTTAGCTCTCTAAACAAATCGGTAAATGACTGAAAAACAGCAAATGATGTCAGAACGTGTTGGAAATTGATGACGTCGCTTTGAATGATGCATACTAAACGCAAAAATAGGCTGGAGTTCAAATAAGTTTAAAAAACATTGAAGTGCCCGTGTAACAGATGATTTCTCGTCCGAAACCCTGATACTCCCAAAGAGATTGTCCAGTTTGTACACGAGGTGCGTCCAGTTTTTGCCGTGACCCTCTCTACTCTTTTGCACATGCTATGTGGGTGAAATGATGATACCATGCCAAGTTCCAACATTTTCAGAGTTCATTTTGTAGTGATTTTCAATTTCACCGTCATTTAGCTCTCTAAACAAATCGGTAAATGACTGAAAACAGCAAATGATGTCAGAACGTGTTGGCAATTGATGACGTCACTTTGAATGATGCATACCAAACACAAAAATAGGCTGGAGTTCAAATAAGTTTAAAAAACATTGAAGTGCCCGGGTAACAGATGAGTTCTCATCCGAAACCCTGATACTCCGAAAGAGATTGTCCAGTTTGTACACGAGGTGCGTCCAGTTTTCACCGTGACCCTCTCTACTCTTTTGCACATGCTATGCGGGTGAAATGATCATACCATGCCAAGTTCCAACATTTTCAGAGTTCATTTTGTAGTGATTTTCAATTTCACCATCATTTAGCTCTCCAAACAAATCGGTAAATGACTGAAAAAAGCAAATGATGTCAGAACGTGTTGGAAATTGATGACGTCGCTTTGAATGATGCATACTGAACGCAAAAATAGGCTGGAGTTCAAATAAGTTTAAAAAACATTGATGTGCCCGTGTAACAGATGAGTTCTCGTCCGAAACCCTAATACTCCGAAAGAGATTGTCCAGTTTGTACACGAGGTGTGTCCAGTTTTCGCCGTGACCCTCTCTACTCTTTTGCACATGCTATGTGGGTGAAATGATGATACCATGCCAAGTTCCAACATTTTCAGAGTTCATTTTGTAGTGATTTTCTATTTCACCGTCATTTAGCTCTCTAAACAAATCGATAAATGACTGAAAAACAACAAATGATGTCAGAACGTGTTGGAAATTGATGACGTTGCTTTGAATAATGCATACTGAACGCAAAAATAGGCTGGAGTTCAAATAAGTTTAAAAACATTGAAGTGCCCGTGTAACAGATGAGTTCTCGTCCGAAACCCTGATACTCCGAAAGAGATTGTCCAGTTTGTACACGAGGTGCGTCCAATTTTCGCCGTGACCCTCTCTACTCTTTTGCACATGCGATGTGGGTGAAATGATGATACCATGCCAAGTTCCTAGATTTTCAGAGTTCATTTTGTAGTGATTTTCAATTTCACCGTCATTTAGCTCTCTAAACAAATCGGTAAATGACTGAAAACAGCAAATGATGTCAGAAAGTGTTGGAAATTGATGCCGTCGCTTTGGATGATGCATACCGAACACAAAAATAGGCTGGAGTTCAAATAAGTTTAAAAACATTGAAGTCCCGGGTAACAGATGAGTTCTCGTCCGAAACCCTGATACTCCGAAAGAGATTGTCCAGTTTGTACACGAGGTGCGTCCAGTTTTCGCCGTGACCCTCTCTACTCTTTTGCACATGCTATGCGGGTGAAATGATGATACCATGCCAAGTTCCAACATTTTCGGAGTTCATTTTGTAGTGATTTTCAATTTCACCATCATTTAGCTCTCTAAACAAATCGGTAAATGACTGAAAAACAGCAAATGATGTCAGAACGTGTTGGAAATTGATGACGTCGCTTTGAATGATGCATACTGAACGCAAAAATAGGCTGGATTTCAAATAAGTTTAAAAAACATTGAGGTGCCCGTGTAACAGATGAGTTCTCGTCCGAAACCCTAATACTCCGAAAGAGATTGTCCAGTTTGTACACGAGGTGCGTCCAGTTTTCGCCGTGACCCTCTCTACTCTTTTGCACATGCTATGTGGGTGAAATGATGATACCATGCCAAGTTCCAACATTTTCAGAGTTCATTTTGTAGTGATTTTCAATTTCACCGTCATTTAGCTCTCTAAACAAATCGATAAATGGCTGAAAAACAACAAATGATGTCAGAACGTGTTGGAAATTGATGACGTCGCTTTGAATGATGCATACTGAACGCAAAAATAGGCTGGAGTTCAAATAAGTTTAATAACATTGAAGTGCCCGTGTAACAGATGAGTTCTCGTCCGAAACCCTGATACTCCGAAAGAGATTGTCCAGTTTGTACACGAGGTGCGTCCAGTTTTCGCCGTGACCCTCTCTACTCTTTTGCACATGCGATGTGGGTGAAATGATGATACCATGCCAAGTTCCAAGATTTTCAGAGTTCATTTTGTAGTGATTTTCAATTTCACCGTCATTTAGCTCTCTAAACAAATCGGTAAATGACTGAAAACAGCAAATGATGTCAGAAAGTGTTGGAAATTGATGACGTCGCTTTGGATGATGCATACCGAACAAAAAAATAGGCTGGAGTTCAAATAAGTTTAAAAACATTGAAGTGCCCGGGTAACAGATGAGTTCTTGTCCGAAACCCTGATACTCCGAAAGAGATTGTCTAGTTTGTACACGAGGTGCGTCCAGTTTTCGCCGTGACCCTCTCTAATTTTTTGCACATGCTATGCGGGTGAAATGATGATACCATGCCAAGTTCCAACATTTTCAGAGTTCATTTTGTAGTGATTTTCAATTTCACCATCATTTAGCTCTCTAAACAAATCGATAAATGACTGAAAAACAACAAATGATGTCAGAACGTGTTGGAAATTGATGACGTCGCTTTGAATGATGCATACTGAACGCAAAAATAGGCTGGAGTTCAAATAAGGTTAAAAAACATTGAAGTGCCCGGGTAACAGATGAGTTCTCGTCCGAAACCCTGATACTCCGAAAGAGATTGTCCAGTTTGTACACGAGGTGCGTCCAATTTTCGCCGTGACCCTCTCTACTCTTTTGCATATGCGATGTGGGTGAAATGATGATACCATGCCAAGTTCCAAGATTTTCAGAGTTCATTTTGTAGTGATTTTCAATTTCACCGTCATTTAGCTCTCTAAACAAATCGGTAAAAGACTGAAAACAGCAAATGATGTCAGAAAGTGTTGGAAAATTATGACGTCGCTTTGGATGATGCATACCGAACAAAAAAATAGGCTGGAGTTCAAATAAGTTTAAAAACATTGAAGTGCCCGGGTAACAGATGAGTTCTCGTCCGAAACCCTGATACTCCGAAAGAGATTGTCCAGTTTGTACACGAGGTGCGTCCAGTTTTCGCCGTGACCCTCTCTACTCTTTTGCACATGCTATGCGGGTGAAATGATGATACCATGCCAAGTTCCAACATTTTCAGAGTTCATTTTGTAGTGATTTTAAATTTCACCGTCATTTAGCTCTCTAAACAAATCGGTAAATGACTGAAAAACAGCAAATGATGTCAGAACATGTTGGAAATTGATGACCTCGCTTCGAATGACGCATACTGAACGCAAAAATAGGCTGGAGTTCAAATAAGTTTAAAAAACATTGAAGTGCCCGGGTAACAGATGAGTTCTCGTCCGAAACCCTGATACTCCGAAAGAGATTGTCCAGTTTGTACACGAGGTGCGTCCAGTTTTCGCCGTGACCCTCTCTACTCTTTTGCACATGCTATGCGGGTGAAATGATGATACCATGCCAAGTTCCAACATTTTCAGAGTTCATTTTGTAGTGATTTTAAATTTCACCGTCATTTAGCTCTCTAAACAAATCGGTAAATGACTGAAAAACAGCAAATGATGTCAGAACATGTTGGAAATTGATGACCTCGCTTCGAATGACGCATACTGAACGCAAAAATAGGCTGGAGTTCAAATAAGTTTAAAAAACATTGAAGTGCCCGTGTAACAGATGAGTTCTCGTCTGAAGCCCTGATACTCCGAAAGAGATTGTCCAGTTTGTACACGAGGTGGGTCCAGTTTTCGCCGTGACCCTCTCTACTCTTTTGCACATGCTATGCGGGTGAAATGATGATACCATGCCAAGTTCCAACATTTTCAGAGTTCATTTTGTAGTGATTTTCAATTTCACCGTCATTTAGCTCTCTAAACAAATCGGTAAATGACTGAAAAACAGCAAATGATGTCAGAACGTGTTGGAAATTGATGACGTCGCTTTGAATGATGCATACTGAACGAAAAAATAGGCTGGAGTTCAAATAAGTTCAAAAAACATTGAAGTGCCCGTGTAACAGATGAGTTCTCGTCCGAAACCTTAATATTCCGAAAGAGATTGTCCAGTTTGTACATGAGGTGCATCCAGTTTTCGCCGTGACCCTCTCTACTCTTTTGCACATGCGATGTGGGTGAAATGATGATACCATGCCAAGTTCCAACAATTTCAGAGTTCATTTGGTAGTGATTTTCAATTTCACCGTCATTTAGCTCTCTAAACAAATCGGTAAATGACTGAAAAACAGCAAATGATGTCAGAACATGTTGGAAATTGATGACGTCGCTTCGAATGATGCATACTGAACGCAAAAATAGGCTGGAGTTCAAATAAGTTTAAAAAACATTGAAGTGCCCGGGTAACAGATGAGTTCTCGTCCGAAACCCTGATACTCCGAAAGAGATTGTCCAGTTTGTACACGAGGTGCGTCCAGTTTTCGCCGTGACCCTCTCTAATTTTTTGCACATGCTATGCGGGTGAAATGATGATACCATGCCAAGTTCCAACATTTTCAGAGTTCATTTTGTAGTGATTTTCAATTTCACCATCATTTAGCTCTCTAAACAAATCGATAAATGACTGAAAAACAACAAATGATGTCAGAACGTGTTGGAAATTGATGACGTCGCTTTGAATGATGCATACTGAACGCAAAAATAGGCTGGAGTTCAAATAAGTTTAAAAACATTGAAGTGCCCTTGTAACAGATGAGTTCTCGTCCGAAACCCTGATACTCCGAAAGAGATTGTCCAGTTTGTACACGAGGTGCGTCCAATTTTCGCCGTGACCCTCTCTACTCTTTTGCACATGCGATGTGGGTGAAATGATGATACCATGCCAAGTTCCAAGATTTTCAGAGTTCATTTTGTAGTGATTTTCAATTTCACCGTCATTTAGCTCTCTAAACCAATCGGTAAATGACTGAAAACAGCAAATGATGTCAGAAAGTGTTGGAAATTGATGACGTCGCTTTGGATGATGCATACCGAACAAAAAAATAGGCTGGAGTTCAAATAAGTTTAAAAACATTGAAGTGCCCGGGTAACAGATGAGTTCTCGTCCGAAACCCTGATACTCCGAAAGAGATTGTCCAGTTTGTACACGAGGTGCGTCCAGTTTTCGCCGTGACCCTCTCTACTCTTTTGCACATGCTATGCGGGTGAAATGATGATACCATGCCAACTTCCAACATTTTCAGAGTTCATTTTGTAGTGATTTTCAATTTCACCGTCATTTAGCTCTCTAAACAAATCGGTAAATGACTGAAAAACAGCAAATGATGTCAGAACATGTTGGAAATTGATGACGTCGCTTCGAATGATGCATACTGAACGCAAAAATAGGCTGGAGTTCAAATAAGTTTAAAAAACATTGAAGTGCCCGGGTAACAGATGAGTTCTCGTCCGAAACCCTCATACTCCGAAAGAGATTGTCCAGTTTGTACACGAGGTGCGTCCAGTTTTCGCCATGACCCTCTCTACTCTTTTGCACATGCTATGCGGGTGAAATGATGATACCATGCCAAGTTCCAACATTTTCAGAGTTCATTTTGTAGTGATTTTCAATTTCACCGTCATTTAGCTCTCTAAACAAATCGGTAAATGACTGAAAAACAGCAAATGATGTCAGAACATGTTGGAAATTGATGACGTCGCTTCGAATGATGCATACTGAACGCAAAAATAGGCTGGAGTTCAAATAAGTTTAAAAAACATTGAAGTGCCCGTGTAACAGATGAGTTCTCGTCCGAAACCCTGATACTCCGAAAGAGATTGTCCAGTTTGTACACGAGGTGGGTCCAGTTTTCGCCGTGACCCTCTCTACTCTTTTGCACATGCTATGCGGGTGAAACGATGATACCATGCCAAGTTCCAACATTTTCAGAGTTCATTTTGTAGTGATTTTCAATTTCACCGTCATTTAGCTCTCTAAACAAATCGGTAAATGACTGAAAAACAGCAAATGATGTCAGAACGTGTTGGAAATTGATGACGTCGCTTTGAATGATGCATACTGAACGAAAAAATAGGCTGGAGTTCAAATAAGTTCAAAAAACATTGAAGTGCCCGTGTAACAGATGAGTTCTCGTCCGAAACCTTAATATTCCGAAAGAGATTGTCCAGTTTGTACATGAGGTGCGTCCTGTTTTCGCCGTGACCCTCTCTACTCTTTTGCACATGCGATGTGGGTGAAATGATGATACCATGCCAGGTTCCAACATTTTCAGAGTTCATTTGGTAGTGATTTTCAATTTCACCGTCATTTAGCTCTCTAAACAAATCGGTAAATGACTGAAAACAGCAAATGATGTCAGAACGTGTTGGAAATTGATGACGTCGCTTTGAATGATGCATACCGAACACAAAAATAGGCTGGAGTTCAAATAAGTTTAAAAAACATTGAAGTGCCCGGGTAACAGATGAGTTCTCATCCGAAACCCTGATACTCCGAAAGAGATTGTCCAGTTTGTACACGAGGTGCGTCCAGTTTTCGCCGTGACCCTCTCTACTCTTTTGCACATGCTACGTGGGTGAAATGATGATACCATGCCAAGTTCCAACATTTTCAGAGTTCATTTTGTAGTGATTTTCAATTTCACCGTCATTTAGCTCTCTAAACAAATCGGTAAATGACTGAAAAAAAGCAAATGATGTCAGAACGTGTTGGAAATTGATGACGTCGCTTTGAATGATGCAAACTGAACGCAAAAATAGGCTGGAGTTCAAATAAGTTTAAAAAACATTGAAGTGCCCGTGTAACAGATGAGTTCTCGTCCGAAACCTTGATACTCCGAAAGAGATTGTCCAGTTTGTAGATGAGGTGCGTCCAGTTTTCGCTGTGACCCTCTCTACTCTTTTGCACATGCGATGTGGGTCAAATGATGATACCATGCCAAGTTCCAACATTGTCAGAGTTCATTTTGTAGTGATTTTCAATTTCACCGTCATTTAGCTCTCTAAACAAATCGGTAAATGACTGAAAAACAGCAAATGATGTCAGAACATGTTGGAAATTGATGACGTCGCTTCGAATGATGCATACTGAACGCAAAAATAGGCTGGAGTTCAAATAAGTTTAAAAAACATTGAAGTGCCCGTGTAACAGATGAGTTCTCGTCCGAAACCCTGATACTCCGAAAGAGATTGTCCAGTTTGTACACGAGGTGGGTCCAGTTTTCGCCGTGACCCTCTGTACTCTTTTGCACATGCTATGCGGGTGAAATGATGATACCATGCCAAGTTCCAACATTTTCAGAGATCATTTTGTAGTGATTTTCAATTTCACCGTCATTTAGCTCTCTAAACAAATCGGTAAATGACTGAAAAACAGCAAATGATGTCAGAACGTGTTGGAAATTGATGACGTCGCTTTGAATGATGCATACTGAACGAAAAAATAGGCTGGAGTTCAAATAAGTTCAAAAAACATTGAAGTGCCCATGTAACAGATGAGTTCTCGTCCGAAACCTTAATATTCCGAAAGAGATTGTCCAGTTTGTACATGAGGTGCGTCCAGTTTTCGCCGTGACCCTCTCTACTCTTTTGCACATGCGATGTGGGTTAAATGATGATACCATGCCAAGTTCCAACATTTTCAGAGTTCATTTGGTAGTGATTTTCAATTTCACCGTCATTTAGCTCTCTAAACAAATCGGTAAATGACTGAAAACAGCAAATGATGTCACAACGTGTTGGAAATTGATGACGTCGCTTTGAATGATGCATACCGAACATAAAAATAGGCTGGAGTTCAAATAAGTTTAAAAAACATTGAAGTGCCCGGGTAACAGATGAGTTCTTATCCGAAACCCTGATACTCCGAAAGAGATTGTCCAGTTTGTACACGAGGTGCGTCCAGTTTTCGCCGTGACCCTCTCTACTCTTTTGCACATGCTATGTGGGTGAAATGATGATACCATGCCAAGTTCCAACATTTTCAGAGTTCATTTTGTAGTGATTTTCAATTTCACCGTCATTTAGCTCTCTAAACAAATCGGTAAATGACTGAAAAAAAGCAAATGATGTCAGAACGTGTTGGAAATTGATGACGTCGCTTTCAATGATGCATACTGGACGCAAAAATAGGCTGGAGTTCAAATAAGTTTAAAAAACATTGAAGTGCCCGTGTAACAGATGAGTTCTCGTCCGAAACCCTAATACTCCGAAAGAGATTGTCCAGTTTGTACACGAGGTGCGTCCAGTTTTCGCCGTGACCCTCTCTACTCTTTTGCACATGCTATGTGGGTGAAATGATGATACCATGCCAAGTTCCAACATTTTGAGAGTTCATTTTGTAGTGATTTTCAGTTTCACCGTCATTTAGCTCTCTAAACAAATCGATAAATGACTGAAAAACAACAAATGATGTCAGAACGTGTTGGAAATTGATGACGTCGCTTTGAATGATGCATACTGAACGCAAAAATAGGCTGGATTTGAAATAAGTTTAAAAACATTGAAGTGCCCGTGTAACAGATGAGTTCTCGTCCGAAACCCTGATACTCCAAAAGAGATTGTCCAGTTTGTACACGAGGTGCGTCCAATTTTCACCGTGACCCTCTCTACTCTTTTGCACATGCGATGTGGGTGAAATGATGATACCATGCCAAGTTCCAAGATTTTCAGAGTTCATTTTGTAGTGATTTTCAATTTCACCGTCATTTAGCTCTCTAAACAAATCGGTAAATGACTGAAAACAGCAAATGATGTCAGAAAGTGTTGGAAATTGATGACGTCGCTTTGAATGATGCATACCGAACACAAAAATAGGCTGGAGTTCAAATAAGTTTAAAAACATTGAAGTGCCCGGGAAACAGATGAGTTCTCGTCCGAAACCCTGATACTCCGAAAGAGATTGTCCAGTTTGTACACGAGGTGCGTCCAGTTTTCGCCGTGACCCTCTCTACTCTTTTGCACATGCTATGTGGGTGAAATGATGATACCATGCCAAGTTCCAACATTTTCAGAGTTCATTTTGTAGTGATTTTCAATTTCACCGTCGTTTAGCTCTCTAAACAAATCGGTAAATGACTGAAAAAAAGCAAATGATGTCAGAACGTGTTGGAAATTGATGACGTCGCTTTGAATGATGCATACTGAATGCAAAAATAGGCTGGAGTTCAAATAAGTTTAAAAAACATTGAAGTGCCCGTGTAACAGATGAGTTCTCGTCCGAAACCTTGATACTCCGAAAGAGATTGTCCAGTTTGTACATGAGGTGCGTCCAGTTTTCGCTGTGACCCTCTCTACTCTTTTGCACATGCGATGTGGGTCAAATGATGATACCATGCCAAGTTCCAACATTGTCAGAGTTCATTTTGTAGTGATTTTCAATTTCACCGTCATTTAGCTCTCTAAACAAATCGGTAAATGACTGAAAAACAGCAAATGATGTCAGAACATGTTGGAAATTGATGACGTCGCTTCGAATGATGCATACTGAACGCAAAAATAGGCTGGAGTTCAAATAAGTTTAAAAAACATTGAAGTTCCCGTGTAACAGATGAGTTCTCGTCCGAAACCCTGATACTCCGAAAGAGATTGTCCAG
The DNA here is from genome assembly GCF_002575655.3 of Aegilops tauschii subsp. strangulata. Taxonomy (NCBI): domain Eukaryota; kingdom Viridiplantae; phylum Streptophyta; class Magnoliopsida; order Poales; family Poaceae; genus Aegilops; species Aegilops tauschii. The sequence goes on from NC_053041.3 coordinate 126,173,199, forward strand.
TTTGTACACGAGGTGGGTCCAGTTTTCGCCGTGACCCTCTCTACTCTTTTGCACATGCTATGCGGGTGAAATGATGATACCATGCCAAGTTCCAACATTTTCAGAGTTCATTTTGTAGTGATTTTCAGTTTCACCGTCATTTAGCTCTCTAAACAAATCGGTAAATGACTGAAAAACAGCAAATGATGTCAGAACGTGTTGGAAATTGATGACGTCGCTTTGAATGATGCATACTGAACGAAAAAATAGGCTGGAGTTCAAATAAGTTCAAAAAACATTGAAGTGCCCGTGTAACAGATGAGTTCTCGTCCGAAACCTTAATATTCCGAAAGAGATTGTCCAGTTTGTACATGATGTGCGTCCAGTTTTCGCCGTGACCCTCTCTACTCTTTTGCACATGCGATGTGGGTGAAATGATGATACCATGCCAAGTTCCAACATTTTCAGAGTTCATTTGGTAGTGATTTTCAATTTCACCGTCATTTAGCTCTCTAAACAAATCGGTAAATGACTGAAAACAGCAAATGATGTCAGAACGTGTTGGAAATTGATGACGTCGCTTTGAATGATGCATACCGAACACAAAAATAGGCTGGAGTTCAAATAAGTTTAAAAAACATTGAAGTGCCCGGGTAACAGATGAGTTCTTATCCGAAACCCTGATACTCCGAAAGAGATTGTCCAGTTTGTACACGAGGTGCGTCCAGTTTTCACCGTGACCCTCTCTACTCTTTTGCACATGCTATGTGGGTGAAATGATGATACCATGCCAAGTTCCAACATTTTCAGAGTTCATTTTGTAGTGATTTTCAATTTCACCGTCATTTAGCTCTCTAAACAAATCGGTAAATGACTGAAAAAAAGCAAATGATGTCAGAACGTGTTGGAAATTGATGACGTCGCTTTGAATGATGCATACTGGACGCAAAAATAGGCTGGAGTTCAAATAAGTTCAAAAAACATTGAAGTGCCCGTGTAACAGATGAGTTCTCGTCCGAAACCCTAATACTCCGAAAGAGATTGTCCAGTTTGTACACGAGGTGCGTCCAGTTTTCGCCGTGACCCTCTCTACTGTTTTGCACATGCTATGTGGGTGAAATGATGATACCATGCCAAGTTCCAACAGTTTGAGAGTTCATTTTGTAGTGATTTTCAATTTCACCGTCATTTAGCTCTCTAAACAAATCGGTAAATGACTGAAAACAGCAAATGATGTCAGAACGTGTTGGAAATTGATGACGTCGCTTTGAATGATGCATACCGAACACAAAAATAGGCTGGAGTTCAAATAAGTTTAAAAACATTGAAGTGCCCGGGTAACAGATGAGTTCTTATCCGAAACCCTGATACTCCGAAAGAGATTGTCCAGTTTGTACACGAGGTGCGTCCAGTTTTCGCCGTGACCCTCTCTACTCTTTTGCACATGCGATGTGGGTGAAATGATGATACCATGCCAAGTTCCAACATTTTCAGAGTTCATTTTGTAGTGATTTTCAATTTCACCGTCATTTAGCTCTCTAAACAAATCGGTAAATGACTGAAAAAAAGCAAATGATGTCAGAAAGTGTTGGAAATTGATGACGTCGCTTTGAATGATGCATACTGGACGCAAAAATAGGCTGGAGTTCAAATAAGTTTAAAAAACATTGAAGTGCCCGTGTAACAGATGAGTTCTCGTTCGAAACCCTAATACTCCGAAAGAGATTGTCCAGTTTGTACACGAGGTGCGTCCAGTTTTCGCCGTGACCCTCTCTACTCTTTTGCACATGCTATGTGGGTGAAATGATGATACCATGCCAAGTTCCAACATTTTGAGAGTTCATTTTGTAGTGATTTTCAATTTCACCGTCATTTAGCTCTCTAAACAAATCGATAAATGACTGAAAAACAACAAATGATGTCAGAACGTGTTGGAAATTGATGACGTCGCTTTGAATGATGCATACTGAACGCAAAAATAGGCTGGAGTTCAAATAAGTTTAAAAACATTGAAGTGCCCGTGTAACAGATGAGTTCTCGTCCGAAACCCTGATACTCCGAAAGAGATTGTCCAGTTTGTACACGAGGTGCGTCCAATTTTCGCGGTGACCCTCTCTACTCTTTTGCACATGCGATGTGGGTGAAATGATGATACCATGCCAAGTTCCAAGATTTTCAGAGTTCATTTTGTAGTGATTTTCAATTTCACCGTCATTTAGCTCTCTAAACAAATCGGTAAATGACTGAAAACAGCAAATGATGTCACAAAGTGTTGGAAATTGATGACGTCGCTTTGGATGATGCATACCGAACACAAAAATAGGCTGGAGTTCAAATAAGTTTAAAAACATTGAAGTGCCCGGGTAACAGATGAGTTCTCGTCCGAAACCCTGATACTCCGAAAGAGATTGTCCAGTTTGTACACGAGGTGCGTCCAGTTTTCGCCGTGACCCTCTCTACTCTTTTGCACATGCTATGTGGGTGAAATGATGATACCATGCCAAGTTCCAACATTTTCAGAGTTCATTTGGTAGTGATTTTCAATTTCACCGTCATTTAGCTCTCTAAACAAATCGGTAAATGACTGAAAACAGCAAATGATGTCAGAAAGTGTTGGAAATTGATGACGTCGCTTTGAATGATGCATACCGAACACAAAAATAGGCTGGAGTTCAAATAAGTTTAAAAAACATTGAAGTGCCCGGGTAACAGATGAGTTCTTATCCGAAACCCTGATACTCCGAAAGAGATTGTCCAGTTTGTACACGAGGTGCGTCCAGTTTTCGCCGTGACCCTCTCTACTCTTTTGCACATGCTATGTGGGTGAAATGATGATACCATGCCAAGTTCCAACATTTTCAGAGTTCATTTTGTAGTGATTTTCAATTTCACCGTCATTTAGCTCTCTAAACAAATCGGTAAATGACTGAAAAAAAGCAAATGATGTCAGAACGTGTTGGAAATTGATGACGTCGCTTTGAATGATGCATACGGGACGCAAAAATAGGCTGGAGTTCAAATAAGTTTAAAAAACATTGAAGTGCCCGTGTAACAGATGAGTTCTCGTCCGAAACCCTAATACTCCGAAAGAGATTGTCCAGTTTGCACACGAGGTGCGTCCAGTTTTCGCCGTGACCCTCTCTACTCTTTTGCACATGCTATGTGGGTGAAATGATGATACCATGCCAAGTTCCAACATTTTGAGAGTTCATTTTGTAGTGATTTTCAATTTCACCGTCATTTAGCTCTCTAAGCAAATCGATAAATGACTGAAAAACAACAAATGATGTCAGAACGTGTTGGAAATTGATGACGTCGCTTTGAATGATGCATATTGAACGCAAAAATAGGCTGGAGTTCAAATAAGTTTAAAAACATTGAAGTGCCCGTGTAACAGATGAGTTCTCGTCCGAAACCCTGATACTCCGAAAGAGATTGTCCAGTTTGTACACGAGGTGCGTCCAATTTTCGCCGTGACCCTCTCTACTCTTTTGCACATGCGATGTGGGTGAAATGATGATACCATGCCAAGTTCCAAGATTTTCAGAGTTCATTTTGTAGTGATTTTCAATTTCACCGTCATTTAGCTCTCTAAACAAATCGGTAAATGACTGAAAACAGCAAATGATGTCAGAAAGTGTTGGAAATTGATGACGTCGCTTTGGATGATGCATACTGAACGCAAAAAATAGGCTGGAGTTCAAATAAGTTTAAAAACATTGAAGTGCCCGTGTAACAGATGAGTTCTCGTCCGAAACCCTGATGCTCCGAAAGAGATTGTCCAGTTTGTACACGAGGTGCGTCCAGTTTTCGCCGTGACCCTCTCTACTCTTTTGCACATGCTATGTGGGTGAAATGATGATACCATGCCAAGTTCCAACATTTTCAGAGTTCATTTGGTAGTGATTTTCAATTTCACCGTCATTTAGCTCTCTAAACAAATCGGTAAATGACTGAAAACAGCAAATGATGTCAGAACGTGTTGGAAATTGATGACGTCGCTTTGAATGATGCATACCGAACACAAAAATAGGCTGGAGTTCAAATAAGTTTAAAAAACATTGAAGTGCCCGGGTAACAGATGAGTTCTTATCCGAAACCCTGATACTCCGAAAGAGATTGTCCAGTTTGTACACGAGGTGCGTCCAGTTTTCGCCGTGACCCTCTCTACTCTTTTGCACATGCTATGTGGGTGAAATGATGATACCATGCCAAGTTCCAACATTTTCAGAGTTCATTTTGTAGTGATTTTCAATTTCACCGTCATTTAGCTCTCTAAACAAATCGGTAAATGACTGAAAAAAAGCAAATGATGTCAGAACGTGTTGGAAATTGATGACGTCGCTCTGAATGATGCATACGGGACGCAAAAATAGGCTGGAGTTCAAATAAGTTTAAAAAACATTGAAGTGCCCGTGTAACAGATGAGTTCTCGTCCGAAACCCTAATACTCCGAAAGAGATTGTCCAGTTTGCACACGAGGTGCGTCCAGTTTTCGCCGTGACCCTCTCTACTCTTTTGCACATGCTATGTGGGTGAAATGATGATACCATGCCAAGTTCCAACATTTTGAGAGTTCATTTTGTAGTGATTTTCAATTTCACCGTCATTTAGCTCTCTAAGCAAATCGATAAATGACTGAAAAACAACAAATGATGTCAGAACGTGTTGGAAATTGATGACGTCGCTTTGAATGATGCATATTGAACGCAAAAATAGGCTGGAGTTCAAATAAGTTTAAAAACATTGAAGTGCCCGTGTAACAGATGAGTTCTCGTCCGAAACCCTGATACTCCGAAAGAGATTGTCCAGTTTGTACACGAGGTGCGTCCAATTTTCGCCGTGACCCTCTCTACTCTTTTGCACATGCGATGTGGGTGAAATGATGATACCATGCCAAGTTCCAAGATTTTCAGAGTTCATTTTGTAGTGATTTTCAATTTCACCGTCATTTAGCTCTCTAAACAAATCGGTAAATGACTGAAAACAGCAAATGATGTCAGAAAGTGTTGGAAATTGATGACGTCGCTTTGGATGATGCATACTGAACGCAAAAAATAGGCTGGAGTTCAAATAAGTTTAAAAACATTGAAGTGCCCGTGTAACAGATGAGTTCTCGTCCGAAACCCTGATGCTCCGAAAGAGATTGTCCAGTTTGTACACGAGGTGCGTCCAGTTTTCGCCGTGACCCTCTCTACTCTTTTGCACATGCGATGTGGGTGAAATGATGATACCATGCCAAGTTCCAAGATTTTCAGAGTTCATTTTGTAGTGATTTTCAATTTCACCGTCACTTAGCTCTCTAAACAAATCGGTAAATGACTGAAAACAGCAAATGATGTCAGAAAGTGTTGGAAATTGATGACGTCGCTTTGGATGATGCATACCGAACGCAAAAATAGGCTGGAGTTCAAATAAGTTTAAAAACATTGAAGTGCCCGTGTAACAGATGAGTTCTCGTCCGAAACCCTGATGCTCCGAAAGAGATTGTCCAGTTTGTACACGAGGTGCGTCCAGTTTTCGCCGTGACCCTCTCTACTCTTTTGCACATGCGATGTGGGTGAAATGATGATACCATGCCAAGTTCCAAGATTTTCAGAGTTCATTTTGTAGTGATTTTCAATTTCACCGTCACTTAGCTCTCTAAACAAATCGGTAAATGACTGAAAACAGCAAATGATGTCAGAAAGTGTTGGAAATTGATGACGTCGCTTTGGATGATGCATACCGAACGCAAAAATAGGCTGGAGTTCAAATAAGTTTAAAAACATTGAAGTGCCCGTGTAACAGATGAGTTCTCGTCCGAAACCCTGATGCTCCGAAAGAGATTGTCCAGTTTGTACACGAGGTGCGTCCAGTTTTCGCCGTGACCCTCTCTACTCTTTTGCACATGCTATGTGGGTGAAATGATGATACCATGCCAAGTTCCAAGATTTTCAGAGTTCATTTTGTAGTGATTTTCAATTTCACCGTCATTTAGCTCTCTAAACAAATCGGTAAATGACTGAAAACAACAAATGATGTCAGAAAGTGTTGGAAATTGATGACGTCGCTTTGGATGATGCATACCGAACACAAAAATAGGCTGGAGTTCAAATAAGTTTAAAAACATTGAAGTGCCCGGGTAACAGATGAGTTCT